>NC_060198.1:17418797-18756899 GCF_021184085.1 Oncorhynchus gorbuscha
GTGCGGTATTAAATTTAACAAATAAATCAGAGTCTCCCGCTCATCACCTGTAGAAAGCTGGGCTTCCAGCGACGTGTGGATTTAATCGTATGTTGTACCTAGTTTCCCTCCTTCAGGGAACAGTAGTTATAACGTTAAGCTTGTCATATGATGCACTTAAATACGGGATCTTTCTGTCAGACAGTTTTTGTATTCAGATCTCTGAAATGCACTCTAACTACGTAACATTTCGTGTCTCCTTATGTTATGCTGGGAAAATAGTTTTCATGGGCACAGAAATCCTAAATAATTTCAGAGTTTGCTAAATCCGAGTCACCTTAAGTTGATTGACAACACCCAAATGGATACTGTCATTAATGTGTTTTTTCAATAATTACTCATAATTCTTAATACTGTAGCTGTGTAGTTACAGTCACATGTTCAACTATCATCAGCTGACCCCGGAAATAATTTTCTGAATGACAGTCACATGACAAACATCACGACATGCAACTACAGCCAAAGTGCTTCTTCATTCATTACTCTGTTAAAGACCGTTATGCCGTGCTCCACGTTGGATCCAACATCTCTAACAAATTGATGTTTATAATGTTATTGTCTGCTTGATTTACAGTAGTCTCTCGTTAGTCTGTTTGCACACAGAGATACTTAGCTCATTACATGGCCCATTACATTGCACTCCACAAGAGAGACTGCATGGCAGGCTGACTACCTGTTATGCGAGTGCAGCAAGGAGCCAAGGTAAGGTGCTAGCTAGCATTAAATATATCTTATAAAAAAACAATCAATCAATCAATCACTAGTTAACTACACATTGTTGATGATATTACTAGTTTATCTAGCGTGTCCTGCGTTGCATATAATTGATAATTTATAATTGAATCACAGCCTACTTCGCCAAACGGGTGATTTAACAAGCGCATTCGCAAAAAAGCACAGTCATTGCACCAATGTGTACCTACCTAACCATTAACATCAACGCCTTTCTTAAAATCACTACACAAGTAAAACATTTAAACCTGCACATTTAGTTAATATTGCATGCTAACATGAATTTATTTTAACTAGGGAAATTGTGTCACTTCTCTTGCGTTCTGTGCAACAGAATTAGGGTATATGCAGCAGTTTGGGCCGCCTGGCTCATTGTGAACTGTGAAGACTTTCTTTTTAACAAAGACAGCCAACTTCGCCAAATGGGGGATGATTTAACAAAAGTACATTTGTGAAAAAAGCACAATCGTTGCACAAATGTACCTAACCATAAACATCAATGCCTTTCTTAAAATCAGTACACAGAAGTATATATTTTTTTACCTGCATATTTAGTTAAAAGAAATTCATGTTAACGGACAATATTAAACTAGGGAAAGTCGTCACTTCTCGTTCATTGCACTCAAAGTCAGGGTATATGCAACATTTTGGGTAGTCTGGCTCGTTGCGAACTAATTTTACGTAATTATGACATAACATAGAAGGTTGTGCAATGTAACAGGAATATTTAGTCTTATGGATGCCACCCGTTAGATAAAATATGGAACGTGTCTGTATTTCACTGAAATAATAAACATTTAGTTTTCGAAATGATAGTTTCCGTATTTGACCATATTAATGACCTAAAGCCAGTATTTCTGTGTTTTATTGTATTATAATTAAGTCTATGATTTAAAGGGAGCGGTCTGACTGAGCAGTGGTAGGCAGCAGCATGCTCGTAAGCATTCATTCAAACAGCACTTTACTGCGTTTGCTAGCAGCTCTTTGCAATGCTTCAAGCATTGCGCTGTTTATGACTTCAAGCCTATCAACTCCCGATATTAGGCTGGTGTAACCGATGTGAAATGGCTAGCTAGTTAGCGCCACTCGCTCTGAGACTTGGAGTGGTTGTTCCCCTTGCTCTGCATGGGTAACGCTGCTTCGAGGGTGGCTGTTGTCGATGTGTTCCTGGTTCGAGCCCAGGTAGGGGCTAGGAGAGGGACGGAAGCTATACTGTTACTCTGGCAATACTAAAGTGCCTATTAGAACATCCAATAGTCAAAGGTATATGAAATATAAATGGTATAGAGAGAAATAGTCCTATAATAACTACAACCTAAAACTTCTTACCTGGGAATATTGAAGACTCATGTTAAAAGAAACCACCAGCTTTCATATGTTCTCATGTTCTGAGCAAGGAACTTAAACGTTAGCTTTTTTACATGGAAAATATTGCACTTTTACTTTCTTCTCCAAGACTTTGTTTTTGCATTATGTATACCAAATTGAACATGTTTCATTATTTATTTGAGACTAAATTGATTTTATTGATGTACTATATTAAGTTAAAATAAGTGTTCATTGTTCATTCAGTATTGTTGTAATTGTCATTTTTAAAAATATATATATAAATCGTCCAATTAATCGGTACCGGCTTTTTTGGGTACTCCAATAAATCGGTATCGGCGTTGAAAAATCATAATCGGTCGACCTCAAGTGTAGAGAATTGTTCCTTGACGGATAGGCTATTGTACAACACACAGAGCTATTTTCCTTTATTCAGGACATTTAGAATGACAACACATTAAAGAGTAGCCTAGTGGGAAATACCTGATATATAAATGATTTAATAGTCCTGGTCTATATTGTTGTTAGGTGAAGTTATGGGTCCTACAGTAGGTCTATGGTATTGGCATAACTAGTTGTTTCCTAATTAGCATGGAGGAGCTTCTGCAACCAAATTGCATGTGCATCGCCCTCGTGCACTAATTTTTGTAAACACAGAAAGGGGCCTGTGTTGGAGACCAAAAGTCTTCTGGCACACCGCTTAGGATTTCAACAACATTAATAACTTATTTTTTGCCTACAATCATCGATGTTACTACTAATGTGAAAACAAAACTACATTTGACTATTGTTACTCACTTGACTGTCTTAAGACAATTGTCAAATAATTTTAACATTCATTAGACATAAATTGTTGTTCAACATCATGGCTTCGCTGTTGACATCAACTTTTACAGTGGATTTCTGCTATTGTGGGCCTTAAACCATACTATACTATATTGGAAACCAAAAGTCGATTGGCACACTGCTTAGGATTTCAACAACTTTCAACAACTTTCCTAGCCTACAATAATCAATATTACTACTAATGTGAAAACAAGATGAAAATATGACTGTTCTTTCTCATTTTAAGACATTTGTTAAATCATTTTAACATTCATTACAGACGTCAATTGTTGTACAACGTAATGGCTGTCGGCATCAACGTTTACAGTGGATTTCTGCTGTTGTGGGCCTTTAACCGTATGTCTGACTTTGTTGTTCACACAGGAGAGAGAAGTGACTACCGTGGGTCCTCTGGGGAGCCTCAACAAAATCATGATGCTGACATGGCAGAGAAGAGTCTCCCCAGATCAAAACACCTCAAGAAACACCAGCAGAAACCCACAGGGAAGAAATCTCATTGCTGCTCTGACTGTGGGAAACATTGCAAGTCTTCATGTGGTCCTTCTGTAGCTCATTTGGTAGAGCATGGCGCTTGTAACGCCAGGGTAGTGGGTTCGATCCCCGGGACCACCCATACGTAGAATGTATGCACACATGACTGTAAGTCGCTTTGGATAAAAGCATCTGCTGAATGGCATATATTATTATTATTATATATTAGAACTTAAAATACACCAGCGAGTACACACAGGAGAGAAATCTTATAGATGTACTCAATGTGGGAAGAGTTACTTAAGATCAAAATCACTAAAAGTACACATGAGAATTCACACAAGAGAAAAAGCTTATAGCTGTGATCAATGTGGGAAGAGTTTCACTACATCTAGCTATCTGACAATACACCAGAGAACACATACAGGAGAGAAACCGTATAGCTGTACTCAATGTGGAAAGAGTTTTACTCATTCAAGCAACCTGTTATCACACCAGAGAACACACACAGGAGAGAAATCGTATACCTGTGCTCAATGTGGGAAGAGTTTCACTCACTTAAGCAGCCTGGTATCACACAAGAGAAAACACACAGGAGAGAAACCTTATAGCTGTGATCAATGTGGGATGAGTTTTACTACATTGAGCCATCAGATTGTACACCAGAGAACACACACAGGAGAGAAACCTTATAGCTGTACTCAATGTGGGAAGAGTTTCACTCACTTAAGCAGCCTGGTATCACACAAGAGAAAACACACAGGAGAGAACCCTTATAGCTGTAATCAATGTGGGATGAGTTTTTCTACATCTAGCCATCAGATTGTACACCAGAGAACACACACAGGAGAGAAATCCCATAGCTGTGATCAATGTGACAAAAGACACTCTGATAAAAGATCTCTGATCAAACATCAGAAAATACATACATGAAGGAGTTGTTTCATGATATCAATGAAATAATGTCACAATGTAGAATGTTTTACACATTGTAGTAGCAGTTTTTTAATGTCACAATGTATAACCCTAAACGTTTGTCGTCCCCCCCCCGTTAAATTGATTTCAGCATGATATGGATATTAGCCTCATCAATGGAAATTGTTTTGTACTTTGCTCCGTTCTTCTTTCCCTCGATCCTGACTAGTCTGCCATTCCCTGCCACTGAAAACATCCCCACAGCATCATGCTGCCACCACCATGCTTCACCGTAGGGATGGTGCCTGGTTTCCTCCAGATGTGATGCTTTGCATTCAGGCCAAAGAGTTCAATCTTGGTTTCATCAGACCAGAGAATCTTGTTTTTCATGGTCTTAGAGGCCTTTTTTTGAACTCCAAGTGGGCTGTCGTGTGACTTTTATTGAGGAGTGGCATCCGGCTGGCCACTCTATTAGAGGTCGACCGATTAATTGGAATGGCCGATTAATTAGGGCCGATTTCAAGTTTTCATAACAATCGGAAATTGGTATTTTTGGACACCGATTTACACCTTTATTTAATCTTTATTTAACTAGGCAAGTCAGTTAAGAACACATTCTTATTTTCAATGACGGCTTAGAAACGGTGGGTTAACTGCCTCGTTCAGGGACAGATTTTCACCTTGTCAGCTCGGGGGATACAATCTTGCAACCTTACAGTTAACTAGTCCAACGCTATATAACCACCTGCCTCTCATTGCACTCCAAAAGGAGACTGCCTGTTACGCGAATGCAGTAAGCCAAGGTAAGTTGCTAGCTAGCATTAAACTTATCTTATAAAAAAACAATCAATCAATCATAATCACTAGTTAACTACACATGGTTGATGATATTACTAGTTTATCTAGCGTGTCCTGCGTTGCATATAATCTGACTGAGCATACAAGGATACAAATATCTGACTGAGCGATGGTAGGCAGCAGCAGGCTCGAAAGCATTCATTCAAACAGCACTTTTGTGCATTTTGCCAACAACTCTTTGTTGTGCGTCAAGCATTGCACTGTTTATGACTTCAAGCCTATCAACTCCCGAGATGAGGCTGGTGTAACCGATGTGAAATGGCTAGCTAGTTAGCGGGGTGCGCGCTAATAGCATTTCAAACGTCACTCGCTCTGAGACTTGGAGTGGTTGTTCTCCTTGCTCTGCATGGGTAACGCTGCTTCGAGGTTGACTGTTGTCGTTGTGTTCCTGGTTTGAGCCCAGGGAGGAGCGAGGAGAGGGACGGAAGCTATACTGTTAGACTGGCAATACTAAATTGCCTATATGAACATCCAATAGTCAATGGTTATTGAAGTACAAATGGTATAGAGGGAAATAGTCCTATAATTCCTATAACTACAACCTAAAACTTTTTACCTGGGAATATTGAAGACTCATGTTAAAAGGAACCACCAACTTTCATATGTTCTCATGTTCTGAGCAAGGAACTTAAACGTTAGCTTTCTTACATGGCACATATTGCACTTTTACTTTCTTCTCCAACACTTCATTTTTGCATTATTTAAACCAAATTGAACACGTTTCATTATTTATTTGAGGCTAAATTGATTTTATTGATGTATTATATTAAGTTAAAATAAGTGTTCATTCAGTATTGTTGTAATTGTCATTATTACAAACAACAACAAAAAAATCATCCGATTAATCGTTATCTGCGTTGAAAAACCATAAACAGTCGACCTCTACACTCTATCATAAGGCCTGATTGATAGAGTGCTGTAGAGATGGTTGTCCTTCTGGAAGGTTCCCCAATCTCCATAGAGGATCTCTGGAGCTTGGTCACAGTGACCAGCGGGTTCTTGCTCACATCCTTGAACAAGGCCCTTCTTGTTATGCAGGTGAGTGAGGACCCAAAAGCGACTTAACAGAAACTGAGTTTATTTAAGTCCAAACAGAAATAACATAATCCTCAATCCTTTACAGGAAATGTCCAAACGGGGAAAACAGAAATCCTCTAGTTGTAGAGGGGAATTGCAGGATAAGCGGCAACAGACTGCGGGCCGTAGCTGACAGAGACACCTGCTCACACGCAGCATCTGATGATAAGGCAAAACACGACAGGATGGAACAAGAACACAGCAAACAGCAAACAAGAATCCGACAAGGACAGAGGCAGAAACCGAGAGAGAAATAGAGACCTAATCAGAGGGCAAAATAGGGGACAGGTGTGAAAGAGTAAACGAGGTCGTTAGGAGAATGAGGAACAGCTGGGAGCAGGAACGGAACGATAGAGAGAGAGAGGGATAGAGAGAGGGAAAGAAACCTAATAAGACCAGCAGGGGGAAACGAATAGAAGAGAAAGCACAGGGACAAGACATGACAATATATGACAATACATGACACTTCTCCCCTGATTGCTATGTTTGAAGAGTCTTGGTGGTTCCAAACATCTTCCATTTAAGAATGATGGAGGCCACTGTGTTCTTGGGGACCTTCAATACTGCAGACATTTTTTGGTACCCTTTCCCAGATCTGTGCCTCGACACAATCTTGTCTCGGAGCTCCACTGACAATTCCTTCGACCTCATGGCTTGGTTTTTGCTCTGACATGCGCTTTCAACTGTGGGACCTTATATAGAAAGGTGTGTGCCCAAATCATGTCCAATCAATTGAATTTACCGCAGGTGGACTCCAATCAAGTTGTAGAAACATCTCAAGGATGATCAATGGAAACAGGATGCACCTGAGCTCAATTTTGAGTCTCATAGCAAAGGGTCTGAATACTTATGTTAATAAAGCAATGATGCAGAGATGGAGAAAATGCAAGGCCAACCTTGCTGCTAGAGATCTAGCTACTGGGTGTGCAGGTTTCTGTTCCAGCCCTGCACTATCACCTGACATTGTGCTGATTATTTGGATTAGACACTTCAACTATTCAATCATGTCTTGTTTTGGAGTCAGATGGATGCCTAAACCCACTGCCCATTTCCACAGGTGTTCTTTATGATAGGAAATAAAGGGCTGATTCACAGAATGAACTATAGTGTCTTTTTGAGTCATTGAACATTCCCTGTTTGTCTGTTTTATTGTGTTGTTACTCTAATTTAGTCTGATGATATTACACAATCATTGTTTAATTCTGCTACATTTAAAAATTATTTTATTAATTTAAGCTTTATTTAACAAGGAAAGACCGTTAAGAGCCAATACTTATTTACAATGATGGCCTACCGGGGAACAGTTAACTGCCTTGTTCAGGGGCAGAACGACATATTTTTACCTTGTCAGCTCGGGATTCGATCCACCAAACGTTTGGTTTCTGGCCCAATGCTCTAACCACTAGGCGACCTGCTGGCCCATAGGCGTGTCCAATTTAGACATGATGGGATTAGTATTGACCTCATAGCCGTGTCCAATGCACTTGTACATGTGGTTTGCTAATCCTCCCACATTGTTTCCATTTTGCTGAGATGTTTTCTCCATTTGAAATGATACTGTTAGAAATAGGTAAAGACCTCACACATCTGAGAACTTGTGTGTGTTAATCATTAATAACTTGAAAGAAAACAAAAGGCTGATCGATACTGATCAGTGATTAGTCTCATAATGAGGCTCACCATGTTGAAGGAGACCAGATTAGACTCATAATGAGGCTCACCATGTTGAAGGAGACCAGATTAGACTCATAATGAGGCTCACCATGTTGAAGGAGACCAGATTAGACTCATAATGAGGCTAACCATGTCGAAGGAGACCAGATTCGACTCATGATCAATGGTGGAAAAAGTACTCAATTGTCATACTTGAGTAAAAGTATAGAAAGTTACCCAGTAAAATACTACTTGAGTAAAAGTCTAAAAATATGTTTTTTTATATATTTAAGTATCAAAAGTAAAAGTATGAATCAATTCAAATTCCTGATATTAAGCAAACCAGACAGAACCATTTTCTTGTTCTTTTAATTTGCAGATAGCCAGGGGCACACTCCAACACATTTACATCATTTACAAATGAAGCATTTGTGTTTAGTGAGTCCTCCAGATAAGAGGCAGTAGGGACGACCAGCGATGTTCTCTGTTTAGTGAGTCCGTCAGATCAGAGGCAGTAGGGACGACCAGGGATGTTCTCTTGATAAGTGCTGAATTGGACCATTTTCTTGTCCAGCTAAGCATTATTTTGGGTGTCGGGGAAAATGTATTGAGTAAAAAGTCCATTGTTTTCTTTTAGGAATGTAGTGAAGTAAAAGTTGTCAAAAAATAAAATGGTAAAATAAAGTACAGATACCCCAAAACAATTACTTCAGTAGTACTTGAAAGTATTTTTACTTAAGTATTTTACACCACTGGTACTGTGTTACAGCTGCTCTCTCCTCCTCAATGTCAGGAACCAGATCAGGTACTGTGTTACAGCTGCTCTTTCCTCCTCAATGCCATGTACTAGACCAGGTACTGTGTTACAACTGCTCTCTCCTCCTCAATGCAATGAACTAGGTCCAAAACCCTCTCCTCCATTGTTTCCCCAACCTAAATTCACTGAGATAAGGTCCAAAGCCCTCTCCTCCGTGGTTTCCCCAACCTAAACTCACTGAGATAAGGTCCAAAGCCCTCTCCTCTGTGGTTTCCCCAACGTAAACTCACTGAGATGTGGTCCAAAGCCCTCTCCTCCATGGTTTCCCAAACTAAACTCACTGAGATGAGGTCCAAAGAGGTGACGTCTATTAGAGGTGGTATAGTTAACCACATGAGTAATCTTGCCTGAAGACTTGTTAGGTTCCCAAGCACTTTAATTTGGCCTCCATGTTTCATGGAAAGAGACCGCAAAGTTTAGCCCAGAGTGCGCCAGGTGGACATTGGGTTTGATTCAGACCCTAACAGTGTGCCAGGTGGACATGAGATTTGATTCAGACCCTGCCAGTGTACCAGGTGGACATTAGGTTTGATTCAGACCCTGCCAGCAAGGCCAGAATAGCCTTATATAGAATAGAATAGAGAATAGCTCTCTCTCAATCATATAGAGAATTTGTGGACGGAACTGAAAACGCGTATGCGAGCAAGGAGGCCTACAAACCTGACTCAGTTACACCAGCTATGGTGGAGGAATGGTCCAAGATTCACCCAAGTTATTGTGGGAAACTTGTGGAAGGCTACCCAAAATGTTTGACCCAAGTTAAACAATTTAAACATGTTGCGACTCTAGGGGCAGTATTTTCATTTTTGGAGAAAAAAAAAAAAACGTTCCCGTTTTAAACGGGATATTTTGTCAGGACAAGATGCTAGAATATGCATATAATTGACAGCTTAGGATAGAAAACACTCTAAAGTTTCCAAAACTGTAAAAATATTGTCTGTGAGTATAACAGAACTGATGTTGCAGGCGAAAGCCTGAGAAAAATCCAATCTGGAAGTCCCCCATATTTTGAAAGCGCTGCGTTCCAATGAGTCCCGATTGAGCTGTGAATGTGCGAACAACCAGCTTACGCTTTCTACGTATTCCCCAAGGTGTCTACAGCATTGTGACGTAGTTTTACTCATTTATGTTGAAGAATAGCCGTAGGCGGCTACATTGCGTAAGTGGTGATGGCTCCCAGGGTGACTCTCGCGTAAAAAACAGAGGTAGCCATTACTCCAATCGGTCCTACTGAAAAACCAATTGTCCCGATGGATATATTTTCGAATAGATATTTGAAAAACACCTTGAGGATTGATTATAAACAACGTTTGCCATGTTTCTGTCAATATTATGGAGCTAATTTGGAATATTTTTCGCTGTTTTCGTGACTGCAATTTCCGGCGATTTCTCAGCCAAATGTGAAGAACAAATGGAGTCATTTCGCCTACAAAAATAATATTTTTGGAAAAAAGGAACATTGGCTATCTAACTGGGAGTCTCGTGAGTGAAAACATCCGAAGCTCATCAAAGGTAAACGATTTAATTTGATTGCTTTTCTGATTTCCGTGACCAAGGTACCTGCTGCTAGCTGGACAAAATTCTATGCTAGGCTATCGATAAACTTACGCAAATGCTTGTCTAGCTTTGGCTGTAAAAGCATATTTTGAAAATCTGAGATGACAGGGTGATTAACAAAAGGTTAAGCTATGTCTCAATATATTTCATTTGTGATTTTCATGAATAGGAATATTTTCTAGGGATATTTATGTCCGTTGCGTTATGCTAATTCGTGTCAGGCGATGATTACGCTCCCGCATGTGGGATGGGGAGTCAGTAGAGGTTTTAAAGGCAATGCTACCAAATACTAATTGAGTGTATGTAAAGTGTTCTGACCCAATGGGAATAAATGCTGAAATAAATCATTCTCTCTATTATTCTGACATTTCACATTCTTAAAATAAAGTGTTGATCCTAACTGACCTGAGGCAGGGATTTTTTTACTAGGACTAAATGTCAGGAATTGTGAAAAACTGAGTTTAAATGTACTTGGCTAAGGTGTATGTAAAGTTCTGACTTCAACTGTACCTCATCCCCATATTGTTATTTATTGTTTTGCTCCTTTGCACCCCAGTATCTCTACTTGCACATTCATCTTCTGCACATCTATCACTCCAGTGTTTAATTGCTCATTTGTAATTACTTCGTCACTATGGCCTATTTATTGCCTTACCTCCCTAATCTTACCTCATTTGCACATACTGTATATAACCCTTTTCTCTTGATTTTTAGACTGTACGTTTGTTTATTCCATGTGTAACTCTGTGTTGTTTGTGTTGCACTGCTTTGATTTATCTTGGCTAGGTCACAGTTGTAAATGATAACTTGTTCTCTTCTGGCCTATCTGGTTAAATAAAGGTGAAATACAAAAATATAAAACATATGTGATAATTCAAAAACATAACTGGTTGTTCTTATAGGTTACCAGATCTTCAATACAACTAGCTTACTAAGTCTTTAACCACACTGTATCTTTACACTGTTGAGTAAAAACTCATGCTTCCTACATTTTAACTTGTCTGAAGACAAAATATACATTTTACTCAACTGAGTTACCCACTCCAGTCAGCAGATGGCGATGTGCGACTTTAAGGCAATGCTGTTAGTGTGACGTATAATCAAGTGGACAAAACGCTTCTTTCAACAGCAACAACAGTTAGTCAGACACCTCGGTAGCTTGCTAGACAAAGTAGACAAATATAAAGTTATTTAGACGCTTTAGTGTATATTAGCAACTGTGTTTTAAACCCACTTCTGTCGTCTAGTTAGTTATCCGATTTAATTTCATATTTACGGTGTTGTTGTTATTAGTCAGCTAGCAGTCTGGTTAAGTTAGCATTAGCATAGCTAACATCCCCGACCATGAGATCACTAAGTTACTCTCCTCCTGCTAAAGAAGAGGGGGGCTGCTGAACGGAGAAAGAGGGTCTCGTCAAAGAGGAGGCGGAAGAGGGGACTGTTTCAATACAAAAACAAGTAGAGGGTGAGGCTGTTACTGTGAAAGAATAAAAGAAAGACGTTTCAGAGAAAGAAGAGGAAGACACGTTCAGAGTGAAAGAGGAGGATTCTGTTTTTGGAGTTGGAAGAGGAGGAAGAAGAGGAGGAAACCTGACATCTGGGCCCGGTTTCCCAAACGCATCGTAAGGAATCCAATGTTTCTAATGATGAATTTAGCCATATGATGGTTTTGAGAAACCGGGCCGTGATTAACACTCGTAAGTATTATCTTAGCGAAATCTGCAAAAGCTACATCCATATTTTGACTTTAAAATTATTTATTTATAGCCATTGATTCTTGAAGAATATAACACATGCTTCATGAGCTAAGTTCAACTGTTGTACCCCATCAGAACCCAAATTAGCCCTTTTTACTCTGTTGTTTAGAAACAATGTAAATCAACACTGTATAGGCTCAACATGGTTAAAACTATAATGTTGATATCATGGATGGGTAGTCCTTGCATGCATAGGTCTGTCTATGAATTTGAAAGTAGATACATTTCTCCAACCCCATCATCTTATTACCAAAACAGTGTTTGAACTGCAGATTAGTTGGTTGATTGATGTGTGGATGTTTTAAACAGCAACAAAATGGCTTCCCAGAGTGTAACCACTCAAATTAATAGAGAAAGCTATTGTAACCTTAACCCAACACCTAGCGACTTCATCAAGAATTTCAGACATCTTGGTGTAACAGTTATAAAGTGTTGGCGAAACATGCCTAGATTCAATTACATTCATGAATTGGTGTCATGTTCTGACCTTTATTTCCTTTGTTTTGTATTTATTTTAGTATGGTCAGGGCGTGAGTTGGGTGGGCAGTCTATGTTTGTTTTTCTATGATTTTGGGATTTCTATGTTTCGACCTAGTATTGTTCTCAATCAGAGGCAGGTGTCATTAGTTGTCTCTGATTGAGAATCATACTTAGGTAGCCTGGGTTTCACTGTGTGTTTGTGGGTGATTGTTCCGGTCTCTGCACCAGATAGGACTGTTTGGGGTTTTTCACATTTCTTGTTTTTGTAGTCAGTTGTTCATGTGTACCTTTACGTATGAAAAAGAACCATGTACACTTACCACGCCGCATATTGGTCCTCTGATCCTTTTTGCCTCTCCTCTTCGGAAGAAGAGAATCACCCACCAACCAAGGACCAAGCAGCGTGGTAAAAGACAGCGACGACAGCAGCAGCAACAACAGCGGCTGGCATCACAGGACTCCTGGACATGGGAGAAGATACTGAACGGAGAGGGACCCTGGGCACAGGCTGGGGAAAACCCTTACAATTGGTTTTAAACCCTTCTCAAAGTTGGTGCCTTGACGGATTTGTAAAAAACATTTTGTCCTAAAACACAATTTTTATTTTTAAATGTAACCTTTGATTAACTAGGCAAGTCAGTTAAGAATACATTCTTATTTACAATGACTGCCTACCCCAGATGAAGCTGGGCCAATTGTGTGCCGCCCTATGGGACTCCCAATCACGTCCGGTTGTGATACAGCCTGGATTCAAACCAGGGTGTCTGTAGTGATGCCTCAAACACTGAGATGCAGTGTCTTAGACTGCTGCGCCACTTGGGATCCCCTTAATCATGTTTTAGTGCTGTCCCCAGCTAAAATAAATCTTGGTCAACCAAGAGTCATCTGTTTTTTTTTCTCTACCAATCGCTCCATGTGTAAAAATAAATAATAGCCGACATAAAGCCAACAATTAAAAACATTGCAGCCTGCAGGCAGAAAATATCCTGAAAAAAATAAATATCCTAAAAATCACATTGGCTGTACATGGCCTGTCTACAACAAACTTGAGACATTGAATCAACTATCAACTGGGTCCTCCGAAACTAGTGATAGCAAGCTTGCGACATTGTATAAAATATTCTCGTCCCTCCGAGTTTCCCGCGCCATTGAGTTTGCGACAGACACAGCTGTCGGCTATTTGTGCAAAGGATAAGAGCTATTCCGCTATTTTATGACATTTCCACTGGAACAGAGCATTACATTTTCACTTTCATGCTGAGTGGTTATCGAAAGTGCGAGAGCTGGAAATATTTTACAAAAATACATTGAGGAACTATTGTCATATGCAATTGATTATGATTAGACTTTGTTTACTTGTTGTTTGATTTGAAGAAAACATTTATTTGAGAAGCTCCACAACTCATTAGTGGTGGTGCTTTAAGACAATCAGAAATATTATCAGACATCCCCAAATGGGCACATTTATAGGCCTACATTTGCACTCAGGCCAGGTAGACTAGTCCTACTTCTATATGTGTAATCAGGTATGCATCCTTACTCAACATTGACAGGAGTGTTTCAAACATAAGACAATGAATAAATTGACAGAACTAACGCATCTTGCGGGATAAGGTCTGGGTGGTCTGCCATGGGCCATTTCATTTAGTGTCCGTTTGGCTCGGCAAGGGGAATGATTGTATTTTCCCATAGTATGTTTTACCGAAGTTGACAGACTGAAAGGGAGTGTAACTTTATGACTATTGTGGATTCGGGCTAAACTTTGAACATTGAGATATTAAAGACATGATAGATCAGACGCAGAGTATATAAAGGAGTGAGATCTGTAGAAAGACAGAGTGGCTGTGGAATGTGCTGGGTGGACGGGAGGAGATCACAGGATTGCTTTAGGGCAAGCGGATGGACATCTCTGGATTAGGCGAAGGAGGGGTTGAGGTCAGGAGATCAGGTCAGATCCCCTGAAGGGAGTAATAAGGGTTTTGTATTCTGTTACCCTTTTCCTGTCGACCCAGAAGATGTAAGGATTGGAGAGGAGGAGTGTCCAAAATGGGGTATATATTAGAGGTCGACCGATTAATCAGAATGGCCGATTGATTAGCGCCAATTTCAAGTTTTCCTAACAATTGGAAATCGGTATTTTGGGGCGCCAATTTTTTAAACTATTATTTTATTTTTTTCACCTTGTCAGCTCGGGGGATCCAATCTTGCAGTTTACAGTTAACTAGTCCAACGCAATAACAACCTGCCTCTCTCTCGTTGCACTCCACAAGGCCTGTTACACGAATGCAGTAAGCCAAGGTAAGTTGCTAACTAGCATTAAACTTATCTTATAAAACACAATCAATCATAATCACTAGTTAACTACACATGGTTGATGATATTACTAGATATTATCTAGCATGTCCTGCGTTGCATATAATCTGACTGAGCATACAAGTATCTGACGGAGCGGTGGTAGGCAGAAGCAGGTACGTAAACATTCATTCAAACAGCACTTTCGTGCGTTTTGCCAGCAGCTCTTTGTTGTGCGTCAAGCATTGCGCTGTTTATGACTTCAAGCCTATCAACTCCCGAGATGAGGCTGGTGTAACCGAAGTGAAATGGCTACTAGGGGGACGGAAGCTATACTGTTACACTGGCAATACTAAAGTGCATATAAGAACATCCAATAGTCAAAGGTTAATGAAATACAAATGGTATAGAGGGAAATAGTCCTATAATTCCTATAATAACTACAACCTAAAACTTCTTACCTGGGAATATTGAAGACTCATATTGTAACTCCCATCCCATGTCCGGGATCGTTGTCATCATCTGAAACTAATTATCATAACGCAACGGACATAAATATTACTAGAAAATATTCCTTTTCATGAAATCGCAAGTGAAATATATTGAAACACCGTTGAGCCTTTTGTTAATCATCCTGTCATCTCAGATTTTGAAAATATTCTTTACAGCCAAAGCAAAACAAGCATTTGTGTACGTTTATCGATAGCCTAGCATATCCAGCTAGCAGTAGGCAACTTGGTCACGAAAATCAGAAAAGCAATCAAATTAAATCGTTTACCTTTGATGAGCTTCGGATGTTTTCACTCACGAGACTCCCAGTTAGATAGCAAATTTTCCTTTTTTCCCAAAATATTATTTTTGTAGGCGAAATAGCTCAGTTTGTTCTTCACGTTTGGCTGAGAAATCGGACGGAAATTGCGGTCACGAAATCCCCGAAAAATATTCCAAGTTAGCTCCATAATATCGACAGAAACATGGCAAATGTTGTTTATAATCAATCCTCAAGGTGTTTTTCAAATATCTATTCGATAATATATCCACCGGGACAATTGGTTTTTCAATAGGACCGAGAGGAAAAATGTCTACTGTATTTTACGCAAGAATCACTCTGAGAGCCATCAGGTAACCACTTGCGCAATGTAGCCGCTTACGCTCATTCTTCAACATATAGGCGTGAAACTACGTCACAATGCTGTAGACACCTTGTAGACACCTTAAAACTCCTTCATGTATTTTCTGACGTTTGATCAGAGATCTTTTATCAAAGTATCTCATCACACTGATCACAGGTATAAGGTTTCTCTCCTGTGTGTGTTCTCTGGTGTTGATTCAGCTGGCCAGATTGACCAAAACTCTTCCCACATTGATCACAGCTATAAGGTTTATCTCCGGTGTTTGTTCTCTGGTGTGATATCAGGCCGGTTGACAAAGTAAACCTATTCCCACATTGACCACAGCTAAAAGGTTTCTCTCCTGTTTGGATTCTCCGATGAATTTTAATGCCTGATGAGGAGGTGAATCTCTTCCCACAGTCAGAGCAGCAGTGAGTTCGCTTCCCTGTGGATCTCTGCAGGTGTTTCTTGAGGTGTTCTGATCTGGAGAGACTCTTCTCTGCCTCGTCAGCGTCATGAGGTTGTTGAGGCTCCCCAGAGGATCCACAATAGTCCTGTATCTCTCCTGTGCGAACAACAAAGTCAGACAGATGGGTAAAGGCCCACAACAGTGGAAATCTACTGTAAAAGGTGATGACAACAGCGTAGCCATGATGTTGTACAACAATTGACGTCTGTAATGAATGAAATGATTATTTGACATTTGTCTTAAAATTAGCAAGAATACTCATATTTTGTGTCCTTTTCACATCAGTAGTAACATCTAAGATTGCAGACTAGAAATACTTTATTTATGTTGTTGAAACTCTAAGCAGTGTGCCAGACGACTTTTGGTCACCAATATAGGCGCCTTTCTGTGATTGCTAAAATTGCGGCATGAGGGCGATGCACATGCAATTTGGTGGCAGAAACTCGTCCCCACTAATGAGGAAACCGATAGTATTGTAGGTAGTATATCTGCCTGGAGCAAAAATGGTGAGCAAAGATTTTAGTTTTTCACAATGTATTCTGAAGGTGAATGGGGGAAAACTCAGGGGAGTAACCTCCATTTCCAGGTTGCGTATGAGTGCATTTCACACTACTTTGGATTATAATTGTAAGGCTCGTTTGAATGTCCTGCTTAATATAATGTTTGTGTCATCATTGCAAATCAACCGCTTTGTACTTAAAAAAAACACTTCAACCAGTAAAATGCTCTTTGGCTAGCTTTTCCATCAGCCAGACAATGAGCGATTGTACACGGTTTGCCAAATTGGCCAATGACTTCACCTAACAACAAATATGGGAAAATAGATTTGTGTTTGTACAATAGCCTATCCATCAAGGAACAGTTATACACATTATGACCAAAGTAGGGATGTTGGATCCAACGTGGAGCACGGCATAACTGTCTTTACAAGAGTAATGAATGAAGAAGTACTTTAGGCCATAGTAGCGAAGTAATTACAATTTAGCAAATGAACACTGGAGAGATAGATGTGCAGATGATGATGTGCAAGCAGAAATACTGGTGTGCAAAAGAACAAAAAAGGTCAATAAAAACATGGGGATGAGGTAGGCAGTTGGATGGGCTACTTACAGATGGGCTGTGTACAGCTGCAGCGATCGGTAAGCTGCTCAGATAGCTGATGCTTAAAGTTAGTGAGGGAGATTTTTATCTCCAACTTAAGCGATTTTTGCAATTCGTTCCAGTCATTGGCAGCAAAGGCGGCCAAAGGAGGTGTTGGCTTTGAGGATGACCAGTAGATATACCTACTGGAGCGCATGCTACAGGTGGGTGTTGCTATGGTGACCAGTGAGCTGAGTTTTTTATTTGACCTTTATTTAACCAGGCAAGTCAGTTAAGAACAAATTCTTATTTTCAATGAATGCCTAGGAACAGTGGGTTAACTGCCTGTTCAGGGGCAGAACGACAGATTTGTACCTTGTCAGCTCGGGGATTTGAACTTGCAACCTTACTAGCCCAATGCTCTAACCACTAGGCTACCCTGCCGCCCCAGTTAAGGAGGAGCTTTACCTAGCAGAGACTAACAGATGACATGGAGCCAATGGGTTTGGCGACGAATATGTAGCGAGGGCCAGCTGACAAGAGAATACAGGTCGCAGTGGTGGGTGGTATATGGGGCTTTATTGACAAAACGGATGGCACTGTGATAGACTGCATCCAGTTTGCTGAGTAGAGTGTTGGAGGCTATTTTGTAAATAACATCGCCGAAGTCAAGGATCGGTAGGAGAGTCCGTTTTACGAGGGGGTTTGGCAGCGTGAGTGAAGGAGGCTTTGTTGCGAAATAGGAAGCTGATTCTAGATTTAATTTGGGTTGGAGATGCCTAATATTAGTCTGGAAGGAGAGTTTACAGTCTAACCAGACACCTAGGTATTGTAGTTGTCCACGTATTCTAAGTCAGCACCGTCCAGAGTAGGGATGCTAGTCAGGCGGGTGCGGGCAGCGATCGGTTGTTGATTGATCGGTTGTTCTTATCGGCTGTTGAGTCTGCCGATAAGAATACAGTGATTGACAGAGTCGAAAGCCTTGGCCAGGTATCCGTCAAGATAGAACTGCCAAATGGGGAGGCGTTGCAATCTACTGCAGAGATTTAATTTGGGTTGGAGATGCCTAATATTAGTCTGGAAGGAGAGTTGCACAGTATTGTCTCTTAACGATGGCGGTTATGATATCATTTAGTACCATAAGCGTGGCTGAGGTGCACCCGTGACCAGCTCGGAAACCGGATTGCACTGCAGAGAAGGTACGGTGTGATTCAAAATGGTCAGTGATCTGTTTGTTAACTTGGCTTTCGAAGACTTTAGTAAGGCATGGCAGGATGGATATAGGTTTGTAACAGTTTGGGTCTAGAGTGCCTTTGAAGAGGGGGATGACCGCAGAAGCTTTCCAATCTTTAGGAATCTCGGAAGATATGAAAGAGAGGTTGAACAGACTAGTAATAGGGTTTCAACAATGTGGGCGGATCATTTTAGAAAGATAGGGTCTAGATTGTCTAGCCCAATTTATTTGTACAGGTACAGGTTTTGCAACTCTTTCAGAACATCAGCTATCTGGATTTGGGTGAAGGAGAAGTTGGGGAGGCTTGGGGAAGTAGCTGCGGGGCGTGGAGAGCTGTTGGCCGGGGTTGGGGTAGCCAGGAGGAAAGCATGGCCAGCCGTAGAGAAATGCTTGTTGAAATTCTCGATTATCATGGAGTTATCGGTGGTGACAGTGTTTCCTAGCCTCAGTGCAGTGGGCAGCTGGGATGAGGTGCTCTTATTCTCCATGGACTTTACAGTGTCCCAAAACTTTTTGGAGTTAGAGCTACAGGATGCAAATTTCTGTTTGAAAAAGCTAGCCTTTGCTTTCCTAACTGACTGTGTGTTTTGGTTCCTGACTTCTCTGAAAAGTTGCATATCGCGGAGACTATTCGATGCTAGTGCTGTACTCCACAGGATGTTTTTGTGCTGGTCGAGGGAAGTCAGGTCTGGAGTGAACCTAGGGCTATATCCGTTCTTAGTTCTACATTTTTTGAAAGGGGCATGCTTATTTAAGGTGGTGAGGAAATTACAATTAAAGAACAACCAGGCATCCCCTACTGACGGGATGAGATCAATATCCTTCCAGGATACCTGCGCCAGGTCGATTAGAAAGGCCTGCTTGCAGAAGTGTTTTTGGGTGTTGGACAGTGATGAGGGGTGGTCGGGCCAATAACGGATGCAGGCAATGAGGCAGTGATTGCTGAGATCCTAATTGAAAACAGCAGAGGTGTATTTGGAGGGCAAGTTGGTCAGGGTAATATCTATAAGGGTGCCCATGTTTACAGATGTAGGGTTGTATGTGTGGGTTCCTTGATCATTTGTGTGAGATTGAGGGCGTCTAGCTTGGATTGTAGGACGTCCGGGGTGTTAAGCATATCCCAGTTTAGGTCACCTAACAGAACAAACTCTGAAGATATATGGGGGGCAATCAATTCACATATGGTGTCCAGGGCACAGCTGGGAGCTGAGGGGAGTCTGTAACAGGTGGCAACAGTGAGAGACTAATTTCTGGAGAGATTCATTTTTAAAATTAGAAGCTCGAACTGTTTGTGCATGGACCTGGAAAGTTTGACAGAACTTTGCAGGCCATCTCTGCAGTAGATTGCAACTCCTCCCCCTTTGGCAGTTCTATCTTGACGGAAAATGTTGTAGATGGGGATAGCAATTTCAGAATTGTTGGTGGCCTTCCAAAGCCAGGATTCAGACACGGCAAGGACATCAAGGTTGGCGGAGTGTGCTAAAGCAGTGAGTAAAACAAACTTAGTGAGGAGGCTTCTGATGTTAACATGCATGAAACCAAGGCTTTTATGGTTACAGTAGTCAACAAATGAGAGCGCCTGGGGACACAGGGCCTGGGTTAACCTCTATATCACCCGAGGAACAGAGGAGTAGGATGAGGGTACGGCTAAAGGCTATCAGAACTGGTCGTCTAGTGTGTTGGGAACAGAGAATAAAAGGAGCAGATTTCTGGGCGTGGTAGGATAGGCATAATGTACAGACGGGTATGGTAGTTTGCGGGTACAATGGAGGTAAACCTCGGCATTGAGTGACGATAAGAGAGATTGCATCTCTTGAGGCCCTAGTTATGCTAGGTGAGGTCACCGCATGTGTGGGTGTTTGGACAAAAGAGCTCTCTGAGGCATGTTGTGTGGGACTAGGGGCTCCGCAGTAAAATAAAACAATGATAACTACCCTAAACAACAGTATACAAGGCATATTGACATTAGAGAGACATAAAGCGAGGCATAAAGCAATCACAGGTCTTGATTGGGAGAGCTAGCTAAGACAACAACGGGTAAGACCTGTAGTAAAACGCCAAATGGATCTACCTCCTGGTCCTCTTCCCCTGTCTTACCCACCAAGGGTAGAGACAGAGATGACCTCGCCTACTGAAATACCGGATTGGGCAAAGCCACCAGAAGACGACTCAAGCCAACCAACTACTGAACCTGACTGGTGTCAGGAAGAATCACCCTCTGCCTCAAGTGACACCTCTGAATGGGAACAGCTGATAGACTCATTGCTGATAGAGTAAGGGCACTGTCATGACCAGAGGCCCATATATGCACTGTAAGAAAAGTGTTTCCTCATTGTTGCTAGAGTAATGGGCACTGTCATAACCAGAGGCCCATATATGCACTGTAAGAAAAGTATTTCCTGTTGTAAGATATGTTATCACCCTCTCTGCTCTGAGGGAATGGGAGGAGCAGCAGATCGGGTGCAGAGAATCAAAAGGTATATAAAGAGACATTTGCCATTACTTTGGTGCTGACTTCTTGAATTCTGAATTCATTTAGACAACCATTTGACTTTGGGTAATTGCCACCTGACTCAAATTACTTAAAGATTCTAACTTGTTGGATCTGAGAAGGGTCTCTCCGATATACCGTTTAACTATTGAACAGCTGTTCTCTCGCCTGTGGCCTTGGTGCTTGTATACTGACGCAAATTATACCCAGAGCCAGTCTTTGAAACTGCAACTCTCGGTTGAGCTCAGTACCTCGCCCTAGTTGCATGGCACGGACGCTGCGGTAGTTCAACGGGACTGAGAGTCACTCTAGTCCTTAAGTTGATCTCCTGTTAATACCTACGGTTATCTGAATTGACCCTGTCGCCCGCGGCCTTGGTGCTTGTATACTGACGCAAATTATACCCAGAGCCAGTCTTTCAAACTGCAACTCTCGGTTGAGCTCAGTACCTCGCCCTAGTTGTGTGGCACAGACTCTTCGATATTCCAGTGGGGCAGGGAATCACCAGCGGGTTCTCTCATCCAGTCCAAACTTGAATATCTCAATTTAGTAAACCATCGACTTCAAGTCAACCTCTCAGCCAGTAGAGGGGAGTCGCTACTAACTAAATTCTAGAAGAACTCTGACCAGTTGAAACTCTGCTCCTGATCTCGTGGGTCTCCTCGTCATCTCTCAAAGGTAATTAAATAACTATTATAAGCATTTAATGTAGAGATAAGTGTTATCATTGTACCAGGCATTTTATAGAGCATTAAGGCAATTGCATGTGTTTGATTAACGCTGTGTGTGACCGAGTAACAATTGTGTATTTTGAAGTGTGTTTGATTGTAAAAGACAAAAAACAGAGTGTTTTCAAAAATAAACGGTAGTCTTATTTTGTCTCGAGTAAACAGTTCTCTCCAAGACAGTTAACGGCACGGGAGATAACAACTCTGACACTCCCCGCTACCGGGACACTGGAAACAGAGATCAGTACCCTATGACAGAATGAGTTACTATTAAAAGACAAAGAGGAAGGTGTGTCCAGTAGTGATTCATTTAATTGTCTTATCGATCTATCTACGTTTTATTTTCCAAGCGATACATAGCCGACGGGCAGAGTAGTGAGACTAGGTTGACTAAAGGTCTTCACACTTTAAACTAGATACATCACAGAGGGGAAACACTCAACCACAGGGAAATCATATAGAGACTGGTAGGACTAGTGCTTAATAATAACTAAAGGACCAATTAGTGGTGAAACAAAGAGTCTAGAGGATAAAGGTGGGGTTCACACATCCCAGCTAGAGCTAGACCGTTGAGAGTGACAAGGCAAAATACCTCTCTACGCGGACAACGCTTCGATATAGAAAGAGAGGCAGGGCTACGCGAGCGGTCCTGGTTATACCGAGATAACCTGAAGTACCTATAGTGCCCTGTCCAATCCAGGGAACGGGACGCTAACCACCTCTAGCACCCCGCTGCCGGCCAAGGGGCGGGGCTGAAGGTTTCGTATCGCGACAGACCAGTTAATCAGCTAAGACAACAGGTAAAATGGCGATGAATGGGCAGAGAGGGTCAGTTAACTACACACAGGGCCTGAGTTCGAGGCTGGGACCGACAGATAAACAAAATAAACAAAATGGAGTACCATGATTAATGAACAGTCCAGCAGGCATCAGCTATGTAGCCAAGTGATCAGAAGGTCCAGTGAACAGCAATACATGAAACAGGGAAGCCGTTAGGTAGTCGTTACTCTGCTGGCCGGGAGATGCGCCTGGCTCAAGGCTAACTGGTGCTATCTTTGGGACATGGGCGTCACCAACGTCTGGCAAAGGCCGGTAGAGGGCACATCGGTCGGCAGACCAGTCGTGATGGATTGGCGGGCCTTCGAGTCGACAAAGGGTCAGGCCAATTGGCAAAAGAGGTATTGTGGGTGGAGTAATTTTGTTTACTAGCAGGGAGATGCATCTGGCTCAAGGCTAACTGGCGCTAGCTTTGGGACAAGGGCGTTAGCCACTATAGCCACTCCGGTGCAAATGTCCAGAGCTTTTACGGCAGGAATCGGTGAAGTAGTGGATTCAAGTCGTCTTAGTGAAGAGTCTGGGACGCATCAGCTGTGTAGACGAGTGATCATAGGGTCCACTGAGCAGGCCGGGAGATGGGCCTGGCTCAAGGCTAGCTTCGGGGCTGGGCCACTCGGTAGCAGTATCCGGTGTAATGTTCCAAAGCTTACGGCAGGAATACGGTGATGTAGTGGAGAAAAAACAGTCCAATATGCTCAGGGTTGATATCACGCTGTGCAAACTGACAGGTATTATCCAGGCTAAAAGCGGCTGGTGTCTGAGCTAAAGGTGAAGGCCGCTAGCCGTGGCCAACAATGACTAAATAGCTAGTAGCTAATTAGCTGGTTAGCTTCTGATGGAGCTTCTAGCTATAAGGTCTAAAAAATAGCAGATCCGTATCACATTGGGTGAGGACGGTTGCCGGAAGGTATATTTAATTTAAAAATGGAAAAAGAAATCGAAATATATTGCAATATATACAAAAAAAGACTAAAAAAAACATTTACAAAAACAAACTTGACTTACTGTTACGCCAGCCCCTCCTTCTACAGGTGATGAGCGTGAGGCTCGGGTTTATTCCTTAAATTTAATACCGCTTGTCACCGACCCAGGAAGGAGTGGGGCCAAACAGGTGTTGTACCTCGGTTCCCTCCTTCAGGGAACAGTAGTTATAGCGTTAGGTTCAAATTTTTCATAGTAAATAACTCACAGACACTAGAGAAGTTTAACCAAGTTGAATTCTTCCCAAAGGGTCATTACAGCTGTAATTCAGACAAAAACATGTTCTCACCATCACAAATATATATACTAGAGGTCGTCCGATTATGATTTTTCAACGCCGATACCGATATAAGTATTTATATTTATTTCGGATCTGGAATCCCTCAACTGAAGCTAGCCAGCTAACTACCAGAAATCAGTCAGCAAACCATTGTCAGCAGTCATCAGCTAACCTTCAGCTCGGAAAGCTCTCGCCAGTTCGAACAACGTGACTCTAACCAGAGCATAACGGACCTGTTATTTTTATCCCCGGATTCCTACCGCAAACTGAACATTTTCATCTGGATCTTCACAACTAGCTAACCGCAATCCCGAATGACTACTCCTGGCTAGCGTTTCAATCCTAGAGCAAGCACCAATTTAGCTTGAGCCAGCCAGGGCTCCTGTGCTACCACCGAAGCATACTCCTGGGCTACAATATCGGCCTGCTAGCTACCTAGAGCTACTTGTGACCCTACTAATTCCACGACTGGTCTATCGACGTCACCGCACGAAGAGGTAAAAACAGACTTACCCCCATTGCGACCCCCCCCCCAAGGCTAACTTTCTAGCCCCTGCTATCTGCTTGCTTGCTAACCCGGTCTGCTAACTGCTAAACTGCCGGGCCCTGGTCTGCTAACTGCTAGCTTGCCTGCCCAGTCTGCTAGCTGCTATCCCTTGCTAACTGCTTGCTTGCTAACCCGGTCTGCTAACTGCTAGCTTGCCCTGGTCTACTAACTGCTAGCCCAGGCTAACTGCTTGCTTGCTAACCCGGCCTGCTAACTGCTAGCTTGTTTAGCTCGGGCCTACTAACTGTTAGCTTGTTAGCCTGCTAACTGTCTGAATCACCGTGTCCCCAGCCAGCCCAACCACTCACTGGACCCATATGTTCACTTGGCTAAGCATGCCTCTCTCTAATATCAATATGCCTTTACTGTCCAGGTTAGTGCTTACTGTCTTATTTCACTGTAGAGCCTCTAGCCCTGCTCAATATGCCTTAACCAACCATGTTGTTCAACCTCCTACATATACAATGACATCACCTGGTTTAAACATCTCTAGAGACTATACAGTCTATCTCTCTTCATTACTCAATGCCTAGGTTTACCTCCAATGTACTCACATCCTACCTTACCTTTGTCTGTACACTATGCCTTGAATCTATGCTATCGTGCCCAGAAACCTGCTCCTTTTACTCTCTGTTCTGAACGTGCTAGACGGCCAGTTCGTATAGTCTTTAGCCGTACCCTTATCCTACTTCTCCTCTGTTCCTCTGGTGATGTGGAGGTTAATCCAGGTCCTGCAGTACCTAGCTCCACTCCCACCCCCCAGGTGCTCTCATTTGTTGACTACTGTAAACGTAAAATTGGTTTCATGCATGTTAACATTAGAAGCCTACTCCCTAAGTTTGTTTTACTCACTGCTTTAGCACACTCTGCCAACCCAGATGTCTTAGCCGCGTCTGAATCCTGGTTTAGGAAAACCACCAAAAACCCAGAAATCTCCATTGCTAACTATAACGTTTTCCGCCAAGATAGAACTGCCAAAGGGGGCGGTGTTGCAATCTACTGCAAAGATAGAAAGTAATACAGAATTCTGCAGGCTAAGTCTGTACCCAAACATTTTGAGCTTCTACTTCTACAAATTCACCTTTCCAGAAACAAGTTTCTTACTGTTGCCACTATAGACCTCCCTCTGCCCCCAGCTGTGCCCTCGATACTATATGTGTACTGATTGCCCCCCATCTATCTTCTGAGCTTGTGCTACTAGGTGACCTAAACTGGGACATGCTTAACACCCCGGCCATCCTACAAACTAAGCTTGATGCCCTCAATCTCACACAAATTGTCAATGAACCTACCAGGTACAACCCCAAATCAGTAAACACGGGTACCCTCATATATGTCATCCTAACTAATTCGCCCTCCAAATACACCTCTGCTGTTTTCAATCAAGATTTCAGCGATCATTGCCTGCATCCGTAATGGGTCTGCGACCAAACGACCACCCCTCATCACTGTCAAACGCTCCCTGAAACACTTCTGCGAGCAGGCCTTTCTAATCGACCTGGCCGGTGTATCCTGGAATGACATTGACCTCATCCCGTCAGTAGATGATGCCTGGCTATTCTTTAAAAGTGCCTTCCTGACCATCTTAAAGAAGCATGCCCCTCTCAAAAAATGTAGAACTAGGAATAGATATAGTCCTTGGTTCACGCCAGACCTGTCTGCCCTTGACCAGCACAAAAACATCCTGTGGCGTTCTGCATTAGCATCGAATAGCCCCTGTGATATGCAACTTTTCAGGGAAGTTAGGAACAAATATACACAGGCAGTTAGAAAAGCTAAAGCAAGCTTTTTCAAACAGTACTACAGGATGCAAATTTCTAACTCAAAAAAGTTCTGGGACACTGTAAAGTCCATGGAGAATAAGAGCACCTCCACCTAGCTGCCCACTGCTCTGAGGCTAGGAAACATTGTCACCACCGATAAATCCACTTTAATTGAGAATTTCAATAAGCATTTCTCTACGGCTACATTTCTCTAAGCTTTCCACATGGCTACCCCTACCCCGGGCCAACTGCCCGGCACCCTCCACAGCAACCCGCCAAAGCCCCCACTATTTCTCCTTTACCCAAATCCAGATAGCCGATGTTCTGAAAGAGCTGCAAAATCTGGACCCCTACAAATCAGCCGGGCTAGACAATCTGGACCCTCTCTTTCTAAAATTATCTGCCGAAATTGTTGCAACCCCTATTACTAGCCTGTTCAACCTCACTTTCTTATCGTCTGAGATTCCCAAAGATTGGAAAGCTGCCCCACCATACCTTCTCCGCTATGCAATCTGGTTTCAGAACTGGTCATGGGTGCAAATCAGCCACGCTCAAGGTTCTAAACGACATCATAACCGCCATCAATAAGAGACATTACTGTGCAGCCGTATTCATCGACCTGGCCAAGGCTTTCGACTCTGTCAATCACAACATTCTTATTGGCAGACTCGACAGCCTTGGTTTCTCAAATGATTGCATTGCCTGGTTTACCAACTACTTCTCTGATAGAGTTCAGTGTGTCAAATCGGAGGGCCTGTTTTCTGGACCTCTGAAAGTCTCTATGGGTGTGCCACAGGGTTCAATTCTTGGACCGAGTCTCTTTTCTGTATACATCAATGATGTTGCTCTTGCTGCTGGTGATTTTCTGATCCACCGCTACGCAGACGAAACCATTCTGTATACTTCTGGCCCCTCCTTGGACACTGTGTTAACTAACCTCCAGACGAGCTTCAATGCCATACAACTCTCCTTCCGTGGCCTCCAACTGCTCTTAAACGCAAGTAAAACTAAATGCATGCTTTTCAATCGATCGCTGCCCGCACCTACTCGCCCGTCCAGCATCACTACTCTGGACGGCTCGGACTTAGAATACGTGGACAACTACAAATACCTGGTTGTCTGGTTAGACTGTAAACTCTCCTTCCAAACTCACATTAAGCATCTCCAATACAAAATTAAATCTAGAATCGGCTTCCTGTATCGCAACAAAGCATCCTTCACTCATGCTGCCAAACATACCCTTGTAAAACTGACCATCCTACCGATTCTCGACTTCGGTGATGTCATCTATAAAATAGCTTCTAACACTACTCAACAAACTGGATGCAGTCTATCACAGTGTCATCAGTTTTGTCACCAAAGCCCCATGCACTATCCACCATTGCGACCTGTAAACTCTCGTTGGTTGGCCCTCGCTTCTTACTTGTCGCCAAACCCACTGGCTGCAGGTTATCTACAAGTCTCTGCAAGGTAAAGCCCCACCTTATCTCAGCTCACTGGTCACCATAGCAGCACCCACTCGTAGTACGCGCTCCAGCAGGTATATCTCACTGGTCACCCCAAAGCCAATTCCTCCTTTGGTCGTCTTTCCTTCCAGTTCTCTGCTGCCCATGACTGGAACGAATTGCAAAAGTCTCTGAAGCTGGAGACTCACATCTCCCTCACTAGCTTTAAGCACCAGCTGTCAGAGCAGCTTACAGATCACTACACCTGTACATACAGGGGTTGTTTACAGATGGGATATCTACCTACCTCATCCCCATACGGGTATTTATTTATTTATTTAGCTCCTTTGCACCCCAGTATCTCTACCTGCACATTCATCTTCTGCCGATCTACCATTCCAGTGTTTAATTGCTATATTGTAATTACTTCGCCACCATGGTCTATTTATTTCCTTAACTTACCTCATTTGCATTCACTGTATATAGACTTTTTGTTTTCTTGACTGTATGTTTTTTTACTATGTTTTATTTATTCCATGTGTAGCTCTGTGTTGTCGAATTGCTACGCTTTATCTTGGCCAGGTCGCAGTTGCAAATGAGAACTTGTTCTCAACTAGCCTACCTGGTTAAATAAATGTGAAGAAAAAAAAACAGATTATTGGAGGACCAAAAAAGCAGATACCGATTAATCGGGCGATTTAAATTTAAAAAAATTAAAAAAAATATTTGTAATAATGACAATTACAACAATACTGAAGGAACACTTATTTTAACTTAATATAATACATCAATAAAATCAATTTAGCCTCAAGTAAATAATGAAACATGTTCAAATTAGTTTAAATAATGCAAAATCAAAGTGTTGGAGAAGAAAGTAAAAGTGCAATATGTGCCATGTAAGAAAGCTAACATTTCAGTTCCTTGCTCAGAACATGAGAACATATGAAAGCTGGTGGTTCCTTTTTAACATGAGTCTTCAATATTCCCAGGTAAGAAGTTTTAGGTTGTAGTTATTATAGGAATTATATGACTATACCATTTGTATTTCATTAACCTTTGACTATTGGATGTTCTTATAGGCACTTTAGTATTGCCAGTGTAACAGTATAGCTTCCGTCCCTCTACTTAGCACGAGCTAACTAGCTAGCCACTTCACTTCGGTTACACCAGCCTCATCTCGGGAGTTGATAGGCTTGAAGTCATAAACAGCGCAATGCTTTGACGCACAACAAAGAACTGCTGGCAAATTGCACTAAAGTGCTGTTTGAATGAATGTTTACGCGCCTGCTTCTGCCTACCACCACTCAGTCAGATGCTTGTATGCTCAGTCAGATTATATGCAACGCAGGACACGCTAGATAATATCTAGTAATATCATCGACCATGTGTAGTTAACTAGTGATCATGATTGATTGTTTTTTATAAGATAAGTTTAATGCTAGCTAGCAACTTACCTTGGCTTACTGCATTCGCGTAACAGGCAGTCTCCTTGTGGAGTGCAACGAGAGAGAGGCAGGTCGTTATTGCATTGGACTAGTTAACTGTAAGGTTGCAAGATTTGATCCCCCGAGCTGACAAGGTGAAAATCTGTCGTTCTGCCCCTGAACAAGGCAGTTAACCCACCGTTCCTAGGCCGTCATTGAAAATAAGAATGTGTTCTTAACTGACTTGCCTAGTCAAATAAAGGTATAAAAAAAGTTTTTAAAAATATATAAAAAATATTTAAAAACAAATCGGCACCCAAAAATACCGATTTCCAATTATTATGAAAACTTGGAATCGGCCCTAATTAATCGCACATTCCGAATATGAATATGATGTCAGTTCGGTTGTGTCACGCCCTGGCCTTAGTTATTTTTGTTTTCTTCATTATTTTGGTTAGGTCAGGGTGTGACATGGGGGTTGTATGTCTTTTGTCATGTCTAGGCGTTTGTATGTTTATGGGGCTTGCCCCTGCCTAGGTAAATTGTATATCTTTGGTTGCCTAGATTGGTTCTTAATTAGAGGCAGCTGTCTATCGTTGTCTCTGATTGGGAACCATATTTAGGCAGCCATATTCTTTGGGTATTTTGTGGGTGATTGTTTCCTGTGTCAGTGTTTGTGCCACACGGGACTGTTTCAGTTAGTTCATGTTTTTTGTGTTCATGTTGAGTTTTCCTTATTAAAAACCATGGACACCTACAACGCTGCATATTGGTCCGATCCTTGTTTCACCTCTTCAGAGGAAGAGGAGGAAATCTGCCGTGACAGGTTGTCATCTGAGACATTCTCATCAATGATAAGATGACATAAACTCTACAGTGGATAGTCTACACATCAGAGTTATCGGATTCACATGGAATTGTTGTTCAATGTAAATGTTTGAATATTAAAATGTGAGATGTGGGTTTTCATAAGATAGGGCTGCTCAATCAGTGGCCTGCCCTGTGAAGGGACATGGTCTATAAAAATGTTCAAACACACCCTCCTCTCCCTTCCTATATAAGCCCTTGACGACAATAGAACTTCCTGTTCCGAGGACTTGAGGACGACGGTCCTATGTCAGAAGGGTTCAGATAACAACTACAGAATGAAGACAACATCTGCGTCAGCTTTGGTTGCGAATGTTATGAAATTTGAACTCTTATTCACTACAGAAGTGATACCTCCTCGCCGTTGAGTTAGCAACAGCAGATGCAAACGAAGGTTAGGAAGAAACAGACAGAATATCCTGCTATCACACAACGACGTTACTACAATGTATCCAATTGACCACCAGAGACATTCTTCAAAGGACAGAGGACTCGGTTTGGCAACACGGTCTTCCATCTACCACCAACCTACTGAAGCGCAGCTCAGAGTAAATATTTATTTCATTTTCCTTTTCCAAATGGGCGGTAATTTAGAATGCATAAGATACTGTATTTACGATAGCACAACTTCTTCCCTTTGTTCCTCAGTCTTCCCGCTCTTTCACCCAAACCCAGCCCCTTTTCTTTTGTGTAACAAGCTGTCATAACTGTTCCGCCCGCTAGGGACGTTTTCCTTTATGACGTCATTTGTAATCAAGTTATGATTGAATTATGTGTATGTGTAATTCTGCGTGATTAGTTAGGTATTTAGTAAATAAATTATTAAACCCAATTTTGTATTGCTGATTCAAATTGTTAGCCAGGGTTCTTGCAGATAACCAATAATTTACAACTTTCAGATGAGACTGAAGTAAGATGACGATTGATATTGACTGCTATTGATGTAAAATATTACTAGGTCTTTAAGAGTTTATTTGGAAGATAACAGCTCCATAAATATTATTTTGTGGTGCCCGACTCTCTAGTTAATTACATTTACATGATTAGCTCAATAAGGTCATATTAATTATGTAGAAATTATTTTACAGAAAAGCATGTCATATCACTTAATCCGGCATAGCCAAAGACACGACAGTGGTGACCTAACATTATAGTTTGTGGTGCTTTTGCTTTAAAGCATTTTTTAATTCAGACACTGTGGCTGGATTAACGAGAATTGTATCTTTAAAATGGTGTAAGATACTTGTATGTTTGAGCAATTTTAATTATGATATTTCTGTTTCGAATTTGGTGCCCTGCACTTTCACTGAGTGTTGGCGAGGTGGGACGCTAGCGGTTACCACAGTGTCCAAAGAAGGGCCAGATGTATACAGAATGGTGTCCTCTGCGTAGAGTTGGATCAAGGAATCACCCGCAGCAAGAGCGGCATCATTGACATATACAGAGAAAAGAGTCGGCCCGAGAATTGAACCCTGTGGTACCCCCATAGAGACTGCCAGAGGTCCGGACAACAGGCCAGGTCGATGAAGACGGCTGCACAGTAGTGTCTTTAATCGATGGCGGTTATGATATTGTTTAGTGCCTGGAGCGTGGCTGAGGTGTACCCGTGACCAGCTCGGAAACCGGATTGCACAGCGGAGAAGGTACGGTGGGATTCTAAATGGTCAGTGATCTGTTTGTTAACTTTGCTTTCAAGGACTTTAGAAAGGCAGGACAGGGTGGATATAGGTCTGTAACAGTTTGGGTCTAAAGTGTCACCCCTTTTTGAAGAGGGAGATGACCGCGGAAGCTTTCCAATCTTTAGGAATCTTGGACAACATGAAAGAGGTTGAACAGAGTAGTAATAGGGGTTGCAACAATGGCGGTGGATAATTTCAGAAAGAGCAGGTCCAGATTGTCTAGCCCAGCTGATTTGTACGGGTCCAGGTTTTGCAGCTCATTCAGAACAGCAGCTATCTGGATTTGGGTGAAAGAGGAGCTGGGGAGGCTTGGGCAAGTAGCTGCGTGGGGTGCGGAACTGTTGGCCGGGGTTGGGGTAGCCAGGAGGAAAGCATGGCCAGCCTAGAGAAATGCTTCTTGAAATTCTTGATTATCGTGGATTTATCGGTGGTGACAGTGTTTCCTAGCCTCAGTGTAGTGGGCAGCTGGGAGGAAGTGCTCTTATTATCCATGGATTTTACAGTGTCCCAAAACTAGGTGGAGTTAGAGCTACAGGATGCAAATTTATGTTTGAAAAAGCTAGCCTTTGCTTTCCAGGTTCCTCCTCTTCTTCCTTCTCCTTTTTCGATGAAAAAGTAATCTCTCCCTCCTCCTCTTTCACACCTATTGTTGTTCTTCTGGAAGGTTCTCCCATCTCCACAGAGGAACTTTGGAGCTCTGTCAGAGTGACCATCGGGTTCTTGGTCACCTCCCTGATCAATGCCCTTCTCCCCCGATTGCTCAGTTTGGCTGGGTGGCCAGCTCTAGGAAGTCTTGGTGGTTCCAAACTTCTTTCATTTAAAAATGGAGGCCACTGTGTTCTTGTGGACATTCAATGCTGCACAATTTTTTTGGTACCCTTCCCCAGATCTGTGCCTCGATACAATCCTGTCTCAGAGCTTGGTTTTTGCTCTGACATGCACTGTGAACTGTGAGACCTTATATAGACAGGCGTGTGCCTTCCAAATCATGTCCAATCAATTGCATTTACCACAAGTGGACTCCAATCAAGTTGTAGAAACATCTCAAGGATGATCAATGGAATCAGGATACATCTGAGCTCAATATCGAGTCTCATAGCAAACGGTCTTGGTTGTTTTTGGTTGGTTATTATGGCTTACAGTGTGTAGATTGAGGGGGGGAAAATGATTACATTTTAGAATAAGGCTGTAACGTAACAACATTTAACTTACATTTAAGTCATTTAGCAGACGCTCTTATCCAGAGCGACTTACAAATTGGTGCATTCACCTTATGACATCCAGTGGAACAGCCACTTTACAATAGTGCATCTAAATATTTTAAGGGGGGGGGTGAGAAGAATTACTTTATCTTATCCTAGGTATTCCTTAAAGAGGTGGGGTTTCAGGTGTCTCTGGAAGGTGGTGATTGACTCCGCTGTCCTGGCGTCGTGAGGGAGTTTGTTCCACCATTGGGGAGCCAGAGCAGCGAACAGTTTTGACTGGGCTGAGCGGGAACTGTACTTCCTCAGTGGTAGGGAGGAGAGCAGGCCAGAGGTGGATGAACGCAGTGCCCTTGTTTGGGTGTAGGGCCTGATCAGAGCCTGGAGGTACTGAGGTGCCGTTCCCCTCACAGCTCCGTAGGCAAGCACCATGGTCTTGTAGCGGATGCAAGCTTCAACTGGAAGCCAGTGGAGAGAGCGGAGGAGCGGGGTGACGTGAGAGAACTTGGGAAGGTTGAACACTAGACGGGCTGCGGCGTTCTGGATGAGTTGTAGGGGTTTAAATAATATATATAATAATAATATATGCCATTTAGCAGATGCTTTTATCCAAAGCGACTTACAGTCATGTGTGCATACATTCTACGTATGGGTGGTCCCGGGGATCGAACCCACTACCCTGGCGTTACAAGCGCCATGCTCTACCAACTGAGCTACAGAAGGACCACAGCCAGGGAGCCCAGCCAACAGCGAGTTGCAGTAATCCAGACGGGAGATGACAAGTGCCTGGATTAGGACCTGCGCCGCTTCCTGTGTGAGGCAGGGTCGTACTCTGCGGATGTTGTAGAGCATGAACCTACAGGAACGGGCCACCGCCTTGATGTTAGTTGAGAACGACAGGGTGTTGTCCAGGATCACGCCAAGGTTCTTAGCGCTCTGGGAGGAGGACACAATGGAGTTGTCAACCGTGATGGCGAGATCATGGAACGGGCAGTCCTTCCCCGGGAGGAAGAGCAGCTCCGTCTTGCCGAAGTTCAGCTTGAGGTGGTGATCCGTCATCCACACTGATATGTCTGCCAGACATGCAGAGATGCGATTCGCCACCTGGTCATCAGAAGGGGGAATGTGTAAACAAAATGTGTAAAAAGTGAAGGGGTCTGAATACTTAACTGTATACCACTGGCAGAGTTTTCTACCAGTCAAAACCACTGATACAGGTGCCACTCCACTCTGGTGGAATGGATCACGTCTACAGTGAAAACTAGATTCAAATACATAGATGTGTGTGTATGGTGTGAAATTGTTAGATAATACTTGTTAGATATTACTGCACTGTCATGGCTAGAACCACAAGCATTTTGCTACACCCGCAATACCATCTGCTAAATATGTGTATGCGACCAATAAAATGTTATTCGATTTTGATTTTAAATAAACGTCCTTTTTATCAATGGTGTTTTTTGCTGGAGTCAAAATGACTCCAAAGGATTTTAATTTGTTAAAAGTCCATATTGATACATAAACACTAAACCATTATTTAGATTTATTAAGAACAAGTTGATTGACAAAGTCATGGAAATTTGAAACAATTGAATAAACCACATTTTTGGCTATGATAAAAGATATGCCTCTGGGGTCAAAATGATCCATATCAGAAGTATGGTTCAATGCAAATATGTAGTGGGTGTAAAGTTTGTTTTAAATTCTAACTAATTAAAAACGACGTAATATACTGCTAAACATTTGTGAAATAAATGAAAAATAAACGTTTAGTTCCTCAGCTGCGTTGCCCACTCCAGTCAGCATATGGCGATGTACGTCTTTTAGGTTCAGGAGACGCTGCCAGTGTGACGTGTATTCTAGTGGACGGGACGCTTCTTCTACAACAACAGCTAGTCAGACACCTCCGTAGCTTTCTAGCAAACATAGCTACAACATTCACGCTCTTTACACGGTTTTCGTGTATTTTAGTTGCTGTGTGTGAAAACACACTTCTGTCGTATGTACTTGTTGGCCCATTTAATTATATATTGACGTTGTTTGTCAGCTAGCTGGTTTGCTAAGTTAGCTTAGAACTAGACTAGTCGCTAATGCTAGCTAGCTAGCTAACATCTCCGACCATGAGTTCACTAAGCCACTCTCCTCTTGATAAAGATGAGGAGTTCGGCTGGACGGAGAGAGAAACTCTCGTGAAAGAGGAAGAGGAGGATGTCACAGTACAAAAACAAGTAGAGGGTGAGGCTGTTACCGTGAAAGAAGAAGAGAAAGACGTTTCAGTGAAAGAAGAGGAATACTCGTTCAGAGTGAAAGAGGAGGTGGATGTTACAGTAAAAGAAGAGGAGAAAGAGGAGGATGCAGTTTTTGGAGTGAAGGAGGGGACCATGACTGTCACATTGAAAGAGGAGAAGGAGGAGGAAGAGGTTGGAGATCTGTTTAACACCAGTAAGTACCGTCTCTGCAGTCGTTGAACCAATATGCAGTAACGGGGTTCTACACTTTAATGTTGTTCTGTAGGAATGGCTACACTAACATGTAGAACACGGATATCTGGGCCCGGTTTCCCAAACGCATCTTAAGGCATCCAATGGTTCTAACGATGAATTTAGCCATAAGATGGTTTTGAGAAACCGTTCCCTTATTAACACTACCAAGTATTGTCTTAAAAACAGAGTCACGAACTCTGCAGTTGAACTGATGTTTGGTGTTAAAGCGGAAATCTGCAATTGCTACATCAATATTGTGACTTTTAAATTATTTACTTATAGCCATTGATTCTTGAAGAATATAACACATGCTTCATGAGCTTAGTTCAACTGTTGTACCCAATCAGATCCCCAAATAAGCTTTTTTACTCTGTTTAGAAACAATGTAAACTAACACTATTGCCTCAACATGGTTAAAACTATCATGTTCATATCATGGATGGTCAGTCCTTGTATCCATAGGTCTGTCCTTCTGTAGTTACATTTCTCCAACCCCATAATTATCTTATTACCAAAACAGTGGTGGAATGACAGATTTGTTATTGTTTGAACTAGAGGTCGACCGATTTTTCGGAATGGCAGATTAATTAGGCCGAATTTCAAGTTTTCATAACAATCGGAAATCGGTATTTTTGGATACCGATTTGGCCGAATATTTGTTACACTTTTATTTCATCTTTATTTAACTAGGAAAGTCAATTACGAACAAATTCTTATTTTCAATGGCGGCATAGGAATGGTGGGTTAACTGCCTCGTTCAGGGGCAGAACAACAGATTGTCAACCTTACAGTTAACTAGTCCAATGCTATAACGACCTGCCTCCCGTTGCATTCCACAAGGAGCCTGCCTGTTATGTGAATGCAGTAAGCCAAGGTAAGTTGCTAGCTAGCATTAAACTAGTTAACTACACATGGTTGATGATATTACTAGAAATTATCTAACGTGTCCTGCGTTGCATATAATCTGACTGAACGTACAAGTATCTAAGTATCTGACTGAGCGGTGGTAGGCAGGAGCAGGCGCGTAAACATTCATTCAAACAGCACTTTCGTGCATTTTGCCAGCAGCTCTTCGTTGTGCATCAAGCATTGCGCTGTTTATGACTTTAAGCCTATCAACTCCCGAGATGAGGCTGGTGTAACCGAAGTGAAATGGCTAGCTAGTTAGCATGCGCTAATAGCGTTTCAAACGTCACTCGCTCTGAGACTTGGAGTAGTTGTTCCCCTTGCTTTGCATAGGTAACGCTGCTTCGAGGGTGGCTGTTGTCGTTGTGTTCCTGGTTCAAGCCCAGGGAGGAGAGGGACAGAAGCTATACTGTTACACAGGCAATACTAAAGTGCCTATAAGAACATCCAATAGTCAAAGGTTAATAAAATACAAATGGTATAGAGGGAAATAGTCCTTAAATTCCTATAATAACTACAACCTAAAACATCTTACCTGGGAATATTGAAGACTCATGTTAAAAGGAACCACCAGCTTTCATATGTTCTCATGTTCTGAGCGAGGAACTTAAAAGTTAGCTTTTTTACATGGCACATATTGCACTTTTACTTTCTTCTCCAACACTTTGTTTTTGCATTATTTAAACCAAATTGAACATGTTTCATTATTTATTTGACGCTAAATTGATTTTATTGATGTATTATATTAAGTTAAAATAAGTGTTCCTTCAGCATTGTTGTAATTGTCATTATTACAAATAAAAAAATAAAAAATTGGTATCTGCTTTTTTGTTCCTCCAATAATCGGTATCGGCATCAGCGTTGAAAAATCAATATCGGTCAACCTCTAGTTTGAACTGCAGTTTGCCGGGTTGTGTGGGTTTTTTAAACAGCAACAAAATGGCTGCCTAGAGACTTGGTTTGGTAAACAGCTGAGGGATGGGGGAAGGAGAAATGTAACCACTCTCACATTCATAGAGAACGCTATTGTAGAAACCGTAACCCAACACCTCCCTACCTCGTGAAGAAGTTCAGACATCTTGGCGTAACAGTTATAAGGTGTTAACTTGACAGTCGCTGGACCCAGGTTTGAGTTCAGCTCAGGGCTACTCCCTGAATTCACTACACTATGAATACAAGGACTGGCCATCCATGATGTCATAATGATAGTTTTACCAGGTTTCTAGGCTATATAGTATATTCTAGAATTCATCCATGATGTCATAATGATAGTTTAACCAGGTTTCTAGGATATATAGTATATTCTAGAATTCATCCATGATGTCATAATGATAGTTTAACCAGGTTTCTAGGCTATATATATATTCAAGAATTGCCAGTGAAGATTTCCTATGGAGGCAAATTATTAGAGCTGTTGATAAGTCATTGTATAATATTCAGCCAATTTTTTTTTTCATGGCCTTACATTAAAGGCAAGACATACCTAGATTCAATTACATTCATTAATTGATTTGAAACATTTGCTTTAATCCCTTCTCAAAGTTGTTGCCTTGACGGATTTGTATGAAACAACATTTTTGTATTTATTTAAATGTAACCTTTATTTAACTAAGCAAGTCAGTTTAGAACAAATTCTTATTTACAATGACTGCCTACCCCGGACGACGCTGGGCCAATTGTGCGCCGCCCTATGGGACTCCCAATCATGGTCGGTTGTAATAAAACCTGGATTTGATCCAGGGTGTCTGATGTGGTTCCTCAAGCCCTGAGATCCCGTGTCCTCTGCACCACCTGGGAGTCCCAAAATCATGTTCTAGTGCTGTCTCTAACAAATACATCTTGGTCAACCAAGAGTCATCTGTTCTCTCTACCAATCGCCCCATGTGTTTTTATAAAATCAAATATACATTTACATTTAAGTCATTTAGCAGACGCTCTTATCCAGAGCGACTGAACTTGTCTGATGCTTGAACCTGTCTGGCACCAGTGGGACGGTAGCGTCCCACCTCGACAATAGCAAGTGAAATTGCAGGGCGGCAAATTCAAAACAACAGAAATCCCATAATTAAAATTCCTCAAACATACAAGTATTATACACCATTTTAAAGATACACTGTGGTTGGATTTGCAAGAAGTTTATGATTTCAAAAACGCTTTACGGCGAAAGCACACCATCTGACTATGTTAGGTCAGTGCCTAGTCACAGAAAACCAGCCATTTTCCAGCCAAGGAGAGGGCTCACAAGTCAGAAATAGCTATTAAATTAATCACTAACATTTGATGATCTTCATCAGATGGCACTCACAGGACTTCATGTTACAATATAAATGTGTCTTTTGTTTGATAATGTCCCTCTTTATGTCCAAAAACCCTAGTTGAAATTGGCGCGTTATGTACAGTAATCATTGTCTCAAACAAACATCCGGTGAAAAGAGCCAAATCAAATTACAGAAATACTCATCATAAACATTGATGAAAATACAAGTTTTATACATAGGATTAAAGATAAACATCTTGTTAACCTGTTAAGTCGACCCTCTACTTTTTCGAACATTCTGTTAAAAATCGCGCAAAATTTCAGCGCCCTGCTACTCAGGCCAGGAATATAGTATATGCATATGATTAGTGTGTGTGGATAGAAAACACTCAGACGTTTATAACACTGGTTAAATCACGGCTGTGACTATAACAGAACGTGCATTTCATCGAAAAGTGCAGGAATATCTGATCACTGAAAATGGAAAAAAATTCCATCCGTGACTTCAAGGAATTGTTCAAAGTGAATCGAATTAAATGAGGCCGAGGTTGCAGTGCCTACAGCTTCCACACATTGTCTAGAGTCTTGTAATTTGATTTGCAATTGATTCTTGGTCTATCCGAATCAAGGGAATCGATTCCCTCCGGTCTCCGACCGGATGTTTTGGTCGAGCTCTCTCCAAGCGTTGGACTAGTAACCGGAAGGTTGTGAGTTCAAACCCCCGAGCTGACAAGGTACAAATCTGTCGTTCTGCCCCTGAACAGGCAGTTAACCCACTGTTCCCAGGCAGTCATTGAAAATAAGAATATGTTCTTAACTGACTTGCCTGGTTAAATAAAGGTTAAAAAAAAAATTAAAAAGACATTTTTTTCGAAACAGACACCTATAGAATTGACATCGCCTCCTGATGAATTTTATCGCTTATTAACGTGTACTAATATCTAAAGTTGCATTACAAAAGTATTTCGAAGTGTTTTGTGAAAGTTTATCGTCGACTTTTTGAATTAAAAAAATGACGTTAACGTTATGAAACGCTATTTTTTTCCGTTTATCACACAGTCTTCATAGATCGATATCTAGGCTATATATGGACCGATTTAATCGAAAAAAAGACCCAATAGTGATTATGGGACATCTAGGAGTGCCAACAAAGAAGATGGTCAAAGGTAATGAATGTTTTATATTTTATTTGTGCGGTTTGTGTAGCGACGACTATGCTAATTATTTTGTTTACGTCCCCTGCGGGTCTTTTGGGGTGTTACATGCTATCAGATAATAGCTTCTCATGCTTTCGCCAAAAAGCATTTTAAAAATCTGACTTGTTGCCTGGATTCACAACGAGTGTAGCTTTAATTCAATACCCTGCATGTGTATTTTAATGAACGTTTGAGTTTTAACTAATACTATTCGCATTTAGCGTAGAGCATTTGCATTTCCAGAGCTCTAGATGGGACGCCTGCGTGCCAGGTAGGACCAAGAGGTTAATCCAGCCGCTGTGTCAGATTTCAAAAAGGCTTTACGACGAAAGCACACCATGCGATTATGTTAGGTCAGTGCCTAGCCACAGAGAACCATATAGCCATTTTCCAACCAAGGAGAGGTGTCACAAAAGTCAGAAACAGTGTTGAAATTAGTCACTTACCTTTGATCTTCATCTGGTGGCACTCCCAGGTCTTCATGTTAGACAATAAATGTTTGTTTTGTTCGATAATGTCCCTTTTATGCCCAAAAACCTCAGTTTTGTTGGTGCGTTTAGTTCAGTAATCAAAAGGCACAATGCACGCTCTCAACATCAGACGAATAGTTTTAAAAAGTACAATAAAAGTTTGTAGAAACATGTCAAACGATGTTTAAAATAAATCCTCAGGTTGTTTTTGTCATATTTAATAATATTTCATCCGGACAAATGCTTTGTCAAAAGAAAAGGTAAACAAGAAATGCGGGCTCCCAATCACGCGCTTGGCTCATGGCTGGAAATATCCGCTGTTTACTCATTGAAAATGCTGTATCTCCCTCATTTTTCAGAGTAAAGGCCGGAAACAATGCCTAAAGACTGGCCACATGTAGAAGAAGCCATAGCGATCGTGAACTGGGTCCTACGTCTTTGTATGGTGGATAGGCTTTCAATGGAAAAACAGCCTTTCAAAATAATAGTACTTCCTGGATGGATTTTTCTCGGGTTTTCGCCTGCCATATCTGTTCTGTTATACTCACAGACATTATTTTAACAGTTTTGGAAACTTGTGTGTTTTCTATCCAAATCTACTGATTATATGCATATCCTAACTTCTCGGCCTGATTAGCAGGCAGTTTAATTTAGGCATGCTTTTCATCCAATATTCCGAATGCTGCCCTCTACCCTAGTGAAGTTAAGCATTCTGTTTGATTAAATAATTAAGACACACAAATGACTCGAAGTCATAACTAGAGGGAGCCGGTCGTCAACATAACCCGACCAGAGGGAGCCGGTCGTCAACATAACCCGACCAGAGGGAGCCGGTCGTCAACATAACCCGACCAGAGGGAGCCCCCCTGCGCTGCTGGACTTCGTACATTCTGCCGTTCTGCTCATGAAGTTTGCAGTAATAGACTAATAGACTAATATTCTACAGATATACTAATAGACAACACCATTAGTCTGCAACCTTTTCCAGTTGGAGTGCCAATTTATCTGACCATTTCTGCTAATCTGTGTGCCAGTTAAGATTTTCATTTGCACATTTTCGTGGAATAGTTTAATTTAATTTATAATAGCATCTCAACATTATTGTCTGTGATTAATCTATCTAAATCTAAATGAAAAATTATAGAAATCTAAAAGTAACTTTTATTGCCATTGCCAACTATGTAAAAAAAATAGCCTACATAAAGCCAACAAATAAAAACATTGCATCCTGCAGGTAGAAAATATCCTGATAAAAATAAATATCCTAGAAATCACATTGGCTTCAAATGGCCTGTCTTCAACCAATTTGAAACATTGTATCAACTATCAACTGGGTCAGGAAACTCGGATAACAAGCTTGCGACATTGTAAAACATATTCTCAGCCCTCAGTTTCCCGCGCCATTGAGTTCTGGACAGACACAGCTGTAGGCTATTTGTGCAAACGATAAGAAGTAATCAGGTATTTTATGACATTTCCACTGGATCAGAGCATTACATTTTTCCCTTTCATGCCGAGTGGTTATCGAAAGGGTAAGAGCTGGAAATCTTTTACTATTGTCATTCGCAATTGATTTTGATTAGACTTTGTTTACTTGCTGTTTGAGGTGAAGAAAAATTTGCTTTGAGAACCTCCACAACTCATTAGTGGTGCAGCGTTAAGACAATCAGAAATACTACCAGACATCCTCAAATGGGCACATTTTATAGGTCTACATTTGCGCGCAGGCCAGATAGACTAGTCCTACTTCTCTGTGGGTAATCAGGTGTGTGTCCTTACTCAACATAGACCGAATTGTTTCAAACAAGACAATTAATAAATTGACAAAACTGACGCATCTTGCGAAGTAAGGTCTGGGTGGTCTGCCATGGGTCGTTTCATTTAGTATCCGTTTGGGTCGGCATGGGGAATGATTTTATTTCCCCATAGTATGTTGTACGGAAGTTGACTGACTGAAAGGGAGTGTAACTTTATGACTATAATTACTGCTCCCTGAAGGAGGGAAATTAATTACAAAACCTGATTGGCCCCTCCCCTTCCTGGGTCGTTGAAGAGTGGTATTAAATTGAAGAAATAAACCTGAGCCTCACGCTCATCACCTGTGGAAGGCGGGGCGTCCAGCAAGGTGTGGATTTAATAGTAAGTTGTAGCTAGTTTCCCTCCTCAGGGAACAGTAGTTATAGTCATAAAGTTAAGCTTGTCATATGATGAAGTTCAACTTAAACACTCAATCTTGCTGTGGGACAGTTTTTTGTATTCAGATCTCTGAAATGCACTCTAACCACGTATCATTTAGTGTGTCCCTATGTTACGCTGGGAAAACAGTTTTCATGGGCACAGAAATTATAACTAATTTGAGTTTGCTAAATCCAATGGTTCTATCCTAGAGTCACCTTAACTTTATTGACAACACCCAAATCAATACTGTCATTTATGTTGTTGTTAGGTGAAGTTATGGGCCAATTTGTTCGACACTTATATTAAGTATAAAGCAGTTGATTTGCATCAATAACACACAGGACATTCAAGCAAGCCTTACAATTATAATCCAAAGTAGTGTGAAATGCACTCATAAGCAACCTGTAAATGGAGGCTTTTTTGCTGCCAGCCTATGAGAACTCCCCTGAGTTTCCCCCACTGTGGTGAATTCGTAAATAGACACAGAGCTTAAAGATAAACTTCTCCTTAATGCAACCGCTGTGTCAGATTTCAAAAAAGCTTTACCCGCGAAAGCACACCATGCGATAATCTGAGTACAGCGCTCAGCCACCAAAACAAGCCATACAGATACCCGGCAAGTTGTGGAGTCAACAAACGTCAGAAATAGCGTTATAAATATTCACTTACCTTTGATCTTCATCGGAATGCACTCTCAAGAATCCCAGTTCCACAATAAATGTTTATTTTGTTCGATAAAGTCCATAATTTATGTCCAAATACCTCATTTTTTTCGGGCGTTTACTTCACTAATCCAAATGCACAAAGCACGGGCACTAAGTCCAGACGAAAAGTCAAAAAAGTTCCATTAAAGTTTGTAGAAACATGTCAAATTGATGTATATAATCAGCAATCACTTGAAAAACTACAAACCTCAGATTTCCCACTTGCTGATTGGATATTTCATCATTCAAACAGTTTTAGAAACTTCAAAGTGTTTTCTATCCGAATCAACTAATACTATGCATATCCTAGCTTCTGGGCCTGAGTAGCAGGCAGTTTACTCTGGGCATGCTTTTCATCCGGACGTGAAAATACTGCCCCCTATCCCAAAGAAGTTAATGTGAGTTTCCTTGAGTAGCACTCCTGATCTTGCACTGATAGTGTGCTGTAATATTCAGAATACATTGTGAAAAATGAAAATCTTCACTCACCATTTTTGTTTGTTTCTGCAATCAGATTGTGTGCGTATCGCCCTGGTACCGCAATTTTATTAAACACAGAAAGGGGCCTATATTGGAGACCAAAAGTCATCTGGCACACTGCTTAGGGGTTCAGCAACTGTAATAACTTTCTTCTAGCCTACAATCATCGATGTTATTACTAATGTGAAAATAAGACAAAATAGGACTTTCTCACTTGACTGTCTTAAGACAAAATATTACTTTTCTTTCTCATTTTAAGACGATTGTCAAATCATTTTAACATTCATTACAGACGTCAATTGTTGTACAGCATGGCATCGCTGTTGTCAACCCCTTTTACAGTGTATTTCTGTTGTTGTGGGCCTTTAACCATCTGTCTGACTTTGTCGTTCACACAGAAGAGAGACGAGACTATCGTGGATCCTCTTGGGAGCCTCAACAACATCATGATGCTGACGAGGCAGAGAAGAGTCTCTCCACATCAGAACACCTCAAGAAACACCAGCAGAAACCCACAGGAAAGAAATCTCACTGCTGCTCTGACTGTGGGAAATGTTGCAAATCTTCATCAGAACTTAAAATACACCAGCGAGTACACACAGGAGAGAAATCTCACCACTGTTTTTACTGTGGGAAGAGTTACTCATGTTCAGATTCACTAAAAGTACATCAGAGAATTCATACAGGAGAGAAACCTTATAGCTGTGATCAATGTGGGAAGAGTTTTACTCAGTCAGGCTGTCTGGTAGTGCACCAGAGAACACACACAGGAGAGAAACCTAACCACTGCTCTGACTGTGGGAAAAGTTTCTCAAGATTAGATTCACTAAAAGTACACCAAAGAATTCACACAGGAGAGAGAAATTTCTGCTGCTCTTACTGTGGGAAACATTACTCAAGGTTAAATTCACTGCAAGGACACCTGAGAATTCACACTGGAGAGAAATCTTACAGCTGTGATCAATGTGGGAAGAGTTTTGCTCAGTCAGGCAACCTGCTAGTGCACCAGAGAACACACACAGGATATAAACCTTATGGCTGTGATCAATGTGGGAAGAGTTTTACTCAGTCAGGCAGCCTGAAATCACACCAAAGAATACACACTGGAGAGAAACCTTATGGCTGTGATCAATGTGGGAAGAGTTTTACTCAGTCAGGCAGCCTGATAGTGCACCAAAGAGCACACACCGGAGAGAAACCTTATGGCTGTGATCAATGTGGGAAGAGGTTTGTTGCATCTAACTATCTGACTACACATCAGCGAACACACACAGAGCAATCTTATAGCTGTAATCAATGTGAGAAGAGTTTTACTCAGCCAAACACTCTGATAGTACATCTGAGAACACACACAGGAGAGAAACCTCATGGCTGTGATCAATGTGGGAAGAGATACTCTGATAAAAGATCTCTGATAAAACATCAGACAATACATACATGAACGAGTTGTTTCATGATATCAATGAAATAATGTCACAATGTAGAATGTTTTAACATTGTAGTAGGAGTATTTTAATGTCACAATGTAGAACCCTAAATGTTTGCCCCCTGTTCTATTGATTTCAACATGATATGGCTATTAACCTCAGGGGAAAATCCAGGCTCTGAAATGAATGAGTACTATTTATATGATTTAACAAATTGAGTAACAAAAAGAGTTGTGTTATACTTACCACGTTAGTGACCCACTTGAATCAAAATGCAGCACTTAAATGTAGCAAGCTCTTTTCTAACCAGTGATGTACACATTATTCACAGATTCTGTGTGGTTTCTGAGCTGTTAATTTTAACATGTTGTCCCCCCCTCTCTTGCGCAATATGAGTGATGAAAAATACATGTTGTTTCTCTTAGTGTTGGGGACCCATGAACTCAAAATGTAGCTGACTGTCTTCTCCAGGTTGTCCTCTAACCAGGGTGGTAAAATATATCTCCCATTTCCATGTTTTTGTTGTTGTGTTAGTTTCAAAAGCCCGTACAATCTGATTTCCCCCCTAATCGATATCAGTGATTTAGTTTCAATGTACTTGCAGCCTATACACATGGACGCAGTATAATAAATTGGTCTATAATCAATTTTCTTAACAATCCTACATCACTCCAGCATTTCGTGACAACATTCAAATGCTAATTGTCTTTATTCCACTACTGAAGAAGCATGTCTCAAATCACCTCATATTTCAAACATCCAGCCTGACAAAAGATACATGTTTTATTATTCCATGCCTCCCCATTCAGTTAATTATTGTCAATACATATTAACAAAGAGGTGTACATTTGGTTTTGATATTTCATATTTACAATTTAATAATTATTGATGCAATCAAACTGACCATTTTTGGGTACCATTATATTGACATTGTTGCCCTGCTTTTATAATATCAGGGTTCATTCTTGGATGTGCCAACCCAAATTTACTAGCGCATGACATTGGGGACTGGGCCCCGATCCAACAACATGCCTATCTACTGAACCCAGAAAAGAGAAAGAAGCTCTGCAGTGAGGTGGAAAGTTACTACGGATATTGCAGGAGTTTCCTCTTGAAATCAGACATGTCTGTTGGTTGCTGATTGTCTCAAGGGTGGGCAGTCAAAAAGTTTTGTGTTTAGCCAGTGCTTTGCCATGGATCACAATTTATTTTGACTGCACATTTTTCTTTATTGGAGATGTTTTGTTTGGGCTCGTTCCAAGGGGAGGAGATACTACGGATATTAAGGAGAGTTCTAGAAAGGAGTGAGTTTTAGAACGAGGAGTTCTAGAAGCTAATGAGTTTTAGGAAGACGAGTTCTAGAAGCTAAAGAGTTTTAGGATTCTATAGAAAGAAAAATGAGAAAAAAATAATACGATTGTATATTAATATTTAGAAATAAGTGTTTTTTCTTAATTGTTGACAGCCAGTAGACACCATGTTTATATTGGTGAAGGTGAAGCATTGTAGTTGATTATCATGTGAAATTGAAGTTTTTTTCTGTTGGTGGTAAGCAAACTTGTCCAACAAAAATATAGGATATATTTGTTTTCTTAAGGGGGAAGGTGTTACAGGCTTTGGTTTTTCCATTTATGCTTTGAGGTTGGACTTTAGCACGTATAGCTCGTTAGCACGTATAGCTCGTTAGCACGTATAGCTCGTTAGCACGTATAGCTCGTTAGCACGTATAGCTCGTTAGCACGTATAGCTCGTTAGCACGTATAGCTCGTTAGCACGTATAGCTCGTTAGCACGTATAGCTCGTTAGCACGTATAGCTCGTTAGCACGTATAGCTCGTTAGCACGTAGGACGCACTGATTGGTGTCACCTCGTTAGTCAGTATGTGTTACACCTGTGCTGGCTTGTCCATCTCGTTAGTGGGAAGGTGTTTCACCTGAGCTGGTCCAGGTTTATTTAAGAGTGTCTGGCCCAGTGCTCCAGTTGTCTTGATAAATGTGGAGAGTCAACACCTTTTAGTTGAGCTACCTTTTTGGTTTGCTTCCTGTCTTTTAGTTTGTTGTGGGTTTTTCTTCTGTTTGCCTCTTCTTGGGCAGATTTAGTGGGTGTCATGGTTGCTGTCAGTGACTCTTTGTTAGTTCCCTCTTCTATTTAAGTGACATTTCTGGTTTTCCTGCTGGGGAACGTAATAACAAACAATGTAGTAAAACAAACGTATATTTTGGGTTGGATGTTGCATCAAATGTTTTATATTTGAATCAATGGCATTTCCTTAGAATGCTCATTAGACTTCCAGTTGTTAGTCTTGTTTTATATCCTCATGTATGTTGTGTACTAAATATTGTTTATTTCCTGTGAAGCCATCACCTTCCATCCATGTCTGAAGTGTGCTGTTTAAATAAAGCTTGATTTTATTTGAACAAACAAATGAACTCATTGACTGACCAAGACTCTTGCCAAACCAATGAACAAATATTTGTAAAAGCAACACATTTCTTGGTCCATCTTAATATGAAAAACAGTTTAAGCCTGCTGAAGATGTGGTGGAGTGGTAAACACCACCCCCGGCTCTACCAGGGTGTTGAGGTGGTCTCCCACAGCTCTGCTTATGTCATGTTCTGTGGCCTTGCTGTTCTATTTCTTGACTGCCCTGCAACACAGAAACACATTTAGTCATATTATATACAACACTCAGGCCCGGTTTCACATAAAAGGCTTAAGTTTAGTCCCAGACCAAAATGCTTGTTTGAACTGTCTTAACCCAAAGCGACTTGCACAGACTTATATTAAAATAGTCGTAGATTTAGCCTGTTCTGGACTAAACAAAGTCGATTGCAAGAGGGAGAATTAGAGCTACTCCAAGACTAAATGGAAGCTTAAATGAATATTTTCAAAGAGGAAAGTTTAACTTCTGCTTCGTGCTGTTTGTGAGGGAGCCTGGACTATGTGGAATGTCTAAATGAAGACCAACATGCACTACAGAGGCCAGAACAGTACTGGTGGATATGAGTCATCCATTACATTACTTTGAGACCGCTTTCCTATGTACAAAGAAAATGCATTGGAGATAATATCTCTGCTTGAGCCTAGACTTTCCTCTCTGTCTCAAAGAGGAAGGCCTTCACCCAATTCTCTCCAAGTTCTGATCACTTTGAGGTTTTTGGCATCTGGAATCTTTCATTGTGAACTGGTGATTTGTGTGGTGCCAGTGAAGCAAATGTGTGTTTAATTGTGCACAAAGTCTGCAGGGCCATTTGTGAACTGAGGAGTCTTTACATCAAGATTCTGATGCAGCTGGTCAAGCCAACTATAAAGTTCAATTCTATGAATATGGGCACTTCCCAGGTTAGATGGATGTCATGTTCCCATCAAGTGTCCATCAACACCTGATGCTGAGGAGTACCGTAACCATAACAACTGGTTTTCAATCAATGTTCAGGGTGGATGCACTCCTCATTTAGAGTTCAAACATTGTTGCCTGTTGGAAAGGTGCAACTCACGATTGAATGATTTCCCTCAACTCTTCATTAGTCTCAGTTTCAGAGAGGACAACATAGTGGACAACTACTAATAGTTACTACATAGTAACATGGTCTACTAATAGTTACTACATAGTAACATGTTCTACTAACAGTTACTACATAGTTACTACATAGTAATGTGGTCTACTAATAGTTACTACATAGTAATGTGGTCTACTAATAGTTACTACATAGTAATATGGTCTAACAGTTACTACATAGTAACATGGTCCACTAATAGTTACTACATAGTAATATGGTCTACTAATAGTTACTACATAGTAATATGGTCTACTAATAGTTACTACATGCTCTACTAATAGTTACTACATAGTAATATGGTCTAATAGTTACTACATAGCAATATGGTCTAACAGTTACTACATAGTTACTACATAGTAATGTGGTCTATTAATAGTTACTACATAGTAATGTGGTCTACTAATAGTTACTACATAGTAATATGGTCTAACAGTTACTACATAGTAATGTGGTCTACTAATAGTTACTACGTGGTCATATGGTCTACTAATAGTTACTACATAGTAATATGGTCTACTAATAGTTACTACAAAGTAACATGGTCTACTAATAGTTACTACATAGTAATATGGTCTAACAGTTACTACAAAGTTACTATATAGTAATGTGGTCTACTAATAGTTACTACATAGTAATATGGTCTAACAGTTACTACATAGTCATGTGGTCTACTAATAGTTACTACATAGTAAAATGATCAGAGTAACTTTTTTCACTCCAGACATAAATCCCACAACAGCTGAGCAGTAAAGATTACAATAAAGCTCATATCCACACGAGAGGGATGGTCCAGCGTATGTTTGGAGTATGGAAAAATAGATTCCAGTGTTTTCGCAAAACACTTAGTTTCAAGCCAATAAAATGCTGCAACTTGCTACAACTGTGCTGCATGCACAACCTGAAGCAGCATGGCTGTTCTGATCCTCCCATGATCAGCATCAAGCAGATGTACCCATGACTGAGGTAGATGTGCTCATGACTGAGGCAGGCAATGACCAACGAATATTGCACATGGAGTTGCTTCACACTGCAGCACTTCAACTAGATGAGACGCATTTAAATATGGAATTTATTCATTATGGCTTAATTTTGCTTTGATAATGTTTGTTAAAATTTCAAATAGTGTGCAACAAAAATAAATGAGTGACTAAACCAAGCCTGGTTTAAAATGTAGTTTGTGGTGATTAAATACTCTCACTCATGAATATCCAAATGACAAAACAATTATTTTTAACATATATTGTTCACCATGGCTGGTCAACACGGTTGTCTAATTTACTGTCTCTTTGTTGGATCATAACTCTCTCTTCCAACTTCATGTCCAATTCAACCTGTCTGTCACGTAGAGTAGGCCAGAAGGCTAAACTGGATAACCTAACCTCTATCAAAATAAAAAGATGGCGGAACCGCAAAAGTTCTTCTGTGCAAAGGTGTTTATTTACAAGTGATTCCGGAACAAAAAAAACAACAGTACTGCCATCAACGTCTACCTTATGGGACAGCTTAAAAACAATGCTGCCCCATCCACAGCTCAATCCAAAACAAAAACCTCCCCATGACTGAAAGAGAGGCTCCTTTTGTAGGGCTAGCCCCTCCCCTCAGAACAATTAACCCTAATTAATTAATCAATTAACAATACAAACCTACCTTTTCCATGAACTAAACATACTAAAGGATATACATTGCAACACGGTTTTAAACAATATCACAACATAACATTTACAACATTACCTCACTACTGACAATATCTTTCAATATGCCCATATGCATTACTGAGCCATTTGGGACAGGCACTATAAAGCCAACCCAATTCCCTTAGCTCGGGTCCTTTTCCAGCATACCCGGAAGCTACAGAGATGGAGAGAGAGGAACAGAACAAACAAACAATGCGCTCATCCACAACATTGATAAGTATAATAATTATTGTATCTCTCAAATATGAACACTGACAGGTGTGAAATGCATGCACCAAGACAGAAGTTAATTTGTGTGTCGACCCACATTGTTAACTTATCTTATAATGGCGCAGGGAGGAGTGAAGAATATGTGTGTGCGTTAAAGAACCAAATGCTGCCCGCGGCCAGTGACGGACTTCTACGTCACACTGTCCAATTCTCATTTCACGTTCTTCAGATATTTCATTTTATTCTCATGAAATTATCTGGTTAATGTTTCACGAGTTGTCATCTTCTTTGTTCTCTGCTGAAAGGTGGTGGCAGCATCTTCTCTCAGGGATGTTATAGCAGATGTGGAGGGAACACACTCACTGTGTACTGGCTCTTACAACCTGTTCACATTACACCCTCACTGTGTACTGGCTCTTACAACCTGTTCACTACATAGTAACATTCCTTCCTCTGGAAAAAGAACACGGTTAGAAAAACAAATAAACTCATATGGTCCTTAGAATGAAGAATAAAGACAGACAAGTGGAATATATTTACCAATGGAAGTAACCAATTTATCGATCTCTTCTGATCTCTGCTTTCTTGTTTTAAAGTCAGTTTAAGGTTCTTCCACAGAGTCTATAAAAGGCAGATATAATTTAATAATGGAAGTGATGTCAAAAAAATATGAATATGAGAAATGTGAAATACTGATAATAATACAGATATCTCACCTAAAGTTGTTGCACTCTTCTTGTGGTCACATTTCCATTGAATTCACAGCTAATTGCAGCCCAACCCGCTTGTTCTACTGCTCAGTAGCAGCAGTGTGGTTTTACATTCAATAACTGGATGTTTTAACAACATTTGTTTTGGTAGCGTTTTTTTCACACAAACAAATTATTTTTGTTATTGTTTCGTCTCATTATTCACACCAGTATTGGTGTTTTCTATTCCGGGTTTTAATGGGCACCATTAGACCAACAGCAGGTGTTCATACTGAACCTGATCAGGATTAACCCAGGTGTTCATACCGAACCTAATCAGGATTAACCCAGGTGTTCATACTGAACCTAATCAGGATTAACCCAGGTGTTCATACTGAACCTAATCAGGATTAACCAAGGTGTTCATACTGAACCTAATCAGGATTAACCCAGGTGTTCATACTGAACCTAATCAGGATTAACCCAGGTGTTCTCATTTAGGCTTACTTACCTTCTCCAGTCTCCGACTAACTTTGCCTAATTTAAGCCACGTTCAGGAAAGCTTCTTAAATGTCCTAGTTTAACTAGTACTGGCTTAATCTAAGCCCTGCAGGGTCGGTATGAAACCTAATGTCCAGTGGTATTGATCTGTTTGATCCAATTGTTTGTTTCAGTTTACAGTTGTTGAATCCTTTGACATATTGTTGATTTAAAAACTTTTCAGTTTCAACAAATGCACTGGGTTGGTTGAAAAGTGATACTGTTTTGACATAGTGGAAGATATACTGAATTGATACTGTTTTTCATACTAAGATGGACTAAAATATGTGCTCGTTGGTTATGCAAGAGGGTGGCAGGTAGCCTAGTGGTTAGAGCTGACAATGTAAAAATGTTCTGCCCCTGGTAGGCAATCATTGTAATTAAGAATATGTTCTTAACTGACTTGTGATAGAGGAATTCTAAATTCCTTTATGTTTTAATTGCCAAAACCAATTAGCACTCATTTCTAATTCATTAATGAATTGTAAGTTCATTAATTATGCATGAAGTAGATTGAGACCAGTCTTAAAAGCCAGGTAAATAGCGTTTAATTCAAGTGAGTACTGACCCAAAATACAAAGAACATTACATTTTAAAGAAAGGGAACATAAAATGACGTCATCAGTTTCACACCCTCTCCCATCCTTACAATAGGTAGTATTCAGTCCTAGAGAAGTTTTACTCCCCTCATAAACTACATTCCAACCTGTCTAAAAGATATACTTCTTTCCACTAATGGAATCCAACCAAAACATTCTTATCTGTTTGAAAAACTATCTTATCCCTACTCCTTAAATTTCCCAGGAGGCATCAGACAATTAATTCATTCTGCTTACATTTTCAGTAACAGCTCAACCAAAAACTCATACTTTTCAAATCATAACATAACAGTATTAGAATAAATGGTTCTAATCAATAATGTATACATAATTAATCATCTAAACTATAATTTCCTCTAACACTTGCCTAGTTAAAGGTTAAATAAATGATTAAGTCTGTTGATTGTCAGTCATTGGGTTAATATGTTTTGCAATATGTTCAAATCAAGCTTTATTTATACAGCACATTTCAGACATGGATGCAACACAATGGCTTCACATGAATTTACAAAAATAAAAAACAATGAAAATAAACTGAAATATTTAACACACAACAAACATAAGAGGATAACAAACAGAAGATTAACATCTGAAAGACTAATGAGCACTCTAAGGAAAATCCATTGATTAAAATATTAACAACATGATGGACAAGCCAGCACAGGTGTAACACATTGACTAACGAGCGTATGCGCTAATGAGCTATACGCGCTGACGAGCTTTACGTATTGACGAGCTAGACGTGCTAAAATCCAACCACAAAACATAAATGGAAAAACCAAAGCCTGTAAAACGTTCCCCTTTAAGACAAATATATCCTATATGGATGGACAGGTTTGCTCACCACCAACAGAAAACTTCAATTTCACATTATTATCAACTACACTGCTTCACCTTCTAAAATATAAACATGGTGTCTACTGGCTGGCAACAATTAAAAACAAGAAAAACACGTATTTCTAAATATGAATATACCAATCGTTTTATTTTTGTCTCCTTTTTCTTTCTATAAAATCCTAAAACTCACTAGCTTCTAGAACCCCTCCTGTCTCAGCCTCCAGTATTTATGCTGCAGTAGTTTATGTGTGGGGGGGCTAGGGTCAGTTTGTTATATCTGGAGTACTTCTCCTGTCCTATTCGGTGTCCTGTGTGAATTTAAGTGTGCTCTCTCTAATTCTCTTTCTTTCTCTCTCTCGGAGGACCTGAGCCCTAGGACCATGCCTCAGGACTACCTGACATGATGACTCCTTGCTGTCCCCAGACCACCTGGCCATGCTGCTGCTCCAGTTTCAACTGTTCTGCCTTATTATTATTGGACCATGCTGGTCATTTATGAACATTTGAAAATCTTGGCCATGTTCTGTCATAATCTCCACCCGGCACAGCCAGAAGAGGACTGGCCACCCCACATAGCCTGGTTCCTCTCTAGGTTTCTTCCTAGGTTTTGGCCTTTCTAGGGAGTTTTTCCTAGCCACCGTGCTTCTACACCTGCATTGCTTGTTGTTTGGGGTTTTAGGCTGGGTTTCTGTACAGCACTTTGAGATATCAGCTGATGTACGGAGGGCTATATGAATTAATTTGATTTGATTTCCTAAAACTCACCAGCTTCTAGAACTCTCATCTTCCTAAAACTCACTAGCTTCTCATTCCTTAATATCTGTAGTAACTTTGCACCTCCCTGCGGAGCTTCTCTCACTTTTCAGGGTTCACTTGATAAGGATGTTGTTGGATCGGAGCCCAGTCCCCAATGTCATGCTCTAGTACATTTGGGTTGGCACATCTGAGAATGAACTCTGGTATTTTATAAGCAGGGCAACAATGTCAATATAATTGTAGCCAAAAATTGTCAGTTGGTTGCATAAATAATTATGATTACTAAATGTTACATGAATTGTAAATATGAATGATCAAAACCAAATGTACACTCCTTTGTTAAAATGTATTGGCAATAATTAACTTAGTGGTGAGGCATGGAATAATAAAACCTATATTTTGGCAGGCTGAATGTTTGAAATATGAGGTGATGTGAGTCAGGCTTCTTCAGTAGTGGAATAAAGACAAGTAGCACTTTAATGTTAAGAAATACTGGAGTGATGTAGGATTGTTAATAGAATTGATTATAGACTCATTTATTACACTGCATCCATGTGTATAGGCTGCAAGTACGTTGAAATTAAGTTAAATGACCAGAAAAACATCTTCTCAACTTTCACTTTCAACCAATGTATATTGGACTTCAGACTTAGTCTCATTTTCAACTACATTTTGCTAGGTGGGATATTTCATTGATATCATGAAACATCTCCTCCATGTATGTATTTTCTGATGTTTGATCAGATGGCTTTTATCAGAGTATCTCTTGTCACATTGATCACAGCTATGAGATTTCTCTCCTGTGTGTGTTCTCTGGTGTACAATAAGATGGTTAGATGAAGTAAAACTCTTCCCACATTCAACACAGCTATAGGTTTTCTCTCCTGTGTGTGTTCTCTGGTGTAGAGTCAGATGGTCAGACCGAACAAAACTGTTCCCACATTGATCACAGCTATACGGTTTCTCTCCTGTGTGTATTCTCTGATGAATTTTAATGCCTGATGAGGTGAATCTCTTCCCACAGTCAGAGCAGCAGTGAGTTCTCTTCCCTTTCGATCTCTGCAGTGTTTCTTGAGGTGTTCTGATCTGGAGAGACTCTTCTCTGCCTCGTCAGCATCATGAGGTTGTTGAGGCTCCCCAGAGGATCCACGACTGCCCCGCCTCTTTCCTGTGTCAATGACAAAGTCAGACAGACGGTTAAAGGCACACAACAGCAGAAATCCATTGTTTATTTGAGGTAAAAGGTGATGCCCAGATCATACCCATGAAGTTGTACACAATTGATGTCTGTTCAATTATTTGACAAATAAGACAGCAACAATCATATTTTGTCTTGTTTTCACATTAGTAGTAACTAGAAATTGGTTATTAAAGTTGTTGAAATCCTAAGCAGTGTGCCAGGCGACTTTTGGTCTCCAATATAGGCCCCTTTCTGTGTTAGCTAAAATTTCAGCATGAGGGAAATGCACACACAATTTGATTGCAGAAACACCTCCCTGCTAATGAGGAAACCGCTAGTTATGGATGCAGTATATCTGCCTGGAGCAAAAAATGGTGAGCAAAAGATTTTAATTTTTCACAATGTATTCTGAATATTACAGCGCAAGATCAGGAGTGCTACTGAAGGAAACTCACATTAAGCTCTGTGTCTATTCACTAATTCATCACCGTGGGGGAAAACTCAGGGGAGTTCTCATAGGCTGACAGTAAAAATAGCCTCCATTTCCAGGTTGCTTATAAGGGCATTTCACATTAAATATGCATTAGAATTGTAGGGCTTGAATCCCCTGCTGAATATGTTTGTGTTATTGTCGCAAATCAAATGATTTATAGTTAAACATTTCAACTAGTAAAATGCTCTTTGGCTAGCTTTGCCATCAGCCTGACAATACGTTTTTAATTAAGCAATTGGCCCATAACTTCACCTATCAATAACATAGACCTACTGTAGGACCCATAACTTCACCTAACAACATAGACCTAATATAGGACCCATAACTTCACCTAACAACAACATAGACCTATTGTAAGAACCGTAACTTCATAAAACAACAACATAGACCTACTGTAGGAGCCATAACATCAGCAAACAACATAGGAACAATAACTTCACATAACAACAACATAGACTGACTGTAGGACCCATAACTTCACCTAACAACATAAGCCAACTGTAGGACCCATAACTTCACCCAACAACATATATCTACTGTTGATACAATAATTTATATGTTTAAAGTAATGACTAAAGTATTCCACCCTGAAAACTGTAGAACTGTACGACGTGTTAAGATCATAACATTATAATCTGATGATGATGTGTGTGTTGGAGAAGACTTGTAAATAGCATTAATTTATTGAGTTAATGTTGAATAATAGAAGGGAACATTCAACATTGGTAATTTAAGTGCGTCTCAAAGTAGGTTAGAGAAATATTAACGGTTAGGAGGGAACACGTCTGTGAGGGTTTGTAGGAAACAAGTTGATCTATTTCTCTGAAGAAATAGGCGAGACTGAGTTCCGAGAAGGGAAGAAAGCCAGGCGCTCCGAAACCACAGAGGTTTCCTGTTTTGATCTAGACTTGTCAGTTGCAGACATGAAGATAGAGGAACCCGGTTAGACAGAAGGAACTATCAAAGTAGAACATTGTGACAGAGTTAGAGAAGATAAGGGGCATTTATAAAGTGTCATGGATAACCAAATGTGAGGTATAAAAGGCTATGTGCATTGTATGATTTTCAGAGAGCTGTCTGAATAAAAGACTGATCTATTGCAGACTGAGACTTTGTCTAATTCTTCATTAACCAGAGCCTTAGAACCTATGGGAATTCGTCAAAGCTTGAGTGATAGTTGAGTTCAACCATTGAGATAGCAAAATTATTGTGACAGAAGGACCTCGGGCGTTACTCTGGACCCTGATCTCTCTTTTGATGAACATATCAAGACTGTTTCAAGGACAGCTTTTTTTCATCCACGTAACATTTCAAAACTCTGAAATGTTCTGTCCAAAAATGCTGCAGAAAAAAGTATCCATGCTTTTGTCACTTCTAGGTTAGACTACTGCAATATGCTCTACTTTCCGTCTATAAGGATAAAGCACTAAATAAACTTCAGTTAGTGCTAAATACGGCTGCTAGAATCTTGACTAGAACCCAAAAATGTGATCATATTACTCCAGTGCTAGCCTCTACACTGGCTTCCTTTTAAGGCAAGGGCTGATTTCAAGGTTTTACTGCTAACCTACAAAGAATTACATGGGCTTACTCCTACATATCTTTCTGATTTGGTCCTGCCATACATACCTACATGTACACTACGGTGACAAGACGCAGGCCTCGTAATTGTCCCTAAATTTTTAAGCAAACAGCTGGAGGCAGAGCTTTCTCCTATAGAGCTCCATTTTTATGGAATGGTCTGCCTACCCATGTGAGAGACGTCAGACTCGATATCAACCTTTAAGTCTTTATTGAAGACTCATCTCTTCAGTAGGTCCCATGGTTGAGTGTAGTCTGGCCCAGGAGTGTGAAGGTGAACGGAAAGGCATTGGAGCAACGAACCGCCCTTGCTGTCTCTGCCTGGCTGGTTCCCCTCTCTCCACTGGAATTCTCTGCCTCTAACCCTACAGGGGCTGAGTCACTGGCTTACTGGTGCTCTTTCATGCCGTCCCTAGGAGGGGTGCGTCACATGAGTGGGTTGAGTCACTGTTGTGGCTATTCTTGGCCTTGTCTCAGGATGGTAAGTTGGAGGTTGAAGATATCCCTCTAGTGGTGTGGGGGCTGTGTTTTGGCAAAGTGGGTGGGGTTATATCCTGCCTGTTTGGCCCTGTCCGGGGGTATCATCGGATGGGGCCACAGTGTCTCCTGACCCCCCCCTGTTTCAGCCTCCAGTATTTATGCTGCAGTAGTTTATGTGTCAGGGGGCTAGGATCAGTCTGTTATATCTGGAGTATTTATACTGTCTTATCCGGTGGCCTGTGTGAATTTAAGTATGCTCTCTCCAATGCTATCTTTCTTTCTCTCGGAGGACCTGAGCCCTAGGACCATGCATCAGGACCACCTGGCATGATGACTCCTTGCTGTTCCCAGTCCACCTGGCCGTGCTGCTGCTCCAGTTTCAACTGTTCTGCCTGCGGCTATGGAACCCAGACCTGTTAACCAGACGTGCAAACTGTCTCAGACCTGCTGTTTTCAACTCTCTAGAGACAGCAGGAGCGGTAGAGATACAAATGATCAGCTATGAAAAGCCCACTGACATTTACTCCTGAGGTGCTGACCTGTTGCACCCTCGACAACTACTGTGATTATTATTATTTGACCATGCTGGTCATTTATGAACATTTGAACATCTTGGCCATGTTCTGTTATAATCTCCACCCGGCACAGCCAGAAGAGGACTGGCCACCCCTCATAGCCTGGTTCATAGCCTGGTTCACCTAGCAATAACACAGAATTTGTCATGCAGGTGAAAGAGGACCCAAAAGCGACTTGGCGAAAACAGAGTCTTTAATCCAGTAAAGTAAATACAAACAAAAAACACAACTTTCCTGCTAATGACGAGGACAAACTGGAGACTAGATTTGAACAGCAGGTGAACAGCAGGTGCCTCGGGAAGGCACTTGAACCAGACAGACTCAGACACCTGCTCACCACGCAGCATCTGAGGAAAACACGACACGACAGGGCGATAACAAACACAGCACGGTGAATTCTAGACAAGGAACCGACAGGACAGGAACCGAACACAAAGGAAGAAATAGGGACTCTAATCAGGGGAAAGGATCGGGAACAGGTGTGGGAAGACTAAATGATTGATTAGGGGAATAGGAACAGCTGGGAGCAGGAACGAAACGATAGAGAGAAGAGAGAGCTGAGAGTGAGAAAAGGGGGAGAGAGAGGGATAGAAAGAGGGAAAGAACCTTAAGACCAGCAGAGGGAAATAATAGAATGGGAAGCACAGGGACAAGACAAGATAATAAATGACAAAACATGACAGTACCCCCACTTTGTTTCCTGGCGCACTCGAGGAGGAATCCTGGCGGCAACGGAGGAAATCATCAATGAGTGAACGGTCCAGCACGTCCCGAGACGGAACCCAACTCCTCTCCTCAGGACCGTAACCCTCCCAATCCACTAAGTATTGGTGACCCCGTCCCGAGAACGCATGTCCATGATCTTATGTACCTTGTAAATAGGTGCGCTCTCGACAAGGACGGGAGGGGGAGGGAAGACGAACAATGCGAAGAAAGGGCTTGACACAGGAGACATGGAAGACACCTACAAGATGTCGCGGAAGACATAGACCTACTGCGACAGGATTGACTTGGGAGACACTAACAACCATGAACCTCAATATCGTAGAGGAACCCATAAAGCCACCTAACTGGCCGCAACAATACCTTGACTCTTAATCCTGCGTTTGATTGGCGGCTCTCACAGTCTGTGCCCTGTAACGGCAAAGTGCATAGACCTACCCTGTTCCAGGTGCGCTCATAACGTTGGCAAACGCATAGGAGGGAACGCAATGGACTTCAATGGGATGAGAACAGAGGAGGCTGGTAACCCAGACTACTCTGAAACGGAGATAACCACCTAGCAGACATAAGCGAACTGTAGGATTCTGCCCAGGGAGCTGTCTGCCCAAGACGCAGGGTTTCTGAAAGAAAGGCTGTTGATACAATAATTGGCCCTATATGTTTAACCGTTAACTGGGGATGAAACCCGGAAGAGAGACTGACGGACGCACAATCAAACGATTCCTCCCTCCAAAACTGTGACGTGAATTGCGGGCCTCTGTCTGAAACGGTGTTAACGGGAGGCCATGAATTCTGAATACATTCTCGATAATGATTTGTGCCGTCTCCTTAGCGGAAGGAAGTTTAGCGAGGGGTGTGAAATGTGCCGCCTTAGAGAACCTATCGAAACCGTAGCATCAATTTCCCCGAGTTAAAGGCAGACCGGTAATGAAGTCTAGGGCGATGTGAGACCATGGTCGAGAAGGAATGGGGAGCGGTCTGAGACGACCGGCAGGAGGAGGAGTTACCCGACTTAGTCTGCGCGCAGTCCGTCTGTGAGCAGCCACGAAAGGCGCGTGTCACGCTCCTGAGTCGGCCACCAAAAGCGCTGGCGAATAGACGCAAGAGTGCCTGAACACCGGGATGACCAGCTAACTTGGCAGAGTGAGCCCACTGAAGAACAGCCAGACGAGTGGAAACAGGAACGAAAAGGTTACTGTTTTGATCTAGACTTGAGTGCTTGCTTAACCTGAAGATTTCAATTCCCCAGACTGTTAACCCGACAACACGTTAAGGAAGAATCCCTCGGGATCAGTAGAAGCCACAGAAGAACTAAACAGACGGGATAAGGCATCAGGCTTGGTGTTCTTGCTACCCGGACGGTAAGAAATCACAAACTTAGAGAAAATAACGAGCTTGACGGGCATTAAGTCGTTTGGCAAACGGATGTACTCAAGGTTCTTATGGTCTGTCCAAACGACAAATGTGAGTCGCCCCCTAAATTCGCCTAGGGCTATGATGGCGAGCAGTTCACGGTTACCCATCATTTGCGCTCAGATGGCGCTGGCTGAAAAAAAAGCGCAAGGATGAACCTTATTGTCAGACTGGAAGCTGGGATAGAATGGCTAATTCTTGAAGCGTAACCTCGACAATGAATTGTCTAGACGTCCTAGGAGTAACGAGGATAGGAGCGGACGTGAAAGTTTTAGAAGATCAAAAGCCATGGAGAACCGGACCACTTAAAATTATTGACAGAAGTAAGAGCAGAGGGGCAGCAACTTGACCTCGAATGAAACGCCGATAGAAATTAGCTCTGGCTGCACCCACGTGACCTTGAACGGGCCAATCACTTTTGACCTTAGCGGAATCCATCTGAATGCCTTCAGCGGAAATAACTGTAACGGAGGAGACATGAAAAGAGCTTTTTTCAGACTTTACGTAGAGACATTTCAAAACTCTGTAGAACACGTTCGTGCTGAACATGAATCTCGCTGACGGAGAAAAAATCAGGATATCCCAAGATAGACAAAAACAAAGATGTTCAGCATGTCTCTCAGAACATCATTAACTAATGCTGAAAAACAGCTGGCGCATCCAAACGGCAGAACCCGTACTCAAAATGCCCTAACGGACTAAATAAACTTTTCCACTCGTTATGCTAAGATGGTAAGCGTTACGAAGGTCCAACTAGCACCTGGCTTGAGAATCTCGAAAAATGATGACATCATAACGACTCGTTAGTCATTCAGCCTCGATAATCCACGCAGGGGCGCAGAGTACCGTCCTTCTTCTTAACAAAAGAACCCCGCCCCGGCTGAGGAAGAAGGCACTATGGTACCGGCGTCAAGAGACACAGACAAATAATCCTGAGAGCCTTACTTACGGGAGCCGACAGAGAGTATAGTCTACTGATTTGGTCCCCAAGGAGATCAATACTACAATCATACGACTACGGTGAGAGGAAGGGAGTTGGCTGGGACCGACTGAAGACCGTTGCAGATCATGATATTCCTCCGGCAAGTCAAACGCCAGGTTCCTCCTGAGAAGTAGGGACAGAAGCTTTCTGGCAGACATTAAACACTTCACATGACAAGAAACGTTCCAGGATAGGATAGAATTACTAGACCAATTAATAGAAGGATTATGACATACTGCCAGGGATGACCCAAAACAACAGGTGTAAACGGTGAACGAAAAATCAAAAAAGAAATAGTCTCACTGTGGTTACCAGATACTGTGAGGGTTAAAGGTAGTGTCTCAAATCTGATACTGGGAAGATGACTACCATCTAAGGCGAACATGGGCGTAGGCTTCTCTAACTCTCTGAAAGGAATGTCATGTTTCCTCTAACCCATGCTTCGTCCATGAAACAACCCTCAGCCCCAGAGTCTATCAAGGCACTACATGTGGACCGAACCGGTCCAGCGTAGATGGACCGACAAAGTAGTACAGGATTTTGATGGAGAGACTTGAGTAGTGCGCTCACCTGTAGCCCTCCGCTTACAGATGAGCTCTGGCTTTTACTGGACATGAATTAACAAAATGTCCAGCAACTCCTAATAGAGGCACAGGCTGGTGATCCTCCGTTCTCTCCTTAGTCGAGATGCGAATCCTCCCAGCTGCATGGGCTCAGACTCTGAGCCAGAGGAGGGAGATGGTTGCGTCGGAGCAGGGAAACACCGTGGGTTGAGTCACTTCCACGAGCCCGGTGACTAAGATCTTGGCCTATGTGGCTCAGGATCAAAGAGTCCACATCTGAAGGAACCTCCCGGGAGAGAATATCCTTAACCACTGCGTGGAGTCCCTCCAGAAAACGAGCGAGGCGCCGGCTGTTCCACTCACTAGAGGCAGCAAGAGAGCGAAACTCAATAGAATAATCCGTTATGGACCTTCACCTTGGCATAAGGAAGCCAGGGCCCTGAAGCCTCCTACCAAAAACTGAACGGTCAAAAACCCCATCTCCTCTTTAAAGTTCTGGAACTTGTTAGAGCAATCAGCCCTGCCTCCCAGATAGCTGTGCCCCATTCTCGAGCCCGGCCAGTAAGGAGTGAAATGATCAACCCGAGCTGTCTATATCTGTTGGGTTGGAGAGAGAACATACACTGTCTGAGAAAGGAGCGGCACTCAGTGGGCCCCGGAGTGGTGGGTTATTAACCCTAGGTTCTGGAGGCTCGGCAGGCCAGGAAGTAACAGGTGGCACTAGACGTTTCTGGAACTGTCCAGAGAGGTCGGAAACCTGAGCGGCCAGGTTCTCCACGGCATGGCGAGCAGCAGACACCTGCTCGTGTCTGCCGAGCATGGCTCCTTGCTCGACGGCCAGTGTAACCACGTCTGAAGTCGCTGGGTCCATTCCTTGGTCGTTCCTTCTGTCATGCAGGTGAAAGAGGACCCAAAAGCCTTGGAAAACAGAGTCTTTAATCCAGTAAAGTAAATACAAACAAAAAACACAACTTTCTGAAATGACGAGGACAAACTGGAGACTCTCTTGAACAGCAGGTGAACAGCAGGTTGCCTCGGGAAGGCACTAACCAGACAGACTCAGACACCTCTCACCACGCAGCATCTGAGGAAAACACCACGACAGGGATACATTTGAATTCTAGACAAGGAACCGACAGGACAGGAACCGAACACAAAGGAAGAAATAGGGACTCTAATCAGGGGAAAGGATCGGGAACATGTGGGAAGACTAAATGATTGATTAGGGAATAGGAACAGCTGGGAGCAGGAACCATAGAGAGAAGAGAGAGCTGTTAGAGAGTGAGAGAGGGAGGGGGAGAGCCAGGGATAGAAAGAGGGAAAGAACCTAATAAGACCAGCAGAGGGAAACGAATAGAATCGGAAGCACAGGGACAAGACAAGATAATAAATGACAAAACATGACAGAATTACTGTATGACCCATAACTTCAACTAACAAAATAAACCTATAGTAGGTCCCACAACCTTCACCTAACAACAACATAGACCTACTGTAGGACCCATAACTTAACCGAACAACAATATAGACATATTGTATGACCATTACTTCACCTAACAACAACACAGACTTACTGTAGGACCCATAACATCACCTAACAACAATATAGACCTACTGTTGGACCCATAACTTCACCTAACAACAATATAGACCTACTGTAGGGCCCCATAACTTCACCTAGCAATAACACAGACTTACTGTATGACCCATAACTTCACCCAACAACAATATAGACCTACTATAATACCCATAACTTCACCTAGCAATAACACAGACTTACTGTATGACTCATAACTTCAACAACATAGACCTACTGTAGGACCCATAACTTCACCTAACAACAATATAGACCTACTGTAGGAACCATGACTTCACCTAGCAATAACACAGACTTACTGTAGGACCCATAACTTCACCTAATGGGTCCTCCCTACTGGGCCCTACCTACTTTAGGACCCATAACTTCCCCTAACAACAACTTAGACCTATTGCCGGACCCATAACATCACCGAACAATATAAGACAAATAACTTCACATGACAATAACATAGACCTAGTGTAGGACCCATAACTTCACCTAACAACAACATAGACCTAGTGTAGGACCCATAACTTCACCTAACAACAACATAGACCTACTGTAGGACCCAACTTAATCATATAATGGCCTATAGTTATCTGTGCTTAATCCTATAATGGCGCCATCCGAGAGGCCTGGGGTATGACAGTTGAACTCCGCTCATGAGGCATGTGTTATATTCTTCAAGAATCAATTGGCTATAAATAAATTATTTAAAAGTTCAAAAATGGATGTAGCAATTGCAGATTTCCCCTTTAACACCACACATCAGTTCTACTCCTGCAGAGTTTGTGCCTCTGTTTTTTAAGACGGTAGTTACTAGTGTTAATCGCGGCCCGGCTTCTCAAAACCATCTTACGGCTAAGTTAGTTAGAACCATTGGATGCCTTAAGATGAGTTTGGGAAACCGGGCCCAGATATCCAGTTTCCAATATCCCTCTTCTTCCTCCTTTTTGGATGTGACAGTCATCTCCCCCTCCTCCTCTTTCACTCCAAAAACTGCATCTTCTTCTTTTACTGTAACTTCCTCTTTCACTCTGAAGTCTGAGTCTTTCTCTTCTTCTTTCACTGAAAAGTCTCTCTTCCACGTTAACAGCCTCACCCTCTACTTGCTTTTGTATTGAAACATCCTTCTCTTCTTCCTCCGTCCAGCATATCTCCTCGCCTTTAACAGGAGGAGGGTAGCGTAGTGAACTCATGGACGGATATGTTAGCTGGCTAGCTAATGCTAATTTAACCAGCACGCTAGTTGACTAATAACAACAACACCGTAAATATGAGATTAAATCGGATAACTAACTAGATGATAGAAGTGGGCTTAAAACAAATAATATACACCTAACAACTAATATAATATACACTAAAGCGTCTAAAGAGCTGTATTGGTTCGGCGATTTTGACTAGCAAGCTAATGAGGTGTCTGACTAACTGTTGCTGCTGTTGAAAGAAGCGTTCCGTCCACTAGATTATAAATCACACTAGCAGAATTGCCTTGAAGTCGCAGACCGCTATCTGCTGACTGGAGTGGGTAACACAGTTGAGCAAAATGTATATTTTATCTTTAGACAACAAGTTAAAGTGTAGGAACATTGAGTTTGTACTCACCAGTGTAACAACACAGTGAGGTTAAAGACTTAGTAAGCTAGTTGTAGTCACGATCTGGTTACCTATAAGTACAAACAGTTATATTTTTGCGTTATTACATATTTATTAACTTATTTCCGGATATCTTCCAAGCTACCCATAATGCAGTATTACACAAAGTCATATGATCTACTCTGTGCTACTGAGTTTGTATGCCAGTGCAACAGTGTAGTGAAGTTACATTTTTAAAATATATTTAACCCACTCAATTGGGTTTCTGGGTAATCCACAGCAGATTTTTGGAGAATTTGAAAATTGAGTGGTCCTGGGATAGAAATGTATAAAGTTGACATTACATCATACATTAGCAATTTATGTTTTAGTAACTACTGTTGTTGGTTTGGCGTCAAATAAGCCTCACTTTATATGTCACTTGCCAAATCTCAGTTTTCCATGTGTGTTTTATGCTAAAGTTCCATCTTTCAAGTTGGTAGCTAACTGGAAAATGCATTCATCTTTAGGAGCGCTATTTTTGCCCTGTCGACTACTGATCATTCAAAGTATATGTTTTATAAACTCATGAACACCAGCCAGTTTATCAGCCCGGTTTTGTTAGACATTTAACATTTACATTTAAGTCATTTAGCAGACGCTCTTATCCAGAGCGACTTACAAATTGGTGCATTCACCTTATGACATCCAGTGGAACAACCACTTTACAATAGTGCATCTAAATATTTTAAGGGGGAGGGGGTGAGAAGGATTACTTTATCCTATCCTAGGTATTCCTTAAAGAGGTGGGGTTTCAGGTGTCTCCGGAAGGTGGTGATTGACTCCGCTGTCCTGGCGTCGTGAGGGAGTTTGTTCCACCATTGGGGAGCCAGAGCAGCGAACAGTTTTGACTGAGCTGAGCGGGAACTGTACTTCCTCAGTGGTAGGGAGGCGAGCAGGCCAGAGGTGGATGAACGCAGTGCCCTTATTTGGGTGTAGGGCCTGATCAGAGCCTGGAGGTACTGAGGTGCCGTTCCCCTCACAGCTCCGTAGGCAAGCACCATGGTCTTGTAGCGGATGCGAGCTTCAACTGGAAGCCAGTGGAGAGAGCGGAGGAGCGGGGTGACGTGAGAGAACTTGGGAAGGTTGAACACTAGACGGGCTGCGGCGTTCTGGATGAGTTGTAGGGGTTTAATGGCACAGGCAGGGAGCCCAGCCAACAGCGAGTTGCAGTAATCCAGACGGGAGATGACAAGTGCCTGGATTAGGACCTGCGCCGCTTCCTGTGTGAGGCAGGGTCGTACTCTGCGGATGTTGTAGAGCATGAACCTACAGGAACGGGCCACCGCCTTGATGTTAGTTGAGAACGACAGTTTGTTGTCCAGGATCACGCCAAGGTTCTTAGCGCTCTGGGAGGAGGACACAATGGAGTTGTCAACCGTGATGGCGAGATCATGGAACGGGCAGTCCTTTCCCGGGAGGAAGAGCAGCTCCGTCTTGCCGAAGTTCAGCTTGAGGTGGTGATCCGTCATCCACACTGATATGTCTGCCAGACATGCAGAGATGCGATTCGCCACCTGGTCATCAGAAGGGGGAAAGGAGAAGATTAATTGTGTGTCGTCTGCATAGCAATGATAGGAGAGACCATGTGAGGTTATGACAGAGCCAAGTGACTTGGTGTATAGCGAGAATAGGAGAGGGCCTAGAACAGAGCCCTGGGGGACACCAGTGGTGAGAGCGCGTGGTGAGGAGACAGATTCTCGCCACGCCACCTGGTAGGAGCGACCTGTCAGGTAGGACGCAATCCAAGCGTGGGCCGCGCCGGAGATGCCCAACTCGGAGAGGGTGGAGAGGAGGATCTGATGGTTCACAGTATCGAAGGCAGCCGATAGGTCTAGAAGGATGAGAGCAGAGGAGAGAGAGTTAGCTTTAGCGGTGCGGAGCGCCTCCGTGATACAGAGAAGAGCAGTCTCAGTTGAATGACTAGTCTTGAAACCTGACTGATTTGGATCAAGAAGGTCATTCTGAGAGAGATAGCGGGAGAGCTGACCAAGGACGGCACGTTCAAGAGTTTTTGGAGAGAAAAGAAAGAAGGGATACTGGTCTGTAGTTGTTGACATCGGAGGGATCGAGTGTAGGTTTTTTCAGAAGGGGTGCAACTCTCACTCTCTTGAAGACGGAAGGGACGTAGCCAGCGGTCAGGGATAAGTTGATGAGCGAGGTGAGGTAAGGGAGAAGGTCTCCGGAAATGGTCTGGAGAAGAGAGGAGGGGATAGGGTCGAGCGGGCAGGTTGTTGGGCGGCCGGCCGTCACAAGACGCGAGATTTCATCTGGAGAGAGAGGGGAGAAAGAGGTCAGAGCACAGGGTAGGGCAGTGTGAGCAGAACCAGCGGTGTTGTTTGACTTAGCAAACGAGGATCGGATGTCGTCGATCTTCTTTTCAAAATGGTTGACGAAGTCATCTGCAGAGAGGGAGGAGGGGGGGAGGAGGATTCAGGAGGGAGGAGAATGTGGCAAAGAGCTTCCTAGGGTTAGAGGCAGATGCTTGGAATTTAGAGTGGTAGAAAGTGGCTTTAGCAGCAGAGACAGAGGAGGAAAATGTAGAGAGGAGGGAGTGAAAGGATGCCAGGTCCGCAGGGAGGCGAGTTTTCCTCCATTTCCGCTCGGCCTTCCGGAGCCCTGTTCTGTGAGCTCGCATTGAGTCGTCAAGCCACGGAGCGGGAGGGGAGGACCGAGCCGGCCTGGAAGATAGGGGACATAGAGAGTCAAAGGATGCAGAAAGGGAGGAGAGGAGGGTTGAGGAGGCAGAATCAGGAGATAGGTTGGAGAAGGTTTGAGCAGAGGGAAGAGATGATTGGATGGAAGAGGAGAGAGTAGCGGGGGAGAGAGAGCGAAGGTTGGGACGGCGCGATACCATCCGAGTAGGGGCAGTGTGGGAAGTGTTGGATGAGAGCGAGAGGGAAAAGGATACAAGGTAGTGGTCGGAGACTTGGAGGGAGTTGCAATGAGGTTAGTGGAAGAACAGCATCTAGTAAAGATGAGGTCGAGCGTATTGCCTGCCTTGTGAGTAGGGGGAAGGTGAGAGGGTGAGGTCAAAAGAGGAGAGGAGTGGAAAGAAGGAGGCAGAGAGGAATGAGTCAAAGGTAGACGTGGGGAGGTTAAAGTCGCCCAGAACTGTGAGAGGTGAGCCGTCCTCAGGAAAGGAGCTTATCAAGGCATCAAGCTCATTGATGAACTCTCCGAGGGGACCTGGAGGGCGATAAATGATAAGGATGTTAAGCTTGAAAGGGCTGGTAACTGTGACAGCATGAAATTCAAAGGAGGCGATAGACAGATGGGTAAGGGAGAAAGAGAGAATGACCACATGGGAGAGATAAGGATCCCTATGCCACCACCCCGCTGACCAGAAGCTCTCGGGGTGTGCGAGAACATGTGGGCGGACGAAGAGAGAGCAGTAGGAGTAGCAGTGTTATCTGTGGTGATCCATGTTTCTGTCAGTGCCAAGAAGTCGAGGGACTGGAGGGAGGCATAGGCTGAGATGAACTCTGCCTTGTTGGCTGCAGATCGGCAGTTCCAGAGGCTACCGGAGACCTGGAACTCCACGTGGGTCGTGCGCGCTGGGACCACCAGATTAGGGTGGCAGCGGCCACGCGGTGTGGAGCGTTTGTATGGTCTGTGCAGAGAGGAGAGAACAGGGATAGACAGACACATAGTTGACAGGCTACAGAAGAGGCTACGCTAATTCAAGGAGATTGGAATGACAAGTGGACTACACGTCTCGAATGTTCAGAAAGTTAAGCTTACGTAGCAAGAATCTTATTGACTAAAATTATTAAAAATGATACAGTACTGCTGAAGTAGGCTAGCTGGCAGTGGCTGCGTTGTTGACTTTGTAGGCTAGCTGACAGTGGCTGCGTTGTTGACACTACACTAATCAAGTCGTTCCGTTGAGTGTAGTAGTTTCTACAGTGCTGCTATTCGGGGCTAGCTGGCTAGCTAGCAGTGTTGATTACGTTACGTTGCGTTAAAAGAACGACAATAGCTGGCTAGCTAACCTAGAAAATCGCTCTAGACTACACAATTATCTTTGATACACAGACGGCTATGTAGCTAGCTATGTAGCTAGCTACGATCAAACAAATCAAACCGTTGTGCTGTAATGAAATGAAATGAAAAATGTGATACTACCTGTGGAGCGAAGCGGAATGCGACCGGGTTGTTGAGTGCGGAAGTTCTATTCAGTAGACGTTGGCTAGCTGTTGGCTAGCTAGCAGTGTCTCCTAGTTAGTTAGTTTAGGTGTATATACTTCTTCGCCACCAGAGGGGGACATTGAATAGTTTTTCGGGTAAATTTGATATATTTAGAGATAGATACTAAAATGGATGAAAGTTTATTCTGATGTTGTGAATATGAGATTACACATGGAAACAATGTATTCATTTTATTATTATAAATTAGGAATTAGTAGGAATTGTTAAATCCACTGTACAATCACAATGACTTTAATGGACATTTCAATCGTTTTTTGTTAGTATATTGTAGGGCAGATTTATGGAGAATTGCTGTGGGAGTGCTATTTATATCACGTCACTACTGATCATTCATCCATACTGTGTGTGTCCCATCATTGCAGCTTTAGAAATAAATGAACCCTCCATTCATTTGCTCCTTCCTGTGTTGACTCACTGACTTGGGGGACCAGGAAGGTCACACTAGGTCGATATCTAGCTCAAGCTTGCAAACGTTAACCAAACCTCATGATTTTCATGAACTGTGTGGTTATGTTATTTAGTGGGAATGTGTTAGCACGTTGGGCTCTGATGCCTTCTTGCCGTGGGTTCAAAACAACAGAGGAAATCAATTTGCTTGCTCCTTTTTTGTTGTTGTCAACATTTCAATAGGGATGTTACATTAGACACCGGAGGTACGAGGCATGCGTCCAAATCGCTAAGCAGTAAACTTCAAAGCAGTGTGCCGATGCCTGTATCACTTTATCAGCAGCATGTCATCAATGGGGTCTGAAGATGAATTTCGTTGAAACAACCACCTGATTGGTTTGGTATTGGGATTGTTTGACATTGCAGCCAACTGCTGACTGACAGACCTACAAATCACCTTGCATCATAAATAACTACTCATTATTATTTATAAATCAGTTGGCCAGTCATAATTTACCCACAATGCAGCATGGATTTGATGTTCTCAAACATGGCCAGTGGTTTAGTAGATGACACAAAGGCTACACTCAGCAGGCACTACGACGTGTGTGACGTCATCTATAATAATGTGGCTGTTCTAAATTCTGTGTCGCTCAAAGCCTTGAGTAATGAACCTATTTTTGACACAATTGGTTGGAAAGTGTCAATGCTTCAGGAATCTTTGTTTCCCCATCCCTACTTTCAGCATGTTCTCTGTGAAGTAGACTATGGGAGTTTTGTAACTTTTACAACCTTGAATTACTGCTAGCTCACTAGCTGACTGACATCTGTAATCTTTCTATTTTGGATATTGGGGATTTTCCCTGACATCATTCTGTATGTCTCTGCTCTTTTGATCTGCAGTTATGTTTTAGTTGGGTTTTGTTAATCGGGTTCTAACTGGTCTCTAACTGATAGTCGGGCTCCAGCTCGCTGACCATAGCTAATTTGCTAAATAGCTAATGTTAGCTGGCCGGCTAAGATATCTGCATATAGCTAATATTCTTTGATTTTTGTTTAGATGGCGTTATGTATTTCCAAAACGTTGGTTTACTTCAATCACTCAAGTCATGAGTGCAAACGATTGATTTAATTTGAAGTTCTACATTTGATGTTATTTCTGTTGTAGTTTACATCATAGGGAATAGGCTGGTCCTCCATATTACATCACACCTGACTTTGTCATACTTCTGAATTCTGATCGGTTCACATCACACCTGCCCAGACCCACTAGAACACACCTCCATCTCCATTAACTACATCACACCTGCCCAGACCCACTAGAACACACCACCATCTCCATTAACAACATCACACCTGCCCAGACCCAGTAGAACACACCCCCATCTCCATTAACTACATCACACCTGCCCGACCCAGTAGAACACAGCCCCATTTCCAGCGCCCGCATCAGCACCATTTTATTTCTCTCCGACACTTTCAACTTTTAGATAAAAAGAATTTGACCTTTCCGTTGTTAACACAACGGAGGATTGTTTGATTTCCAGGCTTTAATTAAGTATAATATTTAAGATGATCGACGAGAAAAGTATCGTCCAACTCTGGGGTATCTCACTGCACACTCAAATGCCATGTCCTGAAATATGCAGACAGACAGATTAAAAGTAATTTTACATTGTATAATTGTACTTCTGACAGACAACTTTCTAACTCCGCCCATAACTTTATGACGTCATAACATTCCCAGAAGGATTGTTGAGTCATTGTTAGTTTTACACTGAAGAGATAACTCTGCCGTTGTGCTGTAGAATTGTATAATAAGGGACTATCATTTGTCCCAACATCACTGGCCACAGACATTGATGCAGTTAAAGACTTCCAAAAGTTTTTCTGCAGTTTGAGATCGACTGAGTTTTAAAATATTTTTTACACCTGCCAATGTAAATCCATTGAACGAGACAAGTTACCAGACAGGACATATTGCTAATGCTCTTCCCAACAATAATCTGAATGACAATTAACTTGTGGGCGGTGGTGGTGATGACGTCCTATTGGATGACATCGTCTATCGGGATTCCCCCAAAAAGAAGACGCTCTGGATTGATCACTGGAGTCAGATGTGAAGGAGGAGGTCGTTCATCAGGAGTCAGATGTGAAGGAGGAGGTTGATCAACTGGAGTCAGATGTGAAGGAGGAGGTTGATCAACTGGAGTCAGGTGTGAAGGAGGAGGTTGATCATCAGGAGTCAGATGTGAAGGAGGTTGATCATCATGAGGCTGATGTGAAGGAGGAGGTTGATCATCAGGCGTCAGATTTGAAGGAGGAGGTTGATCATCAGGAGTCAGATGTGAAGGAGGAGGTTGATCATCAGGAGTCAGATGTGAAGGAGGAGGTTGATAATCAGGAGTCAGATGTGAAGGAGGAGGTTGATCTTCTGGAGTCAGGTGTGTTGGAGGAGGTTGATCATCAGGAGTCAGATGTGAAGGAGGAGGTGGATCTTCTGGAGTCAGATGTGAAGGAGGAGGTTGATCATCAGTGAACCTCTAGGATTGTGGCTGGGCTGGCATTTAAACTTCCAGCTTGGTCAAATAATTTGATACATTGAATGTTGATATTTTGAACCTGTTATATATGTGTACCTCCTGTTTCATGAAGGGGTGTCACTAAGTACTGCCCCTATATATACAGTGCATTCGGAAAGTATTCAGACCCCTTCACGTTTTCTACATTTTGTTGTTACTGCTTTATTTGAAAATGTATTAAATAAAACATTTTCCTCATCAATCCACACACAATACCCCATAATGACATCACAATACCGCATAATGACAAAGCAAAAACAGGTTTTTATAAATGATAAATTAAATAAGGACAATTCTATGTGACCCCAAACTTTTGAAAGGTAGTGTATTGTTACACCATGTAGGAGCAGTATAGACCTAGTCTGTTCATTATATACATCTACATGATTTATTGTTACATCATGTAGGAGCAGTATAGACCTAGTCTGTTCATTATATACATCTACATTATGTATTGTTACACCATGTAGGAGCAGTATAGACCTACAGTAGCTAGCTACTTATTTAGATGTTGTTTGACTTAATGAAACTGCCTTAAATGAGCTCTAGTAAACATTTTTTTATTCACACTAATCATTCAACACATTCCATTCTTTGTATGTCTCAAAATAATAGTATTATTTAATTAAATCCATTTAAAAGGAATCTTTGACTGAAAATAAAATATGATCCTCAACTGCGTTTCCCCTCCAGTCAGCAGGCGGCGATGTGCGTCTTTCTGGCGACACCTGCCAGCGTGACGTATAATCTCGTGGACGGTTCTTCAGAAATAGCTGGTCAACCACCTTGGTAGCTTGCAAGCCAACATAGCCGAAAGATTCAAGCTAATTATACGCTTTCGGTGTTTATTAGATACTGTGTTTTAGACACACTTCTGTCGTATCTAACCTATTTAATTTCATATTACGTTATTTTTTATTAGTCAGCTATAGTAGCTGGCTGGTTAAGTTAGCACTAGCCACTAATGCTAGCTAGCTAACATCCCTGACCATGAGCTCCCTGAACTACTCCCCTCCTGTTAAAGAAGAGGAGGTCTGCTGGACGGAGAAAGAAGCTCTGGGGCTGAACATTGTTGTGAAAGAGGAGAAGGAAGAGGAGGATGTCACAGTTAAAAAAGAAGTAGAGGTTGAGGCTGTTACAGTGAAAGAAGAAGAGAAAGACGTTACTGTGAAAGAAGAGAAAGACACGTTAAGAGTGAAAGAGGAGGAGGATGTTACTGTAAAAGAAGAGGAGAAAGAGGAGGATGCCGTTTTTGGAGTGAAGATGGAAGGGGAGATTACTGTCACATTGAAAGATGAAGAGGTGGAGATAGGAGATCTGATTAACACCAGTAAGTACCGCCTTAAATTTGTTTTTAACTTTGGATATTCGGAGTTGGCCCGTCAATACCTCTTCAACGGAGGGCCCTAGTATGAAGTCTAGAATCAGACGACGTAGAGAGTAAGCTACCCCTTGTTTTCTCCTTTCCGTTTCCAAAAAGTGACTTAACATATATATTTGAGAAGGGTCTATCTGCTGACCGCAGACTGGGGGGCACGGCATGTAGTGATTTTCGTGTGGTGCTGTTTTAATACACACCGAGCCCCCCAATAGTGCCATGCGAGAGTTGGGTTGGCTACACCAAAGATTGTGGATATACTGACAAGATGTCTCTCTGCCCTAACAAGGGGAGTCATTGTCCACAAAGTGGCCAAGCGGGTTGTCTAGCTCCCACCTATCCTTTCTTTGGATTGGTGGATACATGTTCTTATTGTACTTCAACCGCCTGTATTCAATGGAGAGAGATGCTAAGCTACTAGCATGAATATGCATAGTGATCTGGAGGCAACTCCTATAATGTTTTTATCAGAGTTGCCGGGGTGGCAGATAGCCTAGTGATTCTACCGTTGGGCCAGTAACAGAAAGGTTGCAAGATCGAATCCCCGAGCTGACAAGGTAAAAATCTGTCGTTCTGCCCCTGAACAAGGCAGGTAACCCACTGTTCCTAAACCGTCATTGAAATTAAGAATTTGTTCTTGACTGATTTGCCTAGTAAAATAAAGGTTTAAAAAAATGTTACGTAACAACTGTGGGAGAAAGATGTACATATAGGGAGGAACATAATACTGTAACACAAGAGAAAGATACACTTAGAGTGCATTTGCCATTCTGGTAAAATGCATTGTCTATTTTATAGGACAGGAGGCCAGAGTAAGGCCGTGAGAGCATAGGACAGCTGGACAAACCAAGGTCAGAGGGACATACAAAGGAGGGGGTCAGCCACATGACCAACTGATGGACTATAGACATAGGCCATATATTTTTAGGACATGAAGATGCTGAAGGAATGTCAGAAGAGACACATAGTCTACGAGTCCTAATAAGGACAGACATCAGGAGATCTGCATGGAGGAATGGGCCAAAATACCAGCAACAGTGTGTGAAAACCTTACAGAAAACATTTGACCTCTGTCATTGCCAACAAAGGGTATATAACAAAGTATTGAGATAAACTTTTGTTATTGACCAAATACTTATTTTACACCATAATTTGCAGAAAAATTAATTAAAAATCCCACAATGTGATTTTCTGGATTTTTTAAATCATTTTGTCTGTCATAGTTGAAGTGTACCTATGATGAAAATTACAGGCCTCTCATCTTTTTAAGTGGGAGAACTTGCACAATTTGAACTTTTTTGCCCCACTGTATACGTTTCACAAGTTTGGCCACACAGTACAGCACAGTAGACAACTAAGTAACTAGATAATCTGTTTGTCTTTGACAGGAGAGAAACCAGACTCTCCCTCTGACAACGGAAAGAGTCCTTCAGGGAAATCAGACCCAGAGACGCCCAAAGCAAAAGGAGGACATCACTGCTCCCACTGTGGAAAGAGTTTTACCAAGAAAGGGAACCTGCACAGGCATGAGAGGACACACACAGGAGAAAAACCTTTCCAATGCTCCCAGTGTGGAAAGAGTTTTAGCGAATTAGGTTACCTATTAATACATAAGAGAATCCACTCTGGCGAGATCCACTTACTTCTCCAAATATGGAATGACTTTTTCCAGGTTAGGGAGTCTGAAATCACATGAGAGAATACACACGGGAGAAAATCATTTTCAATGTTCCCACTGTGGAAAGAATTTTACCCAGTTAGGGAACCTAAATCGGCACAAGAGGACACACACAGGAGAGAAGCATTATCACTGTTCCCAGTGTGGAAAGAGTTTTAGGGGTTTAGTGAGCTTGAAACACCATGAGAGGACACACACAGGAACAAAGCCTTACCAATGCTCCCTGTGTGGAAAGAGTTTTACCCAGTTAAAAGTCCATGAAATTACATGGAGGAATACATACAGGAGAGAAGCCTTATCAATGTTCCCAGTGTGGAAAGAATTTAATGGGTTTAGTGAACTTGAAACAGCATGAGAGGATACACCCACAAGAAAAGCCCTACCAATTTTACCAAGTTAGGGGGTCTGACAAGGCATGAGAGGACACACACAGGAGGGGATAAGACCTACCACTGCTCCCACTGTGGAAAGAGATTTAACCGGTTAGGGCATCTGAATAAGCATGAAAGAATACATACACAGGAAGAGAAGACATACCACTGCTCTCAATGTGGAAAGATATTTTCCCAGTCAGAGGACCTGAAATCACATGAGAGAATAGAGAGACTGTGTTCTGACTTGTGTTTTTGACTGAGAATTTGTGTTTTTGTTTGTCACATTAAATCATATTGTTTAAATGAAAATCTGATCAAGAAAATAGGCCTGTTTTTGTTTTTTCATCTTGATCATGTCTAAAATCAAATGAAATATTTTAAAATGTGTATTTTGTTTTCATTATGAGTTTTGATTGATTGTGTACAAGTATAAACCCTCTGATGTTGTTCATGATATGATTTGGATATTGCTAAATGTAAATTATTATATAGCTCAGTTGGTAGAGCATGGCGCTTGTAACGCCAGGGTAGTTAGTGGGTTCGATCCCCGGGACCACCCATACGTAGAATGTATGCACACATGACTGTAAGTCGCTTTGGATAAAAGCTTCTGCTAAATGGCATATATTATTATATTATTATATTAAGTAGCCTTGGCTTGTAGCTGTTTCTGTAATGTGAGGCAGCTTGATGTACAAGTACATCACCTGGACAAGACAATAGTTTATTAATTTATTATAAAGATTATTGAATTTTGCTTTTCTTCACTCCAACCTTGAATTTGATTTGATATATGATTTGGATAATGCTAAATTACTTTGATTTGATACAGCTGCAGCCAAATATATTGGCACCCTTACACTAAGAAATAAATCCCTATTTCTTCTCAAATCAGTTGAAATTGATGGTGGCCTGGTACCACTACTATACTGTGATGGTCTCCACACCTTGTTATTGTACTAGCTCCACTACTATACTATGATGGTCTCCACACCTTGTTATTGTACTAGCTCCACTACTATACTATGATGGTCTCCACATCTTGTCATCAAATGTATCTTTATAAAGCCCTTTTTACATCAACCGATGTCACAAAGTGATGTACAGAAACTCAGCCTAAAATCCCAAACAGCAATGCAGATATAGATGCACGGTGGCGCCCCATTTAAGGTTCCACCAGCCGCCTGTAGTTGGGAGGTAGTTCTGTAGTTGTATCTAGCCAGACTAGAAGGGTTCATGTAGATTGTTGGTAGAGAGGTAGTTCTGTAGTTGTATACAGCCAGACTGGAAGGGTTCATGTAGATTGTTGGTAGAGAGGTAGTTCTGTAGTATCGAGCCAGACTAGAAGGGTTCATGCAGCTTTTTCAAGGTTGGTTTGATGGAGGCAGTTTTAAGGGAATTATTCACAGTGCCTGAATTAAGAAAGTGTTTAGTGATTTATGATTGTATGAGTCCTGTGGGAACAGGGTCCAAGGGGCAGGTAGTTGACCTCATATTATGGACCATTTCAGAGACAGATGTTGGGGTTTTCAATGAGAATGTGGTGAAACTGCAGCTGGGAGGCTCAGTATGAAGCAGGGGGGCAGGTCTGAATAAAGGGGTAGATTGTACAGTGAAGCTGCAGCTGGGAGGCTCAGTGTGAAGCAGAGAGACAGGTCTGAATCAAGGGGTAGATTGGACAGTGAAGTAAATGCTCTTTATTGTGGATGTGGTGATTTGAAAAATGGTTGAACTAATTTCTTTACTACGTAAAATATATTTCTGGGGCTCCCGTCACCATTTGAAATGAGATTGGTGAAGTACAACTTGTGTGCAGTGTTCAGTGCCACTTTGTATGCAGTCTGGTGATATACCAGGGACTGGGGATGCAGTTAGGTTTGTATGCAGTCTAATGATACACCAGGGACTGGGGATGCAATTAGGTTTGTATGCATTCTGGTGATGTACCAGGGCCTGGGGATGCAGTTAGGTTTGTATGCAGTCTGGTGATGTACCAGGGCCTGGGGATCCACAGTTAGGTTTGTATGCAGTCTGGTGATGTGCCAGGGCCTGGGGATGCACAGTTAGGTTTGTATGCAGTCTGGTGATGTGCCAGGGTTTGTATGCAGTCTGGTGATGTGCCAGGGCCTGGGGATGCACAGTTAGGTTTGTATGCAGTCTGGTGATGTGCCAGGGCCTGGGGATGCACAGTTAGGTTTGTATGCAGTCTGGTGATGTACCAGGGCCTGGGGATGCACAGTTAGGTTTGTATGCAGTCTGATGATATACCAGGGAATGGGGATGCAGTTACGTTTGAATGCAGTCTGATGATATACCAGGGACTGGGGATGCATAGTTAGCTTTGTTTTCCTCTAGGTCTTCTCCAGTTTGCTCCCAGCAGCATTCATAGAACGTAGATCACTGTTAAACTAGGCTGCAGAGAGTTTGTTTGACTGAATGAATATGACATTGCCTTAAATGCAGCATTAGATGTAAAGTTTACATTCTCATTCATTACAAATCTTCACCAATCAACACATGCTTTCATTTCAACGTATCAATATAATATTATTTAATGAAATACATTTTTAAAATACCTTTTTTTTGTCATACTTCTGTTCTATAGCTAGTTGCCCCATTTATTTTCATATTTACGTTGTTAGTCAGGCAGATGTTTTAAATTTGCCTATTGCTAGGCTATTCGCTAATGCTAACTAGCTAGCTAACATCCCGACCATGAGTTCACTAAGCTACTCCTCCTGATAAAGAAGAGGTCTGCTGGACGGAGAAAGAAACTCTGGTGAAAGAGGCGGAGGAAGAGAAGGACGTTACAATACAAAAACAAGTAGAGGGCGAGGCTGTTACTGTGAAAGAAGAAGAGAAAGACGTTTCAGTGAAAGAAGAGGAAGACGTGTTCAGAGTGAAAGAGGACTAAGAAGATGTTCCAATAAAAGAAGAGGGGGAGGAACAGGGGAAGATAACTCACATCGAAAGAGGAGGAGGAGGCGACAAAGGATCTAATTAACAACCGTAAGTACTATCTTGGAAACGGGCACAAACTGTCTGCAGTTGTCTAACTAATGCAGGCTTAAACTGTAAGTCCTGCTCTTTATTATGTTGTTTATAATGTAGGAATTGATGAAGCTAAACTGTAACGTGTGTATACCATCAAAGAGCGGGCCACCAACAAAACGCATTAATCATGCATCCAATATATTATTTTAGTTAAATACTGTAGTCCACAATATCTATTATTATAGTGGTCTCTACAGCTTAAAAACGTCCCTAATAAATCAGATTTGTCATCAAATGTTTTTGGGTGCTTACACTTATTTTACAGATACCTACCAATACAAATCAATACACACACAAGTCCCCAAAATAACAAGAAAGAAATTGAGAAATATCAGAATGTTGTCGGACTCCGGAATATAAATATTTAAGCCTCCCAAGTGGGGCAGCAGTCTAAGGCACTGCAGCTCAGTGCAAGAGGCAATCCCTGGTTCTAATCCAGGCTGTATGACAAGCAGCTGTGATCGGGAGTCCCATAGGGCGGCGCACAATGTTCAAGTTATGTGAGGGTTTGGCCGGCCGGGACGTCCTTGTCCCATCGCGCTCTAGCGATTCCTTGTGGCGGCCGGGCCCATGTACGCCGACTTTGGTCGCCAGCTGGACGGTGTTTCCTCTGACACATTGGTGTGTCTGGCCTCCGGGTTATACAAGCAGTGTGTCAAGAAGTGCAGTGCGGCTTGGCAGAGTTGTGTTTCAGAGGATGCATGGCTCTCGACCTTCGCCTCTTCGAGTCCGTAGGCGAGTTGCAATTGGATTTCATGACATAGCTAGCTAACAGCCATGGAGGAGGGTGAAAGGATAGCAGACCCAACTGTCAGTGAGAGAGGAGGCTATTCTGGATAGGGCAGGTACTTTTGTGTAGTTCTTGTCCCTAGAAGTGAGGACGGAGATAATAGTAACATAATATTCAGTGTGGTGTAATTTGACTATAATGAAGTATGTTTCTTGTGAGGTTTTCTGTCCTCAGATAAAGAGCTCTATGAAAGCCAGTCTACATATGAAGAGGTCACAATGAAGAGCAGAGGTTCTCAGTCCTGGGGACTCAGAGGCACATTGTTGTTTTTGCCTCAGCACTGCACAGCTGATTCAAATGATCAACTCACCATCAAGCTTCAAGTGGTATTTATGTATTCATTTGTGGTGCTATCCTTGATATTTACATTTAAGTCATTTAGCAGACGCTCTTATCCAGCGCGACTTACAAATTGGTGCATTCACCTTATGACATCCAGTGGAACAGTCACTTTACAATAGTGCATCTAAATCTTAAAGGGGGGGGGGTGAGAGGGAATACTTATCCTATCCTAGGTATTCCTTAAAGAGGTGGGGTTTCAGGTGTCTCCGGAAGGTGGTGATTGACTCCGCTGTCCTGGCGTCGTGAGGGAGTTTGTTCCACCATTGGGGGGCCAGAGCAGCGAACAGTTTTGACTGGGCTGATATGACCCTGGTATTGCCACATGCTACACATGCACATATGTGTGCCCATGCATCTATCAATCCAATGTTATCATGGATATTATACTTTAGTAATCCACAATGACCTGGTGATGTAACTGTTGGAGGAATTAAATTTCTCTGTTCTAATACCCAATTAAAATTAAACACTCTGTCAATTCATAAGAATTTGTAAGACCCTTATTTTATAGAAATGGACAGAGCCCGTCATAAAGTCAAATAGCAGCCTTTATTCACGAGAGTACTGCTCCTTACACATTTTACCACAGGTTATAAACTGAAAATGACGTCAGCGTTTTCCAAATGTTCCGTCTCTTCTTGACACTGGTAGAAAGGCTCTATAGTTCCCAAGCCTTCCCTCCTCGCCTAGAGCCAAGGTCAGCCAGTGTAGATAAGCATTCTAGTCAGTCTGGAAATATAGTTAATTCATTTCTACCAAGGAACAGACAGTCATTGTTCTAAACTTGACCACATTCCCACACATTATATTCAGTACTGGGATCAAGAAAGAAAACTCATAAACATACAGAATAGTATTCTGATTAGTACATATACTGTAACATAATAGTATTCTGATTAGTCAGTCCTGATTGAAATGTATACATCATTAGTCATCATTGATTAAAAAAATCCCTTAACAGTAACAGTTTAATAATTACATTGTCTTCCATATTCCTACAGATACCTTGTAACTGGAGATTCCTTCTAAACGATTGCCTACAGTTAACGTGTAGGGCGCTGCACAGTTGGGTGACCAGGGTCATCTGGGACTGCCTCCTGGAGCAATTCAGGTGTGTGAAGGCTACCTGTGTCCTGCGTAACTTCATGAGGATGAACACGAGGACCAGGAGGGGATCTGCAGCTCGCCACCGTGTGCCAGAGGAGAAGTCTGCTGCTCTGCAGAATGTTTCAAGGATGGGGTCCAACAACACAGCAAGAGAGGCAATCGTGTGCTGGAGATCTTCACCTCCTACTTCTTCAAAGAGGGTGTTGTTCCCTGGCAACACCATAGACTAGACTATGCACAACCAAAAGCTCTTTTAAGAGCCATTCACATTGCAGTAAAAGTATTGTTCCATTTACTTAGCTATGTCAACTGCAGTTATTCAATTCACAGTGTTTCTCCCTTTGATTTCTACTTCTCATGTGAGGGTGCTGTTTAGGTAAGGGTGTGATGTCTGTGCAAAAACAAAACAGGCTATTTTAAATCACTAATATTGAAAAAATGTAGAACAATTAGACACCCTATAACCGACACCTACACACTCATGTATCAATCTGATTGATGGATTGTGTTGTGCAGTAAGCAGGTTCAGATGTATAACTGTGGCCCCTTCCACCTTCAAAGAATAGGCAAGAGGGCCAACCGTGGAGAATACTAAGACACTTAATTATTTCTATAACTAAGCTATATTGTTTTGTCCTTGTGTGTCCGTTCATGTTTTTCAGTATAAAAGTACTCTGCAGCCACTTAGTGTGGTGTGGACACCAGGTGAGGCCACACACAGATTCCTGTTGAACACTGTCGCTTTAACAACCTTATTTTCTCAATAACAGTCTCTCTCCTTCACTTCATCCCTCTCTCCCCTCCTCCCTAAATATTCTAGGTTATATCAGCTGTGTCTGTGAACCCCTCCTCTATCTGAACTGGCTACATAGAGGGCACAGCATGATCAGAGGTGAGAGGTCACTTGGTCAGGACAACAGGAAGTATTATTAAAGATATGCTTTACATTGAAATACAGATAGAGATGCAGTAGTCCCAGATCCAAGGTCAGTTTTGCATTTCATCTCCTGATTGATGACTAATAATGTTAGAATAAAATAAAATAAAAACACAAGACTTAGAGCATATTTATCTCTCCATATGTCTCTAGTCTGCAGATATGTTTTGATGTGAGAAAGGAAGCCAACCCCCAGTCCCATCATCGCCACATCACCTGCTTTTAAGATAACCTTTGGGCCGACTAGAGACATTATTATGTAATTGTGATTTATTTTAAATTGTTATTTCACCTTTATTTAACCAGGTAGGCTAGTTGAGAACAAGTTCTCATTTGCAACTGCGTCCTGGCCAAGATAAAGCATAGCAGTGTGAACAGACAACACAGAGTTACACATGGAGTAAACAATTAACAAGTCAATAACACAGTAGGAAAAAAGAGTCTATATACATTGTGTGCAAAAGGCATGAGGAGGTAGACAAATAATTACAATTTTGCAGATTAACACTGGAGTGATAAATGATCAGATGGTCATGTACAGGTAGAGATATTGGTATGAAAAAGAGCAGAAAAGTAAGTAAATATAAACAGTACGGGGAGGAGGTAGGTAAAATTGGGTGGGCTATTTACCGATAGACTATGTACAGCTGCAGCGATCGGTTAGCTGCTCAGATAGCAGATGTTTGAAGTTGGTGAGGGAGATAAAAGTCTCCAACTTCAGCGATTTTTGCAATTCGTTCCAGTCACAGGCAGCAGAGAACTGGAACGAAAGGCGGCCAAATGAGGTGTTGGCTTTAGGGATGATCAGTGAGATACACTTGCTGGAGCGCGTGCTACAGGTGGATGTTGCCATCGTGACCAGTGAACTGAGATAAGGCAGAGCTTTACCTAGCATGGATTTGTAGATGACCTGGAGCCAGTGGGCCTGGCAACGAATATGTAGTGAGGGCCAGCCAACTAGAGCATACAGGTCGTAGTGGTGGGTGGTATAAGGTGCTTTAGTAACAAACCGGATGGCACTGTGATAAACTGCATCCAGTTTGCTGAGTAGAGTATTGGAAGCTATTTTGTAGATGACATTGCCGAAGTCGAGGATCGGTAGGATAGTCAGTTTTACTAGGGTAAGTTTGGCGGCGTGAGTGAAGGAGGCTTTGTTGCGGAATAGAAAGCCGACTCTAGATTTGATTTTAGATTGGAGATGTTTGGTATGAGTCTGGAAGGAGAGTTTACAGTCTAGCCAGACACCTAGGTACTTATAGATGTCCACATATTCTAGGTCGGAACCATCCAGGGTGGTAATGCTAGACGGGCGTGCTGTTGAAAAGCATGCATTTGGTTTTACTAGCGTTTAAGAGCAGTTGGAGGCCACGGAAGGAGTGTTGTATGGCATTGAAGCTTGTTTGGAGGTTAGATAGCACAGTGTCCAAGGACGGGCCGGAAGTATACAGAATGGTGTCGTCTGCGTATAGGTGGATCAGGGAATCGCCCGCAGCAAGAGCAACATCATTGATATATACAGAGAAAAGAGTCGGCCCGAGAATTGAACCCTATGGCACCCCCATAGAGACTGCCAGAAGACCGGACAGCATGCCCTCCGATTTGACACACTGAACTCTGTCTGCAAAGTAGTTGGTGAACCAGGCAAGGCAGTCATCAGAAAAACCGAGGCTACTGAGTCTGCCGATAAGAATATGGTGATTGACAGAGTCGAAAGCCTTGGCAAGGTCGATGAAGATGGCTGCACAGTACTGTCTTTTATCGATGGCGGTTATGATATCGTTTAGTACCTTGAGCGTGGCAGAGGTGCACCCGTGACCGGCTCGGAAACCAGATTGCACAGCGGAGAAGGTACGGTGGGGTTCAAGATGGTCAGTGACCTGTTTGTTGACTTGGCTTTCGAAGACCTTAGATAGGCAGGGCAGGATAGATATAGGTCTGTAACAGTTTGGGTCCAGGGTGTCTCCCCCTTTGAAGAGGGGGATGACTGCGGCAGCTTTCCAATCCTTGGGGATCTCAGACGATATGAAAGAGAGGTTGAACAGGCTGGTAATAGGGGTTGCGACAATGGCAGCGGATAGTTTCAGAAATAGAGGGTCCAGATTGTCAAGCCCAGCTGATTTGTACGGGTCCAGGTTTTGCAGCACTTTCAGAACATCTGCTATCTGGATTTGGGTAAAGGAGAACCTGGAGATGCTTGGGCGAGTAGCTGCAGGGGGGGCTGTTGGCCGAGGTTGGAGTAGTCAGAGTCAGGAGGAAGGCATGGCCAGCCGTTGAGAAATGCTTGTTGAAGTTTTCGATAATCATGGATTTATCGGTGGTGACAGTGTTACCTAGCCTCAGTGCAGTGGGCAGCTGGGAGGAGGTGCTCTTGTTCTCCATGGACTTCAGTGTCCCAGAACATTTTGGAGTTAGAGCTACAGGATGCAAATCTCTGCCTGAAGAAGCTGGCCTTTGCTTTCCTGACTGACTGCGTGTATTGGTTCCTGACTTCCCTGAACAGTTGCATATCGCTGGGACTATGAGAGAATATTTAGGTAGCACTGTGATTCATTAATCATGTGCTACTGTAACGGATGTGAAACGGCTAGCGAGTTAGGGGTGGTGCGCGCTAAATAGCGTTTCAATCGGTGATGTCACTTGCTCTGAGACCTTGAAGTAGTGGTTCCCCTTGCCCTGCAAGGGCCTTGGCTTTTGTGGAGCGATGGGTAACGATGCTTCGTGGGTGACTGTTGTTGATGTGTGCTGAGGGTCCATGGTTCGCACCTGGGTATGGGCGAGGGGACGGACTAAAGTTATACTGTTACACTGCCTTACCTCTTTCCCTTTCTGTCTTTAACACCTCTCTCACCACGTCATGTATATACGACTTGCATCCTTGGTACAACATGATGTTATATTCTACTCAATCCATAGGCTTTATTAATGTCATTCAGGCTGTTTTGAAGTTGATACAACTGGCTATGATAGCTGAGGTTCATAGCTAGGTTCTGAACTAATATGTATACCAAACGTTTGGGTCCATACACAGATCGGCGAGATAGCTTGCTTCACATCCATAGGCATACAGGTATTTTAAATAATAAACTGCACAATAAACAAGAACATAGTTAGCTACGTTATTTCATCTATCTGCATGGCAAATATCAGAAAGGCAAGCTTACCCAATTGTACATTAAATTTGCAGTAAATTCTTCAGCTAGCTAGATTCTATATATCCACTGTTTCACAAAAGGACAGCCTGGTTTGCTGGTTGTTTCAGGAGTCCCCAAAACAACCAGAAGTTCCATTTTAAACTCATGTCACAACACCCATTATGCCAGCTGGCTAATGTTAGCTAGTCTCCTAGCTGATTAATGTTAGCTAGTCAGCTAGCTGGCTAATGTTAGCTACGCAGCTAGCTGGCTAATGTTAGCTAGTCAGCTAGCTTGTTGAATCGCGATTATCGTAAATGAAAAAATAAAAATAATTGTTTGTCTCTACATTAACTAACATTCCTGTCAACTGTACATGTTTCTGCACGATTCGTTATGACCTTATAATCCCTTACATTTGCCTCTCCTAGTATTTCTGTCCGCCATCTTTGCTGAAGAAAGTCGAACAGTCACAAGTGCAGCAGCAGCCTAGGCAGTTTAAGATTCGATGGAATGGTTGACGAAAAAAATTAATCACAGAAAAAATGTATTGACTGATATTGATTTATTTGGGGGGGCTAATAAATATTTTACTTTTAGTGACGTCCCTGATTCCTACCCTTTAATTTTTTGTCCGAAAATAAAATAAACATTTTACTCAACTGCATTACCCACTCCAGTCAGCAGATGCCGGTGTGCGACTTTAAGGCCATGCTGCTCGTGTGAGGTATAATCTAGTGGACGGAACATTTCTTTCAACAGCAGCAACGGTTAGTCAGACACCTCGTTAGCTTGCTAGACAAAATAGCTGAACCAATAAAGCTCTTTAGACACTTTGGCCACTGTGATTTAACCCCCCTTCTGTCGTCTAGTTAGTTATCCGATTTAATTTCATGTTTACGGTGTTGTTGTTATTAGTCAGCTCGCGGGCGGGTTAAGTTAGCATTAGCCTAGCTAACATCCCCGACCATGCGGTCACTAAGCTACTCTCCTTCTGCTAAAGAAGAGGAGGATATCACAGTAAAACAAGAAGTAGAGGGTGAGGCAGTTACTGGTTGGTTAAGGTTAAGTTAGCATTAGCGAAAGAAAGAAGAGGAAGACGCGTTCAGATTGAAAGAGGAGGAGGATGTTACAGTAAAAGAAGAGGAGGATGCAGTTTATGGAGTGGAAGAGGAGATGACTGTTACATCGAAAAAGGAAGAAGAGGAGGAACCTCGATACCTGGGCCCGGTTTCCCAAACGCATTTTAAGGCATCTAATGGTTCTAACGGTGAATTTAGCCATAAGATGGTTTTGAGAAACCATTCCCTGATGAACACTAGTAAGTACTGTCTTAACTATAGAGGCACAAACTCTGCAGTTGTTGAACTGATGTTTGGTGTTAAAGCGGAAATCTGCAATTGCTACATCCATATTGTGAATTTATTTATAAAATTTATATAATTTATTTATAGCCATTGATTCTTTAAGAATATAACACATGCCTAATGAGCTTAGTTCAATTGTTTTTTTACTATAATGTTTAGAAACAATGTAAATCAACACTGTATCGTCTCAACATGTTTAAAACTATAATGTTTATATCATGGTTGGTCAGTCCTTGCATCCATAGGTCTGTCTGTCTGTAGGTAATTATCCAAAACAGTGGTGGAATGACAGATTTGTTATTGTTTCAACTGCAGATTGCTGGGTTGTTTTGGTTTTTTAAACAGCAACAAAATGGCTGCCCAGAGACCTGGTTTGGTAAACAGCTGAGGATGGGGGAAGGAGAAGTGTAACCACTCTCAAATTCATAGAGAAGGATATTGTAGAAACTGTAACACAACACCTAGTGACCTCGTCAAGAAGTTCAGACATCTTGGCGTAACAGTTATAAGGTGTTGATTTGACAGTTGCTGGACCCAGGTTTAAGTTCAGCTCAGTGTTACCCCCAGAATTCACTACAGTATGAATACAAGGACTGGCCATGCATCAGGTCATAATGATAGTTTAACCAGGTGTCTAGGATATATAGTATATTCTAGAATTGCCCATTTAGATTTCCTGTGGGGGTCAAATTATTAGAGCTGTTGATAAGTCATTGTATAATATTTTTTTTAAATCATGCCCTTACATTAAAGGCAAGACATACCTAGATTCAATTACATTCATGAATTGGTTTGAAACCTTTCTTTTAAACCCTTCTCAAAGTTGGTGCCTTGACGGATTTGTAAAAAATGGTTTGTTATTTAATTAAATGTAGGTGAGCAAGTCAGTTAACTTGTTATGGCTGCAATCCCACTAACGGGATAAGTGTCATCAACAACCGCTGAATACCATAGCGCTACATTCAATAAATATTACTATAAATATTTATATTCATAAAATCACAAGTGCAAAATAGGAAAACACAGCTTAGCCTTTTGTTAATCCACCTGTCGTGTCAGATTTTGAAATTATGCTTTACAGCGAAAGCAATCCAAGCGTTTGTGTACATTATTAATCGCACGACAATACATTAAGTACACTTAGCATCAGGTAGCTTGGTCATGAAAATCAGAAAAGCAATCAAATTAATTGTTTACTTTGATCTTTGGATGTTTTCACTCACGAGACTCCCAGTTACACAACAAATGTTCCTGTTGTTCCATAAAGATTATTTTTACATCCAAAATACCTCTGTTTGTTTGCCGCATTATGTTCAGAAATCCACAGGAAAGAGCGGTCACGACAACGCAGACAAAAATACAAAAAAGTTTCCATAATGTCCACAGAGACATGTCTGGCGTTTTTATAATCATTCCTCCGGTTGTTTTTAAAATATATTAATCGATAATATATCAACCGCAAATGTCTTTCACAGTAGGAGAGGGTTAAGCAATACCTATCCAAACTATGTTGTGCGAGCAAAACTCATGTGACCACTTGAAACTATGTCTGAAGACTGTTGACACCTTGAGGAAGCGATAGGAAAAGGAATCTGGTTCATATCCCTTTAAATCCAGCAAAGGGAGGCCATGGACCATGGAGTTTTCTAAATAGAAGCCACTTCCTGTTTTGATTTTCCTCAGGGTTTCACCTGCAATGTCAGTTCTGTTATACTTACAGACAATATTTTGACAGTTTTGGAAACTTTAGAATGTTTTCTATTCAATACTAATAAAAATATGCATATATTAGCAACTGAGAATGAGGAGCTGGCCGTTTACAATGGGCACCATTTCATCCAAGCTACTCAATACTGCCCCTGCAGCCATAAAAAGTTAAGAACAAATTCTTATTTACAATGACTGCTGACGCTGGGCCAGTTTTGCGCCACCATATGGGACTCCCAATCACGACCGGTTGTGATACAGTCTGGATTTGAACCAGGGTGTTTGTAGTGACACCTCAAGCACAGAGATGCAGTGTCTGCTGTGCCACTCAGGAGCCCCAGAATCATGTTCCAGTGCTGTCCCCAACTAAAATACATATTGGTTATCTGAGTCATCTGTTCTTTCTACCAATTGCCCCATGTGTTTTTATAAAATCTATATGTACTGAACTTGTCTGATGCTTTAAGCACGCCGTTTGATTAAATAAATTATACACACAAATGACTAGAGGGAGCCAGTCATCAACACAACCCGACCAGAGGGAGCGGGCCGTCAACATAACCCGACCAGGGGGGGCGGGCCGTCAACATAATCCGACCAGGGGGGGCGGGCCGTCAACATAATCCGACCAGGGGGGGCGGGCCGTCAACATAACCCGACCAGAGGGAGCAGGCCGTCAACATAACCCGACCAGAGGGGGCGGGCCGTCAACATAACCCGACGAGGGGGCGGGCCGTCAACATAACCCGACCAGAGGGGGCGGACCGTCAACATAATCCGACCAGAGGGAGCCCCCCTCAGCTGCTGGACTTCGTAAATTCTGCCATTCTGCTCCTGAAGTTTTCAGTAATAGACTGCACCAGCAGTCGGCACCCTTTTCCAGTTGGAGTGCCAATTTATCTGATTTCTACCAATCTGTGTGCCAGTTATGATTTTCCTATGCACATTTTCGTGGAACAGTTTAATTTAAATTAAAATAGTATCTCAAAATCATTGTCTGTTATAAATCTACATTCTATCTAAATCTAAATTAAAATGATACAAATCTAAAAGTAACTTTTCTTGCCATTTCTAACTATGTAAAAACATAAAGCCAACAAATTGGCTGCACATGGCCTGTCTACAACAAACTTGAAACATTGTATTAACTATCAACTGGGTCCTCCGAAACTTGCAACTTTGTATAGAATATTCTGGGCCCTCAGTTTCCCGCACCAGTGAGTTCTGGACAGACACAGCTGTAGGCTATTTGTGAAAAGGAAAAGAAGTAATCAGGTATTTTATGACATTTCCACTGGATCAGAGCATTACATTTTCCCCTTTTATGCTGAGTGGTTATCGAAAGGGCGAGAGCTGGAAATATTTTATGAAAATGCTCTGTGGAACTATTGTCATTTGCAATTGATTTTAATAAGACTTAGTTTACTTGCTGTTTGAGGTGAAGAAAAATTAACTTGAGAAGCTCCACAACTCATTAGTGGTGGTGCATTAAGACAATCAGAAATACTATCAGACATCCCCAAATGGGCACATTTATAGGCCTACATTTGTGTGCATGCCAGGTAGACTAGTCCTACTACTATATGCGTAATCAGTTGTGCGTCCTTACTCAACATTGACAGGAGTGTTTCAAACAAAATACAATGAATAAATTGACAAAACTGAACCATCTTGTAGGGTCAGGTCTGGGTGGTCTGCCAGGGGCCAGGGGCCGTTTCATTTAGTATCCGTTTGGGTCGGTTGGGGGATGATTGTATTTCACCATAGTATGTTGTACCGAAGTTGACCGACTGAAGGGGAGTGTAACTTTGATTATAATTACACTTCCCTGAAGGTGGGAAACGAGGTACAACACCTGTTTGTTCCCACCCTTTCCTGGGTCGGTGAAGAGCGGTATTAAATTGAAGGAATAAATCCTAGCCTCACTCTCATCACCTGTGGAAGGCGGGGCTTCCAGCGAGGCGTGGATTTGACCTTGTTTCCCTCCTTCAGGGAACAGTAGTTATAGTCATAACGTTACACTTGTCATATGATGAACTTCAACTAATATAAGGGATCTTGCTGTCGGACAGTTTTTGTATTCTGAAATGTACTCGAACTATGTATCATTTAGTGGCTCCTTATGTTACGCTGGGAAAACAGTTTTCATGGGCACAGAAATACGGAATAATTTGGTGGTTTTAACAGAGTCATCTTGTATTCCAAGATGGCGTAGCACTAAGAACTGTTTGTTTTTAATGTTTTTTGTTGTGTATATATTGCAATAAATTTCAATCTTTTTCCATTTTTAAATTAAATATACCTTCCAGCCACCCGCCTGACCCAATGTAATACGGATCTGCATTTTTTAAAAACCTTATAGCTAGAACCTCCATCAGAAGCTAACCAGCCAATTGGCTACTAGCTTTTTAGCTTTTTAGTCATTGTTAGCCACTGCCACGGCCTTTACCTTTTTAGCTTCAACACCAGCCGCTTTTAGCCTGGATAATACCTGCCAGTCTGCACAGCGCGATATCAACCCTGAGCATATCGGGACTGATTTTCTCCACTACATCACCGTATTCCTGCCTTAAGCTCTGGACCATTACACCGGATAATCGCAGCCAGCAAGCTGCCACAGAGTAGCCCAGCCTCGAAGCTAGCCTTGAGCCAGGCCCATCCCCCGGTCTGCTCAGTGGACCCTATGATCACCGCCCACCTTTCGGAAAAGCTGACCACGACTCCATTTTGTTGCTCCCTGCCTACAGACAGAAACTAAAACAAGAAGCTCCCACGCTGAGGTCTGTTCAACGCTGGTCAGACCAATCTGATTCCACACTCCAAGACTGCTTCCATCACGTGGACTGGGATATGTTTCGTATTGCGTCAGACAACAACATTGACGAAAACGCTGATTCGGTGAGCGAGTTCATTAGAACGTGCGTTGAAGATGTCGTTCCCATAGCAACGATTAAAACATTCCCAAACCAGAAACCATGGATTGATGGCAGCATTCGCGTGAAACTGAAAGCCCGAGCCACACTTTTTAATTGGGGCAAGGTGACCGGAAACATGACCGAATACAAACAGTGTAACTATTCCCTCAGCAAGGCAATCAAACAAGCTAAGCGTCAGTATAGAGACAAAGTAGAATCTCAATTCAACGGCTCAGACACAAGAGGTATGTGGCAGGGTCTACAGTCAATCACGGATTACAAAAAGAAAACCAGCCCAGTCACGGACCAGGATGTCTTGCTCCTAGGCAGACTAAATATTTTTTTGCCCGCTTTGAGGACAATACAGTGCCACTGACACGGCCCGCAACTAAAACATGCGGACTCTCCTTCACTGCAGCCGACGTGAGGAAAACATTTAAACGTGTCAACCCTCGCAAGGCTGCAGGCCCAGACGGCATCCCCAGCCGCGCCCTCAGAGCATGCGCAGACCAGCTGGCTGGTGTGTTTACGGACATATTCAATCAATCCCTATCCCAGTCTGTTGTTCCCACATGCTTCAAGAGGGCCACCATTGTTCCTGTTCCCAAGAAAGCTAAGGTAACTGAGCTAAACGACTACCGCCCCGTAGCACTCACTTCCGTCATCATGAAGTGCTTTGAGAGACTAGTCAAGGACCATATCACCTCCACCATACCTGACGCCCTAGACCCACTCCAATTTGCTTACCGCCCAAATAGGTCCACAGACGATGCAATCTCAACCACACTGCCCTAACTCATCTGGACAAGAGGAATACCTATGTGAGAATGCTGTTCATCGACTACAGCTCGTCATTTAACACCATAGTGCCCTCCAAGCTCGACCCCGCCCTGGGTCTCGACCCCGCCCTGTGCAACTGGGTACTGGACTTCCTGACGGGCCGCCCCCAGGTGGTGAGGGGTAGGCAACAACATTTCCACCCCGCTGATCCTCAACACTGGGGCCCCACAAGGGTGCGTTCTGAGCCCTCTCCTGTACTCCCTGTTCACCCACGACTGCATGGCCACGCACGCCTCCAACTCAATCATCAAGTTTGCGGACGACACAACAGTGGTAGGCTTGATTACCAACAATGACGAGACGGCCTACAGGGAGGAGGTGAGGGCCCTCGGAGTGTGGTGTCAGGAAAATAACCTCACACTCAACGTCAACAAAACTAAGGAGATGATTGTGGACTTCAGGAAACAGCAGAGGGAACACCCCCCTCTCCACATTGATGTGACAGTAGTGGAGAGGGTAGTAAGTTTTAAGTTCCTCGGCGTACACATAACAGACAAACTGAATTGGTCCACCCACACAGACAGCATCGTGAAGAAGGCGCAGCAGCACCTCTTCAACCTCAGGAGGCTGAAGAAATTTGGCTTGTCACCAAAAGCACTCACAAACTTCTACAGATGCACAATCGAGAGCATCCTGTCGGGCTGTATCACCGCCTGGTATGGCAACTGCTCCGCCCACAACCGTAAGGCTCTCCAGAGGGTAGTGAGGTCTGCACAACGCATCACCGGGGGAAAACTACCTGCCCTCCAGGACACCTACACCACCCGATGTCACAGGAAGGTCATAAAGATCATCAAGGACAACAACCACCTGAGCCACTGCCTGTTCACCCGCTATCATCCAGAAGGCGAGGTCAGTACAGGTGCATCAAAGCTGGGACCGAGAGACTGAAAAACAGCTTCTATCTCAAGGCCATCAGACTGTTAAACAGCCACCACTAACATTGAGTGGCTGCTGCCAACACACTGACCCAACTCCAGCCACTTTAATAATGGGAATTGATGGGAAATGATGTAAAATATATCACTAGCCACTTTAAACAATGCTACCTAATATAATGTTTACATACGCTACATTATTCATCTCATATGTATATATATATATATATACTGTACTCTATATCATCTACTGCATCTTTATGTAATACATGTATCACTAGCCACTTTAACTATGCCACTTTGTTTACATACTCATCTCATATGTATATACTGCACTCAATACCATCTACTGTATCTTGCCTATGCCGCTCTGTACCATCACTCACTCATATATCTTATACATATTCTTATCCCCTTACACTTGTGTCTATAAGGTAGTAGTTTTGGAATTGTTAGCTAGATTACTTGCTGGTTATTACTGTATTGTCGGAACTAGAAGCACAAGCATTTCGCTACACTCGCATTAACATCTGCTAACCATGTGTATGTGACAAATAACATTTGATTTGATTTGATTTGGAGATACCACAGGGTTCAATTCTCGGACCGACTCTTCTCTGTATATACCAACAATGTTGCTCTTGCTGCGGGTGATTCCTTGATCCACCTCTACGCAGACGACACCATTCTGTATACATCTGGCCCTTCTTTGGATATTGTGTTAACAAACCTCTGTCGTGGAAATTTCCTCTATTTACCAAATAATGGGAGCAAACCGCACACACACGTCAGAGTTAGTTATAAAAGTCCATCTTTAATTATATGAGCTCTTATCACAATCCTGTGACTCTCAGATAAATTCAGTGTCTCCCAGTGGATTCTCTGAGAGCCCCTTTACAATGCAACTGAGTTCCTTTAATAGCAAAGACACACATAGTCAGACAGCATAGACATAATTAATCGTTCAGCTTTGTCTCCTTTCCCAAACCCCAGAACCATAAACCAAATCCTCCATATCAACAGGAATATATCAAATTGTCATTTATATACAACCCACTCTAAATTCAAACTCCTGGATAAACTCACGGAGAGGAGAGTGACCCTACAGGTCAACAAAGAGGGAGCATATAATGATTCCACCCTCCTTTCCCCCCCATGAGAAGAGTAGGGAGTCACTGCCACACCGAAAAGATATGTTTAAACATGATGACCCCTTGACCTCTCCCCTCTCTGTGGCCCATGCAACTTAGTCCTGACATAGAACAGATAACTGCCAATGGCCACCACTATAGTACAACAAAATACATTCTTATGAGAAGTAACTTACACACATTTGATGAATATTAAACATCTTACAAATGTTACCAACAAATTCTGATAATTCCTCGACACCTCCAAACGAGCTTCAATGCCATACAACACGCTAGTAAAACTAAATGCATGCTCTTCAATCGAACTTGTATATACATTTTTCTATTGTGTTATTGACTGTATGTTTTTTTTATCCCACGTGTAACTCGGTGGTGTTGTTTTTGTCGCACTGCTTTATCTTGGCCAAGTCGCAGTTGTAAATGAGAACTTGTTCTCAACTAGCCTTTCTACTTGCACATCATCTGCACATCTATCTCTACCTGGTTAAATAAAGGTTAAAAAAATATATATATCTTAACTTTACGATATGAGAGTCACCTTAACTTTATTGACAACACCCAAATAGATTCTGTCATTTACACGGTTCTTCAATAATTTCACATCATTCTTAATACAGTAGCTGTTTTGTTAGTCACATGTTCAACTATCATCAGCTGATCCAGGAAATCATTTTTTGAATGCCAGTCGAATTTTAACATTGCAGTAGGAGTATTTTAAGGAATTTCATAATGTAGAACCCTAAGCGTTTGCCTCATTCAATTGATTTCAGCGTGATCTAGATATTAGCCTTGGGAAAAATCCAGGCTCTGAATTGAAAGAGTACTATTTATGCGATTTAACAAAAAGTGACTAACACAAAAAGAGCTGTGTTACACTTATCATGTTGGTGACCCACTTGAATCAAAATACAACACTTCAAAATGTAGCTGGCTGTTTTCTACAAATTGTCCTCTAGTGATGTACACATTATTCCCAGATTCCGTGTGGTTTTTGAGCTGTTAGTTTTGGCAGGACGTGCAACCTCATCTCCCTCCTTTCGCACAATTGATTTCAACATGATATCGATGACATAAGTGTTGTTCCTTTTTTCAGCGACCCCTATATTTAAATGCATCACTCCAAAATGTAACTGACTGTCTTCTGCAGGTTGTCCTCTAACCAGTGAGGTTAAATACATCTCCCATTTCCATGTGTTTTTTTAGTTGTGTTGGTTTCAACATCACGAACAACCTGATTTCCCACCTGATTGATATCAGTGATTTATTGCTACTTGTCAAAACAACAGCGTTTTTGGTGCTTGTGCAGTTTATAAGGTGCTTGTGTAAGTAATATGATTATTGTGGCAGATGTTTGTGTATGTCTGTCATGCCTTGGTCATTGTATTTTGTGTTTTTGTTATTATGTTTGGGTAGGCCAGGGTGTGACATGGGTTTATATGTTGTTTTTCGTATTGGGGTTTGTAGTATTTGGGATCGCGGCTGATTAGGGGTGTTGTATAGGCTTGGCTGCCTGAGGCAATTCTCAATCAGTCAGGTGATTCTCGTTGTCTCTGATTGGGAACCGTATTTAGGCAGCCTGAGTTTCGCTTTGTATTTCGTGGGTGTTTGTTCCTGTATCTGTGTTGTAGTCACCAGATAGGCTGTAATTAGTTTCACGTTCCGTTCTGTTATTTTTGTAGTTAGTATCAGTTATTTCATGTACCGCGTTCTTTCATTAAAGTCATGAGTAACCAACACGCTGCATTTCGGTCCGACTCTCTTCTTTCAACAGACGAACGCCGTTACAGAAACACCCACCACTCACGGACCGAGCAGTGTGTAAACTGGCAGGAGCTAAAGGAGGACGTTATGGACGGTAGAGGCATGGAGTATACGACGTGGGAAGAAATCGACAGGTGGGCGGCCGACCCAGAGAGAGTGCAGGAGCCCGCCTGGGATTCGCTTCAGCAGTGCGAAGAGGGCTACAGGCGAATTGAGTCAATGAAAAATACACGCCGTCTAAAACGGAGAGGCGCTGGAATAAACAGGCAGCGAAAGCTGGAGCAGCAAAAGGAGGACAAATTATTCGGAGAATGGACATGGGAAGACGTGTTGGATGGTAAAGGTTGTTACACTTGGGAGGAGATATTGGCCGGAAGAGATCGCCTCCCATGGGAACAGGTGGAGGCACTAAGGAGAGCAGAGGCAGCCGGAGATAGGAGCCGACGATGCGAGGGAACACAGTTGGCAAGGAAACCTGAAAAGCAGCCCCAAAAAATTATTGGGGGGAGGCTAGAAGGGAGTATGTTTATGCCAGGTAGGAGACCTGCGCAAACTCCCTGTGCTCACCGTTGGGCTAGAGAGACCAGGCAGGCACTGTGTTATGCTATGGAGCGCACAGTGTTTTCAATGCGGGAGCATAGCCCGGTGCGGCACATACCAGCCCTTCCTATTGGCCGGGCTAGAGTGGGCATCGAGCCAGGTAAGCTTGGGCAGGCTCGGTGCTCAAGAGCTCCAGTGCGCCTGCACGGTCCGGTCTATCCAGAGCCACCTCTACACACCAGTCCTCCGGTAGCAGCTCCCCGCACCAGGCTTCCTGTGCGTGTCCTCGATCCAGTACCACCAGTTCCAGCACCACGCACCAGGCCTCCAGTGCGCCTCGCCTGTTCAGCGCAGCCAGCGCTTTTCTCCTCTCCTGCGCTGTCGGAGTCTCCCGCCTGTTTAGCACAGCCAGAGCCTTTCTCCTCTCCTGCGCTGCCGGAGTCTCCCGTCTTCCCAGCGCCACCAGTGCTCCCAGTCTGCCCAGCGCCGCCAGTGCTCCCAGTCTGCCCAGCGCCGCCAGTGCCGCCAGTCAGCCCAGTGCCGCCAGACAACCAGTCTCTTCCAGATCTGCCAGTGATAGAGGAATTTTTAATTCCCTTATGTTTTATTGCCAAAACCAATTAAATTCGCACTCATTTCTAATTCATGATAAGTTGTAAGTTTATCATTTGCATGAATTAGCAAGAGACCAGTCTTAAAAAACAAGTTCAGCATTTATTCTCGATGAGTACTCACCCAAAATACAAAGAACATTACATTTTAAAACTGAAGAAGACATAAAATGACGTCATCAGTTACACCCCCTCTCCCAGTCTTACAATGGCGTAGTATTCGGTCCTGGAGATAGTTTCACTCCCCTCATAAACTACATTCCAACCTGCCTAAAGGATATACTTCTCTCTGCTAATGGAATCCAACCAAAACATTCTTATCTGTTTGAAGTACTATCTTATCTCTGCTTTAAAACTTTCCCAGGAGACACAGACACAATTAATTTCTGCTTACATTTTCAGTAACAGTACAATTAAGAACCCATACTTTTCAAATCATAACATAATAGTATTAGCATGAATGGTTCTAATCATTAAAGTATACATAATTGATCATCTAAACTATATTTTCCTCTATCAATCCTCCCTTTGATCAAATATTATACATTCAATTCTACATCTAGTTTTATTTAATCATAAAAAATGAAAGTATAAACGAACTTAACTAACCTTTTTATAGAGGTTTATCAGATGATCATATGAATAGACACATAATCAACAAATCAATTATAAATGTTTATCCAACTCTCCACATTTCATTAATCAATTCTAACCTTAACTCCAACTGTTTTTAAACCTACATCAGAATCATAACTCTTCCTTCCGGAATTCTTTTTTGTTTTTGTTTTTACAATCTTTATCAAAAAACAGTTTAATCGTTGAAACAAATTACAATCTAATTCCCCTTCATCTCAACACTATTCTCATCAAACATAAATTCCCCACAAATGACAGATCCGGATTCGTCCACTTCCTCCCTTAGACATGCCTCCAGTCCTCCACAGGTCAGAATCTGGAATCGGCGTTGGGTCATTGATCTTTCCAGAGTCCTGGAAACAAGGCCTCGCACACAGGGAATTAGACAACAGCCGCATAAAATTAATAGTCATACAGGTTGATACAGCCCAAAACACCACATTTTTCCATAAATACTGTCTACCCAATTTAGTTCAGAGAAGTATCCACCCCAGAGTTTCTGCCAACCCGTGAGCCAGGGTGGTCAAACCAGCTGAGGCTTCGGGCACTGATTCGTCCGGAGCCGTGCTACCTGGGATGTAAGACATGGTCCTGATTATCACGCCCACTTCCTCCTTTTATCTAATGCAATTCTATTCTGTCAGGTCTTCCAGCTGGTTGCTTCAGTCTGTTCTACAAAACCTTTAACAACACCTTTGGTATTCCTGCTAAAGCGCTGTTGATTACCATAACTATAATTACACACCTCGTGGAATCCCAATGTTATCAATATATACTGTCGTCAAAAGAACCAGATGGAGCATCTCTCTCGTTTTGGCTAACTTCACGTCTTGGTGTTGTATGAGTGTAAAAGGCATTCCTAAATGTACTAGAGCGCATAGCCCAGTCCAATCAGTCGGTAATACCGACCACAAATTCATTCCCCCGCACAACCACCAGATGTCAGCCCTGGCCACCTTCAACATTTTGAAATCTCCAGAGTTCAACCAGCCTGTCAAATCAGACATGGTCTCGTCAGTGGTAATATTCTCTGTCTTATTGCAGGTACCAACTTCCCCCACGTATTTCCCGTGTGTACGGTATCTGGCAAAACAGTAATATTCTCCTCTCGTCACGGTAAAGGGAGGAAGTCTTGATTTAAATGGAACCTGGGGATATAAATAGTGTAAATCAATACAGCTATCATTACTTGGCATTCCTGCTTTCATGAACAGCTTTACCATACATGCCATTCCCTTACTATACTTTACCTGGTCCCAAATTGAGTGTATGGGTTTACATAGCCATCCCTTTCAGTGTGAGCTATGACCTGGCTCCACGACTTACACGGTGATTTACACAAATACTTCCCATAGAGTCCCATGGTTCTAGACTGCCAAGGGGTGAATCACCCCAATTGATCTACACAAAATTCTACTGAGAGATCCTTGCCCAATTCCACCCTCACTTCCTTACTATTTTGTTTCAGTGACCTTCAGAGAATCTTAGGTAACATCCCATTTCCCTCATCTAGCACATGAGTCAAATTATCCTCTTTGGCACTTTCCGGGGGATCATGGTGAATCAGGAATATGGCCCCCACAATAAAACAGCTCAGGACGGTCAGTGCACACGTGAAGCCCCACCCTCTCCCCGAGAACATATCAACAGCCAGAGGCCAAGCCATCACTTCACTTCTATGAACGCTCACAGCTGGGGAAAGGTCAGGTATAGGGAATCTTCAGAAGGAGTTTGACCCCCGTTCCATATGGGTCACGGTTTCTCTCCTTCCCCTGTGGCCGCTCGACAGTGCCAGTATGACTCACCCCCTTACAATGTGTGACATGTACCCAGGTAGCTCTTTCGGCTATTCTCACCGCGAAGGCAGTCACCAGTAGTACTTGGAATGGTCCCTCCCACCGAGGCTGCTTCCAGTTTTTTTTCTTCAATGATTGGATCCAGATCCAGTCTCCTGGTTGAATCTCGTGTGCCACCTCCCTCTAATTCTCCTGCTGGGCATAAAACTTTTGACATACGTGTTTGATTAATGAACAACCTCCTCATGTGTCCCACCATACTGCTTTCTATTTCTAATCGCCCTAATTGGGGCATTCTATAGGGTCTACCAAAAACCTTCTCAAATGGAGATAGCCCCTCCCTATCAGGGGTTATTCTAATAGTCATTAACACTATGGGCAGGCATTTTATCCCGTTCATTCCAGTACTTAGGTGTGTTTTCCTTAATCAACCTTTTACCGATCGATTCATGTTCTCGATAAGGCCAGCGCTTTGGGGGTGATAAGAACTATGTTTCTTCATATTTATATCCAATTTCTGACCTATATGCTCAATTACTTCTGGTAATCCAAATCGCGGAATTATCTCCTGACATAATGCTCTAGCCACTGTTTCTGCGTCTGCTGAGGATGTAGGAAACACTTCTACCCATTTGGTATATTTATCAATTATTGTTAAACACCACTTCTTGTTTTCACTCTTAGTTAATTCAATATAGTACACCGTGAGCAAAAGTTTTTAAAATAGTTAGTTATTCCATATGCTACAAAGTGCTGTTTAACCATTCTTACCATCCCCCCTGTTGATACATGGCTTTGCTCATGTATCAATACAGCAGCATATTTAAACAGTGACTTAGGTAAAACAGGTAGATTCCCTTTATGCCAAATACCTCTATCTACAGCTCCCATTCTGACCCATTTAGAAACTTATTTACCCACTATGTTATCTTTGCTCTTCCTGCACCCCCCTCTAACTTCTCTGCTCTCCCACCTTCAAGGTCTCTGCGGTGCGTGGGAGGGCTCCTCTGTATGTTTCTCATGTTTTCCAAATTTGAACTACATGGGAACTACAAACCCATGGACCCTCTTTTAGAAAAAAAATGTCTATGAGCGGCTTTTCTCCAAATTCCTTAATCAATCTATCTTAATCCCAACAATAATCCTAACTCCTCATAGATGTCCTATATTCCTGTTAAATATAATACTATTTAAAAACGTATAATCTAATAGATGCTAACCATATTAAAAATCATTCCTACACTAACAAGCCCTCTCCTTGGGGACCCTCAGTATTCTATCAGACAATAACATGGGTTTAATATGTGCTGCAAAGTGTGGAATAAAACTTTGGTCCTGGAAAACAGAGTAAAGCAGAACAAAGCATTCTTATAACCCATCTGGTCCTCTCAGCTATTCTTATCCAGCATCAGGTGGGCACCATGCCACCCTTCACGACAGGGAGAACAAACATACATGGGTCATCCTCAGTCAGTAAATAATACAGGAATTAGGGTCAGAAATCCAGTAACCACCATACCGGTATACTTACCAAACCAGTCTCCCAACCAGGGTGTACAGTCAGACTCCTCTACCCCCGCCATGGTCCTCATCTCAGCAGATAGTGCATCAAGTCCATTTAAGGCCCTTAGATATACTACCATCTGGACTGGTGTTATTAGGGATATACGTACAACATTGTTCACTGAACATTTTGTAGACTCCCCCCTGACTAGCAAGAAGCATATTCTAAGCAAGTCCATTCTGTATAAGACAGCCACAAATTGTCCCTACCATCAAAACCAGTCTCCGTGCCTCATTGATCAATAGCTGAATAGTCTAACATTAATTACCTGAATGGGATTTTTAGCATAGTGGTGACAGGTTTGGTCCAGGGGTGATAGAGGAGTGTGTCTGGCCCCGGTCCGTCTGAGACCTCCGGTTTTGGCAGTACCTTAATAGAAAACACACCCACCGTGTCTGTCCCGGTCCTTTGTAGTCCGGGGGTGCAAGTGCCTGCATCAGAGAGCTTAATAGTTTTGATGGTTAGTAGGATTTCATCACCTTTACAAAGTTCAACAGTGCTCCCAGGTTTCCCCCATATTATGGAAAGCCTATCCACCTTTGTGGGATCCCCTTTCTCCAGTCCCAAAACTGTCCCAAGTTGGTTATCATACGGACACCCTCCCCTATTACACAGGTAATGTCTCCCGTCTTTTGACACTCCTGTAACCGAGTGTTAAAACCAAACAAAAATATCTCAATTTCTTCCCTGCCCTGTTGGCTCTAAATATGTTATCTTCCACTATTTATTCTCAATGATAAATATGACTTTCTCTCTGTTACAATACCAAATCCCTAATTGCCCATTCAAAAAACTTCACAGCTAATGTTATAAGACAGAATCCTGAACCACTTTCTCATTTGCGGTTCAAACAGTAATTCTAACCCTCAACCAAAACTGCTTCATTTCTAATGAATTTACCTTAATACTAGTAACTCAATATGACCCCATTCATTATACAAATGACTCTCCCCGAGGCTGATCAGACCTTGGGAGCCAGTCATGATAAGGTCAAAAGGTCATACCATATTAGGCATAAAGAACCCTTTATCTTTTGAATAGAAATAGTCACCTGTATAATTCAAACCCATAAAAACATCTCATAAGGTTCCATATGTGAGCCTGCCTCTAAAATACCCTTGCACTAAACAAACAGTTCTAACAGTTGTTCCATGTGTATAATTTGCAGACCTTTTTAAAGCTTATCTCTCCCCAAAATTATAATCCCAGGAGGCCTCTAAAGTGAGCCACCTCACCCCTAACTATCATTCCCTAATGCTATTTCGAATCAGAAACTCAATAGGTGAACTATAACTAAACCTAATGATAATTCCCCTTTGACTCAAATCATTAATCATAAGTTTTAAACATCGTCTACGGATATGTTTACTTAAATGACCATGCTACCTTTAGATACAATTAACCCGATAACATTATTATCCAATGAATTACTTTTTCTCTCTGCCGCAAATGTCATACATTTCACAGTGTAAGGAATTCGTAATTTAATCCCCGATATTTAATAAATATGCATTCGCATTCTCTCATGGCTCCTTTAATTTACTTATCTTGGGTAACTTTCATCCGTTCCGGAACAAAGAGTTCTACCTAAACTCGCCAGAAAACACTGTTCAACTAAGTTAAATCAAACCCCAAAATTGACTATAACCAATAACCAAATAAACAAAAACTTTTATCTCAACTTCTGAAAGGTTTACTCGAAGCCTCGATACACACTCTAATAGCCATACAGTTTGCTCCGTTATTGCCAGTTTTCTGGTGACAAAAGTGTCGCGCTAGTGACGTCATCATCAAGCGCTCAATCTGCCAATTCGTAGCGACTTCAAATGAATTGTAAATAATTCTTGTTCGATTAACCAAACCTAATTTTTCACATCTGTTCAAATCCTGAATTATAATTTACCACCCCAACCAATCATCTCCAAATTCGCCAATTTTATAAAAGCTTTTTGATGGGCATAAATCATAATTGTCTCTTTGTTATCATTTAGAATCCATTTTGCTCTAAATACCTGTCTCGTCTTTGACTTAGTATTTTAATTACAACTCTATTCCCAATACGTTATTCACTTGTCTAATTACAACTCAGACCACTGTGATTACCGTGCACTGTCCCTTTAAGATAAGACTTTTCCTTTGTTCCCCGCAATGAGAACGGAAACCAGATCGTTTTTAGAATACGTTACTTTTTTGTTCAAATTCACTGGCGTTACCTTAACCAAACATCAATAATCATAAAAACAATCACAACTTCTTACGATTAAACTATTCTTACCTAATGTATAGTCAAAAGCGTTGCACTATATAGCCCCATTTGAGTGTCTAGCAATTCCGTTGCTTGGCTATAGACACAAATCTGCCCGCCTTTGTAAAATATATATTCCCTATTCCGATTGAGTTCAGTTTTAAATTATAATCAGAGTAAACCCAACCGAACTTCTCAATTTAATTTACCCTAACATTTAACGTACCCTGTTTTTGTGTTAAACTTCTCATGTCAATTGATTCATAAATAGCCATAACGTCCAGGCAGGCTGGAATTGTATTGTATCTCTCCGTTATCCCCTCCATTTAACTTTAGGTAACTCTCTCTCTTCTATGATACATCTATTTAATTACGACTCCCATCGAAATATGAGCGAAATTGTTTCGCCGTTTTTTTAACGACTTCTTTTATCAATTCTATCTAGAACACATAATATCTGTTCAGTTATATCTTTTGCAAACACTGGCGACCGTATTTTTCAGGCAAAACATGCAAATAGGTCAATTACGATCTAAAATCAATTTTAGTTAAACGGGAACCGAACCGTGGATTACCGTTGGTGAGACGGCCGCGCTCACCACTCCCCTACCAGCACAATGGATTTTGACTGAGACTCTCGCAAATATACCCATTTTCACAGTTAATTGTATTTGTTACTCCGACATCTAGACAACAGAAAATAGCCCAAATTTAAACAGCCAACGTTTTCTCTCAGTTTAGGATTCTCATTAATCTCGCTCCCTTTGTATGTGTTTTAGAAGGGGTTCTAACTTTTCGACATCTAGGCGTCCATCAAAACCATACCTTTTTCCCATTTAGGACAGAAATCTACATTCCTTCTATCTTTCTGTTTCATATAACGGTAATCTTCCGTCTTTGCAGAAAGCAGTTTAGAAGTGTTACTACCCATTATAAATCCTTGCCGTTCTTTTGTAGCTATGGTATCTAATCACTTATCTATGCCTTTCTATATAATTTTAAATTCTATGTGTGTGCAGTTCTATAAATTTGTAATTTACCGTTACTTAGTTACTTCTAGTTACTATCCTGTCTGCCTATGTGGTGTTCCTTTAAAAATAATCAGTATGTATTTTCCATCTCGGTCGGGTGCGTTTCTCATGATTTAAATTTAGCTCTTTTATGGATATCTTACCAATAGCTTTGACTTTTGAAACAAACATTAGGTCTAGCCTTACAACCATAAACCCAGGGTTTGTAAAGCCCTAGTATTTTCCGGTTGTGTCAGAGGGCTTTTAAAGAACGCTAATAATCGTTATCTCACGCCGCTAATTGTTATATTTCCCTCTCGCATTAGATTTAAGTTACCCTCTCCCCCTTATTCGGCTAAACAATCCTTCCTTTTTGGCGTAATCTCTCATGATTAAGTTTAGCTCTTTTATGGAAATCTTACCAATAGCTTTGACTTTTGAAACAAACATTAGGTCTAACCTTACAACCATAAACCCAGGGTTTGTAAAGCCCTAGTATTTTCCGGTTGTGTCAGAGGGCTTTTAAAGAACGCTAATAATCGTTATCTCACGCCACTATTTGTTAAACTTCCCTCTCGCCTGGAACTGTCATGTCTAAAGAATGGCTTTTATCTCATTTCTTTAGATTTAAGTTTCCCTCTCCTCTTTTATGGAAATCCTACCAATAGCTTTGACTTTTGAAACAAACATTAGGTCTAACCTTACAACCATAAACCCAGGGTTTGTAAAGCCCTAGTATTTTCCGGTTGTGTCAGAGGGCTTTTAAAGAACGCTAATAATCGTTATCTCACGCCACTATTTGTTAAACTTCCCTCTCGCCTGGAACTGTCATGTCTAAAGAATGGCTTTTATCTCATTTCTTTAGATTTAAGTTTCCCTCTCCTCCTTATTTGGATATTTCCCGTAGTATTAGTTGAATAGGGACGGTGATCAATACTGCCACTATTCACATGACCAATCCAGTTATCTTGCGCTTGCAGTCAGTCTCTCTACGCCCAGTATTTGTACAAGTTCACCGTCCTATCCCCCAGTACCTATTTTAATATCCCGTCTTAATCTCGGGCGTTTTTACCTCTCATGATTAAGTTTAGTTTATTTACGGTAGTGCACATTACCACAGGTTATTTTCGAACCTGCTTCAGTGTATATCGGTTATACAAAACCCAGTGTATGAAGGTCATACAAACCCTGTGGGAATAGCAAGGCCCCTATTATTGATGATTTCTGAAAATTTCAGAACATCAATTAAAGAGCTCAAATCCCCCCAGAATCGAGAATAAAAAATACTGACCTTATCGCCGACTGGGAAAGCAATGTTCGTTGTATCTAGTCACTCTCTCTGTCCTCTGTGATAATACGCAGGCCTGTTTATGTTTTAACCTCAATTCAGAGGTCAGGTCTTTAGTAAAACGAGTCAAACTCGTCCGTGCACGATTTTCAGCGTATTACCTTCAGATAACAGATAAAGATATTTAGATCCGGCTCGAAGGACCAAATTGATAGAGGAATTTTTAATTCCCTTATGTTTTATTGCCAAAACCAATTAAATTCGCACTCATTTCTAATTCATGATAAGTTGTAAGTTTATCATTTGCATGAATTAGCAAGAGACCAGTCTTAAAAAACAAGTTCAGCATTTATTCTCGATGAGTACTCACCCAAAATACAAAGAACATTACATTTTAAAACTGAAGAAGACATAAAATGACGTCATCAGTTACACCCCCTCTCCCAGTCTTACAATGGCGTAGTATTCGGTCCTGGAGATAGTTTCACTCCCCTCATAAACTACATTCCAACCTGCCTAAAGGATATACTTCTCTCTGCTAATGGAATCCAACCAAAACATTCTTATCTGTTTGAAGTACTATCTTATCTCTGCTTTAAAACTTTCCCAGGAGACACAGACACAATTAATTTCTGCTTACATTTTCAGTAACAGTACAATTAAGAACCCATACTTTTCAAATCATAACATAATAGTATTAGCATGAATGGTTCTAATCATTAAAGTATACATAATTGATCATCTAAACTATATTTTCCTCTATCAGCCAGACAACCAGTCTCTTCCAGATCTGCCAGACAACCAGTCTCTTCCAGATCTGCCCGACAACCAGTCTCTTCCAGATCTGCCCGACAACCAGTCTCTTCCAGATCTGCCCGACAACCAGTCTCTTCCAGTTCCGCCAGCCAGCCAGGATTTACCGGAGCCTACTACCTGCCTGAGCTTCATCTCAGTACTGGGCTTCCTCTCAGTACTGGGCTTCCCCTCAGTTCCGGGCTGCCCCTCAGTTCCGAGCTGCCTCTGTCCCGAGCTGCCCCTCTGTCCCGAGCTGCCCCTCTGTCCCGAGCTGCCCCTCTGTCCCGAGCTGCCCCTCTGTCCCGAGATGCCCCTCAGTTATGTGGGGATCTGGGTGAGGACTATTAGGCCATGGTCGGCGGAGAGGGTGGATTATCCCAGGATGCGAAGGGGAGGAACAAGGACATTAATGGAGTGGGGTCCACGTCCCGAGCCAGAACCGCCACCATGGACAGACGCCCACCCGGACCCTCCCTATGCTCTTGAGGTGCGTCCGGGAGTCCGCACCTTAGGGGGGGTTCTGTCACGCCTTGGTCATTGTATTTTGTGTTTTTGTTATTATGTTTGGGTAGGCCAGGGTGTGACATGGGTTTATATGTTGTTTTTCGTATTGGGGTTTGTAGTATTTGGGATTGCGGCTGATTAGGGTTGTTGTATAGGCTTGGCTGCCTGAGGCGATTCTCAATCAGTCAGGTGATTCTCGTTGTCTCTGATTGGGAACCGTATTTAGGCAGCCTGAGTTTCGCTTTGTATTTCGTGGGTGTTTGTTCCTGTCGCTGTGTTGTAGTCACCAGATAGGCTCTAATTAGTTTCACGTTCCGTTCTGTTGTTTTTGTAGTTAGTATCAGTTATTTCATGTACCGTGTTCTTTCATTAAAGTCATGAGTAACCAACACGCTGCATTTCGGTCCGACTCTCTTCTTTCAACAGACGAACGCCGTTACAATGTCGTACATTTTATGTTTAGGTTTTCAATCTTGCTTGCTTTCTAGGTGACCAAATACTTATTTTCCACCATAATTTGCAAATAAATTCATTAAAAATCCTACAATGTGATTTTCTGGATTTTTTTTCTCATTTTGTCTGTCATAGTTGAAGTGTACCTATGATGAAAATTATAGGCCTCTCATCTTTTTAAGTGGGAGAACTTGCACAATTGGTGGCTTACTAAATACTTTTTTCCCCACTGTATATAATGTGTTGATGCTTGTAAGATTATTCTTTGACACATTTTCTCTTCCTTTGAAATTCTTATAGGACAGAACATGGACACAATGCAATTGGGATCAACAAGAAGGTACAGATATGTGGTAGGACAGCTGCATTTGAAGTGTACATTTAACCTACATAGCAGTCAATACAAACTGAAATCTATTAGCATACAAATGTGTCAAATGATCTTCTCAGAAATGAATCAAGTCCATGGAATGGATATAGACAAAAAGATAATTCAAGGACTATCAGAGGTATAGAGGCAAGGCATGGGGAGGACATCATCCTGCTATTTTGACAGTCCCTTAAGGACAATACAGAAGAAGTATTTGCACTTATTCCTTCCTTTTCTCGAATGTATTTTGTAATAAAATTAGCAAGTGTATTAAGATCTTTACTTTACTAGGACTGGAGACCACAGCAGCGATCCTGCTCTTGGGTTCTTATGGACGTGGTACCGAAGTGGGGACCACAATCAGCGGAAATGTTCAAGAGCGCCACCCATAGAGGTTGATAAACCTCAAACTTTCATTAAAATTGACATACAATATACTGAATTAAAACTACACTCGTTGTGAATCTATCCACCAAGTCAGATTTGTAAAATGCTTTTCGGCAAAAGCATGAGAAGCTATTATCTGATACCATGCACCCTCAAAATACTGCAACGTCACCTAACACGGCAGATTTTGTGTTAGCCGTCGCAAACCAAAACGCTGAAATAAAATATAAAACATTCATTACCTTTGACGGGCTTCTTTCTTGGCACTCCTAGATGTCCCATAAACATCATTTAGGGTCTTTTTTTCGATTACATCGGTCCATATATAGCCTAGATATCGATCTAAGAATACTGTGTGATAAACGGAAAAAATAGCGTTTCATAACGTAACGTCATTTTTTTAAATTCAAAAAGTCTACGATAAACTTTCTCAAAACACTTCGATATACTTTTGTAATGCAACTTCAGGTATTAGTACACGTTAATAAGCGATAAAATTCATCAGGAGGCGATGTAAAATCTTTAGCTCTCCGTGTAGAAAAACATGTCTGAAAAGAGGTCGACCAATCATCCCGTCGGAGACAGCAGGGAAGGAGTTCCCTTGTTTGGGTTAGACCAAGAATCAATTGCGAATCAAATGACATGACTCTAGACACCCTGTGGAAGCTGTAGGCAATGTAAACTCGGCTCTATTTAATTCGGTTCACTTTGAACAATGCCTTGAAGTCGCGGAAGGATAAATTTTTCCATTTTCAGTGAACAGATTTCCTTGCACTTTCCGATGAAACGCCCGTTCTGTTATAGCCACAGCCGTGAGTTAAACAGTTTTAGAAACGTCTGAGTGTTTTCTATCCACACATACTAATCATATGCATATACTATATTCCTGGCATGAATAGCAGGGCGCTGAAATGTTGCGCGATTTTTAACAAAAAGCTGAGAAAATTCGCAACATCCTTAACAGGTTTTAAAGAGGATGGGCAAGTGGCCTTTATGTCCGTGTTAAGGTCTGCCTATGCACAAATCATCTGCTTCTTCATAAACATTGGTGTTCATGCTTATATAAAACTACAGCTTAACATTTGTTATGTTCTTTTTTAATTGTATGTGTATTAATCTTTTCTTACTTTTGTTGACACAGATTTCACCGCTCTTCACTACTTTATTGCACATCGTTGGAAATCCATTTCACCAGCAGAGTGAAATCCCGCTGGCCTGTGATGGGGAGAACATCCACACCCTCGAGGACGTCCCCATGGGACTTTGGGCTCTGCTATGGCTGTATTTTTATTTCCCCTTGAATTTCCCAAAAATGTCAGAAAAACAATTAAGTTACTGTGTTCTGGGGAGAAGAGAAGTTGGGGTGAAGTTACCAGGGCCGGTCATAAAGATGGCAAACTTCATAACATAACTACAGTGCCTTGCGAAAGTATTCGGCCCCCTTGAACTTTGCGACCTTTTGCCACATTTCAGGCTTCAAACATAAAGATATAAAACTGTATTTTTCTGTGAAGAATCAACAACAAGTGGGACACAATCATGAAATGGAACGACATTTATTGGATATTTCAAACTTTTTTAACAAATCAAAAACTGACAAATTGGGCGTGCAAAATTATTCAGCCCCCTTAAGTTAATACTTTGTAGCGCCACCTTTTGCTGCGATAACAGCTGTAAGTTGCTTGGGGTATGTCTCTATCAGTTTTGCACATCGAGAGACTGACATTTTTTCCCATTCCTCCTTGCAAAACAGCTCGAGCTCAGTGAGGTTGGATGGAGAGCATTTGTGAACAGCAGTTTTCAGTTCTTTCCACAGATTCTCGATTGGATTCAGGTCTGGACTTTGACTTGGCCATTCTAACACCTGGATATGTTTATTTTTGAAGCATTCCATTGTAGATTTTGCTTTATGTTTTGGATCATTGTCTTGTTGGAAGACAAATCTCCATCCCAGTCTCAGGTCTTTTGCAGACTCCATCAGGTTTTCTTCCAGAATGGTCCTGTATTTGGCTCCATCCATCTTCCCATCAATTTTAACCATCTTCCCTGTCCCTGCTGAAGAAAAGCAGGCCCAAACCATGATGCTGCCACCACCATGTTTGACAGTCCCCACTGTTGTGTTCAGGGTGATGTGCTGTGTTGCTTTTATGCCAAACATAACGTTTTGCATTGTTGCCAAAAAGTTCAATTTTGGTTTCATCTGACCAGAGCTTTCTTCTTGAGTGATCATGGGCCTCTTGGCTGCATCTCTGATCAGTCTTCTCCTTGTATAAGTTGAAAGTTTAGAGGGATGGCCAGGTCTTGGTAGATTTGCAGTGGTCTGATACTCCTTCCATTTCAATATTATCGCTTGCACAGTGCTCCTTGAAGAATGATGTTTAAAGCTTGGGAAATCTTTTTGTATCCAAATCCGGCTTTAAACTTCTTCACAACAGTATCTCGGACCTGCCTGGTGTGTTCCTTGTTCTTCATGATGCTCTCTGCGCTTTTAACGGACCTCTGAGACTATCACAGTGCAGGTGCATTTATACGGAGACTTGATTACACACAGGTGGATTGTATTTATCATCATTAGTCCTTTAGGTCAACATTGGATCATTCAGAGATCCTCACTGAACTTCTGGAGAGTTTGCTGCACTGAAAGTAAAGGGGCTGAATAATTTTGTACGCCCAATTTTTCCGTTTTTGATTTGTTAAAAAAGTTTGAAATATCCAATAAATGTCATTCCACTTCATGATTGTGTCCCACTTTTTGTTGATTCTTCACAAAAAATACAGTTTTATATCTTTGTTTTAAGCCTGAAATGTGGCAAAAGGTCGCAAAGTTCAAGTGGGCTGAATACTTGGATACGATATACACACCAATGCTGAAAGTCTGTATTTAGCATAAAGTCTACAATATTGTTAGTTGACCTATTATTCATTTTCATTGTAAATCTTTATTATTATTATTATTTGTAAATGTCTTGAAAAGCACTATACAAAGTAAATGTATTATTTATTATGGTCTGACATGTCTGCAGAAATGTTGCAAATTTGTAAATTGTTTTGTAAATATGAATTTTCATTTGTGGTGCCACTAAATAAACAATTAATAATTTAAATGAATATTGTCGATATTGTTATTATTATTAAAATATGTTTTATTATGGAGCGAGGGTGGACAGGGAGTTTAAAAAATGAACCCCAAAAGGTTCTAAGAGGAACCATGATAAGGGGTTCTTCAAATAACTTTTAGGGGTTCCCCCACAGTTTCAATGTGAAGAACCCCTAAAGGATACTCCAGGAACCTTTACTTTTTAGAGTGTATATTGATAAAAGTCACCTTGTCCGAGAGACATTTACATAGTTATACACAGCCCAATTTGGGATGACTATTTTGGGGCAAAATAGCGACCACAACAGACAGACCTGATATCGCCCCATAATTTGACGTCCTTGGGCGTCACGTGCTGAGTGGGAATGACCAAAGTTATTCTATTTAGCTTCACTTTGTATTACATTTTTACACAATAATAAATGTTTATGATGCCACATCGCCCGTTTTTAAAGGGAGTCTTTGGTTTTTAGGGGTAGACGCTTTTTAGCTTTTTGTCTGAAAGTATTTTCTCAACTGCGATACCAACTCCAGTCAGCAGATGGCGATGTGCGTCTTTCAGGTGATTCTGCCACTGTGACGTATAATCTAGTGGACAGGACGCTTCTTACATTTACATTTACATTTAAGTCATTTGGCAGACGCTCTTATCCAGAGCGACTTACAACAGCTAGTGAGACACCTTGGTTCACTCTAACTTTATGGAAAAAGGTTTATTCAATAAATCTAGCAACTCCTCTCATACTGGGAAGACCCACACAGGCCTTAAGGGCAGTTTTATTTCAAACGGAGAAAATCCAATAAGCTACATCGTTAGGGTAAGTTAACCTAAAGTGGACACACTCCAACTGCCCAGACTTTGTAGACTGTTTAATAATGCTTAAACCTTACCTTTATCAAATTATCCATTAAAGATAACTCAAAACCTATGTTCGTCCACATATGGGTTGTTTAAAATGTATCTAATTATATTCCCAGTATTACTTTATCAAATCTATAGTAATCTATTATAGACACATACAATTCATCATATTTTCATATATTCACAGAATCCATATAAAACGTAAGAAATTCAGGTACTCACTGCAACCATTCCATTTGCTTTTTCAAGGACGCTACGAAGCAGCTCTCCAAACATACTCCCAGCGGAATTCCTCAAAAATATGCGTTTCTTTCCTGGAAAATGACTGGAATTCAACGGTTCTCTAACCTCCCAGAGACCTATGCAAAATCAAGCCTCCCAGGAACTATAGACCTTCCGCTGCTTTCTAAAATATCATCCCCCTCAACACCACCCTGTGATATTCTATGATGGCAGTGAAGGAACGGAACTCTAAGATAACGTTATATCAAAGCTTATTATCCACATGTATATCATCTGATTAAGCATATCTCTATATGAGGAACTATAGATCTCTGTGAGGAATTATAGATCTCTGTGAGGAACTATAGATCTCTGTGAGGAACTATAGATCTCCGAGTGTAACGGCTCTCGTTGGAGGTAGAAAGAGTAGATCAAGGCGCAGCGTGGAAAGTGTTCATGATTTTAATTTAAAAAACACTCAAACATAATAACAAAATAGAAAATGAAAACGCACATTTCTGTCAGGCAACAGTAACTAAACCTATAGGAGAGGGTCCGGTTAGGCATCTACTCTCGGTGGAGGCTCCGGTGCGGGATGCAGACCCCACTCCACTTGAGGCTCCCCCCACTTTGGTGGCGCATCTGGTGCAGGTATCGTCGCTGGGGCCTCCGGACCGTATATCGTCGTCGGGGACTCCAGGCTCGGAACCCCACCTGTAAGCTCCGGACTGAGGACCCCCGCTGGAGGCTCCTTTCCCTGGATCGTCACTGCAGGCCACGGGCCATGGATCATCACTTCAGGCTCCATGCCAAGGATCATCATGAATGTAATAAAGTATTATAACATAATCTTGCTTTTACAGTGTCCACTGAAAGTTGACTAGTAACAACAACTGGGGCATAAAAGTCACCCACCATGAGACCCACTAAATCTGCCCAAGAATAGGCAAACAAAAGAAAAACCCACACCAAACTTAAGGAAGCAAACCAAAAAGGTGGATCAACTAAAGGTGTTGACTCTCCACATCTATCAAGACAACTGGAGCACTGAGCCAGATACTCTTAAATAGAACCTGGACCAGCTCAGGTCGGGTTATGTTGACGACCGGCTCCCTCTAATCATTTGTGTGTCTTATTTATTTAATCAAACAGCATGCTTAAAGCATCAGACAAGTTCAGTACATATAGATTTTCTAAAAACACATGGGGCGATTGGTAGAAAGAACAGATGACTCTTGGTTGACCAAGATGTATTTTAGTTGGGGACAGCACTGGAACATGATTCTGGGGCTCCCGAGTGGCACAGCAGACACTGCATCTCAGTGCTTGAGGTGTCACTACAGACACCCTGGTTCAAATCCAGGCTGTATCACAACCGGCCTTGATTGGCAGTCCCATAGGGCGGCGCACAATTGGCCCAGCGTCGTCCAGGGTAGGCAGTCATTGTAAATAAGAATTTGTTCTTAACTGACTTGCCTAGTTCAATAACGGTTACATTTAAATAAATAAAAAATTGTATTTCATGACAAACCGTCAAGGCACCAACTTTGAGAAGGGTTTAAAACAAAGGTTTCAAACCAATTCATGAATGTAATTGAATCTAGGTATGTCTTGCCTTTAATGTAATGGCATGAAAAAAACGTGGCTGAATATTATACAATGACCTATCAACAGCTCTAATAATTTGACCTCCACAGGATATCTAGACTGGCAATTATAAAATATACTATATATCCTAGAAACCCGGTTAAAATATCATTATGACATCATGGATGGATTCTAGAATATACTATATAGCCTAGAAACCTGGTTAAACTATCAGTATGACATCATGGTAAACTATCATTATGACATCATGGATGGATTCTAGAATATACTATATAGCCTAGAAACGTGGTTAAACTATCATTATGACATCATGGATGAATTCTAGAATATACTATATAGCCTAGAAACCTGGTTAAACTATCATTTTGACATCATGGATGAATTCTAGAATATACTATATAGCCTAGAAACCTGGTTAATTCTTGATGCTACCCATCCCGGATCCGGGATCGTGACTACAAGCTCAAGCTCATTAGCATAACGCAAAATGCAAAAAATATTCTTAGAAATATTTAACCTCCACACATTAACAAGTCCAATAGCTCAAATGAAAGATAAACACCTTGTTCATCTACCCAGCGAGTCAGATTTCTAAAATGTTTTACGGCGAAAACACACCACATATTTATATTACACCACCACCGAAACAAAGACAAGAGGCAGCCATTTTGTCCCAGAAAATATAAAATTATAAAAGCAGGATTAAAAAATAAATCATTCACTAACCTTTTGAAAATCTTCATCAGATGACAGTAATAGGACATGGTACAAGGTACATTTATGTTTTTTTCAATAATATGCCATTTATATCCATAAATCTCTGTTTACAATGACGACATTTTCAAAAAATGCTACTCAAATGTCCGGAGAAATGATGCTAGCTCCGACAGATAACATCAGAAAACAAGCAATACACATGACTAAATATACATGTTCTACATATAGTTACAAAGATACACTTCTTCTTAATGCAACCGCTGTGTTACATTTATTTTTAACGTTACAGAATTCGTTCACTAGGCTATAATATGAGACGGCGCTCAGATATTAGCAGTATGTCTCCTCTACGTTTGGAGTCAACAGAAACCCAAAATAACCACATAAATATTCCCTTACCTTTGATGTTCTTCGATCAGAAGACGTGGAAGGAGTCATACTTACCCAATACATCGTTTGATTTCAAGTTGTGTGTCTCTGTATTAGCATATGCTAACAGCTTCAGCTGAAATGCACCCAAAATGACTTCTGGTCCCGCACTCTTGCGCATTATGACATCATGGATGAATTCTAGAATATACTATATAGCCTAGAAACCTGGTCAAACTATCATTATGAGATCATGGATGGCCAGTCCTTGTATTCATAGTGTCGTGAAATCAGGGGGTAGCCCTGAGCTGAACTCAAACCTGGGTCCAGCGACTGTCAAGTCAACACCTTGTGACTGTTACGCCAATTTGTCTGAACTTCTTGACGAGGTCGCTAGGTGTTGGGTTGCGGTTTCTACAATAGCTTTCTCTATTAATTTGAGAGTGGCTACACTTCTCCTTCCCCCATCCATCAGCTGTTTACCAAACCAAGTCTCTGGGCAGCCATTTTGTTGCTGTTTAAAAAACCCACACAACCCAGCAATCTGCAGTTCAAACAATAACAAATCTGTCATTCCACCACTGTTTTGGCAATAAGATGATTATGGGGTTGGAGAAATGTAACTACAGACAGACAGACCTATGGATGCAAGGACTGACCATCCATGATATCAACATTATAGTTTTAACCATGTTGAGGCTATACAGTGTTGATTTACATTGTTTCTAAACATTAGAGTAAAAACAGCTTATTTGGGGATCTGATGGGGTACAACAGTTAAACTAAGCTCATGAAGCATGTGTTATATTCTTCAAGAATCAATGCTATAAATAAATAATTTAAAAGTCACAATATGGATGTAGCAATTGCAGATTTCCCCTTTAACACCACACATCAGTTCAACAACTGCAGAGTTTGTGCCTCTGTTTCTAAGACAGTACTTACGAGTGTTAATCAGGGCCCTGTTTCCCAAAACCATTTTACGGTTAAGTTTACCGTTAGAACCATTGGATGCGTTAAAAGATGCATTTGGGAAATCGGGCCCAGATATCCAGTTTCCTCCTCTTCTTCCTCATTTTTCAATGTAACAGTCATCTCCCCCTCCTCCTCTTTCACTCCATAAACTGCATCCTCCTCTTTCTCTTCCTCCTCTCCTTTTACTGTAACATCCTCCTCCTCTTTCACTCTGAATGCGTCTTTTTCTTCTTTCACAGTCACGGCCTCACACTTTACTTCTTGTTTTACTGTGATATCCTCCTCTTCTTTAGAAGGAGAGTAGCTTAGTGACCGCATGGTCGGAGATGTTAGCTAGCTAGGCTAATGCTAACTTAACCAGACCGCTAGCTGACTAATAACAACAACAAAGTAAATATGAAATAAAATCGGATAACTAACTAGACGACAGAAGTGGGTTTTAAACACAGTGGCTGATATACACGAAAGCGCTGTTGAAAGAAGCGTTCCGTCCACTAGTTTATACGTCACACCAACAGCATCACCTTACATTCCCAGACCGCTATCTGCTGACTGGAGTGTGTAACGCAGTTGAGTAAAATGCACAATACTCCCCGTAGCCCGGCAAGTGCAGCGGAGTGGAACAGACCGCACTGGGATGTGCTGGCAAACCGGGGACACCGTGCATAGGGCTGGTGCCATATTACCCGGGCAGAGGAGACGCACGGGAGACCAGATACGCTGAGCCGGCTTCATTGCTCCTGGCTCGATGCCCATTCTAGCCCGGCCGATACGAGGAGCTGCGATGTAGCGCACCGGGCTATGCCTACATGTTTCAAGCAGACCACCATAGTCCCTGTGCCGAAGAATGCGAAGGTAACCTTCAAAAATGACTACTGATCCACAGTTGACGCAATCTCAATCGCACTCCACTCTGCCCTTTCCCACCTGGACAAAAGGAACACCCATGTGAGAATGCTGTTCATTGACCACAGCTCAGCATTCCACACCATAGTGCCCACAAAGCTCATCACTAAGCTAAGGACCCTAGAACTAAATACCTCCCTCTGCAACTGGATCATGGACTTCCTGACGGGCCACCCGCAGGTGGTAAGGGTAGGCAACAACACATCTGCCACGCTGATCCTCAACACCGGGGCCCCTCAGGGGTGCGTGTTCAGTCCCCTCCTGTACTCCGTGTTCACCCACGACTGCGCTGCCAAGCACGACTCCAACACCATCATTAAGTTTGCTGATGACACGACAGTGGTAGGCCTGTTCACAGACAACGATGAGAAAGCCTATAGGGAGGAGGTCAGAGACCTGGCAATGTGGTGCCAGGACAACAACCTCCCCCTTAATGTGAGCAAGACAAAGGAGATGATTGTGGACTACAGGAAAAGGTGGGCCGAACGGGCCCCCATTAACATCGACACTACACCAACAAACTATCATGGTCCAAACACACCAAGACAGTTGTGAAGAGGGCAGGACAACACCTTTTCCCCCTCAGGAGACTGAAAAGATTTGACATGGGTCCACAGATCCTAAAATAGTTCTACAGCTGCACCATCGAGAGCATGTTGACCGGTTGCATCCTCGCCTGGTATGGCAACAGCTCGGCTTCAGACCGTCAGGCGCTGCAGTTGGTAGTGCGTACGGCCTAATACTTCACTGGGGTCAATCTTCCTGTCATAAAGGACCTATATACTAGGCAGTGTCAGAGGAAGCTATAAGACTGCTGAACAAGTAATCAAATGGCCATCTGGACTATTTAGATTGACCCCCCAACTCATTTTTTTACGCTTCTGCTACTCGCTGTTTATTATCTATGCAGTCATTTTACTCCTACCTACATGTAAATATTATCTCAATTACCTCAACTAACACTGACTCCGTACCAGTATCCCCTGTATATAGCCTCATTACTAACCTGTACCCCCGCACATTGACTCAGTACCGGTACCCCCTGTATATAGATTCGTTATTGTTATTTTTTTGTGTTACTTTTTATTTCATTGTTTACTTTAGTTTAATTAGTCAATATTTTCTATTTCTTGAACTGCATGGTTGGCTAAGGACTTGTCAGTAAGCATTTCACGGTAAGATCTACACCTATTGTATTCAGCGAATGTGACAAATTGATAGAGGAATTCTAAATTCCTTTATGTTTTATTGCCAAAATCTATTTCACACTCGTTTCTAATTCATTAATGAGGTGTAAGTTCATTAATTATGCATGAAGTAGATCGAGACCAGTCTTAAAAGCCAGGTAAGAGCGTTTAATTCTAGAGAGTACTGAAGAATACACATTTTTCCACAGGTTATAAACTGAACATGACATCATCAGTTTCCCACCCTCTCTCCGATTCTCACAAGAGCCCATTGTTTATTAGGTCTGGAACATCTCCCAGACATTTCTTATCTGTCTGAAAAGCTATAGTATCCCTTCCCCTTTAACTTTCGAAGAGACGCAGACAATTAATTCGTTGTGCTTATATTTTCAGTAACAGCTCAACCAATAACTTTTACTTTTCATACCATAACATAATAGTATTAGAATAAATGGTTCTAATCAATAATGTATACATAATTAATCATCTCAACCACAATTTCCTCTAACACAAATACAATTTGATTTGACTAGTTTGGTATTGGTTCGACATTGCAGCCGACAGTGCAGGCGACTGCCTTATTATTTATAAATCAGTTTAGCCAGTAAACCTTTTCCCGCAATGCAGCATGGATTTGATGCTCTGGAACACGGCCAGTGGTTTAGTAAATGACAGAGACGCTACGCTGAGCACGCTCTATGGGGTGTGGAACATCATCTATAATAATGACATAAAGGCTTCGCTGTGCACGCTCTACAGGGTGTGGAACACCATCTATAATAATGACATAAAGGCTAGGCTGTGCACGCTCTACGTTGTGTGGAATATCATCTATAATAATGACACAAAGGCTACGCTGTGCACGCTCTACGGGGTGTGGAACATCATCTATAATAATTACATAAAGGCTACGCTGCGCACGCTCTACGTTGTGTGGAACACCATCTATAATAATGACATAAAGGCTGCGCTGTGTACGCTCTACATTGTGTGGAATATCATCTATAATAATGACACAAAGGCTACGCTGTGCACGCTCTGCGGGGTGTGGAACATCATCTATAATAATGACATAAAGAATACGCTGTGCACGCTCTACGTTGTGTGGAACACCATCTATAATAAGTTGGCTGTTCTACATTCTGTGTTGCTCAAAGCCTTGAGTAATGAACCTATTTTTGACACAATTGGCTGGTAAGTCACCCTTTGCCTTGATGACAGCTTTGCATACTCTTGGCATAATCTCAACGAGCTTCATGAGGTAGTCACTTGGAATTCATTTCAATTAACAGGTGTGCCTAGTAAAATGTTAATTTGTGGAAATTCTTTCCTTCTTGATGTGTTTGAGCCAATCAGTTGTGTTGTGACAAGGTATGGGTGGCTCTCATGAGGATTGCCACAGGAAAGGATGACCCAGAGATACATCTGCTGCAGAAGATACTTTCATTAGAGTTAACTGCACCTCAGATTGCAGCCCAAATAAATGCTTCATACAGTTCAAGTAACAGACACATCTCAACATCAACTGTTCAGAGACTGGTTGAGTTGCTGGATGCAAAAACACTGTTTACAAAATCTTTGTTATTAAAGAACAAGAAGGCTTACGCACTGTTTATAAAACATGTGCTTTTCTTTAAAAAACAATGACATTTCTAAGTAACCCCAAACATTTGAAAGGTAGTATACATATACATGATGTATTTTACACCATGTAGGAGCAGTATAGACCTAATCTGTTCATTATATGCATCTACATGATGTATTGTTACACCATGTAGGAGCAGTATAGACCTAATCTGTTCATTATATGCATCTACATGATGTATTGTTACACCATGTAGGAGCAGTATAGACCTAGTCTGTTCATTATATACATCTACATTATGTATTGTTACACCATGTAGGATCAGTATAGACCTAGTCTGTTCATTATATACATCTACATGATGTATTGTTACTCCATGTAGGAGCAGTATAGACCTAGTCTGTTCATTATATACATCTACATGATGTATTGTTACTCCATGTAGGAGCAGTATAGACCTAGTCTGTTCATTATATACATCTACATGATGTATTGTTACTCCATGTAGGAGCAGTATAGACATAGTCTGTTCATTATATACATCTACATGATGTATGTATTGTTACACCATGTAGGAGCAGTATAGACCGACAGTAGCTGGCTACTTATTTAGAATGACCGAATGAAACTGCCTTAAATGTGCTGTAGTAGACATTTTTTATTCGCACTAATCAATCAACACATTCCTGTCTTTGTATGTCTCAATATAATAGTATTATTTAATTAAATCCATTTAAAATAATCTTTATCTGAAAATAAAATATGATCCTCAACTGCGTTTCCCCTCCAGTCAGCAGACGGCGATGTGCGTCTTTCAGGCGATGCTGCCAGCGTGACGTATAATCTAGTGGACGGTTCTTCTGAAACAGCTCGTCAACAACCTCGGTAGCTTGATAGCCAACATAGCCGAAAGATTCAAGCTATTTATACGCTTTCGGTGTATATTAGCTACTGTGTTTTAGACACAGTTGTTGGTGTTTCATACTGGAGAGGGAATGCAAAACAACGACGCTGGACAGAGTGGAATCAGGTGTATCAAAAAGGCTGTTTATTGGTCAAAGATATCTTGTCCTGCCGTTTATCGTGCACGGACCTAAGGAATGTGACTCCTGTGAGGAGTCAGAATAGTTAGGCTGCTCAGCCAGAGTTTACAGCAGAATAATGTAGGTGGAGTCTCGTCGTGTTGATCTTCTGACTGGTCCTGAAGAGTTGGAGGCGGGCCTTGCTCTAGCCAGAGCGGGCCCCCTTGGTGCACAGCAAAGTCCATTGCTCTTGGCACCCGACCAGTAGGGGGGGTAGAGTGTGTGTGTACAGTGCTTCATGAAATGTGCGTGTGTCAAGGAAACGTGGATATTGGTAATGTCTGCTTTAGGCTCAGGTGTTTCTGTCTTTGCAGGAGTGCATGCTGGGTTCAATGCCAGCGAGATAGCTTGGCACTTCTAAGCTCGTTAGTGTTGCAGGATGCTCTTTGTAGTTTTACAGGGGAGTAATATTTGCGTGATGGCAGCTGTGTGTCCTTCGGATAATCATGTTATTGCACACAGGCTCTAGACTTGGCTGAAGACACTGGGCCCAGAGTTATCTGAGGGCATCCGGTTTAACCAGAGCTTTGGTCTGCTAGTAACGCTTTATATTAGATTATTTATATAACACAGTTCTGTCGTATCTACTTGTTAACCTATTTAATTTAATATTAACTTTACATTATTTTGTATTAGTCAGCTATAGTAGCTGGCTGGTTAAGTTAGCATTAGCCTAGTCGCTAATGATATCTAGCTAGCTAACATCCCCGAACATGAGCTCCCTAAACATCTCCCCTCCTGTTAAAGAAGAGGAGGTCTGCTGGACGGAGAAAGAAGCTCTGGGGCTGAACATTGTCGTGAAAGAGGAGAAGGAAGAAGAGGATGTCACAGTAAAACAAGAAGTAGAGGGTGAGGCTGTTACTGTGAAAAAAGAAGAGAAAGACATTATAGTGAAAGAAGAGAAAGAGGAGGATGTCGTTTTTGGAGTGAAGATGGAAGGGGAGATTACTGTCACATTGAAAGATGAAGAGGTGGAGATAGGAGATCTGATTAACACCAGTAAGTACCGCCTTAAATGTGTTATTAATGTTGGATATCTGGAGGTGGCCTGTCAATACCTCTTCAACGGAGGGCTCTAGGATGATGACTGATATGTCTAGAATCAGACGACGTAGAGAACAAGCTACCCCTTGTTTTCTCCGTCCCGTTTCCAAAAAGTTACTTAACATATATATTTGAGAAGGGTCTATCTGCTGGTCGCAGACTGGGGAGCACGGCATGTAGTGATGATTTACTACACACCGTGCCCCCCAATAGTGCCATGCGAGAGTTGGGTTGGCTACACCAAAGATTATGGATATACTGAGAAGATGTCTCTCTGCCCTAAAAAGGGGAGTCGTTGTCCACAAAGCGGCCATGTGGGTTGTCTATCTCCCACATATCCTTTCTTTGGATTGGTGGTTACATCTTATTATTGTAATATATTGTTTATATTCTACGAGGGTTGTTGACGTCAACCGCCTGTATTCAATGGAGAAAGATGCTACGTTACTAGCATGAATATTCATAGCGATCTGATGACAACTCCTATAGTGTTTTTATCAGAGTTGTCGGTATGTCACGTGTCCACATAACAACTTAATCATTATGAAACTTCTGTTAGATCAAGTAAACCTCACGTAGCAAATGAGCCATTAATTTTGTTTTTGGCCAAATTCGACACTTTCCACATTGGGTTGACAATTTTTTCCACTTGGATATAACCTACTGTAACCTACTGGCATGACCTAGAGAGTTACAACCTACTGTAACCTACTGGCATGACCTAGAGATAAAACCTACTGTAACCTACTGGCATGACCTAGAGATAAAACCTACTGTACCCTACTGGCATGACCTAGAGCAGGGGTGTCAAAGTCAAATGGACGGAGGGCCAAATAAAAAATGTAGCTACAAGCCGAGGGCCGGACTGTTCGAATGTTCATTGAAAATTTTTTAAATGACGCATATAGTCTAGTGAACCTAATTGAACCTACTGAAAACCTAACAAATATATTCCAATATGATCAGATAAATAAAGCAATATTTTCTTATGGCTCTGTCAGTAATCTTTAATTTTCAACAGACACAAAAGACAAATTTCCTTTATATAAAAATCCCCATAACATGAACATTAAATGAAAGAAACCGGTATTCAAGGCACCATCAGTAGCCTATATTTTCTATTTTAGCAAAAGTGGGCTAAATTTACTTCAAAGAAAAAAACAATAATAGCAATTTTCTATCATCCACTCAACTGAAATATTTTTAAAATATAATTGGATTGAAATACAATAAAATAAAGTGCAAAAATCTATTAATCAAAAACAACACTTTGTTTAAGGAGAAGTAACATGCAGTGAAAACAAATATTAAACTTTAACTTTTAAACTTGAACTGAGTAAAAACTCTAAATATGTGATTGCACAGTAATGTTCACTTGTTTGAGGTTGAGGGTGATACTTGGTGGTGTCCCATCTTTTCCACAAGTTCATCAATGTTCGGGGTAAGGCTCTGAGCTGAGGAAATCCTCAGAATTGAGTGGAGGTGTTCAGCAGTAAGTCGACTTCTGTGTGATGTTTTGTTCAAGTTCATCAAAGAAAACAGTTGTTCACACAGGTATGTGCTGCCAAACATAGACAACGTTTGAGCAGCCTGGATGCGCAGCTGGGGCATTGTGTCGGGGAGGAAACGGGCGAACTCCGCAGCACCCACTGCCGCATATTTTGCCCTCAGTGCATCATTGCATTGGAGGTCAATCAACTCCATTTGGAGGTTTGGTGGTGAGCTTTCCACGTCAACAGCAAATGGGTTACCGAGCAGTTCCAACCTGCTTTTTTGTGCTTCAAAGTCAGCAAATCGGCGTCGAAAGTCAGCGGCAAGCATACCTATTTTATCAGCCAACTGTGCGCTCGGGAACGCACTGGTAGAGAGCTTCTCTTTCATGGTCTGGCAGCTGGGAAAGTGGCTCAAATTTTCTTTCCGCATCTGCGTCTCCCACAGAGTCAGTTTGGTTTTAAATGCCTTCACTGTACTGTACATATCAGAGATGACACGATCCCGACCCTGCAGCTGCAAGTTCATTGCATTCAGATGACTCGTAATGTCACACAGAAAAGCCATTTCACACAGAAACATTTCGTCTCGGAGTTGTGTTGTGTCTTTCCCTTTGCTGTCCAAGAACAGACAAATCTCCTCACGAAGCTCGAAACATCTTTGAAGCACCTTTCCCTGGCTTAGCCATCGCACCTCTGTGTGATAAGGCAAATCACCATGCTCCGTTTCTAACTCCGTCAGAAATGCCTTGAACTGGCGGTGATTCAAACCTTTGGCTCTGATAAAGTTAACTGTGCGCGTGATGATGCTCATTACATGCTCCATTTTCAAGGCTTTACCGCACAACGCTTCCTGGTGTATGATACAATGATAAGCTGTCAGCTCACCTGTCGCGTTTTCCTCTTGCATCTTTTCCCGTATCTTTGTCACCAGTCCGCTCCTGTGTCCACACATCGCAGGTGCTCCGTCGGTTGTCAAACCCACGAGTTTTTCCCAAGGCAGCTCCATCTCATTTACACATCTTGACACCTCTTCATACAAATCATGCCCCGTAGTTGTGCCATGCATAGGACGTAAAGCCAAAAACTCCTCTGTCACGCTTAGGCTGGAGTCCACTCCGCGGATGAAAATTGACAACTGGGCAATGTCAGAAATGTCGGTGCTCTCATCCACAGCCAAGGAATATGCAATGAAATCTTTTCCCTTTTTCACAAGCTGCTCTTTTAGATTGATGGACAACTGGTCTACTCTCTCGGCAATGGTGTTTCTGCTCAGACTCACATTTAAAAAGAGTTGCCTTTTTTCTGGGCAAACTTCGTCACAAACTTTAATCATGCAGTTTTTGATGAAATCCCCTCCGTAAATGGCCGGGCTGATTTAGCGATCTCTTCTGCCAAAATAAAACTGGCCTTGACAGCAGCCTGGCCTTGTGATTTGGCTTTTTTGAACAGAGCCTGTCGAGATTTGAGGCCTCGTTTTAATTCCTCTGCCTTTTGTAGCCTTTGTTCCATGTCCATATTCTTGTTGTTGTCCGCGTGTTTCGTTTCATAATGTCGTCTCAGATTATACTCTTTCAGTACCGCCACACTTTCTCCACACAGAAGACACACAGGTTTTCCAGCTACCTCCGTGAACAAATACTCCGACTCCCACCTTGTTTGAAACCCCGGTTCTCAGTGTCCACCTTCCGTTTTGCCATTTTTGATGGGTATCTGAAAGTTAATTTTACTGTGATGCTGACAACTGCTGTGCCAATAAATATTGAAATGAAGCAGCCTACTGCTCGGTGCGTCACCGTTGCATTGTGGGAAATGTAGTATTGGTGCGTGTAAAAGATCTGCGGGCTGCCGGCTTGCTGCGGTCTGCGGGCCGGTTCTAATAATAAATCAAGATCATCCCAGGGGCCGTAAAAAACCTTCTCGCGGGCCGGATGTGGCCCGCGGGCCTTGACTCTGACATATGTGACCTAGAGAGATACAACCTACTGTAACCTACTGGCAAGACCTAGAGAGATACAACCTACTGTAGCCTACTGGCTTGACCTAAAATTCCTGTATTTTAAAATAATATTTGACATAATATTGATCATTTGTATCTTCCTATCCACATATGGGATCCCTCTCCTTTGTTATCCTCTCTACACCAATAACATAACTGTACAATAACATAACTACATAACTACTACAATAACATAACTACCAATAACTACTGTGGAACTCCCAATCACAGCTGGATGTGATACTGCCTGGAACCAGGGATTCGAACCAGGGACTTCCACTAAGATGCAGTGGCTTAGACCGCTGCTTCCGCGTGTGTGTTAACTATTAGAATGCTGTACTAGAATGCTTAAAGGGCAGCAACAATTTTAAATATCTGTTTCGTTTTTTTGGGGCAAGGAAGATATTAGCCAATAATGTAATATCGGTGCATCCCTTTATTCTAAAATTGATTCTATTATTTTTAAAAATCCTCATCAATCTACACACAATACCCCATAATGCCATCACAATACCACATAATGCCGTCACAATACCACATAATGCCGTCACAATTCCCCATAATGCCAAAGCAAACACGGGTTTAGATTTTTTGCAAATGTATTAAAACTATTCCCCAGGATAACTAGTCTGAGTAATGTTAGATCCCAGGATAACTAGAGTAATGTAAGTTTCAGATAGTTTAAACCATTTAACCCATAAGAAGGTTTAAATAACATGAAGGGCTTCCCCAGTGTAGTACTGTAGAAACACCCTCCAACATGAAGGGCTTCCCCAGTATAGTACTGTAGAAACACCCTCCAACATGAAGGGCTTCCCCAGTATAGTACTGTAGAAACACCAACATAAAGGACTTCCCCAGTATAGTACTGTTTTAAGGTCATACCAAGGATAATTAGGCTTTCTGATTTTGAATTGTAAGACTCCTTGAAGTATCAAACAAAAATATTCAAAATGTATGTCAAATTATTAGGCCATACTGCTATAACCCATAGGAACACATTGGATAACATTCACAACATGGAACAACAGTAACCATAGTAACACATTGGATAACATTCACAACATGGAACAACAGTAACCATAGTAACATTGTTTCTCCCAAAACATCTAAAGGAAGTTTGTTCTGAAGTGTCTGGTTTCCTCATTAGCAGGGAGGAGTTTCTACAACCAGATATACAACATCCATAACTAGTGGTTTCCTCATTACCCGATATACTACATCCATAACTATCGGGTTCCTCATTAGCAGATATACTACATCCATAACTATCGGGTTCCTCATTAGCAGATATACTACATCATAACTAGTGGTTTCCTCATTACCAGATATACTCCATCCATAACTAGCGGTTTCCTCATTACCAGATATACTCCATCCATAACTAGTGGTTTCCTCATTACCAGATATACTCAGTGGCGGGCCTGGGCCTTCAGTGAGGTCCTACACAGTCCCACCTGAATTAATCCACCTCTTATTACCATCATTATGATGCCATGGCTCTAGACACTATACATTTAGACAGAAACGCAGTATAACCAGGCGTTGCGTCACCTTGAAATTGACATTTTTATTCAGAGAATTGCAGGGGAAGAGTACAATACAATACAGTACAGTTCAACTAATAGGCAAGAACATAGTCGTGTGCAACAGAGTTATATTAGTATTCTTCTTCAATCCATTTCTGGTCCACGAACTTTGAGCTTTAAATCCCCCCCGAAAAAATACAGTCCCTGTTTACCCAAAAACATGACACAATCAATGAGTCTTTTCAATATTTCCCTATTTTTCTTCACCTTTTCATTGTGCAGCTCCGTTGCCCTAAGTGCTTGTTCGTTGAGCAGTAGATCCACTCGGGTGTCCCCAAAAGTTTTCAAAAGCACCATTGCTTGTAAGTGGCCAGCCGTACTTTGGTGTCTCGTTGCTGCCTTGGTTAGACAACTCAAGTTTGGAAAGCCAGTGTGGCTCCAAACACCAAATCGATCACTTGCATTCCCAGCAGTACAGTTTGCAGTGCTTCTCGGAGCCTGTGAGCCATTGATAGCGCTCGTAGTTGGAACTTTGAAAGTGGCGAACAAACCCCTTTCCCGCCTGTGACAGGCTTTGTAGTGTCGGCGTCGGGCGACCTCTCCTTACAATGTCTAACTTTTCTTGAAAAGTTTGTCTTGAGAATGGCGTTAAATTATATCCTCAACCAAATCCATATCTTCTCCTCCTTCCGCCATTGTGGGTTGAAAAAACAGCTTAGTAGTATGCATATTAATTTGTTTATCGAATTCAGTTTCCTAGTTCTGAGGTTCTGCATAGACCTGCCCATAGGACTTGCCTCTCAATATTGGTAATCCAAACAAAAGAAGTGCACGCACTACGCCTGCTTGCTGGCTCCTGTGTAACACTGGCGCCCGCACTGTTTATTCTGAAGGCCTGGGGGCAGATTTTAGACCCCTGGCAACACATGATGGCTGAATATGATTGGATAAAAGATCTAACATAAAGACCAGCCCTCCAAAACTCAACTTGGGGCTGGAAGCAGTGCAACCGAGAGGAAAGCTATGAAATCAAGAGTATAACTCTTACTCTGGGGAATAATTGAATACATATTTGTGGGAAAATATATTTAAAAATATATATATATTCTGATGGTGTTTAGGCCAGCAGAGAAGACCTTGCTGGCCCTGACGGCCCACCACTGGATATACTACATCCATAACTAGTGGTTTCCTCATTACCAGATATACTACATCCATAACTAGTTGTTTCCTCATTAGCAGATATACTACATCCATAACTAGTGGTTTCCTCATTACCAGATATACTCCATCCATAACTAGTGGTTTCCTCAATACCAGATATACCACATCCATAACTAGTGGTTTCCTCATTACCAGATATACCACATCCATAACTAGTGGTTTCCTCATTACCAGATATACTACATCCATAACTAGCTGTTTCCTCATTACCAGATATACTACATCCATAGCTAGTCGTTTCCTCGTTACCAGATATACTTAATCCATAACTAGTGGTTTCCACATTACCAGATATACTGCATCCATAACTAGCGGTTTACATTTACATTTACATTTAAGTCATTTAGCAGACGCTCTTATCCAGAGCGACTTACAAATTGGTGCATTCACCTTATGACATCCAGTGGAACAACCACTTTACAATAGTGCATCTAAATATTTTAAGGGGGGGGTGAGAAGGATTACTTTATCCTATCCTAGGTATTCCTTAAAGAGGTGGGGTTTCAGGTGTCTCCGGAAGGTGGTGATTGACTCCGCTGTCCTGGCGTCGTGAGGGAGTTTGTTCCACCATTGGGGAGCCAGAGCAGCGAACAGTTTTGACTGAGCTGAGCGGGAACTGTACTTCCTCAGTGGTAGGGAGGCGAGCAGGCCAGAGGTGGATGAACGCAGTGCCCTTATTTGGGTGTAGGGCCTGATCAGAGCCTGGAGGTACTGAGGTGCCGTTCCCCTCACAGCTCCGTAGGCAAGCACCATGGTCTTGTAGCGGATGCGAGCTTCAACTGGAAGCCAGTGGAGAGAGCGGAGGAGCGGGGTGACGTGAGAGAACTTGGGAAGGTTGAACACTAGACGGGCTGCGGCGTTCTGGATGAGTTGTAGGGGTTTAATGGCACAGGCAGGGAGCCCAGCCAACAGCGAGTTGCAGTAATCCAGACGGGAGATGACAAGTGCCTGGATTAGGACCTGCGCCGCTTCCTGTGTGAGGCAGGGTCGTACTCTGCGGATGTTGTAGAGCATGAACCTACAGGAACGGGCCACCGCCTTGATGTTAGTTGAGAACGACAGTTTGTTGTCCAGGATCACGCCAAGGTTCTTAGCGCTCTGGGAGGAGGACACAATGGAGTTGTCAACCGTGATGGCGAGATCATGGAACGGGCAGTCCTTCCCCGGGAGGAAGAGCAGCTCCGTCTTGCCGAAGTTCAGCTTGAGGTGGTGATCCGTCATCCACACTGATATGTCTGCCAGACATGCAGAGATGCGATTCGCCACCTGGTCATCAGAAGGGGGAAAGGAGAAGATTAATTGTGTGTCGTCTGCATAGCAATGATAGGAGAGACCATGTGAGGTTATGACAGAGCCAAGTGACTTGGTGTATAGCGAGAATAGGAGAGGGCCTAGAACAGAGCCCTGGGGGACACCAGTGGTGAGAGCGCGTGGTGAGGAGACAGATTCTCGCCACGCCACCTGGTAGGAGCGACCTGTCAGGTAGGACGCAATCCAAGCGTGGGCCGCGCCGGAGATGCCCAACTCGGAGAGGGTGGAGAGGAGGATCTGATGGTTCACAGTATCGAAGGCAGCCGATAGGTCTAGAAGGATGAGAGCAGAGGAGAGAGAGTTAGCTTTAGCGGTGCGGAGCGCCTCCGTGATACAGAGAAGAGCAGTCTCAGTTGAATGACTAGTCTTGAAACCTGACTGATTTGGATCAAGAAGGTCATTCTGAGAGAGATAGCGGGAGAGCTGACCAAGGACGGCACGTTCAAGAGTTTTGGAGAGAAAAGAAAGAAGGGATACTGGTCTGTAGTTGTTGACATCGGAGGGATCGAGTGTAGGTTTTTTCAGAAGGGGTGCAACTCTCGCTCTCTTGAAGACGGAAGGGACGTAGCCAGCGGTCAGGGATAAGTTGATGAGCGAGGTGAGGTAAGGGAGAAGGTCTCCGGAAATGGTCTGGAGAAGAGAGGAGGGGATAGGGTCGAGCGGGCAGGTTGTTGGGCGGCCGGCCGTCACAAGACGCGAGATTTCATCTGGAGAGAGAGGGGAGAAAGAGGTCAGAGCACAGGGTAGGGCAGTGTGAGCAGAACCAGCGGTGTTGTTTGACTTAGCAAACGAGGATCGGATGTCGTCGATCTTCTTTTCAAAATGGTTGACGAAGTCATCTGCAGAGAGGGAGGAGGGGGGAGGAGGATTCAGGAGGGAGGAGAATGTGGCAAAGAGCTTCCTAGGGTTAGAGGCAGATGCTTGGAATTTAGAGTGGTAGAAAGTGGCTTTAGCAGCAGAGACAGAGGAGGAAAATGTAGAGAGGAGGGAGTGAAAGGATGCCAGGTCCGCAGGGAGGCGAGTTTTCCTCCATTTCCGCTCGGCCTTCCGGAGCCCTGTTCTGTGAGCTCGCATTGAGTCGTCAAGCCACGGAGCGGGAGGGGAGGACCGAGCCGGCCTGGAAGATAGGGGACATAGAGAGTCAAAGGATGCAGAAAGGGAGGAGAGGAGGGTTGAGGAGGCAGAATCAGGAGATAGGTTGGAGAAGGTTTGAGCAGAGGGAAGAGATGATAGGATGGAAGAGGAGAGAGTAGCGGGGGAGAGAGAGCGAAGGTTGGGACGGCGCGATACCATCCGAGTAGGGGCAGTGTGGGAAGTGTTGGATGAGAGCGAGAGGGAAAAGGATACAAGGTAGTGGTCGGAGACTTGGAGGGGAGTTGCAATGAGGTTAGTGGAAGAACAGCATCTAGTAAAGATGAGGTCGAGCGTATTGCCTGCCTTGTGAGTAGGGGGGGAAGGTGAGAGGGTGAGGTCAAAAGAGGAGAGGAGTGGAAAGAAGGAGGCAGAGAGGAATGAGTCAAAGTTAGACGTGGGGAGGTTAAAGTCGCCCAGAACTGTGAGAGGTGAGCCGTCCTCAGGAAAGGAGCTTATCAAGGCATCAAGCTCATTGATGAACTCTCCGAGGGGACCTGGAGGGCGATAAATGATAAGGATGTTAAGCTTGAAAGGGCTGGTAACTGTGACAGCATGAAATTCAAAGGAGGCGATAGACAGATGGGTAAGGGGAGAAAGAGAGAATGACCACATGGGAGAGATAAGGATCCCTATGCCACCACCCCGCTGACCAGAAGCTCTCGGGGTGTGCGAGAACACGTGGGCGGACGAAGAGAGAGCAGTAGGAGTAGCAGTGTTATCTGTGGTGATCCATGTTTCTGTCAGTGCCAAGAAGTCGAGGGACTGGAGGGAGGCATAGGCTGAGATGAACTCTGCCTTGTTGGCTGCAGATCGGCAGTTCCAGAGGCTACCGGAGACCTGGAACTCCACGTGGGTCGTGCGCGCTGGGACCACCAGATTAGGGTGGCAGCGGCCACGCGGTGTGGAGCGTTTGTATGGTCTGTGCAGAGAGGAGAGAACAGGGATAGACAGACACATAGGTTTCCTCATTACCAGATATACTACATCCATAACTAGCGGTTTCCTCATTACCAGATATACTACATCCATAACTAGCTGTTTCCTCATTAGCAGGGAGGAGTTTCTCAGCTAAAATATACTACATCCATAACTAGCAGTTTCCTCATTATCAGATATACTACATCCATAACTAGCGGTTTCCTCATTACCAGATATACTACATCCATAACTAGCGGTTTCCTCATTACCAGATATACTACATCCATAACTAGCGGTTTCCTCATTACCAGATATACTACATCCATAACTAGTGGTTTCGTCATTAGCAGGGAGGAGTTTCTGCAACCAAATTGCGTGTGCTTCACCCTCATGCCGCAATTTTAGCAAACACAGAAAGGGGCCTGTATTGGCGACCAAAAGTCGTCTGGCACATTGCTTAGGGTTTCAACAACTTTAATAACTTTATTTTTAGCCTTCTATCATAGATGTTACTACTAATGTGAAAATAAGACTAAATATGACTATTGTTGCTAGTTTTAAGATAATTGTCAAATCATTTTAACCTTAATTATACGTCAATTGTTGTACAACGTCGTGGCTACGCTGTTGGCATCACCTTTTACAGTGGATTTCCACTGCTGTGGGCCTTTAACCATCTGTCTGACTTTTTGTTCACACAGGAGAGAGACGGGACTACCGTGGGTCATCTGGGAAGCCTAAACAACCTCATGATGTTGACGAGGCAGAGAAGAGTCTCTACAGATCAGAACACGTCAAGAAACAGCAGCAGAGATCCACAGGGAAGGGAACTCACTGCTGCTCTGACTGTGGGAAGAGAATCACCTCATCAGGCATTAAAATTCATCAGAGAATCCACACAGGAGAGAAACCTTACGGCTGTGATCAATGTGGGAAGAGTTTTGTTCAATACAGCCATCTGAAGATACACCAGAGAACACACACAGGAGAGAAATCTTATAGCTGTACTCAATGTGGTAAGAGTTTTAGTCATTCAACCAGCCTGATACCACACCAGAGAACACCCACAGGAGATAATCCTTATAGCTGTGATGAATGTGGGAAGATTTTTACTACATCTAGAAATCTGACTCTACACCAGAGCATACACACAAGAGAGAAATCTTTTAGCTGTACTGAATGTGGGGAGAGTTTTAGTCATTCAACCAGCCTGATATCACACCAGAGAACACACACAGGAGAAAAACCTTATAGCTGTGATCAATGTGGGAAGAGATTTACTCAGCTAAGCATCCTGATATCACACCAGAGAACACACACAGGCGAGAGATCTTATAGCTGTTCTCAATGTGGGAAGGGTTTTACTCAGCTAAGCAACCTGATTTCACACCAGAGAACAAAACTGTTTTAATGGTGGAACAAACTCCCTCACGCGCCAGGACAGCGGAGTCAATCACCACCTTCCGCACCTGAAACCCCACCTGAATTTCCTTCTCACCCCCCCCCCCCTTAAAATATTTAGATGCACTATTGTAAAGACTGGATGTCATAAGGTGAATGCACCAATTTGTAAGTCGCTCTGGATAAGAGCGTCTGCTAAATGACTTAAATGTAAATGTAAATGTAACACACACAGGAGAGAAACCCTATAGCTGTGGTCAATGTGGGAAGAGTTTTGCTACATCTGGGCAGCTGACTATACACCAGTGAACACACACAGGAGAGACATCCTGTAGCTGAAATACATGTGGGAAGAGTTTTACTCAGTCCAACAGCCTGGTACAACACCAGAGAACACACACAGGAGAAACCTCTTAGCTTTGACCAGAGATAATCTGATAAAAGATTTCAGATCAAATATCAGAAAGTACATACAGGAAGGAGTTGTTTCATGATATCAATGAATTACTGTCAATGTTTTAACATTGTACTAGGAGTATTTTAATCATGTCACAATGTAGAAGCCTAAATGTTTGCCCCCTTATCAATTGATATCAACATGATATGGATATTAGCGTTCGGGGGAAAAATCCAGGCTCTGAATTGAAAGTTGTGTTGAGTTGTGTTACACTTACCACGTTGGTGACCCACTGCAGTTTATAAGGAGCTTGTTTAAAAAATACAAATAACATGATTATTGTGGCAGATGTTTGTGTATATAGCACATGTTATGTTTAGGTTTTCAATTTATCCCAAACTGTTTCTGCGTATTGGTTATTGATTTGGACACATTAACACTGTTTTGACATCGGGCTTTCCCACCGAGCAGAATGTAATTGAAAGACGTTCAAAAGAAGACTATGCCCGACGTCCAATATACGTTCGGTTGAAAATATGTATTTTGGGGTAATTTCTTTCAATCACTTGAAAATAACTTAATTTCAACTAACTTGCAGGTATCCTAGTGGTTAGAGCGTTGGGCCGTCATTGTAAGCCAGAATTTGTTCTTAACTGACTTATTTACAATGACGGCCTACCAGGGAGCAGTGGGTTAACTGCCTTGTTTAGGTGCAGAATGACAGATTTTTACCTTGTCAGCTTGGGATCCAGTCCAGCAACCTTTCGGTTCCTGTTAAATGAAGGTTGAAATAAATAAATAAATACACATGGACACAGTATAATAAATTGGTCTATAATCAATTTTATTAACCATCTTTCATCACTCCAGTATTTCTTGACAACATTCAATTGCTAATTGTCTTTATTCCACTGAAGACGCATGTCTCAAATCACCTCATATTTCAAACATTCAGCCTGACAAAAGATACATGTTTTATTATTCAATGCCTGACAATTAAGTGAATTATTGCCAATACATATTAACAAAGGGGTGTACATTTGATCACATTTTATTGTGACTGCACGTTTTTCTGTATTGGAGATGGGGTTTTGTTTGGACTCATTCCAAGTGGACTAGAAGCTAGTGAGTTTTTAGGAAGATGAGACTTCTAGAAGCTAGTGAGTTTTAGGATTCTATAGAAAGAAAAATGAGAAAATGGTATATTATTATTTAGAAATGTTTTTTTTTTCTTGTTTTTAATTGTTGACAGCCATTAGACGCCGTGTTTATATTGGTGAAGGTGAAGCATTGTAGTTGATTATAATGTGAAATGGAAGTTTTTGGTGGTAAGCAAACTTGTCCAACAAAAATATAGGATATATTTGTTGTCTTAAGGTGGAAGGTGTTACAGGCTTTGGTTTTCCCATTTATGTTTTTGAGGTTGGACTTTAGCATGTAGGACGAACTGATTGGTGCCACCTCGTTCGTCAGTATGTGTTTCACCTGTGCTGGTTTGTCCATCTCGTTAGTGGGAAGGTGTTTCACCTGAGCTGGTCCAGGTTCTATTTAAGATTGTCTGGCCCAGTACTCCAGTTGTCTTGATAGATGTGGAGAGTCAACAACTTTAGTTGCTCCACCTTTTTCTATTAAAGATGTTTTTCATTTCAGGTTGAAGCTTCTTTCTGAAGAGAGCTTATTTTTTTAAATGAATCAATACAAGCAAACAAGATCGTTTCCGGGTATTGGTATGGCAAATACCTTACGATTTGCCTGGACTGAAAAGGAGATGGAACCGTGGAGTAGAGAGACATTTGGAAGGACCATTTTGATGGGATGCCTCAGGATAGAGGTGAAGGAAGTGCTCTGCCTTCAAGGGAACCCGAATGAGAAGGCTTTCGATGTGACGTTTCACAAAGAAGAAAAACATGAAGTAATGAAGATGGCAAAAGAAGCGGAGAAAACGGGACCCCTGTGCCATTATGCGGTGACCAGCCTGGCGAAGAACAACTTCAGGGTGGTCACCGTAACCATGTACAATCCGCATGTGAAAGATGAAGAGGTGAGGGCCTTTCTGGGAAGGTACATGGACAATGTCTCCTCAGCGAGGTATCTCAGGGACTCCCTGGGTTTCTGGAATGGAAAGAGAGGTTTCCAGGCGTTACTCAGGGAGTCCCCGAAGAGTGTGGATGGCTACCTCCATCCTCCGGCGATGTTCTCCCTGGGGGCTGACAGGGGAACACTATACTATGCACGTCAGCCCCCGTCCTGCAGGCGTTGTATGGCCTATGGCCATATCCTGCCCTCGTGCAGCGCCAAGAGGTGTCGATTTTGTGGGTCGGAAGAGCACGAGGCCAAGGAATGTGACGAGCCCAAGGCTTGCCACGGCTGTGGTTCCAGAGAACACCTGTGGCGTGATTGCCTGGCTCGTCACAGGTCTTACGCGTCTGCAGCTGGGGGGGAGCGGGGGATGGGGGGAGAAAAGAAAGGACGCGTGCGGATTGTACGGATGGCACAGGGGAAAGGACGGAGAAGGACGAAGAAGGGAAGAAGGAAGAGGCGAGAAGAAAGGAGTGAAGATGGAAAGAAGGAGAGAAGAAAAAGAAGGCGGAAGGAGCGGAGAAGAGGGAGAGTGGGACAGTGGTGAGAGAAGGAGTGGAAGAGGGAGCGGTGACAGTGACTGGGACGGAGGGAGGTGTGGAGATGGGGGGGAGGGGGTGGGAGGGGGAGATGGGGGGAAAGGAGTGGGGGTACAGCCTGCCAGGCTTCCTCGAGGTCGAAATGAGGGATTTGGTGGAGGATTTAGCGGGGATGGGACGTTGTGTCTCCCCGCTACCTCCTTCACCAAAGAAGAAAGGGATGAAGAGGGGGAGCTTGGCAGGAAGTGAGAGGGAGGGAGGTGTGGAGGGGGAGGGGGGGCTAAGACAGTGGCGGGGGGGGGGTTTTGTCCTCCCGGTTTGCCTCAGCCCCTTGCATTTTAGTGGATGACCCCAGTGAGGGGTCGGTGGGCTGTTTGCTAGAGGGATCCCAACTCCTGTTTGAGGAGGTGGGGTCCCCTACATGCAGCCCCGAGGCAAGCAGGGAGGGGGGGATGGTGGGTGGGGAGGGAGGACCCAACACACTGCCTGGGTCATGGGTTGGGATGGAGGACGGGGGGGGGGGCGTCAGGAGAGGAGAGGACGTCCCCGCTGGTGGAGATGGAACAGGGGAGCATCGGGTGAGTCTCCTGTTTTTTTCCTTGGTTTTGGGGTTTTTATTTGTTGTTAATAATTAAATGAATAGTTCTGTTTCTTTTTTTAGTCTAAATGTTAGGGGGTTAAGGAATAATGTTAAAAGGAGGGCGGTTTTTTGTTATTTAGAGGGTGTGGGGTTTGATTTCTGTTTTTTACAGGAGGTTCACCTGAGGGATGGTGGGGATGTGTGTAGATGTAAGAGGGAGTGGGATAAGGGGGAATCTTTTTGGGGCATAGGAGGGGTGCACTCAACAGGAGTAGGGATTTTGTGTGGGCATAGAGAGGTTAGAATAGAGAACACTTTTGTAATAATGCAGGGTAGGGTTTTGGGGATAGATGTTAAGTTTAGAGAAGCTAGATATAGGTTAATTGGGGTGTATGGGCCACAGGTGGCGGCAGACAGGAGGGAGATGGTGGACTGTCTGGCGCCCCTGTGTGTTACAATCAGGCACTTGGTGATAGGAGGAGACTTTAATATAGATTTAGGGGTAGGCGGTGATAGCAGTGCAGGTGCCATCTCTGGGCTAATGGCTTGCCAAGGTCTGGTTGATGGTGGCCTGCACACTACTCCAGCAATGGTCGGTCCTACATGGCGCAACTCCAGGGGGGTTCGACTACATTTTTGTATCCAGGTCTTTGGGTCAGTTGTCTGGGCGGCTGTTGCCTGTTTTCTTCACGGATCACGACGGGGTCGTTCCTGCAGGTGGGGACGCCAGTCTGCCTCTTCGGTAGGGGGTACTGGAAGTTAGATCGGGATATACTGGAGGAGCAGGCTTTCGTTGATGCATTTTTTTGTTTCTTTCGGAGGCTTGACGGCCTCCGGTCCATGTGCGAGGGGGTGTTAGAGTGGTGGGATTTAGTTAAGGTGAGGATTAGGGCATTTATAATAGGATATTGTAGAAGGAAAAAAAGGGAGGAAAGGAGGGAGGTGGATCGTATACAAAGGTTAATTGAACTCGAGTATGAGGCAGGCAACCTCGGCGGGTCGATTGACTGGGAGAGATTCGCAGCCCTAAAGGCGCAGCTCAGGAAGCTGCAGGAGCAGAAGGCTCGAGCTTTCCTGATGCGTGCGCATAGTGGCTTTCTAGAACATAATGAGACTTGTTCCGCTATGTTCTTTAAGTCGGTTAGGGCCAGGCAGAGTAGGAAGGTAATGCATGGAGTTAGGGAAGAAAATGGTAGTATAGTAAGTAAACCAGAAGAAATGGTCAGGGTGACAACTGATCATTTCCAAGCTTTATTTAAGGAAAGGGAAATAGATGTAGAGCAGGGAAACGTGTTTTTAGAACACTTGTCCCGGCGGTTGCCAGAGGACATTAGAGACGTGATGGAGGCCCAGATCTCACTAGAAGAGGTTGAGAGCGCTCTTAGGAGGATGGGAAAAGGGAAGGTGCCTGGGATGGATGGGCTGCCGGCTGAGTTTTACCTCAAGTTTTGGGGTATACTTGGACCAGTGGTACTCGAAGTCTTGAAGGCCATCCTTGAGACGGGGGTCCCGGGGGGATCAATGGCTGTTGGTGTGCTGTCACTTCTTTATAAGAAGGGGGAAGCAACTGACCTTGGCAACTGGCGGCCATTGACCATGCTGTGCGTAGATTTTTAGCAGACCGGTTGCGCACAGCCCTTCCCTGCGTCGTCCACGAGGATCAGACGTGCGGGGTAGAGGGCCGCTCTATAAGATGGAACCTACAGTTGATCAGGGATTCCATCGCTTGGGTTGAAGATAGAGGGCTGCCTTTAATGGTAGCAGCGCTAGATCAGGCGAAAGCTTTTGATCGCATGAATAGATATTTTCTATTCAGGGTGTTAGGTAGATTAGGATTTGGGGAGAAGTTTATAGGATGGATCCGTACTTTATATGTCAGAGCGGGGTGTCGAGTTAGTGTAAATAGTCACTTAGGTGACGTTTTTGACCTCTCGTCTGGGGTCAGGCAGGGATGCCCACTCTCGGCTCTCCTCTTCGTTCTGTACATGGAGCCTCTGGGGGCTGCCATTAGGGCAGACACAGGGGTGGAAGGCTTGTTGATCCCTGGAATTGGTGGGCTGCGTGTTAAGATGACGCAGTACGCCGACGACACTTCCTTGCTGTTGTGCAAGGACTCGTGCCTGACAAGGTCCCTTGCCATCTTTGGGGATTTCACCCGAGCGTCGGGAGCCGTTCTGAACCATGCAAAGTCTTCTGTCAAGTTTTTCGGAAGATGGCGCGGTAGAACGGATGTGCCTGGGGGGTTATCTCTCTGTGAAGGGGACCTGAGGATTCTCGGGGTTCATTTTGAGACCTCCGGCTCAGCGACGCTAAACTGGAACATGTGTATCGCAGTGGTACAGAGGAAGCTAGCAATGTGGAAGGCTAGGTATTTGTCTTTTATGGGCAAAGTCCTGGTCCTAAAGGTGGATGTGTTGCCGTCTCTTTTGTATTTGGCGTACATCTACCCATTGCCGGCTTGTCTGAGGAGGCCTCTAGTGAGGCTTGTGTTTCAGTTTATGTGGAGTGGCAGGTGCGAGTGTGTCGCCAGGGCACGCATGATCTGTCCCATCGGGGAGGGAGGTAGGGGGGTACCACATTTCCCCCTCAAGCTGGACTCAATTTTTGTTTCTTTCTTGTTAACGGAGCTTGCTCAGCCAGTGATACACCCGTCCGGTTACCTCCTGCGGGTGTTCTTCTCGTATCAGGCGAGAAGCGTAATGGTGTGGTCTAACGCGGGTCCTCGGGCGGAACAGCTGCCGTGGCACTTTGGTCATGCGGCCAAGTGGCTGCGTGCGCACCCAGAGGTTGAATTTGCCCAAGTAGGTTTAGACCACAGGCACCTGTACGAGGAGGTAAGGCAGGCAGGGAGTCCTGCGCCCGTAGCGGGCATCTCGTCAGTGGTCTGGGAGGGAGTGCAGGCGCGGGGGCTTGGACAACGGACTCAAGGACCTGAATTGGTTGAGCCTTCATAAGCGTTTGCCGGTACTTTCCATCTTGTACCGGTATAGTGTGGTGCGATTCCCCACCTGTCCAAGATCTGTTTGTGGCAGGGAGGAGACTGTGCGCCATGCCTTCTGGGACTGTGCCTGTGCCGGACTAGTATGGGCTAGGGCACGGGTGATGCTAGGTGTGGTTAGGAGGGATTTTGTTTTGACATGGGCTAGGCTAGAGAGAGGCGTAGGGAGAGCAAAGGGAACGGATGGGGACAAATTTCTGCTCTGGCTTCTCATGAGTCTCTTTAAAAAGGGACTGTGGGAAGCCAGGCAGAATTTAGTCAAGACAGGGAGAGATTGGGGGGTGGAAGGGATAGTGAGAAGGGTGGAAGGTGATTTGAGGGGGAGGATGAAGAGGGATGAGAGGAAGTGGGGGAAGCATGCGGAATGGGAGAGGTGGAAAGGGGGTTTAGGGCTGGGAGTGTTAGAGTGAGTTTGGTAAGGGGATAGATTAGGGAAGGGGAGATAGGGAAAGGGTTAGGTATTGGTTAGGTATGACGGGGAGGGACGATGCTCCCCTGAGGTTTGTTTTTGTTTGATGTTTTTGTAAATAGAATTAATTAAGAATGAATGAGAATTATGATTTTGTAATAGTATGAATGGTATTGATTGTAATAAATAATTTTAACCACCTTTTTGGTTTACTTCCTGTTTTGAAGTTTGTTGTGGGTTTTTCTTTTGTTTGTCGCTTCTTGGGCAGATTTAGTGGGTCTCATGGTGGGTGTCTTATGTCCCAGTTGTTGTTACAAGTCAACTTTCAGTGGATACTGAGAGCAAATTTGCAAGATTATTTATAATACTTTTATTGCATCAAATGGTTGTTTTATGCAACAGAATAGAGGGTTCTTATAACTATTGTGTCTGTGTGTTCTACTGAGGATGGGCCTCTGGGAGAAAACACTGACAGGAGATTTACAATGTCTTTTGGGTGATAAAACCTAACGAGACCGGATTCCAGAGCATGAGTTAATGTTTCTGTTCTATATGGTAACAGGGGGAGATGACCACAGGGCCAGACCCTGATCTCTACACAAAGAGTACTGTTTTTACAGCAGATACTGTCTGCTGAAAATTATAAGTATCTTTCATACAAATCTTAATCTTGTGACCCGTTCTATACATCTGTTGTTTATCATGTAGATTGAAAAGGGTATATCTTGGCTATACAAGACCTTTGTGCTTTTGTCTCGTGGCTCTCAACGAATCATCTGGGGGTGATTCGTCGACCAGCCATCATTATTGTAGAACACTCAATTAATTAACTTTATATGTGTGCATTGTATTGACCTGCTCCCTTGTAAGTGAATAAAGATTTAGTTTCAGAATAACTCTGACTTGTGATAAATTTGTCTCCTCATTTGATAAATAAATAAAAATGGTGTACAATAAAAACAACATACATTAAAAATGAATCATAGGTAAACTAACAATATTGTAGACTTGATGCTAAATACTGATTTTTCAGCTTTAGTGTGTATATCGTATCCACTTAGTTATGTTAGGAAGTTTGCCATCTTTATGACCGGCCCTGGTAACTTCAGTGTTTTTCTGACATTTTGGGGGAAATTAAAAATTCAGCCCTAGCAGAGCCCCAAGTCCCATGGGGATGTCCTCATCAAAGGCCAGCGGGATTTCACTCTCGTGGTGAAATGGATTTCCACCGATGTGCAGTAAAGGAGTGAAGAGCGGTGAAATCTGTGCCAACAAAAGTAAGAAAAGATGAATACACATAGAATTAACAAAGAACATAAATGTTCAGCTGTAGTTTTATATAAGCATGCACACCTATGTTTATGAAGAAACAGATGATTGGGGTAGAGGCATACATTGTCACGAACATAAAGGCCACGCGGGTCCTCATTGAAGAGGTTGGGCAAGAGCAGAATCACTGCTGTGGTCTCCAGTCCTAGTAAAGTAAAGCAATGATCTTACTACAGTTACTAATTTGATTTAAAAAATACATTAGAGAAAGGGAAGGAATAAGGGCAATGACCTCTTCTGTACTGCCCTTCAGGGACTGTCAAAATAGCAGGATGATATCCTCACCCCTGCCTCGCCTCTCCCTCTGATTGTCCTTTATTTCTCTTTTTGTATATATCCATTCCATGGACTTGATTCATTTCTGAGAAGATCTGAAAAGATAATATGCACACATTTGTATCCTAATAGATTTCAGTTTGTATTGACTGCTATGTAGGTTAAATGTACACTTCAAATGCAGCTGTCCTACAACATATCTGTACCTTCTTCTTGATCCCAATTGCATTGTGTCCATGTTCTGTCCTATAAGACTTTCAAAGGAAGATAAAATGTGTCAAATAATAGTCTTACAAGCATGAATATATACATATATATATATTAAATACATATTGAAAGATAACTATTGGAAGATAAATGGCATCAACATACAATTGAATTCAAAATAGAAGAACATATTGGAGAAAGCACTAGCCAATACAGTACTGCCATACAGTAACTACTGCCATACAGGCCTAATATCACATTTCAAGATATCTTTGTACACAAATTGTTCAATATTTTATCACTTGAAAGATTATACGCAACATTTTTGCTGCGTGGCAATACTGTGTTTGGATTCTGACGGGCATTTATACAAAAGAGGTAGTCTAGACACTGTATTAATACCATCATGCATTTGAATCCCATCTACAGCTTCCATCTAAGATATTCATTTCCCTCCACAAGGGGGCGTACATGTAACATTTCCAAAATGGGATAGTATTGTCCATGTAACGTTTCCAAAATGGGATAGTATTGTACATGTAACGTTTCCAAAATGGTATAGTATTGTCAATGTAACGTTTCTAAAATGGGATAGTATTGTCCATGTAATGTTTCCAAAATGGGATAGCATTGTACATGTAACGTTATGACCCCTTGTGTGTTAATAGTATTGCATGCTTTAGCAGGCTATATAAAGAGGAAGATCTCCATTGACGATTCAGTTCGTTGTAACATCTCGTCTGGACAGGTCACCGTTGTTCGTTAGTTAGTTAATGTTAGCTAGTTTATTCTCACAATAGTGAGAACGGCTCTAGATTGTAAGCTTACATTAATGAAGTGTAAAGCCATGTTGGCTTTATGGAAACGATATACAATATATGGGAAAGAATATAGTTCAGGGAAATAATCCAAACCTGGTTGTGCCTAGTTAGGACATAACGTTATCTAGCTAGATAACGGTACTGTACTCTAGCTCATACAACGCCGACGGTCAAACCCGGCTATCTAATATTTACCTTAATTAACTATAGTAACGTTATGGCAGCTATTCACAGAAAAACATAATTGTCTTCGTTATTCATTATTAGTATGTTATATTATTATTATATAAATTATTTCGAGACATACTCAGAGCCAAACATCAACCCAAACTTAACCTTTTTATCTTGTTGTCGCATCCAAACTTGTCACCATCGTTTTCAGTTGTAATTGCGAAGTTCCCGGAAGAAGTCCAGCAACAACGGAGGTTCCTCGATGAACCCACCTTCTAACAAGTTATTTGAAGAACCTTTTGGGGCTGTTTTCATTGACCAAGAACCCTACGGTTCTTAGGGGATCAGAGAACAATTCAGAGAACAATTCCAGTTGAACCCTTCAGGCCCTACACCCAAACAAGGGCACTGCGTTCATCCACCTCTGGCCTGCTCGCCTCCCTACCACTGAGGAAGTACAGTTCCCGCTCAGCCCAGTCAAAACTGTTCGCTGCTCTGGCCCCCCAATGGTGGAACAAACTCCCTCACGACGCCAGGACAGCGGAGTCAATCACCACCTTCCGGAGACACCTGAAACCCCACCTCTTTAAGGAATACCTAGGATAGGATAAGTAATCCTTCTCACCCCCCCCCTTTAAGATTTAGATGCACTATTGTAAAGTGACTGTTCCACTGGATGTCATAAGGTGAATACACCAATTTGTAAGTCGCTCTGGATAAGAGCGTCTGCTAAATGACTTAAATGTAAATGTAAATGTAGAGTTGTAGTCGGCTCTATTTACTCTCAGATTCAAAACATGATGATTAGCATCAACGGTCATGTCAGCTGCTGCTGCTCCAGTATGAGTATGAGGTGAGACGGTGAACTGATGTTGAACTGGGCAGTCAGTCATTCATTCTGTACTTCGAGTCTGGTCTATCGTTGTTGGTATTGAAAAAGCCTACTGCACATTGTGGTGGAAAATCTAACCAATCAGGAGAGACTTTGTTATTTCTTCATACAATCAACCTTTATTTGATAAGAATTGCAATAATGTAGCTGGTCAGCCGTACATTCTGAGGTGGAAGGCCGAGAGCTCGATGACACAAGGAGTTCAGAAGCTTATATAGTATATCTTGTGCACATAGAAAACACGTGATCTTTGTATGTGTCCATGTGTGGAGAACGAGACACAGACTAACTGTGAATTGGTCGTCTCGTTCTGTAGCAACAGCTAGTTATTCTAGTCTTCCAGTGAGGTGTTAAAACAACAGGAAATCACTCTAGACACAGTTCCTCTGAAGTAGATCAAAGGTTCCCTGAATTGGGGCAAGCAAGCTCCTTTGGCGTGTCTGCTGAGAGGTTGTGTGGTTGCACACCCAGACAAACAACACATTAGAATTCATATAAACTTAAAGAGGCTAACATCGATTTTTCCCTCACAACATTGCACAGAGATAAATCAGACCCAGCCTGAACTGTGTGATGTAGTAGGGAGTTGTAGTTTCTCTAGAGATCAATCAGATCCAGTCTGAACTGTGTGAACTAGTAGTGCGTTGTAGTTTCTCTTGAGATAAATCAGACCCAGAATGAACTGTGTGATGTTGTAGTTTCCAACAGGCCAATATTCTACATAGTTTAGCGCATAAATCGTTGTAATTAACTACAATAACCAAAATCCACTGCGCACCTACTTGTCTTGTCTGTGTTTCTTTTACACCTGGGTTAAGTTGTAAAGAAAGAGTAAAAACTCAGACGATAAGAAAAGCTCAAACCAAGTTTATTCACCCACTGAGTCACACAGCTACATATGATCAAGACATATTCACACAAGCGCTGATATTTAACCGTTTATGCTAAGTCTCCTCCTTACTGGTATTTAACGCTTTATGCTGAGTCTCCTCCTTACTGGTATTTAACGCTTTATGCTGAGTCTCCTCCTTACTGGTATTTAACCCTTTATGCTGAGTCTCCTCCTTACTGGTATTTAACGCTTTATGCTGAGTCTCCTCCTTACTGGTATTTAACCCTTTATGCTGAGTCTCCTCCTTACTGGTATTTAACCCTTTATGCTAAGTCTCCTCCTTACTGGTATTTAACGCTTTATGCTGAGTCTCCTCCTTACTGGTATTTAACCCTTTATGCTGAGTCTCCTCCTTACTGGTATTTAACCCTTTATGCTGAGTCTCCTCCTTACTGGTATTTAACCCTTTATGCTGAGTCTCCTCCTTACTGGTATTTAACCCTTTATGCTGAGTCTCCTTCTTACTGGTATTTAACCCTTTATGCTGAGTCTCCTCCCTACTGGTATTTAAACCTTTATGGTGAGTCTCCTCCTTACTGGTATTTAACCCGTTATGCTGAGTCTCCCACTTACTGGTATTTAACCCTTTATGCTGAGTCTCCTCCTTACTGGTATTTAACCCTTTATGCTGAGTCTCCTCCTTACACCTCTGTTGCTAGGCAGAACTGTTGTGGCCTAAATTCCTCCCTCCTCACCGCTGTCCTGTTGACTTGTTCCAGACTGTGGCCCTTCTACTCCCACCTCACGGCTGTCCTGTTGACTTCTACCAGACTGTGGCCCTTCTTCTCCCCACCTCACGGATGTCCTGTTGACTTGTACCAGACTTTGGCTGACAGACATTTTGACAGAATGTAAACGTTCTACATTCCCCTATCTTAAACAGTGACATGAATAATGATATTTAATATTTTCAATTTCAGAAGTCAGAACCCATCACCTGCTATGTAAAAGATACAGAAGAATGCACAACGGTCAATACTATATGGGATCCTTGGGACATTCCTACCCTAAACCCTAACCTTAACCATTTTTAAATGTCAATTTCGACGGGCTAGGGACGTCCCAATGATGTATCTCTACCTGAAAATACATGATCTAAGTGATTGATCGTTGGTATTCAGCGGTCATAAAGCCTAATTTACTTTAATAATCTACTAAAATAGTGATTTTGTCAGACAGCATAGACAGCAGCTCTACACTTTATTGACTGACTGATCCATTCATCCTTCCATCCCCCCTCAGCCTTCCTTTCCTCTGAAGACCCAGTGAGTGTGGAGCTCAGTCAGAGAGCTGTTGAGGGACTGGTGAGGAGGAACACTTCTACAGCTAGAGAGGTGAGGTCACACATGGTTAAGATGGTAAATATTTACAGTATATCACAAAAGTGAGTACACTCCTCACATGTTTGTAAATTTGAGTATATCTTTTCATGTGACAACACTGAAGAAATGACACTTTGCTACAATGTAAAGTAGTGAGTGTCCAGCTTGCATAAGTGTAAATTTGCTGTCCCCTCAAAATAACTCAACACACAGCCATTAATGTCTCAATCGCTTGCTACAAAAGTGAGTACACCCCTAAGTGAAAATGTCAAATTTGGGCCCAAAGTGTCAATATTTTGTGTGGCCACCATCATTGTCAAGCACTGCCTTAACACTCTTGGGCATGGAGTTCACCAGAGTTTCACAGGTTGCCACTGGAGTCCTCTTCCACTCCTCCATGACGACATCACAGAGCTGGTGGATGACCTTGCACTCCTCCACCGTCTGTTTGAAGATGCCCCACAGATGCTCAACAGGGTTTAGGTCTGGAGACATGCTTGGCCAGTCCATCACCTTTACCCTCAGCTTCTTTAGCAATGCAGTGGTTGTCTTGGAGGTGTGTTTGGGGTCGTTATCATGTTGGAATACTGCCCTGCGGCCCAGTCTCCGAAGGGAGGGGGATCATGCTCTGCTTCAGCATGTCACAGTACATTTTGGCATTCATGGTTCCCTCAGTGAACTGTAGCTCCCCAGTGCCGGCAGCACTCATGCAGCCCCAGACCATGACACTTCCACCACCATGCTTGACTGTAGACTTGTCTTTGTACTCCTCACCTGATTGCCGCCACACACGCTTGACACCATCTGAACCAAATCCTGTGGTCTCATCAGACCACAGGACATGGTTCCAGTAATCCATGTCCTTAGTCTGCTTGTCTTCAGCAAACTGTTTGCGGGATTTCTTGTGTATCATCTTTAGAAGAGGCTTCCTGGGACGACAGCCATGCAGACCAATTTGATGCAGGGTACTGCGTATGGTCTGAGCACTGACAGGCTGACCCCCCAGCCCTTCAACAATGCTGGCAGTACTCATATGTCTATTTCCCAAAGACAACCTCTGGATATGACGCTGAGCACGTGCACTCAACTTCTTTGGTCGACCATGGCGAGGCCTGTTCTGAGTGGAACCTGTCCAGTTAAACCGCTGTATGGTCTTGGCCACCGTGCTACAGCTCAGTTTCAGGGTCTTTGCAATCTTCTTATAGCCCAGGCCATATTTATGTAGAGCAACAATACTTTTTTTCAGATCCTCAGAGAGTTCTTTGCCATGAGGTGCCATGTTGAACTTCCAGTGACCAGTCAGTATGAGGGGGTGTGAGAAAGATGACACCAAATTTAACACACCTGCTCCCCATTCACACCTGAGACCTTGTAACACTAACGAGTCACATGACACCGGGGAGGGAAAATGGCTAATTGGGCCCAATTTGGACATTTTCACTTAGGGGTGTACTCACTTTTGTTGAAAGCGATTGAGACATTAATGGCTGTGTGTTGAGTTATTTTGAGGGGACAGCAAATTTACACTGTTATACAAGCTGTACACTCACTACTTTACATTGTAGCAAAGTGTCATTTCTTTAGTGTTGTCACATGAAAATATTTACAAAAATGTGAGGGGTGTACTCACTTTTGTGATATACTGTATGTCCCCTTAGCGGTTCATCACGTCAGCAAAAGGGAATATGTTCCATCCTCTGTTTATTTACATTAGTGCAAGTTTTCCACTGATTGGTGTAATTTCTCACCCCTTTTGGCTGTATGAAAGTTAATTTCCCCTCAGACACAAACATTTGTTCTTTGATATTATGAAGGTAATTTGTGTCAAGTGTACTTTTCACCCCATCTCTTTACATTGAATATTTATATTCAGTGGCCTGACTGCATCCAGACTGTCATAGGCCCATCCTGGTAGATCTGTACCTAATGCAGCTTAGAGTGATCGGATGACAAAAGTCACATTTAGGTGCCAGGTGTAACTGAAGCTGTAGATGCTCCATATCCATTACTTTGAGTGTTTTATATAATATGACTGAATGTGTTTCTTTCTGTGTTGCAGGGGCAGTCAAGACATGGATTAGCAAGGCCACAGAACATAACATAAGCAGAGCTGTGGGAGACCACCTCAAGCCCCTGGTAGAGCCGGGGGTGGTGTTTACCACTCCACCACGCTTTCAGCAGGCTGGACAAGTGGGATTGATCTGGTTGATCCATTTGTTTGTTTCTGTTTTCAGTAGTTGAATCCTTTGATGTATTGTTGATTTAAACTTTTTTCATTTTCAACAAATGAACTGGGTTGGTTGAAAAGTGATACTTAATGCACTATATTGACAAAGTGGAAGATATACTGTTATTTGTAAATTGGTTTAGCAAGAGTCTGTTGGTCGGTCATTGGGTTCATTTGTAATATGTTATCAAAACAAGCTTTATTTATACAACACATTTCAGACATGGATGCAATGCAATGGCTTCACAGGAAAAAATGAAAATAAACAATTATTTACCAATCAAACAAAAGTGGATAAAAAAACAGAAGATTAACAACTGAAAGACTAATGAGCATTCTATGGAAATACCATCGATTAAAATAGTAAGAATTGGAAGCAATCTTGAAGCTTTTTTTACTCCATTGTTTGTGTTTCTCAGCAAGAAAACCGAAAATGTCCCTTACATAGAAGAGGGATCTAACAAAGAGTCATTGACAACAACCAAAACTACAGGTGTGGTTTTAGGAGGGGTCCTGAAAGACACTATGGGGGTGTACACTGAAAGTTGACTAGTAACAACAACTGGGACATAAAAGACACCCACCAAATCTGCCCAAGAAGAGTCAAACAAAAGAAAACCCCACACCAAACTTAAAGACAGGAAGAACATTGAAAAAAATAATTTATTACCATCTATACCATTCATACTTTACAAAATCATAATTCTCATTCATTCTTAATTAATTATATTTACAAAAACATCAAACAAAAACAAACCTCAGGGGAGCATTGTCCCTCCCCGTCATACCTAACCAATACCTAACCCTTTCCCTAATCTATCCCCTTACAAATCTCACTCTAACACTCCCAGCCCTAATCCCCCTTCCACCTCTCCCGTGCCGCATGCTGCCCCCACTTCCTCTCCTCCCTCTTCATTCTCCCCCTCAAATCACCTTCCACCCTCCTCACTATCCCTTCCACCCCCCCAATCTCTCCCTGTCTTGACTAAATTCTGCCTGGCTTCCCACAGTCCCCTTTTAAAGAGACACATGAGAAGCCAGAGCAGAAACCTGTCCCTATCCATTCCCCTCACTCTCCCTACGCCTCTCTCTAGCCTAGCCCATGTCAACACAAAATCACTCCTAACCACACCTAGGAGGCTAGGGTCAGTTTGTTATATTGGAGTACTTCTCCTGTCCTATTCGGTGTCCTGTGTGAATCTAAGTGTGCGTTCTGTAATTCTCTCCTTCTTTCTTTCTCTCTCTCGGAGGACCTGAGCCCTAGGACCATGCCCCAGGACGACCTGACATGATGGCTCCTCGCTGTCCCCAGTCCACCTGGCCATGCTGCTGCTCCAGTTTCAACTGACCTGAGCCCTAGGACCATGCCCCAGGACTACCTGACATGATGGCTCCTTGCTGTCCCAAGTCCACCTGGCCATGCTGCTGCTCCAGTTTCAACTGTTCTGCCTTACTATTATTTGACCATGCTGGTCATTTATGAACATTTGAACATCTTGGCCATGTTCTGTTATAATCTCCACCCGGCACAGCCAGAAGAGGACTGGCCACCCCACATATGCTCTCTCTAATTCTCTTTCTTTCTCTCTCTCTCTCTCTCTGAGGACCTGAGCCCAAGGACCGTGCCCCAGGACGACTTGACATGATGACTCCTTGCTGTCCCCAGTCCACCTGACTGTGCTGCTGCTCCAGTTTCAACTGTTCTGCCTTGTTATTATTTGACCATGCTGGTCATTTATGAACATTTGAACATCTTGGCCTTTCTAGGGAGTTTTTCCTAGCCACTGTGCTTCTACACCTGCATTGCTTGCTGTTTGGGGTTTTAGGCTGGGTTTCTGTACAGTACTTTGAGATATCAGCTGATGTACGAAGGGCTATATAAATCAAATTTGATTGATTGATTGATTGACCTAGCAACACCCGTGCCCTAGCCCATACTAGTCCGGCAAAGGCACAGTCCCAGAAGGAATGGCGCACAGTCTCCTCCATGCCACAAGCAGATCTTGGACAGGTGGGGGATCGCGACAAACTATGCCAGTACATGATGGAACGTACCGGCAAGCACCTGTGGAGGCTCAACCAATTCAGGTCCTTGAGCCTGTTGTCCAGGCCCCGCGCCTGCACTCCCTCCCAGACCACTGACGAGATGCCCGCCACGGGCGCAGGACTCCCTGCCTGCTTGACCTCCTCATACAGGTGCCTGTGGTCTAAACCTACTCGGGCAACTTCAACCTCGGGGTGCGCACGCAGCCACTTGGCCGCATGGTCAAAGTGCCACGGCAGCTGTTCCGCCCGAGGACCCGCGTTAGACCACACCATTACGCTTCTCTCTTGATACGAGAAGAACACCCGCAGGAGGTAACCGGACGGGTGTATAACTGGCTGAGCAAGCTCCGCTAACAAAAAAGAAACAAAAATTGCGTCCAGCTTGAGGGGGAAATGTGGTACCCCCCCTACCTCCCTCCCCGATGGGACAGAGCATGCACGTCCTGGCGACCCACTCGTACCTGCCACCCCACATGAACTGAAGCACAAGCCTCACTAGAGGCCTCCTCAGACAAGTCGGCAATGGGTAGATGTATGCCAAATACAAAAGAGATGGCAATACATCCACCTTTAGGACCAGGACCATGCCCATAAAATACAAATACCTAGCCTTCCACATTGCTAGCTTCTTCTGTACCACTGCGATACCCATGTTCCAGTTCAGCGTCGCTGAGCCAGAGGTCTCAAAATGGACCCCGAGAATCCTCAGGGCCCCCTCACAGAGAGATAACCCCCTGGGCACATCCGTCCTACCGCGCCATCTTCCGAAATACTTATCGGAAGACTTTGCAAGATTCAGAACCGCCCCCGACGCTTGGGTGAAATCCCCAATGATGGCAAGAGACCTTGTCAGGCACGAGTCCTTGCACAACAGCAAGGAAGTGTCGTCGGCGTACTGCGTCATCTTAACACGCAGCCCACTGCTCCCAGGGATCAACTAGCCCTCCACCCCTGTGTCTGCCCTAATGGCAGCCCCCATGTACAGAACGAAGAGGAGAGCCGAGAGTGGGCATCCCTGCCTGACCCCAGACGAGAGGTCAAAGTGACTATTTACACTAACTCGACACCCCGCTCCGACATATAATGTACGAATCCATCCTATAAACTTCTCCCCAAATCCTAATCTACCCAACACCCTGAATAGAAAAGATCTATTCACGTGATCAAAAGCTTTCACCTGATCTAGCGCTGCTACCATTAAAGGCAGCCCTCTATCTTCAACCCAAGCGATGGAATCCCTGATCAACTGTAGGTTCCATCTTATAGAGCGGCCCTCTACCCCGCACGTCTGATCCTCGTGGACGACGTAGGGAAGGGCTGTGCGCAACCGGTCTCCTAAAACCTTTGCAAGAATCTTGTAATCTACGCACAGCATAGTCAATGGCCGCCAGTTGCCAAGGTCAGTTGCTTCCCCCTTCTTATAAAGAAGTGACAGCACACCAACAGCCATTGATCCCCCCGGGACCCTCGTGTCAAGGATGGCCTTCAAGACTTCGAGAACCACTGGTCCAAGTATACCCCAAAACTTGAGGTAAAACTCAGCCGGCAGCCCATCCATCCCAGGCACCTTCCCTTTTCCCATCCTCCTAAGAGCGCTCTCAACCTCTTCTAGTGAGATCTGGGCCTCCATCACGTCTCTAATGTCCTCTGGCAACCACCGGGACAAGTGTTCTAAAAACACGTTTCCCTGCTCTACATCTATTTCCCTTTCCTTAAATAAAGCTTGGAAATGATCAGTTGTCACCCTGACCATTTCCTCTGGTTTACTTACTATACTACCTTTTTCTTCCCTAACTCCATGCATTACCTTCCTACTCTGCCTGGCCCTAACCGACTTAAAGAACATAGCGGAACAATTCTCATTATGTTCTAGAAAGCCACTATGCGCACGCTCCAGGAAAGCTCGAGCCTTCTGCTCCTGCAGCTCCCTGAGCAGCGCCTTTAGGGCTGCGAAACTCTCCCAGTCAATCGACCCGCCGAGGTTGCCTGCCTCGTACTCGAGTTCAATTAACCTTTGGATACGATCCACCTCCCTCTTTTCCTCCCTTTTTTTCCTTCTACAATATCCTATTATAAATGCCCTTATCCTCCCCTTAACTAAATCCCACCACTCTAACACCCCCTCGCACATGGACCGGAAGCCGTCAAGCCTCCGAAAGAAAAAAATGCGTCAACGAAAGCCTGCTCCTCCAGTATATCCCGATCTAACTTCCAGTACCCCCTACCGAAGAGGCAGACTGGCGACCCCACCTGCAGGAACACCCCGTCGTGATCCGTGAATAAAACAGGCAACAGCCGCCCAGACAACTGACCCAAAGACCTGGATACAAAAATGTAGTCGAACCCCCATGGAGTTGCGCCATGTAGGACCGACCATTGCCAGAGTAGTGTGCAGGCCACCATCAACCAGACCATGGCAAGCCATTAGCCCAGAGATGGCACCTGCACTGCTATCACCGCCTACCCCTAAATCTATATTAAAGTCTCCTCCTATCACCAAGTGCCTGTTTGTTACGCACAGTGGCGCCAGACAGTCCACCATCTCCCCCCTGTCTGCCGCCACCTGTGGCCCATACACCCCAATTAACCTATATCTAGCTTCTCTAAACTTAACATCTATCCCCAAAACTCTACCCTGCATTATTACAAAAGTGTTATCTATTTTAACCTCTCTATGCCCACACAAAATCCCTACTCCTGTTGAGTGCACCCCTCCTATGCCCCAAAAAGATTCCCCCTTAACCCACTCCCTCCTAAATCTACACATCCCCACCATCCCTCAGGTGAAGCTCCTGTAAAAAACAGAAATCAATCCCCACACCCCCAAAATAACAAAAAACCGCCCTCCTTTTAATATTATCCCTTAACCCCTTAACATTTAGACTAAAAAAAGAAACAGAGCTATTCATTTAATTTTTCAACAAATAAACCCCAAAAACCAAAGAAAAAACCAGGAGACTCACCCGATGCTCCCCTGGTCCATCTCCACCGGCGAGGACGTCCTCTCCACTCCTGATGCCCCCCCGTCCTCCATCCCAACCCATGACCCAGGCAGTGTGTTGGGTCCTCCCTCCCCACCCACCATCCCCCCCTCCCTGTTTGCCTCGGGGCTGCATGTAGAGGACCCCATCTCCTCAAACAGGAGTTGGGATCCCTCTAGCAAACAGCCCACCGACCCCTCACTGGAGTCATCCACTAAAATGCAAGGGGCTGAGGCAAACCGGGAGGACAAAATACCCCCCCGCCACTCTCTTAGCCCCCCCCCCCACCCCCCCCTCTCACTTCCTGCCAAGCTCCCCCTCTTCATCCCTTCTTTGGTGAAGGAGGTAGCGGGGAGACACAACGTCCCATCCCCGCTAACTCCTCCACCAAATCCCTCGTTTCGACCTCGAGGAAGCCTGGCAGGCTGTCCCCCCACTCCTTCCCCCATCTCCCCCCTCCCACCCCCTCCCCTCCTACCTCCACTCCTCCCTCCTTCTCCGTCACTGTCCCCGTTCCCTCTTCCACTCCTTCTCGTACCACTGTCCCCTTCTCACTCTTCTCTGCTACTCCACGTTCTTCCACCTTCTTTTTTAATCTCTCCTTTTTCCTTCTTTCCATCTTCGATCCTCTTTCTTTTCGCCTCTTCCTTCTTCCCTTCTTCGTCCTTTCCCCTGTGCCATCCGTACAATCCGCATGCGTCCTCTCTTTCCTCCCCCCATCCCCCGCTCCCCCCCCCAGCTGCAGACGCGTATGACGTGTGACGAGCCGGGCAATCACACCACAGGTGTGCTCTTGAGCCACACCCGTGGCAAGCCTTGGGCTCGTCACATTCCTTGGCCTCGTGCTCTTCCGACCCACAAAAATCGACACCTCTTGGCGCTGCACGAGGCCAGGATATGGCCATAGGCCATACAACGCCTGCAGAACAGGGGCTGACGTGCATAGTATAGTGTTCCCCTGTCAGCCCCCAGGGAGAACATCGCCGGAGGATGGAGGTAGCCATCCACACTCTTTGGGGACTCCCTGAGTAACGCCTGGAAACCTCTCTTTCCGTTCCAGAAACCCAGGGAGTCCCTGAGGTACCTCGCTGAGGAGACATTGTCCATGTTCCTCCCCAGAAAGGTCCTCACCTCTTCATCTTTCACATGCGGATTGTACATGGTTACGGTGACCACCCTGAAGTTGTTCCTTGCCAGGCTGGTCACCGTGTAATGGCACAGGGGTTTTGCTCCTTTTCCTTCTCTCACCGTCTTCATAACTTCGTCGTGTTTTTCTTCCACTTGTAACGTCACATCATATCCTTTCTCGATGGGATTCCCTTGAAGGCATAGTACATCTTTTACTTCCAGCTGTAGGCATCCCATCAGAACATTTCTCCCGAATGTCTCTCTCCCCCAGGGCTCCTTCTCCTTATCTGTCCAAGAGAACCTTACGGTATTTACCAGACCAATCCCAGGTACCCCTATGTGGGGATTTTTCTGTGCCATCTTCACAAAAAAAGCTCTCTTTAACACAGAAGCCAATAGAAACAAAAAATGAAAAATCTGATAAAAATCCGATTTTTTAAATGGAAAAACTCTCCCTCCTATCCTACCTTCAAACTGAAATGAAAACATCTTTAATAGGACGAAGGTGGAGAAACTAAAAGGTGTTGACTCTCCATATCTATCAAAACAACTGGAACACTGGGCCAGACACTCTTAAATAGAACCTGGACCAGCTCAGGTGAAACACCTTCCCACTAACGAGATGGACAAGCCAGCACAGGTGTGACACCAATCAGTGCGTCCTACGTGCTAAAGACCAAAACCTGTAACACCTTCCCCCTTAGGACAACAAATATATCATATATTTTTCTATTTCACATCAACTATAAACATGGTTTCCATTGGCTGTCAAATTAAAACATGAAGATAAAAATTCCCCCACGAGCTTCGAGAACTCTCCTCTTCCTAAAACTCACTAGCATCCAGAACTCTCCTCTTCCTAAAACTCACTAGCTTCTGGAACTCTGGTCCCCTTGGAATGTGCCCAAACAAAACTAATCTCCAATACAGAAAAACATGCAGTCAAAATAAATTGTGATCCATGGCAACCCACTGGCTAAACACAAAACACAAATATTTTTAACTGCCCACCCTTGAGACAATCAGCAACTAAGTTGTCCTTACCACAGACATGTTTGATTTCAAGATGAAACTCCTGCAATATGCGTAGTAACTTTCCACATCACTGCGGAGCTTCTCTCTCTTTTCAGGGTTCACTGGATAGGCATGTTGTTGGATCTGGACCCAGTCCCCAATGTCATGCTCTAGTACATTTGGGTTGGTACATCTGAGAATGAACCCTGATATTCTAAAAGCAGGGCAACAATGTCAATATAATTGTACCCAAAAATTGTCAGTTGGTTGCATAATAATGACTAAATGTTACATGAACTGTAAATATGAATTATCAAAACCAAATATACACCACTTTGTTAATATGTGTTGGCAATAATTAACTTAATGGTGAGGCATGGAATGATAAAACATGCACCTTTTGTCAGGCTGAATGTTTGAAATATGAGGTGATTTGAGTCATGCTTCTTCAGTAGCGGAATAAAGACAATTAGCACTTGAATGTTGTCAAGAAATACTTGAATGATGAAAGATGGTTAATAAAATTGATTATAGACCAATTTATTATACTGCATCCATGTGTATTTATTTATTTTAACCTTCATTTAACAGGAACCGAAAGGTTGCTGGATTGAATCCCGAGCTGACAAGGTAAAAATCTGTCATTCTGCACCTGAAACAAGGCAGTTAACCCACTGTTCCCCGGTAGATCATCATTGTAAATAAGTTACAATGGCTTACAATGACGGCCCAACGTTCTAACCACTAGGCTACCTGAAAGTAAGTTGAAATTAAGTTATTTTCAAGTCAGTCACTGAAAAAACTACCAGAAAATACATATTTTCAACCGAACGTATATTGGAAATCGGGCATAGTCTTCTTTTCAACATTTTTTCAATTACATTTTGCTAGGTGGTAAAGCACAATGTCAAAACACAGTGTTAACGTGTCCAAATCAATAACCAATATGCAGAAACAGTTTGGGATGAATTGAAAACCTAAACATAAAATGTACTATGTACACAAACATCTGCCACAATAATCATATTGTATTTTTTTAAACAAGCACCGTATAAACTGCACAAGCACCAAAAACACTGTTTTGACAAGTAGCAATAAATCAATGATTTCAATTAGGTTGTATGTGTTCTTGAAACTAACACAACTAAAAAAACACATGGAAATGGGAGATATCTTTAACCTCACTGGTTAGAGAAGAACCTGCAGAAGACAGTCAGCTACATTTTAGAGTGATGCATTTCAATTTAGGGGTCACTAAACAAAGGAACACAACACTTATTTGTAATAACTCATCAATATCACGTTGAAATCAACTGTGCAAAAGGAGGGAGATGAGGTTGCACATCCTGTTAAAACCAACAGCTCAAAAACCACACGTAATTTGGGAATAATGTAAACATCACTGGTTAGAGGACAATTTGTAGAAAACAGCTAGCTACATTTTGAAGTGTTACATTTTGATTCCAGTGGGTCACCAACGTGGTAAGTGTAACACAACTATCAAATCAGAGTCTGGATTTCCCCTGAGGCTAATATCCATATCATGTTGTAATCAATTGATAAAGGGGCAAACATTTATGCTTCAACATTGTGACAATATTAAAATACTCCTTCTACAATGTTAAAACATTTTACATTGTGACATTAATACATTGATATCATGAAACAACTCCTTCATGTATGTACTTTCTGATATTTGATCTGTGATCTTTTATCAGATTATCTCTGGTCACAGCTATGAGCTTTCACTCCTGTATGTGTTCTCTGGTGTTGTACCAGGCTGTTTGACTGAGTAAAACTCTTCCCACATTGATTAGAGCTATACGATTTCTCTCCTGTGTGTGTTCTCTGGTGTACTGTCAGATCACCAGATAGAACAAAACTCTTCCCACATTGATCACAGCTATAGGATTTCACTCCTGTGTGTGTTCTCTGGTGTGGTCAGGTTACAGGAGACCACAACCCTACAGTTTATCTCTCACCCTCAACAGAGGAGGAGAGATCTCGGGGTCTGAAGATGAGGGGGTTTTATGACCCCTCACGCCCATGGTAAATCTTAGGCCACAGACAACATTCATTTGTCCTCTCACTATGGAGAACCAGCCTCAGAACATTAAACATGCAATAAAAAGACTTTGGAACAATGATTTCTGTCAGCCACAATGGTGGTCATGACGATAGATGGAATATGGAAATATATGTCATTTTAGTTTTGTTATTATAGGTTAATAGATTACGTTATTACAAAAACATTGTAACTGTAAGAGTTTTCCTAGGATACTCTTGATGTTTATACATTGGACATTGTGTGGAAAATGTTCAAATCAAAGAGAATGTTTTGGTAAAGACGAAATGTGAAGTTAGTTGTCTAAAATGGGATTTGAGTCAAATCTAGACCATGCCTCTTGACTTGGTACGCCCAGAGAATTGCCCTAAAGGCAGTTACGCGCACTTCTGACCCGAGGGTATAAGACCTGTGAGGCAGAATGAACAGATCAGACTATGTGACCCAAGCTGCAGCCAAGGTCTAAAAAGTCAACGAACCCAAAACTCAACCCAAGGTTGAAGACAAAGACATCTTTTTCTACCCATGCTACTGATGAGTAGCTGTGTCTCAGCGGGTGAATTCAAGCCGGACCACCTAACCTCCACTCTCCATCAAATCGTGGTATCTACACTGTTTCACTCCTATGCTGTGAGCCCTGAGCTACAGATCTGTCTGTCCTCAGAAGACTCCTCCCAGAGCAAGGGCGAGGAATCAGACCAAATGGACACTGACATCGTGAGGACGACCAGAGTTGCACCAGGAAAGTGTGTCATTGAGAAGCCTAAACAACCCACGCGGAGCTTCGCATCTGAGACCTCCCACAGGTAATTACATCATTATATTCTGACCCATTAAAGCGGCAGTTTGGGGCAAGGCTAGGGTTAAAATAATCACAGCTGACAAATGCACCCAAATGTATATTTCTCTCTCTTTTAAATCCCCATTTTGGGTAACACACGCCATAGTGTGTTGGCCCGTTATACTAAGTTCTAATCAATAGCCTACAATGTGTTTTTGGTGTATGTGTATCTTTTATCATAATTTTAGCTTTCTAGTAAATAAATACTCAACTAAGATTGGTGTGGTACGAACTCATTGGTGAGACCTGGGTTCGTGCAGATTCCCGGATTATACAACGTTCAGAATGAGATTGTAAAGGAAACTGATTAATTAGCTACTGTTGTAAAATCGATATTCTGATGTTCTTTGAGTTAATTTGGGAAATAGAAACTCAATAAAACTAATTTTCCCATGGTGCCCCAGGTTAATGAGTTAATAATTGCTTGATTAATTTAAATCACACAATTAGAAACCTTTAATCATTCGATGAGCAACAGTTGTCACATTAACTAATGCAACGTCACGACAGTTCTCTGGTGTGATATCAGGATGCCTAGCTGAGTAAAACTCTTCCCACATTGAGTACAGCTATAAGGTTTCTCGCCTGTGTGTGTTCTCTGGTGTGATATCAGGCTGCTTAGCTGAGTAAAACTCTTCCCACATTGATCACAGCTATATGATTTCTCTCCTGTGTGTGTTCTCTGGTGTATCTTCAGATGTCTATATTTTACAAAACTCTTCCCACATTGATCACAGCTGTAAGATTTCTCTCCGGTGTGGATTCTCTGATGAATTTTAATGCCTGATGAGGAGGTGAATCTCTTCCCACAGTCAGAGCAGCAGTGAGTTCTCTTCCCTGTGGATGTCCGCTGGTGTTTCTTGAGGTGTTCTGATCTGGAGAGACTCTTCTCTGCCTCGTCAGCATCGTGAGGTTGTTGAGGCTCCCCAGAGGTCCCACGATAGTCCCGTCTCTCTCCTGTGTGAAAGAAAAAGTCAGACAGATGGTTAAAGGACCACAACAGCAGAAATCCACTGTTTATTTAAGATAAAAGGTGATGCCTGAAGTGGATTACATCCTACTATATAAATTATCCTGTTTTCTAATGCAATATAGCTCTCTTAATCACAACAGTAGTATGTAAATATATAGATGGATTAAATGCAAGGAAGTGGTCAGCACATGTTCCTATAGTTGGAAGAAGCAGAAGGCCCTGACAAGTGCACAGGATAAACTGAGCCTGCCCCACAACAAGCTCAACACAGAATCCCTGGCAAGGTGGGCCTGCCCCTCAACAAGCTCATCACAGAATCCCTGACAAGGTGGGCCTGCCATTCAACAAGCTCATCACAGAATCACTGACAAGGTGGGCCTGCCATTCAACAAGCTCATCACAGAATCCCTGACAAGGTGGGCCTGCCCCTCAACAAGCTCATCACTGAATCCCTGACAAGGTGGGCCTGCCCCTTAGCAAGCTCATCACAGGATCCCTGACAAGGTGGGGATCTCCACTGCAGATAATGGAAACAGTCCTGGAGCAGGAAAAGGCCGTCACACAAGTCCTGGCAGCAGACAACAACACAGCACCTTGCACCATCCTGGCAAGACATTGAGGTCTTTGAATACAATGACATATCAACAGCTCTAATAATTTGACCCCCACAGGAAATCTACACTGCAGTTATAGAAAGACCCATTTTCTATATAAACATTGATACAGTGTAGACATTGTTAATGTTGTAAATCACTATTGTAGCTGGAAACTGCTGTTTTTTTTAATGGAATATCTAAATAGGCGTACAGAGGCCCATTATCAGCAACCATCACTCCTGTGTTGTGTTAGCTAATCCAAGTTTATAATTTTAAAAGACTAATTGATCATTAGAAAATCATAGTTGAGTATCTGGAGCATCCGCATTAGTGGGTTCAATTACAGGCTCAAAATGGCCAGAAACAAAGAACTTTCTTCTGGAACTCGTCAGTCTATTCTTGTTCTGAGAAATTAAGGCTATTCCATCGGAGAAATTGCCAAGAAGCTGAAGATCTTGTACAACGCTGTGAACTACTCCCTTCAGAGAACAGCACAAATGAGCTCTAAGAAGTGTTGGATTCAGGGTAAACTTTGAACATTGAGATATTATATATATCATTATATATATCAGACACAGAGTATATAAAGGAGTGAGATCTGTAGAAAGACAGAGTGGCTGTGGAATGTGCAGGGTGGACGGGAGAGAGTCACAGGAGTGTGATAAATGATACGAGAGGACATCTGTGGATTAGGCGAAAGAGGGGTTGAGGTCAGATCCCCTGAAGGGAGAAATAATGGTTTATTATCCTATTACCTTCTTCCTGTGGAACCAGAAGATATAAGGATTGGAGAGAAGGAGGAGTGTCCAAAGTGGGGTATTTATACTTTTTGTCTGAATAACAGCTGTAAAGACCCTTTGGGAAGAATTAAACTTGGTTAAGCTTCACTGATGGCTTTTTCTTGGCAGCATCTAGGAGTCGCCTCTTCACTGTTGACGTTGAGACTGGTGTTTTGAGGGTACTATTTAAATTAAGCTGTCAGTTGAGCACCTTTCTTTCAAAAACAAGGACATTTCTAAGTGACCCCAAACTTTTGAACGGTAGTGTAACTTATAAATGACTCAAATATTTCAACTGTATTACCCCATCATAAACCAATACATTGCATAACTCCACTGTATAGCCTCGAAACCTGGTTAAACTATAATTTTGACATCATGGATGGCCAGTCCTTGAATTCACAGTGTAGTGAATTCAGGGGGTAGCCCAGAGCTGAACTCAAACCTGGGTCCAGCGACTGTCAAGCCAACACCTTATAACTGTTACGCCAAGATGTCAAGAGGTTCAGACGAGGTCGCTAGATTTTGGGTTACGGTTGCTACAATAGCTTTCTCTATGAATTTGAGAACGGTAACAATTCCCCAGAAAAATCTGCAGTTGAAACAGTAACAAAGATGTAATTCCACCACTGTTTTGGTCATAAAACGATGACGGGGCTGGAGAAATGTAACTACTCTCAAATTCATAGACAGACCTATGGATGCAAGGACTGACCATCCATGATATCAACATTATAGTTTTAACTTTTTGAGGATAGGGGGCAGTATTTTCACTTTGGATGAATTGCGTGCCCATAGTGAACTGCATCTAACTCTGTCCTAGATTGTTAATATATGCATATTATTATTACTATTGGATAGAAAACCCTCTGAAGTTTCTAAAACTGTTTGAATTATGTCAGTGAGTATAACTGAACTCATAGGGCAGGCAATCTTACAAACAAGAAGTTAAATTCTGAAAGTTGGGGCAACTATGACGTCATCGCCCCCTCCTTTCCCAACAAGATATGGATCTGGAAGCACTTCCTACACCTTCCACTAGATGTCCTCATTCAGTAGAAAGTGGAATGGAGCATTTGCTGTGAACTTTGACATAATGGCAGGGGAAATAGTCAGTGTCCCGACAGAAAGCCATTTTCCTGAGGCGCATTTCTCTGTGAGTGCTACCGCTGTTCCAATTAGCTCCAGATGAAAACGTATGATCCGGTTGGAATGTTATTGGATATATATGACAATAACATCCTGAAGATTGATTCTCTACTTAGTTTGACCAGTTTATTCGACCTGGAATATATCTTTTGGAAGTTTTCGTGCGAGTTATCTTGGACCAGCAGTCAGTTTTTGGGCACGTGAGCTGAAAGTGATAGCAAATGCAGCTACTTGGACACTAGTATTGGACAATATGGAACAAAACAACGATTTATTGTGGATCTAGGACTCCTTGCACTACATTCTGATGAAAGATCATCAAAGGTAAGGGAATATTTATGTTGTAAGTTCGTATTTCTGTTGACTCCAACATGGCGGTTACGTCTGAGCGCCGTCTCAGATTATTGCAATGTTAGGCTTTTTCCGTAACATTTAAAAAAAATCTGACAGCGTTTGCATTAAGAACCAGTGTATCTTTAATTATATGTAGAACATGTATCTTTAGTCAAAGTTTATGATGAGTATTTCTGTTATCTGGCGTAGCTTTCTATAATTTCTCTGGATATTTTGGAGGAATTTCTGAACATGGCGTCAATGTAAACCGAGATGTGGATATAAAAATGCATATTATCGAAAAAAAACATAAATGTACTGTGTAACATGTCATATGACTGTCATCTGATGAAGATTTTCAAAAGGTTAGTGATTCATTTCATCTCTAATCCTGCTTTTGTGACTATCTTTGGCTGGAAAAATGGCTGCGTTTTTTATTTGATTTGGTGGTGGTCTAACGTAAATATATGTTGTGTTTTAGCTGTAAAACATTTTAAAAATCTGACATGATGGGTAGATGAACAAGATGTTTATCTTTCATTTGAGGTATTGGACAAGTTAATGTGTGAAAGTTAAATATTTCTAAATAATATTTTTGAATTTCCTGCGCCATCTTTTCAGCTGAATGTGGGTGGGGGGTGGAGTTCCTACAGTGTTGATTTACATTGTTTCTAAACATAGGAGTGAAAAAAATATTATTGTGGGTTCTGATTAGGTACAACAGTTGAACTAAGCTCATGAGGCATGTGTTCAATTCTTCAAGAATTGATGGCTATAAATAAACAATTTGTTTTTGCAAGTCTAAATATGGATGTACCTATTGCAGATTTCCCCTTTAACACCACACATTAGTTCAACAAATGCAGAGTTTGTGCCTCTGTTTTTAAGACTCCTCCCTAAGTTTGTTTTATTCACTGCTTTAGCACACTCCACCAACCCTGATATCCTAGTCGTGTCTGAATCATTAATTACGAAGGCCACCAAAATTCCTGAAATTTCCATCCCCATCTACCACATCTTCCGACAAGATAGAACTGCCAAAGGGGGCGAAGTTGCAATCTACTGCAGAGATAGCCTGCAGAGTTCTGTCATTACTATCCAGGTCTGTACCCAAACAATTCGAGCTTCTACCTTTAAAAATACACCTTTCCAGAAACAAGTCTCTCACCATTGCCGCTTGTTATTGACCCCCTTCAGCCCCGATCTGTGCCGTGGAAACGATATGTGAATTGATTGTCCCCCATCTATCTTCAGAGTTAGTACTGTTAGGTGACCTAAACTGAGATGTGCTTAACACCCCGGCCGTCCTACAATCTAAGCTAGATGCCCTCAATCTCACACATATTATTAAGGGACCTACCAGGTACAACCCTAAATCCGTAACCATGGGCACCCTCTTAGATATCATCATGGCCAACTTGTTGCCCTCTAAATACACCTCTGCTGTCTTCAACCAGGATCTCAGCAATCACTGCCTCACTGCCTGAATGCGTGATGGGTCCGCAGTTAAACGAACACCCCTCATCACTGGCAAACGCTCCCTAAAACACTTCAACGAACAGGCCTTTCTAATCGATCTGGCCCGGGGATCCTGGAAGGACATTACCTCATCCCGTCAGTAGAGGATGCCTGGCTGCTCTTCAAAAATGCATTCCATGCCATCTTAAATAAGCATGCCCCATTCAAAAAATGTAGAACTAATAACAGATTTAACCCTTGGTTCACCCCAGACTTGACTGCGTTCTGTATTAGCATCGAATAGCTCCCGCGATATGCAACTTTTCATGGAAGTCATGAACCAATATACTCAGTCAGTTAGGAAAGCTAAGGCTAGCTTTTTCAAACAGAAATTTGCATCTTGTAGCACTAATTCCCAAAAGTTTTGGGACACTGTAAAGTCCATGGAGAATAAGAGCACCTCCTCCCAGCTGCCCACTGCATTGAGGCTAGGAAACACTGTCCCAACCAATAAATCTACGATAATCAATCATTTCAATAAGCATTTTTCTATGGCTGGCCATGCTTTCCACCTGGCTACCCCTACCCCGGCCAACAGCTCAGGACCCCCTGCAGCAACCTGCCCAAGCCCCCCCCCTGCTTCTCCTTCACCCAAATCGAGACAGCAGATGCTCTGAAAATTATATTTCTAAAATTATACTCAGAAATTGTTGCAACCCCTATTACTAGCCTGTTCAACCTCCCTTTTATATCGTCTGAGATCCCCAAAGATTGGAAAGCTGCCGCGGTCATCCCCCTCTTCAAAGGGGGAGACACTCTAGACCCAAACTGTTACAGAGCTATATCCATCCTGCCCTGCTTTTCTAAAATCTTCAAAAGCCAAGTTAACAAACAGGTCACCAACTATTTATAATCCCACCGTACCTTTACCACTTCTCCAATCTGGTTTCCGAGCTGGTCATGAGTGCACCTCAGCCATGCTCAAGGTCCTAAATGATATCATAACCGCCATCGATAAAAGACAGTACTGTGCACACGTATTCATCGACCTGGCCAAGGCTTTCGACGCTGTTGAGTGGTGTGGGGGCTGTGCTTTGGCAAAGTGGGAGGGGTTATATTCTTCCTGTTTGGCCCTGTCCGGGGGTATCATCGGATGGGGCCACAGTGTCTCCTGACCCCTCCTGTCTCTATGCTGCAGTAGTTTATGTGTCGGGGGCTAGGGTCAGTTTGTTATATTTGGAGTACTTCTCCTGTCTTATCCGGTGCCCTGTGTGAATTTAAGTATGCTCTCTCTAATTCTCTCTTTCTCTCTCAGAGGACCTGAGCCCTAGGACCATGCCTCAGGACTACCTGGCATGATGCCTCCTTGCTGTCCCCAGTCCATCTGGCCATGCTGCTGCTCCAGTTTCAACTGTTCTGCCTGCGACTATGGAAACCTGACCTGTTCACCAGACATGTCTCCTGTCCCAGACCTGCTGTTTTCAACTCTCTAGAGACAGCAGGAGTGGTAGAGATACTCTTAATGATCGGCTATGAACAGCCAACTGACATTTCCTCCTGAGGTGCTGACTTGCTGCACCCTCGACAACTACTGTGATTATTATTATTTGACCATGCTGGTCATTTATGAACATTTGAACATCTTGGCCATGTTCTGTTATAATCTTCACCCGGCACAGCCAGAAGAGGACTGGCCACTCCTCATAGCCTGGTTCCTCTCTAGGTTTCTTCCTAGGTTTTGGCTAGCCACCATGTTTTTCCTAGCCACCGTGCTTCTACACCTGCATTGCTTGCTGTTTGGGTTTTTCGGATGGGTTTCTGTACAGCACTTTGAGATATCAGCTGACGTAAGAAGGCCTATATAAATACATTTGATTTGATAATCACCACATTCTTTTCGGCAGAGTCAATAGCCTTGGTTTCCCAAATTACTTCTTCGCCTGGTTCACCAACTACCCCTCTGATAAGAGTTCAGTGTGTCAAATCGGAGGGCCTGTTGTCCTGAGCTCTGGCAGTCTCTATGGGAGTGCCACAGGGTTTAATTCTCGGGCCGACTCTTTTCTCTGTATATATCAATGATGTCGCTCTTGCTGCTGGTGATTCTCTGATCCACCTCTACGCAGACAACACCATTCTGTATACATCTAGCCCTTCTTTGGACACTGTGTTAACAATAGAGGTTGATCGATTAATTAGGGCCGATTTCAAGTTTTCATAACAATCGGAAATCTGTATTTTTGGGCGCCGATTTGCCTTTTTTTTACACATTTATTTAATCTTTATTTAACTAGGCAAGTCAGTTAAGAACACATTATTACTTTCAATGACGGCCTAGGAACGTTGGGTTAACTGCCTCGTTCAGGGGCAGAAATACAGATTTTCACCTTGTCAGCTCGGGGGATCCAATCTTGCAACCTTACAGTTAACTAGTCCAAGGCAAAAATGACCTGCCACTCCACAAGGAGACTGCCTGTTACGCAAATGCAGTAAGCCAAGGTAAGTTGCTAGCTAGCATTAAACGTATCTTAGAAAAAACAATCAATCACTAGTTAACTACACATGGTTGATGATATTACTAGATATTATCTAGCGTGTCCTGTGTTGCATATAATCTGATTGAGCATACAAGTATCTGACTGAGAGGTGGTAGGCAGAAGCAGGCGTGTAAACATAAATTCAAACAGCACTTTCGTGCGTTTTGCCAGCAGCTCTTCGTTGTGCGTCAAGCATTGCGCTGTTTAGGACTTCAAACCTATCAACTCCCGAGATGAGGCTGGTGTGACTGAAGTGAAAGGCTGGCTAGCTAGCTAATAGCGTTTCAAACCTCACTCGCTCTGAGCCTTGGGTGATTGTTTCCCTTGCTCTGCATGGGTAATTCGATGTGATGGCTGTTGTCGTTGTGTTGCTGTTTCGAGCCCAGGGAGGAGCGAAGAGAGGGACGGAAGCTATACTGTTACACTGGCAATATTAAAGTGCCTATAAGAACATCCAATTGTCAAAGGTTAATGAAATACAAATGGTATAGAAGGAAATAGTTATAGAATAACTAAAACCTAAAACTTCTTACCTTGGAATATTGAATATTGAAGAATGTTAAAAGGAACCACCAGCTTTCATATGTTGTCATGTTCTGAGCAAGGAACTGAAACGTTAGCTTTCTTACATAGCACATGTTGGGTTAGGGTTAGCCTCAAATAAAATAATTTTATTTGTCACATACACATGGTTAGCAGATGTTAATGCGAGTGTAGCGAAATGCTTGTGCTTCTAGTTCCGACAATGCAGTAATAACCAACGAGTAATCTAACTAACAATTCCAAAACTACCTTATACACACACAAGTGTAAAGGGATAAAGAATATGTACATAAAGATACATGAATGAGTGATGGTACAGAGCGGCATAGGCAAGATGCAGTAGATGGTATCGAGTACAGTATATACATATGAGATGAGTATGTAAACAAAGTGGCATAGTTTAAAGTGGCTAGTGATACATGTATTACATAAAGATGCATTAGATGATATAGAGTACAGTATATACGTATACATGAGATAAATAATATAGGTTATGTAAACATTATATTAAGTAGCATTGTTTAAAGTGGTTAATGATATATTTTACATCAATTCCCTCCAACTGCTTTTAAATGCTGGCAAAACTAAATGCATGCTCTTCAACTGATTGTTGCCCGCACCCGCCCAGCATCACTACTCTAGACAGTTCTGACAAATACAAATACCTAGGTGTCTGATTAGACTGTAAACTCTCCTTCCAGACTCACATTAAGAATCTACAATCCAAAATTAAATCCACAATCGGTTACCTATTTCGCAACAAAGCCTCCTTCACTCATGATGCCAAACATACCCTCGTAAAACTGACTATCCTACCGATCCTTGACTTTGGCGATGTAATTTACAAAATAGCCTCAAACACTCTACTCAGCAAACTCGATGCAGTCTATCACAGTGCCATCCGTTTTGTCACCAAAGCCACATGTACCACCCACCATTGCGACCTGTATGCTCTCGTTGCCTGGCCCTTACTACATATTCGTCGCCAAACCCACTCCAGGTCATCTATAAGTCCTTGCTAGGTCAAGCCCCGCCTTATCTCAGCTCACTGGTCACCATAGCAACACCCACCCGTAGCACACGCTCCAGCAGGTCTTTTTCACAGGTCATCCCCAAAGCCAACACTTACTTTGGCCGCCTTTCCTTCTAGCCCTATGCTGCCAATGACTGGAACGAATTGCAAAAATCAATGAACCTGGAGTCTTACATCTCCCTCTCTAACTTTAAGCATCAGCTGTCAGAACAGCTTACTGATCACTGTACCTGTACACAACCAATCTGTAAACAGCACACCCAACAACCTCATCCCCATATTGTTACTTATCCTCTTGCACCCCAGTAGCTCCACCTGCAAATCATCATCTGCACATCTGTCACTCCAGCGTTAAAATGCTAAATTGTAATTATTATATATATATTATTATTTTGCCTCTGTTGGCCTATGTATTGCCTTTACACCCCTACTCTTCTACATTTGCACACACTGTACATAGATTTTTCTATTGTGTTATTGACTGTACGTTTGTTTATGTGTAACTGTATTGCTTGTGTCGCACAGCTTTGCTTTATCTTGACCAGATTGCAGTTGTAAATTAGAACTTGTTCTCAACTGGCCTACCTGGTTAAATAAAGGTGAAATAAATAAAATACATTTAAAAAAGACAGTACTTACTAGTGTTAACCAGGGCCCGTTCATCGTTAGAACCATAGGATGCCTTAACATGCCTTTGGGAAACCGAGCCCAGATATCCAGTGTCCTCCTCTTCAGATTCTTCTTCCAATGTGACAGTCATCTCCCCCTCCTCCACTCCAAAAACGGCTTCCTCCTCTTCTTTTACTGTAACATCCTCTTCTTTCACTCTGAAAGCGTCTTCCTCTTCTTTTACTGAAACGTCTTTCTCTTCTTCTTTCACTGTAACATCCTCACCCTCTACTTGTTTTTGTATTGAGACATCCTCTTCCTCCTCTTTCACGACAACGTTTAGCCACAGACCCCCTTTCTCCGTCCAGCAGACGTCCTCTTCTTTTGCAGGACGAGAGTAGTTTAGTGAGCTCATGGTCAGGAATGTTAGCTAGCTATGCTAATGCTAACTTAACCAGCCCGCTAGCTGACTAATAACAACACCGTAAATATGAAATTAAATCGGATAACTAACTAGACAACAGAAGAGGGTTTAAAACACAGTGGTTAATATTCACGAAAGCATCTAAAGAGCTTTATTGGTTCGGCTATTTTGTCTAGCTAGCTACCGAGGTGTCTGACTAACTGTTGCTGATGTTGAAAGAAGCGTTCCGTCCACTAGATTATACGTCACACCAGCAGCATTGCCTCAAAGTCTCACTTCGCCATCTGCTGACTGGGGTGGGTAACGCAGTTGAGTAAAATGAATATCTAATTTTCAGACAAAAAGTTAAAGTGAGTTTTTTACTCACCAGTGTAACAACACAGTGTGGTTAAAGACTTAGTAACTGAATTGTAGTCATTCTGACTGACATCTGGAATCTTTTATCGATTTGGGGGATTTTTCCATGATTCTATGTCTCTGCTCTTTTCATCTGCAGTCATTTAGTTGGGTTCTAACTGGTCTCCATTAGTTGGGCTCCAGCTCACTGACCATAGCTAGTTGGCTAAATAGCTAATGTTAGCTGGCTGGCTAAGATAACTGCATATAGCTAACATTCTTTGATATTTGGTTAGATGGTGTTATGTATTTCCAAGACGTTGGTTTACTTCAATCACTCAAGTCATGGATGGAAACGATTGGTTTAATTTGAAGCTCTACATTTGGAAGTTATTTATGTTGTAGTTTACATCAAAGGTAATAGGCTGGTCCTCCATATTACTTCACACCTGACATTATCATGCTTCTGAATTCTGATTGGTTTTTATGAAACAACTCCAAAAATAGAACTGTGAGGTGTAACTTTGCAATGGGAATTAAAACATTTTTGGGGAAAATTGAAAACCTAAACATAAAATGGGCTATGTACACAAACATCTGCCACAATAATCATATTACTTAGATATTTCAAACAAGCTCCTTATAAACTGCACAACTCCAAAAATGCTGTTGTTTTGACAATAGCAATAAATCACTGATATCGATTGGGGGGGGGGATTAGTTTCAACAGCACAGACAACCTGAAACACATACATTTACATTTACATTTAAGTCATTTAGCAGACGCTCTTATCCAGAGCGACTTACAAATTGGTGCATTCACCTTATGACATCCAGTGGAACAGCCACTTTACAATAGTGCATCTACATATTTTAAGGGGGGAGGGGGGTGAGAAGGATTACTTTATCCTATCCTAGGTATTCCTTAAAGAGGTGGGGTTTCAGGTGTCTCCGGAAGGTGGTGATTGACTCCGCTGTCCTGGCGTCGTGAGGGAGTTTGTTCCACCATTGGGGAGCCAGAGCAGCGAACAGTTTTGACTGGGCTGAGCGGGAACTGTACTTCCTCAGTGGTAGGGAGGCGAGCAGGCCAGAGGTGGATGAACGCAGTGCCCTTATTTGGGTGTAGGGCCTGATCAGAGCCTGGAGGTACTGAGGTGCCGTTCCCCTCACAGCTCCGTAGGCAAGCACCATGGTCTTGTAGCGGATGCGAGGGAAGCCAGTGGAGCGGAGGAGCGGGGTGACGTGAGAGAACTTGGGAAGGTTGAACACTAGACGGGCTGCGGCGTTCTGGATGAGTTGAAGGGGTTTAATGGCACAGGCAGGGAGCCCAGCCAACAGCGAGTTGCAGTAATCCAGACGGGAGATGACAAGTGCCTGGAAGGACCTGCGCCGCTTCCTGTGTGAGGCAGGGTCCAGGATGTTGTAGAGCATGAACCTACAGGAACGGGCCAGCCTTGATGTTAGTTGAGAACGACAGGGTGTTGTCCAGGATCACGCCAAGGTTCTTAGCGCTCTGGGAAGGACACAATGGAGTTGTCAACCGTGATGGCGAGATCATGGAACGGGCAGTCCTTCCCCGGGAGGAAGAGCAGCTCCGTCTTGCCGGATATGTCTGCCAGACATGCAGAGATGCGATTAATCAGAAGGGGGAAAGGAGAAGATTAATTGTGTGTCATAGCAATGATAGGAGAGACCAGGAGGTTATGACAGAGCCAAGTGACTTGGTGTATAGCGAGAATAGGAGAGGGCCTAGAACAGAGCCCTGGGGGACACCAGTGGTGAGAGCGCATGGTGAGGAGACAGATTCTCCACGCCACGGGGAGCGACCTGAGGTAGGACGCAATCAAGTGGGCCTGGAGATGCCCAACTAGAGAGAGGAGGATCTGATGGTTCACAGTATCAAGGCGCCGATAGGTCTAGAAGGATGAGAGCAGAGGAGAGAGAGTTAGCTTTAGTGTGAGAGAAGAGCAGTCTCAGTTGAATGACTAGTCTTGAAACCTGACTGATTTGGATCAAGAAGGTCATTCTGAGAGAGATTGTAGAGTTTTGGAGAGAAAAGAAAGAGGTCTGTAGTTGTTGACATCGGGGATACAGCCAAACCTACAGAACGTGGCCACCGCCATGTTAGTTGAGAACGACAGGGTGTTGGGATCACGCCAAGGTTCTTAGCGTCTGGGAGGAGGACACAATGGAGTTGTCAACCGTGATGGCGAGATCATGGAACGGGCAGTCCTTCCCCGGGAGGAAGAGCAGCTACTGGTCTTGCCGAATTCAGCTTGAGATGGTGATCCGTCATCCACACTGAATGTCTGCCAGACATGCAGAGATGCGATTCGCCACCTGGTCATCAGAAGGGGGAAAGGAGAAGATTAATTGTGTGGTCTGGAGAGAATGAGGGAGAGACCATGTGAGGTTATGACAGAGCCAAGACTTGGTGTCATCTGCGAGAGGAGAGGGCCTAGAACCTCAGGGGAGGGTGAGGGCGCATGTGAGGAGACAGATGACGCCACCTAGGAGCGAACGTTAATGTCGCTTTGACGCATCTGCAGAGCCCAACTCGGAGAGGGGGAGGGAGGATGGAAGGATTCAGGAGGCAGCCGGAGGTCTAGAAGGATGAAAGAGCAGAGGGTTAGAGGCAGATGCTTGGAATTTAGAGTGGTAGAAAGTGGCTTTAGCAGCAGAGACAGAGGAGGAAAATGTAGAGAGGATTTGGAGTGAAGGATGCCAGGTCTGAGGGAGATATTTCCGCAAGCTGTTCTGTGAGCTCGCAAGAGTTTTGGACGGAGAAAAGGAGGGATACTGAGCCGGCCTGGAAGATAGGGGACATAGAGGTCAAAGGATGCAGAAAGGGAGGAGAGGAGGGTTGAGGAGGCAGAATCAGGAGATAGGTTGGAGAAGGTTTGAGCAGAGGGAAGAGATGATAGGATGGAAGAGGAGAGAGAGGGGGAGAGAGAGAGCGAAGGTTGTTGGGACGGCGCGATACCATCCGAGTAGGGGCAGTGTGGGAAGTGTTGGATGAGAGCGAGAGAGGGAAAAGGATACAAGGTAGTGGTCGGAGACTTGGAGGGGAGTTGCAATGAGGTTAGTGGAAAAACAGCATCTAGTAAAGATGAGGTCGAGCGTATTGCCTGCCTTGTGAGTAGGGGGAAGGTGAGAGGGTGAGGTCAAAAGAGGAGAGGAGTGGAAAGAAGGAGGCAGAGAGGAATGAGTCAAAGGTAGACGTTGGGAGGTTAAAGTCTGAGCCGTCCTCAGGAAAGGAGCTTATCAAGGCATCAAGCTCATTGATGAACTCTCCAAGGGGACCTGTGGGCGATAAATGATAAGGATGTTAAGCTTGAAAGGGCTGGTAACTGTGACAGCATGAAATTCAAAGGAGGCGATAGACAGATGGGTAAGGGGAGAAAGAGAGAATGACCACTTGGGAGAGATAAGGATCCCGATGCCACCACCCCGCTGACCAGAAGCTCTCGGGGTGTGCGAGAACATGGGAGGTGAGTCAGGGAGAAGGTCTGCAGGTGGGAGGGGATAGGGGGGGCAGGTTGGACAAGACGAGATCGGACGAAGAGAGAGCAGTAGGAGTAGCAGTGTTATCTGTGGTGATCCATGTTTCTGTCAGTGCCAAGAAGTCGAGGGACTGGAGGGAGGCATAGGCTGAGATGAACTCTGCCTTGTTGGCTGCAGATCGGCAGTTCCAGAGGCTACCGGAGACCTGGGAACTCCACGTGGGTCGTGCGCGGACTGGGACCACCAGATTGAGGGTGGCATGAACGGCCACGCAGGTGTGGAGCGTTTGTATGGTCTGTGCAGAGAGGAGAGAACAGGGATAGACAGACACATAGTTGACAGGCTACAGAAGAGGCTACGCTAATGCAAGGAGATTGGAATGACAAGTGGACTACACGTCTCAAATGTTCAGAAAGTTAAGCTTACGTAGCAAGAATCTTATTGACTAAAATGATTAAAATGATACAGTACTGCTGAAGTAGGCTAGCTGGCAGTGGCTGCGTTGTTGACTTTGTAGGCTAGCTGGCAGTGGCTGCGTTGTTGACACTACACTAATCAAGTTGTTCCGTTGAGTGTAATAGTTTCTACAGTGCTGCTATTCGGGGGCTAGCTGGCTAGCTAGCAGTGTTGATTACGTTACGTTAAAAGAACGACAACAATTATCTTTGATACACAGACGGCTATGTAGCTAGCTATGTAGCTAGCTACGATCAAACAAATCAAACCGTTGTGCTGTAATGAAATGAAATATGTGATACTACCTGTGGAGCGAAGCGGAATGCGACCGGGTTGTTGAGTGCGGAAGTTCTATTCAGTAGACGTTGGCTAGCTGTTGGCTAGCTAGCAGTGTCTCCTACGTTAAGGACGACAAATAGCTGGCTAGATAACCTCAGTAAATTAAGATAATCACTCTAAGACTACACGCTCTAAACTACACAATTATCTTGGATACGAAGACAGCAAAGACAACTATGTAGCTAGCTAACACTACACTAATCAAGTCGTTCAGTTGAGTGTAATAGTTTCTACAGTGCTGCAATTCGGTAGACGGTGGACGTATGCAAGCTGGCTAGCTGCTGGGCAGATAGCAGTGTAGACTACGTTAGGACGACGAAATACAAGTTGCAATAGAAGTACTGTTTCACTATGTTGTCCTCTTTCTTTTCCTTTTTCTTCTGTCCTTCTTTTGTCCTTATTTTGTCTTCCTTTCTTCTGTTAACTAGATATTTTTTGTTGTTATTCTTTGTAAGCTAGCTAGCTTCTTCCAGGAGAGTCCCTAGCAACTGCTTAGCAACAAGTAAACAATTCTGCTAGCAATTCAGCTAGCTAAGATAACTGTACAATTTTATGAAAAATAGTTAATTTTTCAAAAGCCTGTCTTTTTCACATGGAAAGTGGAGATATCTTTTACCTCACTGATTAGAGGACAACCTGCAGAAGACAGTCAGCTACATTTTGGAGTGGTGCATTTAAATGTAGGGGTCACTAAACAAAGGAACACACCACTTATTTGTCATAACTCATCGATATCATGTTGATATCAGGTGTGCGAGAGGAGGGAGATGAGGGTGCACGTTCTGTTAAAACTAACAGCTCAAAAATCACATGGAATTTGGGAAAAATGTGTACATCACTGGTTAGAGGACAATTTGAAGAAAACAGCTAGCTACATTTTGAAGTGTTGATTTAAGATTCAAGATTCAATGAGTAAAAACTCTTCCTACACTGAGTACAGCTATAAGACTTCTCTCCTGTGTGCGTTCTCTGGTGTGATATCAGGTCGGTTGAATGAGTAAAACTCTTCCCGCATTGAGTACAGCTAAAAGGTTTATCTTCTGTATGTGTTCCCTGGTGTGATATCAGTGTAGCTGACTGTGAAAAACTAAAAGCGAAAAGGTTTCTCTCTTGTGTGTATTCTCTGGTGTGCTTTTAAATGTTCTGAAGAAACAAAACTCTTCCCACAGTCAGAATAGCAGTGGGATATCTTCCCTCTGGGTCTCTGCTGGTGTTTCTTGAAGTGTTCTAATGTGGAGAGACTTTTCTCTGCCTCGTCACAATCATGAGGTTGTTGAGGGTCCCCAGAGGATCCACGATAGTCACTTCTCTCTCCTGCGTGAACACCAAAGTCAGGCAGATGGTTAAAGAGAAACCGATAGTTATGGATGTACTATATATGCCTGGAGCAAAAATGGTGATAAAAGATTTTAGTTTTTCACAATGTATTCTGAATGTGAAGGGGGGGAAACTCAGGGAAGTAACCTCCATTTCCAGGTTGCTTATGAGAGTATTTCACACTACTTTGGATTATAATTGTTAAGGCTCGTTTGAATGTTCTGCTTAAAATAATGTTTGTGTCATCATCACAAATCAACCATTTTTTATTTAAAAAACACTTCAACCAGTAAAATGCTCTTTTTGCTAGATTTCCATCAGCCTGACAAAAAGGGTTTGTACACTAAGTGTTTGCCAAATTTGCCCATAACTTCACCTAACAGCAGCATAGACCTACTGTAGGACCAATAACTTCACCTAACAACAACATAGACCTAGGACTATAAATCATTTAATATGTCAGGTGAAACATGGAAACTAAAATGTCTTTGTCATGACATTTCATAACCTGATCACCAGATAATTTTGTGAATAATCCCACTAGGCTACTCTGTAATGTGTTGTCATTCTCAATGTCCTGAATAAAAGGAAAATAGCCCTGTGTTTTGTACAATAGCCTATCCATCAAGGAACAGTTCTCCAGACATTAAGAGCTAAGTATCTCTGTGTGCAAACTGACTAACGAGCCTCTACTGTAAATCAAGCAGACAATAACACATTATAAACATCAATTTGTTAGGGATGTTGGATCCAACGTGGAGCACGGCATAACTGTATTTACCCGAGTAATGAATGAAGAAGCACTTTGGTTATTGTTGCAAGTCGTGATGTTTGTCATTCAGAAAATGATTTCCTGGATCAGCTGATGATAGTTGAACATGTGACTGTAACTAAACTGCTACAGTATTAAGACTGATGTGTAATTATTGAAGAACTGTGTTAATGACAGTATCCATTTGGGTGTTGTCAATAAAGTTAAGGTGACTCTCGGTTAGAACCATTGGATTTAGCAAACTCTGGAATGATTTTGGATTTCTGTGCCCATGAAAACTGTTTTCCCAGCGTAACATAAGGAGACACTAAATGTTAGGTAGTTAGAGAGCATTTCAGAGATCTGAATACAAAAAAACTGTCCCACAGCAAGATCCAGTATTTAAGTTGAAGTTCATCATTTGACAAGCTTAACGTTATGACTATAACTACTGTTACCTGAAGGAGGGAAACTAGGTACAACATACTATTAAATCCATGCCTCGCTGGAAGCCACGCCTTCCACAGGTAATGAGCATGAGGCTCTGATTTATTCCTTAAATTTCATACCGCTCTTCACCATCCCAGGAAAGGGTGTATTCAAACAGGTGTTGTACCTCATTTCCCTCCTTCAGGGAAGAGTAATTATAGTCAAAGTTACATTTGGGGATGTCTGTTAGTATTTCTGATTGTCTTAACGCTGCACCACTAATGAGTTGGAGCTTCTCAAAGTATTTTTTTCTTAATCTCAAACAGCAAGTAAACAAAGTCTACTCAAAATCAATTGTGAATGACAATAGTTCCTCAAAGTATTTTCGTAAAATATTTCCAGGTCTCGGCCCTTCGATAACCACTCAGCATAAAAGGGAAAAATGTAATGCTCTGATCCAGTGGAAATGTCATAAAATACCAGATTGCTTCTTATCCTTTACACCATAATAGCCGACAGCTGTGTCAGTCCCAAACTCACTGGCCGGGAAACTCTGAGGGCCCAGAATATTTTATACAATGTTGCAAGCTTGCTATCACGAGTTTCGGGCCAATCCAGTTGATACAATGTTTAAAGTTCGTTGTACACAGATCATGTGCAGCCAATGTGATTTATAGGATATTTATTTTATCAGGATATTTTCTACCTGCAGACTGCAATGTTTTTATTTGTTGGCTATATGTCAGCTATTTTTACATAGCTGGCAATGGCAATAAAAGTTACTTTTAGATTTGTATAATTTTCATTTAGATTTAGATAGAATATAGATTAATCACAGACAATGATTTTGAGATACTATTATAAATTAAATTAATATTTTCCACAAAAATGAGCATATGAAAATCATAACTTGCACGCAGATTGGTAGAAATGGTAAGATAAATTGGCACTCCAAATGGAAAAAGTTTGACGACCGCTGGTGTCGTGTATTACTGAAAACTTCAGGAGCATAACGGCAGAAGTCCAGCAGCAGCGGGAGGAGGAGAGGTTTTCTACTTCTGTTGAGGTTATATTGATGAATGGCTCCCTTGAGTAATTTGTGTATCTGTAATTATTTAATCAAACAGCGTGCTTAAAGCATCAGACAAGTTATGCACATATAGTTGATGTATTTTAAACATGGGGTGATTGGTAGAAAGTACAGGTGACTCTTGGGTGACCAAGATTTATTTTAGTTGGTGACAGCACTGGAACATGATTTTGAGGCTCCCGAGAGGCACAGCGGTCTAAGACACTGCATCTCAGTGCTTGAGGCATCACTAGACACCCTGGTTCAAATCCAGGCTGTGTCACAACCGGCCTTGATTGGGAGTCCCATAGGATGGCGCACAATTGGCCCAGCGCCGTACAGGGTAGGCAGTCATTGTTAATAAGAATTTGTTCTTAAATGACTTGCCTAGTTAAATAAAGGTTACATTTAAATAAATAAAAATTTATGACAAACCATTTTCTATAAATCAATCAAGGCACCAACTTTGAGAAGATTTAAAAACAAAAGTTTGAAACCAAATCATGAATGTAATTGAATCTAGGTATGTTTCGCCTTTAATGTAATAGCAAGAAAATAAATTGGCTGAATATTATACAATGACTTATCAACAGCTGTAACAATTCGACCTCCACAGGAAATCTACACAGGTAATTATAGAATATACTATATATCCTAGAAACCTGGTTAAACTATCATTATGACATCATGGATGAATTCTAGAATATACTATATAACCTAGAAACCTGGTTAAACTATCACTATGATATCATGGATGAATTCTAGAATATACTATATAGCCTAGAAACCTGGTTAAACTATCATTATGACATCATGGATGAGTTCTAGAATATACTATATAGCCTAGAAACCTGGTTAAACTATCATTATGACATCATGGATCAATCTGGACCCCCTCTTTCTAAAAATTATCTGCCGAAATTGTTGCAACCCCTATTACTAGCCTGTTCAACCTCTCTTTTGTTTCGTCTGAGATTCCCAAAGATTGGAAAGCTGCCACGGTCATCCCCCTCTTCAAAGGGGGTGACACTCTAGACCCAAACTGCTACAGATCTATATCTATCCTACCCTGTCTTTCTAAGATCTTCGAAAGCCAAGTTAACAAACAGATTACTGACCATTTCGAATCCCACCGTACCTTCTCCCCTATGCAATCTGGTTTCAGAGCTTGTCATAGATGCACCTCAGCCACGCTCAAGGTCCTAAACGACATCATAACCACCATCGATAAGAGACATTACTGTGCAACCGAATTCATCGACCTGGCCAAGGCTTTCGACTCTGTCAATCACACTTATTCAAATCAAATCAAATGTATTTATATAGCCCTTCGTATATCAGCTGATATCTCAAAGTGCTGTACAGAAACCCAGCCTAAAACCCCAAACAGCAAGCAATGCAGGTGTTGAAGCACATTGGCTAGGAAAAACTCCCTAGAAAGGCCAAAACCTAGGAAGAAACCTAGAGAGGAACCAGGCTATGAATGGTGGCCAGTCCTCTTCTCGCTGTGCCGGGTGGAGATTACAACAGAACATGGCCAAGAATTCAAATGTTCACAAATGACCAGCATGGTCAAATCATAGGTCTGGGACAGGTAGCACGTCCGGTGAACAGGTCAGGTCAAGATATTTTGTCATGAAAAGATGCTCGACTATGAATATAATTGACAGCTTTTGAAAGAAAACACTCTGACGTTTCCAAAACTGCAAAGATATTGTCTGTGAGTGCCACAGAACTGATGTTACAGAAAAAAATAGATAAAAATCCAATCAAGAAGTGCCGCATTTTTTGAAACCGCCTCATGCCAATGACTCCTTATATGGCTGTGAATGGGCCACGAATGAGCGTAGGCTTTCTGTCGCTTCCCCAAGGTGCCGACAGCATTGCGGCGAATTTGTAGGCATATCATGGGAAGATTGACCATAAGAGACTACATCTACCAGGTGGTCGCTTGGTGTCCTCCGTCGCAATTATTGCGTAATCTCCAGCTGCAGTATTTTTCCGTTTGCTTCTGATGAGAAGCCAACTGCCACACCTGATAGATTATCAAATAGATATGTGAAAAACACCTTGAGGATTGATTCTAAACAACGTTTGGCATGTTTCTGTCGATATTATGGAGCTAATTTTGAAAAAAGTTTGGCGTTGTAAGTGACTGCATTTTCCAGTCTTTTTCTTAGCTAAACGTGATGAACAAAACGGAGCTATTTCGTCTACACAAATAATCTTTTTGGAAAAAATGAACATTTGCTATCCAACTGAGAGTCTCGTCATTGAAAACATCCGAAGTTCTTCAAAGGTAAATTATTTTATTTGAATCCTTTTCTAGTTTTTGTGAAAATGTTGCCTGCTGAATGCTAGGCTTAATGCTATGCTAGGCTATCAATACTCTTACACAAATGCTTGTGTAGCTTTGGTTAAAGCATATTTTGAAAATCTGAGATGACAGTGTTGTTAACAAAAGGCTGTGTTTGAATATATTTATTTCATTTAATTTGCAAATTTTCATGAATAGGAAACGTTGCGTTATGGTAATGAGCTTGAGGCTATGATTACGCTCCCGGATACGGGATTGCTCATCGCTAGAGGTTAAATTCACACAGAACACCGGATAAGACAGGAGAAGTACTCCAGATATAACAAACTGACCGTTGCCCCCCGACACATAAACTACTGCAGCATAAATACTAGAGGCTGAGACAGGAGGGGTCAGGAGACACTGTGGCCCCATCTGATGATACCCCCGGACAGGGCCAAACAGGAAGGATATAATCCCACCCACTTTGTCAAAGCACAGCCCCCACACCACTAGAGGGATATCTTCAACCACCAACTTACCATCCTGAGACAACGCCGAGTATAGCCCACAAAGACCTCCGCCACGGCACAACCCAAGGGGGTTTGGCAGACTCGACAGCCTTGGTTTCTCAAATGATTGCCTCACCTGGTTTACCAACTACCTCTCTGATAGAGTTCAGTGTATCAAATCGGAGGGCCTGTTGTCCGGACCTCTGACAGTCTCTATGGGTGTGCCACAGGGTTCAATTCTCGGGCCGACTCTCTTGTCTGTATACATCAATGATGTTGCTCTTGCTGCTGGTGATTCTCTGATCCACCTCTACGCAGACGACACCATTCTGTGTAATTCTGGCCCCTATTTGGACACTGTTAACTTACCTCCAGACGAGCTTCAATGCCATACAACTCTCCTTCCGTGGCCTCCAATTGCTTTTAAACGCAAGTAAAACTAAATGCATGCTATTCAATCTATCACTGTCCGCACCTGCTCGCCCGTCCAGCATCACTATTCTGGATGGCTCTTATTTAGAATACGTGGACAACTACAAATACCTTGGTGTCTGGTTAGACTGTAAACTCTCCTTCCAGACTCACATTAAGCATCTCCAATCCAAAACTATATCGCAACAAAGCATCCTTCACTCATGCTGCCAAACATACCTTCGTTAAACTGACCATCCTACCGATCCTCGACTTCGTTGATGTCATCTATAAAATAGCCTCCAACACTCTACTCAACAAACTGGATGCAGTCTATCACAGTGCCATCCGTTTTGTCACCAAAGCCCCATACACTACCCACCATTGCGACCTGTACGCTCTCGTTGATTGGCCCTCGCTTCATACTCATCGCCAAACCCACTGGCGACAGGTTATATACAAGTCTAGGTAAAGCCCCGCCTTATCTCAGCTCACTGGTCACCATAGCTATATTGTAATTACTTTGCCACCATGGCCTATTTATTTCCTTAACTTATCTGATTTGCAGTCACCGCATATAGACTTTTTTATTTATTTTGTTCTACTGTATTAGTCCATCGGTAAATAGCCCACCCAATTTACCTACCTCATCCCCATACTGTTTTTATTATTTACTTTTCTGCTTTTTTGCACACCAGTATCTCTACCTGCACATGACCATTTGATCATTTATCACTCCAGTGTTAATCTGCTAAATTGTAATTATTCGCCTACCTCCTCTTGCCTTTTGCACACAATGTATATAGACTCATTTTTCCTTTTTTCTACTGTGCTATTGACTTGTTTATTGTTTCTCCATGTGTAACTTTGTGTTGTTGTCTGTTCACACTGCTATGCTTTATCTTGGCCAGGTCGCAGTTGCAAATGAGAACTTGTTCTCACCTAGCCTACCTGATTAAATAAAGGTGAAATAAAATTAAAATAATTAAAAATATACTATATAGCCTCAATCTGTTTAGAACTATAATTCTGACCTCATGGATGGCCAGTCTTTGTATTTATAGTTTGGTGAATTCAGGGGGAGCCCTGAACTGAACTCAAACCTGGGTCCAGTGACTGTCAAGCCAACACCTTATAACTGTTACGCCAAGATGTCTGAACTTCTTGATGAGGTCGCTAGGTGTTGGGTTACAGTTGCTACAATAGCTTTCTCTATGAATTTAAGAGTGGTTATATTTCTCCAGCCCCACACCCTCAGCTGTTTACCAAACAAAGTCTCTGGACAGCCATTTTGTTGCTGATTTAAAAAAAACACACAACTAATCTGCAGTTGAAACAATAACAAAGCTGTCATTCCACCACTGTTTTGGTAATAAGATGATGATGGGGCTGGAGAAATGTAACTACTCTCAAATTCATTGACAGACCTATGGATACAAGGACTGACCATCCATGATATCAACATTATAGTTTTAACCATGTTGAGGCTATGCAGTGTTGATTTACATTGTTTCTAAACATTGGAGTAAAAAAAGCTTATTTTGGGTTCTGATGGGGTACAACAGTTGAACTATGCGGCATGTGTTATATTCTTCAAGAATCAATGGCTATAAATAAATAATTTAAAAGTCACAATATGGATGTAGCAATTGCAGATTTCCGCTTTAACACCAAACATCAGTTCAACAACTGCAGAGTTTGTGCCTCTGTTTTTAAGACACTACTTACTAGTGTTAATCAGGGAACGGTTTCTCAAAACCATCTTATGGCTAAGTTCATTGTTAGAACCATTGGATGCGTTTGGGCAAACGGGCCCAGATATACAGATTCCTCCTCTTCCTTTTTCGATGTGGCAGTCATCTCCCCCTCCTTCTCTTTCACTCCAAAAACGGAATCCTCCTCTCCTTTTACAGTAACATCTTCTTCTTCTTTCACTCTGAACGCACCGTTTTCTTCTTTCACTGTAACAGCCTCACTCTCTACTTCTTGTTTTACTGTGATGTCCTCCGTCCAGCAGACCTCTTCTTCTTTAGCAGGTGAGTAGCTTAGTGACCGCATGGTCAGAGATGTTAGCTAGCTACGCTAATGCTAACTTAACCAGCCCGCTAGCTGACTAAAAACAACACAGTAAATATGAAATTAAATCGGATAACTAACTAGACGGCAGAAACACAGTGGCTAATAAACACTAAAGCGTCTAAAGAGCTTTATTGGTTCGGCTATTTTGTCTAGCAAGCTACCGAAGTGGCTGACTAACTGTTGCTGCTGTTGAAAGAAATGTTCCGACCACTACATTATACGTCACACTAGCAGCATTGCCTTAAAGTCCCACATCGTCATCTGTTGACTGGAGTGGGTAACGCAGTTGAGTAAAATGTAATTTTCAGAGAAAAAGTTCAAGTGTAGGAAGCATGAGTTTTTACTCACCAGTGTAACAACACAGTGTGGTTAAAGACTTTGTAACTTAGCTGTAGTCACGATCTGGTTACCTATGAGTACAAACAGTTATGTTTTTGCGTTGTTACATATTTGACTTATTTCCGGATATCTTCTAAACTACCCACAATGCACTATTTCTCAACATCATATGGATGATAAACTCTGTGCCACAGAGTTTGTGTGCTAGCTCGGTATCTAGCTCAAGCTTGCAAACGTTAACCACACCTCATGCTTTCATATACTGTGTGTTTGTGTTATCTAGAGGGAACCTGTTAGCACGGCAGACTCTGGTGACTTGCTGTGGTAATTGGTATCGGGCTTGTTCGACATTGCAGGCGACTGCCTCTGACTGATCTACAAATCACCTTGCATCATAAATAACTACTCATTATTATTTATAAATCAGTCAGCCAGTCACCATTTAGCCACAATGCAGCATGGATTTGATGTCATACATTTTAAGTTATTTCTGTTGTAGTTTACATCATAGGGAATAGGCTGGTCCTCTATATTACATCACCACATAACATGGTTTTATGTAATAAGGTGTAACTTTGCATTGGGACTTAAAACATATATTTCATTTGATATTTTATAAACAATACAAAACATACACATACAAATGATACCATCATAAAAACATTAACTACATCACACCTGCCCAGACCCACTAGCACACACCTCCATCTCCATTAACTACATCACACCTGCCCAGAACCACTAGAACACACCCCCATCTCCATTAACTACATCACACCTGCTCAGACCCACTAGAAAACACCTCCATCAACTACATCACACCTGCCCAGAACCACTAGAAAACACCTACATCTACATTAACTACATCACACCTGCCCAGACCCACTAGAACACACCTCCATTAACTACATCACACATGAGCAGAACCACTAGAACACACCCCCATCTCCATTAACTACATCACACCTACCCAGAACCACTAGAACACACCTCCATCTCCATTAACTACATCACACCTGCCCAGAACCACTGGAACACACCCCCATCTCCATTAACTACATCACACCTGCTCAGACCCACTAGAAAACACCTCCATCAACTACATCACACCTGCCCAGAACCACTAGAACACACCTCCATCTACATTAACTACATCACACCTGCCCAGACCCACTGGAACACACCTCCATTAACTACATCACACCTGCCCAGAACCACTACAACACACCCCCATCTCCATCAACTACATCACACCTGCCCAGAACCACTAGAACACACCCCCATCTCCATTACAATTACATACAGTACCAGTCAAAAGTTTGGACACACTTACTCATTCAAGGGTTTTTATTTTACTATTTTCTACATTGTAGAATAATAGTGAAGACATCAAAACTATGTAATGACACATGTTGAATCGTGTAGTAACGATAAAAGGTTAAACAAATCAAAATATATTTGAGATTTGAGATTCTTCAACGCAGTCACCCTTTGCCTTGATGACAGCTTTGCACACTCTTGGCATTCTCTCTACCAGCTTCATGAGGTAGTCACCTGGAATTAATTTCAATTAACAGGTGTGCCTAGTGAAATGTTAATTTGTGGAATTTCTTTCCTTCTTAATGAGTTTGAGCCAATCAGTTGTGTTGTGACAAGGTATGGGTGGCTCTCATGAGGATTGCCACAGGAAAGGAAGACCCAGAGATACCTCTGCTGAAGAAGACACGTTCATTAGAGTTAACTGCACCTCACATTGCAGCCCAAATAAATGCTTCACAGATGAACAGACACATCTCAACATTAACTGTTCAGAGGCTGTGTGAATCAGGCCTTCATGGTTGGTTGAATTGCTGCATGCAAAAACACTGTTTACAAAAGCTTTGTTAAAAAACAATGTGTTTTTCTTTCAAAAACAAGGACATTTCTGTTATGCAGGTGAATGAGGACCCAAAAGCGACTTGGCGAAAACAGAGTCTTTAATCCAGTTTAAGGAAATAGCAATACTCCTAGACAAATCGGAGCGGTAAATAAAGCATAAGAAACAATTTCACTCGTAATCACGAGAACTGACTGGAGACTCGATAATGAACTGCAGGTTGCCTCGGGAAGGCACTTGACCGTAGCAGACTCAGACACCTGCTCACCACGCAGCATCTGAGGGAAACACGACACGACAGGGCGATACAAAGACACAGCACGGTGAACAGTATACAAGGATCCGACAGGGCAGAAACGGAAAACAAGGGGAGAAATAGGGACTCTAATCAGGGGAAAAGATAGGGAACAGGTGTGGGAAGACTAAATGATTGATTAGGGGAATAGGAACAGCTGGGAGCAGGAACGGAACGATAGAGAGAAGAGAGAGAGGAAGGGAGAGAGAAAAAGGGGAACGAACCTAAAAAGACCAGCAGGGGGAAAATGAACAGAGGGAAAAGCAAAATGACAAGACAATATAAGACAAAACATGACAGTACCCCCCCACTCACCGAGCGCCTCCTGGCGCACTCGAGGAGGAATCCTGGCGGCAACGGAGGAAATCATCAATCAGTGAACGGTCCAGCACGTCCCGAGACGGAACCCAACTCCTCTCCTCAGGACCGTAACCCTCCCAATCCACTAAGTATTGGTGACCCCGTCCCCGAGAACGCATGTCCATGATCCTACGTACCTTGTAAATAGGTGCGCTCTCGACAAGGACGGGAGGGGGAGGGAAGACGAACGGGGTGCGAAGAAAGGGCTTGACACAGGAGACATGGAAGACAGGATGGACGCGACGAAGATGTCGCGGAAGAAGCAGTCGCACAGCGACAGGATTGACGACCTGGGAGACACGGAACGGACCAATGAACCGCGGAGTCAACTTACGAGAAGCTGTCGTAAGAGGAAGGTTGCGAGTGGAAAACCACACTCTCTGGCCGCAACAATACCTAGGACTCTTAATCCTACGTTTATTGGCGGCTCTCACAGTCTGTGCCCTGTAACGGCAAAGTGCAGACCTCACCCTCCTCCAGGTGCGCTCACAACGTTGGACAAACGCTTGAGCGGAGGGAACGCTGGACTCGGCAAGCTGGGATGAGAACAGAGGAGGCTGGTAACCCAGACTAATCTGAAACGGAGATAACCCGGTAGCAGACGAAGGAAGCGAGTTGTGAGCGTATTCTGCCCAGGGGAGCTGTTCTGCCCAAGACGCAGGGTTTCTGAAAGAAAGGCTGCGTAGTATGCGACCAATCGTCTGATTGGCCCTCTCTGCTTGACCGTTAGACTGGGGATGAAACCCGGAAGAGAGACTGACGGACGCACCAATCAAATGACAGAACTCCCTCCAAAACTGTGACGTGAATTGCGGACCTCTGTCTGAAACGGCGTCTAACGGGAGGCCATGAATTCTGAACACATTCTCGATGATGATTTGTGCCGTCTCCTTAGCGGAAGGAAGTTTAGCGAGAGGAATGAAATGTGCCGCCTTAGAGAACCTATCGACAACCGTAAGAATCACAGTCTTTCCCGCAGACAAAGGCAGACCGGTAATGAAGTCTAGGGCGATGTGAGACCATGGTCGAGAAGGAATGGGGAGCGGTCTGAGACGACCGGCAGGAGGAGAGTTACCTGACTTAGTCTGCGCGCAGTCCGAACAAGCAGCCACGAAACGGCGCGTGTCACGCTCCTGAGTCGGCCACCAAAAGCGCTGGCGAATAGAAGCAAGAGTGCCTCGAACACCGGGATGACCAGCTAACTTGGCAGAGTGAGCCCACTGAAGAACAGCCAGACGAGTGGAAACAGGAACGAAAAGAAGGTTACTAGGACAAGCGCGCGGCGACGCAGTGTGCATGAGTGCTTGCTTAACCTGTCTTTCAATTCCCCAGACTGTCAACCTGACAACACGCCCATAAGGAAGAATCCCCTCGGGATCAGTAGAAGCCACAGAAGAACTAAAAAGACGGGATAAGGCATCAGGCTTGGTGTTCTTGCTACCCGGACGGTAAGAAATCACAAACTCGAAATGAGCGAAAAATAACGCCCAACGAGCTTGACGAGCATTAAGTCGTTTGGCAGAACGGATGTACTCAAGGTTCTTATGGTCTGTCCAAACGACAAAAGGAACGGTCGCCCCCTCCAACCACTGTCGCCATTCGCCTAGGGCTAAGCGGATGGCGAGCAGTTCGCGGTTACCCACATCATAGTTGCGTTCAGATGGCGACAGGCGATGAGAAAAATAAGCGCAAGGATGAACCTTATCGTCAGACTGGAAGCGCTGGGATAGAATGGCTCCCACGCCTACCTCTGAAGCGTCAACCTCGACAATGAATTGTCTAGTGACGTCAGGAGTAACGAGGATAGGAGCGGACGTAAAACGTTCTTTTAGAAGATCAAAAGCTCCCTGGGCGGAACCGGACCACTTAAAACACGTCTTGACAGAAGTAAGAGCTGTGAGAGGGGCAGCAACTTGACCGAAATTACGAATGAAACGCCGATAGAAATTAGCGAAACCTAGAAAGCGCTGCAACTCGACACGTGACCTTGGAACGGGCCACTCACTGACAGCTTGGACCTTAGCGGAATCCATCTGAATGCCTTCAGCGGAAATAACGGAACCGAGAAAAGTAACGGAGGAGACATGAAAAGAGCACTTCTCAGCCTTCACGTAGAGACAATTCTCTAAAAGGCGCTGGAGAACACGTCGAACGTGCTGAACATGAATCTCGAGTGACGGTGAAAAAATCAGGATATCGTCAAGGTAGACAAAAACAAAGATGTTCAGCATGTCTCTCAGAACATCATTAACTAATGCCTGAAAAACAGCTGGCGCATTGGCGAGACCAAACGGCAGAACCCGGTACTCAAAATGCCCTAACGGAGTGTTAAACGCCGTTTTCCACTCGTCCCCCTCTCTGATGCGCACGAGATGGTAAGCGTTACGAAGGTCCAACTTAGTAAAGCACCTGACTCCTGCAGAATCTCGAAGGCTGATGACATAAGGGGAAGCGGATAACGATTCTTAACCGTTATGTCATTCAGCCCTCGATAATCCACGCAGGGGCGTAGAGTACCGTCCTTTTTCTTAACAAAAAACCCCGCCCCGGCCGGAGAGGAAGAAGGCACTATGGTACCGGCGTCAAGAGACACAGACAAATAATCCTCGAGAGCCTTACGTTCGGGAGCCGACAGAGAGTATAGTCTACCCCGAGGAGGAGTGGTCCCCGGAAGGAGATCAATACTACAATCATACGACCGGTGAGGAGGAAGGGAGTTGGCTCGGGACCGACTGAAGACCGTGCGCAGATCATGATATTCCTCCGGCACTCCTGTCAAATCGCCAGGTTCCTCCTGAGAAGTGGGGACAGAAGAAATGGGAGGGATGGCAGACATTAAACACTTCACATGACAAGAAACGTTCCAGGATAGGATAGAATTACTAGACCAATTAATAGAAGGATTATGACATACTAGCCAGGGATGACCCAAAACAACAGGTGTAAAAGGTGAACGAAAAATCAAAAAAGAAATAGTCTCACTGTGGTTACCAGATACTGTGAGGGTTAAAGGTAGTGTCTCAAATCTGATACTGGGAAGATGACTACCATCTAAGGCGAACATGGGCGTAGGCTTGTCTAACTGTCTGAAAGGAATGTCATGTTTCCGAGCCCATGCTTCGTCCATGAAACAACCCTCAGCCCCAGAGTCTATCAAGGCACTGCATGTAGCACCCGAACCGGTCCAGCGTAGATGGACCGACATAGTAGTACAGGATCTAGATGGAGAGACCTGAGTAGTAGCACTCACCAGTAGCCCTCCGCTTACTGATGAGCTCTGGCTTTACTGGACATGAATTGACAAAATGTCCATCAAATCCGCAATAGAGGCACAGGCGGTTGGTGATCCTCCGTTCCCTCTCCTTAGTCGAGATGCGAATACCTCCCAGCTGCATGGGCTCAGTCTCTGAGCCAGAGGAGGGAGATGGTTGCGATGCGGAGCAGGGAAACACCGTTGACGCGAGCTCTCTTCCACGAGCTTGGTGACGAAGATCTACCCGTCGTTCTATGCGGATGGCGAGAGCAATCAAAGAGTCCACACTGGAAGGAACCTCCCGGGAGAGAATCTCATCTTTAACCACAGCGTGGAGTCCCTCCAGAAAACGAGCGAGCAGCGCCGGCTCGTTCCAGTCACTAGAGGCAGCAAGAGTGCGAAACTCTATAGAGTAATCCGTTATGGATCGATCACCTTGGCATAGGGAAGCCAGGGCCCTAGAAGCCTCCCTACCAAAAACTGAACGGTCAAAAACCCGAATCATTTCCTCTTTAAAGTTCTGGTAATTGTTTGAACAATCAGCCCTTGCCTCCCAGATAGCTGTGCCCCACTCTCGAGCCCGGCCAGTAAGGAGTGAAATGACGTAAGCAACCCGAGCTCTCTCTCTAGAGTATGTGTTGGGTTGGAGAGAGAACACAATATCACACTGGGTGAGAAAGGAGCGGCACTCCTTGGGCTGCCCGGAGTAGCAAGGTGGGTTATTAACCCTAGGTTCCGGAGGCTCGGCAGACCAGGAAGTAACAGGTGGCACGAGACGAAGACTCTGGAACTGTCCAGAGAGGTCGGAAACCTGAGCGGCCAGGTTCTCCATGGCATGACGAGCAGCAGACAATTCCTGCTCGTGTCTGCCAAGCATGGCTCCTTGGATCTCGACGGCAGTGTTACGAGCGTCTGTAGTCGCTGGGTCCATTCTTTGGTCGGATCCTTCTGTTATGCGGGTGAATGAGGACCCAAAAGCGACTTGGCGAAAACAGAGTCTTTAATCCAGTTTAAGGAAATAGCAATACTCCTAGACAAATCGGAGCGGTAAATAAAGCATAAGAAACAATTTCACTCGTAATCACGAGAACTGACTGGAGACTCGATAATGAACTGCAGGTTGCCTCGGGAAGGCACTTGACCGTAGCAGACTCAGACACCTGCTCACCACGCAGCATCTGAGGGAAACACGACACGACAGGGCGATACAAAGACACAGCACGGTGAACAGTATACAAGGATCCGACAGGGCAGAAATGGAAAACAAGGGGAGAAATAGGGACTCTAATCAGGGGAAAAGATAGGGAACAGGCAATTTCTAAGTGACCCCAAACTTTTGAACAGTAATGTATTGTTACACCATGTAGGAGCAGTATAGACCTAGTCCGTTCATTATATACAGTGGGGGGGGGGGGAGTATTTAGTTAGCCACCAATTGTGCAAGTTCTCCCACTTAAAAAGATGAGAGGCCTGTAATTTTCATCATAGGTACACTTCAACTATGACAGTCAAAATGAGGAAAAAAATCCAGAAAATCACGTTGTAGGACTTTTTATGAATGTATTTGCAAATTATGGTGGAAAATAAGTATTTGGTCAATAACAAAAGTTTATCTCAATATTTTGTTATATACCCTTTGTTGGCAATGACAGAGAACATCCCTGGTCATCCCTACTGCCTCTGATCCAGCAGACTCACTAAACACATGCTTCGTGTGTAAATTATGTCTGAGTGTTCCCATGGCTATTTCTTAAATAAAAATACAAGATAATTGTGCTGTCTGGTTTGCTTAATAAATGGAATGTCCAATAATTTATACTTTTACCACTAATACTTAAGTATCTTTTAGCAATGCCATTTACTTAGTATTTTACTGGGTGACTTTCACTTTTACTTGAGACATGTTCTATTAACATATCTTTACTTTTACTAAAGTATGACAATTGGGTACTTTTTAAACCACTGTTCAAGACGTTTAGCACCCAATACCCAACATTCACTTGATGGCTTGAAGTAGGAGTGCTGAACTAGGATCTGTTTAGCATTTGTGAGTAGAATGAATAACATTACTGATTCCAGTTCAACATTCTTAGCCTGAGACATTTCATAAATGTGTACAGAGGAGTACTTTTCTACGATCAGCTTTGCCTAGATCATTCTGAATCAGTTGTCTCTGGAATAAGATTATATGGACAGGGGTGGGTTTGTTCGTAGATCAGCACTCCTTCTCAACACCAGTTGCTGTACCCTAACATTTTATAATCCAATTCCCCTTGCTGTCTATGTCCTTCCGGAACCCCACCTCAACATAGTTCTGTCAAGGCAACAAAAGCAAGTTGGCATGCTCTTGAAAGGAATTTAACTCACAACCTCTCTGGGAATTCACCACCATAACTACTACAACTATTTTTAAACTAGCTTAATTAACATGTGGCTTTCTTCAGGGGGACCAAGACTTGGAACACCTTTGAATGGTCTACAAAGAATGCCCCCAGGTAAAAGTTGGCTTTTGTAGAGTATGGTTGTAGTGTTACTCCACAGCATAATATGTTATCACAACTCTATTGGAATGACATTTGAAACAAGATGTCACTTCATTCTTGCTATTTGGCGGGAACTAGCCCCTTTTCCCCAACATACCTCTTGTTTGCTCTTTCAGAGTCCACAAAGGCAACATGAAAGAAGTTGCTACATTAACTGTTTCTCTGGGATTTGAACTCTCAAACTCTGTTTTGGGGAGCAACCACCATAACCACTACTCTACCAGACAGACAGAGACTAATTATTAAGGGGTACTTGAAAATGCACATTTCAAAGACAACATTTCAGAGGTTGGAGAATGGTGTGGGGGCTTGTACTTCTTGGATCCACCAACCGTTCCTCAATCTTCTTCTGATGACTACAAGCATAGATTATGAATCTTCAAAACCTACACTATAGGATGGATGTGTTTAGGAACGGGGGACAAAATTCGAAAAGGACGTGTTTCCAATGACCAGCAAATAGATCCTAGAAATGTTATTCCATCATCTTAATATTGGACCTTTGTCCCTTTATTTGCCTACTACTGTCAATAAGCTATCATAACATGTGGGTTTTTTCTTGGGGACAAGGTATCGGAGCGCTTTTGAATGGTCTACAAAGCATGCCCCCAGGTCAAAGTTGGCTTTTTGCAGACAAGGATTTTATTGTTACTCCACGACATAGTATGTTATCACAACTCTATTAAAAGGATATTCTATACAAGGTGTCACTTCAGCCCTTCTATTTGATGGGAACTAGCCCCTACCCCCTACACACCTCAAGATAGCTTTTTCATGCCAACAAAAGGCACCATCAAAAATGGCCCTCTAAAATTTGCTCTCCTCAGATTTGAACACTCAAAATCTGGTTTGGGGAGAAAACACCATAACCACTACTCTACCAGACAGGGGCATTGAATAAGGTATTGATTAAGGGACCTGGCGTAGTATAGGGGCAATCTGGGCTACGGAGGGGGGTTGTGCATTGGCTATCCTTCCCTTCCTCCACACGTCGTAGAGTTGACAATGATAGCTGAGGGTGTTAGACCTTTCCAGTTCAATGACCAGCACAGAAAATAATCCATTCAGAATTAAATATACCTGTTACATTCCACATCAGTTACTTATTTTTGAATGGAAATAATCAGTATACAGAATTTGACATTGAATGTAAAGAACATGGATTGAAAGTGAATTACAATATATATATTTTTTAAACCCTGTAATCAATGATCATTTCTAAAGACATAACTTGCCCAATCATGTCTCAGCAATGATTACTTCCAGTGAGGATGGAATTGCGCTATGACACATAACCACAGTGGGCTGCAGGTATAATCCACATAAGCAGTAGCCACCGACCATTATTATCATTATTATTTATTTTTTATCAGTGGTCACTTACTGTTGTGTTACAATAGTAAAATACACAAGGTGACATTTAGAGATTTGGTTGTGAATCAGCAGTTGGTTATCAAATAAAAGTTTGGCACATACACATATGTTATCGCACGGACAGCAAAATGTTGGTTTCTAGCTCCAACAATGCAGTAATACCTAACAATACAAAACACACAATCCTAAAAATGTATGCAGTACATATCAGAACAAATATTGCCAGTCACTGAGTCACAATTAGCCATGTCAGCTACAACAATGTCGATTGGTAAGTTAGTCTGATAGTTATCTAAACTTCTTGTAATAATGGCCCGATACCGATGGCCCTGACCTCCAGGAGGTCCCCAACGATTGTGTTAGTCACCCTCACTCAGATATGGTTAACACTGCATAAATCTTGGCAAAATGTGTAGAATTTTATGCAAATTCACTGTATTACTGCACCTTTTCTCTGCTCCATGGCAAAATGAATCTAATTGCATGAAATGTATTCAAAATTGCTAAACCTTTCCCTGCACAATGGCCACAGTTGAAATAAATAATTCAACAAATAATTCAACAATTTAAATTTCTCTCCACCGTCAAGAGGGGGGAGGGCACTACAACGTTTTGCCAGCGAGGTGGGCAGCGCCCAAACCAAAGATTTGTTAGGCCCCCAAAAGCCATGTTAAGATCCAAATGAACAACATTTTTAAAAAATATATATATATATATATTTTTTTTCACCTTTATTTAACCAGGTAGGCTAGTTGAGAACAAGTTCTCATTTACAACTGCGACCTGGCCAAGATAAAGCATAGCAGTGTGAACAGACAACAACACAGAGTTACACATGGAGTAAACAATAAACAAGTCAATAGCACAGTAGAAAAAAGGAAAAATGAGTCTATATACATTGTGTGCAAAACGCATGAGGAGGTAGGCGAATAATTACAATTTAGCAGATTAACACTTGAGTGATAAATGATCAGATGGTCATGTGCAGATAGAGATACTGGTGTGCAAAAGAGCAGAAAAGTAAAATAAATTAAAACGGTATGGGGATGAGGTAGGTAAATTGGGTGGGCTATTTATCGATGGACTATGTACAGCAGCAGCGATCGGTTAGCTGCTCAGATAGCAGATGTTTAAAGTTGGTGAGGGAGATAAAGGTCTCCAACTTAAGCGATTTTTGCAATTCATTCCAGTCACAGGCAGCAGAGTACTGGAAGGAAAGGTGGCCAAATGAGGTGTTGGCTTTAGGGATGATCAGTGAGATACACCTGCTGGAGCGCGTCCTACGGGTGGGTGTTGCCATCGTGACCAGTGAACTGAGATAAGGCGGAGCTTTACCGAGCATGGACTTGTAGATGACCTGGAGCCAGTGGGTCTGGCGATGAATATGTAGCGAGGACCAGCCGACTAGAGCATACAGGTCGCAGTGGTGGGTGGTATAAGGTGCTTTAGTAACAAAATGGATGACACTGTGATAAACTGCATCCAGTTTGCTGAGTAGAGTATTGGAAGCTATTTAGTAGATGACATCGCCAAAGTCGAGGATCAGTAGGATAGTCAGTTTTACTAGGGTAAGTTCTGCGGCGTGAGTGAAGGAGGCTTTGTTGCGGAATAGAACGCCAACTCTAGATTTGATTTTAGATTGGAGATGTTTGATATGAGTCTGGAAGGAGAGTTTAAAGTCTAGCCAGACACCTAGGTACTTATAGATGTCCACATATTCTAGGTCGGAACCATCCAGGGTGGTGATGCTAGTCGGGCGCGCGGGTGCAGGCAGCGAATGGTTGAAAAGCATGCATTTGGGTTTACTAGCGTTTAAGAGCAGTTGGAGGCCACGGAAGGAGTGTTGTATGGCATTGAAGCTCGTTTGGAGGTTAGATAGCACAGTGTCCAAGGAAGGGCCAAGAAGTATACAGAATGGTGTCGTCTGCGTAGAGGTGGATCAGGGAATCGCCCGCAGCAAGAGCAACATCATTGATATATACAGAGAAAAGAGTCGGCCCGAGAATTTGAACCCTTTGGCACCCCCATAGAGACTGACAGGGGACCGGACAGCATGCCCTCCGATTTGACACACTGAACTCTGTATGCAAAGTAGTTGGTAAACCAGGCAAGGCAGTCATTAGAAAAACCGAGGCTACCGAGTCTGCCGATAAGAATATGGTGATTGGCAGAGTTGAAAGCCTTGGCCAGGTCCATTAAGACCGCTGCACAGTACTGTCTTTTATCGATGGCGGTTTTGATATCGTTTAGTACTTTGAGCGTGGCTGAGGTGCACCCGTGACCGGCTCGGAAACCAGATTGCATAGCGGAGAAGGTACGGTGGGATTCGAGATGGTCAGTGATCTGTTTGTTGACTAGACTTTCAAAGACCTTAGATAGACCTATATCCATCCTGCCCTGCCTGTAACAGTTTGGGTCCAGGGTATCTCCCCCTTTGAAGAGGGGGATGACTCCGGCAGCTTTCCAATCCTTGGGGGATCTCAGACGATATGAAAGAGAGGTTGAACAGGCTGGTAATAGGGGTTGCGACAATGGCGGCGGATAGTTTCGGAAATAGAGGGTCCAGATTGTCAAAACCAGCTGATTGGTATAGGTCCAGGTTTTGCAGCTCTTTCAGAACATCTGCTATCTGTATTTGGGTAAAGGAGAAGCTGGGGAGGCTTGGGCGAGTAGCTGCGGGGGGTGGAGCTGTTGGCCGAGGTTGGAGTAGCCAGGAGGAAGGCATGGCCAGCCGTTGAGAAATGCTTGTTGAAGTTTTAGATTATTATGGATTTATCAGTGGTGACCGTGTTACCTAGCCTCAGTGCAGTGGGCAGCTGGGAGGAGGTGCTCTTGTTCTCCATGGACTTTACAGTGTCCCAGAACTTCTTGAAGTTAGAGCAACAGGATGCAAATTTCTGCTTGAAAAAGCTGGCCTTTGCTTTCCTGACTGACTGCGTGTATTGGTTCCTGACTTCCCTGAACAGTTGCATATCACGGCGACTATTCAATGCTATTGCAGTCTGCCACAGGATGTTTTTGTGCTGGTTGAGGGCAGTCAGGTCTGGAGTGAACCAAGGGCTATATCTGTTCTTAGTTCTGCATTTTTTTGAACAGAGCATGCTTATCTAAGATGGTGAGGAAGTTACTTTTAAAGAATGACCAAGCATCCTCAACTGACGGGATGAGGTCAATATCCTTCCAGGATACCCGGGCCAGGTCGATTAGAAAGGCCTGCTCGCAGAAGTGTTTTAGAGAGCGTTTGACAGTGATGAGGGGTGGTCGTTTTGACTGCGGACCCGTAGCGGATACAGGCAATGAGGCAGTGATCGCTGAGATCCTGATTGAAGACAGCGGAGGTTTGGCGGGCCAGTTGGTCAGGATAACATCTATGAGGGTGCCCTTGTTTACAGATTTAGGGTTGTACCTGGTGGGTTCCTTGATGATTTGTGTGAGATTGAGGGCATCTAGCTTAGATTGTAGGACTGCTGGGGTATTAAGCATATCCCGGTTTAGGTCACCTAACAGAACACACTCTGAAGCTTGATGGGGGAGATAAATTCACAAATGGTGTCCAGGGCACAGCTGGGAGTTGAGGCGGGGTCAGTAGCAGGCGGCAACAGTGAGAGACTTATTTCTGGAGAGAGTAATTTTTTTAATTAGTAGTTCGAACTGTTTGGTTATGGACCTGGAAAGTATGACATTACTTTGCAGGCTATCTCTGCAGTAGACTGCAACTCCTCCCCCTTTGGCAGTTCTATCTTGACGGAAAATGTTATAGTTGGGTATGGAAATTTTTGGTGGCCTGCCTAAGCAAGGATTCAGACACGGCAAGGACATCAGGGTTGGCAGAGTGTGCTAAAGCAGTGAGTAAAACAAACTTAGGGAGGAGGCTTCTGATGTTGACATGCATGAAACCAAGGCTTTTTCGATCACAGAAGGCAACAAATGAGGGTGCCTGGGGACATGCAGGGCCTGGGTTTACCTCCACATCAACCGTGGAACAAAGGAGGAGTAGTATGAGGGTGCGGCTAAAGGCTATCAAAACTGGTCGCCTAGAGCGTTGGGGACAAAGAATAAAAGTAGCAGATTTCTGGGCATGGTAGAATATATTTAGGGCATAATGCGCAGACAGCATAACATGGACACAGGGGGACCTGGGACTTCATACACAAATCATCTCTGAGTAATTGCTGATCTAGGATGTGTCTATAATCTTATTTTTGTTGTAAACTGCTAAACTGATCCGAGAGGAACACTCCTACTCTGAGACACTTGATACGTAAGGCCCAAGACTAAATTGAATGTTAACACTTGGCCCCTGGGGTTGAGTGGGGTCATATGGGTATCAAACTTCATGCTAATGTATTTACCTGGAGTAGGAGTAATGAGTTATTGCTGATGTGGACGAGGCAGAGGCTCAAGTGTTTCTACTGTACAAGATATCTGTGGAATGGTTACAGACAATATACAGGTGAGAGGTCAAAAGTATATTATATGCAAATAACAGGATTGGGTTGTGCAGCTGACAGTAGTGGCTTGCTCAATCTTTACATATATCCCTCCTTTGGTCCTCCCTAGAAGTAATCACTGATTGGAAATGACTAGACAGGTTAAAGCCATGTAGTGGAGCCCTGCCCATTCCTGTCTAAGCAATGATTACTTCAAGAAGGGAGGAAGGCGTTGCTCAGTAATTTTTATCAAACATCTCAGTTCTCCCAAAGTGCCCCCTTTCAATTCTCTGCATGGACAGGAAATATGGTGGAAACTCCTTTTGGGCCAATCTAATGCTTTTACATTTATGGTGAATAGTGAATCACATTATGTACGCCCTTCAGGAGAAGTGAGTGTTTGATGTCATTACACTACACTAAATTGAAATATTGATCATCATAAGTGATTTCTTACAGACATCCCACCAAATGATGTTAAAAATATTTCAAAAGGACAAATTAAGAAAGAATACAAATGAAATGCATCACCCACATATGAAGCATATTCAATGTCTACATGAACAAATATAGCAATGTGAAGAATAAGTTAGCAATTTCAATGATTGACATTTCCCCTCATCCCAAATCTCACGTCATGTCTAAATCAAGTAGCACCTTTGCATCTAACTGCACCGTAGGTCAGCCCACATGGGACAGGTGAGAGGGAAACATTTTTTCACACGCTAGATCAAACAATGAAAGTTCAGCAGGATGTCATCCAGAATGTGGAAAAGGTCACAATAGGGCAGAATGGAAAGTATCACCAATAACCAGAGACTGGATGTATTATTAGTGTATTTGTGTATTTGTATACTGTTCTGCATATACACATAAAGAACCTGGTTAATTTTCCCCCCGTTAGTTGGAATTTCTCTACCGCACACTGTCAGATCGTCAAGTTATAGTTGTCATAGTTAATGAATGTCTTTGACAGGAAAGTTGTGGTTAGCTAACGGCCAACTTTCACCAAAATTGAGAAATGTGTTGTTCTTGTGTATATGTAAGACGTAAAGCATAATAAATGCAAAAAGTAACTAAATGTTTTCTGGTAGGGTCCACTAGATTATAGGCCCTGTCCGGGGGAATCATAGGCCCTGTCCGGGGGAATCATAGGCCCTGTCCGGGGGAATCATTGGCCCTTCCCGGGGGAATCATTGGCCCTGCCCGGGGGGAATCATAGGCCCTGTCCGGGCGAATCATAGGCCCTGTCCGGGGGAATCATAGGCCCTGTCAGGGGGAATCATAGGACATGGCCACAGTGTCTCCCTACCCCTCGTATCTCAGCCTCCAGTATTTATGCTGCAAAAGTTTGTGTCAGAGGGCTAGGGTCAATCTGTTATATCTGGAGTATTTCTCCTGTCTCATGCACCCTCTAATTATCTCTCTCTCTCCCTCCCCTCCCAGAGGACCTGAGCCCTGGAACCATGCCTCAGGACTTCCTGGCCTGATGACAACAACCTCTCCCTCAATGTGAGCAAGACAAAGGGGCTGATTGTGGACTTTAGGAAAAGAAGGGCCGAACAGGCCCCAATTAACATCGACAGGGCTGAAGTGGAGCGAGTCGAGAGTTCCAAGTTCCTTGGTGTCCACATCACCAACAAACTATCATGGTCGAAACACACCAACACAGTTGTGAAGAGGGCACGACAAGACCTTTCCCCCTCAGGAGACTGACCATATTTAGCATGGATCCCCAGATCCTCAAAAAGTTCTACAGCTGCCCCATCGAGAGCATCCTGAGAGGTTGTATAACCGCCTGGTACTGCAACTGCTGGGCATCTGGTCATAAGGCGCTATAGAGGGTAGTGTACATTACATACCTTAAGGGAACATTTTGACATTCGCCATATGGTTAGTGAGAAAGTCCATATTGCAAATGTACGGTCCCTTACCAGACGTCCGAAAACTTTTGCGGTAGGGCCGGATCTACCTGGAAGTCATCAAATGAACTCTCTCGGACATTCAGTTTCCGTTTTATAAAATTATAAAATGTTGGTCATTTTCCCGCTGTCCCGATAAATCCCACAAGAGGGCGAATGGAATCATATTGCAAATGTACAAAACATCACGAATCACGACGTGGCCTTATCTCCAAAATGGAAAAGACTTCGAAGACGAAACTTGGTGAGCATAGGTTTGGCATAATGGGCAGTTGGCCCCGAACAAGATGGCGTCTAGGCCTCAACGGTTTTTGAATTATGGCCATTTTTCTGGGATTAAAGGTCCAAAATGAAAATAGAGCAATAAATGTTCCGCTTCACGTCAAAGTCAAGGAGCCTCCGGTGTCAATAAAAAAAGAACCAGCCATTTATCTATCGTCATTTAAGAGATATCGTACAATGTCAAATTGGTGATGTTCACAAATAGTTATTTATTTTTATAAACAGTTACAGATCCAGTTGCAGCATGTTCATACGAATCTTTTTAAAGTGTGCTTCGGAGCTCTGCGAGATTTCTGTGATTTTCTGTGATTTTCTGAAATGACACACACTCACTAAACCCTCTGTAAATAAGTCAGTTCTTAATATAAAGACTTAAAACTCAAAATTCCATAATTGCCTACCGAAAGGAGGATATGTGTTCACTTTCAGCTTCCTGTGTAAACCGGAAGTGCCTTAAAATGGTGTCATAGGTGCTGTTTCCAAGGACTAAAAAGGTCAGATCTATTCAAAAGTTCATATGTGTGATTAGGCAACCCCCATGAACTGTAAGTCAGTCATTTCTCCCAAAGAAAAACTCTCTCTCTCACACACACACACACACACACACACACACACACACGCACACGCACGCACGCACGCACACGCACACACACACACACACACACACACACACACACACACACACACACACACACACACACACACACACACACACACACACACACACACACACACACAGCAAGGTTGGAGTGACAAAGAGCGGTGCTTAAAGACACACAGAGTCTGCAATGGCAATTCCATATTCTCTAGCCCGTGCCGAGTTCAATGAAATGCCCCGCTGGACCGTAGCTCGCTCTGAGTGCAGCGACCGTGGAAAAAAGTAGGCCCAAAATGAAGCCTGGCCCTAAATGTCATTTGCTTTTGGGTGACAGTGAGAGAACCGTTAGGGTGAGAAGCACAATTCGACCTCAGGTACGATCCTGAGGTCCTCCCGATCTCTGCAAGCCTAACCTTGACCATGTGGCATTAACCTTTAACAGTAAAACAGGGTTTTTTGACATCTCTCCCCATCGGAATACATTGCCTGCTCCTCTAAAGTCAACCTAAAGCCTATGTGGGTTATGAATGCCTGATGAACCTGTCTTCAATGACAGTCCATTAGGACACTATGAGGTCTACCTGTGTCGATTCTAAGCTTCCTGAAGCAACCGGAAGTGGTTAAAATCACCCTAAACGTGTTTTTCCATACCCAACCAGCAGTTTGTGATAAATAGTGCATTCAACCCTGTGTAAATCGGTCAGTTCTTAACATAAACACTTAAAACTCAGGATTCTGTAAAGGCACACCCCAATGAGGATATGTGTTTACCTATAGCTTCCTGTGCCAAACGGAAGTGCCATAATTGGTGTCACAGGGGCTGTTTCGAAGGGTTAAAAAAGTCAGATCTTTCCAAAACTTCATATGTGTGATTAGGCAACCCCCATGAACTGTAAATCAGTCATTTTTCCCATAAAATGTCAAAGAAAAACTAAATCACACACACAGCTTGGAAGGAGGGACACATTGGGGTGCGTAGAGACATACACTGCCTGCACCAAATGGACATGATGAAGTCAACACAACGAGCGATGGAAAGGAACAACTATCACTGCCCGGCCATCCTGTGTTCATCAGGCCAGTCAATGTTGCATTTCTGCAGGATTTTTGAGAGATAAAACCTACTGTAACCAACTGGTAGACCTAGAGAGATACAACCTACTGTAACCTACTGGCATGACCTAGAGAGATACAATCTACTGTAGCATACTGGCTTGACCTAGAGAGATTAAACCACTTGGATACAACCGACTGTAGCCTACTGGCATGACCTAGAGAGATAAAATAACTTGGATACAACCTACTGTAACCTACTGGCATGACCTAGAGAGATATAACCTACTGTAACCTACTGGCATGACCTAGAGAGATAAAACAGCTTGGATACAACCTACTGTAGCCTACTGGCATGACCTAGAGAGTTACAACCTACTGTAACCTACTGGCATGACCTAGAGAGTTACAACCTACTGTAGGACCATGCGCCAGGACTACCTGACATGATGACTCCTTGCTGTCCCCAGTCCACCTGGCCGTGCTGCTGCTCCAGTTTCAACTGTTCTGCCTTATTATTATTCGACCATGCTGGTCATTTATGAACATTTTAACATCTTGGCCATGTTCTGTTATAATCTCCACCCAGCACAGCCAGAAGAGGACTGGCCGCCACACATATGCTCTCTCTAATTCTCTCTTTCTTTCTCTCTCTCAGAGGACCTGAGCCCTAGGACCATGCCCCAGGACTACCTGACATGATGACACCTTGCTGTCCCCAGTCCACCTGACCGTGCTGCTACTCCAGTTTCAACTGTTCTGCCTTATTATTATACGACCATGCTGGTCATTTATGAACATTTGAACATCTTGGCCATGTTCTATTATAATCTCCACCTGGCACAGCCAGAAGAGGACTGGCCACCCCACATAGCCTGGTTCCTCTCTAGGTTTCTTCCTAGGTTTTGGCCTTTCTAGGGAGTTTTTCCTAGCCACCGTGCTACTACACCTGCATTGCTTGCTGTTTGGGGTTTTAGGCTGGGTTTCTGTACAGCACTTTGAGATATCAGCTGATGTACGAAGGGCTATATAAATACATTTGATTCAATTTGATTTTGATTTGATTTGATTTAACCTACTGGCATGACCTAGAGAGTTACAACCTACTGTAACCTACTGGCATGACCTAGAGAGATAAAACAGTTTGGATACAACCTACTGTAACCTACTGGCTTGACATAGAGAGATACAACCTACTGTAGCCTACTGGCATTGTCATGTTTTGTCATTAATTATCATGTCTTGTCCCTGTGCTTCCCCTTCTATTCGTTTCCCTCTGCTGGTCTTATTGGGTTCTTTCCCTCTTTCTATCCCTCTCTCTCCCCCTCCCTCTCTCACTCTCTCGCTCTCTCTTCTCTCTATCGTTCCGTTCCTGCTCCCAGCTGTTCCTATTCCCCTAATCAATCATTTAGTCTTCCCACACCTGTTCCCGATCCTTTTCCCTGATTAGAGTCCCTATTTCTCTCCTTGTTTTCCGTACCTGCCCTGTCGGATCCTTGTCTATATTCACCGTGCTGTGTCTATGTTTTGCCCTGTCGTGTCGTGTTTCCCTCAGATGCTGCGTGGTGAGCAGGTGTCTGAGTCTGCTAGGTTCAAGTGCCTTCCCGAGGCAACCTGCAGTTCTTGATCAAGTCTCCAGTCTGTTCTCATCTTTACGAGTAGTATTATGCCTTTTGTTTTGTTAAGTATCTTACTGGATTAAAAACTCTGTTTTCGCCAAGTCGCTTTTGGGTCCTCATTCACCTGCATAACAGAAGGATCCGACCAAGGAATGGACCCAGCGACTACAGAGGCTCGTAACACTGCCGTCAAGATCCAAGGAGCCATGCTCGGCAGACACGAGCAGGAATTGTCTGCTGCTCGCCATGCCGTGGAGAACCTGGCCGCTCAGGTTTCCGACCTCTCTGGACAGTTCCAGAGTCTTCGTCTCGTGCCACCTGTTACTTCCTGGCCTGCCGAGCCTCCGGAACCTAGGGTTAATAACCCACCTTGCTACTCTGGGCAGCCCACGGAGTGCCGCTCCTTTCTCACCCAGTGTGATATTGTGTTCTCTCTCCAACCCAACACATACTCTAGCGAGAGAGCTCGGGTTGCTTACGTCATTTCACTCCTTACTGGCCGGGCCCGAGAGTGGGGCACAGCTATCTGGGAGGCAAGGGCTGATTGTTCTAACAATTACCAGAACTTTAAAGAGGAGATGATTCGGGTTTTTGACCGTTCAGTTTTTGGTGGGGAGGCTTCTAGGGCCCTGGCTTCCCTATGCCAAGGTGATCGATCCATAACGGATTACTCTATAGAGTTTCGTACTCTTGCTGCCTCTAGTGACTGGAACGAGCCGGCGCTGCTCGCTCGTTTTCTGGAGGGACTCCACACAGTGGTCAAAGATGAGATTCTCTCTCGGGAGGTTCCTTCCAGTGTGGACTCTTTGATTGCTCTCGCCATCCGCATAGAACGACGGGTAGATCTTCGTCACCAAGCTCGTGGAAGAGAGCTCGCGTCAACGGTGTTTCCCTGCTCCGCATCGCAACCATCTCCCTCCTCTGGCTCAGAGACTGAGCCCATGCAGCTGGGAGGTATTCGCATCTCGACCAAGGAGAGGGAACGGAGGATCACCAACCGCCTGTGTCTCTATTGCGGATTTGATGGACATTTTGTCAATTCATGTCCAGTAAAAGGCCAGAGCTCATCAGTAAGCGGAGGGCTACTGGTGAGCGCTACTACTCAGGTCTCTTCATCTAGATCCTGTACTACTATGTCGGTCCATCTACGCTGGACCGGTTCGGTGCTACATGCAGTGCCTTGATTGACTCTGGGGCTGAGGGTTGTTTCATGGACGAAGCATGGGTTCGGAAACATAGCATTCCTTTCAGACAGTTAGACAAGCCTACGCCCATGTTTGCCTTAGATGGTAGTCATCTTCCCAGTATCAGATTTGAGACACTACCTTTAACTCTCACAGTATCTGGTAACCACAGTGAGACTATTTCTTTTTTGATTTTTCGTTCACCTTTTACACCTGTTGTTTTGGGTCATCCCTGGCTAGTATGTCATAATCCTTCTATTAATTGGTCTTGTAATTCTATCCTATCCTGGAACGTATCTTGTCATGTGAAGTGCTTAATGTCTGCCATCCCTCCCATTTCTTCTGTCCCCACTTCTCAGGAGGAACCTGGCGATTTGACAGGAGTGCCGGAGGAATATCATGATCTGCGCACGGTCTTCAGTCGGTCCCGAGCCAACTCCCTTCCTCCTCACCGGTCGTATGATTGTAGTATTGATCTCCTTCCGGGGACCACTCCTCCTCGGGGTAGACTATACTCTCTGTCGGCTCCCGAACGTAAGGCTCTCGAGGATTATTTATCTGTGTCTCTTGACGCCGGTACCATAGTGCCTTCTTCCTCTCCGGCCGGGGCGGGGTTCTTTTTGTTAAGAAGAAGGACGGTACTCTGCGCCCCTGCGTGGATTATCGAGGGCTGAATGACATAACGGTTAAGAATCGTTATCCGCTTCCCCTTATGTCATCAGCCTTCGAGATTCTGCAGGGAGCCAGGTGCTTTACTAAGTTGGACCTTCGTAACGCTTACCATCTCGTGCGCATCAGAGAGGGGGACGAGTGGAAAACGGCGTTTAACACTCCGTTAGGGCATTTTGAGTACCGGGTTCTGCCGTTTGGTCTCGCCAATGCGCCAGCTGTTTTTCAGGCATTAGTTAATGATGTTCTGAGAGACATGCTGAACATCTTTGTTTTTGTCTATCTTGACGATATCCTGATTTTTTCACCGTCACTCGAGATTCATGTTCAGCACGTTCGACGTGTTCTACAGCGCCTTTTAGAGAATTGTCTCTACGTAAAGGCTGAGAAGTGCTCTTTTCATGTCTCCTCCGTTACTTTTCTCGGTTCCGTTATTTCCGCTGAAGGCATTCAGATGGATTCCGCTAAGGTCCAAGCTGTCAGTGATTGGCCCGTTCCAAGGTCACGTGTCGAGTTGCAGCGCTTTTTAGGTTTCGCTAATTTCTATCGGCGTTTCATTCGTAATTTCGGTCAAGTTGCTGCCCCTCTCACAGCTCTTACTTCTGTCAAGACGTGTTTTAAGTGGTCCGGTTCCGCCCAGGGAGCTTTTGATCTTCTAAAAGAACGTTTTACGTCCGCTCCTATCCTCGTTACTCCTGACGTCACTAGACAATTCATTGTCGAGGTTGACGCTTCAGAGGTAGGCGTGGGAGCCATTCTTTCCCAGCGCTTCCAGTCTGACGATAAGGTTCATCCTTGCGCTTATTTTTCTCATCGCCTGTCGCCATCTGAGCGCAACTATGATGTGGGTAACCGTGAACTGCTCGCCATCCGCTTAGCCCTAGGCGAATGGCGACAGTGGTTGGAGGGGGCGACCGTTCCTTTTGTCGTTTGGACAGACCATAAGAACCTTGAGTACATCCGTTCTGCCAAACGACTTAATGCCCGTCAAGCTCGTTGGGCGTTGTTTTTTGCTCGTTTTGAGTTTGTGATTTCTTACCGTCCGGGTAGCAAAAACACCAAGCCTGATGCCTTATCCCGTCTGTTTAGTTCTTCTGTGGCTTCTACTGATCCCGAGGGATTCTTCCTTATGGGCGTGTTGTCGGGTTAATAGTCTGGGGAATTGAAAGACAGGTTAAGCAAGCACTCACGCACACTGCGTCGCCGCGCGCTTGTCCTAGTAACCTCCTTTTCGTTCCTGTTTCCACTCGTCTGGCTGTTCTTCAGTGGGCTCACTCTGCCAAGTTAGCTGGTCATCCCGGTGTTCGAGGCACTCTTGCGTCTATTCGCCAGCGCTTTTGGTGGCCGACTCAGGAGCGTGACACGCGCCGTTTCGTGGCTGCTTGTTCGGACTGCGCGCAGACTAAGTCGGGTAACTCTCCTCCTGCCGGTCGTCTCAGACCGCTCCCCATTCCTTCTCGACCATGGTCTCACATCGCCCTAGACTTCATTACCGGTCTGCCTTTGTCTGCGGGGAAGACTGTGATTCTTACGGTTGTCGATAGGTTCTCTAAGGCGGCACATTTCATTCCCCTCGCTAAACTTCCTTCCGCTAAGGAGACGGCACAAATCATCATCGAGAATGTGTTCAGAATTCATGGCCTCCCGTTAGACGCCGTTTCAGACAGAGGTCCGCAATTCACGTCACAGTTTTGGAGGGAGTTCTGTCGTTTGATTGGTGCGTCCGTCAGTCTCTCTTCCGGGTTTCATCCCCAGTCTAACGGTCAAGCAGAGAGGGCCAATCAGACGATTGGTCGCATACTACGCAGCCTTTCTTTCAGAAACCCTGCGTCTTGGGCAGAACAGCTCCCCTGGGCAGAATACGCTCACAACTCGCTTCCTTCGTCTGCTACCGGGTTATCTCCGTTTCAGAGTAGTCTGGGTTACCAGCCTCCTCTGTTCTCATCCCAGCTTGCCGAGTCCAGCGTTCCCTCCGCTCAAGCGTTTGTCCAACGTTGTGAGCGCACCTGGAGGAGGGTGAGGTCTGCACTTTGCCGCTACAGGGCACAGACTGTGAGAGCCGCCAATAAACGCAGGATTAAGAGTCCAAGGTATTGTTGCGGCCAGAGAGTGTGGCTTTCCACTCGCAACCTTCCACTTACGACAGCTTCTCGTAAGTTGACTCCGCGGTTCATTGGTCCGTTCCGTGTCTCCCAGGTCGTCAATCCTGTCGCTGTGCGACTGCTTCTTCCGCGACATCTTCGTCGCGTCCATCCTGTCTTCCATGTCTCCTGTGTCAAGCCCTTTCTTCGCACCCCCGTTCGTCTTCCCTCCCCCCTCCCGTCCTTGTCGAGAGCGCACCTATTTACAAGGTACGTAAGATCATGGACATGCGTTCTCGGGGACGGGGTCACCAATACTTAGTGGATTGGGAGGGTTACGGTCCTGAGGAGAGGAGTTGGGTTCCGTCTCGGGACGTGCTGGACCGTTCGCTTATTGATGATATCCTCCGTTGCCGCCAGGGTTCCTCCTCGAGTGCGCCAGGAGGCGCTCGGTGAGTGGGGGGGTACTGTCATGTTTTGTCATTAATTATCATGTCTTGTCCCTGTGCTTCCCCTTCTATTCGTTTCCCTCTGCTGGTCTTATTGGGTTCTTTCCCTCTTTCTATCCCTCTCTCTCCCCCTCCCTCTCTCACTCTCTCGCTCTCTCTTCTCTCTATCGTTCCGTTCCTGCTCCCAGCTGTTCCTATTCCCCTAATCAATCATTTAGTCTTCCCACACCTGTTCCCGATCCTTTTCCCTGATTAGAGTCCCTATTTCTCTCCTTGTTTTCCGTACCTGCCCTGTCGGATCCTTGTCTATATTCACCGTGCTGTGTCTATGTTTTGCCCTGTCGTGTCGTGTTTCCCTCAGATGCTGCGTGGTGAGCAGGTGTCTGAGTCTGCTAGGTTCAAGTGCCTTCCCGAGGCAACCTGCAGTTCTTGATCAAGTCTCCAGTCTGTTCTCGTCTTTACGAGTAGTATTATGCCTTTTGTTTTGTTAAGTATCTTACTGGATTAAAAACTCTGTTTTCGCCAAGTCGCTTTTGGGTCCTCATTCACCTGCATAACAGGCATAACCTAGAGAGTTACAACCTACTGTAACCTACTGGCATGATCTAGAGAGATACAACCTACTGTAACCTACTGGCATGACCTAGAGAGATACAACCTACTGTAGCCTACTGGCATGACCTAGAGAGAGAGAGAACCACTTGGATACAACCTACTGTAGCCTCCTGGCATGGCCTAGAGAGATACAATCACTTGGATACAACCTACTGTAACCTCCTGGATTGACCTAGAGAGATTTAACCTACTGTAGCCTACTGGCATGACCTAGAGAGATACAACCTACTGTAGTCTACTGGCTTGACCTAGAGAGATAAAACCTACTATAACCTACTGGCATGACCTAGAGAGTTACTACATACTGTAACCTACTGGCATGACCTAGAGAGATACAACCTACTGTAACCTACTGGCGTGACCTAAAGAGTTTCAACCTACTGTAACCTACTGGCGTGACCTAGAGAGATACAACCCCTGGTATGCATGCATTTAAAAAAAATTCTCTCACTTTTATGGGGTATTGTGATGTCATTGAGGTATTGTCTGAAGAATGATTATGTAATCCATTTCAGAATAAGGCTGTAACTTAACAAAACTTGTCAAAAAGGGAAGGGGTCTGAATGCTCTAGGGCAGTCCCAGATGGAAAAGTTATATTTTTCTGTCTACCCATAGATTGGTTGAAATTTTATGACGTGTATTTTTTCATATAGACACACCCCATGTGTTTAATAAAATCAACTGTATGGGTTGAATCAAATCAACTGTATGTGTTGAATCAAATCAATTGTATGTGTTGAATCAAATCAATTGTATTGGTTGAATCAAATCAACTGTTTGTGAGGAACTTTAACTGAACTGATACTTCAAGCGTTTGATTAAATAATTAACACAAATGACTTGAGGAAGCCAGAGATCAGTATAACCAGAAGAAAATAACCAACTGCTGCTGGCCTTCCTAAATTCTGACGTTATGCTCCTGAAGTTTCCGGTAAAATTGGCCAACTTTTTTTTCCCATTTCCATTTGGAGTGCCAATTTATCTTACTATTTCTACCGATCTGCGTGCCAATTATGAGCGAGTTACAACACCTGTTGGCCCCGCCACAGAGAGTCTCAAGTTCATCACCTGCGGGGCTTTCAGCGAGGTTTGAATTTAATAGTATCTTGTACCTAGTTTCCCTCCTTCAGGGAACAGTAGTTATAGTCATAACGTTAAGCTTGTCATATGATGAACTTCAACTTAAATACTGGATCTTGCGTTGGGACAGTTTTTTGTATTCAGATCTCTGAAATGCTCTCTAACTACGTAACATTTAGTGTTTCCTTATATTATGCTGGGAAAACAGTTTTCATGTGCACATAAATCCTAAATCATTTCAGAGTTTGCTCTATCCAAGAGTCACCTTTAGTTAATTCACAACACCCAAATGGATACTGTCATTAACATGGTTCTTCAATAATTACACATAATGCTTAATACTGTAGCTGTTTAGTTAGTTACTTGTTCAACTATCATCAGCTGACCCAGGAAATCATTTTCTGAATGACAGTCACATGACAAACATCACAACGTGTAAAAACAACCAAAGTTCTTCTTCATTCATTACTCTGTAAAGACAGGTATGCCGTGCTCCACGTTGGATCCAACAACCTTAACAAATTGATGTTGATTTACAGTAGGATCTCGTTAGTCTGTTTCAACACAGAGATACTTAGCTCATAATGTGTAGAGTATAGGTCTACCGATTAATCGGAATGGCCCATTACATTGCACTCCACGAGGAGACTGGTGGCAGACTGACTACCTGTTATGCGAGTGCAGCAAAGAGCCACGGTAAGGTGCTAGCTAGCATTAAACATATTTTATAAAAAACAATCAATCTTAACATAATCACTAGTTAACTACACATGGTTGACATTACTAGTTTATCTAGTGTGTCCTGCATTGCATATAATCGATGCGGTGCGCATTCAAGAAAAAGGTCTGTCGTTGCTCCAACGTGTACCTAACCATAAACATCAATGCCTTTCTTAAAATCAATACACAAGTATATATTTTAAACCTGCATATTTAGTTAATATTGCCTGCTAACATGACCTCTTGAAGCTAGGGGGCACTATTTTTATGTTTGGAAAAATAACGTTCCCAAAGTAAACAGCCTATTTCTCAGGACCAGATGCTAGAATATGCATATAATTGACAGATTAGGATAGACAACACTCTAAAGTTTCCAAAACTAACAAAATATTGTCTGTGAGTATAACAGAACTGATATTGCAGGCGAAAACCTGAGGAAAATCCAATCAGGAAGTGCCTCTTATTTTGAAATCCTTCTGTTCCTATGCATGCCTGTCCTTCATTTAAAGGGATATCAACCAGATTCCTTTTCTATGGCTTCCCTAAGGTGTCAACAGTCTTTAGACATAGTTTCAGGCTTTTACTTTGAAAAATGAGCGTGAAAGATCACATTGTGTAAGTGGATAGGTGGGGGCTCTCAGAGAGAGTTTTTGCGCTACAGAGTAAAGCGGCCATTGTTCCTCCCGCTGTTATCGAAAAACCTACACATTCGGTTGATATATTGTCGAATATATATTTTTAAAACTACCTGAGGAATGATTATAAAAAACATTTGATATGTTTCTGTGGATATTATGGAGACTATTTGGATTTTCCGTCTGCGTTGTCGGGACCGCTCTTTCCTGTGGATTTCTGAACATAACGCGACAAACAAACAGAGGTATTTTGGGTATAAAAATAATCTTTATGGAACAAAAGGAACATTTGCTGTGTAACTGGGAGTCTCGTGAGTGAAAACATCCGAAGATCATCAAAGGTAAACAGATACTTTTTGATTGCTTTTCTGATTTTCGTGACCAAGCTTCTTGATGCTAAGTGTACATAATGCTATGCTAGGCTATCGATAAACTTACACAAACGCTTGGATTGCTTTCGCTGTAAAGCATCATTTCAAAATCTGAGACGACAGGTGGATTAACAAAAGGCTAATCTGTGTTTTGCAATATTGCACTTGTGATTTCATGAATATGAATATTTTTTTAGTAATATTATTTGACTGTTGCGCTATGCTATTCAGCGGTTGCTGACGAAAATGACGAAAATTATGGGTAGCGTCAAAGTTTTAACTAGGGAAATTGTCACTTTTCTTGCGTTCTGTGCAACAGAGTCAGGGTATATGCAGCAGTTTGGGCCACCTGGGTCGTTGCGAACTGTGTGAAGAATATTTCTTCTTAACAAAACAGCCAACTTCGCCAAACGATTTAACAAAAGCGCATTTGCGAAAAGCATAATCGTTGCACGAATGTACCTAACCATAAACATCAATGCCTTTCTTAAAATCAATACACAGAAGTATATATTTTTAAACCTGCATATTTAGCTATAAGAAATCCAGGTTAGCAGGCAATATTAACCAGGTGAAATTGTGTCACTTCTCTTGCGTTCATTGCACGCATAGTCAGGGTATATGCAACAGTTTGGGCTGCCTGGCTCGTTGCAAACTAATTTGCCAGATTTTTACGTAATTATGACATAACATTGAAGGTTGTGCAATGTAACAGGAATTTTTAGACTTATGGATGCCACCCGTTAGATAAAATACGGAACGGTTCCGTATTTCACTGAAAGTATAAACGTTTTGTTTTCAAGATGATAGTTTCTAGATTTGACCATATTAATGACCTAAGGCGCGTTTTTCTGTGTGTTATCTCTTGCGGTGAGCCATCCCGGATCCGGGATCGTGAATACAGCCTCAAGCTCATTACCATAACGCAACGTTAACTATTCATGAAAATCGCAAATGAAATGAAATCAATATGCTAGCTCTCAAGCTTAGCCTTTTGTTAACAACACTGTCATCTCAGATTTAAAAAATATATGTTTCTCAACCATAGCAAACTAGCATTTAGCATTTAGCGTTAGCATTTAGCGTTAGCATTAGCAGGCAACATTTTCACAAAAACCAGAAAAACATTCAAATAAATCATATACCTTTGAAGAACTTCGGATGTTTTCAATGAGGAGACTCTCAGTTAGATAGCAAATGTTCAGTTTTCCTGAAAGATTATTTGTGCAGGAGAAATCGGTCTATTTTCTGCGTCATGTTTAGCAACCAAAAAAAAAAAAAATTCAGTTATAAAAATGCCGAACTTTTTCCAAAATAACTCCATAATATCGACTGAAACATGGCAAACGTTGTTTAGAATCAATCCTCAAGGTGTTTTTCTACATATCTCTTCAATGATGTATCGTTCCTGGAAGTGTGCTTCTCCCTCTGAATTGCATGGTAAAATGATTGCCATTGAGAATTACGCAACAACTTAGACAAAGGACACCGGGCGGACCCCTGGCAAATGTAGTCTCTTATGGCCAATCTTCCAATGATATGCCTACAAATACGTCACAATGCTGCAGACATCTTGGACGAACGGCAGAGAGCATAAGCTCGTTCACGTCACATTCACAGCCATATAAGGAGACGATAGTAAAACAGAGCCTCAAAAATTCAGCTCATTTCCTGTTTGAGGTTTCATCTTGGTTTCGCCTGTAGCATCAGTTCTGGGGCACTCACAGATAATATCTTTGCAGTTTTGAAAACGCCAGAGTGTTTTCTTTCCAAAGCTGCCAATTATATGCATAGTCGAGCATCTTTTCGTGACAAAATATTGCGCTTAAAACGGGCACGTTTTTTTATCCAATAATGACATAGCGCCCCCATAGGTTGAAGAGGTTATTATGTTATAATTAAGCGATGGTAGGCAGCAGCAGGCTCAGACGCATTCATTCAAACAGCACTTTTGTGTGTTTGCCAGCAGCTCTTCTCTGTGCTTCAAGCATTAAGCTGTTTATGACCTCAAGCCTATCAACTCCCGAGATTAGGCTGGTGTAACCAATGTGACATGGCTAGCTAGTTAGTGGGGTGCACGCTAATAGCGTTTCAATCAGTGACGTCACTTGTTTTGAGACCTTGAAGTAGTTGTTCTGCAAGGGCTGCAGTTTTTGTGGAGCGATGGGTAACGATGCTTCGAGGGTGGCTGTTGTCGATGTGTTGCTGGTTTGAGCCCAGTTAGGGTCGAGGAGAGAGACGGAAGCTATACTGTTACACTGGCAATTCTAAAGTGCCTATAAGAATTTCCACTAGTCAAAGGTACATGAAATACAAATGGTATAGAGAGAAATAGTCCTATAATTCCTGTAAAAACTACAACTTAAAACTTCTTACCTGGGAATATTGAAGACTCATGTTAAAAGCAACCACCAGCTTTCATATGTTCTCATGTTCTGAGCAAGGAATTTAAACGTTATCTTTTTTTACATGGCACATATTGCACTTTTACTTTCTTCTCCAACACTGTTTTTGCATTATTTAAACCAAATTGAACATGTTTCATTATTTATTTGAGGCTAAATTGATTTGATTGATGTATTATATTAAGTTAAAATATAAAAGTTTTAATTCAGTATTGTTGTAATTGTCATTATTACATATAAATATATGTTTTTTAAATCGTCCGATTAATCTGTATCGGCCTTTTTTGGTCCTCCAATAATCGGTATCGGTGTTGAAAAATCATAATCGGTCGACCTCTAGTCCACACATTACGTGTACACACACACACCAGCCTAGCCTAGCCTGAAAATATTTTTGATATCTCAGATTGTTCTGAGAAATATTTCCGGTCTCTGCTGGCATGGAATCTCCCAGAACAAACATCCATGCTCTCCTCCCGGAGGTTATGACAACACAACATCAAACACCGTAAATACAGAACTTGATGGAACCACATGAAAAGGTTGGGAATATGTTTTCATTGGCCAGTGAGAGGTAAAGCCCTCGTCATAGCTACATTATTTCTGACACCCACGACTTTGATAAGATTTATGTTTGGTTTGTTAAAATAGAATCTTTAGTCTTGGGTCCCTACATTTTAAAACATTTCTTTACTTTTGATATTGAATACTGCATTGTTGTTGAGGAAGAGCTTGCAGGTAACAGGGTGTTTATACTATTGGTAAAACTTGTGGATAACCACGCTAGCTTCGCTCTCGTGTGGTGCTAGCAAGTATAATAGGTAGGGCTAAGTATCAACAGCATCCTAAGTGGTGCTAGCAAGCATAATAGGTAGTGCTAGGTATCAACAGCTTCCCGAGTGGCGCAGCACTGCATCGCACTACAGATCCGGGTTCGATCCCGGGCTGTGTCGCAGACCGGGAGACCCATGAGACGGCACACAATTGGCCCAGCATCGTCCGGGATAGGGGAAGGTTTGGCCGGCTTGGATGTCCTTGTCCCATCGCGCTCTATCGACTCCTTGTGGGCGCATGCACGCTGGGCCAATTGGTCGCCAGCTGGACGGTATTTCCTCCGACACATTGGTGCGGATGGCATCTGGGTTAAGTGAGCAGTGTGTCAAGAAGCAATACAGTTTGGCACGGTCGTGTTTCAGAGGACGCATGGCTCTTAACATTTGCCTCTCCTGAGTCCGTACAGGAGGGCAGCAATGGGACAAATTGGGGAGAAAAGGGGTTCAAAAAATAAGTACCCCAAAAAGAATCAACTTTCAGCTTTCCCCAACTTTGGTCCCGCCTTGCTCGTGTCGCCCACTTTGCTCCTCTTCATTGAAAATGAATGGGCCTGACCAATCATCAGATCTAAATAATAGTTGTACAGTCTAAGCTCTGTCTGAGGATGTCCTTGTCTGAGGGGCGAGGTTCTTCTAAGCTATATGGAATTGTTTTAAGATTATACCAAGTATAATTTTGCTATTTGATTTTGAACTGTAAGACCCATGGAAGTGTCAATAAAAAAATGTGAAAAGTAATTTTATGTCAAAAACTTATTTGGCCGTACTGCTACAACCCATAGTAACACATTGGATAACATTCACAACATGGAACAATAGTAACCATAGTAACATTGTTTCTCCCAAAACATCAAAAGTAAGTTTGTTCTGCAGTGTCTGTCCTGAATCTGAGAGATATTTAAAACATGTCTTTAAAACCTGTTGTGACTAGGGGGCAGTATTTTCATTTTTGGAAAAATAACGTTCCCAAAGTAAACGGGATATTTGTCAGGACAAGATGCTAGAATATGCATATAATTGACAGCTTAGGATAGAAAACACAAGTTTCCAAAACGGTAAAAATATTGTCTGCAAGTATAACAGAACTGAGAAAAATACAATCCGGAAGTGACTCATATTTTGAATGCTCTGCGTTCCTGATGCGTTCCTATTGAGCAGTGAATGGGCTATCAACCAGATTCCTTTTTCTACGTATTCCCCAAGGTGTCTACAGCATTGTGACGTAGTTTCACCCCTTTATGTTGAAGAATACCCGTAAGCGGCTACATTGCGCAAGTGGTCACCTGATGGCTCTCAGAGTTATTCTTGCGTAAAAGACAGAGGTAGCCATTTTTCCTTTCGCTCCTATTGAAAACCAATTGTCCCGGTGGATATATTATCGAATAGATATTTGAAAAACACCTTGAGGATTGATTATAAACAACGTTTGCCATGTTTCTGTCGATATTCTGGAGCTAATTTGGAATATTTGTCGGCGTTGTCGTGACCGCAATTTCCGGTCGATTTCTCAGCCAAACGTGAAGAACAAATGGAGCTATTTTGCCTACAAAAATAATATTTGGGGAAAAAAGGAACATTTGCTATCTAACTGGGAGTCTCGTGAGTGAAAACATCCGAAGCTCATCAAAGGTAAACGATTTCATTTGATTGCTTTTCTGATTTTCGTGACCAAGTTACCTGCTGCTAGCTGGACATAATGCTATGCTAGGCTATCGATAAACTTACACAAATGCTTGTCTTGCTTTGGCTGTAGAGCATATTTTGAATATCTGCGATGACAGGGTGATTAACAAAAGAGTGTGCAAAGCTGTCATCAAGGCAAAGGGTGGCTAGTTTTTGGTTACTACATGATTCCATATGTGTTTTCATAGTTTCCATGTCTTCACTATTACTCTACAATGTAGAAAATAGTGAAAATAAAGACAAACCTTGGAATGAATAGGTGTGTCCAAACTTTTGACTGGTACTGTATATCTCATTAATGTTTTTACAAGTCACTTTCTTACCACTCCTTCCACAGGCAAACATGTAAGCAAAGCTTTATTTAAATCAAAAGGGATGCTGTCAAAAATGCATTGAATTTAAATGGATTTACCCAGCCTACAATGCACTACAGCCACTCAGTGATGACCAGTTCTGCTCTTTTATTGAGGGATCTAGTCTAGATTAAACCTCATAGGAAGACAGTTTTATCATGTGCAGGTTTCATTCAGGTCTCTGTTTAACTAGAAACTCTGTTTGTCTTTGGCAGGAGAGAGTCCAGACTCTCACTCTGACAGCGGGAAGAGTCCTTCAGGGGAACCAGACCCAGAGACGCCCAAACCTGCGAGACAACACCACTGCTCCCGCTGTGAAAAGAGTTTTCGCTGGTTTGGGAATCTAAAGCACCATGAGAGAACAAACACAGGAGAAAAGCCATACGACTGCTTCCAATGTGAAAAGAGATTTTCCGGATCAGGGGACTTAAAAGCTAACGAGAGGACACACACAGGCGAAAAGCCTTATCACTGTTCCCAGTGTGGAAAAAGTTTTACTGTGTTAAATAACCTGAAAAGGCATGAGAGAATACACAAAGGAGAAAAGCCATTCCAACATTCCCTTCGTGGAAATAATTCTACTCAGAGAGGGCACCTACAAGAGCACGAGAGAATACACACAGGTGAAAAGCCTTACCACTGCTTCCAGTGTAAAAATAGGTTTTTACGAGTAGGGGACCTAAAAGCTCATGAGGGTACACACACAGGAGAAAAGCCTTACCATTGCTTCCAATGTGAAAAGAGATTTTCCCGATCAGGGGACCTAAAAGCTCATGAGAGGACACACACAGGAGAAAAGCCTTATCACTGTTCCCACTGTGGAATGAGTTTTATTCAGTTAGCGAGCCTGGAGGCACATAAGTGGACACACACAGAAGAAAAGCCTTTCCAGTGTTCCCAGTGTATAAATATTTTTACCCTGTTAGCTAACCTGAAAAGGCACGAGAGAATACACACAGGAGATAAGCCTCATCACTGTTCCCACTGTGGAATGAGTTTTATTCAGTCAAGGAGCCTGAAGGAGTATGAGTGGACAAACACAGGAGAAAAGCCTTTCCAATGTTCCCAGTGTGGAAAGAGTTTTATCGTGTTAAGTAACCTAAAAAGGCACGAGAGAATACACAAAGGAGAAAAGCCATTCCAATGTTCCCAGTGTAGAAAGAGTTTTACCGTGTTAGCTACACTGAAAAGGCATTAGAGAAAACACACTGAAGAAAAGCCGAGCACCGAAGATGTGGATGGCGATTAAGGCATACCCCTGCACCTCTCTGATTCAGAGGGGTTGGGTTAAATGCGGAAGACACATTTCAGTTGAATGCATTCAGTTGTACAACTGACAAGGTATCCTCCTTTTCCATTCCCTATTATAGAGCTCTGCTCAGCCTATAAACATGAAAGGTTAGATTTGATGTTCTACATTATTATTATTATTAGGGCAGCCACCAAAGTTATGAAAATGATGGCATGTTCAGAAAACTGACTTCAGGTTTTTGAGGAATCTGGCCTCGCAGAAGACAGTTTTATTTTATATTTTATGGAGGTTTAATTCAGTTCTCTTTTTAGTATTTAACTAAATACTCTGTCTTTGGTAGGAGAGGGACCAGATGTATCACCGTTCCCACTGTGGAATGAGTTTTATTCAGTTAGAGAGCCTGAAGGAGCATGAGTGGACAAACACAGGAGAAATGCCTTACCACTGCTCCCAGCGTTAAAAACAGATTTTCACGAGTAGGGACCTAAAAGCTCCTGAGGGAATACACACAGGAGATAAGCCTTTCCAATGTTCCCAGTGTGGAAAGAGTTTTACCTGGTTAAGGAGCCTGAAAGAGCATAAGAGGACACACACGATAAAAGTCCAACCACTGCTCTCTCTGTGTGGATGGGCATTTTCCCAGTCAGAGAACCTGAAATCACATGAGAGAATAGAAAGGCTATATTGTGACTAATATTTTTGACTGAGAATTTTGTTTTTTGTTTTGTGCCACATGAAAACATATTGTTTATGATTCTACCTGTCTATATAAGGTCCCACAGTTGGCAGTGCACACAAGAGCAAATTACAATCCGGGAAATCAAAGAAATTGCCAGTAGAGCTCAGAGACAGGATTGTGTCGAGGCACAGATCTGGGAAAGGGTACCAAAAAATGTCTGCAGCATTGAAGGTCCCCAAGAACACAGTGGCCGCCATTATTCTTAAGTAGAAGAAGTTTGGAACCACCAAGACTCTTCCTAGAGCTGGCCGCCCGCCAAACTGAGAATTGGGGGAGAAGGGCTTTGGTCAGGGAGGTGAACAAGAACCCAATGTTCACTATGACAGAGCTCCAGAATTACAGTTATCCCCTTATATATGTACTGCACTGGAATTATCCCATGGGCTGGCAGAAACTTGCTATTTTTTAAAACTGGGCTCAAAGCAGTGAGAGAACATAAAATTACATCTAACAAGCTGAATATGATTATGGACTAACAGTCTAACAGTCTGAAGGACACAACTCATGTTATTCTGGTTAAACAGTGAGAGACTGGTTGATAAAGGAGTGGGGATTTTTTTTTTTACAATTAGGAAATAATATGTCATGTTTTACTCGTACCTCAGCCAGCATTGCAATTGGTGTCTGAGGCAGTGACATACTAGACCATGGCAGTAAATCTAATACTTAGGTGCTTTCAGTCATACATGAACATTGTTACACCATGTAGGAGCAGTATAGACCTAGTCTGTTCATTATATACATCTACATGATGTATTGTTACACCATGTAGGAGCAGTATAGACCTAGTCTGTTCATTATATACATCTACATGATGTATTGTTACACCATGTAGGAGCAGTATAGACCAAGTCTGTTCATTATATACATCTACATGATGTATTGTTACACCATGTAGGAGAGGAGAGTTTGACTTAATGAAACTGCCTTAAATGTGCTGTATTACAAAAAATATATATTCTCACTAATCAATCAACATATTACTGTCTTTGTATGTCTCAATATAATAGTATTATTTAAATAAATCCATTTAAAATAATGTTTGTCTGAAAATAAAATATGATCCTCAACTGCGTTTCCCCTCCAGTCAGCAGACTGCGAAATGCGTCTTTCAGGCGACGCTGCCAGCGTGACGTATAATCTAGTGGACGGGTCTTCAGAAACAGCTCGTCAACCACCTCGGTAGGTTGCTAGCCAACATAGCCGAAAGATTCAAGCTATTTATACACGTTCGGTGTATATTAGCTACTGTGTTTTAGATACAATTCTGTCGTATCTACTTGTTAACCTATTTAATTGAATATTACGTTATTTTGTATTAGTCAGCTTTAGTATTTGGCTGGTTAAGTTAGCATTAGCCTAGTCCCTAACGATAGCTAGCTAACATCCCCGACCATGAGGTCGGTAAACATCTCCCCTCCTGTTAAAGAAGATGTGGTCTGCTGGAAGGAGAAAGATGCTCTGGGGCTGAACATTGTCGTGAAAGAGGAGGAGGAAGTCACAGTTAAAAAAGAAGTAGAGGGTGAGGCTGTTACAGTGAAAGAAGAAGAGAAAGACGTTTCAGTGAAAGAAGAGGAGGATGTTACTGTGAAAGAAGAGGAGGTTGTAGTGAAGAAGGAAGGGGAGATTACTGTCACATTGAACGTTAAAGAGGAGGAGATTGGAGATCTGATTAACACCAGTAAGTACCGCCTTAAATTGTTTTTAGCTTTGGATATTCGGAGTTGGCTCGTCAATACCTCTTCAATGGAGGGCCCTAAGATGATGACTGATATGTATAGAATCAGACGACGTAGAGAGCAAGCTACCGCTTGTTTTTCCGTTCCGTTTCCAAAAAGTGATTTAACATATATATTTGAGAAGGGTCTATCTGCTGACCGCAGACTAAAGTGATTTTCGTGTAGTGATGTTTTACTACACACCGAGCCCCCCAATAGTGCCATGCGAGAGTTGGGTTGGCTACACCAAAGATTATGGATATACTGACAAGATGTCTCTCCGCCCTAACAAGGGGAGTCGTTGTCCACAAAGCGGCACTGTGGGTTCTCTAGCTCCCGCCCACCCTTTCTTTGGATTGGTGGATACTTCTTATTATTGTAATACATTTTTTTATTTATTCTGAGGGTTGTTGACATCAACCGCCTGTATTCAATGGAGAGATGCAAAGCTACTAGCCTCATGGCATGAATATGCATAACCATCTGGAGACAACTTCTATAGGATTTTGGCTTCTGGACAACAGAATAAAGTTGATATGAAAACCAATGGAACAGGAGTGAAATGGCATAGCAGTGTGTCCAACAGGTAAATAAGTTTAAATAAATTTGCCCAAATGATATAATTACTCCTGTCTATACATAAATAAATAAAATACTTTACCAGAAAGCATAACTTTTGCCACAGATGAATCAGGGGTAATTAGCTTCTTTTAAAAAAGAAACCTGTGTTTTGTTTCAAATCACAAGCTTGTAGGCTTATGCCTATTTGGGCAGTGCGTGTGGTAATAGGCCTCGCTGATTATTGAGTTGCGGCTGTCAGTGAAAAGCATCTCAAATAGGTGTGAAGATAATGTCTATTGAGTATAATTTAAAATGTTGAGAGAAGGGGAGTGTTGTGTGATGAAGATATAGGTGAGTCTCTCTTCAGAATGTCTTTCGCTGGCTTCCACCAATTCTTGTTTCATTGTGTGAATTGCCCTTAGATTGAGTTTATTATATCAATTCCCCATTACAAATGTCACCAGTAGTAGTGGTCCTGTGTAGCTCAGTTGGTAGAGCATGGCGCTTGTAACGCCAGGGTAGTGGGTTCGATCCCCGGGACCACCCATACGTAGAATGTATGCACACATGACTGTAAGTCGCTTTGGATAAAAGCGTCTGCTAAATGGCATATATTATATTATTATTATAGTTCATTTCTGTTAATGCATGTATTAATTACAGTCATTTACCGTTGTCATTCTCGGAGTGGAAATGTTCTCTGTTCAAAACCTGCTACACTTGTGAGAAACCAGATTTGGTTTATTTCAGACTCATCATTTACAAGATTTGTCCATTTTTTAATTGTCTTTTTGTTTGGAGTTCTCCATGTGAGCAATGAGCATGTCTGGTTTCTCTGACCTGATAATGTTGAGGGGGCGCGTGTCTGGTTTCTCTGACCTGATAATGTTGAGGGAGCGCCCACCTGAGCATAGAACTACTTGGCCTGCTGTGCTGAAATGTAGGAAGTGTTGTTGTTTTTTTTACATCCAAGCCAAAAATGTCACTCAACCAGAATCATATGAACTACTATATCATGTCTGCATTATAAATAGTTAACTGAAATACTTACCACTCTTGGCTTTTGACAAAGGACCAACACAGTCCACCAGAACCCTGCTGAAAGGTTTGTCAAAAGCAGGAATAGGCTGCAAAGATGCAACTGGAACAGCTTGGTTTGGTTTACCTGTCCTCTGGCAAACACCACAGGATTTACAGTGAGCCACAACATCCTGTTTCAGATATCTTATTGACCCCAAGATGGCCTGCCATACTACCATCGTGAGCCAACCTCAGTATTTCTTGTCGAAGTACAACTGGAACAACAATTTGCTATAAACTGGGCCAATCGTCTTGCCCAGAAGTGGCGCGAGAACACCATTTCTACATTAGAGCGCCGTTTCCTCATTAGAATGCCATATCTGTCACAATTAACAACACAAACTTCATTAAACTCTTCTTCTGGGTGTATCTCAGCAAAAAGAGGGGAGAGGGAAACATCTTTATTCTGTTCATCAATCAGCTGCTTCCTAGACATCCAAGTGCCAACTGTAGGGATCCTCTCTTCATTCAGATGTTGTACAAACTCTCACCTTTGGGGTTTTCGAAGGAGAGGTAAACTCAGGAGGTTTATGAAATCAGGATCACCCATAAAAGTCTCAGACAGATTGACCATGGTGGGATCGCTGACATCCTCAACACTAGACTTGCTCCCGGCTACCTATGATGAAAATGACAGGCCTCTCTCGTCTTTTTAAGTGGGAGAACTTGCACAATTGTTGGCTGACTAAATACTTTTTTGCCCTACTGTACCTTTGATTATTGGATGTTCTTATAGGCACTTTAGTATTGCCAGTGTAACAGTATAGCTTCCGTCCCTGTCCTCGCCCCTACCTGGGCTCGAAGCAGCGTTACCCATCGCTCCACAAAATCCGTGACCCTTGCAGATCAAGGGGAACAACTTCTCCAAGTCTCAGAGCGAGCGACATTTGAAACGCTATTAGCGCGCACCCCGCTAACTAGCTAGCCATTTCACATCGGTTGCACCAGCCTAATCTCTGGAGTTGATAGGCTTGAAGTCATAAACAGCTCAATGCTTGAAGCATTGCGAAGAGCTGCTGGCGAAACGCACAAAAGTGCTGTTTGAATGAATACTTACGAGCCTGCTGGTGCCTACCACTGCTCAGTCAGACTGCTCTATCAAATCATAGACTTAATTATAATAAAAACACAGAAATAGGAGCCGTTGGTCATTAATATGGTAAAATCCGGAAACTATCATCTCGAAAGCAAACCGTTTATTCTTTTAGTGAAATACGGAACCGTTGTGTATTTTGTCTAACGGGTGGCATCCCTAAGTCTAATTATTTCTGTTACATTGTACAACCTTCAATGTTATGTCATTATGTAAAATTCTGGGAAATTAGTTCGCAATGAGCCAGGCTGCCCAAACTGTTGCATATACCCCGACTTTGCGTGCAATTAACGCAAGAGGAGTGACACAATTTCACCTGGTTAATATTACCGGCTAACCCGGATTTCTTTTAGCTAAATATGCAGATTTAAAAATATATACTTCTGTGTATTGATTTTAAGAAAGGCATTGATGTTTATGGTTAGCTACACGTTGGAGCAACGACAGTCCTTTTTATTGAATGCGCACCGCATCGATTATATGCAACGCAGGACATGCTAGATAAACTAGTAATATCATCAACCATGTGTAGTTAACTACTGATTATAATTGATTGATTGTTTTTTTATAAGATAAGTTTAATGCTAGCTAGCAACTTACCATGGCTTCTTACTGCATTCGCGTAACAAGCAGGTGGTTAGAGGGTTTGACTAGGGTAGGGGGCAGCATTCGGAATTTTGGATGAAAAGCATGCTCAAATTAAACAGCCTGCTACTCAGGGCCCAGAAGATATGATATGCATATAACTGGTAGATGTGGATAGAAAACACTCTAAAGTTTCCGAAACTGTTAAAATAGTGTCTGTGAGTATAACAGAACTGATTTGGCAGGCAAAAACCTGAGAAAAATCCATTCAGTAAGTTGTTTTTTTTCTATTCAATGCCATTACAGTATCCATTGAATTAGGACTCCATTTGCAGTTCCTATGCCTTCCACTAGATGTCAAGATTTTGCTGATTTTAATTTTTTAAAATAATAAATGTAAAAAATGTATTTTTTTACACCTTTAATGAATCTTTATTTAACTAGGCAAGTCAGTTAAGAACACATTCTTATTTTCAATGACGGCCTTGGAACGGTGGGTTAACCTCTTAAATCTAGGGGGCAGAATTTTCACTTTTGGATAAATAGTGTGCCCAATTTCAACTTCCTGCTACTCATGCCAAGAATATAAGATATGCATATTATTCATAGATTTGGATTGAAAACACTCTGAAGTTTCTAAAACTGTTTGAATCATGTCTGTGAGTATAACAGAACTTATGTAGCAGGCAAAACCCTGAGGACTAACTGTTCAGAATTTGTTTTCCCCCTCTCTGTTCCCTATATTGTCTTTGCCCTTGGATATTTAATAGGAACCTATTTTCAGTTCCTACTGCTTCCACTGGATGTCGCCAGTCTTTGGAATATGGTTGAGGTTATTCCTTTATGCTATGAGTAGGCCAACTCAGAACTTGGGACACTTTTGTGAGTTGCGCAAGACGTGAAAAGCAGTGCTGGTTTCTTTTCTTTCCTGTATTGAATACAGATTGCCCCGTCTACAATTTGATCGATTATTAACCTTTAAAAATACCTTAAGGTTGTATTACAAAAGTAGTTTGAAATATTTTGTCAAAGTTTATAGGCAACTTTTGAAATGACGTTGCGTTTTTGTAAGCTGTTTTTTTCTGGATCAAACACGCTTTACAAATGGAAATGTCCGATATATATGGACGGAATTAATCGAACAAAATGAGCAATTGTGATGTTTATGGGACATATTGGAGTGCCAACAAAAGAAGCTCGTCAAAGGTAATGCATATTTTATATTTTATTTCAGCGTTTTGTGTAGCGCCTGGTATGCTAGCTCCTTTGTTTACTGCTGGTGCAGGCTATCAGATAATAGCTTCTTATGCTTATCTAGCGAGTCCTGCATTGCGTATAATCTGACTGAGTATACAAGCATACAAGTATCTAAGTATCTGACTGAGCGGTGGTAGGCAGAAGCAGGCACGTTCATTCAAACAACACTTTAGTGCGTTTTGCCAGCAGCTCTTCGTTGTGCGTCAAGCATTGCGCTGTTTATGACTTCAAACCTATCAACTCCCGAGATGAGGCTGGTGTGACCGAAGTGAAATGGCTGGCTAGTTAGCGTGCGCTGATAGCGTTTCAAACGTCACTCACTCCAAGCCTTGGGGTGGTTGTTTCCCTTGCTCTGCATGGGTAACGCTGCTTCGAGGGTGGCTGTTGTCGTTGTGTTCCTGGTTCGAGCCCAGGGAGGAGCGAGGAGAGAGACGGAAGCTATACTGTTACACTGGCAATACTAAAGTGCCTATAAGAACATCCAATAGTCAAAGGTTAATGAAATAGAAATGGTATAGAGGGAAATAGTCCTATAGTTTATATAATAACTACAACCTAAAACTTCTTACCTGGGAATATTGAAGACTCATGTTAAAAGGAACCACCAGCTTTCATATGTTCTCATGTTCTGAGCAAGGAACTGAAATGTTAGCTTTCTTACATAGCACATATTGCACTTTTACTTTCTTCTCCAACACTTTGTTTTTGCATTATTTAAACCAAATTGAACATGTTTCATTATTTATTTGAGGCTAAATTTATTTTATTGATGTCTTATATTAAGTTAAAATAATGGTTCATTCAGTATTGTTGTAATTGTTATTTATTACAAATGCATTTCTTTTAAACGGCCGATTAGTCGGTATCGGCTTTTTTGGGCCTCTAATAATCTGTATCGGTGTTGAAAAATCATAATTGGTAGACCTCTAGTACACACCCTCATTGTCAGGAGGATGGCAAAGCTAACCAAAGAACATTTTACTGGTTGAAGTGTTTAATGTATAAAGCAGTTGATTTGTGACAATAACACAAACATATTAAGCAGGAGATTCAAGCGAGACTTACAATTATAATCCAAAAATGTGAAATGCACTCATAAGCAACCTGGAAATGGAGGCTATTTTTGCAGTGAGTGTCCTTGAGTAGCACTCCTGATCTTGCGGGGATAGTGAGCTGTAATATTCAGAATACATGCTAACCATTTTTGCTCAAGGCAGATATACTACATCAATAACTATCGGTTTCCTCAAAAGCAGGGAGGTGTTTCTGCAATCAAATTGTTTGTGCATCGGCCCCACGCCGCAATTTTAGCAAACAGAAAGGGGCTTATATTGGAGACCAAAACTCATCTGGCCCAATGCTTAGGATTTCAACAACTTTAACTTATTTCTAGTTACCATTCATGTGAAAACAAGACAAAATAGGATTGTTGCTATTCTTGACTGTCTTAATTGTCAAATAATTTAACAGGCGTCAATTGTTGTACAATTTCATGGGTATGCTCTGGGCATCACCTTTCACCTCAAATAAACAGTGGATTTCTTCTGTTGTGGGCCTTTTTAACCATCTGTCTGACTTTGTCATTCATACAGGAGAGAGACGGGACTATCATGGATCCTCTGGGGAGTCTCAACATCATCATGAAGCTGAAGGGGGAGAGAAGAATCTCTCCAGATCAGAACTCCTCAAGAAACACCAGCAGAGACCCACAGGGAATGCATCTTACTGCAAATCTACATCAGAACTTAAAATACACCCGCGAGTACACACAGGAGAGAAAGCTCACCACTGTTTTGATTGTGGGAAGAGTTACTCAAGATCAGATGCACTTAAAGTACACCTGAGAATTCACACTGGAGAGAAACCTTTTCGCTGTGATCAATGTGGGAAGAGTTTTACTCAACCAAACAGCCTGATAGTACACCAGCGGATACACACAGGAGAGAAACCTTATGGCTGTGATCAATGTGGGAAGAAATTTACTGTGTCAAACTCCTTGATCGTGCACCAGAGAATACACACAGGAGAGAAACCTTATAGCTGTTGTCAATGTGGGAAGAGTTTTACTCAACCAAACAGCCTGAAAATACACCAGCGGACACACACGGGAAAGAAATCTTATGGCTGTGATCAATGTGGGAAGAAATTTACTGTGTCAAACTCCTTGATCGTGCACCAGAGAATACACACAGGAGAGAATCTTTACCATTGTTCAGATTGTGGGAAAAGCTTTTCAACATCATGGTCATTGAAGGTGCACCATAGAACACACACAGGAGAGAAACCTTATGGCTGTGATCAATGTGGGAAGAAATTTACTGTGTCAAACTCCTTGATCGTGCACCAGAGAATACACACAGGAGAGAAATCTTATAGCTGTAGTCATTGTGGGAAGAGTTTTACTCAACCAGATAGCCTGATAGTACACCAGCGGACACACACAGGAGAGAAACCTTATAGCTGTTATCAATGTGGGAAGAGATTTACTGTGTCGAACTCCTTGACAGTGCACCAGAGAATACACACAGGAGAGAAACCTTTTAGCTGTCAATGTGGGAAGAATTGTACCACATCTAGCCAACTAATTGTGCACCAGAGAACACACACAGGAGAGAAACCCTATAGCTGTGATCAATGTGGGAAGAGTTTTGGTACATCTGGCTGTCTAACAACACACCAGAGAACACACACAGGAGAGAAACCTTATAGCTGTAGTAAATGTGGGAAGAGTTTTACTCACTTTAGCAGCCTGATAGTACACCAGCGGACACACACAGGAGAGAAACTTTTTAGCTGTGATCAATGTGGGAAGAGTTTTACTACATCTGGATATCTGACCATACACCAGAGAACACACACAGGTGGACAAACTTTGTAGCTGTGATCAATGTGACAAGAGATTCAAAGCCCGATATCCAATATACATTTGGTTGAAAGTGAAAGTTGAGATGTTTTTTTATTACTTGAAAACAACTTAATGTCAACATACTTGCAGCCTAGCCTATACACAAGGACACAATATAATAAATTAGTCTATAATCAATTTTATTAACAATCCTACATCACTCCAGTATTTCATGACAACATTCAAGTGCTAATTGTCTTTATTCCACTACTGAAGAAGCATGACTCAAATCACCTACTCATATTTCAAACATTCAGTCTGACAAAATATATTTTAAAAATCATTATTCCATGCCTCACCACTAAGTGAATTATTGCCAATATATATATATATATTAACAAATGAGTGTACATTTGGTTTTGATAATTCATATTTACAATTCATGTAACATTTATTAGTCATCTATGCAACCAACTGACAATTTTTGGGTACAATTATATTGATTTCTTGCCCTTTTAGAATATCAGGAATCATTCTCAGATGTGCCAACCCAAATGTACCAGAGCATGACATTGGGGACTGGGCCCCGATCCAACAACATGCCTATCGAGTGAATCCTGAAAAGAGAGAGAAGCTCTGCATTGAGGTGGAAAGTTACTACGAATATTGCAGGAGTTTCCTCTTGAAATCAGACATTAAGGAGCTAGTTCTAGAAGCTAGTGAGTTTTAGGATTCTATAGAAAGAAAAATGGGGAAAAAATAATACTATTGTATATTATTATTTAGAAATGTGTTTTCTTGTTTTTAATTGTTGACAGCCAGTAGACACCATGTTTATATTTTTGAAGGTGAAGTATTGTAGTTGATTATAATGTGAAATGGAAGTTTTCTGTTGGTGGTGAGCAAACTTGTCCATCAAACATATAGGATATATTTGTTGTCTAAAGGTGTTACAGGCTTTGTTTTTTTAATGTTTTGATGTTGGACTTTAGCACATATGGCGTGTTAGCACGTACTGATTGGTGTCACCTCGTTAGTCAGTATATGGTACACCTGTGCTGGCTTGTCCATCTCGTTAGTTGGAAGGTGTTTCACCTGAGCTGGTCCAGGTTCTATTTAAGAGTGTCTGGCCCAGTGCTCCAGTTGTCTTAATAGATGTGGAGAGTCAACACTTTTAGTTGCTTCACCGTTTTGGTTTGCTTCCTGTCTTTAAGTTTGTTTTTTCTTTTGTTTCCCTCTTGGGTGGATTTAGTGGGTCTCATGGTGGGTGTCTTTTAGTTCCCAGTTGTTGTTACTTGTCAATTTTCAGTGCCCCTCCTAAAAAACAAGCTTATATTTTGGGGTTGGATATTGCGTCCAATTAATATTTTAATCAATGGCATTTCCTTAGTCTTTCAGTTATTGTTTGTGTACTAAATATTTGTTTATTTTCATAGTTCTTTCCTGTGAATCTGTTGTGTTGTAGAAATAAAACTTGATTTTAACATATTGTGAGACAAAAGAACCCAATGACATCAACAGACGAGCAAAACATATCTTAGTAGGAAAAACAGTATCTTCCACTATGTTAAAATAGTGCATGGTATGTATGTTTAGTATCACTTTTCAACCAACCCAGTTCATTTGTTGAAGATGAAACATTTTGAAATCAACAATACGTCAAAGGATTCAACTACTGAAAACTGAAACAAACATGGATCAAACAGATCCAGCCTGCTGAAGGCTTGGTGGAGTGGTAAACACCACCCCCGGCTCTACCGGTGACTTGTGGTCTCCCACATCTCTGCTTATGTCATGTTCTGTGGCCTTGCCGTTCCATTTCTTGACTGCCCCTGCAACACAGAAACACATTTAGTCACATGGGGCGGCAGGGTAGCCTAGTGGTTAGAGCGTTGGACTCGTAACGGGAGGGTTGCAAGTTCAAACCCCCGAGCTGACAAGGTACAAATCTGTTCTGCCCCTGAACAGGCAGTTAACCCACTGTTCCTAGGCCGTCATTGAAAATAAGAATTTGTTCTTAACTGACTTGCCTAGTTAAATAAAGGTTAAAAAAAACATTCAAAGTAATGGATATGGAGCATCTATGGCCTCAGTTACACCTGGCACCTAAATGTAACTACTGTCAACTGATCACTCCAAGCTGCATTAGGTTCATGATGACTTCGTCAACCATTTTGAAAAGAAGATCGACGACATCCGATCCTCGTTTGCTAAGTCAAACAACACCGCTGGTTCTGCTCACACTGCCCTACCCTGTGCTCTGACCTCTTTCTCCCCTCTCTCTCCAGATGAAATCTTGCGTCTTGTGACGGCCGGCCGCCCAACAACCTGCCCGCTCGACCCTATCCCCTCCTCTCTTCTCCAGACCATTTCCGGAGACCTTCTCCCTTACCTCACCTCGCTCATCAACTTATCCTGACCGCTGGCTACGTCCCTTCCGTCTTCAAGAGAGCGAGAGTTGCACCCCTCTGAAAAAACCTACACTCGATCCCTCCGATGTCAACAACTACAGACCAGTATCCCTTCTTTCTTTTCTCTCCAAAACTCTTGAACGTGCCGTCCTTGGTCAGCTCTCCCGCTATCTCTCTCAGAATGACCTTCTTGATCCAAATCAGTCAGGTTTCAAGACTAGTCATTCAACTGAGACTGCTCTTCTCTGTATCACGGAGGCGCTCCGCACCGCAAAGCTAACTCTCTGTCCTCTGCTCTCATCCTTCTAGACCTATCGGCTGCCTTCGATACTGTGAACCATCAGATCCTCCTCTCCACCCTCTCCGAGTTGGGCATTCAGGTCGCGGGTGGCCCACGCTTGGTGTCCCCAGGGCTCTGTTCTAGTCCTACCTGACAGGTCACTTGGCTCTACCAGGTGGCGTATGCAGAGAACACAATTAATCTTCTCCTTCTGATGACCACGAATCGTCATCTCACCACTGGTGTCCCCCAGGGCTCTGTTCTAGGCCCTCTCCTATTCTCGCTATACACCAAGTCACTTGGCTCTGTCATAACCTCACATGGTCTCTCCTATCATTGCTACAGACGACACACAATTAATCTTCTCCTTTCCCCCTTCTGATGACCAGGTGGCGAATCGCATCTCTGCATGTCTGGCAGACATATCAGTGTGGATGACGGATCACCACCTCAAGCTGAACTTCGGCAAGACGGAGCTGCTCTTCCTCCCGGGGAAGGACTGCCCGTTCCATGATCTCGCCATCACGGTTGACAACTCCATTGTGTCCTCCTCCCAGAGCGCTAAGAACCTTGGCGTGATCCTGGACAACAAACTGTCGTTCTCAACTAACATCAAGGCGGTGGCCCGTTCCTGTAGGTTCATGCTCTACAACATCCGCAGAGTACGACCCTGCCTCACACAGGAAGCGGCGCAGGTCCTAATCCAGGCACTTGTCATCTCCCGTCTGGATTACTGCAACTCGCTGTTGGCTGGGCTCCCTGCCTGTGCCATTAAACCCCTGGGAACGCCGCAGCCCGTCTAGTGTTCAACCTTCCCAAGTTCTCTCACGTCACCCCGCTCCTCCGCTCTCTCCACTGGCTTCCAGTTGAAGCTCCGCTAGACCATGGTGCTTGCCTACGGAGCTGTGAGGGGAACGGCACCTCAGTACCTCCAGGCTCTGATCAGGCCCTACACCCAAATAAGGGCACTGCGTTCATCCACCTCTGGCCTGCTCGCCTCCCTACCACTGAGGAAGTACAGTTCCCGCTCAGCTCAGTCAAAACTGTTCGCTGCTCTGGCTCCCCAATGGTGGAACAAACTCCCTCACGACGCCAGGACAGCGGAGTCAATCACCACCTTCCGGAGACACCTGAAACCCCACCTCTTTAAGGAATACCTAGGATAGGATAAAGTAATCCTTCTCACCCCCCCTTAAAATATTTAGATGCACTATTGTAAAGTGGTTGTTCCACTGGATGTCATAAGGTGAATGCACCAATTTGTAAGTCGCTCTGGATAAGAGCGTCTGCTAAATGACTTAAATGTAAATGTAAATGGTTCAGATCTAGAAGGATGGGCCTTTGACATAGTCTGCACTAAATAAGCATAAGCAATGTAAAGAGATGGTGGGAATGAGTGGGGAAAAGTACATTTGACAAAAATGACCTTCATAATATCAAAGAACAAATGTGTGTGCCTGAGAGGAAATTTACTTTCATACAGCCAAATGGGGTGAGAAATTACACCAATATCAGTGGACAATTTGCACTCATGTAAATAAACATAGATGGAACATATTCCCTTTTGCTGAGGTGACTAACCACTAAGGGGACATAAATATTTACCATCTAAACCATGTGTGACCTCTCACCTCTCTGGCTGACCAGTCCCTCAACAGCTCTCTGACTGAGCTTCACCCTCACTGGGTCTTCAGAGGAGAGGAAGGCTGAGGAGGGATGGAATGATGAGTCAGGAATGATCAGTCAGTCAATAAAGTGTAGAGCTGCTGTCTGACAAAATCACTATTTTAGTAGTTAATTAAAGTAAATAAGGCTTTATGACTGCTGAATACCAACTATCAATCACTTAGATAATGTATTTTCAGATATAGATACATCCTTGGGATGTCCCTAGCATATTGAAGTTGACATTTAAAATGGTTAAGGTTAGGGTTTAGAGTAGAGATGTCCCAAGGATTCACATAGCAGGTGTAAAATAAACAGACAAGACATGTCGGCAAGCAATGGATTATGGTCATTGTAGTTAATTATGTTTTATGTGCTAAACTGTGTCGAATATTGGCCTGTTGGATACTCCAACTCCCTACTACATCACACAGTTCAGTCTGGGTCTGATTTTTCTCTTGACTCGCTCATGACACACCCATCCGGCAGACAGGCCAAAGGCGCTTGCTGGCCCCAATTCGGGGAACCATTGATCTACTTCAGAGGAACTGTGTCTACAGTGATTTCCTGTTGTTTTGACACCTCACTAGAAGACTAGAATAACTACCTGTTGCTACAGAATGAGACGACCAATTCAAAGTTAGTCAGTGTCTCGTTCTCCACACACGGACACACACCAAGATCACGTGATTTCTATATGAACAAGATAGTTTGACTGTATAAGGCCTCTGAACTCCTTGTGTCATCGAGCTCTCAGCCTTCCACCTCAGTGTACACTCGCATTAACATCTGCTAACCATGTGTATGTGACAAATACATTTGATTTGAAACCATTTAACCTACATAACAATCAAAACAAACTGAAATCTATTAGCATATACATGTGTTCAAATGATCTTTTCAGATTTTCTCAGAAATTAATTAAGTCCATGGAATGGATATAGACATAAAGATAATTCAAGGACTATCAGAGGTAGAGAGGCGAGGCAGGGGTGAGGACATCATCCTGCTGTTTTGACAGTCCCTGAAGGACAATACAAAATAGGTATTTGCTCTTATTCCTTCCCTTTCTCTAATGTATTTTGTAATAAAATTAGCAATTGTAGTAAGATCATTGCTTTACTTTACTAAGACTGGAGACCACAGCAGCGATCCTGCTCTTGCCCAACCTCTTCAATGAGGACCCGAGTGGCCTTTATGTCCGTGACAAGGTATATCTATGCACCAATCATCTGTTTCTTCATAAATATAAGTGTGCATGCTTATATAAAACTACAGCTGAACATTTGTTATGTTCTTTTTTAATTGTATGTGTATGAATCTTTTCTTACTTTTGTTGACACAGATTTCACCGCTCTTCACTCCTTTATCAAATCAAAATCAAATCAAATTGTATTTGTCACATACACATGGTTAGCAGATGTTAATGCGAGTGTAGAGCAATGATTGTGCTTCTAGTTCCGACAATGCAGTAATAACCAACAAGTAATCTAACTAACAATTCCAAAACTACTGTCTTATACACAGTGTAAGGGGATAAAGAATATGTACATAAGGATATATGAATGAGTGATGGTACAGAGCAGCATAGGCAAGATACAGTAGATGGTGTCGAGTACAGTATATACATATGAGATGGGTATGTAAACAAAGTGGCATAGTTAAAGTGGCTAGTGATACATGTATTACATAAGGATGCAGTCGATGATATAGAGTACAGTATATACGTATGCATATGAGATGAATAATGTAGGGTAAGTAACATTATATAAGGTAGCATTGTTTAAAGTGGCTAGTGATATATTTACATCATTTCCCATCAATTCCCATTATTAAAGTGGCTGGAGTTGAGTCAGTGTCAGTGTGTTGGCAGCAGCCACTCAATGTTAGTGGTGGCTGTTTAACAGTCTGATGGCCTTGAGATAGAAGCTGTTTTTCAGTCTCTCGGTCCCAGCTTTGATGCACCTGTACTGACCTCGCCTTCTGGATGATAGCGGGGTGAACAGGCAGTGGCTCGGGTGGTTGTTGTCCTTGATGATCTTTATGACCTTCCTGTAACATCGGGTGGTGTAGGTGTCCTAGAGGGCAGGTAGTTTGCCCCCGGTGATACGTTGTGCAGACCTCACTACCCTCTGGAGAGCCTTACGGTTGAGGGCGTAGCAGTTGCCGTACCAGGCGGTGATACAGCCCGCCAGGATGCTCTCGATTGTGCATCTGTAGAAGTTTGTGAGTGCTTTTGGTGACAAGCCAAATTTCTTCAGCCTCCTGAGGTTGAATAGGCGCTGCTGCGCCTTCTTCACGATGCTGTCTGTGTGAGTGGACCAATTCAGTTAGTCTGTGATGTGTATGCCGAGGAACTTAAAACTTGCTACCCTCTCCACTACTGTTCCATCGATGTGGATAGGGAGGTGTTCCCTCTGCTGTTTCCTGAAGTCCACAATCATCTCCTTAGTTTTGTTGACGTTGAGTGTGAGGTTATTTTCCTGACACCACACTCCGAGGGCCCTCACCTCCTCCCTGTAGGCCGTCTCGTCGTTGTTGGTAATCAAGCCTACCACTGTTGTGTCGTCCGCAAACTTGATGATTGAGTTGGAGGCGTGCGTGGCCACGCAGTCGTGGGTGAACAGGGAGTACAGGAGAGGGCTCAGAACGCACCCTTGTGGGGCCCCAGGTTTGAGGATCAGCGGGGAGGAGATGTTGTTGCCTACCCTCACCACCTGGGGGCGGCCCATCAGGAAGTCCAGTACCCAGTTGCACAGGGCGGGGTCGAGACCCAGGGTCTCGAGCTTGATGACGAGCTTGGAGGGTACTATGGTGTTAAATGCTGAGCTGTAGTCGATGAACAGCATTCCTCTTGTCCAGATGGGTTAGGGCAGTGTGCAGTGTGGTTGAGATTGCATCGTCTGTGGACCTATTTGGGCGGTAAGCAAATTGGAGTGGGTCTAGGGTGTTAGGTAGGGTGGAGGTGATATGGTCCTTGACTAGTCTCTCAAAGCACTTCATGATGACGGAAGTGAGTGCTACGGGGCGGTAGTCGTTTAGCTCAGTTACCTTAGCTTTCTTGGGAACAGGAATAATGGTGGCCCTCTTGAAGCATGTGGGAACAGCAGACTGGTATAGGGATTTATTGAATATGTCCGGAAACACACCGGCCAGCTGGTCTGCGCATGCTCTGAGGGCGCGGCTGGGGATGCCGTCTGGGCCTGCAGCCTTGCGAGGGTTAACACGTTTAAATGTCTTACTCACCTCGGCTGCAGTGAAGGAGAGACCGCACGTTTCCGTTGCAGGCCGTGTCAGTGGCACTGTATTGTCCTCGAAGCGGGCAAAAAAAGTTATTTATTCTGCCTGGGAGCAAGACATCCTGGTCCGTGACGGGGCTGGATTTCTTCCTGTAGTCGATGATTGACTGTAGACCCTGCCACATGCCTCTTGTGTCTGAGCCGTTGAATTGAGATTCTACTTTGAGTCTGTACTGACGCTTAGCTTCTTTGATAGCCTTGCGGAGGTAATAGCTGCACTGTTTGTATTCGGTCATGTTACCAGACACCTTGCCCTGATTAAAAGCAGTGGTTCGCGCTTTCAGTTTCACGCGAATGCTGCCATCAATCCACGGTTTCTGGTTAGGGAATGTTTTAATCGTTGCTATGGGAACGACCTCTTCAACGCACATTCTAATGAACTCGCACACCGGTGGAAATCCATTTCACCATGAGAGTGAAATCCCGCTGGCCTTTGATGGGGAGAACATCCACGCCCCCGAGTAGGACGTCCCCATGGGACTTGGGGCTCTGCTACGCCTGGATTTTTTATTTTCCCTTAAATTTCCCCAAAATGTCAGAAAAACACTTATGTTGATAAATTACTGTGTTCTGGGGATAAGAGAAGTTGGGGTGAAGTTACCAGGGCCGGTCATAAAGATGGCAATCTTCCTAACATAAATAAGGGGATACGATATACACACTAAAGCTGAAAAATCTGTATTTAGCATCAAGTCTACAATATTGTTAGTTGACCTATGATTCATATTCAATGCATGTTGTTTTTATTGTAAATCTTTTTATTTTTATTTTTAAATGTCATGAAAAGCACTATACAAAGTAAATGTATCATTTATTATGGTCTGACATGTCTGCAGAAATGGTGCAATTTTGTAATATGTTTTGTTTGGTAAATATTAATTCACATTTGTGGTTCCACTAAAAAAACAATGAATTATTTAAATCAATATTGTTATTAAAATATGTTTTTATAATGGAGGGAGGGTGGACAAGGAGTTCAAAAAGGAACCCCAAAAGGGTCTTAGAGGATCCATGATAAGGGGTTCTTCAAATAACTTTTAGGGGTTCCCCCACAGTTTAATTTGAAGAACCCCTACAGGATATTCCAGGAACCTTTAGTTTTTACATTTACATTTACATTTAAGTCATTTAGCAGACGCTCTTATCCAGAGCGACTTACAAATTGGTGCATTCACCTTATGACATCCAGTGGAACAACCACTTTACAATAGTGCATCTAAATATTTTAAGGGGGGAGAGGGGGGTGAGAAGGATTACTTTATCCTATCCTAGGTATTCCTTAAAGAGGTGGGGTTTCAGGTGTCTCCGGAAGGTGGTGATTGACTCCGCTGTCCTGGCGTCGTAAGGGAGTTTGTTCCACCATTGGGGAGCCAGAGCAGCGAACAGTTTTGACTGAGCTGAGCGGGAACTGTACTTCCTCAGTGGTAGGGAAGCGAGCAGGCCAGAGGTGGATGAACGCAGTGCCCTTATTTGGGTGTAGGGCCTGATCAGAGCCTGGAGGTACTGAGGTGCCGTTCCCCTCACAGCTCCGTAGGCAAGCACCATGGTCTTGTAGCGGATGCGAGCTTCAACTGGAAGCCAGTGGAGAGAGCGGAGGAGCGGGGTGACGTGAGAGAACTTGGGAAGGTTGAACACTAGACGGGCTGCGGCGTTCTGGATGAGTTGTAGGGGTTTAATGGCACAGGCAGGGAGCCCAGCCAACAGCGAGTTGCAGTAATCCAGACGGGAGATGACAAGTGCCTGGATTAGGACCTGCGCCGCTTCCTGTGTGAGGCAGGGTCGTACTCTGCGGATGTTGTAGTGCATGAACCTACAGGAACGGGCCACCGCCTTGATGTTAGTTGAGAACGACAGTTTGTTGTCCAGGATCACGCCAAGGTTCTTAGCGCTCTGGGAGGAGGACACAATGGAGTTGTCAACCATGATTTGTTTCCCCGGGAGGAAGAGCAGCTCCGTCTTGCCGAAGTTCAGCTTGAGGTGGTGATCCGTCATCCACACTAATATGTCTGCCAGACATGCAGAGATGCGATTCGCCACCTGGTCATCAGAAGGGGGAAAGGAGAAGATTAATTGTGTGTCGTCTGCATAGCAATGATAGGAGAGACCATGTGAGGTTATGACAGAGCCAAGTGACTTGGTGTATAGCGAGAATAGGAGAGGGCCTAGAACAGAGCCCTGGGGGACACCAGTGGTGAGAGCGCGTGGTGAGGAGACAGATTCTCGCCACGCCACCTGGTAGGAGCGACCTGTCAGGTAGGACGCAATCCAAGCGTGGGCCGCGCCGGAGATGCCCAACTCGGAGAGGGTGGAGAGGAGGATCTGATGGTTCACAGTATCGAAGGCAGCCGATAGGTCTAGAAGGATGAGAGCAGAGGAGAGAGAGTTAGCTTTAGCGGTGCGGAGCGCCTCCGTGATACAGAGAAGAGCAGTCTCAGTTGAATGACTAGTCTTGAAACCTGACTGATTTGGATCAAGAAGGTCATTCTGAGAGAGATAGCGGGAGAGCTGACCAAGGACGGCACGTTCAAGAGTTTTGGAGAGAAAAGAAAGAAGGGATACTGGTCTGTAGTTGTTGACATCGGAGGGATCGAGTGTAGGTTTTTTCAGAAGGGGTGCAACTCTCACTCTCTTGAAGACGGAAGGGACGTAGCCAGCGGTCAGGGATAAGTTGATGAGCGAGGTGAGGTAAGGGAGAAGGTCTCCGGAAATGGTCTGGAGAAGAGAGGAGGGGATAGGGTCGAGCGGGCAGGTTGTTGGGCGGCCGGCCGTCACAAGACGCGAGATTTCATCTGGAGAGAGAGGGGAGAAAGAGGTCAGAGCACAGGGTAGGGCAGTGTGAGCAGAACCAGCGGTGTTGTTTGACTTAGCAAACGAGGATCGGATGTCGTCGATCTTCTTTTCAAAATGGTTGACGAAGTCATCTGCAGAGAGGGAGGAGGGGGGGGGGGAGGAGGATTCAGGAGGGAGGAGAAGGTGGCAAAGAGCTTCCTAGGGTTAGAGGCAGATGCTTGGAATTTAGAGTGGTAGAAAGTGGCTTTAGCAGCAGAGACAGAGGAGGAAAATGTAGAGAGGAGGGAGTGAAAGGATGCCAGGTCCGCAGGGAGGCGAGTTTTCCTCCATTTCCGCTCGGCCTTCCGGAGCCCTGTTCTGTGAGCTCGCAATGAGTCGTCAAGCCACGGAGCGGGAGGGGAGGACCGAGCCGGCCTGGAAGATAGGGGACATAGAGAGTCAAAGGATGCAGAAAGGGAGGAGAGGAGGGTTGAGGATGCAGAATCAGGAGATAGGTTGGAGAAGGTTTGAGCAGAGGGAAGAGATGATAGGATGGAAGAGGAGAGAGTAGCGGGGGAGAGAGAGCGAAGGTTGGGACGGTGTGATACCATCCGAGTAGGGGCAGTGTGGGAAGTGTTGGATGAGAGCGAGAGGGAAAAGGATACAAGGTAGTGGTCGGAGACTTGGAGGAGTTGCAATGAGGTTAGTGGAAGAACAGCATCTAGTAAAGATGAGGTCGAGCGTATTGCCTGCCTTGTGAGTAGGGGGAAGGTGAGAGGGTGAGGTCAAAAGAGGAGAGGAGGGAAAGAAGGAGGCAGAGAGGAATGAGTCAAAGGTAGACGTGGGGAGGTTAAAGTCGCCCAGAACTGTGAGAGGTGAGCCGTCCTCAGGAAAGGAGCTTATCAAGGCATCAAGCTCATTGATGAACTCTCCGAGGGGACCTGGAGGGCGATAAATGATAAGGATGTTAAGCTTGAAAGGGCTGGTAACTGTGACAGCATGAAATTCAAAGGAGGCGATAGACAGATGGGTAAGGGGAGAAAGAGAGAATGACCACTTGGGAGAGATAAGGATCCCTATGCCACCACCCCGCTGACCAGAAGCTCTCGGGGTGTGCGAGAACACGTGGGCGGACGAAGAGAGAGCAGTAGGAGTAGCAGTGTTATCTGTGGTGATCCATGTTTCTGTCAGTGCCAAGAAGTCGAGGGACTGGAGGGAGGCATAGGCTGAGATGAACTCTGCCTTGTTGGCTGCAGATCGGCAGTTCCAGAGGCTACCGGAGACCTGGAACTCCACGTGGGTCGTGCGCGCTGGGACCACCAGATTAGGGTGGCAGCGGCCACGCGGTGTGGAGCGTTTGTATGGTCTGTGCAGAGAGGAGAGAACAGGGATAGACAGACACATAGTTGACAGGCTACAGAAGAGGCTACGCTAATGCAAGGAGATTGGAATGACAAGTGGACTACACGTCTCGAATGTTCAGAAAGTTAAGCTTACGTAGCAAAATCTTATTGACTAAAATTATTAAAAATGATACAGTACTGCTGAAGTAGGCTAGCTGGCAGTGGCTGCGTTGTTGACTTTGTAGGCTAGCTGGCAGTGGCTGCGTTGTTGACACTACACTAATCAAGTCGTTCCGTTGAGTGTAGTAGTTTCTACAGTGCTGCTATTCGGGGCTAGCTGGCTAGCTAGCAGTGTTGATTACGTTACGTTGCGTTAAAAGAACGACAATAGCTGGCTAGCTAACCTAGAAAATCGCTCTAGACTACACAATTATCTTTGATACACAGACGGCTATGTAGCTAGCTATGTAGCTAGCTACGATCAAACAAATCAAACCGTTGTGCTGTAATGAAATGAAATGAAAAATGTGATACTACCTGTGGAGCGAAGCGGAATGCGACCGGGTTGTTGAGTGCGGAAGTTCTATTCAGTAGACGTTGGCTAGCTGTTGGCTAGCTAGCAGTGTCTCCTACGTTAAGGACGACAAATAGCTGGCTAGCTAACCTCGGTAAATTAAGATAATCACTCTAAGACTACACGCTCTAAACTACACAATTATCATGGATACGAAGACAGCAAAGACAACTATGTAGCTAGCTAACACTACACTAATCAAGTCGTTCAGTTGAGTGTAATAGTTTCTACAGTGCTGCTATTCGGTAGACGGTGGACGTTTGCTAGCTGGCTAGCTGCTGGGCAGATAGCAGTGTAGACTACATTAGGACGACGAAATAGTGCTGACTGTTTCACTTTGTTGTCCTCTTTCTTTTCCTTTTTCTTCTGTCCTTCTTTTGTCCTTATTTTGTCTTCCTTTCTTCTGTTAACTAGATTTTTTTTTTTAGAGTGTATATTGACAAAAGTCATCTTGTCCGAGAGACATTTACATAGTTATACACAGCCCAATTTGGGATGACTATTTTGTGGTGAAATAGTGGCCACAACAGACAGACCTGATATCGCCCCATAATTCGACGTCCTTGGACGTCACGTGCTGACTGGGAATGACCAAAGTTATTCTATTTAGAGACACTTTGTAGTACATTTTTACACGATAATAAATGTTTCTGATGCCAAATCGCCCGTTGTCAAAGGGAGTTGTTGGTTTTTAGGGGCAGTCGCTTTTTAGCTTTTTGTCTGAAAGTATTTTCTCAACTGCGATACCAACTCCAGTCAGCAGATGGCTATGTCTTTCAGGTGATTCTGCCACTGTGACGTATAATCTAGTGGACGGGACGCTTCTTCAACATCAACAGATAGCCAGCCACCTTGGTTCACTCTGACTTTATGGAAAAAGGTTTATTCAATAAATATAGAGTAACCGATGTGAAATGGCTAGATAGTTAGCATTTCAATTGGTGATGTCACTCGCTCTGAGACCTCGAAGTTGTTGCTCTGCAAGGGCTGCGGCTTTTGTGGAGCGATGGGTAACGATGCATCAAGGTTGGCTGTTGTCGATGTGTGTAGAGGGTCCCTGGTTCGGTTCGGGGCGAGGAGAGGGACGGAAGCTATACTGTTCCAACAGCAACTCCTCTCATACTGTGAAGACACCCCCCCCTGAATTTTCAGGCCTTAAGGGCAATTTTATTTGAATTGTAGTATCCGGACAGAGAAAATCCAGTAAGAGTTTTATAGTTACAGTGGGGCAAAAAAGTATTTAGTCAGCCACCAATTGTGCAAGTTCTCCCGCTTAAAAAGATGAGAGAGGCCTGTAATTTTCACCATAGTTACACTTCAACTGACAGACAAAATGAGAAAAAAAAATCCAGAAATTCACATTCTAGGATTTTTTATGAATTTATTTGCAAATTATGGTGGAAAATAGTCTAGTCTAGTTCTAAGCAAACTTAGCAAACCGCTAGCTGACAAACAATGTAAATACACTGCTCAAAAAAATAAAGGGAACACTAAAATACACTAAAATAACACATCCTAGATCTGAATGAATGAAATACTCTTATTTAATACTGTTTTATTTACATAGTTGAATGTGCAGAAAACAAAATCACACAAAAATTATCAATGGAAATCAAATTTATCAACCCATGGGGGTCTGGATTTGGAGTCACACTCAAAATTAAAGTCGAAAACCACACTACAGGTTGTGAGTCACTTCCGGGTTGGAGCGAGCGGTCGCATCCGCATTTCGCTCCGCAGGTAGTATAACTTTTTCATTACATTTCATTATAGCACAACGGTTTGTTTTGTCTAATCTTAGCAATTTCTTCTTAGCTAGCTACATAGCCGTCTTTGTATCAAAGATAATTGCGTAATTATCGTATTTCGCCGTCCTAACGTAGTCTTCACTAGCCAGCTAGCTAACGTCCACCGATTAGCAGCACTGGAGAAACTATTACACTCAACTGAACGACTTGATTAGTGTAGTGTTAGCTAGCTACATAGCTGTCTTTGCTGTCTTCGTATCCAAGATAATTGTGTAGTTTAGAGTGTGTAGTCATAGAGTGATTATCTTAATTTACCGAGGTTAGCTAGCCAGCTATTTGTCGTCCTTAACGTAGGAGACTCTGCTAGCTAGCCAACAGCTAGCCGACAGCTAGCCGACAGCTAGCCAACAGCTAGCCAACGTCTACCGAATAGACTCACAACCCGGTCGCATTCACAGGTAGTATCACATTTTCATTTCATTTGATTACAGTACAATGGTTTGATTTGTTTGATCGTAGCTAGCTACATAGCCGTCTTTGTATCAAAGATAATTGTGTAGTCTAGAGCGATTTTCTAGGTTAGCTAGCCAGCTATTGTCGTTCTTTTAACGCAACGTAACGTAAACAACACTGCTAGCTAGCCAGCTAGCCCCCGAATAGCAGCACTGTCGAAACTATTACACTCAACGGAACGACTTGATTAGTGTAGTGTCAACAACGCACCCACTGCCAGCTAGCCTACTTCAGCAGTACTGTATCATTTTAATCATTTTAGTCAATAAGATTCTTGCTACGTAAGCTTAACTTTCTGAACATTCGAGACGTGTAGTCCACTTGTCATTCCAATCTCCTTTGCATTAGCGTAGCCTCTTCTGTAGCCTGTCAACTATGTGTCTGTCTGTCCCTGTTCTCTCCTCTCTGCACAGACCATACAAACGCTCCACACCGCGTGGCCGCGGCCACCCTAAACTGGTGGTCCCAGCGCGCACGACCCACGTGGAGTTCCAGGTCTCCGGTAGCCTCTGGAACTGCCGATCTGCGGCCAACAAGGCAGAGTTCATCTCAGCCTATGCCTCCCTCCAGTCCCTCGACTTCTTGGCACTGACGGAAACATGGATCACCACAGACAACACTGCTACTCCTACTGCTCTCTCTTCGTCCACGTGTTCTCGCACACCCCGAGAGCTTCTGGTCAGCGGGGTGGTGGCGCCGGGATCCTCATCTCTCCCAAGTGGTCATTCTCTCTTTCTCCCCTTACCCATCTGTCTATCGCCTCCTTTGAATTCCATGCTGTCACAGTTACCAGCCCTTTCAAGCTTAACATCCTTATCATTTATCGCCCTCCAGGTTCCCTCAGAGAGTTCATCAATGAGCTTGATGCCTTGATAAGCTCCTTTCCTGAGGACGGCTCACCTCTCACAGTTCTGGGCGACTTTAACCTCCCCACGTCTACCTTTGACTCATTCCTCTCTGCCTCCTTCTTTCCACTCCTCTCCTCTTTTGACCTCACCCTCTCACCTTCCCCCCCCTACTCACAAGGCAGGCAATACGCTCGACCTCATCTTTACTAGATGCTGTTCTTCCACTAACCTCATTGCAACTCCCCTCCAAGTCTCCGACCACTACCTTGTATCCTTTTCCCTCTCGCTCTCATCCAACACCTCCCACACTGCCCCTACTCGGATGGTATAGCGCCGTCCCAACCTTCGCTCTCTCTCCCCCGCTACTCTCTCCTCTTCCATCCTATCATCTCTTCCCTCTGCTCAAACCTTCTCCAACCTATCTCCTGAATCTGCCTCCTCAACCCTCCTCTCCTCCCTCTCTGCATCCTTTGACTCTCTATGTCCCCTATCCTCCAGGCCGGCTCAGTCCTCCCCTCCCGCTCCGTGGCTCGATGACTCATTGCGAGCTCACAGAACAGGGCTCCGGGCAGCCGAGCGGAAATGAAGGAAAACTCGCCTCCCTGCGGACCTGGCATCCTTTCACTCCCTCCTCTCTACATTTTCCTCCTCTGTCTCTGCTGCTAAAGCCACTTTCTACCACTCTAAATTCCAAGCATCTGCCTCTAACCCTAGGAAGCTCTTTGCCACCTTCTCCTCCCTCCTGAATCCTCCTCCCCCTCCTCCCTCTCTGCAGATGACTTCGTCAACCATTTTGAAAAGAAGGTCGACGACATCCGATCCTCGTTTGCTAAGTCAAACGACACCGCTGGTTCTGCTCACACTGCCCTACCCTGTGCTCTGACCTCTTTCTCCCCTCACTCTCCAGATGAAATCTCGCGTCTTGTGACGGCCGGCCGCCCAACAACCTGCCCGCTTGACCCTATCCCCTCCTCTCTTCTCCAGACCATTTCCGGAGACCTTCTCCCTTACCTCACCTCGCTCATCAACTCATCCCTGACCGCTGGCTACGTCCCTTCCGTCTTCAAGAGAGCGAGAGTTGCACCCCTTCTGAAAAAACCTACACTCGATCCCTCCGATGTCAACAACTACAGACCAGTATCCCTTCTTTCTTTTCTCTCCAAAACTCTTGAACGTGCCGTCCTTGGCCAGCTCTCCCGCTATCTCTCTCTGAATGACCTTCTTGATCCAAATCAGTCAGGTTTCAAGACTAGTCATTCAACTGAGACTGCTCTCCTCTGTATCACGGAGGCGCTCCGCACTGCTAAAGCTAACTGATAGAGGAAAATATAGTTTAGATGATCAATTATGTATACTTTAATGATTAGAACCATTCATGCTAATACTATTATGTTATGATTTGAAAAGTATGGGTTCTTAATTGTACTGTTACTGAAAATGTAAGCAGAAATTAATTGTGTCTGTGTCTCCTGGGAAAGTTTTAAAGCAGAGATAAGATAGTACTTCAAACAGATAAGAATGTTTTGGTTGGATTCCATTAGCAGAGAGAAGTATATCCTTTAGGCAGGTTGGAATGTAGTTTATGAGGGGAGTGAAACTATCTCCAGGACTGAATACTACGCCATTGTAAGACTGGGAGAGGGGGTGTAACTGATGACGTCATTTTATGTCTTCTTCAGATTTAAAATGTAATGTTCTTTGTATTTTGGGTCAGTACTCATCGAGAATAAATGCTGAACTTGTTTTTTAAGACTGGTCTCTTGCTAATTCATGCAAATGATAAACTTACAACTTATCATGAATTAGAAATGAGTGTGAATTTAATTGGTTTTGGCAATAAAACATAAGGGAATTAAAAATTCCTCTATCAATTTGGTCCTTCGAGCCGGATCTAAATATCTTTATCTGTTATCTGAAGGTAATACGCTGAAAATCGTGCACGGACGAGTTTGACTCGTTTTACTAAAGACCTGACCTCTGAATTGAGGTTAAAACATAAACAGGCCTGTGTATTATCACAGAGGACAGAGAGAGTGACTAGATACAACGAACATTGCTTTCCCAGTCGGCGATAAGGTCAGTATTTTTTATTCTCGATTCTGGGGGGATTTGAGCTCTTTAATTGATGTTCTGAAATTTTCAGAAATCATCAATAATAGGGGCCTTGCTATTCCCACAGGGTTTGTATGACCTTCATACACTGGGTTTTGTATAACCGATATACACTGAAGCAGGTTCGAAAATAACCTGTGGTAATGTGCACTACCGTAAATAAACTAAACTTAATCATGAGAGGTAAAAACGCCCGAGATTAAGACGGGATATTAAAATAGGTACTGGGGGATAGGACGGTGAACTTGTACAAATACTGGGCGAGACTGACTGCAAGCGCAAGATAACTGGATTGGTCATGTGAATAGTGGCAGTATTGATCACCGTCCCGATTCAACTAATACTACGGGAAATATCCAAATAAGGAGGAGAGGGAAACTTAAATCTAAAGAAATGAGATAAAAGCCATTCTTTAGACATGACAGTTCCAGGCGAGAGGGAAGTTTAACAAATAGTGGCGTGAGATAACGATTATTAGCGTTCTTTAAAAGCCCTCTGACACAACCGGAAAATACTAGGGCTTTACAAACCCTGGGTTGATGGTTGTAAGGTTAGACCTAATGTTTGTTTCAAAAGTCAAAGCTATTGGTAGGATTTCCATAAAAGAGGAGAGGGAAACTTAAATCTAAAGAAATGAGATAAAAGCCATTCTTTAGACATGACAGTTCCAGGCGAGAGGGAAGTTTAACAAATAGTGGCGTGAGATAACGATTATTAGCGTTCTTTAAAAGCCCTCTGACACAACCGGAAAATACTAGGGCTTTACAAACCCTGGGTTTATGGTTGTAAGGTTAGACCTAATGTTTGTTTCAAAAGTCAAAGCTATTGGTAAGATTTCCATAAAAGAGCTAAACTTAATCATGAGAGATTACACCAAAAAAGGAAGGATTGTTTAGCCGAATAAGGGGGAGAGGGTAATTTAAATGTAATGCGAGAGGGAAATATAACAATTAGCGGCGTGAGATAACGATTATTAGCGTTCTTTAAAAGCCCTCTGACACAACCGGAAAATACTAGGGCTTTACAAACCCTGGGTTTATGGTTGTAAGGTTAGACCTAATGTTTGTTTCAAAAGTCAAAGCTATTGGTAAGATATCCATAAAAGAGCTAAATTTAAATCATGAGAAACGCACCAGACCGAGATGGAAAATACATACTGATTATTTTTAAAGGAACACACACATAGGCAGACAGGATAGTAACTAGAAGTAACTAAGTAACGGTAAATTACAAATTTATAGAACTGCACGCACATAGAATTTAAAATTATATAGAAAGGCATAGATAAGTGATTAGATACCATAGCTACAAAAGAACGGCAAGGATTTATAATGGGTAGTAACACTTCTAAACTGCTTTCTGCAAAGACGGAAGATTACCGTTATATGAAACAGAAAGAGAAGGAATGTAGATTTCTGTCCTAAATGGGAAAAAGGTATGGTTTTGATGGACGCCTAGATGTCGAAAAGTTATAACCCCTTCTAAAACAGATACAAAGGGAGCGAGATTAATGAGAATCCTAAACTGAGAGAAAACGTTGGCTCATTAAATTTGGGCTATTTTCTGTTGTCTAGATGTCGGAGTAACAAATACAATTAACTGTGAAAATGGGTATATTTGCGGAGAGTCTCAGTCAAAATCCATGGTGCTGGTAGGGGAGTGGTGAGCGCGGCCGTCTCACCAACGGTAATCCACGGTTCGGTTCCCGTTTAACTAAAATTTATTTTAGATCGTAATTGACCTATTTGCATGTTTTGCCTGAAAAATACGGTCGCCAGTGTTTGCAAAAGATATAACTGAACAGATATTATGTGTTCTAGATAGAATTGATAAAAGAAGTCGTTAAAAAAAACGGCGAAACAATTTCGCTCATATTTCGATGGGAGTCGTAATTAAATAGATGTATCACAGAAGAGAGTTACCTAAAGTTAAATGGAGGGGATAACGGAGAGATACAATACAATTCCAGCCTGCCTGGACGTTATGGCTATTTATGAATCAATTGACATGAGAAGTTTAACACAAAAACAGGGTACGTTAAATGTTAGGGTAAATTAAATTGAGAAGTTCGGTTGGGTTTACTTTAAAACTGAACTCAATCGGAATAGGGAATATATATTTTACAAAGGCGGGCAGATTTGTGTCTATAGCCAAGCAACGGAATTGCTAGACACTCAAATGGGGCTATATAGTGCAACGCTTTTGACTATACATTAGGTAAGAATAGTTTAATCGTAAGAAGTTGTGATTGTTTTTCTGATTATTGATGTTTGGTTAAGGTAACGCCAGTGAATTTGAACAAAAAAGTAACGTATTCTAAAAACGATCTGGTTTCCGTTCTCATTGCGGGGAACAAAGGAAAAGTCTTATCTTAAAGGGACAGTGCACGGTAATCACAGTGGTTTGAGTTGTAATTAGACAAGTGAATAACGTATTGGGAATAGAGTTGTAATTAAAATACTAAGTCAAAGACGAGACAGGTATTTAGAGCAAATTGGATTCTAAATGATAACAAAGAGACAATCATGATTTATGCCCATCGAAAAGATTTTATAAAATTGGCGAATTTAGAGATGATTGGTTGGGGTGGTAAATTATAATTCAGAATTTGAACAGATGTGACAAATTAGGTTTGGTTAATCGAACAATAATTATTTACAATTCATTTGAAGTCGCTACGAATTGGCAGATTGAGCGCTTGATGATGACGTCAACTAGCGCGACACTTTTGTCACCAGAAAACTGGCAATAACGGAGCAAACTGTATGGCTATTAGAGTGTGTATCGAGGCTTCGAGTAAACCTTTCAGAAGTTGAGATCAAAGTTTTTGTTTATTTGTTTAGTGGTTATAGTCAATTGTTGGGTTTGATTTAACTTAGTTGAACAGTGTTTTCTGGCGGGTTTAGGTAGAACTCTTTGTTCCGGAACGGATGAAAGTTACCCAAGATAAGTAAATTAAAGGAGCCATGAGAGAATGCGAATGCATATTTATTAAATATCGGGGATTAAATTATGAATTCCTTACACTGTGAAATGTATGACATTTGCGGCAGAGAGAAAAAGTAATTCATTGGATAATAATGTTATCGGGTTAATTGTATCTAAAAGTAGCATGGTCATTTAAGTAAACATATCCGTAGACGATGTTTAAAACTTATGATTAATGATTTGAGTCAAAGGGGAATTATCATTAGGTTTAGTTATAGTTCACCTATTGAGTTTCTGATTCGAAATAGCATTAGGGAATGATAGTTAGGGGTGAGGTGGCTCACTTTAGAGGCCTCCTGGGATTATAACTTTGGGGAGAGATAAGCTTTAAAAAGGTCTGCAAATTATACACATGGAACAACTTTTAGAACTGTTTGTTTAGTGCAAGGGTATTTTAGAGGCAGGCTCACATATGGAACCTTATGAGATGTTTTTTTATGGGTTTGAATTATACAGGTGACTATTTCTATTCAAAAGATAAAGGGTTCTTTATGCCTAATATGGTATGACCTTTTGACCTTATCATGACTGGCTCCCAAGGTCTGATCAGCCTCGGGGGAGAGTCATTTGTATAATGAATGGGGTCATATTGAGTTACTAGTATTAAGGTAAATTCATTAGAAATGAAGCAGTTTTGGTTGAGGGTTAGAATTACTGTTTGAACCGCAAATGAGAAAGTGGTTCAGGATTCTGTCTTATAACATTAGCTGTGAAGTTTTTTGAATGGGCAATTAGGGATTTGGTATTGTAACAGAGAGAAAGTCATATTTATCATTGAGAGTAAATAGTGGAAGATAACATATTTAGAGCCAACAGCGCAGGGAAGAAATTGAGATATTTTTGTTTGGTTTTAACACTCGGTTACAGGAGTGTCAAAAGACGGGAGACATTACCTGTGTAATAGGGGAGGGTGTCCGTATGATAACCAACTTGGGACAGTTTTGGGACTGGAGAAAGGGGATCCCACAAAGGTGGATAGGCTTTCCATGATATGGGGGAAACCTGGGAGCACTGTTGAACTTTGTAAAGGTGATGAAATCCTACTAACCATCAAAACTATTAAGCTCTCTGACGCAGGCACTTGCACCCCCCGGACTACAAAGGACCGGGACAGACACGGTGGGTGTGTTTTCTATTAAGGTACTGCCAAAACCGGAGGTCTCAGACGGACCGGGGCCAGACACACTCCTCTATCACCCCTGGACCGAACCTGTCACCACTATGCTAAAAATCCCATTCAGGTAATTAATGTTAGACTATTCAGCTATTGATCAATGAGGCACGGAGACTGGTTTTGATGGTAGGGACAATTTGTGGCTGTCTTATACAGAATGGACTTGCTTAGAATATGCTTCTTGCTAGTCAGGGGGGGAGTCTACAAAATGTTCAGTGAACAATGTTGTACGTATATCCCTAATAACACCAGTCCAGATGGTAGTATATCTAAGGGCCTTAAATGGGCTATCTGCTGAGATGAGGACCATGGCGGGGGTAGAGGAGTCTGACTGTCCACCCTGGTTGGGAGACTGGTTTGGTAAGTATACCGGTATGGTGGTTACTGGATTTCTGACCCTAATTCCTGTATTATTTACTGACTGAGGATGACCCATGTATGTTTGTTCTCCCTGTCGTGAAGGGTGGCATGGTGCCCACCTGATGCTGGATAAGAATAGCTGAGAGGACCAGATGGGTTATAAGAATGCTTTGTTCTGCTTTACTCTGTTTTCCAGGACCAAAGTTTTATTCCACACTTTGCAACACATATTAAACCCATGTTATTGTCGGATAGAATACTGAGGGTCCCCAAGGAGAGGGCTTGTTAGTGTAGGAAGGATTTTTAATATGGTTAGCATCTATTAGATTATACGTTTTTAAATAGTATTATATTTAACAGGAATATAGGACATCTATGAGGAGTTAGGATTATTGTTGGGATTAAGATAGATTGATTAAGGAATTTGGAGAAAAGCCGCTCATAGACATTTTTTTTTTCTAAAAGAGGGTCCATGGGTTTGTAGTTCCCATGTAGTTCAAATTTGGAAAACATGAGAAACATACAGAGGAGCCCTCCCACGCACCGCAGAGACCTTGAAGGTGGGAGAGCAGAGAAGTTAGAGGGGGGTGCAGGAAGAGCAAAGATAACATAGTGGGTAAATAAGTTTCTAAATGGGTCAGAATGGGAGCTGTAGATAGAGGAGGTATTTGGCATAAAGGGAATCTACCTGTTTTACCTAAGTCACTGTTTAAATATGCTGCTGTATTGATACATGGGCAAAGCCATGTATCAACAGGGGGGATGGTAGGAATGGTTAAACAGCACTTTGTAGCATATGGAATAACTAACTATTTTAAAAACTTTTGCTCACGGTGTACTATATTGAATTAACTAGGAGTGAAAACAAGAAGTGGTGTTTAACAATAATTGATAAATATACCAAATGGGTAGAAGTGTTTCCTACATCCTCAGCAGATGCAGAAACAGTGGCTAGAGCATTATGTCAGGAGATAATTCAGCAATTTGGATTACCAGAAGTAATTGAGCATATAGGTCAGAAATTGGATATAAATATGAAGAAACATAGTTCTTATCACCCCCAAAGCGCTGGCCTTATCTAGAACATGAATCGATCGGGAAAAGGTTGATTAAGGAAAACACACCTAAGTACTGGAATGAACGGGATAAAATGCCTGCCCATAGTGTTAATGACTATTAGAATAACCCCTGATAGGGAGGGGCTATCTCCATTTGAGAAGGTTTTTGGTAGACCCTATAGAATGCCCCAATTAGGGCGATTAGAAATAGAAAGCAGTATGGTGGGACACATGAGGAGGTTGTTCATTAATCAAACACGTATGTCAAAAGTTTTATGCCCAGCAGGAGAATTAGAGGGAGGTGGCACACGAGATTCAACCAGGAGACTGGATCTGGATCCAATCATTGAAGAAAAAAAACTGGAAGCAGCCTCGGTGGGAGGGACCATTCCAAGTACTACTGGTGACTGCCTTCGCGGTGAGAATAGCCGAAAGAGCTACCTGGGTACATGTCACACATTGTAAGGGGGTGAGTCATACTGGCACTGTCGAGCGGCCACAGGGGAAGGAGAGGAACCGTGACCCATATGGAACGGGGTCAAACTCCTTCTGAAGATTCCCTATACCTGACCTTTCCCCAGCTGTGAGCGTTCATAGAAGTGAAGTGATGGCTTGGCCTCTGGCTGTTGATATGTTCTCGGGGAGAGGGTGGGGCTTCACGTGTGCACTGACCGTCCTGAGCTGTTTTATTGTGGGGGCCATATTCCTGATTCACCATGATCCCCGGAAAGTGCCAAAGAGGATAATTTGACTCATGTGCTAGATGAGGGAAATGGGATGTTACCTAAGATTCTCTGAAGGTCACTGAAACAAAATAGTAAGGAAGTGAGGGTGGAATTGGGCAAGGATCTCTCAGTAGAATTTTGTGTAGATCAATTGGGGTCATTCACCCCTTGGCAGTCTAGAACCATGGGACTCTATGGGAAGTATTTGTGTAAATCACCGTGTAAGTCGTGGAGCCAGGTCATAGCTCACACTGAAAGGGATGGCTATGTAAACCCATACACTCAATTTGGGACCAGGTAAAGTATAGTAAGGGAATGGCATGTATGGTAAAGCTGTTCATGAAAGCAGGAATGCCAAGTAATGATAGCTGTATTGATTTACACTATTTATATCCCCAGGTTCCATTTAAATCAAGACTTCCTCCCTTTACCGTGACGAGAGGAGAACATTACTGGTTGGCCAGATACAGTACACACGGGAAATACGTGGGGGAAGTTGGTACCTGCAATAAGACAGAGAATATTACCACTGACGAGACCATGTCTGATTTGACAGGCTGGTTGAACTCTGGAGATTTCAAAATGTTGAAGGTGGCCAGGGCTGACATCTGGTGGTTGTGCGGGGGAATGAATTTGTGGTCGGTATTACCGACTGATTGGACTGGGCTATGCGCTCTAGTACATTTAGGAATGCCTTTTACACTCATACAACACCAAGACGTGAAGTTAGCCAAAACGAGAGAGATGCTCCATCTGGATCTTTTGACGACAGAGTATATATATTGATAACATTGGTGTTCCACGAGGTGTGTAATTATATTTATGGTAATCAACAGCGCTTTAGCAGGAATACCAAAGGTGTTGTTAAAGGTTTTGTAGAACAGACTGACGCAACCAGCTGGAAGACCTGACAGAATAGAATTGCATAGGATAAAAGGAGGAAGTGGGCGTGATAATCAGGACCATGTCTTACATCCCGGGTAGCACGGCTCCGGACGAATCAGTGCCCGAAGCCTCAGCTGGTTTGACCACCCTGGCTCACGGGTTGGCAGAAACTCTGGGGTGGATACTTCTCTGAACTAAATTGGGTAGACAGTATTTATGGAAAAATGTGGTGTTTTGGGCTGTATCAACCTGTATGACTGTATTAATTTTATGCGGCTGTTGTCTAATTCCCTGTGTGCGAGGCCTTGTTTCCAGGACTCTGGAAAGATCAATGACCCAACGCCGATTCCAGATTCTGACCTGTGGAGGACTGGAGGCATGTCTAAGGGAGGAAGTGGACGAATCCGGATCTGTCATTTGTGGGGAATTTATGTTTGATGAGAATAGTGTTGAGATGAAGGGGAATTAGATTGTAATTTGTTTCAACGATTAAACTGTTTTTTGATAAAGATTGTAAAAACAAAAACAAAAACGAATTCCGGAAGGAAGAGTTATGATTCTGATGTAGGTTTAAAAACAGTTGGAGTTAAGGTTAGAATTGATTAATGAAATGTGGAGGGTTGGATAAACATTTATAATTGATTTGTTGATTATTTGTCTATTCATATGATAATCTGATGAACCTCTATAAAAAGGTTAGATAAGTTCGTTTATACTTTCATTTTTTATGATTAAATAAAACTAGATGTAGAATTGAATGTATAATATTTGATCAAAGGGAGGATTGATAGAGGAAAATATAGTTTAGATGATCAATTATGTATACTTTAATGATTAGAACCATTCATGCTAATACTATTATGTTATGATTTGAAAAGTATGGGTTCTTAATTGTACTGTTACTGAAAATGTAAGCAGAAATTAATTGTGTCTGTTTCTCCTGGGAAAGTTTTAAAGCAGAGATAAGATAGTACTTCAAACAGATAAGAATGTTTTGGTTGGATTCCATTAGCAGAGAGAAGTATATCCTTTAGGCAGGTTGGAATGTAGTTTATGAGGGGAGTGAAACTATCTCCAGGACTGAATACTACGCCATTGTAAGACTGGGAGAGGGGGTGTAACTGATGACGTCATTTTATGTCTTCTTCAGATTTAAAATGTAATGTTCTTTGTATTTTGGGTCAGTACTCATCGAGAATAAATGCTGAACTTGTTTTTTAAGACTGGTCTCTTGCTAATTCATGCAAATGATAAACTTACAACTTATCATGAATTAGAAATGAGTGCGAATTTAATTGGTTTTGGCAATAAAACATAAGGGAATTAAAAATTCCTCTATCACTAACTCTCTCTCCTCTGCTCTCATCCTTCTAGATCTATCGGCTGCCTTCGATACTGTGAACCATCAGATCCTCCTCTCCACCCTCTCCGAGTTGGGCATCTCCGGCGCGGCCCACGCTTGGATTGCGTCCTACCTTACAGGTCGCTCCTACCAGGTGGCGTGGCGAGAATCTGTCTCCTCACCACTGGTGTCCCCCAGGGCTCTGTTCTAGGCCCTCTCCTATTCTCGCTATACACCAAGTCACTTGGCTCTGTCATAACCTCACATGGTCTCTCCTATCATTGCTATACAGACGACACACAATTAATCTTCTCCTTTCCCCCTTCTGATGACCAGGTGGCGAATCGCATCTCTGCATGTCTGGCAGACATATCAGTGTGGATGACGGATCACCACCTCAAGCTGAACCTCGGCAAGACGGAGCTGCTCTTCCTCCCGGGGAAGGACTGCCCGTTCCATGATCTCGCCATCACGGTTGACAACTCCATTGTGTCCTCCTCCCAAAGCGCTAAGAACCTTGGCGTGATCCTGGACAACACCCTGTCGTTCTCAACCAACATCAAGGCGGTGGCCCGTTCCTGTAGGTTCATGCTCTACAACATCCGCAGAGTACGACCCTGCCTCACACAGGAAGCGGCGCAAGTCCTAATCCAGGCACTTGTCATCTCCCGTCTGGATTACTGCAACTCGCTGTTGGCTGGGCTCCCTGCCTGTGCCATTAAACCCCTTCAACTCATCCAGAACGCCGCAGCCCGTCTGGTGTTCAACCTTCCCAAGTTCTCTCACCCCGCTCCTCCGTTCTCTCCACTGGCTTCCAGTTGAAGCTCGCATCCGCTACAAGACCATGGTGCTTGCCTACGGAGCTGTGAGGGGAACGGCACCTCAGTACCTCCAGGCTCTGATCAGGCCCTACACCCAAACAAGGGCACTGCGTTCATCCACCTCTGGCCTGCTCGCTTCCCTACCACTGAGGAAGTACAGTTCCCGCTCAGCCCAGTCAAAACTGTTCGCTGCTCTGGCCCCCCAATGGTGGAACAAACTCCCTCACGACGCCAGGACAGCGGAGTCAATCACCACCTTCCGGAGACACCTGAAACCCCACCTCTTTAAGGAATACCTAGGATAGGATAAGTAATCCCTCTCACCCCCCCCTTTAAGATTTAGATGCACTATTGTAAAGTGACTGTTCCACTGGATGTCATAAGGTGAATGCACCAATTTGTAAGTCGCTCTGGATTAGAGCGTCTGCTAAATGACTTAAATGTAAATGTAAATGTGATCCAACTTTGATGTAATGTCCTTAAAACAAGTCAAAATGAGGCTCAGTAGTGTGTGTGGCCTCCACGTGCCTGTGTGACCTCCCTACAATGCCTGGGCATGCTCCTGATGAGGTGGCGGATGGTCTCCTGAGGGATCTCCTCCCAGATCTGGACTACAGCATCCGCCAACTCCTGGACAGTCTGTGGTGCAACATGGCATTGGTGGATGGAGTGAGACATGATGTCCCAGATGTGCTCAATTGGATTCAGGTCTGGGGAACGGGCGGGCCTGTCCATAGCATCAACGCCTTCCTCTTGCAGGAACTGCTGACACACTCCAGCCACATGAGGTCTAGTATTGTCTTGCATTAGGGGAAACCCAGGGCCAACCGCACCAGCATATAGTCTCACAAGTGGTCTGAGGATCTCATCTCGGTACCTAATGGCAGTCAGGCTACCTCTGGCGGGCACATGGAGGGCTGTGCGGCCCCCCAAAGAAATGTCACCCCACACCACGACTGACTCACCGCCAAACCGGTCATGCTGGAAGATGTTGCAGGCAGCAGAACGTTCTCCACAGCGTCTCCAGACTCTGTCACGTCTGTCACATGTGCTCAGTGTGAACCTGCTTTCATCTGTGAAAAGCACAGGGTGACAGGGGCGAATTTGCCAATCTTGGTGTTCTATGGCAAATGCCAAACGTCCTGCACGGTGTTGGGCTGTAAGCACAACCCCCACCTGTGGACGTCGGGCCCTCATTTACCACCCTCATGGATTCTGTTTCTGACCATTTGAGCAGACACATGCACATTTGTGGCCTGCTGGAGGTAATTTTGCAGGGCACTGGCAGTGCTCCTCCTTGCACAAAGGTGGAGGTAGCGGTCCTGCTGCTGGGTTGTTGCCCTCCTACGGCCTCCTCCACGTCTCCTGATGTACTGGCCTGTCTCCTGGTAGCGCCTCCATGTTCTGGACACTACGCTGACAGACACAGCAAACCTTCTTGCCACAGCTCACATTGATGTCCCATCCTGGATGAGCTGCACTACCTGAGCCACTTGTGTGGGTTGTAGACTCAGTCTCATGCTACCACTAGAGTGAAAGCACCGCCAGCATTCAAAAGTGACCAAAACATCAGCCAGGAAGCATAGGAACTGAGAAGTGGTCTGTGGTCACCACCTGCAGAACCACTCCTTTATTGGGGGTGTCTTGCTAATTGCCTATAATTTCCACCTGTTGTCTATTTCATTTGCACAACAGCATGTGAATTTTATTGTCAATCAGTGTTGCTTCCTAAGTAGAGAGTTTGATTTCACAGAAGTGTGATTGACTTGGAGTTAGATTGTGTTGTTTAAGTACATACGACAGAAGTGTGTTTAATATACATCGACTAAAAAACACCAAAACAGTGTAAAGAGCCTGAATGTTGTAGCTATGTTTGCTAGAAAGCCCCCGAGGTGTCTGACTAGCTGTTGTTGTTGAAGGAGCGTCCCGCCCACTCGATTATATGTCACACTGGCAGCGTCGCCTGAACCTAAAAGACGCACACCGCCATCTGCTGACGGGAGTGGTCAATGCTGTTGAGGAACCAAACATTTATTTTTCATTTATTTCATAAAAGGTTAATATTAACCTTTCAAAGAGAAGCATGTGTTGATTGTTTTAAATTGTCACTCATTAAACACGAATCAAACTTTACACGCCACTACATATTTTTATTAAACCATACTTCTGACATGGATCATTTTGACCCCAGAGGCATATCTTTTATCATAGCCAAAATGTTGTTAATTCACTTCTTCAAATTTTTCATGTCTTTGTCAATCAACTTGTTCTTAATACATCTAAATCATGATTTAGTGTTTCTGTATCAATATGGACTTTTAACAAATTCAAATCCTTTGGAATAATTTTGACCTCATCCAAAAGCATCTTTGATAAATAGGACGTTTATTTCAAATCAAAATCACATTTTATTGAGGCGGTGACAAACAAAACCAGGCCAGTTTTTTATTTTTTATTTACCTTTATTTTACTAGGCAAGTCAGTTAAGAACACATTCTTATTTTCAATGACAGCCTAGGAACAGTGGGTTAACTGCCTGTTCAGGGGCAGAACAACAGATTTGTACCTTGTCAGTTCGGGGATTCCAACTTGCAACCTAATAATATAATATATATGCCATTTAGCAGACGCTTTTATCCAAAGCGACTTACAGTCATGTGTGCATACATTCTACGTATGGGTGGTCCCGGGAATCGAACCCACTACCCTGGCGTTACAAGCGCCATGCTCTACCAACTGAGCTACAGAAGGACCTTTCGGTTACTAGTCCAACGCTCTAACCACTAGGCTACCCTGCCGCCCCGCCAGTAAATCTAATACTTTTAGTCATACATGTGGTCGTTCCGTGGTTATAAGTTTCATCTCTGGCCATGCAGGCAGGGTCTGAATCAAACCCAATGTCCAGTGGAATTGTTTGTTTCAGTTTTCAGTTGTTGAATCCTTTGACGTATTGATGATTTCAACATTTTTTCATTTTCAACAAATGCACTGGGTTGGTTGAAAAGTGATACTAAATGTACACACCATGCACTATTTTGACATAGTGGAAGATCTACGGAATTTATACGGTTTTTCATACTAAGATCCGTGTTGCTTTTGCACATATTTGTTCATTGGTTTACCAAGAGTCTGTTGATTGGTCTGTCATTGGGTTAATTTCTTTTGCAATATGTTCAAATCAAATCAAGCTTTATTTATACAGCACATTTCAGACATGGCTGCAACACAATGTCTTCACAGGAATAAATGTATTAAAAAAAACAATGAAAATAAACAGAAATATCTACTACACAACAAACACAAGAGGATAAAAAACAGAAGATTAACAACTGAAAGACTGATGAGCACACTAAGGAAATGTCATTGATTACAATATTAACAATTGGATGCAACACCCAACTCTAACAAGACGGACAAGCCAGCACAGGTAACACATTCTGACTAAAGAGGTGATCACAATCGGTTCGCCCTACGTGCTGTGGTGGAAATTCTACCCATAATAAATAATGAGAGGCTAAGTTAATAATCAATCAAGGTTTTACTTTTATTAAAAGACTTGTTATAACAAGGAGGCTTGCTTCTGGGTTATATACTATCTCAGGATAGGTGCAACTTCAGAGATGACGTACAATGGTTCCAAACACCAACCCCACACATCCTGTGCCAGACCTTGGGCCCCAAATACAATCTCCCCCTCGGTGGAGGTGACCGGCGCACAGACACTGTGGAGACAAGTGATTGGTTCCCATTACTCACGCCATCCCTTCACATGGTTTGCAATAAACACACAGTTCACATATGGAAACAATTTTTCCTTCAGATCTCCTTTGCCTTACTCTCTGCTGATATTCTGCCTAGCAACAGGGACATGTGATCGATGCTGATATTCTGCAAAGCAACAGGGACATGTGATCGATGCTGATATTCCGCATAGCAACAGGGACATGTGATCGATGCTGATATTCTGCATAGCAACAGGGACATGTGATCGATAAGCCTGACATCTCCCCTCTCTGGACCCAAAGTGACTGAGGCCCATTTGAGGGGGAGAGTGCAGCTGCCAACACCAGAGTCAGAATGGAGACATTCTAATAACAAGAGGTCAATAGTTCATATCAGCATATTCTGCAGGTAATACATCTTAACTATCTATGTTACTTTGTTACTTAGCTAATTCTGATTTCTCCACCAGAATATTTCCCCAAAAACAGGCTCCAAAACAATAGCTATGTTACTGGTGTGCAGGATATAACCTTTACTCTGTGGAGGATCAAGAGGAACCAGTCAGTTTCTACCATATTCTTGGCTGAGTGTCCGAACATCATGGGTTCATTCTACACACCCAGAACAGTTAGAATCGGATGGGGCCACAGTGTCTCCTGACCCCTCATGTCTCAGCCTCCAGTATTTATGCTGCAGTAGTTTGTTTTGGGGGGCTAGGGTCAGTTTGTTATATCTGGAGTATTTCTCCTGTCTTATCCGGTGTCCTGTGTGAATTTAAGCATGCTCTCTCTAATTCTCTTTCTTTCGCTCTCTCGGAGGACCTGAGCCCTAGGACCATGCCTCAGGACTACCTGGCATGATGACTCCTTGCTGTCCCCAGTCCACCTGACCGTGCTGCTGCTCCAGTTTCAACTGTTCTGCCTGTGGCTATGGAACCCTGACCTGTTCACCGGATGTGCTACCTGTCCCAAACCTGCTGTTTTCAACTCTCTAGAGACAGCAGGAGCGGTAGAGATACTCTCAATGATCGGCTATGAAAAGCCAACTGACATTTACTCCTGAGGTGCTGACCTGTTGCACCCTCGACAACTACTGTAATTATTATTTGACCATGCTGGTCATTTATGAACATTTGAACATCTTGGCCATGTTCTGTTATAATCTCCACCCGGCCCAGCCAGAAGAGGACTGGCCACCCTTCATAGCCTGGTTCCTCTAGGTTTCTTCCGAGCTTTTGGCCTTTCTAAGGAGTTTTTCCTAGCTACCGTGCTTCTACACCTGTATTGCTTGCTGTTTCGGGTTTTAGGCTGGGTTTCTGTACAACACTTTGCTATGTAAGAAGGGCTACATAAATACAATTTGATTTAGTTAGAACAGGCCTACATCAACACACCTTTCTATGTTATAGGAGTTTGGTAAAGAACCTATCTCAAGCCCAATGCCTCGGCTTAAATAATTATATTTTACTACACAAGCATTAGTAAGGTTTAACAGAAAATTCCCTCACAGTGCTAATGAGCTATACGGGCTAAAGTCCAACCTCAAAACATTAATGGAAAAACCAAAGCCTTCCACCTTAAGACAACAAATATATCCTATATTTTTGTTGGACAAGTTCTCATCACCAACAGAAAACAACTTCCATTTCATATTAATATCAACTAAAATGCTTCACCAATATAAACATGTTGTCTACTGGCTGTCAACAACTAAAAAACAAGAAAAAACATTTCTAAATAATAATATACAATCATATTAGTTGTCTCCTTTTTCTTTCTAGAATCCTAAAACTAATTTTGAAATTATAATCAACCACAATGCTTCACCTTCCACAATATGAACATGATGTCGACTGGCTGTCAACAATTAAAACAAATGTAAAAAATGTTTTCCCCCACTAGCTTCTAGAACCCACTAGCTTCTAGAACCAAATAACACTCATCTTCAATACGTAAAAATGTGCAGTCAAAATAAACTGTGATCCATGGTAACGCACTGGCTAAATGCAAAACACAAAAATTTTGAGTGCCCACCCGTGAGACAATCAGCAAGTTTTCCTTAAAACGAACATGTCTGATTTCAAGAGGAAACTCCGGCAATATCCGTAGTAATTTTCCACATCACTGCGGAGCCTCTCCCTCTTTTTCAGGGTTCACTTGATAGGCATGTTGTTGGATCGGGGCCCAGTCCCCAATGTCATGCTCTAGTACATTTGAGTTGGCACATGTGAGAATGAACCCTGATATTCTAAAAGCAGGGCAACAATGTCAATATAATTGTACCCAAAAATGGTCAGCTGGTTGCATAAATAATTATGATAGTTAAGATTACTAAATGTTACATTAATTGTAAATATGAAATATCAAAACCAAATGTACATGAATATGTATTGGCAATAATTCACTTAATACAAAAATCTGCAACAATCATATTGCTTGAATTTTTTAAACAAGCTCCTTATAAACAGCACAAACACCAGAAATGCTGTTGTTTTGACAAGTAGCAATAAATCACTGAAATCGAGTAGGTTGTACGTGATGTTGAAACTAACACAGCTAAAAAAAACACATGGAAATGGGAGATATCTTTTACCTCACTGGTTACAGGACAACCTGCAGAAGACAGTCAGCTACATTTTGCAGTGATGCATTTAAAATGTAGGGGCCGCTTAACAAAGGAACGCAACACTTATTTTTCATCACTCAATGATATGTTGAAATCAATTGCGTGAGAGTGGGGAGATAAGGTTGCACGTCCTGTTAAAACTAACAGCTCAAAAACCACACGGAATCTAGGAGTAATGTGTACATCCCTGGTTAGAGGACAATTTGTATAAAGCAGATCGCTACATTTTGAAGTGTTGCATTTTGATTCTAGTGGGTAAGCAACATGGTAAGTGTTACACAGCTCTTTTTGTGTCAGTCACTTTTTGTTAAATCACATAAATAGTACTCTTTCAAATCAGAGCCTGGATTTCCCCCGAGTCTAATATCCATATCAGGCTGAAATCAATAGAACACGGGGCAAACGATTAGGCATCTAGATTGTGACAATTAAAACACTCCTTCTACAATGTTAAAGCATTCTACATTGTGACATTATTTCATTAATATCATGAAACAACTCCTTCATGCATGTATTTTCTGATGTTTGATCAGAGATCTTTTATCAGAGTATCTCCTGTCACATTGAGCACAGCTATGAGGTTTCTCTCCTGTGTGTGTTCTCTGGTGTACAATAAGACGGCTAGATGTAACAAAACTCTTCTCACATTGATCACAGCTATAAGGTTTCTCTCCTGTGTGTGTTCTCTGGTGTACAATAAGACTGCTAGATGAAGTAAAACTCTTCCCACATTGATCACAGCTATAAGGTTTCTCTCCTGTGTGTGTTCTCTGGTGGGATACCAGGTTGCTTGACTGAGTAAAACTCTTCCCACATTGAGTACAGCTATAAGATTTCTCTCCTGTGTGTTTTCTCTGATGTGACAACAGGCTGCATAAGTGAGTAAAACACTTCCCACATTGAGTACAGCTATACGGTTTCTCTCCTGTGTGTGTTCTCTGGTGTACAATCCGATGGCTAGATGTAGTAAAACTCTTCCCACATTGATCACAGCTATAAGGTTTATCTCCTGTGTGTGTTCTCTGGTGTGATAACAGGGTGCTTGACTGAGTAAAACTCTTCCCACATTGAGTACAGCTATAAGATTTCTCCCCTGTGTGTTTTCTCTGGTGTGATAACAGGTTGCTTGACTGAGTAAAACTCTTCCCACATTGAGAACAGCTGTACGGTTTCTCTCCTGTATGTGTTCTCTGGTGTATAATCAGATAGCTAGATAGAGTAAAACTCTTCCCACATTGATCACAGCTGTAAGGTTTCTCTCCAGTGTGAATTCTCATGTGTACTTTCAGTGATTTTAATCTTAAGTAACTCTTCCCACAATCAAAACAGTGGTGAGATTTCTCTCCAGTGTGAATTCTCAGGTGTACTTTTAGTGAATTTGATCTTGAGAAACTTTTCCCGCAGTCAGAGCAGCAGTATGATTTCTCTCCTGTGTGTACTCGTTGGTGTATTTTAAGATCTGATGAAGATTTGCAACGTTTCCCACAGTCAGAGCAGCAAATAGATTTCTTCCTAGCGGGTCTCTGCTGGTGTTTCTTGAGATGTTCTGATGTGGAGAGACTCTGCTCTGCCTCGTCAGCATCATGTTGTTGTTGAGGCTCCCCAGAGGATCCATGATAGTCCCGTCTCTCTCCTGTGTGAACAACAAGTCAGAAAGGTGGTTTAAGGCCCACAACAGCAGAAATCCACCGTAAAAGGTGATGCCAACAGCGTAGCCATGATGTTGTACAAACAATTGACGTCTGTAATGAATGTTAAAATTATTTGACAATCGTCTTAAGACAGTCAAGTCAGAAACTACAGTAAAATGTTGTCTTGTTTTCACATCAGTAGTAACATCAATTATTGTAGGCTAGAAATAAGTTATTCAAGTTGTTGAATCCCTAAGCAGTGTGCCAGAAGACGTTTGGTCTCCAATATAGGCCCCTTTCTGTGTTTGCTAAAATTGGCACACGAGGGCGATGCACAAACAATTTGGTTGCAGAAACTCCTCCCTGCTAATGAGGAAACCGCTGGTTATGGATGTAGTATATCTGCCTTGTTATACCAATACCATAGACATACAGTAAGACCCATAACTTCACCTAACAACAATATAGACCTTGGACTATATATCATTTAATATTTCAGGTTAAACATGGAAACTAAAATGTCTGTCATGACATTTCATAACCCGATCACCAGATAATTTTGTCAATAATCCCACTAGGCTACTCTATAATGTGTTGTCATTCTAAATGTCCTGAATAAAGGAAAATAGCTTTGAGTGTTGTACAATAGCATATCCATCAAGGAACAGTTCCCTACACTAGAGGTCGACCGAATATGATTTTTCAACGCCGATACCGCAAATGCGCTTTTGTTCAATCATCCCCCGTTTGGCGTTGTTGGCCGTCTTTGTTAGGAAGAAATAGTCTTCACACAGTTCGCAACGAGCCAGCTGGCACAAACTGCTGCATATACCCTGACTCTGTTAAACAGAACGCAAGAGAAGTGACACAATTACCCTAGTTAAAATAAATTCATGTTAGCATGCAATATTAACTAAATATGCAGGATTCAAAATATATATTTGTGTATTGATTTTAAGAAAGGCATTGATGTTTATGGTTAGGTAGGTACACATTGGTCAACAACTGTGATTTACATTTACATTACATTTAAGTCATTTAGCAGACGCTCTTATCCAGAGCGACTTACAAATTTATTTGCAAATGCGCTTGTTAAATCACCCATTTGGCGAAGTAGGCTGTGATTCAATGATAAATTAACAGGCAACGCATTGATTATATGCAGAGCAGGACAAGCTAGATAAACTAGTAATATCATCAACCATATGTAGTTAACTAGTGATTATGTTCAGATTGATTGTTTTTTATAATATACGCTTAATACTTGCACCTTACCATGGCTCCTTGCTGCACTAACATAACAGGTTTTCAGCCTGCCACCAGTCTCCTCATGGAGAGCAAAGTATCTCTGTGTTGAAACAGACTAACGAGACCGACTGTATATCAAGCATACAATAACACATTATAAATATCAATTTACATTTACATTTTTTACATTTAAGTCATTTAGCAGACGCTCTTATCCAGAGCGACTTACAAATTGGTGCATTCACCTTATGACATCCAGTGGAACAACCACTTTACAATAGTGCATCTAAATATTTTAAGGGGGGTGAGAAGGATTACTTTATCCTATCCTAGGTATTCCTTAAAGAGGTGGGGTTTCAGGTGTCTCCGGAAGGTGGTGATTGATTCCGCTGTCCTGGCGTCGTGAGGGAGTTTGTTCCACCATTGGGGAGCCAGAGCAGCGAACAGTTTTGACTGAGCTGAGCGGGAACTGTACTTCCTCAGTGGTAGGGAGGCGAGCAGGCCAGAGGTGGATGAACGCAGTGCCCTTATTTGGGTGTAGGGCCTGATCAGAGCCTGGAGGTACTGAGGTGCCGTTCCCCTCACAGCTCCGTAGGCAAGCACCATGGTCTTGTAGCGGATGCGAGCTTCAACTGGAAGCCAGTGGAGAGAGCGGAGGAGCGGGGTGACGTGAGAGAACTTGGGAAGGTTGAACACTAGACGGGCTGCGGCGTTCTGGATGAGTTGTAGGGGTTTAATGGCACAGGCAGGGAGCCCAGCCAACAGCGAGTTGCAGTAATCCAGACGGGAGATGACAAGTGCCTGGATTAGGACCTGCGCCGCTTCCTGTGTGAGGCAGGGTCGTACTCTGCGGATGTTGTAGAGCATGAACCTACATGCCAGTAGGTTACAGTAGGTTGTAACTCTCTAGGTCATGCCAGTAGGTTACAGTAGGTTGTATATCTCTAGATCATGCCAGTAGGTTACATCTCTCTAGGTCATGCCAGTACGTTACAGTAGGTTGTATATCTCTAGGTCATGCTAGTAGGTTACAGTAGGTTGTAACTCTCTTGGCCATGCCAGTAGGTTACAGTTGGTTGTATATCTCTAGGTCATGCTAGTAGGTTACAGTAGGTTGTAACTCTCTAGCTCATGCCAGTAGACTACAGTAGGTTGTATCCAAGTGGTTTTATCTCTCTTGGTCATGCCATTAGGCTACAGTAGGTTGTATCCAAGTGGTTTTATCTCTCTAGGTCATGCCAGTAGGTTGTATCTCTCTCAGCCGTGCCAGTAGGATACAGTAGGGTGTATCTCTCTAGGTCATGCCAGTAGTCTACGGTTGGTTGTAACTCTCTAGGTCATGCCAGTAGGTTACAGTAGGTTTTATCTCTAGATCATGCCAGTAAGTTACAGTAGGTTGTATCTCTCTAGGTCATGCCAGTAGGTTGTATCTCTCTAGGTCATGCCAGTAGGTTGTATCTTCTAGGTCATGCCAGTAGGTTACAGTAGGTTGTATCTCTCTCGGTCATGCCAGTAGGTTACAGTAGGTTGTATCTCTCTCGGACATGCCAGTAGGTTACAGTAGGTTGTATCTCTCTCGGTCATGCCAGTAGGGTACAGTAGGTTGTAACTCTCTCGGTCATGCCAGTAGACTACAAGAGGTTGCCAGGCTAGGGTAGTTTGTATCTCTACAGGTCATGGCAGTAGGTTACAGTAGGTTGTATCTCTCTAGGTCATGCCAGTAGTCTACGGTTGGTTGTAACTCTCTAGGTCATGCCAGTAGGCTACAGTAGGTTGTAACTCTCGAGGCCATGCCAGAAGGCTAGGGTAGCTTGTATCTCTCTAGGCCATGCCAGTAGGCTAGGGTAGGTTGTATCTCTCTAGGTCATGCCAGTAGGTTACAGTAGGTTGTATCTCTCTAGGTCATGACAGTAGGTTACAGTAGGTTGTATCTCTCTAGGTCATGCCAGTAGGTTACAGTAGGTTGTATCTCTCTAGGTCATGCCAGTAGGTGACAGTTGGTTGTAACTCTCTAGGTTATGCCAGTAAGTTGTATCTCTCTCGGTCATGCCAGTAGGATCCAGTAGGTTGTATCTCTCTCGGTCGTGCCAGTAGGATACAGTAGGGTGCATCTCTAGGTCATGCCAGTAGGTTACAGTAGGTTGTAAATCTCTAGGTCATCCAGTAGGTTACAGTATGTTTTATCTCTAGATCCTGACAGTAGGTTACATCTATCTAGGTCATGCCAGTAGGTTACAGTAGATTGTATCTCTCTAGGTCATGCCAGTAGGTTACAGTAGGTTGCAAATCTCTAGGTCATGCCAGTAAGTTGAAACTCTCTCAGTCACGCCAGTAGGTTGTATCTATCTAGCTCATGCCAGTAGGTTACAGGAGGTTGTATCTCTAGGTCATGCCAGTAGACTACAGTAGGTTGTATCCGAGTGGTTTTATCTCTCTTGGCCATGCCAGTAGGCTACAGTAGGTTGTAACTCTCTAGGTCATGCCAGTAGACTACAGTAGGTTGTATCCGAGTGGTTTTTATCTCTCTAGGTCATGCCAGTAGGGTGTATCTTCTAGGTCATGCCAGTAGGTTACAGTAGGTTGTATCTCTCGGTCATGCCAGTAGGTTTTATCTCTCTTGGTCATGCCAGTAGGCTACAGTAGGTTGTAACTCTCTAGGTCATGCCAGTAGGTTGTATCTATCTAGCTCATGCCAGTAGGTTACAGGAGGTTGTATCTCTAGGTCATGCAAGTAGACTACAGTAGGTTGTATCCGAGTGGTTTTATCTCTCTTGGTCATGCCATTAGGCTACAGTAAGTTGTAACTCTCTTGGCCATGCCAGTAGGCTACAGTAGGTTGTAACTCTCTAGGTCATGCCAGTAGACTACAGTAGGTTGTATCCGAGTGGTTTTTATCTCTCTAGGTCATGCCAGTAGGGTGTATCTTCTAGGTCATGCCAGTAGGTTACATCTCTCTCGGTCATGCCAGTAGGTTTTATCTCTCTTGGTCATGCCAGTAGGCTACAGTAGGTTGTAACTCTCTAGGTCATGCCAGTAGGTTGTATCTATCTAGCTCATGCCAGTAGGTTACAGGAGGTTGTATCTCTAGGTCATGCCAGTAGACTACAGTAGGTTGTATCCGAGTGGTTTTATCTCTCTTGGTCATGCCATTAGGCTACAGTAGGTTGTAACTCTCTTGGCCATGCCAGTAGGCTACAGTAGGTTGTAACTCTCTAGGTCATGCCAGTAGACTACAGTAGGTTGTATCCGAGTGGTTTTTATCTCTCTAGGTCATGCCAGTAGGGTGTATCTTCTAGGTCATGCCAGTAAGTTACAGTAGGTTGTATCTCTCTCGGTCATGCCAGTAGGTTTTATCTCTCTTCGTCATGCCAGTAGGCTACAGTAGGTTGTAACTCTCTAGGTCATGCCAGTAGACTACAGTAGGTTGTATCTCTCTAGGTCATGCCAGTAGGTTACAGTAGGTTGTATCTCTCTAGGTCATGCCAGTAGGTGACAGTTGGTTGTAACTCTCTAGGTTATGCCAGTAAGTTGTATCTCACTCGGTCATGCCAGTAGGTTACAGTAAGTTGTATCTCTCTAGGTCATGCCAGTAGGCTAGGTAGGTTGTAACTCTCTAGGCCATGCCAGTAGTCTACAGTAGGTTGTAACTCTCTAGGTCATGCCAGTAGGTTACAGTAGGTTGTATCTCTCTAGGTCATGCAAGTAGGTTACATGGTTGTGTCTCTCTAGGTCAAGCCAGTAAGCTACAGTAGATTGTAACTCTCTAGGTCATGCCAGTAGGTTACAGTAGGTTGTAACTCTCTAGGTCATGCCAGTAGGTTACAGTACGTTTTATCTCTAGGTCATGCCAGTAGGATCCAGTAGGTTGTATCTCTCTAGGTCATGCCAGTAGGTTCCAGTAGGTTGTATCTCTCTAGGTCATGCCAGCAGGTTGTATCTCTCTAGGTCATGCCAGTAGGTTGTATCTTCTAGGTCATGCCAGTAGGTTACATTAGGTTGTATCTCTCTAGGTCATGCCAGTGGGTTACAGTAGGTTGTATCTCTCTAGGTCATGCCAGTGGGTTACATTAGGTTGTATCTCTCTAGGTCATGCCAGTAGGCTACAGTAGGTTGTATCCGAGTGGTTTTATCTCTCTAGGTCATGCCAGTAGGGTGTATCTTCTAGGTCATGCCAGTAGGTTACAGCAGGTTGTATCTCTCTCGGTCATGCCAGTAGGGTACAGTAGGTTGTAACTCTCTAGGTCATGCCAGTAAACTACAGGAGGTTGCCAGGCTAGGGTCGTTTGTATCTCTCTCAGTCACGCCAGTAGGATACAGTAGGTTGTATCTCTAGGTCATGCCAGTAGATGGCAGTAGGTTGTATCCGAGTGGTTTTTATCTCTCTAGGTCATGCCATTAGGCTACAGTAGGTTGTAACTCTCTTGGCCATGCCAGTAGACTACAGTAGGTTGTATCCGAGTGGTTTTTATCTCTCTAGGTCAAGCCAGTAGGTTACATACAGTAGGTTGTAACTCTCTAGGTCATGCCAATAGGTTACAGTAGGTTGTATCTCTCTAGGTCATGCCAGTAGGTGACAGTTGGTTGTAACTCTCTGGGTTATGCCAGTAAGTTGTATCTCACTCGGTCATGCCAGTAGGTTACAGTAAGTTGTATCTCTCTAGGTCATGCCAGTAGGCTAGGGTAGGTTGTAACTCTCTAGGCCATGCCAGTAGTCTACGGAAGGTTGTAACTCTCTAGGTCATGCCAGTAGGTTACAGTAGGTTGTATCTCTCTAGGTCATGCAAGTAGGTTACAGTAGGTTGTGTCTCTCTAGGTCAAGCCAGTAAGCTACAGTAGATTGTAACTCTCTAGGTCATGCCAGTAGGTTACAGTAGGTTGTAACTCTCTAGGTCATGCCAGTAGGTTACAGTAGGTTTTATCTCTAGGTCATGCCAGTAGGATCCAGTAGGTTGTATCTCTCTAGGTCATGCCAGTAGGTTCCAGTAGGTTGTATCTCTCTAGGTCATGCCAGTAGGTTACATTAGGTTGTATCTCTCTAGGTCATGCCAATAGGTTACAGTAGGTTGTAAATCTCTAGGTCATGCCATTAGGCTACATTAGGTTGTAAATCTCTAGGTCATGCCATTAGGCTACATTAGGTTGTAACTCTCTAGGTTATGCCAGTAGGTTGTATCTCTCGGTCGTGCCAGTAGGATACAGTAGGGTGTATCTCTCTAGGTCATGCCAGTAGGTTACAGTAGGTTGCATCTCTCTCGGTCGTGCCAGTAGGATACAGTAGGGTGCATCTCTCTAGGTCATGCCAGTAGGTTACAGTAGGTTGTAAATCTCTAGGTCATCCAGTAGGTTACAGTATGTTTTATCTCTAGATCCTGACAGTAGGTTACATCTATCTAGGTCATGCCAGTAGGTTACAGTAAATTGTATCTCTCTAGGTCATGCCAGTAGGTTACAGTAGGTTGCAAATCTCTAGGTCATGCCAGTAAGTTGAAACTCTCTCAGTCACGCCAGTAGGTTGTATCTATCTAGCTCATGCCAGTAGGTTACAGGAGGTTGTATCTCTAGGTCATGCCAGTAGACTACAGTAGGTTGTATCCGAGTGGTTTTATCTCTCTTGGCCATGCCAGTAGAATACAGTAGGTTGTAACTCTCTAGGTCATGCCAGTAGACTACAGTAGGTTGTATCCGAGTGGTTTTTATCTCTCTAGGTCATGCCAGTAGGGTGTATCTTCTAGGTCATGCCAGTAGGTTACAGTAGGTTGTATCTCTCGGTCATGCCAGTAGGTTTTATCTCTCTTGGTCATGCCAGTAGGCTACAGTAGGTTGTAACTCTCTAGGTCATGCCAGTAGGTTGTATCTATCTAGCTCATGCCAGTAGGTTACAGGAGGTTGTATCTCTAGGTCATGCAAGTAGACTACAGTAGGTTGTATCCGAGTGGTTTTATCTCTCTTGGTCATGCCATTAGGCTACAGTAAGTTGTAACTCTCTTGGCCATGCCAGTAGGCTACAGTAGGTTGTAACTCTCTAGGTCATGCCAGTAGACTACAGTAGGTTGTATCCGAGTGGTTTATCTCTCTAGGTCATGCCAGTAGGGTGTATCTTCTAGGTCATGCCAGTAGGTTACATCTCTCTCGGTCATGCCAGTAGGTTTTATCTCTCTTGGTCATGCCAGTAGGCTACAGTAGGTTGTAATTCTCTAGGTCATGCCAGTAGGTTGTATCTATCTAGCTCATGCCAGTAGGTTACAGGAGGTTGTATCTCTAGGTCATGCCAGTAGACTACAGTAGGTTGTATCCGAGTGGTTTTATCTCTCTTGGTCATGCCATTAGGCTACAGTAGGTTGTAACTCTCTTGGCCATGCCAGTAGGCTACAGTAGGTTGTAACTCTCTAGGTCATGCCAGTAGACTACAGTAGGTTGTATCCGAGTGGTTTTTATCGCTCTAGGTCATGCCAGTAGGGTGTATCTTCTAGGTCATGCCAGTAAGTTACAGTAGGTTGTATCTCTCTCGGTCATGCCAGTAGGTTTTATCTCTCTTCGTCATGCCAGTAGGCTACAGTAGGTTGTAACTCTCTAGGTCATGCCAGTAGGTTGTATCTATCTAGCTCATGCCAGTAGGTTACAGGAGGTTGTATCTCTAGGTCATGCAAGTAGACTACAGTAGGTTGTATCCGAGTGGTTTTATCTCTCTTGGTCATGCCATTAGGCTACAGTAAGTTGTAACTCTCTTGGCCATGCCAGTAGGCTACAGTAGGTTGTAACTCTCTAGGTCATGCCAGTAGACTACAGTAGGTTGTATCCGAGTGGTTTTTATCTCTCTAGGTCATGCCAGTAGGGTGTATCTTCTAGGTCATGCCAGTAGGTTACATCTCTCTCGGTCATGCCAGTAGGTTTTATCTCTCTTGGTCATGCCAGTAGGCTACAGTAGGTTGTAATTCTCTAGGTCATGCCAGTAGGTTGTATCTATCTAGCTCATGCCAGTAGGTTACAGGAGGTTGTATCTCTAGGTCATGCCAGTAGACTACAGTAGGTTGTATCCGAGTGGTTTTATCTCTCTTGGTCATGCCATTAGGCTACAGTAGGTTGTAACTCTCTTGGCCATGCCAGTAGGCTACAGTAGGTTGTAACTCTCTAGGTCATGCCAGTAGACTACAGTAGGTTGTATCCGAGTGGTTTTTATCTCTCTAGGTCATGCCAGTAGGGTGTATCTTCTAGGTCATGCCAGTAAGTTACAGTAGGTTGTATCTCTCTCGGTCATGCCAGTAGGTTTTATCTCTCTTCGTCATGCCAGTAGGCTACAGTAGGTTGTAACTCTCTAGGTCATGCCAGTAGACTACAGTAGGTTGTATCTCTCTAGGTCATGCCAGTAGGTTACAGTAGGTTGTATCTCTCTAGGTCATGCCAGTAGGTGACAGTTGGTTGTAACTCTCTAGGTTATGCCAGTAAGTTGTATCTCACTCGGTCATGCCAGTAGGTTACAGTAAGTTGTATCTCTCTAGGTCATGCCAGTAGGCTAGGGTAGGTTGTAACTCTCTAGGCCATGCCAGTAGTCTACAGTAGGTTGTAACTCTCTAGGTCATGCCAGTAGGTTACAGTAGGTTGTATCTCTCTAGGTCATGCAAGTAGGTTACAGTAGGTTGTGTCTCTCTAGGTCAAGCCAGTAAGCTACAGTAGATTGTAACTCTCTAGGTCATGCCAGTAGGTTACAGTAGGTTGTAACTCTCTAGGTCATGCCAGTAGGTTACAGTAGGTTTTATCTCTAGGTCATGCCAGTAGGATCCAGTAGGTTGTATCTCTCTAGGTCATGCCAGTAGGTTCCAGTAGGTTGTATCTCTCTAGGTCATGCCAGCAGGTTGTATCTCTCTTGGTCATGCCAGTAGGTTGTATCTTCTAGGTCATGCCAGTAGGTTACATTAGGTTGTATCTCTCTAGGTCATGCCAGTGGGTTACAGTAGGTTGTATCTCTCTAGGTCATGCCAGTGGGTTACATTAGGTTGTATCTCTCTAGGTCATGCCAGTGGGTTTTATCTCTCTTGGTCATGCCAGTAGGCTACAGTAGGTTGTATCCGAGTGGTTTTATCTCTCTAGGTCATGCCAGTAGGGTGTATCTTCTAGGTCATGCCAGTAGGTTACAGCAGGTTGTATCTCTCTCGGTCATGCCAGTAGGGTACAGTAGGTTGTAACTCTCTAGGTCATGCCAGTAAACTACAGGAGGTTGCCAGGCTAGGGTCGTTTGTATCTCTCTCAGTCACGCCAGTAGGATACAGTAGGTTGTATCTCTAGGTCATGCCAGTAGATGGCAGTAGGTTGTATCCGAGTGGTTTTTATCTCTCTAGGTCATGCCATTAGGCTACAGTAGGTTGTAACTCTCTTGGCCATGCCAGTAGACTACAGTAGGTTGTATCCGAGTGGTTTTTATCTCTCTAGGTCAAGCCAGTAGGTTACATACAGTAGGTTGTAACTCTCTAGGTCATGCCAATAGGTTACAGTAGGTTGTATCTCTCTAGGTCATGCCAGTAGGTGACAGTTGGTTGTAACTCTCTGGGTTATGCCAGTAAGTTGTATCTCACTCGGTCATGCCAGTAGGTTACAGTAAGTTGTATCTCTCTAGGTCATGCCAGTAGGCTAGGGTAGGTTGTAACTCTCTAGGCCATGCCAGTAGTCTACGGAAGGTTGTAACTCTCTAGGTCATGCCAGTAGGTTACAGTAGGTTGTATCTCTCTAGGTCATGCAAGTAGGTTACAGTAGGTTGTGTCTCTCTAGGTCAAGCCAGTAAGCTACAGTAGATTGTAACTCTCTAGGTCATGCCAGTAGGTTACAGTAGGTTGTAACTCTCTAGGTCATGCCAGTAGGTTACAGTAGGTTTTATCTCTAGGTCATGCCAGTAGGATCCAGTAGGTTGTATCTCTCTAGGTCATGCCAGTAGGTTCCAGTAGGTTGTATCTCTCTAGGTCATGCCAGTAGGTTCCAGTAGGTTGTATCTCTCTAGGTCATGCCAGTAGGTTGTATCTTCTAGGTCATGCCAGTAGGTTACATTAGGTTGTATCTCTCTAGGTCATGCCAATAGGTTACAGTAGGTTGTAAATCTCTAGGTCATGCCATTAGGCTACATTAGGTTGTAAATCTCTAGGTCATGCCATTAGGCTACATTAGGTTGTAACTCTCTAGGTTATGCCAGTAGGTTGTAAATCTCTAGGTCATGCCATTAGGCTACATTAGGTTGTAACTCTCTAGGTTATGCCAGTAGGTTGTATCTCTCGGTCGTGCCAGTAGGATACAGTTGGTTGTATATCTCTAGGTCATGCTAGTAGGTTACAGTAGGTTGTAACTCTCTAGCTCATGCCAGTACACTACAGTAGGTTGTATCCAAGTGGTTTTATCTCTCTTGGTCATGCCATTAGGCTACAGGAGGTTGTATCCAAGTGGTTTTATCTCTCTAGGTCATGCCAGTAGGTTGTATCTCTCTCAGCCGTGCCAGTAGGATACAGTAGGGTGTATCTCTCTAGGTCATGCCAGTAGTCTACGGTTGGTTGTAACTCTCTAGGTCATGCCAGTAGGTTACAGTAGGTTGTAACTCTCTAGGTCATGCCAGTAGGTTACAGTAGGTTTTATCTCTAGATCATGCCAGTAAGTTACAGTAGGTTGTATCTCTCTAGGTCATGCCAGTAGGTTGTATCTCTCTAGGTTATGCCAGTAGGTTGTATCTCTCGGTCGTGCCAGTAGGATACAGTTGGTTGTATATCTCTAGGTCATGCTAGTAGGTTACAGTAGGTTGTAACTCTCTAGCTCATGCCAGTACACTACAGTAGGTTGTATCCAAGTGGTTTTATCTCTCTTGGTCATGCCATTAGGCTACAGGAGGTTGTATCCAAGTGGTTTTATCTCTCTAGGTCATGCCAGTAGGTTGTATCTCTCTCAGCCGTGCCAGTAGGATACAGTAGGGTGTATCTCTCTAGGTCATGCCAGTAGTCTACGGTTGGTTGTAACTCTCTAGGTCATGCCAGTAGGTTACAGTAGGTTGTAACTCTCTAGGTCATGCCAGTAGGTTACAGTAGGTTTTATCTCTAGATCATGCCAGTAAGTTACAGTAGGTTGTATCTCTCTAGGTCATGCCAGTAGGTTGTATCTCTCTAGGTCATGCCAGTAGGTTGTATCTTCTAGGTCATGCCAGTAGGTTACAGTAGGTTGTATCTCTCTCGGTCATGCCAGTAGGTTACAGTAGGTTGTATCTCTCTCGGACATGCCAGTAGGTTACAGTAGGTTGTATCTCTCTCGGTCATGCCAGTAGGGTACAGTAGGTTGTAACTCTCTCGGTCATGCCAGTAGACTACAAGAGGTTGCCAGGCTAGGGTAGTTTGTATCTCTACAGGTCATGGCAGTAGGTTACAGTAGGTTGTATCTCTCTAGGTCATGCCAGTAGTCTACGGTTGGTTGTAACTCTCTAGGTCATGCCAGTAGGCTACAGTAGGTTGTAACTCTCGAGGCCATGCCAGAAGGCTAGGGTAGCTTGTATCTCTCTAGGCCATGCCAGTAGGCTAGGGTAGGTTGTATCTCTCTAGGTCATGCCAGTAGGTTACAGTAGGTTGTATCTCTCTAGGTCATGACAGTAGGTTACAGTAGGTTGTATCTCTCTAGGTCATGCCAGTAGGTTACAGTAGGTTGTATCTCTCTAGGTCATGCCAGTAGGTGACAGTTGGTTGTAACTCTCTAGGTTATGCCAGTAAGTTGTATCTCTCTCGGTCATGCCAGTAGGATCCAGTAGGTTGTATCTCTCTCGGTCGTGCCAGTAGGATACAGTAGGGTGCATCTCTCTAGGTCATGCCAGTAGGTTACAGTAGGTTGTAAATCTCTAGGTCATCCAGTAGGTTACAGTATGTTTTATCTCTAGATCCTGACAGTAGGTTACATCTATCTAGGTCATGCCAGTAGGTTACAGTAGATTGTATCTCTCTAGGTCATGCCAGTAGGTTACAGTAGGTTGCAAATCTCTAGGTCATGCCAGTAAGTTGAAACTCTCTCAGTCACGCCAGTAGGTTGTATCTATCTAGCTCATGCCAGTAGGTTACAGGAGGTTGTATCTCTAGGTCATGCCAGTAGACTACAGTAGGTTGTATCCGAGTGGTTTTATCTCTCTTGGCCATGCCAGTAGGCTACAGTAGGTTGTAACTCTCTAGGTCATGCCAGTAGACTACAGTAGGTTGTATCCGAGTGGTTTTATCTCTCTAGGTCATGCCAGTAGGGTGTATCTTCTAGGTCATGCCAGTAGGTTACAGTAGGTTGTATCTCTCGGTCATGCCAGTAGGTTTTATCTCTCTTGGTCATGCCAGTAGGCTACAGTAGGTTGTAACTCTCTAGGTCATGCCAGTAGGTTGTATCTATCTAGCTCATGCCAGTAGGTTACAGGAGGTTGTATCTCTAGGTCATGCAAGTAGACTACAGTAGGTTGTATCCGAGTGGTTTTATCTCTCTTGGTCATGCCATTAGGCTACAGTAAGTTGTAACTCTCTTGGCCATGCCAGTAGGCTACAGTAGGTTATAACTCTCTAGGTCATGCCAGTAGACTACAGTAGGTTGTATCCGAGTGGTTTTTATCTCTCTAGGTCATGCCAGTAGGGTGTATCTTCTAGGTCATGCCAGTAGGTTACATCTCTCTCGGTCATGCCAGTAGGTTTTATCTCTCTTGGTCATGCCAGTAGGCTACAGTAGGTTGTAACTCTCTAGGTCATGCCAGTAGGTTGTATCTATCTAGCTCATGCCAGTAGGTTACAGGAGGTTGTATCTCTAGGTCATGCCAGTAGACTACAGTAGGTTGTATCCGAGTGGTTTTATCTCTCTTGGTCATGCCATTAGGCTACAGTAGGTTGTAACTCTCTTGGCCATGCCAGTAGGCTACAGTAGGTTGTAACTCTCTAGGTCATGCCAGTAGACTACAGTAGGTTGTATCCGAGTGGTTTTTATCTCTCTAGGTCATGCCAGTAGAGGGTATCTTCTAGGTCATGCCAGTAAGTTACAGTAGGTTGTATCTCTCTCGGTCATGCCAGTAGGTTTTATCTCTCTTCATCATGCCAGTAGGCTACAGTAGGTTGTAACTCTCTAGGTCATGCCAGTAGACTACAGTAGGTTGTATCTCTCTATGTCATGCCAGTAGGTTACAGTAGGTTGTATCTCTCTAGGTCATGCCAGTAGGTGACAGTTGGTTGTAACTCTCTAGGTTATGCCAGTAAGTTGTATCTCACTCGGTCATGCCAGTAGGTTACAGTAAGTTGTATCTCTCTAGGTCATGCCAGTAGGCTAGGGTAGGTTGTAACTCTCTAGGCCATGCCAGTAGTCTACAGTAGGTTGTAACTCTCTAGGTCATGCCAGTAGGTTACAGTAGGTTGTATCTCTCTAGGTCATGCAAGTAGGTTACAGTAGGTTGTGTCTCTCTAGGTCAAGCCAGTAAGCTACAGTAGATTGTAACTCTCTAGGTCATGCCAGTAGGTTCCAGTAGGTTGTATCTCTCTAGGTCATGCCAGCAGGTTGTATCTCTCTAGGTCATGCCAGTAGGTTGTATCTTCTAGGTCATGCCAGTAGGTTACATTAGGTTGTATCTCTCTAGGTCATGCCAGTGGGTTACAGTAGGTTGTATCTCTCTAGGTCATGCCAGTGGGTTACATTAGGTTGTATCTCTCTAGGTCATGCCAGTGGGTTTTATCTCTCTTGGTCATGCCAGTAGGCTACAGTAGGTTGTATCCGAGTGGTTTTATCTCTCTAGGTCATGCCAGTAGGGTGTATCTTCTAGGTCATGCCAGTAGGTTACAGCAGGTTGTATCTCTCTCGGTCATGCCAGTAGGGTACAGTAGGTTGTAACTCTCTAGGTCATGCCAGTAAACTACAGGAGGTTGCCAGGCTAGGGTCGTTTGTATCTCTCTGTCACGCCAGTAGGATACAGTAGGTTGTATCTCTAGGTCATGCCAGTAGATGGCAGTAGGTTGTATCCGAGTGGTTTTTATCTCTCTAGGTCATGCCATTAGGCTACAGTAGGTTGTAACTCTCTTGGCCATGCCAGTAGACTACAGTAGGTTGTATCCGAGTGGTTTTTATCTCTCTAGGTCAAGCCAGTAGGTTACATACAGTAGGTTGTAACTCTCTAGGTCATGCCAATAGGTTACAGTAGGTTGTATCTCTCTAGGTCATGCCAGTAGGTGACAGTTGGTTGTAACTCTCTGGGTTATGCCAGTAAGTTGTATCTCACTCGGTCATGCCAGTAGGTTACAGTAAGTTGTATCTCTCTAGGTCATGCCAGTAGGCTAGGGTAGGTTGTAACTCTCTAGGCCATGCCAGTAGTCTACGGAAGGTTGTAACTCTCTAGGTCATGCCAGTAGGTTACAGTAGGTTGTATCTCTCTAGGTCATGCAAGTAGGTTACAGTAGGTTGTGTCTCTCTAGGTCAAGCCAGTAAGCTACAGTAGATTGTAACTCTCTAGGTCATGCCAGTAGGTTACAGTAGGTTGTAACTCTCTAGGTCATGCCAGTAGGTTACAGTAGGTTTTATCTCTAGGTCATGCCAGTAGGATCCAGTAGGTTGTATCTCTAGGTCATGCCAGTAGGTTCCAGTAGGTTGTATCTCTCTAGGTCATGCCAGTAGGTTACATTAGGTTGTATCTCTCTAGGTCATGCCAATAGGTTACAGTAGGTTGTAAATCTCTAGGTCATGCCATTAGGCTACATTAGGTTGTAAATCTCTAGGTCATGCCATTAGGCTACATTAGGTTGTAACTCTCTAGGTTATGCCAGTAGGTTGTAAATCTCTAGGTCATGCCATTAGGCTACATTAGGTTGTAACTCTCTAGGTTATGCCAGTAGGTTGTATCTCTCGGTCGTGCCAGTAGGATACAGTAGGGTGTATCTCTCTAGGTCATGCCAGTAGGTTACAGTAGGTTGTATCTCTCTCGGTCGTGCCAGTAGGATACCGTAGGGTGCATCTCTCTAGTCATGCCAGTAGGTTACAGTAGGTTGTAAATCTCTAGGTCATCCAGTAGGTTACAGTATGTTTTATCTCTAGATCCTGACAGTAGGTTACATCTATCTAGGTCATGCCAGTAGGTTACAGTAGATTGTATCTCTCTAGGTCATGCCAGTAGGTTACAGTAGGTTGCAAATCTCTAGGTCATGCCAGTAAGTTGAAACTCTCTCAGTCACGCCAGTAGGTTGTATCTATCTAGCTCATGCCAGTAGGTTACAGGAGGTTGTATCTCTAGGTCATGCCAGTAGACTACAGTAGGTTGTATCCGAGTGGTTTTATCTCTCTTGGCCATGCCAGTAGGCTACAGTAGGTTGTAACTCTCTACGTCATGCCAGTAGACTACAGTAGGTTGTATCCGAGTGGTTTTTATCTCTCTAGGTCATGCCAGTAGGGTGTATCTTCTAGGTCATGCCAGTAGGTTACAGTAGGTTGTAACTCTCTAGGCCATGCCAGTAGGCTAGGGTAGGTTGTATCTCTCTAGGTCATGCCAGTAGGTTACAGTAGGTTGTATCTCTAGATCATACCAGTAGGTTACAGTAGGTTGTATCTCTCTAGGTCATGCCAGTAGGCTACAGTAGGTTGTAACTCTCTAGGTCATGCCAGTAGACTACAGTAGGTTGTATCCGAGTGGTTTTATCTCTCTAGGTCATGCCAGTAGGGTGTATCTTCTAGGTCATGCCAGTAGGTTACAGCAGGTTGTATCTCTCTCGGTCATGCCAGTAGGGTACAGTAGGTTGTAACTCTCTAGGTCATGCCAGTAAACTACAGGAGGTTGCCAGGCTAGGGTCGTTTGTATCTCTCTCAGTCACGCCAGTAGGATACAGTAGGTTGTATCTCTAGGTCATGCCAGTAGATGGCAGTAGGTTGTATCCGAGTGGTTTTTATCTCTCTAGGTCATGCCATTAGGCTACAGTAGGTTGTAACTCTCTTGGCCATGCCAGTAGACTACAGTAGGTTGTATCCGAGTGGTTTTTATCTCTCTAGGTCAAGCCAGTAGGTTACATACAGTAGGTTGTAACTCTCTAGGTCATGCCAATAGGTTACAGTAGGTTGTATCTCTCTAGGTCATGCCAGTAGGTGACAGTTGGTTGTAACTCTCTGGGTTATGCCAGTAAGTTGTATCTCACTCGGTCATGCCAGTAGGTTACAGTAAGTTGTATCTCTCTAGGTCATGCCAGTAGGCTAGGGTAGGTTGTAACTCTCTAGGCCATGCCAGTAGTCTACGGAAGGTTGTAACTCTCTAGGTCATGCCAGTAGTTTACAGTAGGTTGTATCTCTCTAGGTCATGCAAGTAGGTTACAGTAGGTTGTGTCTCTCTAGGTCAAGCCAGTAAGCTACAATAGATTGTAACTCTCTAGGTCATGCCAGTAGGTTACAGTAGGTTGTAACTCTCTAGGTCATGCCAGTAGGTTACAGTAGGTTTTATCTCTAGGTCATGCCAGTAGGATCCAGTAGGTTGTATCTCTCTAGGTCATGCCAGTAGGTTCCAGTAGGTTGTATCTCTCTAGGTCATGCCAGTAGGTTACATTAGGTTGTATCTCTCTAGGTCATGCCAATAGGTTACAGTAGGTTGTAAATCTCTAGGTCATGCCATTAGGCTACATTAGGTTGTAAATCTCTAGGTCATGCCATTAGGCTACATTAGGTTGTAACTCTCTAGGTTATGCCAGTAGGTTGTAAATCTCTAGGTCATGCCATTAGGCTACATTAGGTTGTAACTCTCTAGGTTATGCCAGTAGGTTGTATCTCTCGGTCGTGCCAGTAGGATACAGTAGGGTGTATCTCTCTAGGTCATGCCAGTAGGTTACAGTAGGTTGTATCTCTCTCGGTCGTGCCAGTAGGATACAGTAGGGTGCATCTCTCTAGGTCATGCCAGTAGGTTACAGTAGGTTGTAAATCTCTAGGTCATCCAGTAGGTTACAGTATGTTTTATCTCTAGATCCTGACAGTAGGTTACATCTATCTAGGTCATGCCAGTAGGTTACAGTAGATTGTATCTCTCTAGGTCATGCCAGTAGGTTACAGTAGGTTGCAAATCTCTAGGTCATGCCAGTAAGTTGAAACTCTCTCAGTCACGCCAGTAGGTTGTATCTATCTAGCTCATGCCAGTAGGTTACAGGAGGTTGTATCTCTAGGTCATGCCAGTAGACTACAGTAGGTTGTATCCGAGTGGTTTTATCTCTCTTGGCCATGCCAGTAGGCTACAGTAGGTTGTAACTCTCTACGTCATGCCAGTAGACTACAGTAGGTTGTATCCGAGTGGTTTTTATCTCTCTAGGTCATGCCAGTAGGGTGTATCTTCTAGGTCATGCCAGTAGGTTACAGTAGGTAGTATCTCTCGGTCATGCCGGTAGGTTTTATCTCTCTTGGTCATGCCAGTAGGCTACAGTAGGTTGTAACTCTCTAGGTCATGCCAGTAGGTTGTATCTATCTAGCTCATGCCAGTAGGTTACAGGAGGTTGTATCTCTAGGTCATGCAAGTAGACTACAGTAGGTTGTATCCGAGTGGTTTTATCTCTCTTGGTCATGCCATTAGGCTACAGTAAGTTGTAACTCTCTTGGCCATGCCAGTAGGCTACAGTAGATTGTAACTCTCTAGGTCATGCCAGTAGACTACAGTAGGTTGTATCCGAGTGGTTTTTATCTCTCTAGGTCATGCCAGTAGGGTGTATCTTCTAGGTCATGCCAGTAGGTTACATCTCTCTCGGTCATGCCAGTAGGTTTTATCTCTCTTGGTCATGCCAGTAGGCTACAGTAGGTTGTAATTCTCTAGGTCATGCCAGTAGGTTGTATCTATCTAGCTCATGCCAGTAGGTTACAGGAGGTTGTATCTCTAGGTCATGCCAGTAGACTACAGTAGGTTGTATCCGAGTGGTTTTATCTCTCTTGGTCATGCCATTAGGCTACAGTAGGTTGTAACTCTCTTGGCCATGCCAGTAGGCTACAGTAGGTTGTAACTCTCTAGGTCATGCCAGTAGACTACAGTAGGTTGTATCCGAGTGGTTTTTATCTCTCTAGGTCATGCCAGTAGGGTGTATCTTCTAGGTCATGCCAGTAAGTTACAGTAGGTTGTATCTCTCTCGGTCATGCCAGTAGGTTTTATCTCTCTTCGTCATGCCAGTAGGCTACAGTAGGTTGTAACTCTCTAGGTCATGCCAGTAGACTACAGTAGGTTGTATCTCTCTAGGTCATGCCAGTAGGTTACAGTAGGTTGTATCTCTCTAGGTCATGCCAGTAGGTGACAGTTGGTTGTAACTCTCTAGGTTATGCCAGTAAGTTGTATCTCACTCGGTCATGCCAGTAGGTTACAGTAAGTTTTAACTCTCTAGGTCATGCCAGTAGGTTACAGTAGGTTTTATCTCTAGGTCATGCCAGTAGGATCCAGTAGGTTGTATCTCTCTAGGTCATGCCAGTAGGTTCCAGTAGGTTGTATCTCTCTAGGTCATGCCAGCAGGTTGTATCTCTCTAGGTCATGCCAGTAGGTTGTATCTTCTAGGTCATGCCAGTAGGTTACATTAGGTTGTATCTCTCTAGGTCATGCCAGTGGGTTACAGTAGGTTGTATCTCTCTAGGTCATGCCAGTGGGTTACATTAGGTTGTATCTCTCTAGGTCATGCCAGTGGGTTTTATCTCTCTTGGTCATGCCAGTAGGCTACAGTAGGTTGTATCCGAGTGGTTTTATCTCTCTAGTTCATGCCAGTAGGGTGTATCTTCTAGGTCATGCCAGTAGGTTACAGCAGGTTGTATCTCTCTCGGTCATGCCAGTAGGGTACAGTAGGTTGTAACTCTCTAGGTCATGCCAGTAAACTACAGGAGGTTGCCAGGCTAGGGTCGTTTGTATCTCTCTCAGTCACGCCAGTAGGATACAGTAGGTTGTATCTCTCTAGGTCATGCCAGTAGGCTAGGGTAGGTTGTAACTCTCTAGGCCATGCCAGTAGTCTACAGTAGGTTGTAACTCTCTAGGTCATGCCAGTAGGTTACAGTAGGTTGTATCTCTCTAGGTCATGCAAGTAGGTTACAGTAGGTTGTGTCTCTCTAGGTCAAGCCAGTAAGCTACAGTAGATTGTAACTCTCTAGGTCATGCCAGTAGGTTACAGTAGGTTGTAACTCTCTAGGTCATGCCAGTAGGTTACAGTAGGTTTTATCTCTAGGTCATGCCAGTAGGATCCAGTAGGTTGTATCTCTCTAGGTCATGCCAGTAGGTTCCAGTAGGTTGTATCTCTCTAGGTCATGCCAGCAGGTTGTATCTCTCTAGGTCATGCCAGTAGGTTGTATCTTCTAGGTCATGCCAGTAGGTTACATTAGGTTGTATCTCTCTAGGTCATGCCAGTGGGTTACAGTAGGTTGTATCTCTCTAGGTCATGCCAGTGGGTTACATTAGGTTGTATCTCTCTAGGTCATGCCAGTGGGTTTTATCTCTCTTGGTCATGCCAGTAGGCTACAGTAGGTTGTATCCGAGTGGTTTTATCTCTCTAGGTCATGCCAGTAGGGTGTATCTTCTAGGTCATGCCAGTAGGTTACAGCAGGTTGTATCTCTCTCGGTCATGCCAGTAGGGTACAGTAGGTTGTAACTCTCTAGGTCATGCCAGTAAACTACAGGAGGTTGCCAGGCTAGGGTCGTTTGTATCTCTCTCAGTCACGCCAGTAGGATACAGTAGGTTGTATCTCTAGGTCATGCCAGTAGATGGCAGTAGGTTGTATCCGAGTGGTTTTTCTCTCTAGGTCATGCCATTAGGCTACAGTAGGTTGTAACTCTCTTGGCCATGCCAGTAGACTACAGTAGGTTGTATCCGAGTGGTTTTTATCTCTCTAGGTCAAGCCAGTAGGTTACATACAGTAGGTTGTAACTCTCTAGGTCATGCCAATAGGTTACAGTAGGTTGTATCTCTCTAGGTCATGCCAGTAGGTGACAGTTGGTTGTAACTCTCTGGGTTATGCCAGTAAGTTGTATCTCACTCGGTCATGCCAGTAGGTTACAGTAAGTTGTATCTCTCTAGGTCATGCCAGTAGGCTAGGTAGGTTGTAACTCTCTAGGCCATGCCAGTAGTCTACGGAAGGTTGTAACTCTCTAGGTCATGCCAGTAGGTTACAGTAGGTTGTATCTCTCTAGGTCATGCAAGTAGGTTACAGTAGGTTGTGTCTCTCTAGGTCAAGCCAGTAAGCTACAGTAGATTGTAACTCTCTAGGTCATGCCAGTAGGTTACAGTAGGTTGTAACTCTCTAGGTCATGCCAGTAGGTTACAGTAGGTTTTATCTCTAGGTCATGCCAGTAGGATCCAGTAGGTTGTATCTCTCTAGGTCATGCCAGTAGGTTCCAGTAGGTTGTATCTCTCTAGGTCATGCCAGTAGGTTCCAGTAGGTTGTATCTCTCTAGGTCATGCCAGTAGGTTGTATCTTCTAGGTCATGCCAGTAGGTTACATTAGGTTGTATCTCTCTAGGTCATGCCAATAGGTTACAGTAGGTTGTAAATCTCTAGGTCATGCCATTAGGCTACATTAGGTTGTAAATCTCTAGGTCATGCCATTAGGCTACATTAGGTTGTAACTCTCTAGGTTATGCCAGTAGGTTGTATCTCTCGGTCGTGCCAGTAGGATACAGTAGGGTGTATCTCTCTAGGTCATGCCAGTAGGTTACAGTAGGTTGTAAATCTCTAGGTCATGCCAGTAGGTTACAGTAGGTTTTATCTCTAGATCATGACAGTAGGTTACATCTATCTAGGTCATGCCAGTAGGTTACAGTAGATTGTATCTCTCTAGGTCATGCCAGTAAGTTGAAACTCTCTCAGTCACGCCAGTAGGTTGTATCTATCTAGCTCATGCCAGTAGGTTACAGGAGGTTGTATCTCTAGGTCATGCCAGTAGACTACAGTAGGTTGTATTAGAGTGTTTTTTATCTCTCTAGGTCATGCCAGTAGAGTGTATCTTCTAGGTCATGCCAGTAGGTTACAGTAGGTTTTATCTCTAGATCATGACAGTAGGTTACATCTATCTAGGTCATGCCAGTAGGTTACAGTAGATTGTATCTCTCTAGGTCATGCCATTAGGCTACAGTAGGTTGTAACTCTCTTGGCCATGCCAGTAGGCTACAGTAGGTTGTAACTCTCTTGGCCATGCCAGTAGGCTACAGTAGGTTGTAACTCTCTAGGTCATGCCAGTAGGTTACAGTAGGTTGCAACTCTCTAGGTCATGCCAGTAAGTTGAAACTCTCTCAGTCACGCCAGTAGGTTGTATCTATCTAGCTCATGCCAGTAGGTTACAGGAGGTTGTATCTCTAGGTCATGCCAGTAGACTACAGTAGGTTGTATCCGAGTGGTTTTATCTCTCTTGGTCATGCCATTAGGCTACAGTAGGTTGTAAATCTCTTGGCCATGCCAGTAGGCTACAGTAGGTTGTAACTCTCTAGGTCATGCCAGTAGGTTTTATCTCTCTTGGTCATGCCAGTAAACTATAGGAGGTTGCCAGGCTAGGGTCGTTTGTATCTCTCTAGGTCATGACAGTAGGTTACAGTAGGTTGTATCTCTCTTGGTCATGCCAGTAGGTTGTATCTTCTAGGTCATGTCAGGAGGTTACAGTAGGTTGTATCTCTCTAGGTCATGCCAGTAGGTTACAGTAGGTTTTATCTCTAGATCATGACAGTAGGTTACATCTATCTAGGTCATGCCAGTAGGTTACAGTAGATTGTATCTCTCTAGGTCATGCCATTAGGCTACAGTAGGTTGTAACTCTCTTGGCCATGCCAGTAGGCTACAGTAGGTTGTAACTCTCTTGGCCATGCCAGTAGGCTACAGTAGGTTGTAACTCTCTAGGTCATGACAGTAGGTTACAGTAGGTTGCAACTCTCTAGGTCATGCCAGTAACTTGAAACTCTCTCAGTCACGCCAGTAGGTTGTATCTATCTAGCTCATGCCAGTAGGTTACAGGAGGTTGTATCCGAGTGGTTTTATCTCTCTTGGTCATGCCATTAGGCTACAGTAGGTTGTAAATCTCTTGGCCATGCCAGTAGGCTACAGTAGGTTGTAACTCTCTAGGTCATGCCAGTAGGTTTTATCTCTCTTGGTCATGCCAGTAAACTATAGGAGGTTGCCAGGCTAGGGTCGTTTGTATCTCTCTAGGTCATGACAGTAGGTTACAGTAGGTTGTATCTCTCTTGGTCATGCCAGTAGGTTGTATCTTCTAGGTCATGCCAGGAGGTTACAGTAGGTTGTATCTCTCTAGGTCATGCCAGTAGGTTACAGTAGGTTTTATCTCTAGATCATGACAGTAGGTTACATCTATCTAGGTCATGCCAGTAGGTTACAGTAGATTGTATCTCTCTAGGTCATGCCATTAGGCTACAGTAGGTTGTAACTCTCTTGGCCATGCCAGTAGGCTACAGTAGGTTGTAACTCTCTTGGCCATGCCAGTAGGCTACAGTAGGTTGTAACTCTCTAGGTCATGCCAGTAGGTTACAGTAGGTTGCAACTCTCTAGGTCATGCCAGTAACTTGAAACTCTCTCAGTCACGCCAGTAGGTTGTATCTATCTAGCTCATGCCAGTAGGTTACAGGAGGTTGTATCTCTAAGTCATGCCAGTAGACTACAGTAGGTTGTATCCGAGTGGTTTTATCTCTCTTGGTCATGCCATTAGGCTACAGTAGGTTGTAAATCTCTTGGCCATGCCAGTAGGCTACAGTAGGTTGTAACTCTCTAGGTCATGCCAGTAGGTTTTATCTCTCTTGGTCATGCCAGTAAACTATAGGAGGTTGCCAGGCTAGGGTCGTTTGTATCTCTCTAGGTCATGACAGTAGGTTACAGTAGGTTGTATCTCTCTTGGTCATGCCAGTAGGTTGTATCTTCTAGGTCATGCCAGGAGGTTACAGTAGGTTGTATCTCTCTAGGTCATGCCAGTAGGTTGTATATTCTAGGTCATGCCAGTAGACTGCAGTAGGTTGTATCCAAGTGGTTTTATCTCTCTAGGTCATGCCATTAGGCTACAGTAGGTTGTATCTCTCTAGGTCATGCCAGTAGGTTACAGTAGGTTGTATCTCTCTAGGTCATGCCAGTAGGTTGTATATTCTAGGTCATGCCAGTATGTTGTATATTCTAGGTCATGCCAGTAGGTTACAGTAGGTTGTATCTCTCTTGGTCATGCCAGTAGGTTGTATATTCTAGATCATGCCAGTAGGTTGTATATTCTAGGTCATGCCAGTAGGTTACAGTAGGTTGTATCTCTCTCGGTCATGCCAGTAGGTTACAGTAGGTTGTAACTCTAGGTCATGCCAGTAGACTACAGGAGGTTGCCAGGCAAGGGTAGTTTGTATCTCTCTAGGTCATGGCAGTAGGTTACAGTAGGTTGTATCTCTCTAGTCTTGCCAGTAGGCTACAGTAGGTTGTATCTCTCTAGGTCATGACAGTAGGTTACAGTAGGTTGTAACTCTCTAGGTCATGCCAGTAGGTTGTATCTCTCTAGGTCATGCCAGTAGGCTACAGTAGGTTGTAACTCTCTAGGCCATGCCAGTAGGCTAGGGTAGGTTGTAATCTCTCTAGGTCATGCCAGTAGGTTACAAGAGGTTGTATCTCTAGGTCATGCCAGTAGACTACAGTAGGTTGTATCCGAGTGGTTTTATCTCTCTAGGTCATGCCAGTAGGGTATCTTCTAGGTCATGCCAGTAGGTTACAGTAGGTTGTATCTCTCTCGGTCATGCCAGTAGGTTGTATCTCTCTAGATCATGCCAGTAGGTTGTATATTCTAGGTCATGCCAGTAGGGTACAGTAGGTTGTAACTCTCTAGGTCATGCCAGTAAACTACAGGAGGTTGCCAGGCTAGGGTCGTTTGTATCTCTCTAGGTCATGACAGTAGGTTACAGTAGGTTGCAACTCTCTAGGTCATGCCAGTAAGTTGTAACTCTCTCAGTCACACCAGTAGGTTACAGTAGGTTGTATCTCTAGGTCATGCCAGTAGGCTACAGTAGGTTGTAACTCTCTAGTAACTCTCTAGGTCATGCCAGTAGGTTACAGTAGGTTGTATCTCTCTAGGTCATGCCAGTAGGTTACAGTAAGTTGTTCTCTCTAGGTCATGCCAGTAGGCTACAGTAGGTTGTATCTCTCTAGGTCATGCCAGTAGGCTAGGTAGGTTTTAACTCTCTAGTCATGCCAGTAGGTTACAGTAGGTTGTATCTCTCTAGGTCATGCCAGTAGGCTAAGGTAGGTTTTAACTCTCTAGGTCATGCCAGTAGGCTAAGGTAGGTTTTAACTCTCTAGGCCATGCCAGTAGGCTAAGGTAGGTTGTATCTCTCTTGGTCATGCCAGTAGGCTAAGGTAGGTTTTAACTCTCTAGGCCATGCCAGTAGGCTAAGGTAGGTTTTAACTCTCTAGGTCATGCCAGTAGGCTAAGGTAGGTTTTAACTCTCTAGGTCATGCCAGTAGGCTAAGGTAGGTTTTAACTCTCTAGGCCATGCCAGTAGGTTACAGTAGGTTGTATCTCTCTGGTCATGCCAGTAGGTTACAGTAGGTTGTATCTCTCTAGGTCATGCCAGTAGGCTAAGGTAGGTTTTAACTCTCTAGGTCATGCCAGTAGGCTAAGGTAGGTTTTAACTCTCTAGGCCATGCCAGTAGGCTAGGGTAGGTTGTATCTCTCTAAGTCATGCCAGTAGGTTACAGTAGGTTGTATCTCTCTTGGTCATGCCAGTAGGTTACAGTAGGTTGTATCTCTCTAGGTCATGCCAGTAGGCTAAGGTAGGTTTTAACTCTCTAGGTCATGCCAGTAGGTTACATTTGGTTGTATCCAAGTGGAAACGATTATCAACCCAATGTGTAAAGTGTCGAATTTGGTCAACAACAAAATGAATGTCTTACTTGCTACTTAAGTGTAGTCCAACAAAAGTTTCGTAATGATTAAGTTGTTATGTGGACACGGAACATACTGACAACTTTGATAAAAACACAATAGAACTTGTCTCCAGATCGATATGCATATTTATGCTAGTAGCTTAGCATCTCTCTCCATTGAATACAGGCGGATAGAATATCCACAGTGCCACTTTGTGGACAAGGACTCCCCTTGTTTGGGCAAAGAGACATCTTGTCAGTATATACATATTTTTTGGAGTAGCCAACCCAACTCTCACATGGCACTATTGGGGGGCACCGTGTGTAGTAAATCATCACTACATGAAAATCACTACATGCCGTGCCCCCCAGTCTACGGTCAGCAGATAGACCCCTCTCAAATATATGTTAAGTTACTTTTTGGAAACGGAACGGAGAAAACAAGGGGTAGCTTGTTCTCTACGTCGTCTGATTCTAGACATATCAGTCATCATCCAAGGGCCCTCTGTTGAAGAGGTATTGAATATCCAAAGTTAAAAACCAATTTAAGGCGGTACTTACTGGTGTTAATCATATCTCCTTTCTCCTCCTCTTCGACTTCATCTTTCAATGTGACAGTCATCTCCCCCTCATCTTTCACTCCAAAACATGCATCCTCTTTCTCCTCTTCTTTTACTGTAACATCCTCCTCTTTCACTCTGAACGCGTCTTCCTCTTCTTTCACTGAAACTTCTTTCTCTTCTTCTTTCACTGTAACAGACTCAATCTCTACTTCTTGTTTTACTGTCACATCCTCCTCTTTCATGACAATGTTCAGCCCCAGAGCTTCTTCCTCCGTCCAGCAGACCCCCTCTTCTTTAACAGGAGGAGAGTAGTTTAGTGAGCTCATGTTCGGGAATGTTAGCTAGCTAGCATTAGCAACTAGGCTAGTGCTAACTTAACCAGCCAGCTACTATAGCTGACTAATACAAAATAATGTAATATTAAATAGTTTAACAAGTAGATACGACCGAAGTGTGTCTAAAACACAGTAGCTAATATACACCGAAAGCGAATAAATATATTGGATCTTTCGGCTATGTTGACTAGCAAGCTACAGAGGTGGTTGACGAGCTGTTTCTGAAGAACCGTCCACTAGATTATACGTCACGCCTGAAAGACGCACATCGTCGTCTGCTGACTGGAGGGAAAACGCAGTTGAGGATCATATTTTATTTTCAGACAAAGATGATTTTAAATGGATTGAATTAAATAATATTATACTGAGACATACAAAGACCTGAATGTGTTTATTGATTAGTGCAAATAAAAAAATGTTTTACTACAGAACATTTAAGGCAGTTTCATTTAAGTCTTACTAAATCTAAATAAGTAGCTCGCTAATGTTGGTCTATTCTGCTCCAACATGGTGTAACAATACATCATGTAGATGTAAATAATGAACAGACTAAGTCTATACTGCTCCTACATGGTGTAACAATACATCATGTAGATGTATATAATGAACAGATTTGGTCTATACTACTCCTCCTCCTGACTAGTATCCCAGTCCCTGCCGCTGAAAAACATCCCCACAGCATGATGCTGCCACCACCATGCTTCACCGTAGGGAGGGTGCCAGATTTCGCCAGACGTGACACTTCACCTTCAGGTCAAAGAGTTCAATCATGGTTTAATAAGACCAGAGAATCTTGTTTCTCATGATCTGAGAGTCCTTTAGGTGCCTTTTGGCAAACTCCAAGCGGGCTGTCATGTGCCTTTTACTGAAGAGTGGCTTCCGTCTGGCCTCTCTACCATAAAGGCCTGATTGGTGGAGTGCTGCAGGATGGTTGTCCTTCTGGAAGGTTATCCCATCTCCACAGAGGAACTATTGAGCTCTGTCAGAGTGACCATCAGGTTTTTGGTCACCTCCCTGACCAAGACCCTTCTCCCCCGATTGCTCAGTTTGGCCGGGTGACCAGCTCTAGGAAGAGTATTCCATTTAAAAATGATGGAGGCCACTGTGTTCTTGGGGACCTTCAATGCTGCATAATTATTGTTTTTGGTACCCTTCCCCAGATCTGTGTTTTACTCTGACATGCACTGTCAACTCTGGGACCTTATATAGACAGGTGTGTGCCTTCCAATTCATGTCCAATCAATTGAATTTACCCCAGGTGTACTCCAAACAAGTTGTAGATACATCTCAAGGATGATTAATGGAAACAAGATGCACCTGAAAGCAATTTTGAGTCTCATAGCAAAGGGGCCTGAATTCTTATGTAAATAAGGTATTTATGTTATTTACCTATTTTCACTTTTTCATTATTGTGTAGATTAATGAGGATTCTATTTTTTTTAAATCAATTTTAAGATAAAGCTGTAATGTAACAGAATGTGGAAAAAGGGAAGGGGTCTGAACTTTCTGAATGAATTATGTTTTATTTAATTTTTAAAAAGTAACCTTTTATTTAATTCACAAGACAGGAGGGATCAGGAGACACTGTGGCCCCATCCGATGATACCCCCGGACAGGGCCAAACAGGAGGGATATAACCCCACCCACTTTGCCAAAGCACAGCGTCCACACCACCAACTTACCATCCTGAGACAAGGCCGAGTATAGTCCACAAAGATCTACGCCACGCCACAACCCAAGGGGGGGTACCAACCCAGATAGGAAGATCACGTCAGTGACTCAACCCACTCAAGTGACGCACCCCTCCTAGGGACAGCATGAAAGAGCACCAGTAAGCCAGTGACTCAGCCCGTGTAATAGGGTTAGAGGCAGAGAATCCCAGTGGAGATTCAGCCCTAGCAGAGCCCAAGTCCTATGGGGACGTCCTCGAGGGTGTGGATGTTCTCCCCATCAAAGGCCAGCTGGATTTCACTCTCATGGTGAAATGGGCTTTTGCCAATTGTTCAGTGAAGAGTGTTGAAATCTAGGTCAACAAAAGTAAGAAGAAAAAAATTAACATAGAATATGTTCAGCTGTAGTTTTATATAAGCATGCACACCTATGTTTATGAAGAAACATGATTTGTGCATAGGCACACCTTGTCATGTACATAAAGGCCACTCAGGCCGTCTTTTTTTTAAACTAGGGAGTTCAATTAAGAACAAATTCTTATTTTCAATGACGGCCTAGGGACAGTGGGTTAACTGCCTGTTCAGGGGCCGAATGACAGATTTCTACCATGTCAACTCGGGGATTTGAACTTGCAACCTTTCAGTTACTATTCCAACGCTCTAACCACTTGGCTACCCTGCCACCCCAAGGTACAGAAGTAGGGAAAGAGCAGAATCACTGCTGTGGTCTCCAGTCCTAGTAATGTAAAGCAATGATCTTGCCAATTTTATTACAAAATACATTAGAGAAAGGGAAGGAATAAGAGCAAATCCCTCTCCTGTATTGTTCTTCAGGGACTGTCAAAATAGCAGGATGATGTCCTCACCCCTGCCTCGCCTCTCTACCTCTGATAGTCCTTGAATTATCTTTGTATCTATATCCATTCCATGGACTTGATTCATTTCTGAGAAGATCTGAAAAGATCATTTGCACACATTTGTATGTTGCTAGATTTCAGATTTCAGTTTGATTTCAGTTTGGTTTAATGTACACTTCAAATGCAGCTGTCCTACAACTGTACCTTCTTCTTGATCCCAATTGCATTGTGTCCATGTCCTGCCCTATAAGAATTTCAAAGGAAGAGAAAATGTGTCAAAGAACAGTCTTGCAAGCATTAATATATATATATATATATATATATATATATATTGAAAGATAAATGGCATCGACATACAATGTAATGTAAAATAGAAGAACATATTGGAGAAAGCACCAGCCAATACAGTACTGTCATACAGTAACAGTAATGCCATACAGGCCTAATATCACATTTCAAGATATCTTTGTATACAAATTGTTCAATATTATATCAGGCTGACTTAAGATTATACGCAACATTTTGCTGCGTGGCAATACTGTGTTTGGATTTCACTGTATTAATACCGTTATGCATTTGAATCCCATCTCCAGCTACCATCTAAGATATTAATTTCCTTCCACCAGGGGGCGGAGATGTAACGTTTCCAAAATGGGATAGTATTGTACATGTAACGTTATGCCCCCTTGTGAGTTAATAGTATTACATGCTGTAGTATGCTATATAAAGAGGAATACCTCCACTGACGATTCAGTTCGTTGTAACATCTCGTCTGGACAGGTCACCGTCCTTAGTTAGTTAGTCAACGTTAGCTAGTTCATTCTCACAAAGTGAGAATTGCTCTAGATTTGAAATTTACGTTAGTTAGTGTAAAGCCATGTTGGCTTTATGGAAACGATATACAATATATGGGAAAGAATATAGTTGAGGGAAATAATCCAAACCTAGTTGTGCCTAGTTAGGACATAACGTTATTTAGATAGATAACGGTACTGTACTGTAGCTCATACAATGCCGAAGGTCAAACCCGGCTTTCTAATATTTATGGTAATTAACTATAGTAACGTTATGGAAGATATTCACAGAAAGGCATCATTGTCTTCGTTATTCATTATTAGTATGTTGTATTATTATTCTAAATTATTTCGAGACATATTCAGAGCCAAACATCAACCCAACCTCTTATGGCTAGTGGTTCCGCTATAAATTGTTGTTTTGTTCCATAATATCCATTACTAGTGTCCAATTAGCTACTTTTGCTTGCAGGTTTAGCTCACATGTCCAAAAGTTGGCGCTGGTCCAGACGAACTCGGACGAAAACTTCAAAAAGTTATATTCCAGGTTGAATAAATCAAATCATCAAATCAAATCAAATTGTATTTGTCACATACACATGGTTAGCAGATGTTATAGTGCGAGTGTAGCGAAATGCTTGTGCTTCTAGTTCCGACAATGCAGTAATAACCAACAAGTGATCTAGCTAACAATTCCAAAACTACTACCTTATAGACACAAGTGTAAGGGGATAAAGAATATGTACATAAAGATATATGAATGAGTGATGGTACAGAGCGGCATAGGCAAGATACAGTAGATGGTATTGAGTGCAGTATATAGATATGAGATGTGTATGTAAACAAAGTGGCATAGTTAAAGTGGCATAGTTAAAGTGGCTAGTGATACATGTATTACATAAGGATGCAGTAGATGATATAGAGTATAGTATATACATATGAGATGAATAATGTAGGGTATGTAAACATTATATTAGGTAGCATTGTTTAAAGTGGCTAGTGATATATTTTACATAATTTCCCATCAATTCCCATTATTAAAGTGGCTGGAGTTGAGTCAGTGTGTTGGCAGCAGCCACTCAATGTTAGTGGTACTGGTCAAACTAAGTAGAGAATCTATCTTTAGGATGTTATTATCATATATATCCAGTAACGTTCCAACCGGAGCATTCGTTTTTGTCTACAGAGTAATGGAACGCAGGCGATATCATGACTACATCTGCATAACCAGGAAATGGCATTCTGCCAGACCAGTGACTCAAATAGCTGCCATCCGGTCCCACATCACACTAGAGGCTTCATTCCGCGTTCTACTGACTGTTAACATCTAGTGGAAGGCGTAGGAAGTGCGACCAGATCTATATCTTATTTGGATGTGAATAAGCGATGAGTTGAAAACCAACCAGCCCCAGAATGTACACTTCCTGTTTGGAAGTTTGCCTGCCCTATGACTTCTGTTATACTCACAGACATAATTCAAACAGTTTTAGAAACTTCAGTGTTTTCTATCCAATAGTAATATTGATATGCATATATTAGCATATGAGACAGAGAAGGAGGCAGTTCACTATGGGCACGCAATTCATCCAAAGTGAAAATGCTGCCCCCTATCCCTAACAACCTCCCTAACAGGTTAACATTTTTAACTTTACATCCAAACTTGTCACCATCGTTTTCAGTTGAACCCTTCATTTTTAAAGTTGTCGTCGGCTCTATTTACTCTGATTCAAAACATGCCGATTAGCATCAACGATCAAGTCAGCTGCTGCTGCTCCAATACAGTATGAGGTGAGACGGTGTACTGGGTGTTTTATATGACTAAAAGTGTTTCTGTCTTAGAGGCAGTCAAGAAATTGAACAGCAAAGCCACAGAACATAACATAAGCAGAGATGTGGGAGACCACCTCAAGCCCATGTTAGAGCCGGCGGTGGTGTTTACCACTCCTTCAGCAGGCTGGAAAAGTGGGATTGATACTGTTTTGATACTGTTGTTCATACTAAGCGGGACCAAGAGTCTGTTGATTGGTCAATCACTGGGTTAATTTGTTTTGCAATATGTTCAAATCAAATCAAGCTTTATTTTTACAGCACATTTCAGACATGGATGCAACACAATGGTTTCACAGGAAAAAACAATGAAAATAAAGTATATTTAGTATAATAAACAACAACAACTTAAAGACTAATGAGCATCCTAAAGAAATGCCATTGATTCAAATGTTACCCAAAATATAACTTGTTTTTTAGGAGGTTCTGAAAGACACTATGGGGGCATCAATTGAAAATTGACTGGTAACAACAACTGGGACCTAAAAGACACCCACCATGAGACCCACTAAAACTCCCCAAGAAGAGGAAAACAAAAGAAATACCCAAACCAAACGTACAGACAGGAAGCAAACCAAAAAGGTGGTTAAAATAATTTATTTACAATCAATACCATTCACACTTTACAAAATCATATCTCTCATTCATTCTTAATTACTTATATTTACAAAACCAAATCACCAAAAACCAAACAAAAACAAACCTCAGGGGAGCATCGTCCCTCCCCGTCATACGTAACCAATACCTAACCCTTTCCCTATCTCCCCTTCCCTAATCTATCCCCTTACCAAACTCACTCTAACACTCCCAGCCCTAAACCCCCTTTCCACCTCTCCCGTGCCACATGCTTCCCCCACTTCCTCTCCTCCCTCAAATCACCTTCCACCCTTCTCACTATCCCTTCCACCCCCCAATCTCTCCCGGTCTTAACTAAATTCTTCCTGGCTTCCCACAGTCCCTTTTTAAAGAGACTCATGAGAAGCCAGAGCAGAAACCTGTCCCTATCCGTTCCCTTTGCTCTCCCTACGCCTCTCTCTAGCCTAGCCCATGTCAAAACAAAATCACTCCTAACCACACCTAGCATCACCCGTGCCCTAGCCCAGACTAGTCCGGCAAAGGCACAGTCCCAGAAGGCATGGCGCACAGTCTCCTCCCTGCCACAAGAGGATCTTGGACAGGTGGGGGACCGCACCAAACTATACCGGTACAAGATGGAAAGTACCGGCAAACGCTTATGAAGGCTCAACCAATTCAGGTCCTTGAGCCCGTTGTCCAGGCCCCTCGCCTGCACTCCCTCCCAGACCACTGACAAGATGCCCGCTACGGGCGCAGGACTCCCTGCCTGCCTGACCTCCTCGTACAGGTGCCTGTGGTCTAAACCTACTTGGGCAACTTCAACCTCGGGGTGAGCACACAGCCAATTGGCCGCATGACCAAAGTGCCACGGCAGCTGTTCCGCCCGAGGACCCGCGTTAGACCACACCATTACGCTTCTCGCCTGATACGAGAAGAACACCCGCAGGAGGTAACCGGATGGGTGTATCACTGGCTGAGCAAGCTCCGCTAACAAGAAAGAAACAAAAATTGAGTCCAGCTTGAGGGGGAAATGTGGTACCCCCCTACCTCCCTCCCCGATGGGACAGATCATGCGTGCCCTGGCGACCCACTCGCACCTGCCACTCCACATAAACTGAAACACAAGCCTCACTAGAGGCCTCCTCAGACAAGCCGGCAATGGGTAGATGTACTCCAAATACTAAAAAGACGGCAACACATCCACCTTTAGGACCAGGACTTTGCCCATAAAAGACAAATACCTAGCCTTCCACATTGCTAGCTTCCTCTGTATCACTGCGATACGCATGTTCCAGTTTAGCGTCGCTGAGCCGGAGGTCTCAAAATGAACCCCGAGAATCCTCAGGGCCCCTTCACAGAGAGATAACCCCCCAGGCACATCCGTTCTACCGCGCCATCTTCCGAAAAACTTGACGGAAGACTTTGCATGGTTCAGAACTGCTCCCGACGCTCGGGTGAAATCCCCAAAGATGGCAAGGGACCTTGTCAGGCACGAGTCCTTGCACAACAGCAAGGAAGTGTCGTCGGCGTACTGCGTCATCTTAACACGCAGCCCACCACTTCCAGGGATCAACAAGCCTTCCACCCCTGTGTCTGCCCTAATGGCAGCCCCCAGAGGCTCCATGTACAGAACGAAGAGGAGAGCCGAGAGTGGGCATCCATGCCTGACCCCAGACGAGAGGTCAAAAACGTAACCTAATTGACTATTTACACTAACTCGACACCCCGCTCAGACATATAAAGTACGGATCCATCCTATAAACTTCTCCCCAAATCCTAATCTACCTAACACCCTGAATAGAAAAGATCTATTCACGCGATCAAAAGCTTTCGCCTGATCTAGCGCTGCTACCATTAAAGGCAGCCCTCTATCTTCAACCAAAGCGATGGAATCCCTGATCAACTGTAGGTTCCATCTTATAGAGCGGCCCTCTACCCCGCACGTCTGATCCTCGTGGACGACGTGGGGAAGGGCTGTGCGCAACCGGTCTGCTAAAACCTTTGCAAGAATCTTGTAATCTACGCACAGCATGGTCAATGGCCGCCAGTTGCCAAGGTCAGTTGCTTCCCCCTTCTTATAAAGAAGTGACGGCACACCAACAGCCATTGATCCCCCCGGGACCCCCGTCTCAAGGATGGCCTTCAAGACTTCGAGAACCACTGGTCCAAGTATACCCCAAAACTTGAGGTAAAACTCAGCCGGCAGCCCATCCATCCCAGGCACCTTCCCTTTTCCCATCCTCCTAAGAGCGCTCTCAACCTCTTCTAGTGAGATCTGGGCCTCCATCACATCTCTAATGTCCTCTGGCAACCGCCGGGACAAGTGTTCTAAAAACACGTTTCCCTGCTCTCCATCTATTTCCCTTTCATTAAATAAACCTTGGAAATGATCAGTTGTCACCCTGACCATTTCCTCTGGTTTACTTACTATACTACCATTTTCTTCCCTAACTCCATGCATTACCTTCCTACTCTGCCTGGCCCTAGCCAACTTAAAGAACATAGCGGAACAAGTCTCATTATGTTCTAGAAAGCCACTATGCGCACGCTCCAGGAAAGCTCGAGCCTTCTACTCCTGCAGCTCCCTGAGATGCACCTTTAGGGCTGCGAATCTCTCCCAGTCGATCGACCCGCCGAGGTTGCCTGCCTCGTACTCGAGTTCAATTAACCTTTGGATACGATCCACCTCCCTCCTTTCCTCCCTTTTATTCCTTCTACAATATCCTATTATAAAAGCCCTTATCCTCCCCTTAACTAAATCCCACCACTCTAACACCCCCTCGCACATGGACCGGAGGCCGTCAAGCCTCCGAAAGAAACAAAAAAATGCATCAACGAAAGCCCGCTCCTCCAGTATATCCCGATCTAACTTCCAGTACCCCCTACCGAAGAGGCAGACTGGCGACCCCACCTGCAGGAACACCCCGTCGTGATCCGTGAAGAAAACAGGCAACAGCCGCCCAGACAACTGACCCAAAGACCTGGATACAAAAATGTAGTCAAGCCTCCGCACAACCCCCCTGGAGTTGCGCCATGTAGGACCGACCATTGCCGGAGTAGTGTGCAGGCCACCATCAACCAGACCATGGCAAGCCATTAGCCCAGAGATGGCACCTGCACTGCTATCACCGCCTACCCCTAAATCTATATTAAAGTCTCCTATCACCAAGTGCCTGTTTGTAACACACAAGGGCGCCAGACAGTCCACCATCTCCCTCCTGTCTGCCGCCACCTGTGGCCCATACACCCCAATTAACCTATATCTAGCTTCTCTAAACTTAACATCTATCCCCAAAACTCTACCCTGCATTATTACAAAAGTGTTCTCTATTTTAACCTCTCTATGCCCACACAAAATCCCTACTCCTGTTGAGTGCACCCCTCCTATGCCCCAAAAAGATTCCCCCTTATCCCACTCTCTCTTAAATCTACACACATCCCCACCATCCCTCAGGTGAACCTCCTGTAAAAAACAGAAATCAAACCCCACACCCTCTAAATAACAAAAAACCGCCCTCCTTTTAACATTATTCCTTAACCCCCTAACATTTAGACTAAAAAAAGAAAGAGAACTATTCATTTAATTATTAACAACAAATAAAACCCCCCAAAAACAAAGAAAATACAGGACTCACCCGATGCTCCCCTGGTCCATCTCCACCGGCGGGCACGTCCTCTCCTCTCCTGACACCCCCCCGTCCTCCATCCCAACCCATAAGCCAGGCAGTGTGTTGGGTCCTCCCTCCCCACCCACCACCCCCTCCCTGTTTGCCTTGGGGCTGCATGTAGGGGACCCCATCTCCTCAAACAGGAGTTGGGATCCCTCTAGCAAACAGCCCACCGACCCCTCACTGGAGTCATCCACTAAAATGCAAGGGGCTGAGGCAAACCGGGAGGACAAATCACCCCCCCGCCACTCTCTTAGCCCCCCCCACCCCACCCCCTCCCTCTCACTTCCTGCCAAGCTCCCCCTCTTCATCCCTTTCTTCTTTGGTGAAGGAGGTAGCGGGGAGACACAACGTCCCATCCCCGCTAAATCCTCCACCAAATCCCTCATTTCGACCTCTCGGAAGCCTGGCAGGCTGTCCCCCCACTCCTTCCCCCATACCCCCCCCCTCCCACCCCCTCCCCTCCCACCTCCACCCTTCTCCGTCACTGTCCCTGTTCCCTCTTCCACTCCTTCTCGTACCACTGTCCCCTTCTCCCTCTTCTCTGCTCCTCCACGTTCTTCCACCTTCTTTTTAATCTCTCCTTTTTCCTTCTTTCCATCTTCTCTCCTTTTCTCCTCTTCCTTCTTCCCTTCTCCGTCCTTTCCCCTGTGCCATCCGTACAATCCGCGTGCTTCTCAGTCCTTTCCCCTGTGCCATCCGTACAAAAACACCTTCCCACTAACAAGATGGACAAGCCAGCACAGGTGTAACACATACTGACTAACGAGGTGACACCACTCAGTGCATCCTATGTGCTGACGAGCTATATGTGCTGACGAGCGAAACGTGCTAAAGTCCAACCTCAAAACAAAAATTGAAAATCAAATACTAACACCCTAAGACAACAAATATATCCAATATTTCTGTTGGACAAGTTTGCTCACCGCCAACAGAAAACGTATATTTTACATTCCATTTTACATTATAATCAACTACAACGCTTCAACTTCACCAATATAAACATAGTGCCTACTGGCAATTAAAAACAATTATAACAACAATTAAAAACAAGAAAAAACATTTCTAAATAATAATTTTCAATATCTTTTCTCATTTAAATTCTATAGAATCCTACAACTCACTATCTTCTCGAACTCTCGTACCATCGGAACGAGCCCAAACAAAACTCATCTCCAAAACGGAAAAACATGCAGTCCAAAATAAATTGTGATTCATGGCAACTCACTGACTAAACGCAAAACATTTTGACTGCCAACCCTTGAGACAATCAGCAACCAGGTTGTTCTCACCAAGGACATGTCTGATTTCAAGAGGAAACTCCTGCAATATCTGTAGTGACTTTCCACCTCACTGCGGAGCTTCTCTCTCTTTTCAGTGTTCACTCGATAGGCATGTTGTTGGATCTGGGCTCAGTCCCCAATGTCATGCTCTAATACATTTGGGTTGGCACATCTGAGAATGAACCCTGATCTTTTAAAAGCAGAGCAAAAATGTCAATATAATTGTACCCAAAATTGTCAGCTGATTGCATAAATAATTATTACTAAATGTTACATGAATTGTAAATATGAAATATCAAAACCAAATGTACACCCCTTTGTTAATATGTATTGGCAATAATAACTGAATGGTGAGGCATGGAATAATAAAACATGTATCTTTTGTCAGGCTGAATGTTTGAAATATGAGGTGATTTGAGACATACTTATTCAGTAGTGGAATAAAGACAATTAGCATTTGAATGGTCCAAAGAAATGCTGGAGTGATGTAGGATTGTTAATAAAAATTGATTATAGACCAATTCATGATACTGCGTCCATGATTTTCAACATCTTTTCAATTACAATTTTCCTAAATGGGAATAGCCCAATGTCAAAACACAGTTTTAACATGTCCAAATCAATAACCAATATGTAGAAACAGTTTGGGATCAATTGAAAACATAAACATTGAAGAGTAAGTGTAACACAACACTTTTTTTTGTTAGTCACTTTTTGTTGAATCTCATCATCTTCCAAATCAGAGCCTGGATTTCCATATAATGTTGAAATCAATGGAACAGGGGACAAAACAATTAGGGATCTCCATTGTGATATCATTAGAATACTCCTACTACAATGTTAAAACATTCTACATTGTGACATTATTTCATTGATATCATGAAACAACTCCTTCATGTATTTTATGTTTAATCAGAGTATCTCTTCCCCTGTGTGTGTCCGCTTGTGTATAGTCAGGCTGTGTGACCGAGTAAAACTCTTCCCACATTGATCACAACTATAAGGTTTCTCTCCTGTGTGTGTTCTCTGGTGTGTAGTTAGATAGCTAGAAGTAGAAAAACTCTTCCTACATTGATTACCGCTATATGGTTTCTCTCCTGTGTGTGTTCTCTGGTGTTCAGTCAGATGGCAAGGATAAACAAAACTTCTCCCACATTGAGCACAGCCATATGGTTTCTCTCTTGTGTGATGTCTTTGATGTATTTTAAGTTCTACTGAATAGTTGAATCTTTTACCACAGTCAGAGCAGCAGTGGTAATATTTCCTCCATGTGGGTTTCTGCTGGTGTCTCTTGAGGAGTTCTGATCTGGAGAGACATGTCTCTGCCACTTCAGCATCATGTTGTTGTTGAGGCTCCCCAGAGGATCCACGATAGTCACATCCTCTCCTGTGTGAACAACAAAGACAGATGGTTAAAGGCCCACAACAGCAGAAATCCACTGTTTATTTGAGGTAAAAGGTGATGCCCAGAGCGTACCCATGAAGTTGTACAACAATTGACGTCTGTTAAAATATTTTACAATTGTCTTAAGACAGTCAAGCAGTGTGTCAGACGACTTTTGGTCTCCAAAAAAGGCCCCTTTATGTGTTTGCTCAAATTGCGGCACGAGGGCAATGCACACACAATTTGATTGCAGAAACACCTCCCCGATAATGAGGAAACCGCTAGTTATGGAGGTAGTATATCTGGTAATGAGGAAACCACTAGTTATGGATGTAGTGTATCTGGTAATGAGGAAACCACTAGTTATGGATGTAGTATATCTGCCTGGAACAAAAATGGTGAGCTAAGATTTAAAGGGAAAAACTCAGCATTAAAAGGGAGAAACATAATGCACTGATCCAGTGGAAATGTCATAAAATACCTGATTACTTCTTATCCATTGCACAAATAGCCGACAGCTGTGTCTGTCTCAAACTCACTGGAGCGGGAAACTGAGGGCCCAGAATATTTTATACAATGTTGCAAGTTTCGGAGGACCCAGTTGATAGAATGTTTCAAGTTCGTTGTAGACAGGCCATGTGCAGCCAATGTGATTTATAGGATATTTATTTTTATCAGGATATTTTCTACCTGCAGGCTGCAATGTTTCTATTTGTTGGCTTTACACAGACAATTTTTTACATAGTTGGCAATACAAGTTACTTTTAGATTTGTATAAATTACATTTATATAGAATGTAGATTAATCACAGACAATGATTGAGATACTATTATCAATGAAATTAAACTGTTCCATGAAAATGTGCATATGAAAAACAAACTGTCACGCAGATCAGTATAAATGGTAAGATAAATTTGCACTCCAAATGTAGGTTGCCTACTGCTTGTGTAGCCTATTACCAGCAATGTCAGAATTTATGAAGGCCAGCAGGAGGTGGTGGTCTTGTCTTCTGTTTAGGCATATTGATGTTATGGCATGAAAATAAATGGCTGAATATTATACAACGACTTATCAACAGCTCTAACAATTTGACCCCCACAGGAAATCTACATGGGTCAATATAGAATATACTATATAGCCTAGACACCTGGTTAAACTATCATTATGACATCATGGATGGCCAGTCCTTGTATTCATAGTGTAGTGAATTCAGGAGCTGGACTCGATCCTGGGTCCACTGACTGTCAAGCCAACACCTTATAACTGTGACGCCAAGATGTCTGAACTTCTTGACGAGTTCCCAAGGTTTTGTGTTAAGGTTGATACAATAGCTTTCTCTATGAATTTGAGAATGGTTACATTTCTCCAGCCCCCATCCCTCAGCTGTTTACCAAACCAAGTCTCTGGGCAGCCATTTAGTTGCTGTTTAAATACTAGGTTGTCCCTTTAAAAAAGCCACACAACAATCAATCAACCAATCTGCAGTTTAAAATATTGGTAATGTTAATTGGTAATAAGATGATGGATGGGGCTGGAGAAATGTAACTGGTCGCAAATTCATTGACAGACCTATGGATACAAGGACTGACCATCCATGATATCAATATTATAGTTTTAATCATGTTGAGGCGATACAGTGTTGATTTATATTGTTTCTAAACATTGGAGTAAAAAAGGCTTATTTGGGGTTCTGATGGGGTACAACAGTTGAACTAAGCTCATGAAACATATGTTAAATTCTTCAAGAATCAATGGCTATAAATAAATAATTTACAAGTCCAAATATGGATATAGCAATTGAATATTTCCCCTTTAACACCACACATCAGATCAACAACTGCAGAGTTTGTGCTTCTGTTTTTAAGACAGTACTTACTAGTGTTAACCAGGGAACGGTTTCTCAAAACCATCTTATGGCTAAATTCATTGTTAGAACCATTGGATGCCTTAAGATGGCTTTGGGAAACCGGGCCCAGATATCCAGTTTCCTCCTCCTTTTCGATGTAACAGTCATCTCCCCCTCCTCCTCTTTCACTCTGAAAGCATCTTCCTCTTCTTTTACTGTAACATCCGCCTCCTCTTTCACTCTGAACGCGTCTTCCTCTTCTTTCACTGAAACGTCTTTCTCTTCTTCTTTCATGGTAACAGCCTCAACCTCTACTTCTTTTTTTACTGTAACATCCTCCTCCTCCTTTTTCACTCTGAACGAGTCTTCCTCTTCTATCACTGAAACGTCTTTCTCTTCTTCTTTCACGATAACAGCCTCACCCTCTACTGCAACAGCCTCCTCTTCTTTAGCAGAAGGAGAGTATCTTAGTGACCGCATGGTTAGGCTAATGCTAACTTAACCAGCCCGCTAGCTGACTAATAACAACACCCTAAATATTAAAATAAATCTGATAACTAACTAGACGACAGAAATGGGTTGAAAACACGGTGGTTAATAAACACAAACGCGTCTAAAGAGCTTTATTGGTTTGGCTATTTTGTCTAGCAAGCTACGGAGGTGTCTAACTGTTGCTGATGTTGATGTTGAAAGAAGCGTTCCGTCCACTAGAAAATTCGTCACACTAGCAGCATTGCCTTAAAGTCGCACACCGCCCTCTGTTGACTGGAGTGGGTAACGCAGTTGAGTAAAATGTATATTTTATCTTCAGACAACAAGTTAAGGAAGCATGCGTTTTTACTCACTAGTGTAACAATACCGTGTGGTTAAAGACTTAGTAAGCTAGTTGTAGTCACTTTATGGTTACCTAGAAGAACAAACAGTTATGTTTTTGCATATGTATGAACTTATTTAGGGAAATCTTAACTACCCACAATGCACTATTCCCCAACGTCATATGTATGATCAACTCTGTGCTATCGAGTTTGGATGCCAGTGTAACGACAGTTTCTAGTTCGATATTCGACAGATATTCGCGCTTTCAAACCATTTGAGCCACAGACTCCAAATATTGCGCACAACATTGCACAGTTCTTATTTTCACGATTTGGATATTACTTCGCTTTCCAAAGCTAAAACATGTGGAAATGTGATTAGCATTTTGTATTCCTAGTTGACTTAGTTAGGGAGCGTAAACAAAGTACAAACTTTTTTTACATTCAAAATTCAATAGCTCCTTGGTCATGTGATCTACTGACTTCAAACAAGGTTCAGAATGTCCACTGACTACCCTTCTATATTGCACACCATTTAGTTTGTCCAGTTCCATCTCACACGTTTTTACATGAATTGCTCTAAATGTAAAATTTCAATAGCTCCTTGGTCATGTGACGACCTGTCCACTGACTACCCTTCTGTATTGCACACTCTTGTTTGTGTGGTGTAAAATCACAAGGTGTAACATACATTTTTCATAGTTTCAAATGTGCCTTTCCTTGGTCATGTCAATTACACACCTAAGAAGCATGCAGTGGATATACACCCATATTGCATAACCTCTAGTCATGTCTCTTCTATACTGTTGTACATTATTATTAGTTTGACAATTAGGGGGTTCAGTCCAGTGTAATGTTTACCCATTTCTTTAGTATTTATCTACAATAATTGGTAGTTGTAAGTACTTATTTTCTTTGTTTTTTTATTTTTCCACATTATTTATTAACACGTAGGAGAAAGACAGATAATGTCTCATTTCGTTGTTAATATCAACCATAAAGGAAAAGGGCAAAGTACGAGAGTCATGTTATTAATTGTCCAAAGCAGGGACAATGGGTTTGCTGGTCAATACAAATACTGAACATGTAACCACACTAATGATGGCCAGAAAATCAATGAATAGAAATGTTACATTGACAAATTTAACAGAAATTGTAGACCTTTAATCTTTTCCAACATGTCAACAGACACTAAACTTCAAATAAGTATAAAACATTTCAGTGTTAACGTTCTCATTATCCCTGGTTGATGTACATTTCAGAGCCTCTTCAGTGTGGATGGGGTAGAGCATTCATTTTCAACAACAAAGACTGCACTTCCAGTTTGTGTTCTTTACTCTGTTGAACTCTTTTGTCTTCATTCCTAGGCACAGCACATGGAACCTCAGTTGGCATCAATCAAAACAAAACCAAGTGTAACACGTTATAAATAATATTAAATATCAATGCAGTATGACAAATGACGAATTAGCCATCTATTGTGTTATATCATAAATTGTCTTACATGCCGTCACTGTTGTCAAAAGATTAAAAACATGTTAAATAAAGTTACTAACCCTGTCAGTCTTTGGGCCACATCCAGGTTCTTCATCAGTGGTACACATGACGCAGTTGTTGGCTTTGTTGAACTCTGAAATCATAGGCAGGAACTGAACATATGGCTGTCCCACAAAACTACATAACAATAAAGAATTTACATTTCCTTTTAATTAAACGTCATTACATACCAGACATTTTTAGTATATCCTCAGCCATTAATTTGGGAGGGGATGTTGGGGAAGTTCTGTGCAACTTCCTTGGCCATCTACACCAAAAAATAAAATAGAGTTTTTGACCTAATTGTCACATAACAGCGAACCATTCATTATTGAAAATATAACTACAAACCTGCATTACAACTACGCCGCAGCTGAAGGTGTCCTGCTGCATGGTGGGAGTTATTTCCCCTCCTTTACGATTTATGTCCACACAGTCATCTTTCCATGGAAGGATCTTCTAGTTTTGAAATATTCATTTTTTAATGTAAACATAATGGAATTCTGATGAGTTATAGGCAAATGAATACACAAGCCAAATTTGTATGCCGTTTTCCTTATCACTATAATTTAGTAGTAATTTAGTAATAGAGGTAATTTCCTTTATGCCCCATTCTACACACACAGCCTAAATTATAGGCACTGAACCATTTACAGGACAATAATAAAAGTAGCATATAGGATCCAACCTGCTTAAAGAAAGTCTATCACATATGACAGTGCCCACCAAATCTATGACAAAAGAGAATGAATTGTAAACACCAAAGTGTGTTTGTCAAAATAATATTTGAAAATGTCAGTTTTTGAACATAATACTTCTATTTGCAATAGCAATTTATGGTCTATGCAGTTGATATATATTCATGTACCAACACTACATGTAGGACGGACATAAGACATTCCCACAGACTATTTTTGAAATTTATTTTTTACTTTTTATTTCACCAAGATAAAGCAAAGCAGTGTGACATAAACAACAACAGAGTTACACATGGAATAAACAGTCAATAACACAATAGAAAAGTCTATATACAGTGTGTGCAAATGAAGTAAGATTTAGGGAGGTAAGACAATAAGTAGGCCGTTGTGGCGAAATAATTACAATTTCGCAAATATACACTGGAGTGATAGATGTGCAGAAGATGAATGTGCAAGTAGAGATACTGGGGTGCAAAGGAGCAAAAATAAATAAATAAATAACAATATGGGGATGAGGTAGTTTGATGGGCTATTTACAGATGGGCTATGTACATGTGCAATGATCTGTAAGTTGCTCTAACAGCTTGTACTTAATTAAAGTTAGTGAGGGAGATATGAGTCTCCAGCTTCAGTGATTTTTGCAATTCGTTCCAGTCATTGGCAGCAGAGAACTGGAAGGAAAGGCGGCCAAACGAGATATTGGTTTTGGGGGTGACCAAAGGGTGTGCAATGTGTAGGCCCACTGAGTGGACATTCTGAACCTTGCTTGAAGTCACCATGTCACATGACCAAGGAGCTATTGAAATTTTACATTTGGAAAAATTAATGTAAAATCATGTGAGATGAAAATGGACAAACTAAAGGGTGTGCAATATAGAAGGGTAGTCAGTGGACACTGAACCTTGTTTGAAGTCACTAGGTCACATGACCAATGAGCTATTGAAATTCTAAAATGTATAGTCTGAGATGTAAATCCACAAAAAAAAGTGTGCAATTTGTGTGTATGCCATCGGGTATAAACTGGCTAGAACCAGTTTTGAAAGTTTTAGGTTTAATGGTTAAAGAGATATTGAAATTTGAACTGCTGTTGTTGACGTAAAAAACTACAGGCGAATATCCAACCTGAAACTGTCTCTTTGGCTCTAAATATGTCTCAAAATTATTTATATAGTAATATAACATACTAATGAATAACAAAGACAATGATGGTTTTCTGTGAATAGCTTCTACAAAGTTACTAGAGTTAATTACCGTAAATATTAAAAAGCCGGGTTTGACCGTTGGCGGTGTACGAGCCCGTTATCTATCTAAATAACGTTATGTCCTAACTAGGCACAACTAGGTTTGGATTATTTCCCCCAACTATATTATTTCCCATATATTGTATATCGTTTCCATAGAGCCAACATGGCTTTACATTCATTAACGTAAGTTTCCAATCTAGAGCAGTTCTCTTTTGTGAGAATTAACTAGCTAACGTTAACTAACTAACTTAGGACGGTGATCTGTCCAGACGAGATGTTACAACGAACTGAATCGTCAATGGAGGTCTTCCTCTTTATATAGCCTGCTACAGCATGCAATACTATTAACTCACAAGGGGGCATAACGTTACATGTACAATACTATCCCATTTTGGAAACATTACATGGACAATACTATCCCAATTTGGAAACGTTACATGTACAATACTATCCCATTTTGGAGACGTTACATGGACAATACAATCCCATTTTGGAAACGTTACATGTACAATACCATCCCATTTTGGAAACGTTACATGTACAATACTATCCCATTTTGGAGACATTACATGTACAATACTATCCCTTTTTGGAAACGTTACATTTACAATACTATCCCATTTTGGAAACGTTACATGTACGCCCCCTTGTGGAGGGAAATTAATATCTTAGATGGAAGCTGTAGATGGGATTCAAATCCATAATGGTATTAATACAGTGTCTAGACTACCTCTTTTGTATAAATGCCCTTCAGAATCCAAACACAGTATTGCCACGCAGCAAAATGTTGCGTGTAATCTTTCAAGTCAGCCTGATAAAATATTGAACAATTTGTGTACAAAGATATCTTGAAATGTGATATTAGGCCTGTATGGCAGTGTTTTTTTGGATAGTGCTTTCTCCAATATGTCTATTTTACATTCAATTGTATGTCGATGCCATTTATCTTTCAATATTTATTTTATATATATATATTAATGCTTGCAAGACTGTTCTTTGACACATTTTCTCTTCCTTTGAAATTCTTATAGGACAGGACATGGACACAATGCAATTGGGATCAAGAAGGTACATATACATTTAACCTACATAGCAGTCAATACAAAAATCTAGCAGCATACAAATGTGTGCAAACTATATTTTCAAATCTTCTCAGAAATTAATCAAGTCCATGGAATGGATATAGATACAAAGATAATTCAAGGACTATCAGAGGTAGAGAGGCGAGGCAGGGGTGAGGACATCATCCTGCTATTTTAACAGTCCCTGAAGGACAATACAGGAGAGGTATTTGCTCTTATTCCTTCCCTTTCTCTAATGTATTTTGTAATAAAATTAGCAAGATCATTGCTTTACTTTACTAGGACTGGAGACCACAGCAGTGATTCTGCTCTTGCCCAACCTCTGTACCTTGGGGTGGCAGGGTAGCCAAGTGGTTAGAGCGTTGGAACAGTAACTGCAAGTTCAAATCCCTGAGTTGACATGGTCGTTCGGCCCCTGTCGTTCGGCCCCTGAACAGGCAGTTAACCCACTGTTCCTAATCCGTCATTAAAAATAAGAATTTGTTAACTTTTTTTTAAAGACGACCCAAGTGGCCTTTATGTCCAGTATTCCTATGCACAAATCAAATCATCTTTCTTCATAAACATAGGTGTGCATGCTTATATAAAACTATAGCTCAACATTTAAAAAAAATTGTATTAATCTTTTCTTACTTTTGTTGACATAGATTTCAACGCTCTTCACTGCACATCGGCGGAAGCCCATTTCACCATGAGAATGAAATCCCGCTGGCCTTTGATGGAGAGAACATCCACGCCCTCGAGGACGTCCCCATAGGACTTGGGGCTCTGCTAGGGCTGAATCTCCACTGGGATTCTCTGCCTCTAACCCTATTACAGGGGCTGAGTCACTGGCTTACTGGTGCTCTTTTATGCCATCCCTAGGAGGGGTGCGTCACTTGAGTGGGTTGAGTCACTGACATGATCTTCCTGTCTGGGTTGGCGCCCCCCCTTGGGTTGTGCCGTGGCGTAGATCTTTGTGGGCTATTCTCGGCCTTGTCTCAGGATGGTAAGTTGGTGGTTGAAGCTTTCCCTCTAGTGGTGTGGGGGCTGTGCTTTGTGGCTGGGGTTATATCCTTCCTGTTTGGCCCTGTCTGGGGGTATCATCGGATGAGGCCACAGTGTCTCCTGACCCCGCCTGTGTCAGCCTCCAGTTTTTATGCTGCAGTAGTTTGTGTCGGGGGGCTAGTGTCAGTTTGTTATATCTGGAGTACTTCTCCTGTCTTATCCGGCGTCCAGTGTGAATTGAAGTATGCTCTCTCTAATTCTCTCTTTCTCTCTCACGGGGGACCTGAGCCCTAGGACCATGCCTCAGGACTACCTGGCATGATGACTCCTTGCTGTCCCCTGGCCGTGCTGCTGCTCCAGTTTCAACTGTTCTACCTGCGGCTATGGAAACCTGACCTGTTCACCGGACGTGCTACCTGTCCCAGACCCGCTGTTTTCAACTCTCTAGAGACAGCAGGAGTGGTAGAGATACTCTCAATGATCGGCTATGAAAACCAACTGACATTTACTCCTGAGGTGCTGACTTGCTGCACCCGCGACAACTGTGATTATTATTATTTGACCATGCTGGTCATTTATGAAGATCTTGGCCATGTTCTGTTATAATCTCCACCCGGCACAGCCAGAAGAGGACTGGTCCCTCCTCATAGCCTGGTTCCTCTCTAGGTTTCTTCCTAGGTTTTGGACTTTCTAGGGAGTTTTTCCTAGCCACCGTGCTCTACACCTGCTTTGCTTGCTGATTGGGGTTTTAGTCTGGTTTTCTGTACAGGACTTTGAGACATCAGCTGATGTAAGAAGGGCTATATAATTAACCTGTCCAAAAAAAATGATATATTTGTTGACTTAAGGGGTAAGGTGTTACTGGCTTTGGTTTTTCCATTTATGTTTTGAGGTTGGACTTTAGCCCGTATAGCTCGTTAGCACTGTGAGGGAATTTTCTGTTAAACCTTACTAATGCTTGTGTAGTAAAATATAATTCTTTAAGCCGAGGCATTGGGCTTGAGATTGGTAAAGAACCTAACTCCTATAACATAGAAAAGTGTGTTGATAGAGCCCTGTTCTAACTGTTCTGGGTGTGTAGAATGAACCCATGATGTTCGGACACTCAGCCAAGAATATGACAGAAACTGACTGGTTCCTCTTGATCCTCCACAGAGTAAAGGTTATATCCTGCACACCAGTAACAGAGCTATTGTTTTGGAGCCTGTTTCTGGGGAAATAATGTGGTGGAGAAATCAGAATTAGCTAAGTAATATAGATAATTAAGATGTCTTATCTGCAGAATATGCTGATATGCAATATTGACCTCTTGCTATTAGGATGTATTTTTTCCTACTCTGGTGTTAGCAGCTGCACTTCCTCCCTCAAATGGGCCTCTGTCACTTTGGGTCCAGAGAGAAGAGAAGTCAGGCTTATCGATCACATGTCCCTGTTGCTAGGCAGAATATCAGCATCTATCACGTGTCCCTGTTGCTATGCAGAATATCAGCATTGATCACATGTCCCTGTTGCTATGCAACATATCAGCATTTATCACATGTCCCTGTTGCTATGCAGAATATCAGCATCGATCACATGTCCTTGTTGCTAGGCAGAAAATCAGCAGGGAGTAAGGCAAAGGAGTTCAGAAGGAAACATTGTTTCCATTTGTGAACTGTGTGTTTATTGCAAACCATGTGAAGGGATGGCGTGAGTAATGGGAACCAATCACTTGTCTCCACAGTGTCTGTGTCAGTCACCTCCTCCTAGGGGGAGATTGTATTTGGGGCCCAAGGTCTGGCACAGCATGTGTGGGGTTGGTGTTTGGAACCATTGTACGTCGTCACTGAAGTTGCACCTATCCTGAGATAGTATATAACCCAGAAGCAAGCCTCCTTGTTATAACAAGTATTTTAATAAAAGTAAAAAACTTGATAGATTATTCATTTTGCCTCTCCTTATTATTGATTATGGGTAGAATTTCCACCAAAGCACGCAGGGCGAACCGATTGATATCACCTCGTTAGTCAGAATGTGTTACACCTGTGCTGGCTGGTCCATCTTGTTGCATCCAATTGTTAATATTGCAATCAATGACATTTCCTTAGTGTGCTCATTAGTCTTTCAGTTGTTATTCTTCTATTTTTGACCCTCTTATGTTTGTTGTATAGTAAATATTTCTCTTTATTTTCATTTCTTAATACATTTTTTCCTGTGAAGCCATTGTGTTGCATCCATGTCTGAAATGTGCTGTATAAATAAAGCTTGATTTGATTTGAACATATTGCAAAAGAAATTAACCCAATGACAGACCAATCAACTGACTCTTGGTAAACCAATGAACAAATATGTGCAAACGCAACATGTATCTTGGTCAATCTTAGTATGAAAAACAGTATAAAATAAGTATTTCTCCCACTATGTCAAAATAGTGCATGCTATGTACGTTTAGTATCACTTTTCAACCAACCAATGCATTTTTTTTTTTTGTAACAGTATTTTTATTGAAATTTCACAATTTTCACCCATATTAAGAGATACAGAGACAAAGCACACAGAACAAAAAGAAAAACAGCCCCCACTTACCCATATCTACGTGCATATATATACATACATACATACACACGCACGCACGCACGCACGCACGCACGCACGCACGCACGCACGCACACACACACACACACACACACACACACACATACATACATACATACATACATACATACATACATACATACATACATACATACATACATACATACATACATACATACATACATACATACATACATACATACATACATACATACATACATACATACATACATACATACATACATACATACATACATACATACATACATACATACATACACACATACACACATACACACACATACATATACCCATGCATATACACACACCCATGCATACATACACGCATGCACGCACCCACCTATACATACGTACACCATTTCTCTTCCCGCTCTGTGCCTCTCTCACCCCATCACCATCATTGCGTCTCTCAATACATACATTTTAAACAAACTTACAAACAGAAATTAAACAAAAAAGCTCAGTTTAAACCAAGAGGTTAGGTTCCACACATGGAACGTACAGTGTAGTTCTGAAATACATAGATCCCCGCCATTCTAAGAGAAACCTTGCAGCATAATAGTTGATACCTCAGGTTCTAGATAATTTAGATAAGGTTCCCATACTTTGTAGAACTGGTCTGTTTTAGAATGCAATGTACATGTCAGATATTCCAGAGGCACCCATTCAAATAGTATCTTATGCCAGTCTTTAATAGAAGGAACCTTATCACTAATCCACTGTAAAAGGATGTTTTTCCTCGCTGCGAAGGTAAGGATGTTGTAAAGCCTCCTTTTACAGACAGAAGTAACATGCCTACTAGGGAGACCCAACAGTAAAGAAACTGGGTCCAATTCTAGATCAACCCCTAGGATCTTTTCAATTTCTTGCAGGACACCAGACCAGTATCTTTGTATTTTGGTACATGACCATAAACAATGTGTTAGGGTGCCTGTATCAGTTTTGCATTTGAGACACTGAGGGGAAGAGGAAGTGGGGCTAAAAGCATGTCTGCGATTTGGGGATATATGCAATCTGTGTATTATTCTTAATTGGATTGCTCTAGTACGGTTACATATAGATATTGTTTTTGCATATCTCCAAATGTCCTCCCACATCTCTTCGTCAATAGTAACAGACAATTCTTTCTCCCACACTTGTTTCACCCTCTGTGTGTTGACAGCAGAAAAGGACCTTAAAGTATCATAAAACAGACTTACAGACATCTTCCTTTGTGGGAAAAAAGCATTCTTTCAATGACAGACACATCAGGGTTACCAATTAAGGTGGTGCTCTCCAGAATATAATGTCTTACTTGTAGGAAGCGGAAAAAGTCCTGCTTTGGGAGTCGATATTTCTCGACCATCTGCTCAAATGACAACAAAATCTTATCAGCAAATAAGTCGTTTAGCCTGCGTATGCCCTTATTAAGCCATAAGTTAAAGCCAGCATCCAGCAATCCTGGGCTGAAATCTGGGTTGTTAAGAATTGGGGTAAGAGCAGAGGTTAGTTTGGACCTTCCCAGGAAGCGTTGAACTGACCTCCATACTTTGAGTGTGTTAAGTGTAACTGGATTATTGCAGTGTTCTTCTACAGACTTGAAACTTCTGAAAAATAAAAGATCCTGTAAGGGGTATTTTGAAAGAGAAGTCTCAATGTCTAACCAAATAGAGGAGTCATCATTTGTGATCCAGTCAGAAATATAACAAAGGTGGGCACACCATTGATAGAACTTGATATTGGGCAGGTCCAAGCCGCCCATAGAACTTGGCAGCTGCAATATTGCCATCTTAAGTCTTGGCTTGCGCTTACTCCATATAAAGGAACTTAGCCATCCATTTATATCCTTTATTACCTTATTGGAGAGTAATACTGGGATCATTTGGATTGGGTAAAGTAGTCTGGGTAAAACGTTCATTTTCAAGAGGGATATTCTACCCAACCAAGAAATGGGAAGGGAGTTCCAGCGCTCCAGATCCTGTCTTATTGTATCAAACAAAGGAACAAAATTGGCTTTGTACATTAGCTGGAATTTAGGAGTTACAAATATACCCAGATACCTGAAACCTGAGGGAGACCATTTAAAAGGGAAGGGGGGAGAAGTATTAGGTACAGAATGCAGGCTACCAAGTGGCATAGCCTCTGACTTAGTAAGGTTAATCTTGTAGCCTGAGAATCCGCTGAATAATTCAATAATATTAATAAGAGGTGTAATTGAAGTCTCGGGACTAGAGATGAATATCAGGACATCATCAGCATACAAGCTTATTTTATGGTGAACATCACCAATGAGCAGCCCCTGTATAGCAGGCGTTACCCTGATGGCCTCGGCTAGTGGTTCCATAACGAGTGCAAAGAGGAGGGGGATAAAGGACAGCCCTGTCTGGTACCTCTGTGTATAGGGAAGCTATTTGACCGTAGCCCATTAGTAAGGACAGCAGCCTGAGGATCATCATATAAAACTTTCACCCATTTTATAAAGTTGTCCCCCAGACCAAATTTATTTAGAGCAAATAATAGGTAAGACCACTCCACACGATCAAATGCCTTCTCAGCATCTAGGGAGAGCACAAGACCATCCACAGCACTTTGTTGGTAGGCTTGAATTACATTAAGAAGCCGCCTGACGTTGTTGCATGACTTACGGCCCCTAATGAAACCAGTTTGGTCTCCTTTCACAATTAGTGGCAATGAGTCCTCTAATCTTGTGGCTAGAATTTTAGAAAGCAATTTTCTATCCACATTCAGAAGGGAAATTGGTCTGTACGAGGAACAAGACTCTGGACATTTTCCCTTTTTGAGAATAAGTGAAATGTTGGCTTCTCTCAGCGTTTGAGGGAGTTGGTCATTTGAAAATGAGTGGTTAAACATATCACGCAATGGCTCAAGGATCAGGCCATGGAACTCTTTATAGAACTCACTACAAAACCCATCTGGTCCTGGGGCCTTACCATTTTGCAGATTCTTAATTGCGAACATTATCTCTTCCTTGGTAATAGGGGCATTGAGGAGGGACCTCTGTTCTTCGGAGATAGTAGGGAGCTCAATCTTACCAAAGAAGTTCTCCATTAATTTGGGTGCATCTTTTGGCAGTTCTGAGGCATAAAGGTTTGTATAAAATTTCTTAAATGAGTCACTTATCAATTTATTTTCATATAAATGATTACCATCAGAATCAGTAATAGTAGCAATTGACTGAGAGTCAGCCCTCTTTTTAGCTAGGTATGCCAAGTACTTTCCTGGCTTATCGCCATGTTCATATAGCTTTTGCCTGACAAATCTCATTTTCTTTTCAGCGTCCTGTGTTAGGAGAGAGTCTAACGTTGATCTAATGACTGATATTTCCTTTAATAGGGCAGGAGTGGGCGTTTTAATGTAGTCCTTCTCTTTAGTTCCTAATTCACCCTCTAACATTTTTTGCTTTTCCCGCTTTTTCCGTCTCTTAGTAGCTGTGTATGACATAATCAGACCCCTGGCATACGCTTTACAGGTCTCCCAAAGGAGCGAGGGGTTTCTGTTGATTGAGAGTTAATAGAGAAAAATGCTTTAAACTCTGTTATAAAATATGATGTGAATGTATGGTCTTTAAGAATGGTTGTGTTCAACCTCCAATGTCTTGACCGATTGAATGCCCCGTTGAGTTTTATGTCCAGGATCACCTCAGCATGATCAGATATGACTATGCTTCCTATCCTAGCAGATAAAACAGACTGCAAAGACGTCCTGGGCATAAAAAAATAGTCTATTCTAGTCTGACATCCATGAGGTGCAGAGAAAAAGTGAACTCTCTGTTGGAGGGATGGAAAGCTCTCCAGACATCCGCATACCCCAGATCATCACAAATAGCTGTAAGTGACTTTGCTTGAGGAGAGAGTGAAGCTATACCGCTGGGAGACTTATCAATAAGGGGTTCAACAAGCAGTTAAAATCTCCTCCAACCACTGCAGTGTCTGAGTTTAATTCTGAAAAGTCTAGAAATGCTTTAGTGAGGAAATCAGGGGGTGAGCAGGGGGAAGTAAATATTCATTATGGAAATGTTCTGCCCTTGTAAAGTACCATTAATTATAACAAAGCGACCAAATTTATCTTTCACACAATTCAAGACCTTAAGTGGTAAGTTCTTTTTCACCAGAATTGTTACCCCTCTACTTCTGGATGTAAATGATGAGAAAAACACTTGACCAAATCCTCCTTGCTGTAATTTCAAGTGCTCCTTATCATCCAAATGGGTTTCCTGTAACAGGGCAATATCAATATTTTCTTTTTCAAAAAAGACAATACTTTCTTCCTCTTAATGGGGTTATGGCTCCCTCTAATGTTCCACGTGCATACACGCAGTCTGTTATCTGCCATTGCATCTTGACCATTCAATATTCAGACTGGATCCTACTGTAAAAGTGGGGTGGTACCTTTTTCCATGTGTTGAACTCTCCTCCATCTCACTGAGCATAAACAAAAAATATGAACCCTGAACTCGAACTATACTGAACCCAAAAATTAAACATGTAAAGATCCAAAAGGGGTTTTCCCACTAGCTAACATACAGGGGATTTCCACTCTCAAATGTAGACTCTTAAGTCCGCATTGCCGCTCAATAGCCTCATCCTTTATATATATGGAAAATAAAATCAATAGAAGAAGATTGAGGCTATTCCACCTAAAACCAAGTCTGGGCACCAATATGGATTCACACATATCTCAGCCTGAGCTATAGCGGCTATTACTTTAGCAAGAAAAATAATAAAGATACGAATATTACTGAGCTGGAGTACGTGAGGACTCACACCACTGTTTCATGATCAGATTCAACCAAAAATAATCAAAGTTATTCAATGCTGTGGAGGCGCAGCTTAGAGTTATTTACCCGAGAGAGTCAATAAACGCAGCAGCCTCTTCAGGTGTGTAGAGCTTTTTAGGTGATCCGTTGACCATAATCTTCAATGTGGCCGGGTACAACAGTGCGTAGTCCATCTTCATTCTCCTGAGTCGAGCCTTCGCCTCATCAAACGCTTTGCGTCTTCGTACAACCGCTGTGGAGTAATCATTGAAGAATGAGACCTTTGGACTTTTATGTTGACTACCAACAGAACCGATGTTTCTAGCCGCATCCATGACGCGCTGCTTGTCGGTGAAGTTGTGGAACTTTATAACCACCGGCCGTGGGCGCTGATTGGGGCCCGGTATCGGTGCTTGAGAGCGATGGGCTCTGTCCAGCTTCACACGACCAGCCTTAGTGTCCATTTGTAGGTAGCCAGGGATCCATTCCTCAAAGAATTTTACTGAACGTGTCCCTTCAGAATTTTCCGGGAGTCCCACAACACGAATATTGCATCTGCGTCCTCGATTATCCAAGTCGTCAATGTGCTCCGCCATTTCGCGCACCTGTTTCTCAAGTGCTTTTATCTTAGCGTCCATAGATGTAGTTGAAGTTTCCACTGCAGCAATTCTTCCTTCCGCCTCAACAACACGTTTCACAACGCTCTGTATTTCGGCTGAATGGCTTGCTATTGCTTCCAAGACCGTTCTTATTTTAGCATCGATCACTTTAGTAATGTTATCAGTCATCTTTTGAATTATCAGGTCCATTGTGCCTGGGTCCGCAATGGTGTTAGCTTCGCTAACGTTAGCTAGCTCCTCGTGCACATCCACAGGGGTGGTGGTTTTGGTCGACTTCTTAGTAGTTCTATTGGGCATGTTGTCGGAGATTTTTGCGAAATAGTCGTCAAGACTCATTATATGGTAACTTATTTAGCCAATTCTACCACTTTTTCAAGCTAGGAGATTAATGTAAGAATATAAATTTACGAATGCCACGAGAGCTCGCTGAAACACCGTGTTCTCTCTACGGCGCCATTTTGTTCCCCCACCAATGCATTTGTTGAAAATGAAAAATGTTGAAATCAACAATATGTCAAACGATTCAACTACAGAAAACTGAAAACTGAAACAAACAAATTGGATCAAATAGATCAATTCCACTGGACATTGGGTTTGATTCAGACCCGGCCAGCCTGGCCAGAGATGTAACTTATAACCACAGAACCAACACAGACCTTTCATGTATGACTAAAAACACCTAAGTATTAGATTGACTGCCATGGTCTAGTATGTAACCAACTCAGACACCATTCACAATGCTGGCTGAGGTACGAGTAAAACATGACATATTATTTCCTAAACATTCACAATGCTGGCTGAAGTACGAGTAAAACATGACATATTATTTCCTAACCATTCACAATGCTGGCTGAGGTACGAGTAAAACAGGACATATTCATTCCTAACCATTCACAATGCTGGCTGAGGTACGAGTAAAATATGACATATTCATTCCTAACCAGTCACAATGCTGGCTGAGGTACGAGTAAAATATGACATATTATTTCCTAACCAGTCACAATGCTGGCTGAGGTACGAGTAAAATATGACATATTATTTCCTAACCATTCACAATGCTGGCTAAGGTACGAGTAAAATATTACATATTATTTCCTAACCATTCACAATGCTGGCTGAGGTACGAGTAAAACATGACATATTATTTCCTAATTGTAAAAAAATTCCCCTCTCCTTTATTTATTTATCTGTTATTTTACCAGGTAAGTTGACTGAGAACACGTTCTCATTTGCAGCAACGACCTGGGGAATAGTTACATGGGAGAGGAGGGGGATGAATGAGCCAATTGTAAACTGGGGATTATTAGTGAAGGTTTGAGGGCCAGATTGGGAATTTAGCCACCAACTTTATCAACTAGTCTCCCACTGTTTAACCAGAATAACATGAGTTGTGCCCTTCTAACTGTTAGACTGTTAGCCCAAAATAATATTCAGCTACTTAGATGTCATCTATTGTCATGTTATGCTCACTATAAGAAATCCTGAATGTATTGAAATGCCTGGAGGGGATGTGTTAATTCATAACCCATCATTTATACCTGTTAATTCATAACCCATCATTTATACCTGTTAGTTCATAAACCATCATTTATACCTGTTAATTCATAACCCATCATTTATACCTGTTAATTCATAACCCATCATTTTTACCTGTTAATTCATAACCCATCATTTATACCTGTTAATTCATAAACCATCATTTATACCTTTTGCTTGAAAGGGGCAGTTCAGGCAGACTGGCACGCTCCCTGACCTTACTTCTTACTCCGCAGGAACTAATGGGGATCCATAATAAACCCCAGGAAGAGTAGCTGCTGCATTGGCAGGAACTCATGGGGATCCATAATAAACCCCAGGAAGAGTAGCTGCTGCCTTGGCAGGAACTCATGGGGATCCATAATAAACCCATTTACATCATTTAAGTCATTTAGCAGACGCTCTTATCCAGAGCGACTTACAAATTGGTGCATTCACCTTATGACATCCAGTGGAACAACCACTTTACAATAGTGCATCTAAATATTTTAAGGGGGGAGGGGGTGAGAAGGATTACTTTATCCTATCCTAGGTATTCCTTAAAGAGGTGGGGTTTCAGGTGTCTCCGGAAGGTGGTGATTGACTCCGCTGTCCTGGCGTCGTGAGGGAGTTTGTTCCACCATTGGGGAGCCAGAGCAGCGAACAGTTTTGACTGAGCTGAGCGGGAACTGTACTTCCTCAGTGGTAGGGAGGCGAGCAGGCCAGAGGTGGATGAACGCAGTGCCCTTATTTGGGTGTAGGGCCTGATCAGAGCCTGGAGGTACTGAGGTGCCGTTCCCCTCACAGCTCCGTAGGCAAGCACCATGGTCTTGTAGCGGATGCGAGCTTCAACTGGAAGCCAGTGGAGAGAGCGGAGGAGCGGGGTGACGTGAGAGAACTTGGGAAGGTTGAACACTAGACGGGCTGCGGCGTTCTGGATGAGTTGTAGGGGTTTAATGGCACAGGCAGGGAGCCCAGCCAACAGCGAGTTGCAGTAATCCAGACGGGAGATGACAAGTGCCTGGATTAGGACCTGCGCCGCTTCCTGTGTGAGGCAGGGTCGTACTCTGCGGATGTTGTAGAGCATGAACCTACAGGAACGGGCCACCGCCTTGATGTTAGTTGAGAACGACAGTTTTTTGTCCAGGATCACGCCAAGGTTCTTAGCGCTCTGGGAGGAGGACACAATGGAGTTGTCAACCGTGATGGCGAGATCATGGAACGGGCAGTCCTTCCCCGGGAGGAAGAGCAGCTCCGTCTTGCCGAAGTTCAGCTTGAGGTGGTGATCCGTCATCCACACTGATATGTCTGCCAGACATGCAGAGATGCGATTCGCCACCTGGTCATCAGAAGGGGGAAAGGAGAAGATTAATTGTGTGTCGTCTGCATAGCAATGATAGGAGAGACCATGTGAGGTTATGACAGAGCCAAGTGACTTGGTGTATAGCGAGAATAGGAGAGGGCCTAGAACAGAGCCCTGGGGGACACCAGTGGTGAGAGCGCGTGGTGAGGAGACAGATTCTCGCCACGCCACCTGGTAGGAGCGACCTGTCAGGTAGGACGCAATCCAAGCGTGGGCCGCGCCGGAGATGTCCAACTCGGAGAGGGTGGAGAGGAGGATCTGATGGTTCACAGTATCGAAGGCAGCCGATAGGTCTAGAAGGATGAGAGCAGAGGAGAGAGAGTTAGCTTTAGCGGTGCGGAGCGCCTCCGTGATACAGAGAAGAGCAGTCTCAGTTGAATGACTAGTCTTGAAACCTGACTGATTTGGATCAAGAAGGTCATTCTGAGAGAGATAGCGGGAGAGCTGACCAAGGACGGCACGTTCAAGAGTTTTGGAGAGAAAAGAAAGAAGGGATACTGGTCTGTAGTTGTTGACATCGGAGGGATCGAGTGTAGGTTTTTTCAGAAGGGGTGCAACTCTCGCTCTCTTGAAGACGGAAGGAAACCCCAGGAAGAGTAGCTGCTGCCTTGGCAGGAACTCATGGGGATCCATAATAACTCCAGGAAGAGTAGCTGCTGCCTTGGCAGGAACTCATTGGGGATCCATAATAAACCCCAGGAAGAGTAGCTGCTGCCTTCCATAATAAACGCAGGAACTAAACTGGGGATCCATAATAAACCCCAGGAAGAGTAGCTGCTGCCTTGGCAGGAACTAATGGGGATCCATAATAAACCCCAGGAAGAGAAGCTGCTGCCTAGGCAGGAACTAATGGGGATCCATAATAAACCCCAGGAAGAGTAGCTGCTGCCTTGTCAGGAACAAATGGGGATCCATAATAAACCCCAGGAAGAGTAACTGCTGCCTTGGCAGGATCAAATGGGGATCCATAATAAACGCCAGGAAGAGAAGCTGCTGCCTTGGCAGGAACTAATGGGGATCCATAATAAACCCCAGGAAGAGTAGCTGCTGCCTTGTCAGGAACTAATGGGGATCCATAATAAACCCCAGGAAGAGTAGTTGCTGCCTTGGCAGGATCTAATGGGGATCCATAATAAATACAAATACTTTATAAATATTTTTGTGTCTCTTTTACTCTCGGGTTCTAAAATGCTAATTAGCATCAAAGTAGACGACATGCAAGACTACAAATCCCTGCAAGCTCCTGCATGTCATCTCTAGCCGACACCTTTCACAGAACAATTCTCTGAATTGTCGATTGAAATATAGTTTGACAATTTAATCATTGCTACATTAAGATTTGATTGGTGGAGTGCTGCAGAGTTGGTTGTCCTTCTGGAATGTCATCTCCACAGAGGAACTCTGGAGCTCTGTCAGAGTGAACATCGGGTTCTTGTTCACCTTCCTGACCAAAGCCCTTCTCCACCAATTCTCAGTTTGGCCAGGCGGCCAGACCTAGGAAGAATCTTGGTGGTTCCAAACTTCTTCCTTTTAAGAATTATGGAGGCCACTGTGTTCTTGGGGACCTTCAATGCTGAAGACATTTTTTGGTACCTTTCCTCAGATCTGTGCCTCGACACCATCCTGTCTCGGAGCTCTATGGACAATTGCTTTGACCTCATATGGCTTGGTTTTTGCTCTGACTGTCATGTATTGTCATGTCTTGTCCCTGTGCTTTCTCTTCTCTTCGTTTCCCCCTGCTGGTCGTATTAGGTTACTTTCTCTCTCTCTTTCTCTCTCTCTCTCTATCGTTCCGTTCCTGCCCCCAGCTGTTCCTCATTCTCATAACGACCTCGTTTACTCTCTCACACCTGTTCCCTCTTTTGCCCTCTGATTAAGTCTCTATTTCTCTCTCTGTTTCTGCTTCTGTCCTTGTCGGATTCTTGTTTGCTTTGCCCTTGTTCCGTCCTGTCGTTGTCTGCCTCTTCATCAGATGCTGCGTGTGAGCAGGTGTCTCTGTCCTCTACGGCCCACGCCTACCCGAAGGGACCTGCAGTCTGTTGCCGCTAGCCCTGCAATTCTCCTCTACTACCAAGAAGGGGGACACTCCTGTAAAGATAGAGGATTTATGTTTTCCCTGTTTGGACATCTCCTGTAAAGATTGAGGATTTATGTTTTCCCTGTTTGGACATTAATAAACTCTGTTTCTGTTAAGTCGCTTTTGGGTCCTCACTCACCTGCATAACACTGACGTGCACTGTAAACTGTGGGACCTTATATAGACAGGTGTGTGCCTTTCCAACTCATGTCTAATCAATTGAATTTACCAAAAGTGGACTCCAATGAAGTTGTAGAAACATCTCAAGGATGATCAATGGAATCAGGATGCATCTGAGCTCAATTTCGAGTCTCATAGCAAAGGGTCTGAATAATTAAGTAAAAATATTCAATTTTAGAATAAGGCTGTAACATAACAAAATGTGGAAAAAGTGAAGGGGTCTGAATACTTAACGAATGCACTGTATACCACTGGCAGAGTCTTCTACCATTGGCAGTTTTGTACACAGTCACATGATACATGGTATAGAAAAGTCCTATTTTAGGAGAATACGTGGGAGGCACTGTACTGTGTGTCTGCAGGTGTCTGTCTGGTTAAATCCACTGATACAGGAAACCTAGATTCAAATACTTATATTTGTGTGTATTGGGAATATCATGTGAAATTGTTAATATAATATTAAACTTAATATATTAAAAATAAACTTTTGGTTCCTCAACTGCGTTGCCCACTCCAGTCAGCAGATGGCGATGTGCGTATTTTAGGTTCCGGCGACGCTGCCAGTGTGACGTATAATCTTGTGGACGGGACGCTCCTTCAACAACAACAGCTAGTCAGACACCTCGGTAGCTTTCTAGCAAACATAGCTACAACATTCACGCTATTTACACTGTTTTGGTGTATATTAGTCGCTATGTATTAAACACACTTCTGTCGTGTGTACTTGTTGGCCCATTTAATTATATATTTACGTTGTTTGTCAGCTAACTGGTTTGCTAAATTAGCTTAGAACTAGGCTAGTCGCTAATGCGTCCCCGACCATGAGTTCACTAAACTACTCTCTTCTCCTGATAAAGAAGAGGCGGTCTGCTGGACGGAGAAAGAAGCTCTTGTGAAAGAAGAGGAGGATGTTACAATACAAAAACAAGTAGAGGGTGAGGCTGTTACAGTGAAAGAAGAAGAAAAAGACATTTCAGTGAAAGAAGAGGAGGATGTTACAGTAAAAGAAGAGGCAGAGAAAGAGGATGCAGTTTTTGTAGTGAAAGAGAAGGAGGGGGAGATGACTGTCACATTGGAGGAAGAAGAGGACGTTGGAGATATGTTTAACACCAGTAAGTACCGTCTCTGCAGTCGTTGAACCAATATGCAGTAAAGGGGTTCTACGCTTTAATGTTGTTCTGTAGGAATGGCTGAAGCTACACTGTAACGCGTAGAACGTCAAGAGTGGACTGTCAACAAAACGTTAACAATTGATCAAATGCATCCAATGACAATGCCTGAAACAATGTAGTCCTCAATATCTCCTATTAGATTAGCCCAAGATGTACTCTCTAAGGGGCAATCAGCAGTTGTTACATCCATTTTGGAACTTATAGAATACCACGAGGAATGCGCGTGATCAGAAAATGGCTGACTGCCAGACACCTGAAACATTCTGCTCTCATTCAATCCCACAACACAGTAGAAGTCTCATTCAAATTTCCATAGACGGTTGACATCTATAGTGGAAGCCCTAGCAAGTGCAACATCATTAATATTTCAAGGGGATTTCAATGGGAACTGTGGTGAATACATACCAAGCTCAGATTTCTCACTTCCTGTTTTGATTTCTCCTCAGGATTTTGCCTGCCATATGAGTCCTGTTATACTCACAGACATCATTCAAAGTTTTTTCTATCCAATACAATAATATAATAATATGCATATTTTAGCAACTGAGACTGAGGAGCAGGCCATTTACTTTGGACAACTTATTCATCCAAGCTACTCAATACTGCCCCCCAGCAATAATAAGTTAATGATATGTACCCATTGTTTCTTTAAGAATTCACTTATAAATGCCTCATGAGCTTAGTTCAACTGTCGTACCCCATAGAACCCAAATATAAGCTTTTTTTACTCAAATGTTTTTCAGTAAATATAAACAAACACTGTATATCCTCAAAACATGGTTAAAACTATAATGTTGATATCATGGATGGTTACATTTCTCCAGCACCATCCCTCAGCTTTTTACCAAAACGGGCAGGGAGTTCGCTTTGTTATTGTGTCTACTGCTGATTGCTGCCCCCGTTACTTCACAAGGTCCAAGGACTGTATGTTATTTTCAGAGGTAGGCTGGCTCTGGCAGCTAAAATAGTCAAATATTCCATCTAAATGTGAATCAATTCTCAATTGCGATACATTTTCTAGAAACATCGTGTCATGTTTTGTCATTTATTATCTTGTCTTGTCCCTGTGCTTCCTTCTATTCGTTTCCCTCTGCTGGTCTTATTAGGTTCTTTCCCTCTTTCTATCCCTCTCTCTCCCCCTCCCTCTCTCACTCTCCCGCTCTCTCTTCTCTCTATCGTTCCGTTCCTGCTCCCAGCTGTTCCTATTCCCCTAATCAATCATTTAGTCTTCCCACACCTGTTCCCGATCCTTTTCCCTGATTAGAGTCCCTATTTCTCTCCTTGTTATTCGTTTCTGCCCTGTCGGTTCCTTGTCTAGAATTCACCGTGCTGTGTTTGTGTATCGCCCTGTCGTGTCGTGTTTTCCTCAGATGCTGCGTGGTGAGCAGGTGTCTGAGTCTGTTTGGTTCAAGTGCCTTCCCGAGGCAACCTGCTGTTCACCTGCTGTTCAAGATCGAGTCTCCAGTTTGTCCTCGTCATTTCGAGTGAAAGTTGTGTTTTTTGATTGTATTTACTTTACTGGATTAAAGACTCTGTTTTCGCCAAGTCGCTTTTGGGTCCTCTTTCACCGGCATGACAGAAGGAACCGACCAAGGAATGGACCCAGCGACTTCAGACGCTCGTTACACTGCCGTCGAGATCCAAGGAGCCATGCTCGGCAGACACGAGCAGGAATTGTCTGCTGCTCGCCATGCCGTGGAGAACCTGGCCGCTCAGGTTTCCGACCTCTCTGGACAGTTCCAGAGTCTTCGTCTCGTGCCACCTGTTACTTCCTGGCCTGCCGAGCCTCCAGAACCTAGGGTTAATAACCCACCTTGCTACTCCGGGCAGCCCACTGAGTGCCGCTCCTTTCTCACGCAGTGTGAGATTGTGTTCTCTCTCCAACCCAACACATACTCTAGAGAGAGAGCTCGGGTTGCTTACGTCATTTCACTCCTTACTGGCCGGGCTCGAGAATGGGGCACAGCTATCTGGGAGGCAAGGGCTGATTGCTCTAACAAGTACCAGAACTTTAAAGAGGAGATGATTCGGGTTTTTGACCGTTCAGTTTTTGGTAGGGAGGCTTCTAGGGCCCTGGCTTCCCTATGCCAAGGTGAACGGTCCATAACGGATTATTCTATTGAGTTTCGCACTCTTGCTGCCTCTAGTGAGTGGAACGAGCCGGCGCTGCTCGCTCGTTTTCTGGAGGGACTCCACGCAGTGGTTAAGGATGAGATTCTCTCCCGGGAGGTTCCTTCAGATGTGGACTCTTTGATTGCTCTCGCCATCCGCATAGAACGACGGGTAGATCTTCGTCACCGGGCTCGTGGAAGAGAGCTCGCATCAACGGTGTTTCCCTGCTCCGCATCGCAACCATCTCCCTCCTCTGGCTCAGAGACTGAGCCCATGCAGCTGGGAGGGATTCGCATCTCGACTAAGGAGAGGGAACGGAGGATCACCAACCGCCTGTGCCTCTATTGCGGAGTTGCTGGACATTTTGTTAATTCATGTCCAGTAAAAGCCAGAGCTCATCTGTAAGCGGAGGGCTACAGGTGAGCGCAACTACTCAAGTCTCTCCATCAAAATCCTGTACTACTTTGTCGGTCCATCTACGCTGGACCGGTTCGGGTGCTACATGTAGTGCCTTGATAGACTCTGGGGCTGAGGGTTGTTTCATGGACGAAGCATGGGTTCGGAAACATGACATTCCTTTCAGAGAGTTAGAGAAGCCTACGCCCATGTTCGCCTTAGATGGTAGTCATCTTCCCAGTATCAGATTTGAGACACTACCTTTAACCCTCACAGTATCTGGTAACCACAGTGAGACTATTTCTTTTTTGATTTTTCGTTCACCGTTTACACCTGTTGTTTTGGGTCATCCCTGGCTAGTATGTCATAATCCTTCTATTAATTGGTCTAGTAATTCTATCCTATCCTGGAACGTTTCTTGTCATGTGAAGTGTTTAATGTCTGCCATCCCTCCCGTTTCTTCTGTCCCTACTTCTCAGGAGGAACCTGGCGATTTGACAGGAGTGCCGGAGGAATATCATGATCTGCGCACGGTCTTCAGTCGGTCCCGAGCCAACTCCCTTCCTCCTCACCGGTCGTATGATTGTAGTATTGATCTCCTTCCGGGGACCACTCCTCCTCGGGGTAGACTATACTCTCTGTCGGCTCCCGAACGTAAGGCTCTCGAGGATTATTTGTCTGTGTCTCTTGACGCCGGTACCATAGTGCCTTCTTCCTCTCCGGCCGGGGCGGGGTTCTTTTTGTTAAGAAGAAGGACGGTACTCTGCGCCCCTGCGTGGATTATCGAGGCTGAATGACATAACGGTTAAGAATCGTTATCCGCTTCCCCTTATGTCATCAGCCTTCGAGATTCTGCAGGGAGCCAGGTGCTTTACTAAGTTGGACCTTCGTAACGCTTACCATCTCGTGCGCATCAGAGAGGGGGACGAGTGGAAAACGGCGTTTAACACTCCGTTAGGGCATTTTGAGTACCGGGTTCTGCCGTTTGGTCTCGCCAATGCGCCAGCTGTTTTTCAGGCATTAGTTAATGATGTTCTGAGAGACATGCTGAACATCTTTGTTTTTGTCTATCTTGACGATATCCTGATTTTTTCTCCGTCACTCGAGATTCATGTTCAGCACGTTCGACGTGTTCTACAGCGCCTTTTAGAGAATTGTCTCTACGTAAAGGCTGAGAAGTGCTCTTTTCATGTCTCCTCCGTTACTTTTCTCGGTTCCGTTATTTCCGCTGAAGGCATTCAGATGGATTCCGCTAAGGTCCAAGCTGTCAGTGATTGGCCCGTTCCAAGGTCACGTGTCGAGTTGCAGCGCTTTTTAGGTTTCGCTAATTTCTATCGGCGTTTCATTCGTAATTTCGGTCAAGTTGCTGCCCCTCTCACAGCTCTTACTTCTGTCAAGACGTGTTTTAAGTGGTCCGGTTCCGCCCAGGGAGCTTTTGATCTTCTAAAAGAACGTTTTACGTCCGCTCCTATCCTCGTTACTCCTGACGTCACTAGACAATTCATTGTCGAGGTTGACGCTTCAGAGGTAGGCGTGGGAGCCATTCTATCCCAGCGCTTCCAGTCTGACGATAAGGTTCATCCTTGCGCTTATTTTTCTCATCGCCTGTCGCCATCTGAGCGCAACTATGATGTGGGTAACCGTGAACTGCTCGCCATCCGCTTAGCCCTAGGCGAATGGCGACAGTGGTTGGAGGGGGCGACCGTTCCTTTTGTCGTTTGGACAGACCATAAGAACCTTGAGTACATCCGTTCTGCCAAACGACTTAATGCCCGTCAAGCTCGTTGGGCGTTGTTTTTCGCTCGTTTCGAGTTTGTGATTTCTTACCGTCCGGGTAGCAAGAACACCAAGCCTGATGCCTTATCCCGTCTGTTTAGTTCTTCTGTGGCTTCTACTGATCCCGAGGGGATTCTTCCTTATGGGCGTGTTGTCGGGTTAACAGTCTGGGGAATTGAAAGACAGGTTAAGCAAGCACTCACGCACACTGCGTCGCCGCGCGCTTGTCCTAGTAACCTCCTTTTCGTTCCTGTTTCCACTCGTCTGGCTGTTCTTCAGTGGGCTCACTCTGCCAAGTTAGCTGGTCATCCCGGTGTTCGAGGCACTCTTGCGTCTATTCGCCAGCGCTTTTGGTGGCCGACTCAGGAGCGTGACACGCGCCGTTTCGTGGCTGCTTGTTCGGACTGCGCGCAGACTAAGTCGGGTAACTCTCCTCCTGCCGGTCGTCTCAGACCGCTCCCCATTCCTTCTCGACCATGGTCTCACATCGCCCTAGACTTCATTACCGGTCTGCCTTTGTCTGCGGGGAAGACTGTGATTCTTACGGTTGTCGATAGGTTCTCTAAGGCGGCACATTTCATTCCCCTCGCTAAACTTCCTTCCGCTAAGGAGACGGCACAAATCATTATCGAGAATGTATTCAGAATTCATGGCCTCCCGTTAGACGCCGTTTCAGACAGAGGCCCGCAATTCACGTCACAGTTTTGGAGGGAGTTCTGTCGTTTGATTGGTGCGTCCGTCAGTCTCTCTTCCGGGTTTCATCCCCAGTCTAACGGTCAAGCAGAGAGGGCCAATCAGACGATTGGTCGCATACTACGCAGCCTTTCTTTCAGAAACCCTGCGTCTTGGGCAGAACAGCTCCCCTGGGCAGAATACGCTCACAATTCGCTTCCTTCGTCTGCTACCGGGTTATCTCCGTTTCAGAGTAGTCTGGGTTACCAGCCTCCTCTGTTCTCATCCCAGCTTGCCGAGTCCAGCGTTCCCTCCGCTCAAGCGTTTGTCCAACGTTGTGAGCGCACCTGGAGGAGGGTGAGGTCTGCACTTTGCCGTTACAGGACACAGACTGTGAGAGCCGCCAATAAACGCAGGATTAAGAGTCCAAGGTATTGTTGCGGCCAGAGAGTGTGGCTTTCCACTCGCAACCTTCCTCTTACGACAGCTTCTCGTAAGTTGACTCCGCGGTTCATTGGTCCGTTCCTTGTCTCCCAGGTTGTCAATCCTGTCGCTGTGCGACTGCTTCTTCCGCGACATCTTCGTCGCGTCCATCCTGTCTTCCATGTCTCCTGTGTCAAACCCTTTCTTCGCACTCCCGTTCGTCTTCCCTCCCCCCCTCCCGTCCTTGTCGAGAGCGCACCTATTTACAAGGTACATAAGATCATGGACATGCGTTCTCGGGGACGGGGTCACCAATACTTAGTGGATTGGGAGGGTTACGGTCCTGAGGAGAGGAGTTGGGTTCCGTCTCGGGACGTGCTGGACCGTTCACTCATTGATGATTTCCTCCGTTGCCGCCAGGATTCCTCCTCGAGTGCGCCAGGAGGCGCTCGGTGAGTGGGGGGGTACTGTCATGTTTTGTCATTTATTATCTTGTCTTGTCCCTGTGCTTCCTTCTATTCGTTTCCCTCTGCTGGTCTTATTAGGTTCTTTCCCTCTTTCTATCCCTCTCTCTCCCCCTCCCTCTCTCACTCTCCCGCTCTCTCTTCTCTCTATCGTTCCGTTCCTGCTCCCAGCTGTTCCTATTCCCCTAATCAATCATTTAGTCTTCCCACACCTGTTCCCGATCCTTTTCCCTGATTAGAGTCCCTATTTCTCTCCTTGTTATTCGTTTCTGCCCTGTCGGTTCCTTGTCTAGAATTCACCGTGCTGTGTTTGTGTATCGCCCTGTCGTGTCGTGTTTTCCTCAGATGCTGCGTGGTGAGCAGGTGTCTGAGTCTGTTTGGTTCAAGTGCCTTCCCGAGGCAACCTGCTGTTCACCTGCTGTTCAAGATCGAGTCTCCAGTTTGTCCTCGTCATTTCGAGTGAAAGTTGTGTTTTTTGATTGTATTTACTTTACTGGATTAAAGACTCTGTTTTCGCCAAGTCGCTTTTGGGTCCTCTTTCACCGGCATGACACATCGCTGTACTTTCATATCACTTCAACATAATTTCACACAATACTTTCATATCATATCAACAAATTTCACACAACACTTATATATCACATCAAAATCATTTCTAAAACTTTCATTTCACATCAAAATTATTTCAAATTCTTCCACATCAAAATGATTTCAACAATACTTTCATATATGTTTTATGTGGTTTTAAAGCTTCTGAACCTGGTGGCTGGTAAATGCTGCCATGGGATGGCAATGTTTAAAATAGACATAGCTTGTGTATCACTTTCACTTGCCATCACCAGAAATATTTTAAGAAATTAGGATATTGGAAACTCCTTTAGATTCGTATTAACAGCTTAAAGAAAAGAACATTGGCATGAATTACCCTCCGTGAACAAGAAGCACAACATTACAAATATTTTCAGAGATGTGAGAATGAATTTGTTCTCTGTGATATCGTATAGCTTTGTAATCGTAACATTATGTACTTTCAAGGAAAATAGGCATGTTTCTCCACTCATACCCTGACTTTAAAAAGAGATTTTAGTGAGAAATAGCTCAGGAACTGCGTGTCACAGCATGACAATGTGAACACGATTGGTCGACAGGCTCTTGGATTTATCATATACGCTTACATTTTCTGGAATAGTTTTTATTTTAAAACTTTTTGTTTACTTGCCTGCCTGTTGAATTTGGAATGCACTGTACTGTTCATCTCTGAAACTCACTGAGATAATTCCTTTGATACAGCAGTAGCAATACAGGGCATAACATCTACAGAAAAGACAGGAATGCTTATGGGGAAGTGTTGCTGTATACAGTGCATTCGGAAAGTATTCAGACCCCTTGACTTTTTCCACATTTTGTTACGTTAAAGCCTTATTCTAAAATTGATTAAAACATTTTTTTCCACCCTTTCATTTATCAAATTTATTTGGCACACCTGCATTTGGGGAGTTTCTCCCATCCTTCTCTGTAGATCCTCTCTAGCTCTGTCAGGTTGGATGGGTAACATCACTGCACAGCTATTTTCAGGTCTCTCCAGAGATGTTAGATCGGGCTCAAGTCCGGGTTCTGGCTGGGCCACTCAAGGACATTCAGGGACTTGTCCCGAAGCCACTCATGTGTTGCCTTGGTTGTGAGCTTAAGGTCGTTGTCCTGTTGGATGGTGAACCTTCGCCCCCAGTCTGAGGTCCTGAGCACTCTGGAGCAGGACTTTCATCAAGAATCTCTCTGCCCTTTCCTCCATTAATATCCGATCCTGACTAGTCTCCCAGTCCCTGCTAGTGAAAAACATCCCCACAGCATGATGCTGCCACCACCATGCTTCACCATAGGGATGGTGCCAGGTTTCCTCCAGACGTGACTCTTGGCATTCAGGCCAAAGAGTTCAATCTTGGTTTCATCAAGCCAGAGAATCTTGTTTCTCATGGTCTGAGAGTCCTTGAGGTGCCTTTTGGCAACTCTGAGCAGGCTGTCATGTGTCTTTTACTGAGGAGTGGTTTCCATCTGGCCACTCTACTATAAAGGTTTGATTGGTGGAGTGCTGCAAAGATGGTTGTCCTTCTGGAAGGTTCTCCCATCTCCACAGAGGAGCTCTGGAGCTCTGTCAGAGTGACCGTCAGGTTTTTGGTCACCTACCTGACCAAGGCCCTTCTCCCCCAATCGCTCAGTTTGGCTGGGTGACCAGCTCTAAGAAGATTATTCCATTTAAGAATGATGAACCTTCAATGCTGCAGATTTGTTTTGGTACCCTTACCCAGATCTGTGCATCGACACAATCCTGTCTAGGAGTTCTTGGGACAGTTCCTTCGACCTCATGGCTTGGTTTTCGCACTGTCATGCACTGTCATTTGTGGGGGCATATATAGACAGGTGTGTCCTCCAAATCATATCCAGTCAATTGAATTTATCACAGGTGGACGCCGAACAAGTTGTAGATACATCTCAAGGATGATTAATGGAAACAAGAGGCACCTGAAAGCAATTTTGAGTCTCTGTTTATTTATTTTTATTACCTGCTTTCACTTTGTCATTATGGGCTATTGATGACACCCCTCTAAAACCAGATAGCCTAACCATCAGAAAAAAACTCTTCGTTAGACTACTCCTCCCGCTGCTGCTGGCCTTTGTAAATTCTGATGTTATGCTCCTATAGTTTCTGGTATTGTGCTACACCAGCAGTCGTTATACTACAATACTTTCTGGTAATAGGCTACACCAGCAGTCGTTATGCTCCTATAGTTTCTGGTAATAGGCTACACCAGCAGTCAGCAACCTTTTCCATTTGGTGCCAAGTTATCTGACCATTTCTACTGATCTGGTGCCAGTTAGGATTTTCATATTCACATTTTATTGGAACAGCTTCATTTAATGTATAATAGTAATCATAATTATTATAGTCTTTATCTCAACATCATTCTCTGTGGTTAATCTACATTCTATTTAAATGAAAATAATAAAGAAACATTTGTATTGTTATTGCCGTTGCAAAGTATTTTTAAATAACCTACATAAAGCTAAAAAATGCTAACATTGCAGCCTGCATGTATAAAATATCCTGATAAATAAATATCATATAAATCTCATTGGCTACACATGGCCTGTCTGCAATGAACTGGAAACATTGGATCAACTATCAACTGAGTCGGCCCAAAACTCGAGATTGCAAGTTTTTAGTATCCGTTTAGGTCGGCATGGGGAATGATTGTATTTTCCCATAGTATGTTTTACCGAAGTTGACAGACTGAAAGGGAGTGTAACTTTATGACTGAATTCGGGCTAAACTTTGAACATTGAGATATTAAAGACATGATAGATCAGATGCAGAGTATATAAAGGAGTGAGATCTGTAGAAAGACAGAGTGTCTGTGGAATATACTGGGTGGACGGGAGGAGATCACAGGATTGCTATAAGGGAAGCGGATGGACATCTGCGGATTAGGTAGAAGGAGGGGTTGAGGTCAGGTCAGATTCCCTGAAGGGAGTACTAAGGGTTTAGTATCCTGTTACCCTCTTCCTGTCGATACATAATATGTAAGGATTGGAGAGAAGGAGGAGTGTCCAAAGTGGGGTAAATATACTTGTGATGGTGAGAACATGTTTTTGTCTGATCTACAGCTGTACCGACCCTTTGGAAAGATTTGAACTTGGTTAAGATTCTCTAGTGTCCGTGAGTTATTTACTCTGAAAAATTAGAACCTAACACTATAATTACTGTTCCCTGAAGGAGGGAAACGAGGTACAACACCTGTTTGGACCCGCTCCTTCTTGGGTCGGTGAAGAGCGGTATTAAATTTAAGAAATTAACCCGAGCCTCACGCTCATCACCTGTGGAAGGCGGGGCTTCCAGCGAGGTGTGAATTTAATAGTATGTTTTACCTAGTTTCCCTCCTTCAGGGAACAGTAGTTATAGTCATAACCTTACATTTGTCATATGATGAACTTCAACTTCAATAAGGGATCTTACTGTAGCACAGTTTTTTTTTGTATTCTGAAATGCACTCGAACTACGTATCATTTAGTGGCTCCTTATGGTATGCTGGGAAAACAGTTTTCATGGGCACAGAAATACTAAATAATTTCAGAGTTTGCTATATCCAATGTTTTTTAACTGAGTCATCTTGCAATCCAAGATGGTGTAGCAGTATGACGTGTATGACCAGGTGGCGAATCGCATCTCTGCATGTCTGGCAGACATATCAGTGTGGATGACGGATCACCACCTCAAGCTGAACTTCGGCAAGACGGAGCTGCTCTTCCTCCCGGGGGAAGGACTGCCCGTTCCATGATCTCGCCATCACGGTTGACAACTCCATTGTGTCCTCCTCCCAGAGCGCTAAGAACCTTGGTGTGATCCTGGACAACACCCTGTCGTTCTCAACTAACATCAAGACGGTGGCCCGTTCCTGTAGGTTCATGCTCTACAACATCCGCAGAGTACGACCCTGCCTCACACAGGAAGCGGCGCAGGTCCTAATCCAGGCACTTGTCATCTCCCGTCTGGATTACTGCAACTCGCTGTTGGCTGGGCTCCCTGCCTGTGCCATTAAACCCCTACAACTCATCCAGAACGCCGCAGCCCGTCTAGTGTTCAACCTTCCCAAGTTCTCTCACGTCACCCCGCTCCTCCGCTCTCTCCACTGGCTTCCAGTTGAAGCTCGCATCCGCTACAAGACCATGGTGCTTGCCTACGGAGCTGTGAGGGGAACGGCACCTCAGTACCTCCAGGCTCTGATCAGGCCCTACACCCAAATAAGGGCACTGCGTTCATCCACCTCTGGCCTGCTCGTCTCCCTACCACTGAGGAAGTACAGTTCCCGCTCAGCCCAGTCAAAACTGTTCGCTGCTCTGGCTCCCCAATGGTGGAACAAACTTCCTCACTACGCCAGGACAGCGGAGTCAATCACCACCTTCCGGAGACACCTGAAACCCCACCTCTTTAAGGAATACTTAGGATAGGATAAAGTAATCCTTCTCACCCCCTCCCCCCTTAAAATATTTAGATGCACTATTGTAAAGTGGCTGTTCCACTGGATGTCATAAGGTGAATGCACCAATTTGTAAGTCGCTCTGGATAAGAGCGTCTGCTAAATGACTTAAATGTAAATGTAAATGTAAAATGTATGCTGTTGTAAATGGGGTGGAGTTTCCGTCCGGCAACCCGCCTCACCCAATGTGATACGGATTTGCTATTTTTTAGACCTTATAGCTAGAACCTCCATAAGCAGCTAGCCATCAGAAGCTAACTAGCTAATTAGCTACTAGCAATTTAGTCATTGTTAACCACTGCTAGTGGCCTTTACCTTTTTAGCCTCGAAGCTAGCCTTGAGCCAGCCCCATCTCCCAGCCTGCTCAGTGGACCCTATGATCACTCGGTTACACAGCTGATGCCTCTCAGACTCTTCACTAAGAAGACTAGAAGTCACTACATCACCGGATCACTGCCGTAAGCTCTGGATCTTTGCACCGGCGTGGCTATAGTGGCTAACGCCCTTGTCCCAAAGCTAGCACCAATTAGCCTCGAGCCAGGTGCATATCCCGGCTAGCAAACAAAATTACTCCAGCTACAATACCTCTTTTGCCAATTGGCCTGGACCCTTTGTCAACACGGAGCCCCACCGATCCATCACGACTGGTTTGCCGACGCAATTCCGTTGGATGTGCCCTCAACCGGCCTTTACAGGACGTCGGTGACGCCCTTGTCCCGAAGCTAGCACCAGTTAGCCTCGAGCCAGGCACATCTCCCGGCTAGCGTAGTAATGAATACCTAACGGCTTCCCTGGTTCATATATTGCTGTTCACTGGACCCTATGATCACTTGGCTACATAGCTGATTCCTGCTGGATTGTTCATTAATCACGGGTCTCCATTTTGTTTATTTTGTTTATCTGTCGGCCACAGTCTCGAAATCAGGCCCTGTGTGTAGTTAACTGACCCTCTCTGCCCATTCATTGCCATTTTACCTGTTGTGTTAGCTGATTAACTGTTGTTGTCTTACCCGTTGTTGTCTTAGCTAGCTCTCCCAATCAACACATGTGCCTGCTTTATGCCTCTCTTTGTGTCTCTCTAATATCAGCATGCCTTGTATACTGTTTAGGGTAGTTATCATTGATTTATTTTACTGCGGAGCCCCTAGTCCCACTAAACATGGCTCAGAGAGCTCTTTTGTCCCACCTCCCACACATGTGGTGATCTCACCTAGCATAACTAGTTCCTCCAGAGATGCAACCTCTTTTATCGTCACTCAATGCCTAGGTTTACCTCCACTGTACCCGCACCCTACCATACCCCAGTCTGTACATTATGCCTTGAATCTATCCTACCACGCCCAGAAATCTGCTCCTTTTATTCTCTGTTCCCAACACACTAGACGACCAGTTCTGATAGCCTTTAGCCGTACCCTCATCCTCTGTTCCTCGGGTGATGTAGAGGTTAACCCAGGCCCTGTGTGTCCCCAGGCACTCTCAATTGTTGACTTCTGTATTTGAAAAAGCCTTGGTTTCATGCATGTTAACATCAGAAGCCTCCTGCCTAAGATTGTTTTACTCACTGCTTGAGCACACTCCGCCAACCTTAATGTCCTTGCCATGTCTGAATCCTGGTTTGGAGGGCAACCAAACATTCTGAAATGTCCATCCCCAACCACAACATTTTCCGTCAAGATAGAACTGTCAAAAAGAGAGGAGTTGCAATCTACTGCAGAGATGGCCTGCAAAGTTCTGTCATACATTCCAGGTCCATGCCCAAACAGTTCGAGCTTCTAATTAAAACAATTAATCTCTCCAAAAATAAGTATCTCACTGTTGCCACCTGTTATAGACCCCCTTCAGCTCCCAGCTGTGCCTTGCACACCATATGTGAATTGATTGCCCCCTGTCTATCTTCAGAGTTCGTTCTATGAAGTGACCTAACCTGGGATATGATTAACACCCCAAACTAGATTCCCTCAATCTCACACAAATTATCAAGGAACCCACCAGGTACAACCCTAAATCCGTAAACATGGGCACCCTCATAGATATTATCCTGACCAACTTGCCCTCCAAATACACCTCGGCTGTTTACAATCAGGATCTCAGTGATCATTGCCCGCATCCGTTATGGGTCCGCGGTCAATCGACCACCCCTCATCACTGTCAAACGCTCCCCAAAACACTTCTGCAAGCAGGTCTTTCTAATCGACCTGGCCCGGGTATGCTGGAAGGATTTTGACCTCATCCCGTCAGTAGAGGATGCCTGGTTGTTCTTTAATAAGCATGCCCCTTTCAAAAAAATGTAGAACTAAGAACAGATATAGCTCTTGCTTCACTCCAGAACTGACTGCCCTCGACCAGCACAAAAACATCCTGTGGCGTACTGCACTAGCATCGAATAGTCCCCGCGATATACATATTTTCAGAGAAGTCAGGAACCAATACACACAGTCGGTTAGGAAAGCAAAGGTTAGCTTTTTTAAACAGAAATGTGCATCCTGTAGCGCTAACTCCAAAAAGTTCTGGGACACTGTAAAGTCCATGGAGAATAAGAGCACCTCATAGCAGCTGCCCACTGCACTGAGGCTAGAAAACACTGTCACCACCGATAACTCCACGATAATCGAGAATTTCAAGAAGCATTTCTCTACAGCTGGCCAGACACTCTTAAATAGAACCTGGACCAGCTGGCTACCCCAACCCCCGGGCAACAGCTCCGCACCCCCCCCCGCATCTACTTTCCCAAGCCTCCCCAGCTTCTCCTTCACCAAATCCAGATAGCTGATGTTCTGCAAAACCTGGACCCATACAAATTAGCTGGGCTCGAAAATCTGGACCCTCTCTTTCTAAAATGATCTGCCACCATTGTGGCAACCCCTATTACTAGTCTGTTCAACCTCTCTTTCATATCGTCTTAGATTCCTAAAGATTGGAAAGCTGCCGTGGTCATCCCCCTCTTCAAAAGGGGTGACACTCTAGACCCAAACTGTTACAGACCTATATACATCCTGCCCTGCCTTTCTAAAGTCTTTCAAAGCCAAGTTAACAAACAGATCACTGACCATTTCGAACCCCTTCTCCGCTGTGCCATCTGGTTTACGAGCTGGCCACGGGTGCACCTCAGCCATGTTCAAGGTACTAAACGATATCATAACCGCCATCGATAAAAGACAGTACTGTGCAGCCATCTTCATTGACCTGGCCAAGGCTTTCGACTTTGTCAATTTCCGTATTCTTATCGGCAGACCCAATAGCCGATAATAACAACCAATCAACAACCGATCACTGCCCACACCCGCCCGACTAGCATCACTACTCTGGACGGTTCGGACTTAGAATATGTGGACAACTACAAACCTAGGTGTCTGGTTAGACTATAAACTCTCCTTCCAGCTCACTGGAAACCATAGCAACACCCACCCATAGCACGCGCTTCAGGAGGTATATCTTACTGGTCATCCCCAAAGCCAACACCTCCTTTGGCCGCCTTTCCTTCCAGTTCTCTGCTGCCAATGACAGTAACAAATTGCAAAAATCGCAGAGGTTGGAGACTTATATCTCCCTCACAAACTTTAAGCATCAGCTATCTGAGCAGCTTACCAATCGCTGCAGCTGTAGACAGCCCATCTGTAAATAGCCCATCCAACTTCCTACCTCATCACCATGTTTTTATTTAATTTATTTGCTATTTTGCACACCAGTATTTCTACTTGTACATCATCATCTGCACATCTATCTCTCCAGGGTTAATTTGCTAAATTGTAATTACTTCGCTACTATGGCCTATTTTTTGCCTTACCTCCGTACTCCATTTGCACACACTATATACAGTGCTTTGCGAAAGTATTCGGCCCCCTTGAACTTTGCGACCTTTTGCCACATTTCAGGCTTCAAAAATAAAGATATAAAACTGTATTTTTTTGTGAAGAATCAACAACAAGTGGGACACAATCATGAAGTGGAACGACATTTATTGGATATTTCAAACTTTTTTAACAAATCAAAAACTGAAAAATTGGGAGTGCAAAATTATTCAGCCCCTTTACTTTCAGTGCAGCAAACTCTCTCCAGAAGTTCAGTGAGGATCTCTGAATGATACAATGTTGACCTAAATGACTAATGATGATAAATACAATCCACCTGTGTGTAATCAAGTCTCCGTATAAATGCACCTGCACTGTGATAGTCTCAGAGGTCCGTTAAAAGCACAGAGAGCATCATGAAGAACAAGGAACACACCAGGCAGGTCCGAGATACTGTTGTGAAGAAGTATAAAGCCGGATTTGGATACAAAAAGATTTCCCAAGCTTTAAACATCCCAAGGAGCACTGTGCAAGCGATAATATTGAAATGGAAGGAGTATCAGACCACTGCAAATCTACCAAGACCTGGCCGTCCCTCTAAACTTTCAGCTCATACAAGGAGAAGACTGGTCAGAGATGCAGCCAAGAGGCCCGTGATCACTCTGGATGAACTGCAGAGATCTACAGCTGAGGTGGGAGACTCTGTCCATAGGACAACAATCAGTCGTACATTGCACAAATCTGGCCTTTATGGAAGAGTGGCAAGAAGAAAGCCATTTTTTAAAGATATCCATAAAAAGTGTTGTTTAAAGTTTGCCACAAGCCACCTGGGAGACACACCAAACATGTGGAAGAAGGTGCTCTGGTCAGATGAAACCAAAATTGAACTTTTTGGCAACAATGCAAAACGTTATGTTTGGCGTAAAAGCAACACAGCTCATCACCCTGAACACACCATCCCCACTGTCAAACATGGTGGTGGCAGCATCATGGTTTGGGCCTGCTTTTCTTCAGCAGGGACAGGGAAGATGGTTAAAATTGATGGGAAGATGGATGTAGCCAAATACAGGACCATTCTGGAAGAAAACCTGATGGAGTCTGCAAAAGACCTGAGACTGGGACGGAGATTTGTCTCCCAACAAGACAATGATCCAAAACATAAAGCAAAATCTACAATGGAATGGTTCAAAAATAAACATATCCAGGTGTTAGAATGGCCAAGTCAAAGTCCAGACCTGAATCCAATCGAGAATCTGTGGAAAGAACTGAAAACTGCTGTTCACAAATGCTCTCCATCCAACCTCACTGAGCTTGAGCTGTTTTGCAAGGAGGAATGGGAAAAAAATTCAGTCTCTCGATGTGCAAAACTGATAGAGACATACCCCAAGCGACTTACAGCTGTAATCGCAGCAAAAGGTGGTGCTACAAAGTATTAACTTAAAGGGGCTGACTAATTTTGCACGCCCAATTTTTCAGTTTTTGATTTGTTAAAAAAGTTTGAAATATCCAATAAATGTCGTTCCACTTCATGATTGTGTCCCACTTGTTGTTGATTCTTCACAAAAAAATACAGTTTTATATCTTTATGTTTGAAGCCTGAAATGTGGCAAAAGGTCGCAAAGTTCAAGGGGGCCGAATACTTTCGCAAGGCACTGGAGATGTTTCTATTGTGTTATTGACTGTTCATTTGTTTATCCCACATGTAACTCTGTGTTGTTTTTGTGGCACTGCTTTGCTTGATCTTGGCCAGGTCGCATTTGTAAATGAGAACTTGTTCTCAACTTGCCTACCTGGTTAAATAAAGGTGCAAAAAATATCCTAACTTTATTTTAGTCACATGTTCAACTATCATCAGCTGATCCAGGGAATCATTTTATGAATGACAGTCGCATGACAAACATCACAACATGCAACAACAACCAAAGTGCTTCTTCATTCATTACTCTGGTAAAGACAGCTATGCCGTGCTCCATGTTGGATCCAACATCCCTACTTTGGTCATAATGTGTAGAGAACTGTTCCTTGATGGATAGGCTGTTGTACAACACGCAGAACTATTTTCCTTTATTTGTTGTTAGGTGAAGTTATGGGCCAATTTGGCAAACCATGTACAATCCCTCATTGTCAGGCTGATGTTAACGCTACCCAAAGAGCATTTTACTGGTTGAAGCGGTTGATTTGTTGAAGCGGTTGTTGAAGCGGTTGATTTGCGATGATGACACAAACATTATATTATAAGCAGGACATTCAAACGAGCCTTACAATTATACTCCAAAGTCGTGTGAAATGCATTTATAAGCAACCTGGAAATGGAGGTTACTCCCCTGAGTTTTCCCCCATTCACATTCAAAACACATTGTGAAAAACTAAAATCTTTGCTCACCATTTTTGCTCCAGGCAGATATACTACATCCATAACTATCGGTTTCCTCATTAGCAGGGAGGTGTTTCTGCAATAAAAATTGTGTTTATCGCCCTCATGCCGCAATTTTAGCAAACACAGAAAGGGGCCTATATTGGAGACCAAAGGTCGTCTGGCACAGTGCTTAGAGTTTCAACAACATGAATAACGTATTTCTAGTCTACAATCTTAGATGTTACTACTAATGTGAAAACAAGACAATATGACTATTCTTGCTCATTTTAAGACAAATGTCAAATAATCATAACATTCATTACAGGCGTCAATTGTTGTACAACATCATGGCTACGCTGTTGGCATCACTTTTACAGTGGATTTATGCTGTTGTGGGCCTACAACCATCTGTCTGACTTTGTTGTTCACACAGGAGAGAGACAGAACTACCGTGGATCCTCTGGGGAGTCTCAACAACATCATGATGCTGACAAGGCAGAGAAGAGTATCTCCGGATCAGAACACCTCAATAAACACCTGCGGAGATCCACAAGAAAGAGATATCACTGCTGATGTGATTGTAGGAAATGTTTAAAATCTTCATCAGAACTTAAAATACACCTGAGAAATCACACGGGAGATAAATCTTACTGATGCTCTTACTGTGGGAAGAGTTTTACTCTGTCAACCCGCCTGATATCACACCAGAGAACACACACAGGAGAAAAATCTTATAGCTGTGATCAATGTGGGAAGAGGTTTCCTTGTGTAATCAACCTGATATCACACCAGAGAACACACACAGGAAATAAATCTTATAGCTGTGATGAATGTGGAAAGATTTGTACTAGTTCTAACACACACCGGAGAGAAACCTTATAACTGTGATCACTGTGGGAAGAGTTTTGTTACATCTGGCTGCCTGACAGCACACCAGAGAACACACACAGGAGAGAAACCTTATAGCTGTGCTCAATGTGGGAAGAGTTTTACGACATCCAGCTATCTAACTATACACCAGAGAACACACACAGGAGAGAAATCTCATAGCTGTAATCAATGTAGGAAGAGATACTCTGATAAAATATCTCTGACTAAACATCAGAAAATTCATGGAGTTGTTTCATGATATCAATGAATTAATGTCACAATGTAGAATATTAACACATTGTAGTAAGAGTATTTTAATGATGTCACAATGTAGAATGTTTTAACATTGTAGTGGGAGTAATAATATAATAAATAATATATGCCATTTAGCAGACGCTTTTATCCAAAGCAGAACCCTAAACATTTGCCCCCTTATCAATTGATTTCAGCATGATATGGATATTAGCCTCATTGGAAAAATCCAGGCTCTGAATTGAGAGAGTACTATTTATGAGATTTAACAAAAAGTGACTCACAAAAAAAGAGTTGTGTTACACTTACCACGTTGGTGACGCTCTTGAATCAAAACGCAACACTTCAAAATGTCGCGATTTGTTTTCTACAAATTCTCCTCTAACCAGGGATGTACACATTATTCCCAGATTCCGTGTGGTTTTTGAGCTGTTAGTTTTAACAGGATGTGCAACCTCATCTCCCTCTTCGGCACAGTTGATTTCAACATGATATTGTTGAGTGATGACAAATAAGTGTTGTGTTCCTTTGTTTAGTGACCCCTACATTTAAATACATCACTCCCAAATGTAGCTAACTGTCTTCTGCATGTTGTCCTCTAACCAGTTAGGTAAAAGATATCTCCCATTTCCATGTGTTTTTTTAGTTGTGTCAGTTTCAACATCACGTACAACCTGATTTCCTTGGTGTCCCCCAGGGCTCTGTTCTAGGCCCTCTCCTATTCTCGCTATACACCAAGTCACTTGGCTCTGTCATAACCTCACATGGTCTCTCCTATCATTGCTATGCAGACGACACACAATTAATATTCTCCTTTCCCCCTTCTGATGACCAGGTGGCGAATCGCATCTCTGCATGTCTGGCAGACATATCAGTGTGGATGACGGATCACCACCTCAAGCTGAACCTCGGCAAGACGGAGCTGCTCTTCCTCCCGGGGAAGGACTGCCCGTTCCATGATCTCGCCATCACGGTTGACAACTCCATTGTGTCCTCCTCCCAGAGCGCTAAGAACCTTGGCGTGATCCTGGACAACACCCTGTCGTTCTCAACCAACATCAAGGCGGTGGCCCGTTCCTGTAGGTTCATGCTCTACAACATCCGCAGAGTACGACCCTGCCTCACAAAGGAAGCGGCGCAGGTCCTAATCCAGGCACTTGTCATCTCCCGTCTGGATTACTGCAACACGCTGTTGGCTGGGCTCCCTGCCTGTGCCATTAAACCCCTTCAACTCATCCAGAACGCCGCAGCCCGTCTGGTGTTCAACCTTCCCAAGTTCTCTCACGTCACCCAGCTCCTCCGTTCTCTCCACTGGCTTCCAGTTGAAGCTCGCATCCGCTACAAGACCATGGTGCTTGCCTACGGAGCTGTGAGGGGAACGGCACCTCAGTACCTCCAGGCTCTGATCAGGCCCTACACCCAAACAAGGGCACTGCGTTCATCCACCTCTGGCCTGCTCGCCTCCCTACCACTGAGGAAGTACAGCTCCCGCTCAGCCCAGTCAAAACTGTTCGCTGCTCTGGCCCCCCAATGGTGGAACAAACTCCCTCACGACGCCAGGACAGCGGAGTCAATCACCACCTTCCGGAGACACCTGAAACCCCACCTCTTTAAGGAATACCTAGGATAGGATAAGCAATCCCTCTCACCCCCCCTTTAAGATTTAGATGCACTATTGTAAAGTGACTGTTCCACTGGATGTCATAAGGTGAATGCACCAATTTGTAAGTCGCTCTGGATAAGAGCGTCTGCTAAATGACTTAAATGTAAATGTAATTTCGCCCCCTAATTGATATCAGTGATTTATTGCTACTTGTCAAAACAACAGCATTTTGGTGCTTGTGCAGTTTATAAGGTGTTTGTATTAGTAAATACAAGTAATATGATTATTGTGGCAGATGTTTGTGTAGATAGTACATTTTATGTTTGGATTTCAATTTATCACAAACTTTTTCTGCATTTGGACTATTGATTTAGACACGTTAAAACTGTGACATTTGGGCTATCACACCTGAGCAAAATGTAGTTGAAAACATACAATTTAAGTTTGGTTTTAGTTGAAAGGGAAAGCTGAAAAGAAAACAATTTAATTTCAATGTACTTGCAGCCTGTACACATGGTCGCAGGCAGTATAATAAATTGATCTATAATCAATTTTATGAACAATCCTACATCACTCCAGGATTTATTTACAACATTCGAGTGCTAAATGACTTTATTCCAATACTGAAGAAGCATGACTCAAGTCACCTACTCATATTTCAAACATTCAGCCTGACAAAATATACATGTTTTATTATTCAATGACTGACCATTTAGTGAATTATTGCTAATACATATTAGCAAAAGGGTGTACATTTGGTTTTGATAGTTCACATTTACATTTCATGTAACATTTAGTAATCATAATTATTTATGTGACCAACTGACAATTTTGGGTACAATTACAGTGGGGCAAAAAAGTATTTAGTCAGCCACCAATTGTGCATGTTCTCCCACTTAAAAAGACAAGAGAGGTCTGTAATTTTCATCATAGGTACACTTCAACTATGACAGACAAAATGAGAAAAAAAATCCAGAAAATCACATTGTAGGATTTTGAATGAATTTATTTGCAAATTATGGTGGAAAATAAGTATTTGGTCACCTACAAACAAGCAAGATTTCTGGCTCTTACAGACCTGTAACTTCTTATTTAAGAGGCTCCTCTGTCCTCCACTCGTTACCTGCATTAATGGCACCTGTTTTAACTTATCAGTCCACAACCTCAAACAGTCACACTCCAAACTCCACTATGGCCAAGACCAGAGAGCTGTCAAAGGACACCAGAAACAAAATTGTAGACCTGCACCAGGCTGGGAAGACTGAATCTGCAATAGGTAAGCAGCTTGGTTTGAAGAAATCAACTGTGGGAGCAATTATTAGGAAATGGAAGACATACAAGACCACTGATAATCTCCCTCGATCTGGGGCTCCACGCAAGATCTCACCCCGTGGGGTCAAAATTACACAAGAACGGTGAGCAAAAATCCCAGAACCACACGGGGGGACCTAGTGAATGACCTGTAGAGAGCTGGGACCAAGGCAACAAAGCCTACCATCAGTAACACACTACTCTGCCAGGGACTCAAATCCTGCAGTGCCAGACTTGTCCCCCTGCTTAAGCCATTACATGTCCAGGCCCGTCTGAAGTTTGCTAGAGAGCATATGGATGATCCAGAAGAAGTTTGGGAGAATGTCATATGGTCAGATGAAACCAAAATAGAACTTTTTGGTAAAAACTCAACTCATTGTGTTTGGAGGACAAAGAATGCTGAGTTGCATCCAAATAACACCATACCTACTGTGAAGCATGGGGGTGGAAACATCATGCTTTGGGGCTGTTTTTCTGTAAAGGGACCAAGACGACTGATCCGTGTAAAGGAAAGAATGAATGGGGCCATGTATCGTGAGATTTTGAGTGAAAACTTCCTTCCAGCAGCAAAGGCATTGAAGATGGCTGGGTCTTTCAGCATGACAATGATCCCAAACACACCGCCTGGGCAACAAAGGAGTGGCTTCGTAAGAAGCATTTCAAGGTCCTGGAGTGGCCTAGCCAGTCTCCAGATCTCAACCCCATAGAAAATATTTGGAGGGAGTTGAAAGTCCGTGTTGCCCAGCAACAGCCCCAAACATCACTGCTCTAGAGATCTGCATCGAGGAATGGGCCAAAATACCAGCAACAGTGTGTGAAAACCTTGTGAAGACTTACAGAAAACGTTTGACCTCTGTCATTGCCAACAAAGGGTATATAAACAAAGTATTGAGATAAACTTTTGTTATTGACCAAATACTTATTTTCCACCATAATTTGCAAATAAATTCATTCAAAATCCTACAATGTGATTTTCTGGATTTTTTTTTCTCATTTTGTCTGTCATAGTTGAAGTGTACCTATGATGAAAATTACAGGCCTTAATATTGTAGAAGGTGAATCATTATAGTAGATTATAATGTGAAATGGAAGTTGTTTTCTGTTGGTAGTAAGCAAACCTGTCAAACAAAAACATAGGATATATTTGTTGTCTTAAGATTTGTATGAAAAATACTTATAATTCTCAGCAGACAGTATCTGCTGTAAAAACAGTACTCTTTGTGTAGAGACCAGGGTCTGGCCCTGAGGTCATCTCTCCCTGGTACCATATAGAACAGAAACATTAACTCAAATTCTGGAATGCGGTCTCCTAAGGTTTTATCACCCAAAAGACATTGTAAATCTCCTGTCAATGTTTTCTCCCAGAAGCCCATTCTCAGTAGAACACAGACACAGTAAGTCTAAGAACCCTCTATTCTGTTGCGTAAAACAACCATTTGATACAATAAAAGTATAATAACATAATCTTGCAAATTTTACTCTCACAGTGTCCACTGAAAGTTGACTAGTAAAAACAACTGGGACCTAAAAGACACCCACCATGAGACCCACTAAATCTGCCCAAGAAGCAGCAAACGAAAGAAAAACCCACAGCAAACTTAAAAACAGGAAGCAAACCAAAACGGTAGCGCAAATAAAGGTGTTGATTTGTCACATCTATCAAGACAACTGGAGCACTGGGCCAGACACTCTTAAATATAACCTGGGCCAGCTCAAGTGAAACACCTTCCCAACGAGATGGAAAAGCCAGCACAGGTGTAACACATACTGACTAAGGAGGTGACACCAATCAGTGCCTCCTATGTGCTAACGAGCTAACGAGCAATACATGCAAATGTCCAACCTCAAAACATAAATGGACAAACCAAAGCCTGTAACACCTTCCCCCTTAACCTTGTGACCCGTTCTATACATCTATTGTTTATCATATAGGTTGAAAGGAGAGTATCTTGGCTGTGAAAGGCCTTTATACTTTTGTCCCATGGGTCGACCAGCCATCATTATCGTAGAGCACTCAATTGATTATCTTTATGTATGTGCGTTGTATTAACCTGCCTCCGTATTAATATGTGAATAAAGATTTAGTTTAAGAATAACTCTGACTTGTGTGATAAGTTTGTTTCTCCTCATTTGATATTTAAGAAATTAACCACCACATTTGGCGACGGGGATGTGAATCTTGACTTGGTGACCGCTCCTGACGACCTGGGTAAATCGTGCACGAGGGATCCCTCAAACTTGGATTCTTAGGGAGACCACACTTCGGGAACGGAGCAGATGGACCCACCTTTGATCTGAGAGGCAGCGAGCCGAGTGGATACTACATCTCGAACGTAGTTAAAAAAGAAAAGTGAGCGAAACAAGTGGAGTTTTTAGAAAAGCCTCGTAGGCTCTGAGTGTGTATTCCTGTGTGAGGGGGCACCTGGGAGGTGTAAACAGGGCCCAGTTAGTAGGCTCTGAATGTGTATTCCTGTGTGAGGGGGGCACCTTGGAGGTGTAAACAGGGCCCAGACAGGAGGCTCTGAGTGTAAATGTATGAGTTACATTATCCTAGGAACTAACCATGAGATAGTGTGGATGACGGATCACCACCTCAAGCTGAACTTCGGCAAGACGGAGCTGCTCTTCCTCCCGGGGAAGGACTGCCCGTTCCATGATCTCGCCATCACGGTTGACAACTCCATTGTGTCCTCCTCCCAGAGCGCTAAGAACCTTGGCGTGATCCTGGACAACACCCTGTCGTTCTCAACTAACATCAAGGCGGTGGCCCGTTCCTGTAGGTTCATGCTCTACAACATCCGCAGAGTACGACCCTGCCTCACACAGGAAGCGGCACAGGTCCTAATCCAGGCACTTGTCATCTCCCGTCTGGATTACTGCAACTCGCTGTTGGCTGGGCTCCCTGCCTGTGCCATTAAACCCCTACAACTCATCCAGAACGCCGCAGCCCGTCTGGTGTTCAACCTTCCCAAGTTCTCTCACGTCACCCCGCTCCTCCACTCTCTCCACTGGCTTCCAGTTGAAGCTCGCATCCGCTACAAGACCATGGTGCTTGCCTACGGAGCTGTGAGGGGAACGGCACCTCAGTACCTCCAGGCTCTGATCAGGCCCTACACCCAAATAAGGGCACTGCGTTCATCCACCTCTGGCCTGCTCGCCTCCCTACCACTGAGGAAGTACAGTTCCCGCTCAGCCCAGTCAAAACTGTTCGCTGCTCTGGCTCCCCAATGGTGGAACAAACTCCCTCACGACGCCAGGACAGCGGAATCAATCACCACCTTCCGGAGACACCTGAAACCCCACCTCTTTAAGGAATACCTAGGATAGGATAAAGTAATCCTTCTCACCCCCCCCCTTAAAATATGTAGATGCACTATTGTAAAGTGGCTGTTCCACTGGATGTCATAAGGTGAATGCACCAATTTGTAAGTCGCTCTGGATAAGAGCGTCTGCTAAATGACTTAAATGTAAATGTAAATAGAAATGTGAAAATATTCTTGCAGGTTACAATATTGTAGAAAAACAACTAATTGATTAGGTATGTTTGGGAATAGCATTGTGTGACTGTGATATGAGAGTTGTGGAAATATGGAAATGAGTCTTCATCTGACGTTTGTATAGTAACATATAGAAATATGCTTAATCAGATGATTGAAATTTGGATAATAAGCGGGATGATATTTTAGAAAGCAGCGGAAGGTCTATAGTTCCTGGGGGGGCTTGATTTTGCTGTGGTCTCTGGGAGGTTAGAGAACCGTTGACGATCCCATGGTCATTGTCCGGGAAACAAACGTTTATTTTTGGTTCCACTGGGAGTTTGGAGAGCTGTTTCGTAGCTATGAAGTGTCCTTGGAAAAGCAAATGGAATGGTTGTCGTGAGTACCTCAATTTCTTACGTTTTATATGGATACTGTGAATAAATGAAAATATGATGAATTGTATTTGTGTATAGTGATTACTAGAGATTTGATAAAGTAATACTGAGATTATAATTAGATACAATTTAAACAACCCATATGTAGATGAACGTAGGTTTTTGAGTTGGTATCTTTAATGGATAATTTGATAAAGATGAGGTTTAAGCATTATTAAACAGTCTACAAAGTCTGGGCAGTTGTCTCAGAAACTGATGGGAGTGTGTCCACTTTAGGGTAAGTCACCCTAACGATGTAAGTATAAAACGCTTACTGGATTTTCTCCGTCTGGGTACTCCAATAAAACTGTCCTTACTTATTGATTTAAATTATTCACTGTTTTTTTAGTGGCACCACAAATGTGAATTCATATTTACAAAAAAAAGTGACAAAAAAAACACATGACAAAATTGCAACATTTCTGCAGACATGTCAGACCTTAATAAATAATACATTTACTTTGTATAGTGCTTTTCATGACATTTAAAAAAAAAAAAAAGATTTACAATAAAAACAACATACATTGAAAATTAATCATAGCTCAACTAACAACATCGTAGACTTGATGCTAAATACAGATTTTTCAGCTTTAGTGTGTATATCGTATCCACTTAGTTATGTTAGGAAGTTTTCCATCTTTATGACCGGCCCTGGTAACTTCACCCCAACTTATCTTATTCCCAGCACACAGTAACTTAACAACATAAGTGTTTTTCTGGCAACTTTGGGAAATTTCATGGAAAATAAAAAAATCCAGCCCTAGCAGAGCCCCAAGTCCCATGGGGACGTCCTCGAGGACGTGGATGTTCTCCCCATCAAAGGCCAGCGGGATTTCACTCTAATGGTGAAATGGATTTCCGCCGATGTGCAGTAAAGGAGTGAAGAGCGGTGAAATCAGTGTCAACAAAAGTTAGAGAAGATGAATACACATACAATTAACAAAGAACATAGCAGATGTTAAGCTGTAGTTTTATATAAGCATGCACACCTATGTTTATGAAGAAACAGATGATTTGTGCATAAGCATACCTTGTCATGGACATAAAGGCCACTGGGGTCCTCATTGAAAAGGTTGGGCAAGAGCAGGATCACTGCTGTGGTCTCCAGTCCTAGTAAAGTAAAGCAATGATCTTACTACACTTGCTAATTGTATTACAAAATACATTAGAGAAAGGGAAGGAATAAGAGCAAGTACCTCTTCTGTATTGTCCTTCAGGGACTGTCAAAATAGCAGGATGATGTCCTCCCCCTGGCCTCTCTACCTCTGCAAGTCCTTGAATTCTCTTTTTGTCTATATCCATTCCATGGACTTAATTCATTTCTGAGAAGATCTGAAAAGATCAATAGCACACATTTGTATGCTAATAGATTTCAGTTTGTATTGACTGCTATGTAGGTTAAATGTACACTTCAAATGCAGCTGTCCAACAACATATCTGTACCTTCTTCTTGATCCCAATTGCATTGTGTCCATGTTCTGTCCTATAAGAATTTCAAAGGAAGAGAAAATGTGTCAAAGAATAGTCTTACAAGCATTAAAACATACATATAAAATATATATTGAAAGATAAATGGCATCGACATACAATTGAATGCAAAATAGAAGAACATATTGGAGAAAGCACTATCCAATACAGTACTGCCATACAGTAACAGTACTGCCATACAGGCCTAATATCACATTTCAAGATATCTTTGTACACAAATTGTTCAATATTTTCTCAGGCTGACTTGAAAGATTATTTGCAATATTTTGCTGCGTGGCAATACTGTGTTATGATTCTGAAGGGCATTTATACAAAAGACGTAGTCTAGACACTGTATTAATACCATTATGCATTTGAATCCCATCTACAGCTTCCATCTAAGATATTAATTTCCCTCCACAAGGGGGCGTACATGTAACGTTTCCAAAATGGGATAGTATTGTAAATGTAACGTTTCCAAAATGGGATAGTATTGTAAATGTAACGTTTCCAAAATGGGATAGTAATGTACATGTAACGTTTCCAAATGGGATAGTATTGTACATGTAACGTTTCAAAAATGGGATAGTATTGTACATGAAACGTTTCCAAAATGGGATAGTATTGTCCATGTAGCGTTCCCAAAATGGGATAGTATTGTACATGTAACGTTATGCCCCCTTGTGAGTTAATAGTATTGTAATGACCTGACTAGATCATAAAGGAACAATTGTCCAGACAGGATTGAGTTTACGAATTGACGGTTTATTAAACCAATTTTATACAGGCTACTGTTTGGCCGTAGCCCACGCCAAATAAATGAAAGATAACCCACAAGCTAATCGTGAACTTCTCTTGTGAAGCCCAGACGAAAGAGAGAGAACAAAGTCTCAACCTGATCTTAAAACTTCCAATGCTCCATCCCCCTGCCCAACCCCCCTCCATGCCACTCCGCCAACAGCCAGGATGCTTTTAGTTAGTTAGTTAGTTAGCTAGTTCGTTATCACAAAAGTGAGAACTGCTCGAGATTGGAAAATTACATTAATGAAGTGGTCCTGTGTAGCTCAGTTGGTAGAGCATGGCGCTTGTAACGCCAGGGTAGTGGGTTCGATCCCCGGGACCACCCATACGTAGAATGTATGCACGCATGACTGTAAGTCGCTTTGGATAAAAGCGTCTGCTAAATGGCATATATTATTATATTTATATTATTATTATGAAGTGTAAAGCCATGTTGGCTTTATGGAAACGATATACAATATATGGGAAAGAATATAGTTGAGGGAAATAATCCAAACCTAGTTGTGCCTAGTTAGGACATAACCTTATCTAGCTAGATAACGGTACTGTACTGTAGCTCATACAACGCCGACGGTCAAACCCGGCTTTCTGATATTTACGGTAATTAACTATAGTAACGTTATGGAAGATATTCACAGAAAACTGTCATTCTCTTCGTTATTCATTACTCATGTGTTATATTATTATATATAAATTATTTTGAGATATATTCAGAGACAAACATCAACCCAAACGTAACCTTTTTAACTTGTTGTCGCATCCAAACTTGTCACCATTGTTTTCAGTTGTAATTACGAAGTTCCCAGAAGAAGTCCAGCAACAACGGAGGTTCCTCGATGAACCCACCTTCTAACAAGTTCTTTTAAGAACCTTTTGGGGCTGTTTTTCATTGACCAAGAACCCCACGGTTCTTAGGGCATCTGAGAACAACTCCAGTTGAACCCTTCATTTTTAGAGTTGTTGTCGGCTCTATTTACTCTCAGATTCAAAACATGATGATTAGCATAAACGATCAAGTCAGCTGCTGCTGCTCCAATACTGTATGAGGTGAGACGGTGAACTGATGTTGATCTGGGCAGTCAGTCATTCATTCTGTACTATGAGTCTGGTCTATCATTGTTAGTATTGAAAAAGCCTACTGCACATTGTGGTGGAAATTCTAACCAATCAGGAGAGACTTTGTTATTTCTTCATACAATCAACCTTTATTTGATAAGAATTGCAATAATGTAGCTGGTCAGCCGTACATTCTGAGGTGGAAGGCCGAGAGCTCGATGACACAAGGAGTTCAGAAGCTTATATAGTATATCTTGTGCACATAGAAAACACGTGATCTTTGTATGTGTCCATGTGTGGAGAACGAGACACAGACTAACTGTGAATTGGTCGTCTCGTTCTGTAGCAACAGCTAGTTATTCTAGTCTTCCAGTGAGGTGTCAAAACAACAGGAAATCACTGTAGACACAGTTCCTCTGAAGTAGATCAATGGTTCCCTGAATTGGGCCAAGCAAGCGTCTTTGACCTGTCTGCCCAGAAGGTGTTTCTAGAGCTAGTCTGGAGATAAATCAGACCAGCCTGAACTGTGTGATATAGTAGGGAGTTGAAGTTTCTGTAGAGATAAATCAGACCAGCCTGAACTGTGTGATGTAGTAGGGAGTTGTAGTTTCTCTAGAGATACATCAGATTCAGACTGAACTGTGTGATGGATTAGGGAGTTGTAGTTTACAACAGGTCAATATTCTATTTAGTTTAGCGCATAAAACATTGTAATTAACTTCAATGACCACAATCCACTGCTCACTTGTCTTGTCTGTGTTTCTTTTACACCTGTTAAGTTCTAAATAAAGAGTAAAAACTCAGACGATAAGAAAAGCTCAAACCACGTTTATTCACCCACTGAGTCACAGCTGCATAAGACCAAGACATATTCACACTCACGCTGATATTTAACCCTTTATGCTGAGTCTCCTCCTTACTGGTATTTAACCCTTTATGCTGAATCTCCTCCTTACTGCTATTTAACCCTTCATGCTGAGTCTCCTCCTCACACCTCTGTTGCTAGGCAGAATTTTAGTCACATCAGTTCTTCCTCACTTCATCTGACCTCAGCCTAAATTCCTCCCTACTTCCCACCTCACGGCTGTCCTGTTGACTTGTTCCAGACTGTGGCCCTTCTCCTCATCACCTCATGGCTGTCCTGTTGACTTGTTCCAGACTGTGGCCCTTCTCCTCCCCACCTCACGGCTGTCCCGTTGACTTGTACCGGACTGTGGCCCTTCTCCTTCCCACCTCACGGCTGTCCTGTTGACTTGTTCCAGACTGTAGCCCTTCTCCTCCCCACCTCACGGCAATCCTGTTGACTTGTTCTCCTTCCATAGGATCCCTGACGTCCAACAATAACACATTCTGACAGAATGTGAACGTTCTACATTCCCCTCTCTCAAACAGTGACATGAAAAATGATATTTAATATTTTCAAGTTCAGAAGTCAGAACCCATCACCTGATATGTAAAAGAGAGAAGAATGCACAATGGTCAATGCTATCCGGGTTCCTTGGGACATCCCTACCCTAAACCCTTTTAAATGTCAACCTCAATGGGTTAGGGACGTCCCAAGGATTTCTCTACATGAAAATACATGATCTAAGTGATTGATAGTTAGTATTCAGCAGTCACAAAGCCTTATTTCCTTTAATGAACTACTAAGATAGTGATTTTGTCAGCCAGCAGACAGCAGCTCTACACTTTATTGACTGACTGATCCATTCATCCTTCCATCCCTCCTCAGTGTTCCTCTCCTCTGAAGACCCAGTGAGGGTGGAGCTCAGTCAGAGAGCTGTTGAGGGACTGGTTAGGAAGAACACTTCTACAGCCAGAGAGGTGAGAGGTCACACATGGTTTAGATGGTAAATACGTATGTCCCCTTCGAAGTTCATCGCGTCAGCAAAAGGTAATATATTCCATCTATGTTTATTTACATTAGTGCAAATTTTCCACTGATATTGGTGTAATTTCTCACCCCTTTTGGCTGTATGAACGTTAATTTCCTCTCAGGCACACACATTTGTTCTTTGTTATTATGAAGGTAATTTGTGTAAAATGTACTTTTCAACACTCATTCACCCCATCTCATTACATTGCTTATGCATATTCAGAATTCACATTTAGGTGCCAGGTGTAAGAGGCCATAGATGCTCCATATCCATTACTTTGAATGTTTTCTATAATATGACTGAATGTGTTTATTTCTGTGTTGAAGGGGCAGTCAAGAAATGGAACGGCAAGGCCACAGAACATGACATAATCAGAGCTGTGGGAGACCAACTTAAGCCCCTGGTAGAGCCGGGGGTGGTGTTTACCGCTCAACCACGCCTTCAGCAGGCTGGAAAAGTGGGATCGATCTGGTTGATCCATTTGTTTGTTTCTGTTTTCAGTAGTTGAATCCTTTGACATGGGATTGATACTGATTGTCATACTAAGAAGGACCAAGAGTCTTTCGATTGGTCAGTCATTGGGTTCATATATATATATATATATTTATCTCACTAACTTTAAGCATCAGCTGTCAGAGCAGCTTACAGATCATTGCACCTGTACACAGCCCATCTGTAAATCGGAACACCCAACTACCTCATCCCCGTATTGTTTTTTATTTTTGCTCCTTTGCACCCCAGTATCTCTACTTGCACATTCATCACTCCAGTGTTTAATTGCTGAATTGTAATTATTTTGCCACTAAGGCCTATTTATTGCCTAAACTCCATTTGCAAACACTATATATTGATTTTCTGTTGTGTTACTGACTGTACTTTTGTTTATCTCATGTGTAACTCGGTGTTGTTTTTGTCGCACTGCTTTGCTTTATCTTGGCCAGGTCACAGTTGTAAATTAGAAGTTGTTCTCAACTGACCTACCTGGTTAAATGAAGGTGAAATAAAAATATTTTGTTGTTGGAATCAAATCAAGCTTTATTTATATAGCACATTTCAGGCATGAATGCAACACAATGAAAATAAAAACATATTTAGTACACAACAGAAGAATAAAGAGCACCCTAAGGAAATTCCATTGATTAAAATATTAATCGTATGCAATATCTGTCATGTTTTGTCTTATATTGTCTTGTCATTTTGCTTTTCCTTCTGTTCGTTTTCCCCCTGCTGGTCTTTTTAGGTTCGTTCCCCTTTTTCTCTCTCCCTCTTCTCTCTATCGTTCCGTTCCTGCTCCCAGCTGTTCCTATTCCCCTAATCAATCATTTAGTCTTCCCACACCTGTTCCCTATCTTTTCCCCTGATTAGAGTCCCTATTTCTCCCCTTGTTTTCCGTTTCTGTCCTGTCGGATCCTTGTCTATTGTTCACCGTGCTGTGTCTTTGTATCGCCCTGTCGTGTCGTGTTTCCCTCAGATGCTGCGTGGTGAGCAGGTGTCTGAGTCTGCTACGGTCAAGTGCCTTCCCGAGGCAACCTGCAGTTTATTATCGAGTCTCCAGTCAGTTCTCGTGATTACGAGTGAAATTGTTTTTATGCTTTATTTACCGCTCCGATTTGTCTAGGAGTATTGCTATTTCCTTAAACTGGATTAAAGACTCTGTTTTCGCCAAGTCGCTTTTGGGTCCTCATTCACCTGCATAACAGAAGGATCCGACCAAAGAATGGACCCAGCGACTACAGACGCTCGTAACACTGCCGTCGAGATCCAAGGAGCCATGCTCGGCAGACACGAGCAGGAATTGTCTGCTGCTCGTCATGCCATGGAGAACCTGGCCGCTCAGATTTCCGACCTCTCTGGACAGTTCCAGAGTCTTCGTCTCGTGCCACCTGTTACTTCCTGGTCTGCCGAGCCTCCGGAACCTAGGGTTAATAACCCACCTTGCTACTCCGGGCAGCCCAAGGAGTGCCGCTCCTTTCTCACCCAGTGTGATATTGTGTTCTCTCTCCAACCCAACACATACTCTAGAGAGAGAGCTCGGGTTGCTTACGTCATTTCACTCCTTACTGGCCGGGCTCGAGAGTGGGGCACAGCTATCTGGGAGGCAAGGGCTGATTGTTCAAACAATTACCAGAACTTTAAAGAGGAGATGATTCGGGTTTTTGACCGTTCAGTTTTTGGTAGGGAGGCTTCTAGGGCCCTGGCTTCCCTATGCCAAGGTGATCGATCCATAACGGATTACTCTATAGAGTTTCGCACTCTTGCTGCCTCTAGTGACTGGAACGAGCCGGCGCTGCTCGCTCGTTTTCTGGAGGGACTCCACGCAGTGGTCAAAGATGAGATTCTCTCCCGGGAGGTTCCTTCCAGTGTGGACTCTTTGATTGCTCTCGCCATCCGCATAGAACGACGGGTAGATCTTCGTCACCAAGCTCGTGGAAGAGAGCTCGCGTCAACGGTGTTTCCCTGCTCCGCATCGCAACCATCTCCCTCCTCTGGCTCAGAGACTGAGCCTATGCAGCTGGGAGGTATTCGCATCTCGACTAAGGAGAGGGAACGGAGGATCACCAACCGCCTGTGCCTCTATTGCGGATTTGATGGACATTTTGTCAATTCATGTCCAGTAAAAGCCAGAGCTCATCAGTAAGCGGAGGGCTACTGGTGAGCGCTACTACTCAGGTCTCTCCATCAAGATCCTGTACTACTATGTCGGTCCATCTACGCTGGACCGGTTCGGGTGCTACATGCAGTGCCTTGATAGACTCTGGGGCTGAGGGTTGTTTCATGGACGAAGCATGGGCTCGGAAACATGACATTCCTTTCAGACAGTTAGACAAGCCTACGCCCATGTTCGCCTTAGATGGTAGTCATCTTCCCAGTATCAGATTTGAGACACTACCTTTAACCCTCACAGTATCTGGTAACCACAGTGAGACTATTTCTTTTTTGATTTTTCGTTCACCTTTTACACCTGTTGTTTTGGGTCATCCCTGGCTAGTATGTCATAATCCTTCTATTAATTGGTCTAGTAATTCTATCCTATCCTGGAACGTTTCTTGTCATGTGAAGTGTTTAATGTCTGCCATCCCTCCCATTTCTTCTGTCCCCACTTCTCAGGAGGAACCTGGCGATTTGACAGGAGTGCCGGAGGAATATCATGATCTGCGCACGGTCTTCAGTCGGTCCCGAGCCAACTCCCTTCCTCCTCACCGGTCGTATGATTGTAGTATTGATCTCCTTCCGGGGACCACTCCTCCTCGGGGTAGACTATACTCTCTGTCGGCTCCCGAACGTAAGGCTCTCGAGGATTATTTGTCTGTGTCTCTTGACGCCGGTACCATAGTGCCTTCTTCCTCTCCGGCCGGGGCGGGGTTTTTTTTTTGTTAAGAAAAAGGACGGTACTCTGCGCCCCTGCGTGGATTATCGAGGGCTGAATGACATAACGGTTAAGAATCGTTATCCGCTTCCCCTTATGTCATCAGCCTTCGAGATTCTGCAGGGAGCCAGGTGCTTTACTAAGTTGGACCTTCGTAACGCTTACCATCTCGTGCGCATCAGAGAGGGGGACGAGTGGAAAACGGCGTTTAACACTCCGTTAGGGCATTTTGAGTACCGGGTTCTGCCGTTTGGTCTCGCCAATGCGCCAGCTGTTTTTCAGGCATTAGTTAATGATGTTCTGAGAGACATGCTGAACATCTTTGTTTTTGTCTACCTTGACGATATCCTGATTTTTTCACCGTCACTCGAGATTCATGTTCAGCACGTTCGACGTGTTCTCCAGCGCCTTTTAGAGAATTGTCTCTACGTGAAGGCTGAGAAGTGCTCTTTTCATGTCTCCTCCGTTACTTTTCTCGGTTCCGTTATTTCCGCTGAAGGCATTCAGATGGATTCCGCTAAGGTCCAAGCTGTCAGTGAGTGGCCCATTCCAAGGTCACGTGTCGAGTTGCAGCGCTTTCTAGGTTTCGCTAATTTCTATCGGCGTTTCATTCGTAATTTCGGTCAAGTTGCTGCCCCTCTCACAGCTCTTACTTCTGTCAAGACGTGTTTTAAGTGGTCCGGTTCCGCCCAGGAGCTTTTGATCTTCTAAAAGAACGTTTTACGTCCGCTCCTATCCTCGTTACTCCTGACGTCACTAGACAATTCATTGTCGAGGTTGACGCTTCAGAGGTAGGCGTGGGAGCCATTCTATCCCAGCGCTTCCAGTCTGACGATAAGGTTCATCCTTGCGCTTATTTTTCTCATCGCCTGTCGCCATCTGAACGCAACTATGATGTGGGTAACATGAACTGCTCGCCATCCGCTTAGCCCTAGGCGAATGGCGACAGTGGTTGGAGGGGGCGACCGTTCCTTTTGTCGTTTGGACAGACCATAAGAACCTTGAGTACATCCGTTCTGCCAAACGACTTAATGCTCGTCAAGCTCGTTGGGCGTTATTTTTCGCTCATTTCGAGTTTGTGATTTCTTACCGTCCGGGTAGCAAGAACACCAAGCCTGATGCCTTATCCCGTCTTTTTTAGTTCTTCTGTGGCTTCTACTGATCCCGAGGGATTCTTCCTTATGGGCGTGTTGTCGGGTTGACAGTCTGGGGAATTGAAAGACAGGTTAAGCAAGCACTCACGCACACTGCGTCGCCGTGCGCTTGTCCTAGTAACCTTCTTTTCGTTCCTGTTTCCACTCGTCTGGCTGTTCTTCAGTGGGCTCACTCTGCCAAGTTAGCTGGTCATCCCGGTGTTCGAGGCACTCTTGCTTCTATTCGCCAGCGCTTTTGGTGGCCGACTCAGGAGCGTGACACGCGCCGTTTCGTGGCTGCTTGTTCGGACTGCGCGCAGACTAAGTCAGGTAACTCTCCTCCTGCCGGTCGTCTCAGACCGCTCCCCATTCCTTCTCGACCATGGTCTCACATCGCCCTAGACTTCATTACCGGTCTGCCTTTGTCTGCGGGGAAGACTGTGATTCTTACGGTTGTCGATAGGTTCTCTAAGGCGGCACATTTCATTCCTCTCGCTAAACTTCCTTCCGCTAAGGAGACGGCACAAATCATCATCGAGAATGTGTTCAGAATTCATGGCCTCCCGTTAGACGCCGTTTCAGACAGAGGTCCGCAATTCACGTCACAGTTTTGGTGGGAGGTCTGTCGTTTGATTGGTGCGTCCGTCAGTCTCTCTTCCGGGTTTCATCCCCAGTCTAACGGTCAAGCAGAGAGAGCCAATCAGACGATTGGTCGCATACTACGCAGCCTTTCTTTCAGAAACCCTGCGTCTTGGGCAGAACAGCTCCCCTGGGCAGAATACGCTCACAACTCGCTTCCTTCGTCTGCTACCGGGTTATCTCCGTTTCAGAGTAGTCTGGGTTACCAGCCTCCTCTGTTCTCATCCCAGCTTGCCGAGTCCAGTGTTCCCTCCGCTCAAGCATTTGTCCAACGTTGTGAGCGCACCTGGAGGAGGGTGAGGTCTGCACTTTGCCGTTACAGGGCACAGACTGTGAGAGCCGCAAATAAACGTAGGATTAAGAGTCCTAGGTATTGTTGCGGCCAGAGAGTGTGGCTTTCCACTCGCAACCTTCCTCTTACGACAGCTTCTCGTAAGTTGACTCCGCGGTTCATTGGTCCGTTCCGTGTCTCCCAGGTCGTCAATCCTGTCGCTGTGCGACTGCTTCTTCAGCGACATCTTCGTCGCGTCCATCCTGTCTTCCATGTCTCCTGTGTCAAGCCCTTTATTCGCACCCCCGTTCGTCTTCCCTCCCCCCCCCTCCCGTCCTTGTCGAGAGCGCACCTATTTACAAGGTACGTAGGATCATGGACATGCGTTCTCTGGGACGGGGTCACCAATACTTAGTGGATTGGGAGGGTTACGGTCCGGAGGAGAGGAGTTGGGTTCCGTCTCGGGACGTGCTGGACCGTTCACTGATTGATGATTTCCTCCGTTGCCGCCAGGATTCCACCTCGAGTGCGCCAGGAGGCGCTCGGTGAGTGGGGGGGTACTGTCATGTTTTGTCTTATATTGTCTTGTCATTTTGCTTTTCCTTCTGTTCGTTTTCCCCCTGCTGGTCTTTTTAGGTTCGTTCCCCTTTTTCTCTCTCCCTCTCTCTCTCTCTTCTCTCTATCGTTCCGTTCCTGCTCCCAGCTGTTCCTATTCCCCTAATCAATCATTTAGTCTTCCCACACCTGTTCCCTATCTTTTCCCCTGATTAGAGTCCCTATTTCTCCCCTTGTTTTCCGTTTCTGTCCTGTCGGATCCTTGTCTATTGTTCACCGTGCTGTGTCTTTGTATCGCCCTGTCGTGTCGTGTTTCCCTCAGATGCTGCGTGGTGAGCAGGTGTCTGAGTCTGCTACGGTCAAGTGCCTTCCCCCGAGGCAACCTGCAGTTTATTATCGAGTCTCCAGTCAGTTCTCGTGATTACGAGTGAAATTGTTTTTATGCTTTATTTACCGCTCCGATTTGTCTAGGAGTATTGCTATTTCCTTAAACTGGATTAAAGACTCTGTTTTCGCCAAGTCGCTTTTGGGTCCTCATTCACCTGCATAACAATATCCAACCCAAAATATAAGCTTGTTTTTTGGAGGGGTTCTGAAAGACACTATGAGGGTGTCCACTGAAAATTGACTAGTAACAACAATTGGGACCTAAAAGACACCCACTAAATCGGCCCAGGAACAGGCAAACAAAAGAAAAACTATACTAACAAACTTAAAGACAGGAAGCAAACCAAAAAGGTGGTTAAAATAATTTATTACCATCAATACCATTCATACTATTACAAAATCATAATTCTCATTCATTCTTAATTAATTCTATTTACAAAAATATCAAACAAAAACAAACCTCAGGGGAGCATCGTCCCTCCCCGTCATACCTAACCAATACCTAACCCTTTCCCTATCTCCCCTTCCCTAATCTATCCCCTTACCAAACTCACTCTAACACTCCCAGCCCTAAACCCCCTTTCCACCTCTCCCGTGCCGCATGCTTCCCCCACTTCCTCTCCTCCCTCTTCATCCTCCCCCTCAAATCACCTTCCACCCTTCTCACTATCCCTTCCACCCCCAATCTCTCCCTGTCTTGACTAAATTCTGCCTGGCTTCCCACAGTCCCTTTTTAAAGAGACTCATGAGAAGCCAGAGCAGAAACCTGTCCCTATCTGTTCCCTTTGCTCTCCCTATGCCTCTCTCTAGCCTAGCCCATGTCAAAACAAAATCCCTCCTAACCACACCTAGCATCACCCGTGCCCTAGCCCATACTTGTCCGGCACAGGCACAGTCCCAGAAGGCATGGCGCACAGTCTCCTCCCTGCCACAAGCAGATCTTGGACAGGTGGGGGATCGCACCACACTATACCGGTACAAGATGGAAAGAACCGGCAAGCACTTATGGAGGCCCAACCAATTCAGGTCCTTGAGCCCGTTGTCCAGGCCCCGCGCCTGCACTCCCTCCCAGACCACTGACGAGATGCTCGCTACAGGCGCAGGACTCCCTGCCTGCCTAACCTCTTCGTACAGGTGCCTGTGATCTAAACCTACTCGGGCAACTTCAACCTTGGGGTGCGCACGAAGCCACTTTGCCGCATGGCCAAAGTGCCACGGCAGCTGTTCCGCCCGAGGACCCGCGTTAGACCACACCATTACGCTTCTCGCCTGATACGAGAAAAACACCCGCAGGAGGTAACCGGACGGGTGTATCACTGGCTGAGCAAGCTCCGCTAACAAGAAAGAAACAAAAATTGAGTCCAGCTTGAGGGGGAAATGTGGTACCCCCCTACCTCCCTCCCCGATGGGACAGATCATGCGTGCCCTGGCGACCCACTCGCACCTGCCACTCCACATAAACTGAAACACAAGCCTCACTAGAGGCCTCCTCAGACAAGCCGGCAATGGGTAGATGTACGCCAAATACAAAAGAGACGGCAACACATCCACCTTTAGGACCAGGACTTTGCCCATAAAAGACAAATACCTAGCCTTCCACATTGCTAGCTTCCTCTGTACCACTGCGATACGCATGTTCCAGTTTAGCGTCGCTGAGCCGGAGGTCTCAAAATGAACCCCGAGAATCCTCAGGGCCCCTTCACAGAGAGATAACCCCCCAGGCACATCCGTTCTACCGCGCCATCTTCCGAAAAACTTGACGGAAGACTTTGCAAGGCTCAGAACTGCTCCCGACGCTCGGGTGAAATCCCCAAAGATGGCAAGGGACCTTATCAGGCACGAGTCCTTGCACAACAGCAAGGAAGTGTCGTCGGCGTACTGCGTCATCTTAACACGCAGCCCACCACTTCCAGGGATCAACAAGCCTTCCACCCCTGTGTCTGCCCTAATGGCAGCCCCCAGAGGCTCCATGTACAGAACGAAGAGGAGAGCCGAGAGTGGGCATCCCTGCCTGACCCCAGACGTGAGGTCAAAAACGTCACCTAAGTGACTATTTACACTAACTCGACACCCCGCTCCGACATATAAAGTACGGATCCATCCTATAAACTTCTCCCCAAATCCTAATCTACCTAACACCCTGAATAGAAAAGATATATTCACGCGATCAAAAGCTTTCGCCTGATCTAGCGCTGCTACCATTAAAGGCAGCCCTCTATCTTCAACCCAAGCGATGGAATCCCTGATCAACTGTAGGTTCCATCTTATAGAGCGGCCCTCTACCCCACACGTCTGATCCTCATGAACGACGTAGGGAAGGGCTGTGCGCAACCGGTCTGCTAAAACCTTTGCAAGAATCTTGTAATCTACGCACAGCATGGTCAATGGCCGCCAGTTGCCAAGGTCAGTTGCTTCCCCCTTCTTATAAAGAAGTGACAGCACACCAACAGCCATTGATCCCCCCGGGACCACCGTCTCAAGGATGGCCTTCAAGACTTCGAGAACCACTGGTCCAAGTATACCCCAAAACTTGAGGTATACTTGTAGCTCAGTTGGTAGAGCATGGTAGAGCATGGCACTTGTAACGCCAGGGTAGTGGGTTCGATCCCCGGGACCACCCATATGTAGAATGTATGTACACATGACTGTAAGTCACTTTGGATAAAAGCGTCTGCTAAATGCAAAAAGACAGGCTTTTGAAAAATTAACTATTTTTCATAAAATTGTACAGTTATCTTAGCTAGCTGAATTGCTAGCAGAATTGTTTACTTGTTGCTAAGCAGTTGCTCGGGACTCTTCTGGAAGAAGCTAGCTAGCTTACAAAGAATAACAACAAAAAATATCTAGTTAACAGAAGAAAGGAAGACAAAATAAGGACAAAAGAAGGACAGAAGAAAAAGGAAAAGAAAGAGGACAACATAGTGAAACAGTACTTCTATTGCAACTTGTATTTCGTCGTCCTAACGTAGTCTACACTGCTATCTTCCCAGCAGCTAGCCAGCTAGCATACGTCCACCGTCTACCGAATTGCAGCACTGTAGAAACTATTACACTCAACTGAACGACTTGATTAGTGTAGTGTTAGCTAGCTACATAGTTGTCTTTGCTGTCTTCGTATCCAAGATAATTGTGTAGTTTAGAGCGTGTAGTCTTAGAGTGATTATCTTAATTTACTGAGGTTAGCTAGCCAGCTATTTGTCGTCCTTAACGTAGGAGACACTGCTAGCTAGCCAACAGCTAGCCAACGTCTACTGAATAGAACTTCCGCACTCAACAACCCGGTCGCTTTCCGCTTCGCTCCACAGGTAGTATCACATTTTTCATTTCATTTCATTACAGCACAACGGTTTGATTTGTTTGATCGTAGCTAGCTACATAGCTAGCTACATAGCCGTCTGTGTATCAAAGATAATTGTTGTCGTTCTTTTAACGCAACGTAACGTAATCAACACTGCTAGCTAGCCAGCTAGCCCCCGAATAGCAGCACTGTAGAAACTATTACACTCAACGGAACAACTTGATTAGTGTAGTGTCAACAACGCAGCCACTGCCAGCTAGCCTACAAAGTCAACAACGCAGCCACTGCCAGCTAGCCTACTTCAGCGGTACTGTATCATTTTAATCATTTTAGTCAATAAGATTCTTGCTACGTAAGCTTAACTTTCTGAACATTTGAGACGTGTAGTCCACTTGTCATTCCAATCTCCTTGCATTAGCGTAGCCTCTTCTGTAGCCTGTCAACAATGTGTCTGTCTATCCCTGTTCTCTCCTCTCTGCACAGACCATACAAACGCTCCACACCGCGTGGCCGCTGCCACCCTAATCTGGTGGTCCCAGCGCGCACGACCCACGTGGAGTTCCAGGTCTCCGGTAGCCTCTGGAACTGCCGATCTGCAGCCAACAAGGCAGAGTTCATCTCAGCCTATGCCTCCCTCCAGTCCCTCGACTTCTTGGCACTGACAGAAACATGGATCACCACAGATAACACTGCTACTCCTACTGCTCTCTCTTCGTCCGCCCACGTGTTCTCGCACACCCCGAGAGCTTCTGGTCAGCGGGGTGGTGGCATCGGGATCCTTATCTCTCCCAAGTGGTCATTCTCTCTTTCTCCCCTTACCCATCTGTCTATCGCCTCCTTTGAATTTCATGCTGTCACAGTTACCAGCCCTTTCAAGCTTAACATCCTTATCATTTATCGCCCTCCAGGTCCCCTCGGAGAGTTCATCAATGAGCTTCATGCCTTGATAAGCTCCTTTCCTGAGGATGGCTCACCTCTCACAGTTCTGGGCGACTTTAACCTCCCCACGTCTACCTTTGACTCATTCCTCTCTGCCTCCTTCTTTCCACTCCTCTCCTCTTTTGACCTCACCCTCTCACCTTCCCCCCTACTCACAAGGCAGGCAATACGCTCGACCTCATCTTTACTAGATGCTGTTTTTCCACTAACCTCATTGCAACTCCCTCCAAGTCTCCGACCACTACCTTGTATCCTTTTCCCTCTCGCTCTCATCCAACACTTCCCACACTGCCCCTACTCGGATGGTATCGCGCCGTCCCAACCTTCGCTCTCTCTCCCCCGCTACTCTCTCCTCTTCCATCCTATCATCTCTTCCCTCTGCTCAAACCTTCTCCAACCTATCTCCTGATTCTGCCTCCTCAACCCTCCTCTCCTCCCTTTCTGCATCCTTTGACTCTCTATGTCCCCTATCTTCCAGGCCGGCTCGGTCCTCCCTCCCGCTCCGTGGCTTGACGACTCATTGCGAGCTCACAGAACAGGGCTCCGGGCAGCCGAGCGGAAATGGAGGAAAACTCGCCTCCCTGCGGACCTGGCATCCTTTCACTCCCTCCTCTCTACATTTTCCTCCTCTGTCTCTGCTGCTAAAGCCACTTTCTACCACTCTAAATTCCAAGCATCTGCCTCTAACCCTAGGAAGCTCTTTGCCACCTTCTCCTCCCTCCTGAATCCCCCCTCCTCCTCTCTCTGCAGAGGACTTCGTCAACCATTTTGAAAAGAAGGTCGACGACATCCGATCCTCGTTTGCTAAGTCAAACGACACCGCTGGTTCTGCTCACAGTGCCCTACCCTGTGCTCTGACCTCTTTCTCCCCTCTCTCTCCAGATGAAATCTCGCGTCTTGTGACGGCCGGCCGCCCAACAACCTGCCCGCTTGACCCTATCCCCTCCTCTCTTCTCCAGACCATTTCCGGAGACCTTCTCCCTTACCTCACCTCGCTCATCAACTTATCCCTGACCGCTGGCTACGTCCCTTCCGTCTTCAAGAGAGCGAGAGTTGCACCCCTTCTGAAAAAACCTACACTCAATCCCTCCGATGTCAACAACTACAGACCAGTATCCCTTCTTTCTTTTCTCTCCAAAACTCTTGAACGTGCCGTCCTTGGTCAGCTCTCCCGCTATCTCTCTCAGAATGACCTTCTTGATCCAAATCAGTCAGGTTTCAAGACTAGTCATTCAACTGAGACTGCTCTTCTCTGTATCACGGAGGCGCTCCGCACCGCTAAAGCTAACTCTCTCTCCTCTGCTCTCATCCTTCTAGACCTATCGGCTGCCTTCGATACTGTGAACCATCAGATCCTCCTCTCCACCCTCTCCGAGTTGGGCATCTCCGGCGTGGCCCACGCTTGGATTGCGTCCTACCTGACAGGTCGCTCCTACCAGGTGGCGTGGCGAGAATCTGTCTCCTCACCATGCGCTCTCACCACTGGTGTCCCCCAGGGCTCTGTTCTAGGCCCTCTCCTATTCTCGCTATACACCAAGTCACTTGGCTCTGTCATAACCTCACATGGTCTCTCCTATCATTGCTATGCAGACGACACACAATTAATCTTCTCCTTTCCCCCTTCTGATGACCAGGTGGCGAATCGCATCTCTGGCAGACATATCAGTGTGGATGACGGATCACCACCTCAAGCTGAACTTCGGCAAGACGGAGCTGCTCTTCCTCCCGGGGAATCAAATCAAATCAAATTTTATTTGTCACATACACATGGTTAGCAGATGTTAATGCGAGTGTAGCGAAATGCTTGTGCTTCTAGTTCCGACAATGCAGTGATAACCAACAAGTAATCTAACTAACAATTCCAAAAAAAACTACTGTCTTATACACAGTGTAAGGGGATAAGGAACATGTACATAAGGATATATGAATGAGTGATGGTACAGAGCAGCATACAGTAGATGGTATCGAGTACAGTATATACATATGAGATGAGTGTGTAGACAAAGTAAACAAAGTGGCATAGTTAAAGTGGCTAGTGATACATGTGTTACATAAGGATGCAGTCGATGTTGTAGAGTACAGTATATACATATGCATATGAGATGAATAATGTAGGGTAAGTAACATTATATAAGGTAGCATTGTTTAAAGTGGCTAGTGATATATATATATATATATATATATTTACATCATTTCCATCAATTCCCATTATTAAAATGGCTGGAGTTGGGTCAGTGTCAATGACAGTGTGTTGGCAGCAGCCACTCAATGTTAGTGGTGGCTATTTAACAGTCTGATGGCCTTGAGATAGAAGCTGTTTTTCAGTCTCTCGGTCCCAGCTTTGATGCACCTGTACTGACCTCGCCTTCTGGATGATAGCGGGGTGAACAGGCAGTGGTTCGGGTGGTTGATGTCCTTGATGATCTTTATGGCCTTTCTGTAACAACGGGTGGTGTAGGTGTCCTGGAGGGCAGGTAGTTTGCCCCCGGTGATGCGTTGTGCAGTCCTCACTACCCTCTGGAGAGCCTTACGGTTGAGGGCGGAGCAGTTGCAGGCGGTGATACAGCCCGCCAGGATGCTCTCGATTGTGCATCTGTAGAAGTTTGTGAGTGCTTTTGGTGACAAGCCGAATTTTTTCAGCCTCCTGAGGTTGAATAGGCGCTGCTGCGCGACGCTGTCAGTGTGAGTGGACCAATCAGATTGTCTGTGATGTGTGCAGGAACTCTCCCTCTGCTGTTTCCTGAAGTCCACAATCATCTCCTTAGTTTTGTTGACGTTGAGTGTGAGGTTATTTTCCTGACACCACACTCCAAGGGCCCTCACCTCCTCCCTGTAGGCCGTCTCGTTTGTTGGTAATCAAGCCTCAGAACGCACCCTTGTGGGGCCCCGTGTTGAGGATCAGCGGGGAGGAGATGTTGTTGCCACCCTCACCACCTGGGGCGGCCAGAAGTCCAGTGTTGCTGTGATCTCGAGCTTGATGACGAGCTGGAGGGTACTATGGTGTTGAATGCCAGCATTCTCACATAGGTATTCCTCTTGTCCAGGTGGGTTAGGGCAGTGTGCAGTGTGGTTGAGATTGCATCGCCTTGACTCTCAAAGCACTTCATGATGACGGAAGTGAGTGCTACGGGGCGGTAGTCGTTTAGCCAACAGGAACAATGGTGGCCCTCTTGAAGCATGTGGGAACAGCAGACTGGTATAGGGATTGATTGAATATGTCCGGAACACGAAATGTCTTACTCACCTCGGCTGCAGTGAAGGAGAGACCGCAGGCCGTGTCAGTGGCACTCCTGTCCGTGAAGTAGTCCGTGATTGACTGTAGACCCTGCCACATGCCTCTTGTGTCTGAGCCATTGAATTGAGATTCCACTTTGTTGTTTAATAGCCTTATAGCTGCAGTCATCCTGGTAGCAGTCGTAGTGAACAGGGTACAGGAGGGCTCAGAACGCACCCTTGTGGGGCCCCGTGTTGAGGGGGGCGGCCCGTCAGGACGGTGGACGAGCTTGGACTATGGTGTTGAATGCTTGTCGATGAGCATTCTCACATAGTATTCCTCTTGGGTGGGTTAGGGCAGTGTGCAGTGTGGTTGAGATTGCTGTGGACCTATTTGGGCTTGATATAGTCCTTGAATCTCTCAAAGCACTTCATGATGACGGAGTGAGTGCTACGGGGCGGTAGTCGTTTAGCTCCAGTTACCTTAGTGGTGGGAACTGGTATAGGGATTGATTGAATATGTCCGTAAACATTGACTGGGGATAGCCTTGCGACACCTGCCAGTGAAGGGAGAGACATGCCGTTGCTGTGTGTCTGAGCCAAAAAGTTATTTAGTCTGCCTGGGAGGGCTGAGCCATTGAATTGAGATTCCACTTTGTCTCTGTACTGACGCTTAGCTTGTTTAATAGCCTTACGGAGGAATAGCTGCACTGTTTGTATTCAGTCATGTTGCCAGACACCTTGCCCTGATTAAAAGCAGTGGTTCGCGCTTTTCAGTTTCACGCGAATGCTGCCATCAATCCACGGTTTCTGGTTAGGGAATGTTTTTATCGTTGCTATGGGAACGACATCTTCGACGCACGTTCTAATGAACTCGCACACCGAATCAGCGTATTCGTCAATATTTCCATCTGACGCAATACGAAACATGTCCCAGTCCACGTGATGGAAGCAGTCTTGGAGTGTAGAGTCAGCTTGTTCTGACCAGCGTTGGCGTGGGAGCCTCTTGTTTTAATTTCTGTCTGTAGGCAGGGATCAGCAAAATGGAGTCGTGGTCAGCTTTTCCGAAGGGGCGGGGCAGGGCCTTATATGCGTCGGGAAGTTAGAGTAACAATGATCCAAGGTTTTACCACCCCTGGTTGCGCAATCGATATGCTGATAAAATTTAGGAGTCTTGTTTTCAGATTGGCTTTGTTAAAATCCCCAGCTACAATGAATGCAGCCTCCGGATAAATGGTTTCCAGTTTGCAAAGAGTTAAATAAAGTTCGTCAGAGCCATCGATGTGTCTGCTTGGGGGGATATATACGGCTGTGATTATAATCGAAGAGAATTCTCTTGGAAGATAATGCGGTCTACATTTGATTGTGAGGAATTCTAAATCAGGTGAACAGAAGGATTTGAGTTCCTGTATGTTTTCTTCATCACACCATGTCCCGTTAGTCATGAGGCATACGCCCCCTCCACTCTTCTTACCAGAGAGATGTTCCATGATCTCGCCATCACGGTTGACAACTCCATTGTGTCCTCCTCCCAGAGCGCTAAGAACCTTGGCGTGATCCTGGACAACACCCTGTCGTTCTCAACTAACATCAAGGCGGTGGCCCGTTCCTGTAGGTTCATGCTCTACAACATCCGCAGAGTACCTGCCTCAGGAAGCGGCGCAGGTCCTAATCCAGGCACTCATCATCCCCGTCTGGATTACTGCAACTCGCTGTTGGCTGGGCTCCCTGCCTGTGCCATTAAACCCCTACAACTCATCCAGAACGCCGCAGCCCGTCTAGTGTTCAACCTTCCCAAGTTCTCTCACGTCACCCCGCTCCTCCGCTCTCTCCACTGGCTTCCAGTTGAAGCTCGCATCCGCTACAAGACCATGGTGCTTGCCTACGGAGCTGTGAGGGGAACGGCACCTCAGTACCTCCAGGCTCTGATCAGGCCCTACACCCAAATAAGGGCACTGCGTTCATCCACCTCTGGCCTGCTCGCCTCCCTACCACTGAGGAAGTACAGTTCCCGCTCAGCCCAGTCAAAACTGTTCGCTGCTCTGGCTCCCCAATGGTGGAACAAACTCCCTCACGACGCCAGGACAGCGGAGTCAATCACCACCTTCCGGAGACACCTGAAACCCCACCTCTTTAAGGAATACCTAGGATAGGATAAAGTAATCCTTCTCACCCCCTCCCCCCTTAAAATATGTAGATGCACTATTGTAAAGTGGCTGTTCCACTGGATGTCATAAGGTGAATGCACCAATTTGTAAGTCGCTCTGGATAAGAGCGTCTGCTAAATGACTTAAATGTAAATGTAAATGTAAATGGCATATATATATAGCCGGAAGCACATCCAGCCCAGGCACCTTCCCTTTTCCCATCCTCCTAAGAGCGCTCTCAACCTCTTCTAGTGAGATCTGGGCCTCCATCACGTCTCTAATGTCCTCTGGCAACCGCCGGGACAAGTGTTCTAAAAACACGTTTCCCTGCTCTCCATCTATTTCCCTTTCCTTAAATAAACTTTGGAAATGATCAGTTGTCACCCTGACCATTTCCTCTGGTTTACTTACTATACTACCATTTTCTTCCCTAACTCCATGCATTACCTTCCTACTCTGCCTGGCACTAACCGACTTAAAGAACATAGCGGAACAAGTCGCATTATGTTCTAGAAAGCCACTATGCGCACGCTCCAGGAAAGCTTGAGCCTTCTGCTCCTGCAGCTCCCTGAGCTGCGCCTTTAGGGCTGCGAATCTCTCCCAGTCGATCGACCCGCCGAGGTTGCCTGCCTCGTACTCGAGTTCAATTAACCTTTGGATACGATCCACCTCCCTCCTTTCCTCCCTTTTTTCCTTCTACAATATCCTATTATAAAAGCCCTTATCCTCCCCTTAACTAAATCCCACCACTCTAACACCCCCTCGCACATGGACCGGAGGCCGTCAAGCCTCCGAAAGAAACAAAAAAATGCATCAACGAAAGCCTGCTCCTCCAGTATATCCCGATCTAACTTCCAGTACCCCCTAGCGAAGAGGCAGACTGGCGACCCCACCTGCAGGAACACCCCGTCGTGATCCGTGAAGAAAACAGGCAACAGCCACCCAGACAACTTACCCAAAGACCTGGGTACAAAAATATAGTCGAGCCTCCGCTCAACCCCCCTGGAGTTGCGCCATGTAGGACCGTCCATTTTTGGAGTAGTGTGCAGACCACCATCTACCAGACCATGGCAAGCCATTAGCCCGGCAATGGCGCCTGCACTGCTATCCCCCCCTCTTCCTAAATCTGTATTAAAATCCCCCCTATCACTAATTTCCTATTTGTGACACACAGGGGCGTCAGACAGTCCACCATCTCCCTCCTGTCTGCCACCACCTGTGGCCCATACACCACCACTAATCTAAATTTACAATCCCTTATCATGACATCCACCCCTATAACCCTCCCCTGCATTACCACAAAAGAATCCTCCACTTTTACTTCCCTGTGCCCACACAAAATCCCTACCCCCGATGAGTGCACCCCCCCAACACCCCAAACCGATTCCCCCTTGTCCCACTCCCTCTTAAACCTATTAACATCCCCTCCATCCCTCAGGTGAATCTCCTGTAAAAAACAAAAATCAAACCCCACACCCTCCAAATAACTAAAAACCGCCCTCCTCTTAACACAATCCCTTAAACCCCTTACATTTAAACTAACAAAAGTAAAATTAGACCCCATGAAAAAATAAAAACATGTAATACGCTCAAATTCTAAACCCAGACAGAAAAAAAACAGGAGACTCACCCGATGCTCCCCTGCTCCATATCTACCGGTGAGAACACCATCCGTACTCCCGACATTCCCCCCTCTTCCTCCATCTCACCAACCCAGGATGCAGGATTAGTGTTTGGCTCCGGGGTGCCCTGCACCTTGGACCTACCCCCACAATTCTCCCCCTCCCCAGTGCTGCAGCTGGATTGGAAAAAAATTGGGGAGGCTGAATCCCCAAACAAAAAACTCCCCACCTCCTCCTGTACCCAATCCTGAGTCTTGTTAGATGTGTCCCCACCCAACAGAAGTTGAGGGCCTGGGGAAACCAGCAGCAACCCAGAGGTTTCTCCCACCCCCATCACTCTCTTGGCCTTCCCTTCTCTCTCACTGTCGGCCAATTGCACCCTCCTTTTCATTCTATTCTTTTGTTGATGGCGGTTGTGGAGAGATACCAGCTCCTCCACCATACCCCTCATCTTTTCCACCAGGGCACTTTCCCCCCAGTCCACTTGCTCTTCCACCGTCTCCTTCTCCACCACTCCTCCCTCGCTTTCTTCTCTCTCATGCTCCTCCACTCGGTTGCCTTCTTCCGCCGCTTTTCCTGGTTCTCCTACTCCCGTGCCTTCCGTTTCTTTCTCTCTTCCATCCGCCGCTTCTTGCTCCTCCTCCTTCCTTGTGGCCTTCCCCTCTGGACCTGTACTCTGGTCCTGAGGCGTGCTTCCTTCCCCTCCTCTTCTTCCCCCATCCCACGCCCCTGCTCCCCCCCCCAGCCGCAGATGCATATGACCTCTAACGGGCCGGGCACCCTCGCCACAGGTGTGCTGACGAGCCACACCCATGGCACGTCTTAGGCTTGTCACAATCCCAAAGTGACTGAGCCTATCTGGTGCAAACTAACACAGAGACAGGAACAATCACCCACGAAATACACAGTGAAACACAGGCTACCTAAATACGGTTCCCCATCAGAGACAACAAGAATCACCTGACTCTGATTGAGAACCGCCTCAGGCAGCCAAGCCTATACTAGACACACCCCTAATCAACCACAATCCCAATGCCTACAAAAACCCCAATAAGACAATACAATAACCCCATGTCACACCCTGGCCTGAACAAATAATTAAAGAAAACACAAAAAACTAAGACCAAGGCGTGACAGTGTAGGGTATTAGTATTAGCTTTTGGGTTTGGGTAATTAGTATTAGCTATAAGGTGTAGGGAATAAGTATTAGCTATAGGGTGCAGGGTATTAGTATTAGCTATAAGGTGTAAGGTATTAGTTTTAGTATTTGCTATAGTGTGTAGGGTATTATATATTACTATTCGCTATAGGATGTAGGGTATTAGTGTTAGCTATAGGGTGTAGGGTATTAGTATTAGTATTAGCTATTGGGTGTAGGGTATTAGTATAGTATTATCTATAAGGTGTATGGTATTAGTATTAGCTACAGGGTATTAGTATTAACAATAGGGTGTAGGGTATTAGTATTAGCTATAAGGTGCAGGGTATTAGTATTAGTATTAGCAATAGGGTGTAGGGTATTAGTATTAGCTATAGGGTGTAGGATATTAGTATTAGCTATAGGGTGTAGGGTATACGTATTAGTATTAGCAATATGGTGTAGGGTATTAGTATTAGCTATAGGGTGTAGGGTATTAGTATTAGCTATAGGGTGTAGGGTATTAGTATTAGTTATAGGGTGTAGGGTATTAGTGTTAGGATTAGCTATAGGGTATGGGTATTCGTTTAAGCTATAGGGTGTAGGGTATTAGCTATAGGGTGTAGGGTATTAGTATTAGCTATAGGGTGTAGGGTATAAGTTGATCCAACTTTGATGTAATGTCCTTAAAACAAGTCAAAATGAGGCTCAGTAGTGTGTGTGGCCTCCACGTGCCTGTATGACCTCCCTACAATGCCTGGGCATGCTCCTGATGAGGTGGCGGATGGTCTCCTGAGGGATCTCCTCCCAGATCTGGACTACAGCATCCGCCAACTCCTGGACAGTCTGTGGTGCAACATGGCATTGGTGGATGGAGTGAGACATGATGTCCCAGATGTGCTCAATTGGATTCAGGTCTGGGGAATGGGCGGGCCTGTCCATAGCATCAACGCCTTCCTCTTGCAGGAACTGCTGACACACTCCAGCCACATGAGGTCTAGTATTGTCTTGCATTAGGAGGAACCCAGGGCCAACCGCACCAGCATATAGTCTCACAAGTGGTCTGAGGATCTCATCTCGGTACCTAATGGCAGTCAGGCTACCTCTGGCGGGCACATGGAGGGCTGTGCGGCCCCCCAAAGAAATGCCACCCCACACCACGACTGACTCACCGCCAAACCCGTCATGCTGGAAGATGTTGCAAGCAGCAGAACGTTCTCCACAGCGTCTCCAGACTCTGTCACGTCTGTCACATGTGCTCAGTGTGAACCTGCTTTCATCTGTGAAAAGCACAGGGTGACAGGGGCGAATTTGCCAATCTTGGTGTTCTATGGCAAATGCCAAAAGTCCTGCACGGTGTTGGGCTGTAAGCACAACCCCCACCTGTGGACGTCGGGCCCTCATTTACCACCCTCATGGATTCTGTTTCTGACCGTTTGAGCAGACACATGCACATTTGTGGCCTGCTGGAGGTAATTTTGCAGGGCACTGGCAGTGCTCCTCCTTGCACAAAGGTGGAGGTAGCGGTCCTGCTGCTGGGTTGTTGCCCTCCTACGGCCTCCTCCACGTCTCCTGATGTACTGGCCTGTCTCCTGGTAGCGCCTCCATGTTCTGGACACTACGCTGACAGACACAGCAAACCTTCTTGCCACAGCTCACATTGATGTCCCATCCTGGATGAGCTGCACTACCTGAGCCACTTGTGTGGGTTGTAGACTCCGTCTCATGCTACCACTAGAGTGAAAGCACCGCCAGCATTCAAAAGTGACCAAAACATCAGCCAGGAAGCATAGGAACTGAGAAGTGGTCTGTGGTCACCACCTGCAGAACCACTCCTTTATTGGGGGTGTCTTGCTAATTGCCTATAATTTCCACCTGTTGTCTATTTCATTTGCACAACAGCATGTGCATTTTATTGTCAATCAGTGTTGCTTCCTAAGTAGAGAGTTTGATTTCACAGAAGTGTGATTGACTTGGAGTTAGATTGTGTTGTTTAAGTACATACGACAGAAGTGTGTTTAATATACATCGACTAAAAACACCAAAACAGTGTAAAGAGCCTGAATGTTGTAGCTATGTTTGCTAGAAAGCCCCCGAGGTGTCTGACTAGCTGTTGTTGTTGAAGGAGCGTCCCGCCCACTCGATTATATGTCACACTGGCAGCGTCGCCTGAACCTAAAAGACGCACACCGCCATCTGCTGACGGGAGTGGTCAATGCTGTTGAGGAACCAAACATTTATTTTTCATTTATTTCATAAAAGGTTAATATTAACCTTTCAAAGAGAAGCATGTGTTGATTGTTTTAAATTGTCACTCATTAAACACGAATCAAACTTTACACGCCACTACATATTTTTATTAAACCATACTTCTGACATGGATCATTTTGACCCCAGAGGCATATCTTTTATCATAGCCAAAATGTTGTTAATTCACTTCTTCAAATTTTTCATGTCTTTGTCAATCAACTTGTTCTTAATACATCTAAATCATGATTTAGTGTTTCTGTATCAATATGGACTTTTAACAAATTCAAATTCTTTGGAATAATTTTGACCTCATCCAAAAGCATCTTTGATAAATAGGACGTTTATTTCAAATCAAAATCACATTTTATTGAGGCGGTGACAAACAAAACCAGGCCAGTTTTTTATTTTTTATTTACCTTTATTTTACTAGGCAAGTCAGTTAAGAACACATTCTTATTTTCAATGACAGCCTAGGAACAGTGGGTTAACTGCCTGTTCAGGGGCAGAACAACAGATTTGTACCTTGTCAGTTCGGGGATTCCAACTTGCAACCTTTCGGTTACTAGTCCAACGCTCTAACCACTAGGCTACCCTGCCGCCCCGCCAGTAAATCTAATACTTTTAGTCATACATGTGGTCGTTCAGTGGTTATAAGTTTCATCTCTGGCCATGCAGGCAGGGTCTGAATCAAACCCAATGTCCAGTGGAATTGTTTGTTTCAGTTTTCAGTTGTTGAATCCTTTGACGTATTGATGATTTCAACATTTTTCATTTTCAACAAATGCACTGGGTTGGTTGAAAAGTGATACTAAATGTACACACCATGCACTATTTTGACATGGTGGTTGATATACGGAATTTATACGGTTTTTCATACTAAGATCAGTGTTGCTTTTGCACATATTTGTTCATTGGTTTAGCAAGAGTCTGTTGATTGGTCTGTCATTGGGTTCATTTCTTTTGCAATATGTTCAAATCAAATCAAGCTTTATTTATACAGCACATTTCAGACATGGCTGCAACACAATGTCTTCACAGGAATAAATGTATTAAAAAACAATGAAAATAAACAGAAATATCTACTACACAACAAACATAAGAGGATAAAAAAACAGAAGATTAACAACTGAAAGACTAATGAGCACACTAAGGAAATGTCATTGATTACAATATTAACAATTGGATGCAACACCCAACTCTAACAAGACGGACAAGCCAGCACAGGTGTAACACATTCTGACTAAAGAGGTGATACCAATCGGTTCGCCCTACGTGCTGTGGTGGAAATTCTACCCATAATAAATAATGAGAGGCTAAGTTAATAATCAATCAAGGTTTTACTTTTATTAAAAGACTTGTTATAACAAGGAGGCTTGCTTCTGGGTTATATACTATCTCAGGATAGGTGCAACTTCAGAGATGACGTACAATGGTTCCAAACACCAACCCCACACATCCTGTGCCAGACCTTGGGCCCCAAATACAATCTCCCCCTAGGTGGAGGTGACCGGCGCACAGACACTGTGGAGACAAGTGATTGGTTCCCATTACTCACGCCATCCCTTCACATGGTTTGCAATAAACACACAGTTCACATATGGAAACAATTTTTCCTTCAGATCTCCTTTGCCTTATTCTCTGCTGATATTCTGCCTAGCAAAAGGGACATGTGATCAATACTGATATTCTGCATAGCAAACAGGGACATGTGATCGATGCTGATATTCTGCATAGCAACAGGGATATGTGATCGATAAGCCTGACATCTCCCCTCTCTGGACCCAAAGTGACTGAGGCCCATTTGAGGGGGAGAGTGTAGCTGCCAACACCAGAGTCAGAATGGAGACATTCTAATAACAAGAGGTCAATAGTTCATATCAGCATATTCTGCAGGTAATACATCTTAACTAGCCATGTTACTTAGCTAATTCTGATTTCTCCACCAGAATATTTCCCCAAAAACAGGCTCCAAAACAATAGCTATGTTACTGGTGTGCAGGATATAACCTTTACTCTGTGGAGGATCAAGAGGAACCAGTCAGTTTCTACCATATTCTTGGCTGAGTGTCCGAACATCATGGGTTCATTCTACACACCCAGAACAGTTAGAATCGGATGGGGCCACAGTGTCTCCTGACCCCTCATGTCTCAGCCTCCAGTATTTATACTGCAGTAGTTTGTTTTGGGGGGCTAGGGTCAGTTTGTTATATCTGGAGTATTTATCCTGTCTTATTCGGTGTCCTGTGTGAATTTAAGCATGCTCTCTCTAATTCTCTTTCTTTCGCTCTCTCAGAGGACCTGAGCCCTAGGACCATGCCTCAGGACTACCTGGCATGATGACTCCTTGCTGTCCCCAGTCCACCTGGCCGTGCTGCGGCTCCAGTTTCAACTGTTCTGCCTGTGGCTATGGAACCCTGACCTGTTCACCGGACGTGCTACCTGTTCCAAACCTGCTGTTTTCAACTCTCTAGAGACAGCAGGAGCGGTAGAGATACTCTCAATGATCGGCTATGAAAAGCCAACTGACATTTACTCCTGAGGTGCTGACCTGTTGCACCCTCGACAACTACTGTAATTATTATATTATTATTTGACCATGCTGAACATTTCAACATCTTGGCCATGTTCTGTTATAATCTCCACCCGGCCCAGCCAGAAGAGGACCGGCCACCCTTCATAGCCTGGTTCCTCTCTAGGTTTCTTCCAAGCTTTTGGCCTTTCTAGGGAGTTTTTCCTAGCTACCGTGCTTCTACACCTGTATTGCTTGCCTTTTCGGGTTTTAGGCTGGGTTTCTGTACAACACTTTGCTATGTAAGAAGGGCTACATAAATACAATTTGATTTAGTTAGAACAGGCCTACATCAACACACTTTTCTATGTTATAGGAGTTAGGTTCTTTACCAATCTCAAGCCCAATGCCTCGGCTTAAATAATTATATTTTACTACACAAGCATTAGTAAGGTTTAACAGAAAATTCCCTCACAGTGCTAATGAGCTATACGGGCTAAAGTCCAACCTCAAAACATGAATGGAAAAACCAAAGCCTTCCACCTTAAGACAACAAATATATCCTATATTTTTGTTGGACAAGTTCTCATCACCAACAGAAAACAACTTCCATTTCATATTAATATCAACTAAAATGCTTCACCAATATAAACATGGTGTCTACTGGCTGTCAACAACTAAAAAACAAGAAAAAACATTTCTAAATAATAATATACAATCATATTAGTTCTCTCCTTTTTCTTTCTAGAATCCTAAAACTAATTTTGAAATTATAATCAACCACAATGCTTCACCTTCCACAATATGAACATGATGTCGACTGGCTGTCAACAATTAAAACAAATGTAAAAAAAAATTCCCCCACTAGCTTCTAGAACTCACTAGCTTCTAGAACCAAACAACACTCATCTTCAATCCCGAAAAATGTGCAGTCAAAATAAACTGTGATCCATGGTAACGCACTGGCTAAATGCAAAACACAAAAATTTTGAGTGTCCACCCGTGAGACAATCAGCAAGTTTTCCTTAAAACGAACATGTCTGATTTCAAGAGGAAACTCCGGCAAAATCCGTAGTAATTTTCCACCTCACTGCGGAGCCTCTCTCTCTCCTTTTCAGGGTTCACTTGATAGGCATGTTGCTGGATCGGGGCCCAGTCCCCAATGTCATGCTCTAGTACATTTGAGTTGGCACATCTGAGAATGAACGCTGATATTCTAAAAGCAGGGCAACAATGTCAATATAATTGTACCCAAAAATGGTCAGCTGGTTGCATAAATAATTATGATAGTTAAGATTACTAAATGTTACATGAACTGTAAATATGAAATATCAAAACCAAATGTACATGAATATGTATTGGCAATAATTCACTTAATACAAAAATCTGCAACAATCATATTACTTGAATTTTTTAAACATGCTCCTTATAAACAGCACAAACACCAGAAACGCTGTTGTTTTGACAAGTAGCAATAAATCACTGAAATCGATTAGGGGGTAAAGTAGGTTGTACGTGATGTTGAAAAAAACACATGGAAATGGGAGATATCTTTTACCTCACTGGTTAGAGGACAACCTGCAGAAGACAGTCAGCTACATTTTGGAGTGATGCATTTAAAATGTAGGGGCCGCTTAACAAAGGAACGCAACACTTATTTTTCATCACTCAACGATATGTTGAAATCAATTGCGTGAGAGTGGGGAGATAAGGTTGCACGTCCTGTTAAAACTAACAGCTCAAAAACCACATGGAATCTAGGAGTAATGTGTACATCCCTGGTTAGAGGACAATTTGTATAAAGCAGATCGCTACATTTTGAAGTGTTGCATTTAGATTCTAGTGGGTAAGCAACATGGTAAGTGTTACACAGCTCTTTTTGTGTCAGTCACTTTTTGTTAAATCACATAAATAGTGCTCTTTCAAATCAGAGCCTGGATTTCCCCCCTGAGCCTAATATCCATATCAGGCTGAAATCAATAGAACACGGGGCAAACGATTAGGCATCAAGATTGTGACAATTAAATCACTCCTTCTACAATGTTAAAGCATTCTACATTGTGACATTATTTCATTAATATCATGAAACAACCCCTTCATGTATGTATTTTCTGATGTTTGATCAGAGATCTTTTATCAGAGTATCTCCTGTCACATTGAGCACAGCTATGAGGTTTCTCTCCTGTGTGTGTTCTCTGGTGTACAATAAGACGGCTAGATGTAACAAAACTCTTCTCACATTGATCACAGCTATAAGGTTTCTCTCCTGTGTGTGTTCTCTGGTGTACAATAAGACTGCTAGATGAAGTAAAACTCTTCCCACATTGATCACAGCAATAAGGTTTATCTCCTGTGTGTGTTCTCTGGTGGGATAACAGGGTGCTTGATTGAGTAAAACTCTTCCCACATTGAGTACAGCTATAAGATTTCTCCCCTGTGTGTTTTCTCTGGTGTGATAACAGGTTGCTTGACTGAGTAAAACTCTTCCCACATTGAGAACAGCTGTACGGTTTCTCTCCTGTATGTGTTCTCTGGTGTATAATCAGATAGCTAGATGTAAAACTCTTCCCACATTGATCACAGTTGTAAGGTTTCTCTCCAGTGTGAATTCTCATGTGTACTTTCAGTGATTTTAATCTTAAGTAACTCTTCCCACAATCAAAACAGTGGTGAGATTTCTCTCCAGCGTGAATTCTCAGGTGTACTTTTAGTGAATTTGATCTTGAGAAACTTTTCCCGCAGTCAGAGCAGCAGTATGGTTTCTCTCCTGTGTGTACTCGTTGGTGTATTTTAAGATCTGATGAAGATTTGCAACGTTTCCCACAGTCAGAGCAGCAAATAGATTTCTTCCTAGCAGGTCTCTGCTGGTGTTTCTTGAGATGTTCTGATGTGGAGAGACTCTGCTCTGCCTCGTCAGCATCATGTTGTTGTTGAGGCTCCCCAGAGGATCCATGATAGTCCCATCTCTCTCCTGTGTGAACAACAAGTCAGACAGGTGGTTTAAGGCCCACAACAGCAGAAATCCACCATAAAAGGTGATGCCAACAGCGTAGCCATGATGTTGTACAAACAATTGACGTCTGTAATGAATGTTAAAATTATTTGACAATCAAGTCAGAAACTACAGTAAAATGTTCTCTTGTTTTCACATCAGTAGTAACATCAATTATTGTAGGCTAGAAATAAGTTATTCAAGTTTGTGAAACCCTAAGCAGTGTGCCAGAAGACGTTTGTTCTCCAATATAGGCCCCTTTCTGTGTTTGCTAAAATTGGCACACGAGGGCGATGCACAAACAATTTGGTTGCAGAAACTCCTCCCTGCTAATGAGGAAACCGCTGGTTATGGATGTAGTATATCTGCCTTGTTATACCAATACCATAGACATACAGTAAGACCCATAACTTCACCTAACAACAATAGACCTTGGACTATATATCATTTAATATTTCAGGTGAAACATGGAAACTAAAATGTCTTTGTCATGACATTTCATAACCCGATCACCAGATAATTTTGTCAATAATCCCACTAGGCTACTCTGTAATGTGTTGTCATTCTAAATGTCCTGAATAAAGGAAAATAGCTCTGAGTGTTGTACAATAGCATATCCATCAAGGAACAGTTCTCTACACTAGAGGTCGACCGAATATGATTTTTCAACGCCGATACCGATTATTGGAGGACCCCCAAAAAAGCCGATACCTATTAATTGTACTATATATATATATATATATAATAATGACAATTACAACAATACTGAATGAACACTTATTTTAACTTAAAATAATACATCAATAAAATGAATTTAGTCACAAATAAACAATGAAACATGTTCAATTTAGTTTAAATAATGCAAAAACATAGTGTTGGAGAAGAAAGTAATAGTGCAATATGCGCCATGTAAAAAAGCTAACGTTTCAGTTCCTTGCTCAGAACATATGAAAGCTGGTGGTTCCTTTTAACATGAGTCTTCAATATTCCCAGGTAAGAAGTTTTAGGTTGTAGTTATTATAGGACTATTTCCCTCTATACCATTTGGATTTCATATAGCTTTGACTATTGGATGTTCTAATAGGTACTTTGGTATTGCCAGCCTAATCTTGGGAGTTGATAGGCTTGAAGCCATAAACAACACAATGCTTGAAGAGCTGCCTGCAAACGCAGTAAAGTGCTGTTTGAATGAATGCTTATGAGCCGAATGCTGCCTACCACCGCTCAGTCAGGCTGCTCTATCATTGACTTAATTATAATATAACACACATAAACAAGAGCCTTAGGTCATTAATATGGTCAAATACGGAAACTATAATTTTGAAAACAAGACGTTTATTCTTTCAGTGAAATACGAACCGTTCCGTATTTTATCTAAAGGGTGGCATCCATAAGTCTAAATATTGCACAACCGTCAATATTATGTCATACTTACGTACAATTCTGGCAAATTAGTTCACAACGAGCCAGGCAGCCCAAACTGTTGCATATACCCTGACTCTGCATGCAATGAATGCAAGAGAAGTGACACAATTTCCCTAGTTTAATATTGCTTGGTAACATGAATTTATTTTAACTAAATATTCAGGTTTAAATTTTTTTTCTTCTGTGCATTGATTTTAAGAAAGGCATTGATGTTTATGGTTAGGTACATTCGTGCAACAATTTTTTTTTTCTTCGCAAATGCGCTTTTGTTCAATCATCCCCCGTTTGGCGTTGTTGGCTGTCTTTGTTAGGAAGAAATAGTCTTCACACAGTTCGCAACGAGCCAGCTGGCACAAACTGCTGCATATACCCTGACTCTGTTAAACAGAACGCAAGAGAAGTGACACAATTACCCTAGTTAAAATAAATTCATGTTAGCATGCAATATTAACTAAATATGCAGGATTCAAAATATATACTTGTGTATTGATTTTAAGAAAGGCATTGATGTTTATGGTTAGGTAGGTACACATTGGTCAACAACTGTGCTTTATTTGCAAATGTGCTTGTTAAATCACCCATTTGGCGAAGTAGGCTGTGATTCAATGATAAATTAACAGGCAACGCATTGACTATATGCAGAGCAGGACAAGCTAGATAAACTAGTAATATCATCAACCATGTGTAGTTAACTAGTGATTATGTTCAGATTGATTGTTTTTTATAAGATACGCTTAATGCTAGCACCTTACCATGGCTCCTTGCTGCACTAACATAACAGGTTTTCAGCCTGCCACCAGTCTCCTCATGGAGAGCAAAGTATCTCTGTGTTGAAACAGACTAACGAGACCCGACTGTATATCAAGCATACAATAACACATTATAAACATCAATTTGTTAGGGATGTTGGATCCAACATGGAGCACGGCATAACTGTCTTTACCAGAGTAATGAATGAAGAAGCACTTTGGTTGTTGTTGCATGTCGTGATGTTTGTCATGTGACTGTCATTCAGAAAATGATTTCCTGGATCAGCTGATGATAGTTGAACATGTGACTGTAACTAAACAGCTACAGTAGTAAGAATTTTGTGTAAATATTGAAGAACCGCTTTAAAGACAGTATCCATTTGGGTGTTGTGAATCAACTTAAGGTGACTCTCGGACTTAGAAAACTCTGAAATGATTTAGTATTTGTGTGCTCATGAAAACTGTTTTCCCAGCGTAACACAAGGAGACACTAAATGTTAAGTAGGTAGAGAGCATTTCAGAGATCTGAATACAAAAAAAAAAACTGTCTGACAGCAAGATCCAGTATTTAAGTTTAACATATGACAAGCTTAACGTTATGACTATAACTACTGTACCCCGAAGGAGGGGAACTCGGTACAACATACTATTAAATCCACGCCTCGCTGGAAGCCGGCCTTCCACAGGTGATGAGCGTGAGGCTCAGACTTTACTGAGGAGCATAACGTCAGATTTTAGGAAGGCCAGCAGCAGGTCGGTTGGTTATTTCCTTCTGGTTATATTGATCTCTGGCTTCCTCAAGTCATTTGTGTTAATGATTTAATCAAACGCTTGAAGTATCAGTTCAGTTCAAGATCCGCACAGACAGTTGATTTGATTCAACACATACAGTTGATTTGATTCAACACATACAGTTGATTTGATTAAACACATACAGTTGTTTTGATTAAACACATGGGGTGCGTCTATATGAAAAATCACACGTAATAACATTTCAACCAATTCATTGGTACAAAGAAAATAGTATTTTCGTTATCTGGGACAGTCCTAGAACATACAACATACATGCATTCAGAACCCTTCCCATTTTACACATTGTGTTATGTTACAGCCTTACCCTAAAATGGATTACATTTTTTTAAATGATCAATCTTCAGACAATACCTCATAATGACATCACAATGCCCCAAAAAGTGAGAAAAAAAAGTTTAAATGCTTGTATACCAGTGGTTCTATCACTGTTGGTCATGCCAGTAGGCTACAGTAGGTTGTATCCAAGTGGTTTTATCTCTCTAGGTCATGCCAGTAGGTTACAGTAGATTGAATCTCTCTAGGTCATGCCAGTAGGTTACAGTAGGTTGTATCTCTCTAGGTCATGCCAGTTGGTTACAGTAGGTTGTATCTCTCTAGGTCATGCCAGAAGTCCACAGTAGGTTGTAACTCTCTACGTCATGCCAGTAGGTTACAGTAGGTTGTATAACTCTAGGTCATGCCAGTAGGTTACATCTCTGTCGGTCATGCCAGTACGTTACAGTAGGTTGTATGCAAGTGGTTATATCTCTCTAGGTCATGCCAGTAGGTTACAGTAGGTTGTATCTCTCTAGGTCATGGCAGTATGTTTGAGTAGGTTGTATCGCTCTAGGTCATGCCAGTAGGTTACAGTAGGTTGTATCTCTCTAGGTCATGCCAGTAGGTTACAGTAGGTTGTATCCAAGTGGTTATATCTCTCTAGGTCATGCCAGTAATCCACAGTAGGTTGTAACTCTCTAGTTCATGCCAGTAGGTTACAGTAGGCTGTATCTCTGTCGGTCATGCCAGTAGGTTACAGTAGATTGTATATCTCTAGGTCATGCCAGTAGGTTACAGTAGGTTGTATCCAAGTGGTTTTATCTATCTAGGACATGCCAGTAGGCTACAGTAGGTGTATCTCTCTAGGTCATGCCAGTAGATTACAGTAGGTTGTAAGTTCTAGGTTATGCCAGTTGGTTACAGTAGGTTGTATCCAAGTGGTTGTATCTCTCTAGGTCATGCCAGTAATCCACAGTAGATTGTAACTCTCTAGGTCATGCCAGTAGGTTACAGTAGGTTGTATAACTCTAGGTCATGCCAGTAGGTTACAGTAGATTGTATCTCTCTAGGTCATGCCAGTAGGTTACAGTAGGTTGTATTCAAGTGGTTATATCTCTCTAGGTCATGCCAGTAGGCTACAGTAGGTTGTAACTCTCTAGGACATGCCAGTAGGCTACAGTAGGTGTATCTCTCTAGGTCATTCCAGTAGGTTACAGTAGGTTGTATCTCTCTAGGTCATGGCAGTAGGTTTGAGTAGGTTGTATCGCTCTAGGTAATGCCAGTAGGTTACAGTCGGTTGTATCTCTCTAGGTCATGCCAGTAGACGACAGTAGGTTGTATCCAAGTGGTTATATCTCTCTAGGTCATGCCAGTAGGCTACAGTAGGTTGTAACTCTCTAGGACATGCCAGTAGGCTACAGTAGGTGTATCTCTCTAGGTCATGCCAGTAGGTTACATCTCTCTAGGTCATGGCAGTAGGTTACAGTAGGTTGTATCGCTCTAGGTCATGCCAGTAGGTTACAGTAGGTTGTATCTCTTTAGGTAATGCCAGTAGACGACAGTAGGTTGTATCCAAGTGGTTATATATCTCTAGGTCATGCCAGTAGGCTACAGTAGGTGTATCTCTAGGTCATGCCAGTAGATTACAGTAGGTTGTAAGTTCTAGGTTATGCCAGTTGGTTACAGTAGGTTGTATCCAAGTGGTTGTATCTCTCTAGGTCATGCCAGTAATCCACAGTAGATTGTAACTCTCTAGGTCATGCCAGTAGGTTACAGTAGGTTGTATAACTCTAGGTCATGCCAGTAGGTTACAGTAGATTGTATCTCTCTAGGTCATGCCAGTAGGTTACAGTAGGTTGTATCCAAGTGGCTGTATCTCTCTAGGTCATGCCAGTAGTCCACAGTAGGTTGTATTCAAGTGGTTATATCTCTCTAGGTCATGCCAGTAGGTTACAGTAGGTTGTATCTCTCTAGGTCATGCCAGTATGTTTGAGTAGGTGTATCTCTCTAGGTCATTCCAGTAGGTTACAGTAGGTTGTATCTCTCTAGGTCATGGCAGTAGGTTTGAGTAGGTTGTATCGCTCTAGGTAATGCCAGTAGGTTACAGTAGGTTGTATCTCTCTAGGTCATGCCAGTAGACGACAGTAGGTTGTATCCAGTAGGGTTATATCTCTCTAGGTCATGCCAGTAGGTTACAGTAGGTTGTATACTCTCTAGGTCATGCCAGTAGGTTACAGTAGGTGTATCTGGTTTTATCTATCTAGGTCATGCCAGTAGGTTACATCTCTCTAGGTCATGCCAGTAGGTTACAGTAGGTTGTATCGCTCTAGGTCATGCCAGTAGGTTACAGTAGGTTGTATCTCTTTAGTTGTAATGCCAGTAGGTCATGCCAGTAATCCACAGTAGGTTGTAACTCTCTAGGTCATGCCAGTAGGCTACAGTAGGTGTATCTCTCTAGGTCATGCCAGTAGGTTACAGTAGGTTGTATCTCCCTCGGTCATGCCAGTAGGTTACAGTAGGTTGTATCCAAGTGGTTATATCTCTCTAGGTCATGCCAGTAGGCTACAGTAGGTTGTATTCAATCTCTAGGACATGCCAGTAGGCTACAGTAGGTGTATCTTTCTAGGTCATGCCAGTAGGTTACAGTAGGTTGAATCTCTCTAGGTCATGCCAGTAGGTTACAGTAGGTTGTATCTCTCTAGGTCATGCCAGTTGGTTTGAGTAGGTTGTATAACTCTAGGTCATGCCAGTAGGTTACAGTCTCTGTCGGTCATGCCAGTAGACGACAGTAGGTTGTATCCAAGTGGTTATATCTCTCTAGGTCATGCCAGTAGGTTACAGTAGGTTGTATCTCTCTAGGTCATGCCAGTAGGCTTTGAGTAGGTGTGTATCTCTCTAGGTCATGCCAGTAGGTTACAGTAGGTTGTATTGTATCTCTAGGTCATGCCAGTAGGTTACAGTAGGTTGTATCTGGTTATATCTCTAGGTCATGCCAGTAATCCACAGTAGGTTGTAACTCTCTAGGTCATGCCAGTAGGTTACAGTAGGTGTATCTCTGTAGGTCATGCCAGTAGGTTACAGTAGGTTGTATATCTCTAGGTCATGCCAGTAGGTTACAGTAGGTTGTATCCAAGTGGTTTTATCTATCTAGGTCATGCCAGTAGGCTACAGTAGGTTGTATCTCTCTAGGTCATGCCAGTAGGCTTACAGTAGGTGTATCTTTCTAGGTCATGCCAGTAGGTTACAGTAGGTTGAATCTCTCTAGGTCATGCCAGTAGGTTACAGTAGGTTGTATCTCTCTAGGTCATGCCAGTAATCCACAGTAGGTTGTATCTCTCTAGGTCATGCCAGTAGTTACAGTAGGTTGTATAACTCTAGGTCATGCCAGTAGGTTACAGTAGGTTGTATCTCTCTAGGTCATGCCAGTAGGTTACAGTAGGTTGTATCCAAGTGGTTGTATCTCTCTAGGTCATGCCAGTAGGTCCACAGTAGGTTGTATTCAAGTGGTTTTATCTCTCTAGGTCATGCCAGTAGGCTACAGTAGGTTGTAACTCTCTAGGTCATGCCAGTAGGCTACAGTAGGTTGTATCTCTCTAGGTCATGCCAGTAGGTTACAGGTTGTAGGTTGTATCTCTCTAGGTCATGCCAGTAGGTTTGAGTAGGTTGTATCTCTCTAGGTAATGCCAGTAGGTTACAGTAGGTTGTATCTCTCTAGGTCATGCCAGTAGGTTACAGTAGGTTGTATCCAAGTGGTCATATCCAGTAGGTCACAGTAGGTTGTATCAGTGGTTGTAACTCTCTAGGACATGCCAGTAGGCTACAGTAGGTGTATCTCAGGTCATGCCAGTAGGTTATATCTCTCTAGGTCATGCCAGTAGGTTACAGTAGGTTGTATCTCTCTAGGTCATGCCAGTAGGTTACAGTAGGTTGTATCTCTTTAGGTAATGCAGTAGACCAGTAGGTTGTATCAACGTGGTTATATATCTCTAGGTCATGCCAGTAGGCTACAGTAGGTGTATCTCTCTAGGTCATGCCAGTAGGTTACAGTCGGTTGTATCTCTCTAGGTCATGCCAGTAGACGATAGTAGGTTGTATCCAAGTGGTTATATCTCTCTAGGTCATGCCAGTAGGCTACAGAGTAGGTTGTAACTCTCTAGGACATGCCAGTAGGCTACAGTAGGTGTATCTTTCTAGGTCATGCCAGTAGGTTACAGTAGGTTGAATCTCTCTAGGTCATGCCAGTAGGTTACAGTAGGTTGTATCTCTCTAGGTCATGCCAGAAGTCCACAGTAGGTTGTAACTCTCTACGTCATGCCAGTAGGTTACAGTAGGTTGTATAACTCTAGGTCATGCCAGTAGGTTACATCTCTGTCGGTCATGCCAGTACGTTACAGTAGGTTGTATGCAAGTGGTTGTATCTCTCTAGGTCATGCCAGTAATCCACAGTAGGTTGTAACTCTAGTTCATGCCAGTAGGTTACAGTAGGTTGTATCCAAGTGGTTATATATCTCTAGGTCATGCCAGTAGGCTACAGTAGGTTGTATCTCTCTAGGTCATGCCAGTAGGTTACAGTAGGTTGTATCTCTCTAGGTCATGCCAGTAGGTTACAGTAGGTTGTATCCAAGTGGTTATATATCTCTAGGTCATGCCAGTAATCCACAGTAGGTTGTAACTCTCTAGTTCATGCCAGTAGGTTACAGTAGGTTGTATCTCTCTAGGTCATGCCAGTAGGTTACAGTAGGTTGTATCCAAGTGGTTATATATCTCTAGGTCATGCCAGTAATCCACAGTAGGTTGTAACTCTCTAGTTCATGCCAGTAGGTTACAGTAGGTTGTATCTCTGTCGGTCATGCCAGTAGGTTACAGTAGATTGTATATCTCTAGGTCATGCCAGTAGGTTACAGTAGGTTGTATCCAAGTGGTTTTATCTCTCTAGGTCATGCCAGTAGGCTACAGTAGGTTGTATCTCTCTAGGTCATGCCAGTAGGTTACAGTAGGTTGTATCTATCTAGGACATGCCAGTAGGCTACAGTAGGTGTATCTCTCTAGGTCATGACAGTAGGTTACATCTCTCTAGGTCATGGCAGTAGGTTACAGTAGGTTGTATCGCTCTAGGTCATGCCAGTAGGTTACAGTAGGTTGTATCTCTTTAGGTAATGCCAGTAGACGACAGTAGGTTGTATCCAAGTGGTTATATATCTCTAGGTCATGCCAGTAGGCTACAGTAGGTGTATCTCTCTAGGTCATGCCAGTAGGTTACAGTAGGTTGTATCTCCCTCGGTCATGCCAGTAGGTTACAGTAGGTTGTATCCAAGTGGTTATATCTCTCTAGGTCATGCCAGTAGGCTACAGAGTAGGTTGTAAATCTCTAGGACTTGCCAGTAGGCTACAGTAGGTGTATCTTTCTAGGTCATGCCAGTAGGTTACAGTAGGTTGAATCTCTCTAGGTCATGCCAGTAGGTTACAGTAGGTTGTATCTCTCTAGGTCATGCCAGTTGGTTACAGTAGGTTTTATCTCTCTAGGTCATGCCAGAAGTCCACAGTAGGTTGTAACTCTCTACGTCATGCCAGTAGGTTACAGTAGGTTGTATAACTCTAGGTCATGCCAGTAGGTTACATCTCTGTCGGTCATGCCAGTACGTTACAGTAGGTTGTATGCAAGTGGTTGTATCTCTCTAGGTCATGCCAGTAGGTTACAGTAGGTTGTATCTCTCTAGGTCATGGCAGTATGTTTGAGTAGGTTGTATCGCTCTAGGTCATGCCAGTAGGTTACAGTAGGTTGTATCTCTCTAGGTCATGCCAGTAGGTTACAGTAGGTTGTATCCAAGTGGTTATATATCTCTAGGTCATGCCAGTAATCCACAGTAGGTTGTAACTCTCTAGTTCATGCCAGTAGGTTACAGTAGGTTGTATCTCTGTCGGTCATGCCAGTAGGTTACAGTAGATTGTATATCTCTAGGTCATGCCAGTAGGTTACAGTAGGTTGTATCCAAGTGGTTTTATCTCTCTAGGTCATGCCAGTAGGCTACAGTAGGTTGTATCTCTCTAGGTCATGCCAGTAGGTTACAGTAGGTTGTATCTATCTAGGACATGCCAGTAGGCTACAGTAGGTGTATCTCTCTAGGTCATGCCAGTAGATTACAGTAGGTTGTAAGTTCTAGGTTATGCCAGTTGGTTACAGTAGGTTGTATCCAAGTGGTTGTATCTCTCTAGGTCATGCCAGTAGGTTACAGTAGGTTGTATCTCTCTAGGTCATGCCAGTAGGTTGTATCTCTCTAGGTCATGCCAGTAGGTTGTATATTCTAGGTCATGCCAGTAGGTTACAGTAGGTTGTATCTCTCTTGGTCATGCCAGTAGAATACAGTAGGTTGTATCTCTCTCGGTCATGCCAGTAGGGTACAGTAGGTTGTATCCAAGTGGTTTTATCACTCTAAGTCATGGCAGTAGGTTACAGTAGGTTGCCAGGCTAGGGTAGGTTGTATCTCTCTAGGTCATGCCAGTAGGTTACAGTAGGTTGTATCTCCCTCGGTCATGCCAGTAGGTTACAGTAGGTTGTATCCAAGTGGTTATATCTCTCTTGATCATGCCAGTAGGCTACAGAGTAGGTTGTAAATCTCTAGGACTTGCCAGTAGGCTACAGTAGGTTATAACTCTCTAGGACATGCCAGTAGGCTACAGTAGGTGTATCTCTCTAGGTCATGCCAGTAGGTTACAGTAGGTTGTATCTCCCTCGGTCATGCCAGTAGGTTACAGTAGGTTGTATCCAAGTGGTTATATCTCTCTAGGTCATGCCAGTAGGTTACAGTAGGTTGTATCTCTTTAGGTAATGCCAGTAGACGACAGTAGGTTGTATCTTTATATATCTCTAGGTCATGCCAGTAGGTTACAGTAGGTTGTATCTCTCTAGGTCATGCCAGTAGGTTACAGTAGGTTGTATCTCTCTAGGTCATGCCAGTTGTAGGTTGTATCCAAGTGGTTATATCTCTCTAGGTCATGCCAGTAGGCTACAGAGTAGGTTGTAACTCTCTAGGTCATGCCAGTAGGCTACAGTAGGTTGTATCTTTCTAGGTCATGCCAGTAGGTTACAGTAGGTTGTATCTCTCTAGGTCATGCCAGTAGGTTACAGTCTCTCTAGGTCATGCCAGTAGGTTACAGTAGGTTGTATCTCTCTAGGTCATGCCAGTAGGTTACAGTAGGTTGTATCTCTTTAGGTCATGCCAGTAGACTACATCTAGGTTGTATGCCAGTGGTTATATATCTCTAGGTTGCCAGTAGGCTACAGTAGGTTGTATCTCTCTAGGTCATGCCAGTAGGTTACAGTAGGTTGTATCTCTCTAGGTCATGCCAGTAGGTTACAGTAGGTTGTATCCAAGTGGTTATATCTCTCTAGGTCATGCCAGTAGGCTACAGTAGGTTGTAAATCTCTAGGTCATGCCAGTAGGTTACAGTAGGTTGTATCTTTCTAGGTCATGCCAGTAGGTTACAGTAGGTTGTATCTGGTTATATATCTCTAGGTCATGCCAGTAGGTTACAGTAGGTTGTATCTCTCTAGGTCATGCCAGTAGGTTACAGTAGGTTGTATCTCTCTAGGTCATGCCAGTAGGTTTGAGTAGGTTGTATCCAAGTGGTTATAGGTCATGCCAGTAGGTTACAGTAGGTTGTATCTCTCTAGGTCATGCCAGTAGGTTACAGTAGGTTGTATCTCTCTAGGTCATGCCAGTAGGTTACAGTAGGTTGTATCCAAGTGGTTATATCTCTCTAGGTCATGCCAGTGGCTACAGTAGGTTGTAACTCTCTAGGACATGCCAGTGGCTACAGTAGGTTGTATCTCTCTAGGTCATGGCAGTAGGTTACAGTAGGTTGTATCTCTCTAGGTCATGCCAGTAGGTTACAGTAGGTTGTATCTCTCTAGGTCATGGCAGTAGGTTACAGTAGGTTGTATCTCTCTAGGTCATGCCAGTAGGTTACAGTAGGTTGTATCGCTCTAGGTCATGCCAGTAGGTTACAGTAGGTTGTATCCAAGTGGTTATATCTCTCAGGTCATGCCAGTGGCTAAAGTAGGTTGTATCCAAGTGGTTGTATCTCTCTAGGTCATGCCAGTAGGCTACAGTAGGTTGTATCTCTCTCTAGGTCATGACAGTAGGTTACAGTAGGTGTATCTCTCTAGGTCATGCCAGTAGGTTACAGTAGGTTGTATCTCTCTAGGTCATGCCAGTAGGTTACAGTAGGTTGTATCTCTCTAGGTCATGCCAGTGGTTATATCTCTCTAGGTCATGCTCTAGGTCATGGCTAGGTTACAGTAGGTTGTAACTCTCTAGGTCATGCCAGTAGGCTACAGTAGGTTGTATCTGGTTTTATCTCTCTAGGTCATGCCAGTAGGCTACAGTAGGTGTATCTCTCTAGGTCATGCCAGTAGGTTACAGTAGGTTGTAACTTCTAGGTTATGCCAGTTGTATCCAGTGGTTGTATCTCTCTCGGTCATGCCAGTAGTCCACAGTAGGTTATAACTCTCTAGGTCATGCCAGTAGGTTACAGTAGGTTGTATAACTCTAGGTCATGCCAGTAGGTTACATCTCTGTCAGTCATGCCAGTACGTTACAGTAGATTGTATCTCTCTAGGTCATTCCAGTAGGTTACAATAGGTTGTATCTCTCTAGGTCATGGCAGTAGGTTTGAGTAGGTTGTATCGCTCTAGGTCATGGCAGTAGGTTTGAGTAGGTTGTATCGCTCTAGGTCATGCCAGTAGGTTACAGTAGGTTGAATCTCTCTAGGTCATGCCAGTAGGTTACAGTAGGTTGTATCTATCTAGGTCATGCCAGTAGGTTACAGTAGGTTGTATCTCTGTCGGTCATGCCAGTAGGTTACAGTAGATTGTATATCTCTAGGTCATGCCAGTAGGTTACAGTAGGTTGTATCTCTCTAGGTCATGCCAGTAGGTCACAGTAGGGTGTACCTCTCTAGGTCATGCCAGTAGGTTACAGTAGGTTGTATCTCTAGGTCATGCCAGTAGGTTACAGTAGGTTGTATCTCTAGGTCATGCCAGTAGACTACAGTAGGTTGTATCTCAAGTGGTTTTATCTCTCTAGGTCATGCCAGTAGGCTACAGTAGGTTGTATCTCTAGGTCATGCCAGTAGGTTGAAACTAGGTCATGCCAGTAGGTTACAGTAGGTTGTATCTCTCTAGGTCATGCCAGTAGGTTACAGTAGGTTGTATCTATCTAGGACATGCCAGTAGGCTACAGTAGGTGTATCTCTCTAGGTCATGCCAGTAGGTTACAGTAGGTTGTAATCTCTAGGTTATGCCAGTAGGTTACAGTAGGTTTTATCCAAGTGGTTGTATCTCTCTAGGTCATGCCAGTAGGTCCACAGTAGGTTGTAACTCTCTAGGTCATGCCAGTAGGTTACAGTAGGTTGTATATCTCTAGGTCATGCCAGTAGGTTACAGTAGGTTGTATCTCTCTAGGTCATGCCAGTAGGTAGGTTGTATATCTCTAGGTCATGCCAGTAGGTTACAGTAGGTTGTATCTCTAGGTCATGCCAGTAGGTTACAGTAGGTTGTATCTCTCTAGGTCATGCCAGTAGGTTACAGTAGGTTGTATCTCTCTCGGTCATGCCAGTAGGTTACAGTAGGTTGTATCCAAGTGGTTATATCTCTCTAGGTCATGCCAGTAGGTTACAGTAGGTTGTAACTCTCTAGTTCATGCCAGTAGGTTACAGTAGGTTTATCTCTAGGTCATGCCAGTAGGTTACAGTAGGTTGTAACTCTCTAGGTCATGCCAGTAGGTTACAGTAGGTTGTATCCAAGTGGTTTTATCTCTCTAGGTCATGCCAGTAGGCTACAGTAGGTTGTAACTCTCTAGGTCATGCCAGTAGGTTACAGTAGGTTGTATCTCTCTAGGTCATGCCAGTAGGTTACAGTAGGTTGTATCTATCTAGGACATGCCAGTAGGCTACAGTAGGTGTATCTCTCTAGGTCATGCCAGTAGGTTACAGTAGGTTGTAAATTATAGGTTATCTCCTTGGTCATGCCAGTAGGTTGTACCAGAGTGGTTGTATCTCTCTAGGTCATGCCAGTAGGCCACAGTAGGTTGTAACTCTCTAGGTCATGCCAGTAGGTTACATCTCTCTCAGTCATGCCAGTAGGTTACAGTAGGTTGTATCTCTCTAGGTCATGCCAGTAGGTTACAGTAGGTTGTATCTCTCTAGGTCATGCCAGTAGTTACAGTAGGTTGTATCCAAGTGGTTATATCTCTCTAGGTCATGCCAGTAGTCCACAGTAGGTTGTATCTCTCTAGGTCATGCCAGTAGGTTACAGTAGGTTGTATCTCTCTAGGTCATGCCAGTAGGCTACAGTAGGTTGTATCTCTCTAGGTCATGCCAGTAGGTTACAGTAGGTTGTATCTCTCTAGGTCATGCCAGTAGGTTACAGTAGGTTGTATCTCTCTAGGTCATGCCAGTAGGTTACAGTAGGTTGTATCTCTCTAGGTCATGCCAGTACACTACAGTAGGTTGTATCTCTCTAGGTCATGCCAGTAGGTTACAGTAGGTTGTATCTCTAGATCATACCAGTAGGTTACAGTAGGTTGTATCTCTCTAGGTCATGCCAGTAGGTTACAGTAGGTTGTATCTCTCTAGGTCATGCCAGTAGGTTACAGTAGGTTGTATCCAAGTGATTGTATTTCTCTAGGTCATGCCAGTAGTCCACAGTAGGTTGTAACTCTCTAGGTCATGCCAGTAGGTTACAGTAGGTTTTATCTCTCTAGGTCATGCCAGTAGGTTACAGTAGGTTGTAACTCTCTAGGTCATGCCAGTAGACTACAGTAGGTTGTATCCAAGTGGTTTTATCTCTCTAGGTCATGCCAGTAGGCTACAGTAGGTTGTAACTCTCTAGGTCATGCCAGTAGGTTACAGTAGGTTGTATCTCTCTAGGTCATGCCAGTAGGTTAAAGTAGGTTGTATCTATCTAGGACATGCCAGTAGGCTACAGTAGGTGTATCTCTAGGTCATGCCAGTAGGTTACAGTAGGTTGTAAATTATAGGTTATGCCAGTTGGTTACAGTAGGTTGTATCCAAGTGGTTGTATCTCTCTAGGTCATGCCAGTAGGTTACAGTAGGTTGTAACTCTCTAGGTCATGCCAGTAGGTTACATCTCTGTCAGTCATGCCAGTACCTTACAGTAGGTTGTATCTCTCTAGGTCATGCCAGTAGGTTACAGTTGTAGGTTGTATCTCTCTAGGTCATGCCAGTAGTCCAGTAGGTTGTATCCAGTAGGTTGTATCTCTCTAGGTCATGCCAGTAGGTTACAGTAGGTTGTATCTCTCTAGGTCATGCCAGTAGGTTACAGTAGGTTGTATCTGGTTTATCTAGGTCATGCCAGTAGGCTACAGTAGGTTGTATCTCTCTAGGTCATGCCAGTAGGTTACAGTAGGTTGTATCTATCTAGGACATGCCAGTAGGCTACAGTAGGTGTATCTCTCTAGGTCATGCCAGTAGGTTACAGTAGGTTGTAAATTCTAGGTTATGCCAGTTGGTTACAGTAGGTTGTATCCAAGTGGTTGTATCTCTCTAGGTCATGCCAGTAGGCCACAGTAGGTTGTAACTCTCTAGGTCATGCCAGTAGGTTACATCTCTCTAGGTCATGCCAGTAGGTTGTATCTCTCTAGGTCATGCCAGTAGGTTACAGTAGGTTGTATCTCTCTAGGTCATGCCAGTAGGTTACAGTAGGTTGTATCTCTCTAGGTCATGCCAGTAGGTTACAGTAGGTTGTATCCAAGTGGTTATATCTCTCTAGGTCATGCCAGTAGGCTACAGTAGGTTGTAAATCTCTAGGACTTGCCAGTAGGCTACAGTAGGTGTATCTCTCTAGGTCATGCCAGTAGGTTACAGTAGGTTGTATATCTCTAGGTCATGCCAGTAGGTTACAGTAGGTTGTATCTCTCTAGGTCATGCCAGTAGGTTACAGTAGGTTGTATCCAAGTGGTTATATCTCTCTAGGTCATGCCAGTAGGCTACAGTAGGTTGTAACTCTCTAGGACATGCCAGTAGGCTACAGTAGGTGTATCTCTCTAGGTCATGCCAGTAGGTTACATCTCTCTAGGTCATGGCAGTAGGTTACAGTAGGTTGTATCGCTCTAGGTCATGCCAGTAGGTTACAGTAGGTTGTATCTCTCTAGGTAATGCCAGTAGGTTACAGTAGGTTGTATCCAAGTGGTTATATCTCTCTAGGTCATGCCAGTAGGCTACAGTAGGTTGTAAATCTCTAGGACATGCCAGTAGGCTACAGTAGGTTGTATCTCTCTAGGTCATGCCAGTAGGTTACAGTAGGTTGTATATCTCTAGGTCATGCCAGTACAGGTTACAGTAGGTTGTATCTCTTAGGTCATGCCAGTAGGTTACAGTAGGTTGTATCCAAGTGGTTATATCTCTCTAGGTCATGCCAGTAGGCTACAGTAGGTTGTAACTCTCTAGGACATGCCAGTAGGCTACAGTAGGTGTATCTCTCTAGGTCATGCCAGTAGGTTACATCTCTCTAGGTCATGGCAGTAGGTTATATCCAAGTGGTTATATCTCTCTAGGTCATGCCAGTAGGTTACAGTAGGTTGTAACTCTCTAGGTCATGCCAGTAGGTTACAGTAGGTTGTATCTCTCTAGGTCATGCCAGTAGGTTACATCTCTCTAGGTCATGCCAGTAGGTTACAGTAGGTTGTATCTCTCTAGGTCATGCCAGTAGGTTACAGTAGGTTGTATCTCTCTAGGTCATGCCAGTAGGTTACAGTAGGTTGTATCTCTCTAGGTCATGCCAGTAGGCTACAGTAGGTGTATCGCTCTAGGTCATGCCAGTAGGTTACAGTAGGTTGTATCCAAGTGGTTATATCTCTCTAGGTCATGCCAGTGGCTACAGTAGGTTGTATCTCTCTAGGTCATGCCAGTAGGTTACAGTAGGTTGTATCTCTCTAGGTCATGCCAGTAGGTTACAGTAGGTTGTATCTCTCTAGGTCATGCCAGTAGGTTACAGTATTGTATCTCTCTAGGTCATGCCAGTAGGTTACAGTAGGTTGTATCTCTCTAGGTCATGCCAGTAGGTTACAGTAGGTTGTATCTCTCTAGGTCATGCCAGTAGGTTACAGTAGGTTGTATCTCTAGGTCATGCCAGTAGGTTACAGTAGGTTGTATCTCTCTAGGTCATGCCAGTAGGTTACAGTAGGTTGTATCTCTAGGTCATGCCAGTAGGTTACAGTAGGTTGTATCCAAGTCTCTAGGTCATGCCAGTAGGCTACAGTAGGTTGTATCTCTCTAGGACATGCCAGTAGGCTACAGTAGGTGTATCTCTCTAGGTCATGCCAGTAGGTTACAGTAGGTTGTATCTCTAGGTCATGCCAGTAGGTTACAGTAGGTTGTATCTCTCTAGGTCATGCCAGTAGGTTACAGTAGGTTGTATCTCTCTAGGTCATGCCAGTAGGCCACAGTAGGTTGTATATCTCTAGGTCATGCCAGTAGGTTACAGTAGGTTGTATCTCTAGGTCATGCCAGTAGGTTACAGTAGGTTGTATGCCAGTTGGTTACAGTAGGTTGTATCTCTAGGTCATGCCAGTAGGTTACAGTAGGTTGTATCTCTCTAGGTCATGTAGGTTACAGTAGGTTGTATGCAGTAGGTTGTATCTCTCTAGGTCATGCCAGTAGGTTACAGTAGGTTGTATCTCTCTAGGTCATGCCAGTAGGTTACAGTAGGTTGTATCTCTCTAGGTCATGCCAGTAGGTTACAGTAGGTTGTATCTCTCTAGGTCATGCCAGTAGGTTACAGTAGGTTGTATCCAAGTAGGTTGTATCTCTCTAGGTCATGCCAGTAGGTTACAGTAGGTTGTATCTCTCTAGGTCATGCCAGTAGGTTACAGTAGGTTGTATCTCTCTAGGTCATGCCAGTAGGTTACAGTAGGTTGTATCTCTCTAGGTCATGCCAGTAGGTTACAGTAGGTTGTATCTCTCTAGGTCATGCCAGTAGGTTACAGTAGGTTGTATCTCTCTAGGTCATGCCAGTAGGATACAGTAGGTTGTATCTCTCTAGGTCATGCCAGTAGGTTACAGTAGGTTGTATCTCTCTTGGTCATGCCAGTAGGTTACAGTAGGTTGTATCTCTCTAGGTCATGCCAGTAGGTTACAGTAGGTTGTATCTCTCTAGGTCATGCCAGTAGTCCACAGTAGGTTGTATCTCTCTAGGTCATGCCAGTAGGTTACAGTAGGTTTTATCTCTAGGTCATGCCAGTAGGTTACAGTAGGTTGTAACTCTCTAGGTCATGCCAGTAGACTACAGTAGGTTGTATCAAGTGGTTTTATCTCTAGGTCATGCCAGTAGGCTACAGTAGGTTGTATCTCTCTAGGTCATGCCAGTAGGTTGTAGGTTGTATCTCTAGGTCATGCCAGTAGGTTACAGTAGGTTGTAACTCTCTAGGTCATGCCAGTAGGTTACAGTAGGTTGTATCTCTCTAGGTCATGCCAGTAGGTTACAGTAGGTTGTATCTCTCTAGGTCATGCCAGTAGGTTACAGTAGGTTGTATCTCTCTAGGTCATGCCAGTAGGTTACAGTAGGTTGTATCTCTCTAGGTCATGCCAGTAGGTTACAGTAGGTTGTATCTCTCTAGGTCATGCCAGTAGGTTACAGTAGGTTGTATCTCTCTAGGTCATGCCAGTAGGTTACAGTAGGTTGTATCTCTCTAGGTCATGCCAGTAGGTTACAGAGGTTGTATATCTCTAGGTCATGCCAGTAGGTTACAGTAGGTTGTATCTCTCTAGGTCATGCCAGTAGGTTACAGTAGGTTGTATCTCTCTAGGTCATGCCAGTAGGTTACAGTAGGTTGTATCTCTCTAGGTCATGCCAGTAGGTTCAGTAGGTTGTATCCAAGTGGTTTTATCTCTCTAGGTCATGCCAGTAGGTTACAGTAGGTTGTATCTCTAGGTCATGCCAGTAGGTTACAGTAGGTTGTATCTCTAGGTCATGCCAGTAGGTTACAGTAGGTTGTATCTCTCTAGGTCATGCCAGTAGGTTACAGTAGGTTGTATCCAAGTGGTTTTATCTCTAGGTCATGCCAGTAGGTTACAGTAGGTTGTAACTCTCTAGGTCATGCCAGTAGGTTACAGTAGGTTGTATCTCTCTAGGTCATGCCAGTAGGTTACAGTAGGTTGTATCTATCTCTAGGTCATGCCAGTAGGCTACAGTAGGTTGTATCTCTCTAGGTCATGCCAGTAGGTTACAGTAGGTTGTATCTCTCTAGGTCATGCCAGTAGGTTACAGTAGGTTGTATCTCTCTAGGTCATGCCAGTAGTCCACAGTAGGTTGTAACTCTCTAGGTCATGCCAGTAGGTTACATATCTCTCTAGGTCATGCCAGTAGGTTACAGTAGGTTGTATCTCTCTAGGTCATGCCAGTAGGTTACAGTAGGTTGTATCTCTCTAGGTCATGCCAGTAGGTAGGTTGTATCCAAGTGGTTGTATCTCTCTAGGTCATGCCAGTAGGTCCACAGTAGGTTGTATCTCTCTAGGTCATGCCAGTAGGTTACAGTAGGTTGTATCTCTCTAGGTCATGCCAGTAGGCTACAGTAGGTTGTATCTCTCTAGGTCATGCCAGTAGGTTACAGTAGGTTGTATCTCTCTAGGTCATGCCAGTAGGTTACAGTAGGTTGTAACTCTCTAGGTCATGCCAGTAGGCTACAGTAGGTTGTATCCAAGTGGTTTTATCTCTCTAGGTCATGCCAGTAGGCTACAGTAGGTTGCAACTCTCTAGGTCATGCCAGTAAGTTGAAACTCTCTCGGTCATGCCAGTAGGTTACAGTAGGTTGTATCTCTCTAGGTCATGCCAGTAGGTTACAGTAGGTTGTATCTATCTAGGACATGCCAGTAGGCTACAGTAGGTGTATCTCTCTAGGTCATGCCAGTAGGTTACAGTAGGTTGTAACTTCTAGGTTATGCCAGTTGGTTACAGTAGGTTTTATCCAAGTGGTTGTATCTCTCTAGGTCATGCCAGTAGTCCACAGTAGGTTGTAACTCTCTAGGTCATGCCAGTAGGTTACAGTAGGTTGTATATCTCTAGGTCATGCCAGTAGGTTACAGTAGGTTGTATCTCTCTAGGTCATGCCAGTACACTACAGAGGTTGTATATCTGTAGGTCATGCCAGTAGGTTACAGTAGGTTGTATCTCTAGATCATGCCAGTAGGTTACAGTAGGTTGTATCTCTCTAGGTCATGCCAGTAGGTTACAGTAGGTTGTATCTCTCTAGGTCACGCCAGTAGGTTCAAGTAGGTTGTATCCAAGTGGTTATATCTCTCTAGGTCATGCCAGTAATCCACAGTAGGTTGTAACTCTCTAGTTCATGCCAGTAGGTTACAGTAGGTTTTATCTCTAGGTCATGGCAGTAGGTTACAGTAGGTTGTAACTCTCTAGGTCATGCCAATAGACTACAGTAGGTTGTATCCAAGTGGTTTTATCTCTCTAGGTCATGCCAGTAGGCTACAGTAGGTTGCAACTCTCTAGGTCATGCCAGTAGGTTACAGTAGGTTGTATCTCTCTAGGTCATGCCAGTAGGTTAAAGTAGGTTGTATCTATCTAGGACATGCCAGTAGGCTACAGTAGGTGTATCTCTCTAGGTCATGCCAGTAGGTTACAGTAGGTTGTAAATTATAGGTTATGCCAGTTGGTTACAGTAGGTTGTATCCAAGTGGTTGTATCTCTCTAGGTCATGCCAGTAGTCCAGAGTAGGTTGTAACTCTCTAGGTCATGCCAGTAGGTTACATCTCTGTCAGTCATGCCAGTACCTTACAGTAGATTGTATCTCTCTAGGTCATGCCAGTAGGTTACAGTAGGTTGTATCCAAGTGGCTGTATCTCTCTAGGTCATGCCAGTAGTCCACAGTAGGTTGTATCCAAGTGGTTGTATCTCTCTAGGTCATGCCAGTAGTCCACAGTAGGTTGTATCTCTCTAGGTCATGCCAGTAGGTTACAGTAGGTTGTATCTATCTAGGACATGCCAGTAGGCTACAGTAGGTGTATCTCTCTAGGTCATGCCAGTAGGTTACAGTAGGTTGTATCTATCTAGGACATGCCAGTAGGCTACAGTAGGTGTATCTCTCTAAGTCATGCCAGTAGGTTACAGTAGGTTGTAAATTCTAGGTTATGCCAGTTGGTCACAGTAGGCTGTATCCAAGTGGTTGTATCTCTCTAGGTCATGCCAGTAGTCCACAGTAGGTTGTAACTCTCTAGGTCATGCCAGTAGGTTACATCTCTGTCAGTCATGCCAGTACCTTACAGTAGATTGTATCTCTCTAGGTCATGGCAGTAGGTTACAGTAGGTTGTATCGCTCTAGGTCATGCCAGTAGGTTACAGTAGGTTGTATCTCTCTAGGTAATGCCAGTAGACGACAGTAGGTTGTATCCAAGTGGTTATATCTCTCTAGGTCATGCCAGTAGGCTACAGTAGGTTGTAAATCTCTAAGACTTGCCAGTAGGCTACAGTAGGTGTATCTTTCTAGGTCATGCCAGTAGGTTACAGTAGGTTGTATATCTCTAGGTCATGCCAGTAGGTTACAGTAGGTTGTATCTCTCTAGGTAATGCCAGTAGACGACAGTAGGTTGTATCCAAGTGGTTATATCTCTCTAGGTCATGCCAGTAGGCTACAGTAGGTTGTAACTCTCTAGGACATGCCAGTAGGCTACAGTAGGTGTATCTCTCTAGGTCATGCCAGTAGGTTACATCTCTCTAGGTCATGGCAGTAGGTTACAGTAGGTTGTATCGCTCTAGGTCATGCCGGTAGGTTACAGTAGGTTGTATCTCTCTAGGTAATGCCAGTAGACGACAGTAGGTTGTATCCAAGTGGTTATATCTCTCTAGGTCATGCCAGTAGGCTACAGTAGGTTGTAAATCTCTAGGACTTGCCAGTAGGCTACAGTAGGTGTATCTCTCTAGGTCATGCCAGTAGGTTACAGTAGGTTGTATATCTCTAGGTCATGCCAGTAGGTTACAGTAGGATGTATCTCTTTAGGTCATGCCAGTAGGTTACAGTAGGTTGTATCCAAGTGGTTATATCTCTCTAGGTCATGCCAGTAGGCTACAGTAGGTTGTAACTCTCTAGGACATGCCAGTAGGCTACAGTAGGTGTATCTCTCTAGGTCATGCCAGTAAGTTACATCTCTCTAGGTCATGGCAGTAGGTTACAGTAGGTTGTATCTCTCTAGGTAATGCCAGTAGAAGACAGTAGGTTGTATCCAAGTGGTTATATCTCTCTAGGTCATGCCAGTAGGCTACAGTAGGTGTATCTCTCTAGGTCATGCCAGTAGGTTACAGTAAGTTGTATCCACGTGGTTATATCTCTCTAGGTCATGCCAGTAGGCTACAGTAGGTTGTAAATCTCTAGGACTTGCCAGTAGGCTACAGTAGGTGTATATCTCTAGGTCATGCCAGTAGGTTACAGTAGGTTGTATAGCTCTAGGTCATGCCAGTAGGTTACAGTAGGTTGTATCTCTCTAGGTCATGCCAGTACACTATAGTAGGTTGTATCTCTCTAGGTCATGCCAGTACACTACAGTAGGTTGTATATCTCTAGGTCATGCCAGTAGGTTACATCTCTAGATCATGCCAGTAGGTTACAGTAGGTTGTATCTCTCTAGGTCATGCCAGTAGAATACAGTAGGTTGTATCTCTAACGGTCATGCCAGTAGGGTACAGTAGGTTGTATCTCTCTAGGTCATGCCAGTAGGTTACAGTAGGTTGTATCTCTCTAGGTCATGCCAGTAGGTTGTATATTCTAGGTCATGCCAGTAGGTTACAGTAGGTTGTATCTCTCTTGGTCATGCCAGTAGAATACAGTAGGTTGTATCTCTCTCGGCCATGCCAGTAGACTACAGTAGGTTGTATCCAAGTGGTTTTATCTCTCTAGGTCATGAAGGTAGGCTACAGTAGGTTGCAACTCTCTAGGTCATGCCAGTAAGTTGAAACTCTCTCGGTCATGCCAGTAGGTTACAGTAGGTTGTATCTCTCTAGGTCATGCCAGTAGTCCACAGTAGGTTGTAACTCTCTACGTCATGCCAGTAGGTTACAGTAGGTTGTAGGTTGTAGGTTACTCTCTGGGTCATGCCAGTACGTTACAGTAGGTTGTATCCAAGTGATTGTATCTCTCTAGGTCATGCCAGTAGGTTACAGTAGGTTGTATCTCTCTAGGACATGCCAGTAGGCGTATCTCTCTAGGTCATGGCAGTAGGTTACAGTAGGTTGCATCTCTCTAGGTCATGGCAGTAGGTTACAGTAGGTTGTATCTCTCTAGGTCATGCCAGTAGGTTACAGTAGGTTGTATCTCTCTAGGTCATGCCAGTAGGTTCAAGTAGGTTGTATCCAAGTGGTTATATCTCTCTAGGTCATGCCAGTAATCCACAGTAGGTTGTAACTCTCTAGTTCATGCCAGTAGGTTACAGTAGGTTGTATCTCTGTCGGTCATGCCAGTAGGTTACAGTAGATTGTATATCTCTAGGTCATGCCAGTAGGTTACAGTAGGTTGTATCCAAGTGGTTGTATCTCTCTAGGTCATGCCAGTAGTCCACAGTAGGGTGTACCTCTCTAGGTCATGCCAGTAGGTTACAGTAGGTTTTATCTCTAGGTCATGGCAGTAGGTTACAGTAGGTTGTAACTCTCTAGGTCATGCCAGTAGGTTACAGTAGGTTGTATCTCTGTCGGTCATGCCAGTAGATTACAGTAGATTGTATATCTCTAGGTCATGCCAGTAGGTTACAGTAGGTTGTATCCAAGTGGTTGTATCTCTCTAGGTCATGCCAGTAGTCCACAGTAGGGTGTACCTCTCTAGGTCATGGCAGTAGGTTACAGTAGGTTTTATCTCTAGGTCATGCCAGTAGGTTGTATCTCTCTCGGTCATGCCAGTAGGTTACAGTTGGTTGTATATCTCTAGGTCATGCCAGTAGGCTAGGGTAGGTTGTAACTCTTCTAGGTCATGCCAGTAGGTTACAGTAGGTTGTAACTCTCTTGGTCATGCCAGTAGGTTACAGTAGGTTGTATCTCTCTAGGTCATGCCAGTACACTACAGTAGGTTGTATCTCTCTAGGTCATGCCAGTAGGTTACAGTAGGTTGTAACTTTCTAGGTCATGCCAGTAGGTTACAGTAGGTTTTATCTCTAGATCATGCCAGTAGGTTACAGTAGGTTGTATATCTCTGGGTCATGCCAGTATGTGACAGTAGGTTGTATCTCTCTAGGTCATGCCAGTAGGTTGTATATTCTAGGTCATGCCAGTAGGGTACAGTAGGTTGTAACTCTCTAGGTCATGCCAGTAGACTACAGTAGGTTGTAACTCTCTAGGTCATGCCAGTAGACTACAGTAGGTTGCCAGGCTAGGGTAGGTTGTATCTCTCTAGGTCATGCCAGTAGGTTACAGTAGGTTGTATCTCTCTAGGTCATGCCAGTAGGCTACAGTAGGTTGTCACTCTCGAGGCCATGCCAGCAGGCTAGGGTAGGTTTTATCTCTCTAGGTCATGCCAGTAGGTTACAGTAGGTTGTATCTCTCTAGGCCATGCCAGTAGCCTACAGTAGGTTGCATCTCTCTCTGCCATGCCAGTAGGCTAGGGTAGGGTGTATCTCTCTAGGTGATGCCAGTAGGTTACAGTAGGTTGTATCTCTCTAGGTCATGCCAGTATGTGACAGTAGGTTGTATCTCTCTAGGTCATGCCAGTAGGTTACAGTAGGTTGTATCTCTCTAGGTTATGCCAGTTGGTTACAGTAGGTTTTATCCAAGTGGTTGTATCTCTCTAGGTCATGCCAGTAGTCCACAGTAGGTTGTAACTCTCTAGGTCATGCCAGTAGCCTACAGTAGGTTGCATCTCTCTAGGCCATGCCAGTAGGCTAGGGTAGGGTGTATCTCTCTAGGTGATGCCAGTAGGTTACAGTAGGTTGTATCTATCTAGGACATGCCAGTAGGCTACAGTAGATGTATCTCTCTAGGTCATGCCAGTAGGTTACAGTAGGTTGTAACTTCTAGGTTATGCCAGTTGGTTACAGTAGGTTTTATCCAAGTGGTTGTATCTCTCTAGGTCATGCCAGTAGGTTACAGTAGGTTGTATCTCTCTACGTCATGCCAGTAGGTTACAGTAGGTTGTATCTCTCTAGGTCATGCCAGTAGACGACAGTAGGTTGTATCCAAGTGGTTGTATCTCTCTAGGTCATGCCAGTAGTCCACAGTAGGTTGTAACTCTCTAGGTCATGCCAGTAGGTTGCATCTCTGTCAGTCATGCCAGTACCTTACAGTAGATTGTATCTCTCTAGGTCATGCCAGTAGGTTACAGTAGGTTGTATCCAAGTGGCTGTATCTCTCTAGGTCATGCCAGTAGTCCACAGTAGGTTGTATTCAAGTGGTTATATCTCTCTAGGTCATGCCAGTAGGCTACAGTAGGTTGTAACTCTCTAGGACATGCCAGTAGGCTACAGTAGGTTGTATCTCTCTAGGTCATGGCAGTAGGTTACAGTAGGTTGTAAATTCTAGGTTATGCCAGTTGGTTACAGTAGGTTGTATCCAAGTGGTTGTATCTCTCTAGGTCATGCCAGTAGTCCACAGTAGGTTGTAACTCTCTAGGTCATGCCAGTAGGTTACAGTAGGTTGTATCTCTCTAGGTCATGCCAGTAGGTTACAGTAGGTTGTATCTATCTAGGACATGCCAGTAGGCTACAGTAGGTGTATCTCTCTAAGTCATGCCAGTAGGTTACAGTAGGTTGTATCTATCTAGGACATGCCAGTAGTCCACAGTAGGTTGTAACTCTCTAGGTCATGCCAGTAGGTTACAGTAGGTTGTATCTCTCTAGGTCATGCCAGTAGGTTACAGTAGGTTGTATCTATCTAGGACATGCCAGTAGTCCACAGTAGGTTGTAACTCTAGGTCATGGCAGTAGGTTACAGTAGGTTGTATATCTCTAGGTAATGCCAGTAGACGACAGTAGGTTGTATCCAAGTGGTTATATCTCTCTAGGTCATGCCAGTAGGCTACAGTAGGTTGTAAATCTCTAAGACTTGCCAGTAGGCTACAGTAGGTGTATCTTTCTAGGTCATGCCAGTAGGTTACAGTAGGTTGTATATCTCTAGGTCATGCCAGTAGGTTACAGTAGGTTGTATCTCTCTAGGTCATGCCAGTAGACGACAGTAGGTTGTATCCAAGTGGTTATATCTCTCTAGGTCGTGCCAGTAGGCTACAGTAGGTTGTAACTCTCTAGGACATGCCAGTAGGCTACAGTAGGTGTATCTCTCTAGGTCATGGCAGTAGGTTACAGTAGGTTGTATCGCTCTAGGTCATGCCAGTAGGTTACAGTAGGTTGTATCTCTCTAGGTAATGCCAGTAGACGACAGTAGGTTGTATCCAAGTGGTTATATCTCTCTAGGTCATGCCAGTAGGTTACAGTAGGTTGTATATCTCTAGGTCATGCCAGTAGGTTACAGTAGGATGTATCTCTTTAGGTCATGCCAGTAGGTTACAGTAGGTTGTATCCAAGTGTTATATCTCTCTAGGTCATGCCAGTAGGCTACAGTAGGTTGTAAATCTCTAGGACTTGCCAGTAGGCTACAGTAGGTGTATCTCTCTAGGTCATGCCAGTAGGTTACAGTAGGTTGTATATCTCTAGGTCATGCCAGTAGGTTACAGTAGGTTGTATCTCTCTAGGTCATGCCAGTACACTACAGTAGGTTGTATCTCTCTAGGTCATGCCAGTAGGTTACAGTAGGTTGTATCTCTAGATCATGCCAGTAGGTTACAGTAGGTTGTATCTCTCTAGGTCATGCCAGTAGAATACAGTAGGTTGTATCTCTAACGGTCATGCCAGTAGGGTACAGTAGGTTGTATCTCTCTAGGTCATGCCAGTAGGTTACAGTAGGTTGTATCTCTCTAGGTCATGCCAGTAGGTTGTATATTCTAGGTCATGCCAGTAGGTTACAGTAGGTCGTATATCTCTCGGTCATGCCAGTAGGGTACAGTAGGTTGTATCCAAGTGGTTATATCTCTCTAGGTCATGCCAGTCGACTACAGTAGGTTGTATCCAAGTGGTTGTATCTCTCTAGGTCATGCCAGTAGACGACAGTAGGTTGTATCTCTCTAGGTCAGGGGTGTCAAACATACGGCCCGCGGGCCGGAACCGGCCCCCAAGGAGGTTCGATCAGGCCCGCAGGATAATTTGAAAGTGGAAAAAATGCATAAAAGACATGGAATTAATATTTTTAATTCGCTGCAATTCATGGATTATCCGCTAAGGGGCGCACTCTTTCCATCAGAGTAGAAGACAAGCCGCATCACTGAGACAGACTGAAAACAGCAGACGGTATCAATGCGCCATCTGCTGCTTGTTACGACGTTGTTAATACCTTGGTCTCTACCTCTCCGCTACACCATCATTAGCCAAAATGTCGTTATCCAAACGGAGAAAAGTAGATAAGGAGTGTAGAATTTTCAAAGAAAAATGGACCACGTCCTATTTATTTACAGAGATGCACGGAAAACCTTTGTGCTTGGTGTGTTTGCAACAAGTTTCGGTATTGAAGGAATATAATATTCGACGCCACTACGAGACTCATCACAGCGAAAAATATGACGGCTTGCAAGGACAACTGAGAAGAGATAAGATTAACGAATTGCTGGCGGGTCTGAGGAAACAGCAGTCAACTTTCATCCAGAGCCGAGAAGTCAGTGAAGCAGCGGTAAAAGCCAGCTACCTAATTGCTAGCGAAATAGCATTAGCATCGAAGCCGTATTCCGACGGTGACTTTGTTAAACGATGCATGATGAAGGCGGCTGAACTTGTATGTCCCGAGAAGCGACAAGCTTTTGCCAATATTAGCCTGACGAGGAATACTATAGCAGAGAGGATTTGGAACTATCGGCAGATTTAGACAGTCAATTGAAACAGAGAGTCAAGTCATTTATTGCATTTTCCGTGGCAATTGACGAGAGCACTGACATCACAGACGTGGCCCAACTGGCCATATTTATTCGAGGAGTTGATGAGACATTGACTGTTACTGAAGAGTTTTTTGAGTTGGTGCCAATGATGGACACCACAACAGCCGAGGACATTTTCGGCTCTGTCGTTGCTGCATTGGACAGAGTTGGAGTGGACTGGTCCCGCGCTGTCAGCCTGGCTACAGACGGCGCGCCATCCATGGTCGGAAAGAAAGCAGGTGCCGCGACAAAGTTCAAAGACAAAGTACAAGCCCTTAATGGAGGAGATCGTTTCTGGACATTTCACTGTATTTTGCACCAGGAGGCATTGTGTTGCAAGTCGCTGAAAATGGACCACGTCATGGAGGTGGTTGTTCGCACTGTAAATTTAATCCGGTCCAGAGGTCTGAACCATCGTCAGTTTGATAAACTTCTCAGCGACAGCAACATTACCCACAGCCTGCCATACCACACTGAAGTGAGATGGTTAAGCCGAGGCGCTGTGCTGAGGCATTTCTTTGATCTACGAGAGGAAATCGGACAGTTTATGGAGAAAAAAGGAAAACCGGTGTTGGAATTACAATCTCAGGAATGGCTACGGGACCTTGCATTCTTGGTTGATATTACTGAACACTTGAACAATCTGAACAAAATGTTGCAAGGCCGCAAAAAAGTTGTCACACAGTTTTCTGACAACATACATGCATTTAAGTTGAAGCTGACTTTGTGGGAGATGCAACTGGCAAATGGCAACCCTGCTCATTTCCCCTGTCTGAGAGATGTGTGTGTGACCAGACCTGATGCGGACATGAAACGGTACAAAGACAAAATTGCAGGACTACTGCGGGAGTTTGAGAAACGTTTTCAGGTATTTGGTGAACTTGAGACAGAATTTTCAGTTTTTCGCTCACCTTTCACAGTTAAAGCTTCTGATCTGCCGGTCGAAATTCAGCTAGAGATAATTGATTTGCAGTGTGATGCAGATTTGAAGGGCAAATTTGCCTCTGTAGGTCTGGACAGATTTTATCAGTATCTACTACCAGGTTACTCCAAATTAACAGCCCTGGCTGCTAAAATTTTGTGCATGTTTGGGACAACCTACCTTTGTGAACAAATTTTCTCAGTGATGAATATCAATAAAACAAAAATGCGTTCAAGGCTCACAAACAAGCACTTAAATGACATTCTGAAAGTGACAGCTAGTCAGGACATGACACCTGGTGTTGATGCACTTGTACAGGCCAAAAGATGCCAAGTTTCAGGTACAAATACAAGTCCAGACTAGACTAACACCTTTAAAATGCTGCCTTAGATACTGTTTGCATTGAAAGAATACAGCTCTGTGAAGATGAATCCTTACTGTGGTGATTTAAAAAATGTGCACTTTAATGTTAGTCAGCAGCTTCAAAACAAAAGTTGTGTGATGGAATTCTACTGTTCATACAACTCCATAAATTTTCAGTATGTATTGTATGTGTATGTATGTTTCATGTATGAAGTTTACAGATTTACAGGACAGGCGAACACTTTCTTCATTACACATTTAAAATCACTCTCCTTAGTTTGTAAGGTGTACGCAGGGATTACATTTAGATTTTATATGCGTATGTGTAAGTGGTTTAAAAATTCCTTTCTTTAAAAGTCTCATTTAATCTTAAAGTGCATTACTATATTTTTCAGTACCAATTAAAGTTTTGTGCCTTTGTACAATCAGTGGGATCAGTTGCAATGCATATTTGTGAATGATAAAAGTAAATTGCACATTTGTCTAAGGAAATATGAGGTGTTTCATGAAATGTTTTGTAAAAGGATAGTTCATTAAATTTCAATATTTTCCTAATGTTCTTGTGCTTCTTTACACCAAAACAAAGGAAAGACATGTTATTTTGGTTATTTATAGCAGAGTATGGTATAATTTTAATGGTCCGGCCCACTTGACATCTCCCTAGGCCGTATGTGGCCCACGATGCGAAATGAGTTTGACACCCCTGCTCTAGGTCATGGCAGTATGTTTGAGTAGGTTATATCTCTCTAGGTCATGCCAGTAATCCACAGTAGGTTGTAACACTCTAGTTCATGCCAGTAGGTTACAGTAGGTTGTATCTCTAGGTCATGGCAGTAGGTTACAGTAGGTTGTAACTCTCTAAGTCATGACAGTAGATTACAGTAGATTGTATATCTCTAGGTCATGCCAGTAGGTTACAGTAGGTTGTATCCAAGTGGTTGTATCTCTCTAGGTCATGCCAGTAGTCCACAGTAGGGTGTACCTCTCTAGGTCATGGCAGTAGGTTACAGTAAGTTTTATCTCTAGGTCATGCCAGTAGACTACAGTAGGTTGTATCCAAGTGGTTTTATCTCTCTAGGTCATGCCAGTAGGCTACAGTAGGTTGCAACTCTCTCGGTCATGCCCGTAGGTTACAGTAGGTTGTATCCAAGTGGTTGTATCTCTCTAGGTCATGCCAGTAGGTTACAGTTGGTTGTATATCTCTAGGTCATGCCAGTAGGTTGTATCTCTCTCGGTCATGCCAGTAGGTTACAGTTGGTTGTATATCTCTAGGTCATGCCAGTAGGCTAGGGTAGGTTGTAACTCTCTAGGTCATGCCAGTACACTACAGTAGGTTGTATCTCTCTAGGTCATGCCAGTAGGTTACAGTAGGTTGTAACTCTCTAGGTCATGCCAGTAGGTTACAGTAGGTTTTATCTCTAGATCATGCCAGTAGGTTACAGTAGGTTGTATATCTCTAGGTCATGCCAGTATGTGACAGTAGGTTGTATCTCTCTAGGTCATGCCAGTAGGTTGTATATTCTAGGTCATGCCAGTAGGGTACAGTAGGTTGTAACTCTAGGTCATGCCAGTAGACTACAGTAGGTTGTAACTCTCTAGGTCATGCCAGTAGACTACAGTAGGTTGCCAGGCTAGGGTAGGTTGTATCTCTCTAGGTCATGCCAGTAGGTTACAGTAGGTTGTCACTCTCTAGGCCATGCCAGTAGGCTAGGGTATGTTTTATCTCTCTAGGCCATGCCAGTAGGCTAGGGTAGGTTGTATCTCTCTAGGCCATGCCAGTAGGCTAGGGTAGGTTTTATCTCTCTAGGCCATGCCAGTAGGCTAGGGTAGGTTTTATCTCTCTAGGTCATGCCAGTAGGTTACAGTAGGTTGTATCTCTCTAGGTCATGCCAGTAGCCTACAGTAGCTTGCATCTCTCTAGGCCATGCCAGTAGGCTAGGGTAGGGTGTATCTCTCTAGGTGATGCCAGTAGGTTACAGTAGGTTGTATCTCTCTAGGTCATGCCAGTAGGTTACAGTTGGTTGTATATCTCTAGGTCATGCCAGTAGTTTGTATCTCTCTCAGTCATGCCAGTAGGTTACAGTTGGTTGTATATCTCTAGGTCATGCCAGTACGTTACAGTAGGTTGTATCTCTCTAGGTCATGCCAGTACGTTACAGTAGGTTGTATCTCTCTAGGTCATGCCAGTAGGTTGCATCTCTCTAGGTCATGCCAGTAGGTTGTATATTCTAGGTCATGCCAGTAGGTTACAGTAGGTTGTGTCTCTCTTGGTCATGCCAGTAGGGTACAGTAGGTTGTAACTCTCTAGGTCATGCCAGTAGACTACAGTAGGTTGTAACTCTCTAGATCATGCCAGTAGACTACGGTAGGTTGCCAGGCTAGGGTAGGTTGTATCTCTCTAGGTCATGCCAGTAGGTTACAGTAGGTTGTCACTCTCTAGGCCATGCCAGTAGGCTAGGGTATGTTTTATCTCTCTAGGTCATGCCAGTAGGTTACAGTAGGTTGTATCTCTCTAGGTCATGCCAGTAGCCTACAGTAGGTTGTATCTCTCTAGGCCATGCCAGTAGGCTAGGGTAGGGTGTATCTCTCTAGGTGATGCCAGTAGTTTACAGTAGGTTGTATCTCTCTAGGTCATGCCAGTAGGTTACAGTAGGTTGCAACTCTAGGTCTTGCCAGTAGGTTACAGTAGGTTGTATCTATCTAGCTCATGCCAGTAGACTACAGTAGGTTGTATCCAAGTGGTTTTATCTCTCTAGGTCATGCCATTAGGCTACAGTAGGTTGTAACTCTTCTAAGTCATGCCAGTAGGTTACAGTAGGTTGTAACTCTCTTGGTCATGCCAGTAGGTTACAGTAGATTTTTATCTCTAGATCATGCCAGTAGGTTACAGTAGGTTGTATCTCTCTAGGTCATGCCAGTACGTTACAGTAGGTTGTATCTCTCTAGGTCATGCCAGTAGGTTGTCTCTCTCTAGGTCATGCCAGTAGGTTGTATCTTCTATGTCATGCCAGTAGGTTGTATCTCTCTAGGTCATGCCAGTAGGTTGTATATTCTAGGTCATGCCAGTAGGTTACAGTAGGTTGTATCTCTCTAGGTCATGCCAGTAGGTTGTATCTCTCTAGGTCATGCCAGTAGGTTGTATCTCTCTAGGTCATGCCAGTAGGTTGTATATTCTAGGTCATGCCAGTAGGTTACAGTAGGTTGTATCTCTCTAGGTCATGCCAGTAGGTTGTATCTCTCTAGGTCATGCCAGTAGGTTGTATCTATCTAGCTCATGCCAGTAGGTTAAAGTAGGTTGTATCTCTAGGTCATGCCAGTAGACTACAGTAGGTTGTATCCAAGTGGTTTTATCTCTCTAGGTCATGCCATTAGGCTACAGTAGGTTGTAACTCTCTAGGTCATGCCAGTAGGTTGCAGTTGGTTGTATATCTCTAGGTCATGCCAGTAGGTTGTATCTCTCTCGGTCATGCCAGTAGGTTACAGTAGGTTTTATCTCTCTAGGTCATGCCAGTAGGTTACAGTAGGTTGTATCCAAGTGGTTGTATCTCTCTAGGTCATGCCAGTAGGTTACAGTTGGTTGTATATCTCTAGGTCATGCCAGTAGGTTACAGTAGGTTGTAACTCTCTTGGTCATGCCAGTAGGCTACAGTAGGTTGTAACTCTTCTAGGTCATGCCAGTAGGTTACAGTAGGTTGTAACTCTCTTGGTCATGCCAGTAGGCTACAGTAGGTTGTAACTCTCTAGGCCATGCCAGTAGGCTAGGGTATGTTTTATCTCTCTAGGCCATGCCAGTAGGCTAGGGTAGGTTGTATCTCTCTAGGCCATGCCAGTAGGCTAGGGTAGGTTTTATCTCTCTAGGCCATGCCAGTAGGCTAGGGTAGGTTTTATCTCTCTAGGTCATGCCAGTAGGTTACAGTAGGTTGTATCTCTCTAGGTCATGCCAGTAGCCTACAGTAGGTTGCATCTCTCTAGGCCATGCCAGTAGGCTAGGGTAGGGTGTATCACTCTAGGTGATGCCAGTAGGTTACAGTAGGTTGTATCTCTCTAGGTCATGCCAGTAGGTTACAGTAGGTTGTATCTCTCTAGGTCATGCCAGTAGGTTACAGTTGGTTGTATATCTCTAGGTCATGCCAGTAGTTTGTATCTCTCTCAGTCATGCCAGTAGGTTACAGTTGGTTGTATATCTCTAGGTCATGCCAGTACGTTACAGTAGGTTGTATCTCTCTAGGTCATGCCAGTACGTTACAGTAGGTTGTATCTCTCTAGGTCATGCCAGTAGGTTGCATCTCTCTAGGTCATGCCAGTAGGTTGTATATTCTAGGTCATGCCAGTAGGTTACAGTAGGTTGTGTCTCTCTTGGTCATGCCAGTAGGGTACAGTAGGTTGTAACTCTCTAGGTCATGCCAGTAGACTACAGTAGGTTGTAACTCTCTAGATCATGCCAGTAGACTACGGTAGGTTGCCAGGCTAGGGTAGGTTGTATCTCTCTAGGTCATGCCAGTAGGTTACAGTAGGTTGTCACTCTCTAGGCCATGCCAGTAGGCTAGGGTATGTTTTATCTCTCTAGGTCATGCCAGTAGGTTGTATCTCTCTAGGTCATGCCAGTAGGTTGTATCTTCTAGGTCATGCCAGTAGGTTACAGTAGGTTGTAACTCTTCTAGGTCATTCCAGTAGGTTACAGTAGGTTGTAACTCTCTAGGTCATGCAAGTAGGTTACAGTAGGTTGTATCTCTCTAGGTCATGCAAGTAGGCTACGGGAGATTGTAACTCTCTAGGTCATGCCAGTAGGTTACAGTAGGTTGTAACTCTTCTAGGTCATGCCAGTAGGTTACAGTAGGTTGTATCTCTCTAGGTCATGCCAGTAGGTTGTATCTCTCTAGGTCATGCCAGTAGGTTGTATCTTCTAGGTCATGCCAGTAGGTTACAGTAGGTTGTAACTCTTCTAGGTCATTCCAGTAGGTTACAGTAGGTTGTAACTCTCTAGGTCATGCAAGTAGGTTACAGTAGGTTGTATCTCTCTAGGTCATGCAAGTACGTTACAGTAGGTTGTAACTCTTCTAGGTCATGCCAGTAGGTTACAGTAGGTTGTATCTCTCTAGGTCATGCCAGTAGGTTGTATCTTCTATGTCATGCCAGTAGGTTGTATCTCTCTAGGTCATGCCAGTAGGTTGTATCTCTCTAGGTCATGCCAGTAGGTTGTATATTCTAGGTCATGCCAGTGGATTACAGTAGGTTGTATCTCTCTCGGTCATGCCAGTAGGTTACAGTAGGTTGTAACTCTATAGATCATGCCAGTAGACTACAGTAGGTTGCCAGGCTAGGGTAGGTTGTATCTCTCTAGGTCATGCCAGTAGGTTACAGTAGGTTGTATCTCTCTAGGTCATGCCAGTAGGTTACAGTAGGTTGCAACTCTCTAGGTCATGCCAGTAAGTTGTAACTCTCTCAGTCATGCCAGTAGGTTACAGTAGGTTGTATCCATCTAGCTCATGCCAGTAGGTTACAGTAGGTTGTATCTCTAGGTCATGCCAGTAGACTACAGTAGGTTGTATCCAAGTGGTTGTATCTCTCTAGGTCATGCCAGTAGGCTACAGTAGGTTGTAACTCTCTAGGTCATGCCAGTAGGTTACAGTAGGTTGTATCTCTCTAGGTCATGCCAGTAGGTTACAGTTGGTTGTATCTCTCTAGGTCATGCCAGTAGGTTACAGTTGGTTGTATCTATCTAGGTCATGCCAGTAGGTTAGAGTAGGTTGTATCTCTCTAGGTCATGTCAGTGGGTTACAGTAGGTTGTATCTCTCTTGGTCATGTCAGTGGGTTACAGTAGGTTGTATCTCTCTAGGTCATGCCAGTAGACTACAGTAGGTTGTATCCAAGTGGTTGTATCTCTCTAGGTCATGCCAGTAGGCTACAGTAGGTTGTATCTCTCTAGGTCATGCCAGTAGGCTACAGTAGGTTGTAACTCTCTAGGTCATGCCAGTAGGTTACAGTAGGTTGTATCTCTCTAGGTCATGCCAGTAGGTTACAGTTGGTTGTATCTATCTAGGTCATGCCAGTAGGTTACAGTTGGTTGTATCTCTCTAGGTCATACCAGTAGGTTACAGTTGGTTGCATCTCTCTAGGTCATGTTAGCAGACTAAGGTAGGTTTTAACTCTCTAGGTCATGCCAGTAGGTTACAGTAGGTTGTATCCAAGTGGAAACGATTATCAACCCAATGTGTAAAGTGTCGAATTTGGTCAACAACAAAATGAATGTCTTACTTGCTACGTTAAGTTTACTTGATCCAACAGAAGTTTCGTAATGATTAAGTTATGTGGACACGTAACATACTGACAACTTTGATAAAAACACAATAGAACTTGTCTCCAGATCGATATGCATATTTATGCTAGTAGCTTAGCATCTCTCTCCATTGAATACAGGCGTATAGAATATAAACAATAGATTACAATAATAAGAAGTATCCACCAATCCAAAGAAAGTATATGCGGGAGCGATACAACCCGCAATGCCACTTTGTGGATAACGACTCCCGTTGTTTGGGCAAAGAGACATCTTGTCAGTATATACATAATTTTTGGTGTAGCCAACCCAACTCTCACATGGCACTATTGGGGGGGTACGGTGTTAAGTAAATCATCACTACATGAAAATCACTACATGCCGTGCCCCCCAGTCTACGGTCAGCAGATAGACCCTTCTCAAATATATATGTTAAGTTACTTTTTGGAAACGGAACGGAGAAAACAAGGGGTAGCTTGTTCTCTACGTCGTCTGATTCTAGACATATCAGTCATCATCCAAGGGCCCTCTGTTGAAGAGGTATTGAATATCCAAAGTTAAAAACCAATTTAAGGCGGTACTTACTGGTGTTAATCATATCTCCTTTCTCCTCCTCTTCGACTTCATCTTTCAATGTGACAGTCATCTCCCCCTCATCTTTCACTCCAAAACATGCATCCTCTTTCTCCTCTTCTTTTACTGTAACATCCTCCTCTTTCACTCTGAACGCGTCTTCCTCTTCTTTCACTGAAACTTCTTTCTCTTCTTCTTTCACTGTAACAGACTCAATCTCTACTTCTTGTTTTACTGTCACATCCTCCTCTTTCATGACAATGTTCAGCCCCAGAGCTTCTTCCTCCGTCCAGCAGACCCCCTCTTCTTTAACAGGAGGAGAGTAGTTTAGTGAGCTCATGTTCGGGAATGTTAGCTAGCTAGCATTAGCAACTAGGCTAGTGCTAACTTAACCAGCCAGCTACTATAGCTGACTAATACAAAATAATGTAATATTAAATTAAATAGGTTAACAAGTAGATACGAACGAAGTGTGTCTAAAACACAGTAGCTAATATACACCGAAAGCGAATAAATATCTTGGATCTTTCGGCTATGTTGACTAGCAAGCTACAGAGGTGGTTGACGAGCTGTTTCTGAAGAACCGTCCACTAGATTATACGTCACGCCTGAAAGACGCACATCGTCGTCTGCTGACTGGAGGGGAAACGCAGTTGAGGATCATATTTTATTTTCAGACAAAGATGATTTTAAATGGATTGAATTAAATAATATTATACTGAGACATACAAAGACCTGAATGTGTTTATTGATTAGTGCAAATAAAAAAATGTTTTACTACAGAACATGTAAGGCAGTTTCATTTAAGTCATACTAAATCTAAATAAGTAGCTCGCTAATGTTGGTCTATTCTGCTCCAACATGGTGTAACAATACATCATGTAGATGTAAATAATGAACAGACTAAGTCTATACTGCTCCTACATGGTGTAACAATACATCATGTAGATGTATATAATGAACAGATTTGGTCTATACTACTCCTCCTCCTGACTAGTATCCCAGTCCCTGCCGCTGAAAAACATCCCCACAGCATGATGCTGCCACCACCATGCTTCACCGTAGGGAGGGTGCCAGATTTCGCCAGACGTGACACTTCACCTTCAGGTCAAAGAGTTCAATCATGGTTTAATAAGACCAGAGAATCTTGTTTCTCATGATCTGAGAGTCCTTTAGGTACCTTTTGGCAAACTCCAAGCGGGCTGTCATGTGCCTTTTACTGAAGAGTGTGGCCTCTCTACCATAAAGGCCTGATTGGTGGAGTGCTGCAGGATGGTTGTCCTTCTGGAAGGTTATCCCATCTCCACAGAGGAACTATTGAGCTCTGTCAGAGTGACCATCAGGTTTTTGGTCACCTCCCTGACCAAGACCCTTCTCCCCCGATTGCTCAGTTTGGCCGGGTGACCAGCTCTAGGAAGAGTATTCCATTTAAAAATGATGGAGGCCACTGTGTTCTTGGGGACCTTCAATGCTGCACAATTATTGTTTTTGGTACCCTTCCCCAGATCTGTGTTTTACTCTGACATGCACTGTCAACTCTGGGACCTTATATAGACAGGTGTGTGCCTTCCAATTCATGTCCAATCAATTGAATTTACCCCAGGTGTACTCCAAACAAGTTGTAGATACATCTCAAGGATGATTAATGGAAGCAAGATGCACCTGAAAGCAATTTTGAGTCTCATAGCAAAGGGGCCTGAATTCTTATGTAAATAAGGTATTTATGTTATTTACCTATTTTCACTTTTTCATTATTGTGTAGATTAATGAGGATTCTATTTTTTTAAATCAATTTTAAGATAAAGCTGTAACGTAACAAAATGTAGAAAAAGGGAAGGGGTCTGAACTTTCTGAATGAATTATGTTTTATTTAATTTTTAAAACGTAACCTTTTATTTAATTCACAAGACAGGAGGGATCAGGAGACACTGTGGCCCCATCCGATGATACCCCCGGACAGGGCCAAACAGGAGGGATATAACCCCACCCACTTTGCCAAAGCACAGCGTCCACACCACCAACTTACCATCCTGAGACAAGGCCGAGTATAGTCCACAAAGATCTACGCCACGCCACAACCCAAGGGGGGGCGCCAACCCAGATAGGAAGATCACGTCAGTGACTCAACCCACTCAAGTGACGCACCCCTCCTAGGGACAGCATGAAAGAGTATCAGTAAGCCAGTGACTCAGCCCCTGTAATAGGGTTAGAGGCAGAGAATCCCAGTGGAGATTCAGCCCTAGCAGAGCCCAAGTCCTATGGGGACGTCCTCGAGGGTGTGGATGTTCTCCCCATCAAAGGCCAGCGGGATTTCACTCTCATGGTGAAATGGACTTCTGCCAATTGTTCAGTGAAGAGTGTTGAAATCTAGGTCAACAAAAGTAAGAAGAAAAAAATGAACATAAAATATGTTCAGCTGTAGTTTTATATAAGCATGCACACCTATGTTATGAAGAAACAGATGATTTGTGCATAGGCACACCTTGTCATGTACATAAAGGCCACTCAGGCTGTCTTTTTTTAAACTAGGGAGTTCAATTAAGAACAAATTCTTATTTTCAATGACGGCCTAGGGACAGTGGGTTAACTGCCTGTTCAGGGGCCGAATGACAGATTTCTACCTTGTCAACTCGGGATTTGAACTTGCAACCTTTCAGTTACTATTCCAACGCTCTAACCACTTGGCTACCCTGCCACCCCAAGGTACAGAAGTAGGGCAAGAGCAGAATCACTGCTGTGGTCTCCAGTCCTAGTAATGTCCTAGTCTTGCCAATTTTATTACAAAATACATTAGAGAAAGGGAAGGAATAAGAGCAAATACCTCTCCTGTATTGTCCTTCAGGGACTGTCAAAATAGCAGGATGATGTCCTCACCCCTGCCTCGCCTCTCTACCTCTGATAGTCCTTGAATTATCTTTGTATCTAAGAGAGTAATAGGATACGGCATGTGTCAAAATGATTGATTGGTGACAGGTGTCAAAAATGATTGATTGCTGACCTTATGACCTGCTGACGTGTACTGAATATGTGCCCCCGCCCCGCCCCCCTGTTCGTGTGGTCATGTGTTAGAGGGTGTGTGTTATTTTGGGGCCCATGCCCCCCTCCACCCCCCAGTTTTATCTCCCTTATGGTTGTTATCTATGAAGCAGGAATGTCTGGGGCTATAGATAGCGCTGGGGCATAGGCATTATAAATGTCCAGAACAAGCCATCTTTAAGACCTGTGTGTGTGCGTGCGTGTGTGCGTGTGCGTGTGTGTGTGTGTGTGTGTGTGTGTGTGTGTGTGTGTGTGTGTGTGTGTGTGTGTGTGTGTGTGTGTGTTTTAGAAACAAGGAATGTGTGTGTGTGTGTGTGTTTTAGAAACAAGGAATGTGTGTGTGTGTGTGTGTGTGTGTGTGTGTGTGTGTGTGTGTGTGTGTGTGTGTGTGTGTGTGTTAGAAACAAGGAATGTGTGTGTGTGTGTGTGTGTGTGTGTGTGTGTGTGTGTGTGTGTGTGTGTGTGTGTGTGTGTGTGTGTGTGTGTGTGTGTGTGTGTGTGTGTGTGTGTGTGTGTGTGTGTTAGAAACAAGGTCCCTTGGAATTGTGTCCATTTCAGGCTTTAAACAACAATTAAACAGACCTCTAAATAATGTTTCTCAGCCTAGTTTCCTATTTAGTTCTCTTTATATGTACAGGCACAGAGCTTCCAGATGGCTCCAGCCTAAGGATTTTCAGGGCATGTACACACAGGGAGATTAGAACCCCAAAGAAAAGATCCTAAAGGTACTTTCAGATTCAGGTTTATCATGACAGCCGCTTTATGAAAGGCCTTTACTTATGGCTAAACAGCTTCTACACAGTTTATTAATTAATGCTGTGGGATGAAATTAGGTGTTTCTAGGAGGTCTTAAACAGATCTACAGTGAAACAAACATGTACACTTTCCACACATATTTATTGACTTATAAAAAGACCACAGTAACATGACAGAATTTGTGCAAAGGCAACGAAATCTGCTAGGGGATATTAGATGTACAACAGTAGTATTCTGTAACAAGCAATACGTGTTAAACATGAGGCACATGCAATCATGACAGCCTCTTTATGAAAGGCCTTTAATTAGGTGTTTCTAGGAGGGCTTAAACAAATATACAGTGAAACAAACATGTACACTTTACACACATTTTTATTGACTTTTAAAAAGACCACAGTAACATGACAGAATTTGTGCAAAGGCAACGAAATCTGCTAGGGGGATATTAGATGTACAACAGTAGTATTCTGTAAAAAGCAATACGTGTTAAACATGAGGCACATGCAATCATGACAGCTGCTTTATGAAAGGCCATTAATTATGGCTAAACAGCTTCTACACAGCTTATTAATTAATGCTGTGGGATGAAATTAGGTGTTTCTAGGAGGTCTTAAACAGATCTACAGTGAAACTGTTATGCTGATGAATGAGGACCCAAAAGCGACTTAACGAAAACAGAGTCTTTATTCCAGTATATGACAAAAGTAATAATCCTGGATATATCAAGGAGAAAACAAAACAGGAAAAACTGAAATCCACTCGTCAGTAGCGAGGACTGACTGGAGATTCGACCATAGACTGCAGGTTGCTTCGGGAAGGCACCGACCGTAGCGGACTAAGACACCTGCTCACACGCAGCATCTGAAGAAGGTAAAACACGACAGGGCGAGACAAGGACACAGAACAGCGAACATCATACAAGGATCCGACAAGGACAGAAGCGGAAAACAGAGGGAGAAATAGTGGCTCTAATCAGAGGGCAAAATAGGGGACAGGTGTGAAAAGAGTAAATGAGGTAGTAGGAGAATGAGGAACAGCTGGGAGCAGGAACGGAACGATAGGGAGAGAGAGCGAGAGAGGGAGAGAGGGAGGGGAAGAGAGAGGGATAGAAAGAGGGAAAGAACCTAATAAGACCAGCAGGGGGAAATGAACAGAAGGGAAAGCAGAAGGACAAGACATGACAATATAAGACAAAACATGACAGTACCCCCCCACTCACCGAGCGCCTCCTGGCGCACTCGAGGAGGAACCCTGGCGGCAACGGAGGAAATCATAGCTCAACAAACGGTCCAGCACGTCCCGAGAAAGAACCCAACTCCTCTCCTCAGGACCGTAACGGAAGACGATGAAGAGGGAATCTAGGGCTACTACTCTTATAAAAATGAGACACGGGTAGAGGACTGTAAGCGTTAGAGCAATCAGGACCAAACAGGCCAGGAGAGTAACAACTAGGGACAGACTGAGACACAGCAAGGCTAAGACCAGGAACAGGAGAGAGGCGGTGGCTGTGGACAGACTGAGACCCAGCAAGACCAGGAGCAGAAAAAAAGTTACCAGACTTATTCTGCGCGCAGTCCGAACAAGCAGCCACGAAACGGCGCGTGTCACGCTCCTGAGTAGGCCACCAAAACCGCTGGCGAATAGAAGCAAGCGTAACCCCGAACGCCGGGGTGGCCAGCTAACTTGGCAGAGTGAGCCCACTGAAGAACAGCCAGACGAGTAGAGACAGGAACGAAAAGAAGGTTACTAGGACAAGCGCGCGGCGACGGAGTGTGAGTGAGTGCTTGCTTGACCTGTCTCTCAATTCCCCAGACATTCAACCCGACAACACGCCCCTCAGGGAGAATCCCCTCGGGATCGGTAGACGCTACAGAAGAACTGAAGAGACGGGATAAAGCATGAGGCTTGGTGTTCTTAGTACCCGGGCAATAAGAAATAACGAACTCGAAACGAGCGAAAAACAACGCCCAACGAGCATGACGCGCATTGAGTCGTTTGGCAGAACGGATGTACTCAAGGTTCTTTTGGTCAGTCCAAACGACAAAAGGAACGGTCGCCCCCTCCAACCACTGTCGCCATTCGCCTAGGGCTAAACGGATGGCGAGCAGTTCGCGGTTAGCCACATCATAGTTACGTTCCGACGGCGACAGGCGATGAGAAAAATACGCGCAAGGGTGGACCCCATCGTCAGTATCGGAGCGCTGGGACAGAATGGCTCCCACGCCCACACCCGACGCGTCTACCTCGACAATGAACTGTTTAGTGACGTCAGGTGCAACAAGGATAGGAGCGGATGCAAAACGCTTCTTGAGGAGATCAGAACAACAATCATACGACCGGTGAGGAGGAAGGGAGTTGGTTCTGGACCGACTGAAGACCGTGCGCAGATCATGATATTCCTCCGGCACTCCTGTCAAATCACCAGGTTCCTCCTGTGAAGAGGGAGCAGAAGAAACAGGAGGAATAGCAGACATTAAACATTTCACATGACAAGAAACGTTCCAGGAAAGGATAGAATTACTAGACCAATCAAAAGAAGGATTATGACACACTAGCCAGGGATGACCCAAAACAACAGGTGTAAAAGGTGAACAAAAAATCTAAAAGAAATGGTCTCACTATGGTTACCAGATACTGTGAGGGTTAAAGGTAGTGTTTCACATAATATACTGGGGAGAGGACTACCATCCAAGGCGAACATGACCGTGGGCTCCCCTAACTGTCTGAGAGGAATGTCATGTTCCCGAGCCCAGGCTTCGTCCATAAAACAGCCCTCCGCCCCAGAGTCTATTAATGCACTGCAGAAGCTGCCGATCCGGTCCAGCGTAGATGGACCGGCAAGGTAGTACAGGTACTTGACGGAGAGGACAGTCTAGTAGCGCTTATCAGTCGCCCTCCGCTTACTGATGAGCTCTGGCCTTTAACTGGACATGAAATGACAAAATGACCAGCGGAACCGCAATAGAGACAGAGGCGGTTGGTGATTCTCCGTTCCCTCTCCTTAGTCGAGATGCGAATACCCCCCAGCTGCATGGGCTCGACACCTGAGTCAGTGGGGAAAGATGGTAGTGTCGGGGAGAGGGGGGACACAGTTAACGCGAGCTCTCTTCTATGAGCTCGGTGACGAAGATCTACCCGTCGTTCAATGCGAATAGCGAGCTCAATCAAAGAATCCACGCTGGATGGAACCTCCCGGGAGAGAATCTCATCCTTAACCTTAGCGTGGAGTCCCTCCAGAAAACGAGCGAGCAACGCCTGCTCGTTCCAGTTACTGGAGGCAGCAAGAGTGCGAAACTCTATAGAGTAATCCGTTATGGATCGATTACCTTGACATAGGGAAGACAGGGACCAGGAAGCTTCTTTCCCAAAAACAGAACGATCAAAAACCCGTATCATCTCCTCTTTAAAGTTCAGATAATCGTTAGTACACTGAGCCCTTGCCTCCCAGATAGCTGTGCCCCACTCCCGAGCCCGACCAGTAAGGAGTGATATGACGTAGGCAATCCGAGCTCTCTCTCTTGAGTATGTGTTGGGCTGGAGAGAGAACACAATATCACACTGGGTGAGAAAGGAGCGGCACTCAGTGGGCTGCCCAGAGTAACATGGTGGGTTATTAACCCTAGGTTCCGGAGACTCGGAAGACCAGGAAGTAGCTGGTGGCACGAGACGAAGACTCTGAAACTGTCCTGAGAGGTCGGAGACCTGAGCGGCCAGGGTCTCAACGGCATGACGAGCAGCAGACAATTCCTGCTCGTGTCTGCCGAGCATCGCTCCCTGGAACTCGACAGTAGAGTAGAGAGAATCCGTAGTCGCTGGGTCCATTCTTGGTCGGATCCTTCTGTTATGCTGATGAATGAGGACCCAAAAGCGACTTAACGAAAACAGAGTCTTTATTCCAGTATATGACAAAAGTAATAATCCTGGATATATCAAGGAGAAAACAAAACAGGAAAAACTGAAATCCACTCGTCAGTAGCGAGGACTGACTGGAGACTCGACCATAGACTGCAGGTTGCTTCGGGAAGGCACCGACCGTAGCAGACTAAGACACCTGCTCACACGCAGCATCTGAAGAAGGTAAAACATGACAGGGCGAGACAAGGACACAGAACAGCGAACATCATACAAGGATCCGACAAGGACAGAAGCGGAAAACAGAGGGAGAAATAGTGGCTCTAATCAGAGGGCAAAATAGGGGACAGGTGTGAAAAGAGTAAATGAGGTAGTAGGAGAATGAGGAACAGCTGGGAGCAGGAACAGAACGATAGGGAGAGAGAGCGAGAGAGGGAGAGGGAGGGGAAGAGAGAGGGATAGAAAGAGGGAAAGAACCTAATAAGACCAGCAGTGGGAAACGAACAGAAGGGAAAGCACAAGGACAAGACATGACAATATAAGACAAAACATGACAGAAACAAACATGTACACGCTACACACATATTTATTGACTTTTAAAAAGACCACAGTAACATGACAGAATTTGTGCAAAGGCAACGAAATCTGCTAGGGGATATTAGATGTACAACAGTAGTATTCTGTAACAAGCAATACGTGTTAAACATGAGGCACATGCAATCAGGACAGCCTCTTTATGAAAGGCCTTTAACTATGGATAAACAGTTTTTCTACACATCTTATTCATTAATGATGTGGGCATACCCAGGATTTACAGGCAGGACGTTTGATCTACACAGGGAGGGAAAACTTACGGCGTTATGATGGAGAGGGCAAGCGTCTTTGAGTTGGTGAATTCGAAACGGATAAGGGTCTTGTAGCTCCCTTCAGTAACCACGAGCACAACCGTTCCTTGATTTTAACTGGACGGCTTTATTCTGTAGTTTCAGTGAGAATTATCCCCTTCCGTGAGAACTATAAAGTAAATGAAAAATACAGTTAAGCACACTCTTACAACCTTATCTTACGAGTGACTTGTTAGCTTGGCATAACTCTGAAGTGCTTACATACATAACAGTTTAACAGGTGTTATAACGGGTTCAGATTAAACACATGAATAAAGGAAAAAATACCTCATTGGCTGCTTATTACAGAAGGGAGGAAATCAAACTTCACACTTATTATTCCTTGCATGAATTCACACTTCATCCTAACATACACTCTTCAACCTTTATGAACTACGCCGGATGACATGAAAACTTAGTTAACGCAGCGCAGGGTTGCCTTCCATCCAAAAGTGTGTTGCTACAATAAGGATCCCCGTTACAACAGTATTAGCTACATAGTTCCGCTTGTATTATCATTTCCCCCGCACAGCGGACACATAAACAATTCAAACAAAAGACAACAACATAACCTGTAAGTCTAACTGTCAGTTACAGGTCGGGGCTAACAGGACCCTTTATCTGTAAGAAATAGTAAACATTTTGGAATGTGTTAAAATGTAGGTACTAAATCTTTTGAATTAAATCACTGGTTTTAAAAATGTATCTCACGCTTTATAGATAGGGGCAGAGCTAATTTCATATATCGGTTTAGGGGGGGTTATTAACTTTATGTAAAACAATATTCACTCAAACAACACCGCTTAGAGCAGCTTGGAGATTATTAGACATGTAAGTGGAGAGCAAAAGAGCGGATTTAACCAACACTGTACAAACCCCGACAAGGGGTATGATAACTCTGACGCGTACGTCTAATGATTATTGTAGATGTTTACAACTGAGGGAGTTGACAGTAGGTCAATGAGATGTATAAAGGCAAATTGACATAACGGACCTCAAAAGACCAACAGCCTACTTAATAATATAGAATGCAGAGGTGTGTAATGAACATGTAACCATTATAAAACAAAAAAAATGTCTCGAAACAACCCCCTAGTTAGGGACAGAACGTGGAGCATATACTTTAATACAGTTACCACAGCTTTAGCGCAAACCCACAGCCCCGAATATTTAGCTGCCAGGACAGATTAAAAAAGAGCTGTGAATAAGTGAATCCCTCCTAATAGATATTTCTGAAGGCTACTGGACATAGGGGGTTGGGAAGCGACTGTTAGACGTAGATTCTCAGAAGCAATTTATAGTCTTTCCTACAATGGTATGTTATAAAGTTTGTAATAATGTACAACTGTAGGTCTCCAATGTTTTTACATTAAAAACACTAATGATGCATGTTTAAATAGTAGTACAATTTGGTAATTAATTCGAACATAGCAGTGATCTAGCTAACACACACACACACACACACACACACACACACACACACACACACACACACACACACACACACACACACACACACACACACACACACACACACACACATTCCTTGTTTCTAAAACACACACACACCTTGTTTCTAAAACACACACACACACACACACACACACACACACACACACACACACACACACACACACACACACACATTCCTTGTTTCTAAAACACACACACACACACACACACACACACACACACACACACACACACACACACACACACACACACACACACACACACACACACACACACATATTCAGGTCTTAAAGATGGCTTGTTCTGGACATTTATAATGCCTATGCCCCAGCGCTATCTATAGCCCCAGACATTCCTTCTTCATAGATAACAACCATAAGGGAGATAAAAACTGGGGGGTGGAGGGGGGCATGGGCCCCAAAATAACACACACCCTCTAACACATGACCACACGAACAGGGGGCGGGGCGGGGGCACATATTCAGTACACGTCAGCAGGTCATAAGGTCAGCAATCAATCATTTTTGACACCTGTCACCAATCAATCATTTTGACACATTCCGTATCCTATTACTCTCTTATCTATATCCATTCCATGGACTTGATTCATTTCTGAGAAGATCTGAAAAGATAATTTGCACACATATGTATGTTGCTAGATTTCAGTTTGTATTGACTGCTATGTAGGTTTAATTTGCACACATTTGTATGTTGCTAGATTTCAGTTTGTATTGACTGCTATGTAGGTTTAATGTACACTTCAAATGGAGCTGTCCTACAACTGTACCTTCTTCTTGATCCCAATTGCATTGTGTCCATGTCCTGCCCTATAAGAATTTCAAAGGAAGAGAAAATGTGTCAAAGAACAGTCTTGCAAGCATTAATATATATATATATATATTGAAAGATAAATGGCATCGACATACAATGTAATGTAAAATAGAAGAACATATTGGAGAAAGCACCAGCCAATACAGTACTGTCATACAGTAACAGTAATGCCATACAGGCCTAATATCACATTTCAAGATATCTTTGTATACAAATTGTTCAATATTATATCAGGCTGACTTAAGATTATACGCAACATTTTGCTGCGTGGCAATACTGTGTTTGGATTTCACTGTATTAATACCATTATGCATTTGAATCCCATCTCCAGCTACCAGCTACCATCTAAGATATTAATTTCCTTCCACCAGGGGGCGGAGATGTAACGTTTCCAAAATGGGATAGTATTGTACATGTAACGTTATGCCCCCTTGTGAGTTAATAGTATTACATGCTGTAGTATGCTATATAAAGAGGAATACCTCCACTGACGATTCAGTTCGTTGTAACATCTCGTCTGGACAGGTCACCGTCCTTAGTTAGTTAGTCAACGTTAGCTAGTTCATTCTCACAAAGTGAGAATTGCTCTAGATTTGAAATTTACGTTAGTTAGTGTAAAGCCATGTTGGCTTTATGGAAACGATATACAATATATGGGAAAGAATATAGTTGAGGGAAATAATCCAAACCTAGTTGTGCCTAGTTAGGACATAACGTTATTTAGATAGATAACGGTACTGTACTGTAGCTCATACAATGCCGAAGGTCAAACCCGGCTTTCTAATATTTATGGTAATTAACTATAGTAACGTTATGGAAGATATTCACGGAAAGGCATCATTGTCTTCGTTATTCATTATTAGTATGTTATATTATTATTCTAAATTATTTCGAGACATATTCAGAGCCAAACATCAACCCAACCTCTTATGGCTAGTGGTTCCGCTATAAATTGTTGTTTTGTTCCATAATATCCATTACTAGTGTCCAATTAGCTACTTTTGCTTGCAGGTTTAGCTCACATGTCCAAAAGTTGGCGCTGGTCCAGACGAACTCGGACGAAAACTTCAAAAAGTTATATTCCAGGTTGAATAAATCAAATCATCAAATCAAATCAAATTGTATTTGTCACATACACATGGTTAGCAGATGTTAGTGCGAGTGTAGCGAAATGCTTGTGCTTCTAGTTCCGACAATGCAGTAATAACCAACAAGTGATCTAGCTAACAATTCCAAAACTACTACCTTATAGACACAAGTGTAAGGGGATAAAGAATATGTACATAAAGATATATGAATGAGTGATGGTACAGAGCGGCATAGGCAAGATACAGTAGATGGTATTGAGTGCAGTATATAGATATGAGATGTGTATGTAAACAAAGTGGCATAGTTAAAGTGGCTAGTGATACATGTATTACATAAGGATGCAGTAGATGATATAGAGTATAGTATATACATATGAGATTAATAATGTAGGGTATGTAAACATTATATTAGGTAGCATTGTTTAAAGTGGCTAGTGATATATTTTACATAATTTCCCATCAATTCCCATTATTAAAGTGGCTGGAGTTGAGTCAGTGTGTTGGCAGCAGCCACTCAATGTTAGTGGTACTGGTCAAACGAAGTAGAGAATCTATCTTTAGGATGTTATTATCATATATATCCAGTAACGTTCCAACCGGAGTTTTCGTTTTTGTCTACAGAGTAATGGAACGCAGGCGATATCATGACTACATCTGCATAACCAGGAAATGGCATTCTGCCAGACCAGTGACTCAAATAGCTGCCATCCGGTCCCACATCACACTAGAGCACATATGTCAGAGTCAAGGCCCGCGGGCCACATCCGGCCCGCGAGAAGGTTTTTTACGGCCCCTGGGATGATCTTGATTTATTATTAGAACCGGCCCGCAGACCGCAGCAAGCCGGCAGCCCGCAGATCTTTTACACGCACCAATACTACATTTCCCACAATGCAACGGTGACGCACCGAGCAGTAGGCTGCTTCATTTCAATATTTATTGGCACAGCAGTTGTCAGCATCACAGTAAAATTAACTTTCAGATACCCATCAAAAATGGCAAAACGGAAGGTGGACACTGAGAACCGGGGTTTCAAACAAGGTGGGAGTCGGAGTATTTGTTCACGGAGGTAGCTGGAAAACCTGTGTGTCTTCTGTGTGGAGAAAGTGTGGCGGTACTGAAAGAGTATAATCTGAGACGACATTATGAAACGAAACACGCGGACAAAAACAAGAATATGGACATGGAACAAAGGCTACAAAAGGCAGAGGAATTAAAACGAGGCCTCAAATCTCGACAGGCTCTGTTCAAAAAAGCCAAATCACAAGGCCAGGCTGCTGTCAAGGCCAGTTTTATTTTGGCAGAAGAGATCGCTAAATCAGCCCGGCCATTTACGGAGGGGGATTTCATCAAAAACTGCATGATTAAAGTTTGTGACGAAGTTTGCCCAGAAAAAAGGCAACTCTTTTTAAATGTGAGTCTGAGCAGAAACACCATTGCCGAGAGAGTAGACCAGTTGTCCATCAATCTAAAAGAGCAGCTTGTGAAAAAGGGAAAAGATTTCATTGCATATTCCTTGGCTGTGGATGAGAGCACCGACATTTCTGACATTGCCCAGTTGTCAATTTTCATCCGCGGAGTGGACTCCAGCCTAAGCGTGACAGAGGAGTTTTTGGCTTTACGTCCTATGCATGGCACAACTACGGGGCATGATTTGTATGAAGAGGTGTCAAGATGTGTAAATGAGATGGAGCTGCCTTGGGAAAAACTCGTGGGTTTGATAACCGACGGAGCACCTGCGATGTGTGGACACAGGAGCGGACTGGTGACGAAGATACGGGAAAAGATGCAAGAGGAAAACGCGACAGGTGAGCTGACAGCTTATCATTGTATCATACACCAGGAAGCGTTGTGCGGTAAAGCCTTGAAAATGGAGCATGTAATGAGCATCATCACGCGCACAGTTAACTTTATCAGAGCCAAAGGTTTGAATCACCACCAGTTCAAGGCATTTCTGACGGAGTTAGAAACGGAGCATGGTGATTTGCCTTATCACACAGAGGTGCGATGGCTAAGCCAGGGAAAGGTGCTTCAAAGATGTTTCGAGCTTCGTGAGGAGATTTGTCTGTTCTTGGACAGCAAAGGGAAAGACACAACACAACTCCGAGACGAAATGTTTCTGTGTGAAATGGCTTTTCTGTGTGACATTATGAGTCATCTGAATGCAATGAACTTGCAGCTGCAGGGTCGGGATCGTGTCATCTCTGATATGTACAGTACAGTGAAGGCATTTAAAACCAAACTGACTCTGTGGGAGACGCAGATGCGGAAAGAAAATTTGAGCCACTTTCCCAGCTGCCAGACCATGAAAGAGAAGCTCTCTACCAGTGCGTTCCCGAGCGCACAGTTGGCTGATAAAATAGGTATGCTTGCCGCTGACTTTCGACGCCGATTTGCTGACTTTGAAGCACAAAAAAGCAGGTTGGAACTGCTCGGTAACCCATTTGCTGTTGACGTGGAAAGCTCACCACCAAACCTCCAAATGGAGTTGATTGACCTCCAATGCAATGATGCACTGAGGGCAAAATATGCGGCAGTGGGTGCTGCGGAGTTCGCCCGTTTCCTCCCCGACACAATGCCCCAGCTGCGCATCCAGGCTGCTCAAACGTTGTCTATGTTTGGCAGCACATACCTGTGTGAACAACTGTTTTCTTTGATGAACTTGAACAAAACATCACACAGAAGTCGACTTACTGCTGAACACCTCCACTCAATTCTGAGGATTTCCTCAGCTCAGAGCCTTACCCCGAACATTGATGAACTTGTGGAAAAGATGGGACACCACCAAGTATCACCCTCAACCTCAAACAAGTGAACATTACTGTGCAATCACATATTTAGAGTTTTTACTCAGTTCAAGTTTAAAAGTTAAAGTTTAATATTTGTTTTCACTGCATGTTACTTCTCCTTAAACAAAGTGTTGTTTTTGATTAATAGATTTTTTTCACTTTATTTTATTGTATTTCAATCCAATTATATTTTAAAAATATTTCAGTTGAGTGGATGATAGAAAATTGCTATTATTGTTTTTTTCTTTGAAGTAAATTTAGCCCACTTTTGCTAAAATAGAAAATATAGGCTACTGATGGTGCCTTGAATACCGGTTTCTTTCATTTAATGTTCATGTTATGGGGATTTTTATATAAAGGAAATTTGTCTTTTGTGTCTGTTGAAAATTAAAGATTACTGACAGAGCCATAAGAAAATATTGCTTTATTTATCTGATCATATTGGAATATATTTGTTAGGTTTTCAGTAGGTTCAATTAGGTTCACTAGACTATATGCGTCATTTAAAAAAATTTCAATGAACATTCGAACAGTCCGGCCCTCGGCTTGTAGCTAAATTTTTTATTTGGCCCTCCGTCCATTTGACTTTGACACCCCTGCACTAGAGGCTTCATTCCGCGTTCTACTGACTGTTAACATCTAGTGGAAGGCGTAGGAAGTGCGACCAGATCTATATCTTAATTGGATGTGAATAAGCGATGAGTTGAAAACCAACCAGCCCCAGAATGTACACTTCCTGTTTGGAAGTTTGCCTGCCCTATGACTTCTGTTATACTCACAGACATAATTCAAACAGTTTTAGAAACTTCAGTGTTTTCTATCCAATAGTAATATTAATATGCATATATTAGCATATGAGACAGAGAAGGAGGCAGTTCACTATGGGCACGCAATTCATCCAAAGTGAAAATGCTGCCCCCTATCCCTAACAACCTCCCTAACAGGTTAACATTTTTAACTTGTCGGATCCAAACTTGTCACCATCGTTTTCAGTTGAACCCTTCATTTTTAAAGTTGTCGTCGGCTCTATTTACTCTGATTCAAAACATGCCGATTAGCATCAACGATCAAGTCAGCTGCTGCTGCTCCAATACAGTATGAGGTGAGACGGTGTACTGGGTGTTTTATATGACTAAAAGTGTTTCTGTCTTACAGAGGCAGTCAAGAAATTGAACAGCAAAGCCATAGAACATAACATAAGCAGAGATGTGGGAGACCACCTCAAGCCCATGTTAGAGCCGGCGGTGGTGTTTACCACTCCTTCAGCAGGCTGGAAAAGTGGGATTGATACTGTTTTGATACTGTTGTTCATACTAAGCGGGACCAAGAGTCTGTTGATTGGTCAATCACTGGGTTAATTTGTTTTGCAATATGTTCAAATCAAATCAAGCTTTATTTTTACAGCACATTTCAGACATGGATGCAACACAATGGTTTCACAGGAAAAAAACAATGAAAATAAAGTATATTTCGTATAAAAAAACAACAACAACTTAAAGACTAATGAGCATCCTAAAGAAATGCCATTGATTCAAATGTTAAAATAACCAACCCAAAATATAACTTGTTTTTTAGGAGGTTCTGAAAGACACTATGGGGGCATCGATTGAAAATTGACTGGTAACAACAACTGGGACCTAAAAGACACCCACCGTGAGACCCACTAAAACTCCCCAAGAAGAGGAAAACAAAAGAAATACCCACACCAAACGTACAGACAGGAAGCAAACCAAAAAGGTGGTTAAAATAATTTATTTACAATCACACTTTACAAAATCATATCTCTCATTCATTCTTAATTACTTATATTTACAAAACCAAAGCACCAAACACCAATTACCCAAACTCACTCTAACACTCCCAGCCCTAAACCCCCTTTCCACCTCTCCCGTGCCGCATGCTTCCCCCACTTCCTCTCCTCCCTCTTCATCCTCCCCCTCAAATCACCTTCCACCCTTCTCACTATCCCTTCCACCCCCCAATCTCTCGCTGTCTTAACTAAATTCTTCCTGGCTTCCCACAGTCCCTTTTTTAAAGAGACTCATGAGAAGCCAGAGCAGAAACCTGTCCCTATCCGTTCCCTTTGCTCTCCCTACGCCTCTCTCTAGCCTAGCCCATGTCAAAACAAAATCACTCCTAACCACACCTAGCATCACCCGTGCCCTAGCCCAGACTAGTCCGGCAAAGGCACAGTCCCAGAAGGCATGGCGCACCGTCTCCTCCCTGCCACAAGAGGATCTTGGACAGGTGGGGGACCGCACCAAATTATACCGGTACAAGATGGAAAGTACCGGCAAACGCTTATGAAGGCTCAACCAATTCAGGTCCTTGAGCCCGTTGTCCATGCCCCTCGCCTGCACTCCCTCCCAGACCACTGACGAGATGCCCGCTACGGGCGCAGGACTCCCTGCCTGCCTGACCTCCTCGTACAGGTGCCTGTGGTCTAAACCTACTCGGGCAACTTCAACCTCGGGGTGAGCACGCAGCCACTTGGCCGCATGACCAAAGTGCCACGGCAGCTGTTCCGCCCGAGGACCCGCGTTAGACCACACCATTACGCTTCTCGCCTGATACGAGAAGAACACCCGCAGGAGGTAACCGGATGGGTGTATCACTGGCTGAGCAAGCTCCGCTAACAAGAAAGAAACAAAAATTGAGTCCAGCTTGAGGGGGAAATGTGGTACCCCCCTACCTCCCTCCCCGATGGGACAGATCATGCGTGCCCTGGCGACCCACTCGCACCTGCCACTCCACATAAACTGAAACACAAGCCTCACTAGAGGCCTCCTCAGACAAGCCGGCAATGGGTAGATGTACGCCAAATACTAAAGAGACGGCAACACATCCACCTTTAGGACCAGGACTTTGCCCATAAAAGACAAATACCTAGCCTTCCACATTGCTAGCTTCCTCTGTGCCACTGCGATACGCATGTTCCAGTTTAGCGTCGCTGAGCCGGAGGTCTCAAAATGAACCCCGAGAATCCTCAGGGCCCCTTCACAGAGAGATAACCCCCCAGGCACATCCGTTCTACCGCGCCATCTTCCGAAAAACTTGACGGAAGACTTTGCATGGTTCAGAACTGCTCCCGACGCTCGGGTGAAATCACCAAAGATGGCAAGGGACCTTGTCAGGCACGAGTCCTTGCACAACAGCAAGGAAGTGTCGTCGGCGTACTGCGTCATCTTAACACGCAGCCCACCACTTCCAGGGATCAACAAGCCTTCCACCCCTGTGTCTGCCCTAATGGCAGCCCCCAGAGGCTCCATGTACAGAACGAAGAGGAGAGCCGAGAGTGGGCATCCCTGCCTGACCCCAGACGAGAGGTCAAAAACGTCACCTAATTGACTATTTACACTAACTCGACACCCCGCTCAGACATATAAAGTACGGATCCATCCTATAAACTTCTCCCCAAATCCTAATCTACCTAACACCCTGAATAGAAAAGATCTATTCACGCGATCAAAAGCTTTCGCCTGATCTAGCGCTGCTACCATTAAAGGCAGCCCTCTATCTTCAACCCAAGCGATGGAATCCCTGATCAACTGTAGGTTCCATCTTATAGAGCGGCCCTCTACCCCGCACGTCTGATACTCGTGGACGACGTGGGGAAGGGCTGTGCGCAACCGGTCTGCTAAAACCTTTGCAAGAATCTTGTAATCTACGCACAGCATGGTCAATGGCCGCCAGTTGCCAAGGTCAGTTGCTTCCCCCTTCTTATAAAGAAGTGACAGCACACCAACAGCCATTGATCCCCCCGGGACCCCCCGTCTCAAGGATGGCCTTCAAGACTTCGAGAACCACTGGTCCAAGTATACCCCAAAACCTGAGGTAAAACTCAGCCGGCAGCCCATCCATCCCAGGCACCTTCCCTTTTCCCATCCTCCTAAGAGCGCTCTCAACCTCTTCTAGTGAGATCTGGGCCTCCATCACATCTCTAATGTCCTCTGGCAACCGCCGGGACAAGTGTTCTAAAAACACGTTTCCCTGCTCTCCATCTATTTCCCTTTCCTTAAATAAACCTTGGAAATGATCAGTTCTCACCATGACCATTTCCTCTGGTTTACTTACTATACTACCATTTTCTTCCCTAACTCCATGCATTACCTTCCTACTCTGCCTGGCCCTAACCGACTTAAAGAACATAGCGGAACAAGTCTCATTATGTTCTAGAAAGCCACTATGCGCACGCTCCAGGAAAGCTCGAGCCTTCTGCTCCTGCAGCTCCCTGAGCTGCGCCTTTAGGGCTGCGAATCTCTCCCAGTCGATCGACCCGCCGAGGTTGCCTGCCTCGTACTCGAGTTCAATTAACCTTTGGATACGATCCACCTCCCTCCTTTCCTCCCTTTCTTTCCTTCTACAATATCCTATTATAAAAGCCCTTATCCTCCCCTTAACTAAATCCCACCACTCTAACACCCCCTCGCACATGGACCGGAGGCCGTCAAGCCTCCGAAAGAAACAAAAAATGCATCAACGAAAGCCCGCTCCTCCAGTATATCCCGATCTAACTTCCAGTACCCCCTACCGAAGAGGCAGACTGGCGACCCCACCTGCAGGAACACCCCGTCGTGATCCGTGAAGAAAACAGGCAACAGCCGCCCAGACAACTGACCCAAAGACCTGGATACAAAAATGTAGTCGAGCCTCCGCACAACCCCCCCTGGAGTTGCGCCATGTAGGACCGACCATTGCCAGAGTAGTGTGCAGGCCACCATCAACCAGACCATGGCAAGCCATTAGCCCAGAGATGGCACCTGCACTGCTATCACCGCCTACCCCTAAATCTATATTAAAGTCTCCTCCTATCACCAAGTGCCTGTTTGTAACACACAGGGGCGCCAGACAGTCCACCATCTCCCTCCTGTCTGCCGCCACCTGTGGCCCATACACCCCAATTAACCTATATCTAGCTTCTCTAAACTTAACATCTATCCCCAAAACTCTACCCTGCATTATTACAAAAGTGTTCTCTATTTTAACCTCTCTATGCCCACATAAAATCCCTACTCCTGTTGAGTGCACCCCTCCTATGCCCCAAAAAAGATTCCCCCTTATCCCACTCTCTCTTAAATCTACACACATCCCCACCATCCCTCAGGTGAACCTCCTGTAAAAAAACAGAAATCAAACCCCACACCCTCTAAATAACAAAAAACCACCCTCCTTTTAACATTATTCCTTAACCCCCTAACATTTAGACTAAAAAAAAGAAAGAGAACTATTCATTTAATTATTAACAACAAATAAAACCCCAAAAAAACAAAGAAAATACAGGAGACTCACCCGATGCTCCCCTGGTCCATCTCCACCGGCGGGGACATCCTCTCCTCTCCTGACACCCCCCGTCCTCCATCCCAACCCATGACCCAGGCAGTGTGTTGGGTCCTCCCTCCCTCCCCACCCACCATCCCCCCTCCCTGTTTGCCTCGGGGCTGCATGTAGGGGACCCCATCTCCTCAAACAGGAGTTGGGATCCCTCTAGCAAACAGCCCACCGACCCCTCACTGGAGTCATCCACTAAAATGCAAGGGGCTGAGGCAAACCGGGAGGACAAATCACCCCCCCCCCCCGCCACTCTCTTATCCCCCCCACCCCACCCCCCCCTCTCACTTCCTGCCAAGCTCCCCCTCTTCATCCTTTCTTCTTTGGTGAAGGAGGTAGCGGGGAGACACAACGTCCCATCCCCGCTAAATCCTCCACCAAATCCCTCATTTCGACCTCGAGGAAGCCTGGCAGGCTGTCCCCCCACTCCTTCCCCCATACCCCCCCCCACCCCCTCCCCTCCCACCTCCACTCCTCCCTCCTTCTCCGTCACTGTCCCTGTTCCCTCTTCCACTTCTTCTCGTACCACTGTCCCCTTCTCCCTCTTCTCTGCTCCTCCACGTTCTTCCACCTTCTTTTTAATCTCTCCTTCTTTTTCCTTCTTTCCATCTTCTCTCCTTTTCTCCTCTTCCTTCTTCCCTTCTTCGTCCTTCTCCGTCCTTTCCCCCTGTGCCATTCGTACAATCCGCGTGCGTCCTCTCTTTCCTCCCCCCATCCCCCGCCCCCCCCCCCAGCTGCAGACGCGTATAACCTGTGACGAGACGGGCAATCACGCCACAGGTGTGCTCTTGAGCCACACCCGTGGCAAGCCTTGGGCTCGTCACATTCCTTGGCCTCGTGCTCTTCCGACCCACAAAATCGGCACCTCTTGGCGCTGCACGAGGCCGCTGCACAACGCCTGCAGAACGGGGGCTGACGTGCATAGTATAGGGTTCCCCTGTCAGCCCCCAGGGAGAACATCGCCGGAGGATGGAGGTAGCCATCCACACTCTTCGGGGACTCCCTGAGTAACGCCTGGAAATCTCTCTTTCCGTTCCAGAAACCCAGGGAGTCCCTGAGGTACCTCGTTGAGGAGACATTGTCCATATATCTCCCCAGAAAGGCCCTCACCTCTTCATCTTTCACATGCGGATTGTACATGGTTACGGTGACCACCCTGACGTTGTTCTACGCCAGGCTGGACACCGCATAATGGCACAGGGGTCCCGTTTTCTCCGCATCCTTTGCAGTCTTCATTAATCTCATGTTTTTCTTCTTTGTAAATATAGGTTACATCAAAGCCTTCTCATTCGGGTTCCCTGAAGGCAGAGCACTTCCTTCACCTCTATCCTGAGGCATCCCATCAAAATGGTCCTTCCAAATGTCTCTCTACTCCACGGCTCCATCTCCTTTTCAGTCCAGGCAAATCGTGAGGTATTTGCCATACCAATCCCCGGAAACGATCTTGTTAGCTTGTATTGATTCATTTAAAAAAATAAGCTCTCTTCAGAAAGAAGCTTCAACCTGAAATGAAAAACATCTTTAATAGGAAACGGTGGAGCAACTAAAGGTGTTGACTCTCCACATCTATTAAGACAACTGGAGCACTGGGCCAGACACTCTTAAATAGAACCTGGACCAGCTCAGGTGAAACACCTTCCCACTAACAAGATGGACAAGCCAGCACAGGTGTAACACATACTGACTAACGAGGTGACACCACTCAGTGCATCCTACGTGCTGACGAGCGAAACGTGCTAAAGTCCAACCTCAAAACAAAAATTGAAAATCAAATACTAACACCCTAAGACAACAAATATATCCAATATTTCTGTTGGACAAGTTTGCTCACCGCCAACAGAAAACGTATATTTTACATTCCATTTTACATTATAATCAACTACAACGCTTCAACTTCACCAATATAAACATAGTGCCTACTGGCAATTAAAAACAATTAAAAACAAGAAAAAACATTTCTAAATAATAATTTTCAATATCTTTTCTCATCTTCCATTCTATAGAATCCTACAACTCACTATCTTCTCGAACTCTCGTACCATCGGAACGAGCCCAAACAAAACTCATCTCCAAAACAGAAAAACATGCAGTCCAAAATAAATTGTGATTCATGGCAACTCACTGACTAAACGCAAAACATTTTGACTGCCAACCCTTGAGACAATCAGCAACCAGGTTGTCCTCACCATGGACATGTCTGATTTCAAGAGGAAACTCCTGCAATATCTGTAGTAACTTTCCAACTCACTGCGGAAACTTCTCTCTCTTTTCAGTGTTCACTCGATAGGCATGTTGTTGGATCTGGGCTCAGTCCCCAATGTCATGCTCTAATACATTTGGGTTGGCACATCTGAGAATGAACCCTGATATTTTAAAAGCAGAGCAAAAATGTCAATATAATTGTACCCAAAATTGTCAGCTGATTGCATAAATAATTATTACTAAATGTTACATGAATTGTAAATATGAAATATCAAAACCAAATGTACACCCCTTTGTTAATATGTATTGGCAATAATAACTGAATGGTGAGGCATGGAATAATAAAACATGTATCTTTTGTCAGGCTGAATGTTTGAAATATGAGGTGATTTGAGACATACTTCTTCAGTAGTGGAATAAAGACAATTAGCATTTGAATGTTCCAAAGAAATGCTGGAGTGATGTAGGATTGTTAATAAAAATTGATTATAGACCAATTCATGATACTGTGTCCATGATTTTCAACATCTTTTCAATTACAATTTTCCTAAATGGGAATAGCCCAATGTCAAAACACAGTTTTAACATGTCCAAATTAATAACCAATATGTAGAAACAGTTTGGGATCAATTGAAAACATAAACATTGAAGAGTAAGTGTAACACAACACTTTTTTTTGTTAGTCACTTTTTGTTGAATCTCATCATCTTCCAAATCAGAGCCTGGATTTCCATATAATGTTGAAATCAATGGAACAGGGGACAAAACAATTAGGGATCTCCATTGTGATATCATTAGAATACTCCTACTACAATGTTAAAACATTCTACATTGTGACATTATTTCATTGATATCATGAAACAACTCCTTCATGTATTTTATGTTTAATCAGAGTATCTCTTCCCCTGTGTGTTTCCGCTGGTGTATAGTCAGGCTGTGTGACCGAAAAAACTCTTCCCACATTGATCACAACTATAAGGTTTCTCTCCTGTGTGTGTTCTCTGGTGTGTAGTTAGATAGCTAGAAGTAGAAAAACTCTTCCTACATTGATTACCGCTATATGGTTTCTCTCCTGTGTGTGTTCTCTGGTGTTCAGTCAGATGGCAAGGATAAACAAAACTTCTCCCACATTGAGCACAGCCATATGGTTTCTCTCTTGTGTGATGTCTTTGATGTATTTTAAGTTCTACTGAATAGTTGAATCTTTTACCACAGTCAGAGCAGCAGTGGTAATATTTCCTCCATGTGGGTTTCTGCTGGTGTCTCTTGAGGAGTTCTGATCTGGAGAGACATGTCTCTGCCACTTCAGCATCATGTTGTTGTTGAGGCTCCCCAGAGGATCCACGATAGTCACATCTCTCTCCTGTGTGAACAACAAAGACAGATGGTTAAAGGCCCACAACAGCAGAAATCCACTGTTTATTTGAGGTAAAAGGTGATGCCCAGAGCGTACCCATGAAGTTGTACAACAATTGACGTCTGTTAAAATATTTTACAATTGTCTTAAGACAGTCAAGCAGTGTGTCAGAGTCACTTTTGGTCTCCAAAAAACCCCTTTATGTGTTTGCTCAAATTGCGGCACGAGGGCAATGCACACACAATTTGATTGCAGAAACACCTCCCTGATTACATTTACATTTAAGTCATTTAGCAGACGCTCTTATCCAGAGCGACTTACAAATTGGTGCATTCACCTTTCTGACATCCAGTGGAACAGTCACTTTACAATAGTGCATCTAAATCTTAAGGGGGGTGAGAGGGATTACTTATCCTATCCTAGGTATTCCTTAAAGAGGTGGGGTTTCAGGTGTCTCACGGAAGGTGGTGATTGACTCCGCTGTCCTGGCGTCGTGAGGAGTTTGTTCCACCATTGGGGGGCCAAAGTCTTACAAATAGTTTTGACTGGGCTGATTAGAGCTGTTTCCAGCTTCCTCAGTGGTAGGGAGGCGAGCAGGCCAGAGGTGGATGAACGCAGTGCCCTTGTTTGGGTGTAGGGCCTGATCAGAGCCTGGAGGTACTGAGGTGCTTCGTTCCCCTCACAGCTCCGTCAAGCACCATGGTCTTGTCCCAATGCGACTCAACTGGAAGCCAGTGGAGAGAACGGAGGAGCGGGGTGACGTGAGAGAACTTGGGAAGGTTGAACACCAGACGGGCTGCGGTTCTGGATGAGTTGAAGGGGTTTAATGGCACAGGCAGGGAGCCCAGCCAACAGCAAGTTGCAGTAATCCAGACGGGAGATGACAAGTGCCTGGGTTAGGACCTGCGCCGCTTCCTGTGTGAGGCAGGGTCTATTTTTACGGATGTTGTAGAGCATGAACCTTATATAAATCTAAATAATGTTTGATGTTGGTTGAGAACTGACAGGGTGTTGTCCAGGATCACGCCAAGGTTCTTGGCGCTCTGGGAGAGGACACAATGGAGTTGTCAACCGTGATGGCTAGATCATGGAAAATTTGCAGTCCTTCCCCGGGAGGAAGAGCAGCTCCGTCTTGCCGAGGTTCAGCTTGAGGTGGTGATCCGTCATCCACACTGATATGTCTGCCAGACATGCAGAGATGCGATAACTGGCCACCTGGTCATCAGAAGGGGGAAAGGAGAAGATTAATTGTGTGTCGTCTGCATAGCAATGATAAGAGAGACCATGTGAGGTTATGACAGAGCCAAGTGACTTGGTGTATAGCAAGAATAGGAGAGGGCCAAGAACAGAGCCCTGAGGGACACCAGTGGTGAGAGCGCGTGGTGAGGAGACAGATTCTCGCCCGCCACCTGGTAGGAGCGACCTTCAGGTAGGACTCAATCCATTTAGTAAATGCCCAACTCGGAGAGGGTGGAGAGGAGGATCTGATGGTTCACAGTATTTGAAGGCAGCTGATAGATCTAGAAGGATGAGAGCAGAGGAGAGAGAGTTAGCTTTAAGTGCGGATTCCAGTTACGTAATACAGAGGAGAGCAGTCTCAGTTGAATGACTAGTCTTGAAACCTGACTGATTTGGATCAAGAAGGTCATTCAGAGAGAGATAGCGGGAGAGCTGGCCAAGGAAGGCACGTTCAAGAGTTTTGGAGAGAAAAGAAAGAAGGGATACTGGTCTGTAATTGTTGACATCGGAGGGATCGAGTGTAGGTTTTTTTAGAAGGGGTGCAACTCTCGCTCTCTTGAAGACGGAAGGGACGTATTTTTTACAGCGGTCAGGGATGAGTTGATGAGCGAATACACCTGTAAGGGAGAAGGTCTCCGGAAATGGTCTGGAGAAAAGAGGATGGGATAGGGTCAAGCGGGCAGGTTGTTGGGCGGCCAGGACGTCAAAGACGCGAGATTTCATCTGGAGAGAGACAGAAAGAGGTCAGAGCACAGGGTAGGGCAGTGTGAGCAGAACCAGCGGTGTCATTTGACTTAGCAAACGAGGATCGGATGTCAAACGACCTTCTTTTCAAAATGGTTGACAATCATCTGCAGAGAGGGAGGAGGGGGAGGATTCAGGAGGGAGGAGAAGGTGGCAAAGAGCTTCCTAGGGTTAGAGGCAGATGCTTGGAATTTAGCGTGGTAGAAAGTGGCTTTAGCAGTAGAGACAGAGGAGGAAAATGTAGAGAGGAGGGAGTGAAAGGATGCCAGGTCCGCAGGGAGGTGAGTTTTCCTCCATTTCCGCTCGGCTGCCCGGAGCCCTGTTCTGTGAGCTCGCAATGAGTCATCGAGCCACGGAGCGGGAGGGGAGGACCGAGCCGGCCTGGAGGATAGGGGACATAGAGAGTCAAGGGATGCAGAGAGGGAGGAGAGGAGGGTTGAGGAGGCAGAATCAGGAGATAGGTGGGAGAAGGTTTGAAGGGAAGAGATGATAGGATGGAAGAGGAGAGAACCGGGGGAGAGAAGCGAAGGTTGGGACGGCGCGAACCATCCGATAGGGGCAGTGTGGGAGGTGTTGGATGAGAGCGAGAGGGAAAAGGATACAAGGTAGTGGTCGGAGACTTGGAGGGGAGTTGCAATGAGGTTAGTGGAAGAACAGCATCTAGTAAAGATGGGGGGGAGGTGAGAGGGTGAGGTCAAAAGAGGAGAGGAGTGGAAAGAAGGAGGCAGAGAGGAAAGAGTCAAAGGTAGACGTGGGGAGGTTAAAGTCGCCCAGAACTGTGAGAGGTGAGCCGTCCCCCTGATAATGAGGAAACCGCTAGTTATGGAGGTAGTATATCTGGTAATGAGGAAACCACTAGTTATGGATGTAGTGTATCTGGTAATGAGGCAACTACTAGTTATGGATGTAGTATATCTGCCTGGAACAAAAATGGTGAGCTAAGATTTAAAGGGAAAAACTCAGCATTAAAAGGGAGAAACATAATGCACTGATCCAGTGGAAATTTCATAAAATACCTGATTACTTCTTATCCATTGCACAAATAGCCGACAGCTGTGTCTGTCTCAAACTCACTGGAGCGGGAAACTGAGGGCCCAGAATATTTTATACAATGTTGCAAGTTTCGGAGGACCCAGTTGATAGAATGTTTCAAGTTCGTTGTAGACAGGCCATGTGCAGCCAATGTGATTTATAGGATATTTATTTTTATCAGGATATTTTCTACCTGCAGGCTGCAATGTTTCTATTTGTTGGCTTTACACAGACAATTTTTTACATAGTTGGCAATACAAGTTACTTTTAGATTTGTATAAATTACATTTATATAGAATGTAGATTAATCACAGACAATGATTGAGATACTATTATCAATGAAATTAAACTGTTCCATGAAAATGTGCATATGAAAAACAAACTGTCACGCAGATCAGTATAAATGGTAAGATAAATTTGCACTCCAAATGTAGGTTGCCTACTGCTTGTGTAGCCTATTACCAGCAATGTCAGAATTTATGAAGGCCAGCAGGAGGTGGTGGTCTTGTCTTCTGTTTAGGCATATTGATGTTATGGCATGAAAATAAATGGCTGAATATTATAGTGTGACTTATCAACAGCTCTAACAATTTGACTTGTCCCACAGGAAATCTTTACATGGGTCAATATAGAATATACTATATAGCCTAGACACCTGGTTAAACTATCATTATGACATCATGGATGGCCAGTCCTTGTATTCATTTTTGAATTCAGGAGCTGGACTCGATCCTGGGTCCACTGACTGTCAAGCCAACACCTTATAACTGTGACGCCAAGATGTCTGAACTTTTGACGAGTTCCCAAGGTTTTGTGTTAAGGTTGATACAATAGCTTTCTCTATGAATTTGAGAATGGTTACATTTCTCCAGCCCCCATCCCTCAGCTGTTTACCAAACCAAGTCTCTGGGCAGCCATTTTGTTGCTGTTTAAATACTAGGTTGTCCCTTTAAAAAAAACCACACAACAATCAATCAACCAATCTGCAGTTTAAAATATTGGTAATGTTATTTGGTAATAAGATGATGGATGGGGCTGGAGAAATGTAACTGGTCAAATTCATTGACAGACCTATGGATGCAAGGACTGACCATCCATGATATCAATATTATAGTTTTAACCATGTTGAGGCTATACAGTGTTGATTTATATTGTTTCTAAACATTGGAGTAAAAAAAAGGCTTATTTGGGGTTCTGATGGGGTAAACAGTTGAACTAAGCTCATGAAACATATGTTAAATTCTTCAAGAATCAATGGCTATAAATAAATAATTTACAAGTCCAAATATGGATATAGCAATTGAATATTTCCCCATTAACACCACACATCAGATCAACAACTGCAGAGTTTGTGCTTCTGTTTTTAAGACAGTACTTACTAGTGTTAATCAGGGAACGGTTTCTCAAAACCATCTTATGGCTAAATTCATTGTTAGAACCATTGGATGCCTTAAGATGGCTTTGGGAAACCGGGCCCAGATATCCAGTTTCCTCCTCCTTTTCGATGTAACAGTCATCTCCCCCTCCTCCTCTTTCACTCTGAAAGCATCTTCCTCTTCTTTTACTGTAACATCCGCCTCCTCTTTCACTCTGAACGCGTCTTCCTCTTCTTTCACTGAAACGTCTTTCTCTTCTTCTTTCATGGTAACAGCCTCAACCTCTACTTCTTTTTTTACTGTAACATCCTCCTCCTCCTTTTTCACTCTGAACGAGTCTTCCTCTTCTATCACTGAAACGTCTTTCTCTTCTTCTTTCACGATAACAGCCTCACCCTCTACTGCAACAGCCTCCTCTTCTTTAGCAGGAGAGTATCTTAGTGACCGCATGGTTAGGCTAATGCTAACTTAACCAGCCCGCTAGCTGACTAATAACAACACCCTAAATATTAAAATAAATCTGATAACTAACTAGACGACAGAAATGGGTTGAAAACACGGTGGTTAATAAACACAAACGCGTCTAAAGAGCTTTATTGGTTTGGCTATTTTGTCTAGCAAGCTACGGAGGTGTCTAACTGTTGCTGATGTTGATGTTGAAAGAAGCGTTCCGTCCACTAGAAAATTCGTCACACTAGCAGCATTGCCTTAAAGTCGCACACCGCCCTCTGTTGACTGGAGTGGGTAACGCAGTTGAGTAAAATGTATATTTTATCTTCAGACAACAAGTTAAGGAAGCATGCGTTTTTACTCACTAGTGTAACAATACCGTGTGGTTAAAGACTTAGTAAGCTAGTTGTAGTCACTTTATGGTTACCTAGAAGAACAAACAGTTATGTTTTTGCATATGTATGAACTTATTTAGGAAATCTTAACTACCCACAATGCACTATTCCCCAACGTCATATGTATGATCAACTCTGTGCTATCGAGTTTGGATGCCAGTGTAACGACAGTTTCTAGTTCGATATTCGACAGATATTCGCGCTTTCAAACCATTTGAGCCACAGACTCCAAATATTGCGCACAACATTGCACAGTTCTTATTTTCACGATTTGGATATTACTTCGCTTTCCAAAGCTAAAACATGTGGAAATGTGATTAGCATTTTGTATTCCTAGTTGACTTAGTTAGGGAGCGTAAACAAAGTACAAACTTTTTTTACATTCAAAATTCAATAGCTCCTTGGTCATGTGATCTACTGACTTCAAACAAGGTTCAGAATGTCCACTGACTACCCTTCTATATTGCACACCATTTAGTTTGTCCAGTTTCATCTCACACGTTTTTACATGAATTGCTCTAAATGTAAAATTTCAATAGCTCCTTGGTCATGTGACGACCTGTCCACTGACTACCCTTCTGTATTGCACACTCTTGTTTGTGTGGTGTAAAATCACAAGGTGTAACATACATTTTTCATAGTTTCAAATGTGCCTTTCCTTGGTCATGTCAATTACACACCTAAGAAGCATGCAGTGGATATACACCCATATTGCATAACCTCTAGTCATGTCTCTTCTATACTGTTGTACATTATTATTAGTTTGACAATTAGGGGGTTCAGTCCAGTGTAGTGTTTACCCATTTCTTTAGTATTTATCTACAATAATTGGTAGTTGTAAGTACTTATTTTCCCTGTTTTTTTATTTTTCCAAATTATTTATTAACACGTAGGAGAAAGACAGATATCTCATTTCGTCGTTAATATCAACCATAAAGGAAAAGGGCAAAGTACGAGAGTCATGTTATTAATTGTCCAAAGCAGGGACAATGGGTTTGCTGGTCAATACAACTACTGAACATGTAACCACACTAATGGTGGCCAGAAAATCAATGAATAGAAATGTTACATTGACAAATTTAACAGAAATTGTAGACCTTTAATCTTTTCCAACATGTCAACAGACACTAAACTTCAAATAAGTATAAAACATTTCAGTGTTAACGTTCTCATTATCCCTGGTTGATGTACATTTCAGAGCCTCTTCAGTGTGGATGGGGTAGAGCATTCATTTTCAACAACAAAGACTGCACTTCCAGTTTGTGTTCTTTACTCTGTTGAACTCTTTTGTCTTCATTCCTAGGCACAGCACATGGAACCTCAGTTGGCATCAATCAAAACAAAACCAAGTGTAACACGTTATAAATAATATTAAATATCAATGCAGTATGACAAATGACGAATTAGCCATCTATTGTGTTATATCATAAATTGTCTTACATGCCGTCACTGTTGTCAAAAGATTAAAAACATGTTAAATAAAGTTACTAACCCTGTCAGTCTTTGGGCCACATCCAGGTTCTTCATCAGTGGCACACATGACGCAGTTGTTGGCTTTGTTGAACTCTGAAATCATAGGCAGGAACTGAACATATGGCTGTCCCACAAAACTACATAACAATAAAGAATTTACATTTCCTTTTAATTAAACGGCATTACATACCAGACATTTTTAGTATATCCTCAGCCATTTCTTTCCACAGTTGCTCCATGTGGTTTTGAAGGTCCCATATAAATTTGGGAGGGGATGTTGGGGAAGTTCTGTGCAACTTCCTTGGCCATCTACACCAAAAAATAAAATAGAGTTTTTGACCTAATTGTCACATAACAGCGAACCATTCATTATTGAAAATATAACTACAAACCTGCATTACAACTATGCCGCAGCTGAAGGTGTCCTGCTGCATGGTGGGAGTTATTTCCCCTCCTTTACGATTTATGTCCACACAGTCATCTTTTCCATGGAAGGATCTTCTAGTTTTGAAATATTCATTTTTTAATGTAAACATAATGGAATTCTGATGAGTTATAGGCAAATGAATACACAAGCCAAATTTGTATGCCGTTTTCCTTATCACTATACTTTAGTAGTAATTTAGTAATAGAGGTAATTTCCTTTATGCCCCATTCTACACACACAGCCTAAATTATAGGCACTGAACCATTTACAGGACAATAATAAAAGTAGCATATAGGATCCAACCTGCTTAAAGAAAGTCTATCACATATGACAGTGCCCACCAAATCTATGACAAAAGAGAATGAATTGTAAACACCAAAGTGTGTTTGTCAGAATAATATCTGAAAATGTCAGTTTTTGAACATAATACTTCTATTTGCAATAGCAATTTATGGTCTATGCAGTTGATATATATTCATGTACCAACACTACATGTAGGACGGACATAAGACATTCCCACAGACTATTTTTGAAATTTATTTTTTACTTTTTATTTCACCAAGATAAAGCAAAGCAGTGTGACATAAACAACAACAGAGTTACACATGGAATAAACAGTCAATAACACAATAGAAAAGTCTATATACAGTGTGTGCAAATGAAGTAAGATTTAGGGAGGTAAGACAATAAGTAGGCCGTTGTGGCGAAATAATTACAATTTCGCAAATATACACTGGAGTGATAGATGTGCAGAAGATGAATGTGCAAGTAGAGATACTGGGGTGCAAAGGAGCAAAAATAAATAAATAAATAACAATATGGGGATGAGGTAGTTTGATGGGCTATTTACAGATGGGCTATGTACATGTGCAATGATCTGTAAGTTGCTCTAACAGCTTGTACTTAATTAAAGTTAGTGAGGGAGATATGAGTCTCCAGCTTCAGTGATTTTTGCAATTCGTTCCAGTCATTGGAAGCAGAGAACTGGAAGGAAAGGCGGCCAAACGAGATATTGGTTTTGGGGGTGACCAAAGGGTGTGCAATGTGTAGGCCCACTGAGTGGACATTCTGAACCTTGCTTGAAGTCACCATGTCACATGACCAATGAGCTATTGAAATTCAAAAATGTATAGTCTGAGATGTAAATCCACAAAAAAAAGTGTGCAATTTGTGTGTATGCCATCGGGTATAAACTGGCTAGAACCAGATTTGAAAGTTTTAGGTTTAATGTTTAAAGAGATATTGAAATTTGAACTGCTGTTGTTGACGTAAAAAACTACAGGCGAATATCCAACCTGAAACTGTCTCTTTGGCTCTAAATATGTCTCAAAATTATTTATATAGTAATATAACATACTAATGAATAACAAAGACAATGATGGTTTTCTGTGAATAGCTTCCACAAAGTTACTAGAGTTAATTACCGTAAATATTAAAAAGCCGGGTTTGACCGTTGGCGGTGTACGAGCCCGTTATCTATCTAAATAACGTTATGTCCTAACTAGGCACAACTAGGTTTGGATTATTTCCCCCAACTATATTATTTCCCATATATTGTATATCGTTTCCATAGAGCCAACATGGCTTTACATTCATTAACGTAAGTTTCCAATCTAGAGCAGTTCTCTTTTGTGAGAATTAACTAGCTAACGTTAACTAACTAACTTAGGACGGTGATCTGTCCAGACGAGATGTTACAACGAACTGAATCGTCAATGGAGGTCTTCCTCTTTATATAGCCTGCTACAGCATGCAATACTATTAACTCACAAGGGGGCATAACGTTACATGTACAATACTATCCCATTTTGGAAACATTACATGGACAATACTATCCCAATTTGGAAACGTTACATGTACAATACTATCCCATTTTGGAGACATTACATGGACAATACAATCCCATTTTGGAAACGTTACATGTACAATACCATCCCATTTTGGAAACGTTACATGTACAATACCATCCCATTTTGGAAACGTTACATGTACAATACCATCCCACTTTGGAAACATTACATGGACAATTTCTATCCCATTTTGGAAACGTTACATGTACAATACTATCCCATTTTGGAAACGTTACATGTACAATACTGTCCCATTTTGGAAACATTACATGTACAACACTTTCCCATTTTGGAAACGTTACATTTACAATACTATCCCATTTTGGAAACGTTACATTTACAATACTGTCCCATTTTGGAAACGTTACATGTACAATACTATCCCTTTTTGGAAACGTTACATTTACAATACTATCCCATTTTGGAAACGTTACATCATGTACGCATACATTCTACTTGTGGAGGGAAATTAATATCTTAGATGGAAGCTGTAGATGGGATTCAAATCCATAATGGTATTAATACAGTGTCTAGACTACCTCTTTTGTATAAATGCCCTTCAGAATCCAAACACAGTATTGCCACGCAGCAAAATGTTGCGTGTAATCTTTCAAGTCAGCCTGATAAAATATTGAACAATTTGTGTACAAAGATATCTTGAAATGTGATATTAGGCCTGTATGGCAGTGTTTTTTTGGATAGTGCTTTCTCCAATATGTCTATTTTACATTCAATTGTATGTCGATGCTATTTATCTTTCAATATTTATTTTATATATATATATTAATGCTTGCAAGACTGTTCTTTGACACATTTTCTCTTCCTTTGAAATTATTATAGGACAGGAAATGGACACAATGCAATTGGGATCAAGAAGGTACACATACATTTAACCTACATAGCAGTCAATACAAAAATCTAGCAGCATACAAATGTGTGCAAACTATATTTTCAAATCTTCTCAGAAATTAATCAAGTCCATGGAATGGATATAGATACAAAGATAATTCAAGGACTATCAGAGGTAGAGAGGCGAGGCAGGGGTGAGGACATCATCCTGCTATTTTAACAGTCCCTGAAGGACAATACAGGAGAGGTATTTGCTCTTATTCCTTCCCTTTCTCTAATGTATTTTGTAATAAAATTAGCAAGATCATTGCTTTACTTTACTAGGACTGGAGACCACAGCAGTGATTCTGCTCTTGCCCAACCTCTGTACCTTGGGGTGGCAGGGTAGCCAAGTGGTTAGAGCGTTGGAACAGTAACTGCAAGTTCAAATCCCTGAGTTGACATGGTCGTTCGGCCCCTGTCGTTCGGCCCCTGAACAGGCAGTTAACCCACTGTTCCTAATCCGTCATTAAAAATAAGAATTTGTTAACTTTTTTTTAAAGACGACCCAAGTGGCCTTTATGTCCAGTATTCCTATGCACAAATCAAATCATCTTTCTTCATAAATATAGGTGTGCATGCTTATATAAAACTATAGCTCAACATTAAAAAAAAAAAATTGTATTAATCTTTTCTTACTTTTGTTGACATAGATTTCAACGCTCTTCACTGCACATCGGCGGAAGCCCATTTCACCATGAGAATGAAATCCCGCTGGCCTTTGATGGAGAGAACATCCACGCCCTCGAGGACGTCCCCATAGGACTTGGGGCTCTGCTAGGGCTGAATCTCCACTGGGATTCTCTGCCTCTAACCCTATTACAGGGGCTGAGTCACTGGCTTGCTGGTGCTCTTTTATGCCATCCCTAGGAGGGGTGCGTCACTTGAGTGGGTTGAGTCACTGACGTGATCTTCCTGTCTGGGTTGGCGCCCCCCCTTGGGTTGTGCCGTGGCGTAGATCTTTGTGGGCTATTCTCGGCCTTGTCTCAGGATGGTAAGTTGGTGGTTGAAGCTTTCCCTCTAGTGGTGTGGGGGCTGTGCTTTGTGGCTGGGGTTATATCCTTCCTGTTTGGCCCTGTCTGGGGGTATCATCGGATGAGGCCACAGTGTCTCCTGACCCCGCCTGTGTCAGCCTCCAGTTTTTATGCTGCAGTAGTTTGTGTCGGGGGGCTAGTGTCAGTTTGTTATATCTGGAGTACTTCTCCTGTCTTATCCGGCGTCCAGTGTGAATTGAAGTATGCTCTCTCTAATTCTCTCTTTCTCTCTCACGGGGGACCTGAGCCCTAGGACCATGCCTCAGGACTACCTGGCATGATGACTCCTTGCTGTCCCCTGGCCGTGCTGCTGCTCCAGTTTCAACTGTTCTACCTGCGGCTATGGAAACCTGACCTGTTCACCGGACGTGCTACCTGTCCCAGACCCGCTGTTTTCAACTCTCTAGAGACAGCAGGAGTGGTAGAGATACTCTCAATGATCGGCTATGAAAACCAACTGACATTTACTCCTGAGGTGCTGACTTGCTGCACCCGCGACAACTGTGATTATTATTATTTGACCATGCTGGTCATTTATGAAGATCTTGGCCATGTTCTGTTATAATCTCCACCCGGCACAGCCAGAAGAGGACTGGTCCCTCCTCATAGCCTGGTTCCTCTCTAGGTTTCTTCCTAGGTTTTGGACTTTCTAGGGAGTTTTTCCTAGCCACCGTGCTCTACACCTGCTTTGCTTGCTGATTGGGGTTTTAGTCTGGTTTTCTGTACAGGACTTTGAGACATCAGCTGATGTAAGAAGGGCTATATAATTAACCTGTCCAAAAAAAAGGATATATTTGTTGACTTAAGGGGTAAGGTGTTACTGGCTTTGGTTTTTCCATTTATGTTTTGAGGTTGGACTTTAGCCCGTATAGCTCGTTAGCACTGTGACGGAATTTTCTGTTAAACCTTACTAATGCTTGTGTAGTAAAATATAATTCTTTAAGCCGAGGCATTGGGCTTGAGATTGGTAAAGAACCTAACTCCTATAACATAGAAAAGTGTGTTGATAGAGGCCTGTTCTAACTGTTCTGGGTGTGTAGAATGAACCCATGATGTTCGGACACTCAGCCAAGAATATGGCAGAAACTGACTGGTTCCTCTTGATCCTCCACAGAGTAAAGGTTATATCCTGCACACCAGTAACAGAGCTATTGTTTTGGAGCCTGTTTCTGGGGAAATAATGTGGTGGAGAAATCAGAATTAGCTAAGTAATATAGATAATTAAGATGTCTTATCTGCAGAATATGCTGATATGAAATATTGACCTCTTGCTATTAGGATGTATTTTTTCCTACTCTGGTGTTAGCAGCTGCACTTCCTCCCTCAAATGGGCCTCTGTCACTTTGGGTCCAGAGAGAAGAGAAGTCAGGCTTATCGATCACATGTCCCTGTTGCTAGGCAGAATATCAGCATCTATCACGTGTCCCTGTTGCTATGCAGAATATCAGCATTGATCACATGTCCCTGTTGCTATGCAACATATCAGCATCTATCACATGTCCCTGTTGCTATGCAGAATATCAGCATCGATCACATGTCCTTGTTGCTAGGCAGAAAATCAGCAGGGAGTAAGGCAAAGGAGTTCAGAAGGAAACATTGTTTCCATTTGTGAACTGTGTGTTTATTGCAAACCATGTGAAGGGATGGCGTGAGTAATGGGAACCAATCACTTGTCTCCACAGTGTCTGTGTCAGTCACCTCCTCCTAGGGGGAGATTGTATTTGGGGCCCAAGGTCTGGCACAGCATGTGTGGGGTTGGTGTTTGGAACCATTGTACGTCGTCACTGAAGTTGCACCTATCCTGAGATAGTATATAACCCAGAAGCAAGCCTCCTTGTTATAACAAGTATTTTAATAAAAGTAAAAAACTTGATAGATTATTAATTTTGCCTCTCCTTATTATTGATTATGGGTAGAATTTCCACCAAAGCACGCAGGGCGAACCGATTGATATCACCTCGTTAGTCAGAATGTGTTACACGTGTGCTGGCTGGTCCATCTTGTTGCATCCAATTGTTAATATTGCAATCAATGACATTAGTCTTTCAGTTGTTATTCTTCTATTTTTGATCCTCTTATGTTTGTTGTATAGTAAATATTTCTCTTTATTTTCATTTTTTAATACATTTTTTCCTGTGAAGCCATTGTGTTGCATCCATGTCTGAAATGTGCTGTATAAATAAAGCTTGATTTGATTTGAACATATTGCAAAAGAAATTAACCCAATGACAGACCAATCAACTGACTCTTGGTAAACCAATGAACAAATATGTGCAAACGCAACATGTATCTTGGTCAATCTTAGTATGAAAAACAGTATAAAATCAGTATTTCTCTCACTATGTCAAAATAGTGCATGCTATGTACGTTTAGTATCACTTTTCAACCAACCAATGCATTTGTTGAAAATGAAAAATGTTGAAATCAACAATATGTCAAATGATTCAACTACAGAAAACTGAAAACTGAAACAAACAAATTGGATCAAATAGATCAATTCCACTGGACATTGGGTTTGATTCAGACCCGGCCAGCCTGGCCAGAGATGTAACTTATAACCACAGAACCAACACAGACCTTTCATGTATGACTAAAAACACCTAAGTATTAGATTGACTGCCATGGTCTAGTATGTAACCAATTCAGACACCATTCACAATGCTGGCTGAGGTACGAGTAAAACATGACATATTATTTCCTAACCATTCACAATGCTGGCTGAAGTACGAGTAAAACAGGACATATTCATTCCTAACCATTCACAATGCTGGCTGAGGTACGAGTAAAATATGACATATTATTTCCTAACCAGTCACAATGCTGGCTGAAGTACGAGTAAAACATGACATATTATTTCCTAACCATTCACAATGCTGGCTAAGGTACGAGTAAAATATTACATATGATTTCCTAACCATTCACAATGCTGGCTGAGGTACGAGTAAAACATGACATATTATTTCCTAACCATTCACAATGCTGGCTAAGGTACGAGTAAAATATTACATATTATTTCCTAACCATTCACAATGCTGGCTGAGGTACGAGTAAAACATGACATATTATTTCCTAATTGTAAAAAAAATCCCCTCTCCTTTATTTATTTATCTGTTATTTTACCAGGTAAGTTGACTGAGAACACGTTCTCATTTGCAGCAACGACCTGGGGAATAGTTACATGGGAGAGGAGGGGGATGAATGAGCCAATTGTAAACTGGGGATTATTAGTGAAGGTTTGAGGGCCAGATTGGGAATTTAGCCACCAACTTTATCAACTAGTCTCCCACTGTTTAACCAGAATAACATGAGTTGTGCCCTTCTAACTGTTAGACTGTTAGCCCAAAATAATATTCAGCTACTTAGATGTCATCTATTGTCATGTTATGCTCACTATAAGAAATCCTGAATGTATTGAAATGCCTGGAGGGGATGTGTTAATTCATAACCCATCATTTATACCTGTTAATTCATAACCCATCATTTATACCTGTTAATTCATAACCCATTATTTTTACCTGTTAATTCATAACCCATCATTTATACCTGTTAATTCATAAACCATCATTTATACCTTTTGCTTGAAAGGGGCAGTTCAGGCAGACTGGCACGCTCCCTGACCTTACTTCTTACTCGGCAGGAACTAATGGGGATCCATAATAAACCCCAGGAAGAGTAGCTGCTGCATTGGCAGGAACTCATGGGGATCCATAATAAACCCCAGGAAGAGTAGCTGCTGCCTTGGCAGGAACTCATGGGGATCCATAATAAACCCCAGGAAGAGTAGCTGCTGCCTTGGCAGGAACTCATGGGGATCCATAATAACTCCAGGAAGAGTAGCTGCTGCCTTGGCAGGAACTCATTGGGGATCCATAATAAACCCCAGGAAGAGTAGCTGCTGCCTTGGCAGGAACTAATGGGGATCCATAATAAACCCCAGGAAGAGAAGCTGCTGCCTTGTCAGGAACTAATGGGGATCCATAATAAACCCCAGGAAGAGTAGCTGCTGCCTTGTCAGGAACAAATGGGGATCCATAATAAACCCCAGGAAGAGTAACTGCTGCCTTGGCAGGATCAAATGGGGATCCATAATAAACGCCAGGAAGAGAAGCTGCTGCCTTGGCAGGAACTAATGGGGATCCATAATAAACCCCAGGAAGAGTAGCTGCTGCCTTGTCAGGAACTAATGGGGATCCATAATAAACCCCAGGAAGAGTAGTTGCTGCCTTGGCAGGATCTAATGGGGATCCATAATAAATACAAATACTTTATAAATATTTTTGTGTCTCTTTTACTCTCGGGTTCTAAAATGCTAATTAGCATCAAAGTAGACGACATGCAAGACTACAAATCCCTGCAAGCTCCTGCATGTCATCTCTAGCCGACACCTTTCACAGAACAATTCTCTGAATTGTCGATTGAAATATAGTTTGACAATTTAATCATTGCTACATTAAGATTTGATTGGTGGAGTGCTGCAGAGTTGGTTGTCCTTCTGGAAGGTCATCTCCACAGAGGAACTCTGGAGCTCTGTCAGAGTGAACATCGGGTTCTTGTTCACCTTCCTGACCAAAGCCCTTCTCCACCAATTCTCAGTTTGGCCAGGCGGCCAGACCTAGGAAGAATCTTGGTGGTTCCAAACTTCTTCCTTTTAAGAATTATGGAGGCCACTGTGTTCTTGGGGACCTTCAATGCTGAAGACATTTTTTGGTACCTTTCCTCAGATCTGTGCCTCGACACCATCCTGTCTCGGAGCTCTATGGACAATTGCTTTGACCTCATATGGCTTGGTTTTTGCTCTGACTGTCATGTATTGTCATGTCTTGTCCCTGTGCTTTCTCTTCTCTTCGTTTCCCCCTGCTGGTCGTATTAGGTTACTTTCTCTCTCTCTTTCTCTCTCTCTCTCTCTCTATCGTTCCGTTCCTGCCCCCAGCTGTTCCTCATTCTCATAACGACCTCGTTTACTCTCTCACACCTGTTCCCTCTTTTGCCCTCTGATTAAGTCTCTATTTCTCTCTCTGTTTCTGCTTCTGTCCTTGTCGGATTCTTGTTTGCTTTGCCCTTGTTCCGTCCTGTCGTTGTCTGCCTCTTCATCAGATGCTGCGTGTGAGCAGGTGTCTCTGTCCTCTACGGCCCACGCCTACCCGAAGGGACCTGCAGTCTGTTGCCGCTAGCCCTGCAATTCTCCTCTACTACCAAGAAGGGGGACACTCCTGTAAAGATAGAGGATTTATGTTTTCCCTGTTTGGACATCTCCTGTAAAGATTGAGGATTTATGTTTTCCCTGTTTGGACATTAATAAACTCTGTTTCTGTTAAGTCGCTTTTGGGTCCTCACTCACCTGCATAACACTGACGTGCACTGTAAACTGTGGGACCTTATATAGACAGGTGTGTGCCTTTCCAACTCATGTCTAATCAATTGAATTTACCAAAAGTGGACTCCAATGAAGTTGTAGAAACATCTCAAGGATGATCAATGGAATCAGGATGCATCTGAGCTCAATTTCGAGTCTCATAGCAAAGGGTCTGAATAATTAAGTAAAAATATTCAATTTTAGAATAAGGCTGTAACATAACAAAATGTGGAAAAAGTGAAGGGGTCTGAATACTTAACGAATGCACTGTATACCACTGGCAGAGTCTTCTACCATTGGCAGTTTTGTACACAGTCACATGATACATGGTATAGAAAAGTCCTATTTTAGGAGAATACGTGGGAGGCACTGTACTGTGTGTCTGCAGGTGTCTGTCTGGTTAAATCCACTGATACATGTGCCCCTCCACCCTCTGGTGGGATGGATCATGTCAACAGAGAAACCTAGATTCAAATACTTAGATTTGTGTGTATTGTGAATATCATGTGAAATTGTTAATATAATATTAAACTTAATATATTAAAAATAAACTTTTGGTTCCTCAACTGCGTTGCCCACTCCAGTCAGCAGATGGTGATGTGCGTATTTTAGGTTCCGGCGACGCTGCCAGTGTGACGTATAATCTTGTGGACGGGACGCTCCTTCAACAACAACAGCTAGTCAGACACCTCGGTAGCTTTCTAGCAAACATAGCTACAACATTCACGCTATTTACACTGTTTTGGTGTATATTAGTCGCTATGTATTAAACACACTTCTGTCGTGTGTACTTGTTGGCCCATTTAATTATATATTTACGTTGTTTGTCAGCTAACTGGTTTGCTAAATTAGCTTAGAACTAGGCTAGTCGCTAATGCGTCCCCGACCATGAGTTCACTAAACTACTCTCTTCTCCTGATAAAGAAGAGGCGGTCTGCTGGACGGAGAAAGAAGCTCTTGTGAAAGAAGAGGAGGATGTTACAATACAAAAACAAGTAGAGGGTGAGGCTGTTACAGTGAAAGAAGAAGAAAAAGACATTTCAGTGAAAGAAGAGGAGGATGTTACAGTAAAAGAAGAGGAGGCAGAGAAAGAGGATGCAGTTTTTGTAGTGAAAGAGAAGGAGGGGGAGATGACTGTCACATTGGAGGAAGAAGAGGACGTTGGAGATATGTTTAACACCAGTAAGTACCGTCTCTGCAGTCGTTGAACCAATATGCAGTAAAGGGGTTATACGCTTTAATGTTGTTCTGTAGGAATGGCTGAAGCTACACTGTAACGCGTAGAACGTCAAGAGTGGACTGTCAACAAAACGTTAACAATTGATCAAATGCATCCAATGACAATGCCTGAAACAATGTAGTCCTCAATATCTCCTATTAGATTAGCCCAAGATGTACTCTCTAAGGGGCAATCAGCAGTTGTTACATCCATTTTGGAACTTATACAATACCACGAGGAATGCGCGTGATCAGAAAATGGCTGACTGCCAGACACCTGAAACATTCTGCTCTCATTCAATCCCACAACACAGTAGAAGTCTCATTCAAATTTCCATAGACGGTTGACATCTAGTGGAAGCCCTAGCAAGTGCAACATCATTAATATTTCAAGGGGATTTCAATGGGAACTGTGGTGAATACATACCAAGCTCAGATTTCTCACTTCCTGTTTTGATTTCTCCTCAGGATTTTGCCTGCCATATGAGTCCTGTTATACTCACAGACATCATTCAAAGTTTTTTCTATCCAATACTAATAATAATATAATAATATGCATATTTTAGCAACTGAGACTGAGGAGCAGGCCATTTACTTTGGACAACTTATTCATCCAAGCTACTCAATACTGCCCCCCAGCAATAATAAGTTAATGATATGTACCCATTGTTTCTTTAAGAATTCACTTATAAATGCCTCATGAGCTTAGTTCAACTGTCGTACCCCATAGAACCCAAATATAAGCTTGTTTTACTCAAATGTTTGTCAGTAAATATAAACAAACACTGTATATCCTCAAAACATGGTTAAAACTATAATGTTGATATCATGGATGGTTACATTTCTCCAGCACCATCCCTCAGCTTTTTACCAAAACGGGCAGGGAGTTCGCTTTGTTATTGTGTCTACTGCTGATTGTTATTTTCAGAGGTAGGCTGGCTCAGGCAGCTAAAATAGTCAAATATTCCATCTAAATGTGAATCAATACTCAATTGCGATACATTTTCTAGAAACATAAATCGCTGTACTTTCATATCACTTCAACATAATTTCACACAATACTTTCATATCATATCAACAAATTTCACACAACACTTATATATCACATCAAAATCATTTCTAAAACTTTCATTTCACATCAAAATTATTTCAAATTCTTCCACATCAAAATGATTTCAACAATACTTTCATATATGTTTTATGTGGTTTTAAAGCTTCTGAACCTGGTGGCTGGTAAATGCTGCCATGGGATGGCAATGTTTAAAATAGACATAGCTTGTGTATCACTTTCACTTGCCATCACCAGAAATATTTTAAGAAATTAGGATATTGGAAACTCCTTTAGATTCGTATTAACAGCTTAAAGAAAAGAACATTGGCATGAATTACCCTCCGTGAACAAGAAGCACAACATTACAAATATTTTCAGAGATGTGAGAATGAATTTGTTCTCTGTGATATCGTATAGCTTTGTAATCGTAACATTACGTACTTTCAAGGAAAATAGGCATGTTTCTCCACTCATACCCTGACTTTAAAAAGAGATTTTAGTGAGAAATAGCTCAGGAACTGCGTGTCACAGCATGACAATGTGAACACGATTGGTCGACAGGCTCTTGGACGGGCGTCATATACGCTTTGACATTTTCTGGAATAGTTTTTATTTTAAAACATTTTTGTTTACTTGCCTGCCTGTTGAATTTGGAATGCACTGTACTGTTCATCTCTGAAACTCACTGAGATAATTCCTTTGATACAGCAGTAGCAATACAGGGCATAACATCTACAGAAAAGACAGGAATGCTTATGGGGAAGTGTTGCTGTATACAGTGCATTCGGAAAGTATTCAGACCCCTTGACTTTTTCCACATTTTGTTACGTTAAAGCCTTATTCTAAAATTGATTAAAACATTTTTTTCCACCCTTTCATTTATCAAATTTATTTGGCACACCTGCATTTGGGGAGTTTCTCCCATCCTTCTCTGTAGATCCTCTCTAGCTCTGTCAGGTTGGATGGGTAACATCACTGCACAGCTATTTTCAGGTCTCTCCAGAGATGTTAGATCGGGCTCAAGTCCGGGTTCTGGCTAGGCCACTCAAGGACATTCAGAGACTTGTCCCGAAGCCACTCATGCGTTGCCTTGGTTGTGAGCTTAAGGTCGTTGTCCTGTTGGATAGTGAACCTTCGCCCCCAGTCTGAGGTCCTGAGCACTCTGGAGCAGGACTTTCATCAAGAATCTCTCTGCCCTTTCCTCCGTTAATATCCAATCCTGACTAGTCTCCCAGTCCCTGCTAGTGAAAAACATCCCCACAGCATGATGATGCCACCACCATGCTTCACCATAGGGATGGTGCCAGGTTTCCTCCAGACGTGACTCTTGGCATTCAGGCCAAAGAGTTCAATCTTGGTTTCATCAAGCCAGAGAATCTTGTTTCTCATGGTCTGAGAGTCCTTGAGGTGCCTTTTGGCAACTCTGAGCAGGCTGTCATGTGTCTTTTACTGAGGAGTGGTTTCCATCTGGCCACTCTACTATAAAGGTCTGATTGGTGGAGTGCTGCAAAGATGGTTGTCCTTCTGGAAGGTTCTCCCATCTCCACAGAGGAGCTCTGGAGCTCTGTCAGAGTGACCGTCAGGTTTTTGGTCACCTACCTGACCAAGGCCCTTCTCCCCCAATAGCTCAGTTTAGCTGGGTGACCAGCTCTAAGAAGATTATTCCATTTAAGAATGATGAACCTTCAATGCTGCAGATTTGTTTTGGTAACCTTACCCAGATCTGTGCATCGACACAATCCTGTCTAGGAGTTCTAGGGACAGTTCCTTCGACCTCATGGCTTGGTTTTAGCACTGTCATGCACTGTCATTTGTGGGGGCATATATAGACAGGTGTGTGCTCCAAATCATATCCAGTCAATTGAATTTATCACAGGTGGACGCCGAACAAGTTGTAGATACATCTCAAGGATGATTAATGGAAACAAGAGGCACCTGAAAGCAATTTTGAGTCTCTGTTTATTTATTTTTATTACCTGCTTTCACTTTGTCATTATGGGCTATTGATGACACCCCTCTAAAACCAGATAGCCTAACCATCAGAAAAAAAACTCTTCCTTAGACTACTCCTCCCGCTGCTGCTGGCCTTTGTAAATTCTGATGTTATGCTCCTATAGTTTCTGGTATTGTGCTACACCAGCAGTCGTTATGCTCATATAGTTTCTGCTAATAGGCTTCACCAGCAGTCGTTATGCTACTATAGTTTCTGGTAATAGGCTACACCAGCAGTCGTTATGCTCCTATAGTTTCTGGTAATAGGCGACACCAGCAGTCGTTATGCTCCTATAGTTTCTCGTAATAGGCTACACCAGGAGTCGTTATGCTCCTATCGTGTTTTGTAATAGACAACACCAGCAGTCGTTATGCTCCTATAGTTTCTGGTAATAGACTACACCAGCAGTCGTTATGCTCCTATAGTTTCTGGTAATAGGCTACACCAGCAGTCAGCAACCTTTTCCATTTGGTGCCAAGTTATCTGACCATTTCTACTGATCTGGTGCCAGTTAGGATTTTCATATTCACATTTTATTGGAACAGCTTCATTTAATGTATAATAGTAATCATAATTATTATAGTCTTTATCTCAACATCATTCTCTGTGGTTAATCTACATTCTATTTAAATGAAAATAATAAAGAAACATTTTTATTGTTATTGCCGTTGCTAAGTATTTTTAAATAACCTACATAAAGCTAAAAAATGCTAACATTGCAGCCTGCATGTATAAAATATCCTGATAAATAAATATCATATAAATCTCATTGGCTACACATGGCCTGTCTGCAATGAACTGGAAACATTGGATCAACTATCAACTGAGTCGGCCCAAAACTCGAGATTGCAAGTTTTTAGTATCCGTTTAGGTCGGCATGGGGAATGATTGTATTTTCAAATAGTATGTTTTACCGAAGTTGACAGACTGAAAGGGAGTGTAACTTTATGACTGAATTCGGGCTAAACTTTGAACATTGAGATATTAAAGACATGATAGATCAGATGCAGAGTATATAAAGGAGTGAGATCTGTAGAAAGACAGAGTGTCTGTGGAATATACTGGGTGGACGGGAGGAGATCACAGGATTGCTATAAGGGAAGCAGATGGACATCTGCGGATTAAGTAGAAGGAGGGGTTGAGGTTAGGTCAGATTCCCTGAAGGGAGTACTAAGGGTTTAGTATCCTGTTACCCTCTTCCTGTCGATACAGAATATGTAAGGATTGGAGAGAAGGAGTTGTGTCCAAAGTGGGGTAAATATACTTGTGATGGTGAGAACATGTTTTTGTCTGATCTACAGCTGTACCGACCCTTTGGAAAGATTTGAACTTGGTTAAGATTCTCTAGTGTCCGTGAGTTATTTACTCTGAAAAATTAGAACCTAACACTATAATTACTGTTCCCTGATGGAGGGAAACGAGGTACAACACCTGTTTGGACCCGCTCCTTCTTGGGTCGGTGAAGAGCGGTATTAAATTTAAGAAATTAACCCGAGCCTCACGCTCATCACCTGTGGAAGGCGGGGCTTCCAGCGAGGTGTGAATTTAATAGTATGTTTTACCTAGTTTCCCTCCTTCAGGGAACAGTAGTTATAGTCATAACCTTACATTTGTCATATGATGAACTTCAACTTCAATAAGGGATCTTACTGTAGCACAGTTTTTTTTGTATTCTGAAATGCACTCGAACTACGTATCATTTAGTGGCTCCTTATGGTATGCTGGGAAAACAGTTTTCATGGGCACAGAAATACTAAATAATTTCAGAGTTTGCTATATCCAATGTTTTTTAACTGAGTCATCTTGCAATCCAAGATGGTGTAGCAGTATGACGTGTTTGCTGTTGTAAATGGGGGGGGAGTTTCCGTCCGGCAACCCGCCTCACCCAATGTGATACGGATTTGCTATTTTTTAGACCTTATAGCTAGAACCTCCATCAGCAGCTAGCCATCAGAAGCTAACTAGCTAATTAGCTACTAGCAATTTAGTCATTGTTAACCACTGCTAGTGGCCTTTACCTTTTTAGCCTCGAAGCTAGCCTTGAGCCAGGCCCATCTCCCAGCCTGCTCAGTGGACCCTATGATCACTCGGTTACACAGCTGATGCCTCCCAGACTCTTCACTAAGAAGACTAGAAGTCACTACATCACCGGATCACTGCCGTAAGCTCTGGATCTTTGCACCGGCGTGGCTATAGTGGCTATTATTATTATTATTATTATTATTAACGCCCTTGTCCCAAAGCTAGCACCAATTAGCCTCGAGCCAGGTGCATATCCCGGCTAGCAAACAAAATTACTCCAGCTACAATACCTCTTTTGCCAATTGGCCTGGACCCTTTGTCAACACGGAGCCCCACCGATCCATCACGACTGGTTTGCCGACGCAATTCCGTTGGATGTGCCCTCAACCGGCCTTTACAGGACGTCGGTGACGCCCTTGTCCCGAAGCTAGCACCAGTTAGCCTCGAGCCAGGCACATCTCCCGGCTAGCGTAGTAATGAATACCTAACGGCTTCCCTGGTTCATATATTGCTGTTCACTGGACCCTATGATCACTTGACTGCATAGCTGATTCCTGCTGGATTGTTCATTAATCACGGGTCTCCATTTTGTTTATTTTGTTTATCTGTCGGCCACAGTCTCGAAATCAGGCCCTGTGTGTAGTTAACTGACCCTCTCTGCCCATTCATTGCCATTTTACCTGTTGTGTTAGCTGATTAACTGTTGTTGTCTTACCCATTGTTGTCTTAGCTAGCTCTCCCAATCAACACATGTGCCTGCTTTATGCCTCTCTTTATGTCTCTCTAATATCAACATGCCTTGTATACTGTTTAGGGTAGTTATCATTGATTTATTTTACTGCGGAGACCCTAGTCCCACTAAACATGGCTCAGAGAGCTCTTTTGTCCCACCTCCCACACATGCGGTGATCTCACCTAGCATAACTAGTTCCTCCAGAGATGCAACCTCTTTTATCGTCACTCAATGCCTAGGTTTACCTCCACTGTACCCGCACCCTACCATACCCCAGTCTGTACATTATGCCTTGAATCTATCCTACCACGCCCAGAAATCTGCTCCTTTTATTCTCTGTTCCCAACACACTAGACGGCCAGTTCTGAAAGCCTTTAGCCGTACCCTCATCCTCTGTTCCTCGGGTGATGTAGAGGTTAACCCAGGCCCTGTGTGTCCCCAGGCACTCTCAATTGTTCACTTCTGTATGCATGTTAACATCAGAAGCCTCCTGCCTAAGATTGTTTTACTCACTGCTTGAGCACACTCCGCCAACCTTAATGTCCTTGCCATGTCTGAATCCTGGTTTGGAGGGCAACCAAACATTCTGAAATGTCCATCCCCAACCACAACATTTTCCGTCAAGATAGAACTGTCAAAAAGAGAGGAGTTGCAATCTACTGCAGAGATGGCCTGCAAAGTTCTGTCATACATTCCAGGTCCATGCCCAAACAGTTCGAGCTTCTAATTAAAACAATTAATCTCTCCAAAAATAAGTCTCTCACTGTTGCCACCTGTTATAGACCCCCTTCAGCTCCCAGCTGTGCCTTGCACACCATATGTGAATTGATTGCCCCCTGTCTATCTTCAGAGTTTGTTCTATGAAGTGACCTAACCTGGGATATGATTAACACCCCAAACTAGATTCCCTCAATCTCACACAAATTATCAAGGAACCCACCAGGTACAACCCTAAATCCGTAAACATGGGCACCCTCATAGATATTATCCTGACCAACTTGCCCTCCAAATACACCTCTGCTGTTTACAATCAGGATCTCAGTGATCGTTGCCCGCATCCGTTATGGGTCCGCGGTCAATCGACCACCCCTCATCACTGTCAAACGCTCCCCAAAACACTTCTGCAAGCAGGTCTTTCTAATCGACCTGGCCCGGGTATGCTGGAAGGATTTTGACCTCATCCCGTCAGTAGAGGATGCCTGGTTGTTCTTTAATAAGCATGCCCCTTTCAAAAAATGTAGAACTAAGAACAGATATAGCCCTTGCTTCACTCCAGAACTGACTGCCCTCGACCAGCACAAAAACATCCTGTGGCGTACTGCACTAGCATCGAATAGTCCCCGCGATATACATATTTTCAGAGAAGTCAGGAACTAATACACACAGTCGGTTAGGAAAGCAAAGGTTAGCTTTTTTAAACAGAAATGTGCATCCTGTAGCGCTAACTCCAAAAAGTTCTGGGACACTGTAAAGTCCATGGAGAATAAGAGCACCTCATAGCAGCTGCCCACTGCACTGAGGCTAGAAAACACTGTCACCACCGATAGCTCCACGATAATCGAGAATTTCAAGAAGCATTTCTTTACAGCTGGCCAGACACTCTTAAATAGAACCTGGACCAGCTGGCTACCCCAACCCCGGGCAACAGCTCCGCACCCCCCGCATCTACTTTCCCAAGCCTCCCCAGCTTCTCCTTCACCAAATCCAGATAGCTGATGTTCTTCAAAACCTGGACCCATACAAATTAGCTGGGCTCGAAAATCTGGACCCTCTCTTTCTAAAATGATCTGCCACCATTGTGGCAACCCCTATTACTAGTCTGTTCAACCTCTCTTTCATATCGTCTTAGATTCCTAAAGATTGGAAAGCTGCCGTGGTCATCCCCCTCTTCAAAAGGGGTGACACTCTAGACCCAAACTGTTACAGACCTATATACATCCTGCCCTGCCTTTCTAAAGTCTTTCAAAGCCAAGTTAACAAACAGATCACTGACCATTTCGAACCCCTTCTCCGCTGTGCCATCTGGTTTACGAGCTGGCCACGGGTGCACCTCAGCCACATTCAAGGTACTAAACGATATCATAACCGCCATCGATAAAAGACAGTACTGTGCAGCCATCTTCATTGACCTGGCCAAGGCTTTCGACTTTGTCAATTTCCGTATTCTTATCGGCAGACCCAATAGCCGATAATAACAACCAATCAACAACCGATCACTGCCCACACCCGCCCGACTAGCATCACTACTCTGGACGGTTCGGACTTAGAATATGTGGACAACTACAAACCTAGGTGTCTGGTTAGACTATAAACTCTCCTTCCAGCTCACTGGAAACCATAGCAACACCCACCCATAGCACGCGCTTCAGGAGGTATATCTTACTGGTCATCCCCAAAGCCAACACCTCCTTTGGCCGCCTTTCCTTCCAGTTCTCTGCTGCCAATGACAGTAACAAATTGCAAAAATCGCAGAGGTTGGAGACTTATATCTCCCTCACAAACTTTAAGCATCAGCTATCTGAGCAGCTTACCAATCGCTGCAGCTGTAGACAGCCCATCTGTAAATAGCCCATCCAACTTCCTACCTCATCACCATGTTTTTATTTAATTTTTTTGCTATTTTGCACACCAGTATTTCTACTTGTACATCATCATCTGCACATCTATCTCTCCGGGGTTAATTTGCTAAATTGTAATTACTTCGCTACTATGGCCTATTGTTTGCCTTACCTCCGTACTCCATTTGCACACACTATATACAGTGCTTTGCGAAAGTATTCGGCCCCCTTGAACTTTGCGACCTTTTGCCACATTTCAGGCTTCAAAAATAAAGATATAAAACTGTATTTTTTTGTGAAGAATCAACAACAAGTGGGACACAATCATGAAGTGGAACGACATTTATTGGATATTTCAAACTTTTTTAACAAATCAAAAAAAAAAAATTGGGAGTGCAAAATTATTCAGCCCCTTTACTTTCAGTGCAACAAACTCTCTCCAGAAGTTCAGTGAGGATCTCTGAATGATACAATGTTGACCTAAATGACTAAGGATGATAAATACAATCCACCTGTGTGTAATCAAGTCTCCGTATAAATGCACCTGCACTGTGATAGTCTCAGAGGTCCGTTAAAAGCACAGAGAGCATCATGAAGAACAAGGAACACACCAGGCAGGTCCGAGATACTGTTGTGAAGAAGTATAAAGCCGGATTTGGATACAAAAACATTTCCCAAGCTTTAAACATCCCAAGGAGCACTGTGCAAGCGATAATATTGAAATGGAAGGAGTATCAGACCACTGCAAATCTACCAAGACCTGGCCGTCCCTCTAAACTTTCAGCTCATACAAGGAGAAGACTGGTAAGAGATGCAGCCAAGAGGCCCGTGATCACTCTGGATGAACTGCAGAGATCTACAGCTGAGGTGTGAGACTCTGTCCATAGGACAACAATCAGTCGTACATTGCACAAATCTGGCCTTTATGGAAGAGTGGCAAGAAGAAAGCCATTTCTTAAAGATATCCATAAAAATTGTTGTTTAAAGTTTGCCACAAGCCACCTGGGAGACACACCAAACATGTGGAAGAAGGTGCTCTGGTCAGATGAAACCAAAATTGAACTTTTTGGCAACAATGCAAAACGTTATGTTTGGCGTAAAAGCAACACAGCTCATCACCCTGAACACAACATCCCCACTGTCAAACATGGTGGTGGCAGCATCATGGTTTGGGCCTGCTTTTCTTCAGCAGGGACAGGGAAGATGGTTAAAATTGATGGGAAGATGGATGTAGCCAAATACAGGACCATTCTGGAAGAAAACCTGATGGAGTCTGCAAATGACCTGAGACTGGGACGGAGATTTTTCTTCCAACAAGACAATGATCCAAAACATAAAGCAATCTGTGGAAAGAACTGAAAACTGCTGTTCACAAATGCTCTCCATCCAACCTCACTGAGCTCGAGCTGTTTTGCAAGAAGGAATGGGAAAAAAATTCAGTCTATCGATGTGCAAAACTGATAGAGACATACCCCAAGCGACTTACAGCTGTAATCGCAGCAAAAGGTGGTGCTACAAAGTATTAACTTAAAGGGGCTGAATAATTTTGCACGCCCAATTTTTCAGTTTTTGATTTGTTAAAAAAGTTCCACTTCATGATTGTGTCCCACTTGTTGTTGATTCTTCACAAAAAAAATACAGTTTTATATCTTTATGTTTGAAGCCTGAAATGTGGCAAAAGGTCGCAAAGTTCAAGGGGGCCGAATACTTTCGCAAGGCACTGGAGATGTTTCTATTGTGTTATTGACTGTTCGTTTGTTTATCCCACATGTAACTCTGTGTTGTTTTTGTGGCACTGCTTTGCTTTATCTTGGCCAGGTCGCATTTGTAAATGAGAACTTGTTCTCAACTTGCCTACCTGGTTAAATAAAGGTGCAAAAAATATCCTAACTTTATTTTAGTCACATGTTCAACTATCATCAGCTGATCCAGGGAATCATTTTATGAATGACAGTCGCATGACAAACATCACAACATGCAACAACAACCAAAGTGCTTCTTCATTCATTACTCTGGTAAAGACAGCTATGCCGTGCTCCATGTTGGATCCAACATCCCTACTTTGGTCATAATGTGTAGAGAACTGTTCCTTGATGGATAGGCTGTTGTACAACACGCATAACTATTTTCCTTTATTTGTTGTTAGGTAAAGTTATGGGCCAATTTGGCAAACCATGTACAATCCCTCATTGTCAGGCTGATGTTAACGCTACCCAAAGAGCATTTTACTGGTTGAAGCGGTTGATTTGTTGAAGCGGTTGTTGATGCGGTTGATTTGCGATGATGACACAAACATTATATTATAAGCAGGACATTCAAACGAGCCTTACAATTATACTCCAAAGTCGTGTGAAATGCATTTATAAGCAACCTGGAAATGGAGGTTACTCCCCTGAGTTTTCCCCCATTCACATTCAAAACACATTGTGAAAAACTAAAATCTTTGCTCACCATTTTTGCTCCAGGCAGATATACTACATCCATAACTATCGGTTTCCTCATTAGCAGGGAGGTGTTTCTGCAATAAAAATTGTGTGTTTATCGCCCTCATGCCGCAATTTTAGCAAACACAGAAAGGGGCCTATATTGGAGACCAAAAGTCGTCTGGCACAGTGCTTAGAGTTTCAACAACATGAATAACGTATTTCTAGTCTACAATCTTAGATGTTACTACTAATGTGAAAACAAGACAATATGACTATTCTTGCTCATTTTAAGACAAATGTCAAATAATCATAACATTCATTACAGGCGTCAATTGTTGTACAACATCATGGCTATGCTGTTGGCATCACCTTTACAGTGGATTTATGCTGTTGTGGGCCTACAACGATCTGTCTGACTTTGTTGTTCACACAGGAGAGAGACAGAACTACCGTGGATCCTCTGGGGAGTCTCAACAACATCATGATGCTGACAAGGCAGAGAAGAGTATCTCCGGATCAGAACACCTCAATAAACACCTGCGGAGATCCACAAGAAAGAGATATCACTGCTGATGTGATTGTAGGAAATGTTTAAAATCTTCATCAGAACTTAAAATACACCTGAGAAATCACACGGGAGAGAAATCTTACTGATGCTCTTACTGTGGGAAGAGTTTTACTCTGTCAACCCGCCTGATATCACACCAGAGAACACACACAGGAGAAAAATCTTATAGCTGTGATGAATGTGGAAAGATTTGTACTAGTTCTAACACACACTGGAGAGAAACCTTATAACTGTGATCACTGTGGGAAGAGTTTTGTTACATCTGGCTGCCTGACAGCACACCAGAGAACACACACAGGAGAGAAACCTTATAGCTGTGCTCAATGTGGGAAGAGTTTTATGACATCCAGCTATCTAACTATACACCAGAGAACACACACAGGAGAGAAACCTCATAGCTGTAATCAATGTAGGAAGAGATACTCTGATAAAATATCTCTGACTAAACATCAGAAAATTCATGGAGTTGTTTCATGATATCAATGAATTAATGTCACAATGTAGAATATTAACACATTGTAGTAAGAGTATTTTAATGATGTCACAATGTAGAATGTTTTAACATTGTAGTGGGAGTAATAATATAATAAATAATATATGCCATTTAGCAGACGCTTTTATCCAAAGCAGAACCCTAAACATTTGCCCCCTTATCAATTGATTTCAGCATGATATGGATATTAGCCTCAGGGGAAAAATCCAGGCTCTGAATTGAGAGAGTACTATTTATGAGATTTAACAAAAAGTGACTCACAAAAAAAAGAGTTGTGTTACACTTACCACGTTGGTGACGCTCTTGAATCAAAATGCAACACTTCAAAATGTCACGATTTGTTTTCTACAAATTCTCCTCTAACCAGGGATGTACACATTATTCCCAGATTCCGTGTGGTTTTTGAGATGTTAGTTTTAACAGGATGTGCAACCTCATCTCCCTCCTCGGCACATTTGATTTCAACATGATATTGTTGAGTGATTTACATTTACATTTAAGTCATTTAGCAGACGCTCTTATCCAGAGCGACTTACAAATTGGTGCATTCACCTTATGACATCCAGTGGAACAGTCACTTTACAATAGTGCATCTAAATCTTAAAGGGGGGTGAGAGGGAATACTTATCCTATCCTAGGTATTCCTTAAAGAGGTGGGGTTTCAGGTGTCTCCGGAAGGTGGTGATTGACTCCGCTGTCCTGGCGTCGTGAGGGAGTTTGTTCCACCATTGGGGGGCCAGAGCAGTGAACAGTTTTGACTGGGCTGAGCGGGAGCTGTACTTCCTCAGTGGTAGGGAGGCGAGCAGGCCAGAGGTGGATGAACGCAGTGCCCTTGTTTGGGTGTAGGGCCTGATCAGAGCCTGGAGGTACTGAGGTGCTGTTCCCCTCACAGCTCCGTAGGCAAGCACCATGGTCTTGTAGCGGATGCGAGCTTCAACTGGAAGCCAGTGGAGAGAACGGAGGAGCGGGTTGACGTGAGAGAACTTGGGAAGGTTGAACACCAGACGGGCTGCGGCGTTCTGGATGAGTTGACGGGGTTTAATGGCACAGGCAGGAAGCCCAGCCAACAGCGAGTTGCAGTAGTCCAGACGGGAGATGACAAGTGCCTGGATTAGGACCTGCGCCGCTTCCTGTGTGAGGCAGGGTCGTACTCTGCGGATGTTGTAGAGCATGAACCTACAGGAACGGGCCACCGCCTTGATGTTGGTTGAGAATGACAGGGTGTTGTCCAGGATCGCACCAAGGTTCTTAGCGCTCTGGGAGGAGGACACAATGGAGTTGTCAACCGTGATGGCGAGATCATGGAACGGGCAGTCCTTCCCCAGGAGGAAGAGCAGCTCTGTCTTGCCGAGGTTCAGCTTGAGGTGGTGATCCGTCATCCACACTGATATGTCTGCCAGACATGCAGAGATGCGATTCGCCACCTGGTCATCAGAAGGGGGAAAGGAGAAGATTCATTGTGTGTCGTCTGCATAGCAATGATAGGAGAGACCATGTGAGGTTATGACAGAGCCAAGTGACTTGGTGTATAGCGAGAATAGGAGAGGGCCTAGAACAGAGCCCTGGGGGACACCAGTGGTGAGAGCGCGTGGTGAGGAGACAGATTCTCGCCACGCCACCTGGTAGGAGCGACCTGTCAGGTAGGACGCAATCCAAGTGTGGGCCGCGCCGGAGATGCCCAACTCGGAGAGGGTGGAGAGGAGGATCTGATGGTTCACAGTATCGAAGGCAGCCGATAGATCTAGAAGGATGAGAGCAGAGGAGAGAGAGTTAGCTTTAGCAGTGCGGAGCGCCTCCGTGATACAGAGGAGAGCAGTCTCAGTTGAATGACTAGTCTTGAAACCTGACTGATTTGGATCAAGAAGGTCATTCAGAGAGAGATAGCGGGAGAGCTGGCCAAGGACGGCACGTTCAAGAGTTTTGGAGAGAAAAGAAAGAAGGGATACTGGTCTGTAATTGTTGACATCGGAGGGATCGAGTGTAGGTTTTTTCAGAAGGGGTGCAACTCTCGCTCTCTTGAAGACGGAAGGGACGTAGCCAGCGGTCAGGGATGAGTTGATGAGCGAGGTGAGGTAAGGGAGAAGGTCTCCGGAAATGGTCTGGAGAAGAGAGGAGGGGATAGGGTCAAGCGGGCAGGTTGTTGGGCGGCCGGCCGTCACAAGACGCGAGATTTCATCTGGAGAGAGAGGGGAGAAAGAGGTCAGAGCACAGGGTAGGGCAGTGTGAGCAGAACCAGCGGTGTCGTTTGACTTAGCAAACGAGGATCGGATGTCGTCGACCTTCTTTTCAAAATGGTTGACGAAGTCGTCTGCAGAGAGGGAGGAGGGGGGGAGGATTCAGGAGGGAGGAGAACGTGGCAAAGAGCTTCCTAGGGTTAGAGGCAGATGCTTGGAATTTAGCGTGGTAGAAAGTGGCTTTAGCAGCAGAGACAGAGGAGGAAAATGTAGAGAGGAGGGAGTGAAAGGATGCCAGGTCCGCAGGGAGGCGAGTTTTCCTCCATTTCCGCTCGGCTGCCCGGAGCCCTGTTCTGTGAGCTCGCAATGAGTCATCGAGCCACGGAGCGGGAGGGGAGGACCGAGCCGGCCTGGAGGATAGGGGACATAGAGAGTCAAAGGATGCAGAGAGGGTGGAGAGGAGGGTTGAGGAGGCAGAATCAGGAGATAGGTTGGAGAAGGTTTGAGCGGAGGGAAGAGATGATAGGATGGAAGAGGAGAGAGTAGCGGGGGAGAGAGAGCGAAGGTTGGGACGGCGCGATACCATCCGAGTAGGGGCAGTGTGGGAGGTGTTGGATGAGAGCGAGAGGGAAAAGGATACAAGGTAGTGGTCGGGGACTTGGAGGGGAGTTACAATGAGGTTAGTGGAAGAACAGCATCTTGTAAAGATGAGGTCGAGCGTATTGCCTGCCTTGTGAGTAGGGGGGGAAGGTGAGAGGGTGAGGTCAAAAGAGGAGAGGAGTGGAAAAAAGGAGGCAGAGAGGAATGAGTCAAAGGTAGACGTGGGGAGGTTAAAGTCGCCCAGAACTGTGAGAGGTGAGCCGTCCTCAGGAAAGGAGCTTATCAAGGCATCAAGCTCATTGATGAACTCTCCGAGGGAACCTGGAGGGCGATAAATGATAAGGATGTTAAGCTTGAAAGGGCTGGTAACTGTGACAGCATGGAATTCAAAGGAGGCGATAGACAGATGGGTAAGGGGAGAAAGAGAGAATGACCACTTGGGAGAGATGAGGATCCCGGTGCCACCACCCCACTGACCAGAAGCTCTCGGGTGTGCGAGAACACGTGGGCGGACGAAGAGAGAGCAGTAGGAGTAGCAGTGTTGTCTGTGGTGATCCATGTTTCCGTTAGTGCCAAGAAGTCGAGGGACTGGAGGGAGGCATAGGCTGAGATGAACTCTGCCTTGTTGACCGCAGATCGGCAGTTCCAGAGGCTACCGGAGACCTGGAACTCCACGTGGGTCGTGCGCGCTGGGACCACCAGATTAGGGTGGCCGCGGCCACGCGGTGTGGAGCGTTTGTATGGTATGTGCAGAGAGGAGAGAACAGGGATAAACAGACACATAGTTGACAGGCTACAGAAGAGGCTATGCTAATGCAAAGGAGATTGGAATGACAAGTGGACTACACGTCTCGAATGTTCAGAAAGTTAAGCTACGTAGCAAGAATCTTATTGACTAAAATGATTAAAAATGATACAGTACTGCTGAAGTAGGCTAGCTGGCAGTGGGTGCATTGTTGACACTACACTAATCAAGTCGTTCCGTTGAGTGTAATAGTTTCTACAGTGCTGCTATTCGGGGGCTAGCTGGCTAGCTAGTAGTGTTGTTTACGTTACGTTGCGTTAAAAGAATGACAATAGCTGGCTAGCTAACCTAGAAAATCGCTCTAGACTACACAATTATCTTTGATACAAAGACGGCTATGTAGCTAGCTATGTAGCTAGCTACGATCAAACAAATCAAACCGTTGTACTGTAATGAAATGAAAATGTGATACTACCTGTGAATGCGACCGGGTTGTTGAGTTCTATTCGGAAGACGTTGGCTAGCTAGCAGAGTCTCCTACGTTAAGGACGACAAATAGCTGGCTAGCTAACCTCGGTAAATTAAGATAATCACTCTAAGACTACACACTCTAAACCTAAACAACACAATTATCTTGGATACGAAGATACGAAGACAGCAAAGACAGCTATGTAGCTAGCTAACACTACACTAATCAAGTCGTTCAGTTGAGTGTAATAGTTTTCCAGTGCAGCTAATCAGTGGGCGTTAGCTAGCTGGCTAGTGAAGACTACGTTAGGACGGCGAAATACGATAATTACGCAATTATCTTTGATACAAAGACGGCTATGTAGCTAGCTGAGAAGAAATTGCTAAGTGATGACAAATACGTGTTGTGTTCCTTTGTTTAGTGACCCCTACATTTAAATACATCACTCCCAAATGTAGCTAACTGTCTTCTGCATGTTGTCCTCTAACCAGTTAGGTGAAAGATATCTCCCATTTCCATGTGTTTTTTTAGTTGTGTCAGTTTCAACATCACGTACAACCTGATTTCGCCCCTAATTGATATCAGTGATTTATTGCTACTTGTCAAAACAACAGCGTTTTTGGTGCTTGTGCAGTTTATAAGGTGTTTGTATTAGTAAATACAAGTAATATGATTATTGTGGCAGATGCTTGTGTAGATAGTACATTTTATGTTTGGATTTCAATTCATCACAAATACTTTTTCTGCATTTGGACTATTGATTTAGACACGTTAAAACTGTGACATTTGGGCTATCACACCTGAGCAAAATGTAGTTGAAAACATACAATTTAAGTTTGGTTTTAGTTGAAAGGGAAAGCTGAAAAGAAAACAATTTAATTTCAATGTACTTGCAGCCTGTACACATGGTCGCAGGCAGTATAATAAATTGATCTATAATCAATTTTATGAACAATCCTACATCACTCCAGGATTTATTTACAACATTCGAGTGCTAAATGACTTTATTCCAATACTGAAGAAGCATGACTCAAGTCACCTACTCATATTTCAAACATTCAGCCTGACAAAATATACATGTTTTATTATTCAATGACTGACCATTTAGTGAATTATTGCTAATACATATTAGCAAAAGGGTGTACATTTGGTTTTGATATTTCACATTTACATTTCATGTAACATTTAGTAATCATAATTATTTATGTGACCAACTGACAATTTTGGGTACAATTACAGTGGGGCAAAAAAGTATTTAGTCAGCCACCAATTGTGCATGTTCTCCCACTTAAAAAGACAAGAGAGGTCTGTAATTTTCATCATAGGTACACTTCAACTATGACAGACAAAATGAGAAAAGAAATCCAGAAAATCACATTGTAGGATTTTGAATGAATTTATTTGCAAATTATGGTGGAAAATAAGTATTTGGTCATCTACAAACAAGCAAGATTTCTGGCTCTTACAGACCTGTAACTTCTTATTTAAGAGGCTCCTCTGTCCTCCACTCGTTACCTGCATTAATGGCACCTGTTTTAACTTATCAGTCCACAACCTCAAACAGTCACACTCCAAACTCCACTATGGCCAAGACCAGAGAGCTGTCAAAGGACACCAGAAACAAAATTGTAGACCTGCACCAGGCTGGGAAGACTGAATCTGCAATAGGTAAGCAGCTTGGTTTGAAGAAATCAACTGTGGGAGCAATTATTAGGAAATGGAAGACATACAAGACCACTGATAATCTCCCTCGATCTGGGGCTCCACGCAAGATCTCACCCCGTGGGGTCAAAATTACACAAGAACGGTGAGCAAAAATCCCAGAACCACACAAGGGGACCTAGTGAATGACCTGCAGAGAGCTGTAGATTCAGACTGAACTGTGTGATGGATTAGGGAGTTGTAGTTTACAACAGGTCAATATTCTATTTAGTTTAGCGCATAAAACATTGTAATTAACTTCAATGACCACAATCCACTGCTCACTTGTCTTGTCTGTGTTTCTTTTACACCTGTTAAGTTCTAAATAAAGAGTAAAAACTCAGACAATAAGAAAAGCTCAAACCACGTTTATTCACCCACTGAGTCACAGCTGCATAAGACCAAGACATATTCACACTCGCGCTGATATTTAACCCTTTATGCTGAGTCTCCTCCTTACTGGTATTTAACCCTTTATGCTGAGTCTCCTCCTTACTGGTATTTAACCCTTTATGCTGAGTCTCCTCCTTACTGGTATTTAACCCTTTATGCTGAATCTCCTCCTTACTGCTATTTAACCCTTCATGCTGAGTCTCCTCCTCACACCTCTGTTGCTAGGCAGAATTTTAGTAATAATAATAGTCACATCAGTTCTTCCTCACTTCATCTGACCTCAGCCTAAATTCCTCCCTACTTCCCACCTCACGGCTGTCCTGTTGACTTGTACCAGACTGTGGCCCTTCTCCTCACCACCTCATGGCTGTCCTGTTGACGTGTTCCAGACTGTGGCCCTTCTCCTCCCCACCTCACGGCTGTCCCGTTGACTTGTTACAGACTGTGGCCCTTCTCCTCCCCACCTCACGGCAATCCTGTTGACTTGTTCTCCTTCCATAGGATCCCTGACGTCCAACAATAACACATTCTGACAGAATGTGAACGTTCTACATTCCCCTCACTCAAACAGTGACATGAAAAATGATATTTAATATTTTCAAGTTCAGAAGTCAGAAACCATTACCTGATATGTAAAAGAGAGAAGAATGCACAATGGTCAATGCTATCCGGGTTCCTTGGGACATCCCTACCCTAAACCCTTTTAAATGTCAACCTCAATGGGTTAGGGACGTCCCAAGGATTTCTCTACATGAAAATACATGATCTAAGTGATTGATAGTTAGTATTCAGCAGTCATAAAGCCTTATTTCCTTTAATGAACTACTAAGATAGTGATTTTGTCAGCCAGCATAGACAGCAGCTCTACACTTTATTGACTGACTGATCCATTCAACCTTCCATCCCTCCTCAGTGTTCCTCTCCTCTGAAGACCCAGTGAGGGTGGAGCTCAGTCAGAGAGCTGTTGAGGGACTGGTTAGGAAGAACACTTCTACAGTCAGAGAGGTGTGAGGTCACACATGGTTTAGATGGTAAACACGTATGTCCCCTTCGAAGTTCATCGCGTCAGCAAAAGGTAATATATTCCATCTATGTTTATTTACATTAGTGCAAATTTTCCACTGATATTGGTGTAATTTCTCACCCCTTTTGGCTGTATGAACGTTAATTTCCTCTCAGGCACACACATTTGTTCTTTGTTATTATGAAGGTAATTTGTGTAAAATGTACTTTTCAACACTCATTCACCCCATCTTTTACATTGCTTATGCATATTCAGAATTCACATTTAGGTGCCAGGTGTAAGAGGCCATACATGCTCCATATCCATTACTTTGAATGTTTTCTATAATATGACTGAATGTGTTTATTTCTGTGTTGAAGGGGCAGTCAAGAAATGGAACGGCAAGGCCACAGAACATGACATAATCAGAGCTGTGGGAGACCAACTCAAGCCCCTGGTAGAGCCGGGGGTGGTGTTTACCGCTCAACCACGCCTTCAGCAGGCTGGAAAAGTGGGATTGATCTGGTTGATCCGTTTGTTTGTTTCTGTTTTCAGTAGTTGAATCCTTTGACATGGGATTGATACTGATTGTCATACTAAGAAGGACCAAGAGTCTTTCGATTGGTCAGTCATTGGGTTCATATATATATATATATTTTATCTCACTAACTTTAAGCATCAGCTGTCAGAGCAACTTACAGATCATTGCACCTGTACACAGCCCATCTGTAAATCGGCACACCCAACTACCTCATCCCCGTATTGTTATTTATTTTTGCTCCTTTGCACCCCAGTATCTCTACTTGCACATTCATCACTCCAGTGTTTAATTGCTGAATTGTAATTATTTTGCCACTAAGGCCTATTTATTGCCTAAACTCCATTTGCAAACACTATATATTGATTTTCTGTTGTGTTACTGACTGTACTTTTGTTTATCTCATGTGTAACTCTGTTGTTTTTGTCGCACTGCTTTGCTTTATCTTGGCCAGGTCACAGTTGTAAATTAGAAGTTGTTCTCAACTGACCTACCTGGTTAAATGAAGGTGAAATAAAAATATTTTGTTGTTGGAATCAAATCAAGCTTTATTTATATAGCACATTTCAGGCATGAATGCAACACAATGAAAATAAAAACATATTTAGTACACAACAGAAGAATAAAGAGCACCCTAAGGAAATTCCATTGATTAAAATATTAATCGTATGCAATATCCAACCCAAAATATAAGCTTGTTTTTTGGAGGGGTTCTGAAAGACACTATGAGGGTGTCCACTGAAAATTGACTAGTAACAACAATTGGGACCTAAAAGACACCCACAATGAGACCCACTAAATCGGCCCAGGAACAGGCAAACAAAAGAAAAACTATACTAACAAACTTAAAGACAGGAAGCAAACCAAAAAGGTGGTTAAAATAATTTATTACCATCAATACCATTCATACTATTACAAAATCATAATTCTCATTCATTCTTAATTAATTCTATTTACAAAAATATCAAACAAAAACAAACCTCAGGGGAGCATCGTCCCTCCCCGTCATACCTAACCAATACCTAACCCTTTCCCTATCTCCCCTTCCCTAATCTATCCCCTTACCAAACTCACTCTAACACTCCCAGCCCTAAACCCCCTTTCCAGCTCTCCCGTGCCGCATGCTTCCCCCACTTCCTCTCCTCCCTCTTCATCCTCCCCCCTCAAATCACCTTCCACCCTTCTCACTATCCCTTCCACCCCCCCAATCTCTCCCTGTCTTGACTAAACTCTGCCTGGCTTCCCACAGTCCCTTTTTAAAGAGACTCATGAGAAGCCAGAGCAGAAACCTGTCCCTATCCGTTCCCTTTGCTCTCCCTATGCCTCTCTCTAGCCTAGCCCATGTCAAAACAAAATCCCTCCTAACCACACCTAGCATCACCCGTTGCCCTAGCCCATACTAGTCCAGCACAGGCACAGTCCCAGAAGGCATGGCGCACAGTCTCCTCCCTGCCACAAGCAGATCTTGGACAGGTGGGGGATCGCACCACACTATACCGGTACAAGATGGAAAGTACCGGCAAGCACTTATGGAGGCCCAACCAATTCAGGTCCTTGAGCCCGTTGTCCAGGCCCCGCGCCTGCACTCCCTCCCAGACCACTGACGAGATGCTCGCTACAGGCGCAGGACTCCCTGCCTGCCTGACCTCTTCGTACAGGTGCCTGTGATCTAAACCTACTCGGGCAACTTCAACCTCGGGGTGCGCACGAAGCCATTTTGCCGCATGGCCAAAGTGCCACGGCAGCTGTTCCGCCCGAGGACCCGCGTTAGACCACACCATTACGCTTCTCGCCTGATACGAGAAAAACACCCGCAGGAGGTAACCGGACGGGTGTATCACTGGCTGAGCAAGCTCCGCTAACAAGAAAGAAACAAAAATTGAGTCCAGCTTGAGGGGGAAATGTGGTACCCCCCTACCTCCCTCCCCGATGGGACAGATCATGCGTGCCCTGGCGACCCACTCGCACCTGCCACTCCACATAAACTGAAACACAAGCCTCACTAGAGGCCTCCTCAGACAAGCCGGCAATGGGTAGATGTACGCCAAATACAAAAGAGACGGCAACACATCCACCTTTAGGACCAGGACTTTGCCCATAAAAGACAAATACCTAGCCTTCCACATTGCTAGCTTCCTCTGTACCACTGCGATACGCATGTTCCAGTTTAGCGTCGCTGAGCCGGAGGTCTCAAAATGAACCCCGAGAATCCTCAGGGCCCCTTCACAGAGAGATAACCCCCCAGGCACATCTGTTCTACCGCGCCATCTTCCGAAAAACTTGACGGAAGACTTTGCATGGTTCAGAACTGCTCCCGACGCTCGGGTGAAATCCCCAAAGATGGCAAGGGACCTTATCAGGCACGAGTCCTTGCACAACAGCAAGGAAGTGTCGTCGGCGTACTGCGTCATCTTAACACGCAGCCCACCACTTCCAGGGATCATCAAGCCTTCCACCCCTGTGTCTGCCCTAATGGCAGCCCCCAGAGGCTCCATGTACAGAACGAAGAGGAGAGCCGAGAGTGGGCATCCCTGCCTGACCCCAGACGAGAGGTCAAAAACGTCACCTAAGTGACTATTTACACTAACTCGACACCCCGCTCCGACATATAAAGTACGGATCCATCCTATAAACTTCTCCCCAAATCCTAATCTACCTAACACCCTGAATAGAAAAGATCTATTCACGCGATCAAAAGCTTTCGCCTGATCTAGCGCTGCTACCATTAAAGGCAGCCCTCTATCTTCAACCCAAGCGATGGAATCCCTGATCAACTGTAGGTTCCATCTTATAGAGCGGCCCTCTACCCCACACGTCTGATCCTCATGAACGACGTAGGGAAGGGCTGTGCGCAACCGGTCTGCTAAAACCTTTGCAAGAATCTTGTAATCTACGCACAGCATGGTCAATGGCCGCCAGTTGCCAAGGTCAGTTGCTTCCCCCTTCTTATAAAGAAGTGACAGCACACCAACAGCCATTGATCCCCCCGGGACCCCCTTCTCAAGGATGGCCTTCAAGACTTCGAGAACCACTGGTCCAAGTATACCCCAAAACTTGAGGTAAAACTCAGCCGGCAGCCCATCCATCCCAGGCACCTTCCCTTTTCCCATCCTCCTAAGAGCGCTCTCAACCTCTTCTAGTGAGATCTGGGCCTCCATCACGTCTCTAATGTCCTCTGGCAACCGCCGGGACAAGTGTTCTAAAAACACGTTTCCCTGCTCTCCATCTATTTCCCTTTCCTTAAATAAACCTTGGAAATGATCAGTTGTCACCCTGACCATTTCCTCTGGTTTACTTACTATACTACCATTTTCTTCCCTAACTCCATGCATTACCTTCCTACTCTGCCTGGCACTAACCGACTTAAAGAACATAGCGGAACAAGTCGCATTATGTTCTAGAAAGGCACTATGCGCACGCTCCAGGAAAGCTCGAGCCTTCTGCTCCTGCAGCTCCCTGAGCTGCGCCTTTAGGGCTGCGAATCTCTCCCAGTCGATCGACCCGCCGAGGTTGCCTGCCTCGTACTCGAGTTCAATTAACCTTTGGATACGATCCACCTCCCTCCTTTCCTCCCTTTTTTTCCTTCTAAAATATCCTATTATAAAAGCCCTTATCCTCCCCTTAACTAAATCCCACCACTCTAACACCCCCTCGCACATGGACTGGAGGCCGCCAAGCCTCCGAAAGAAACAAAAAAATGCATCAACGAAAGCCTGCTCCTCCAGCATATCGCGATCTAACTTCCAGTACCCCCTAGCGAAGAGGCAGACTGGCAACCCCACCTGCAGGAACACCCCGTCGTGATCCGTGAAGAAAACAGGCAACAGCCTCCCAGACAACTGACCCAAAGACAAAAATGTAGTCGAGCCTCCGCGCAACCCCCCTAGAGTTGCGCCATGTAGGACCGACCATTGCCGGAGTAGTGTGCAGGCCACCATCAACCAGACCATGGCAAGCCATTAGCCCAGAGATGGCACCTGCACTGCTATCACCGCCTACCCCTAAATCTATATTAAAGTCTCCTCCTATCACCAAGTGCCTGTTTGTAACACACAGGGGCGCCAGACAGTCCACCATCTCCCTCCTGTCTGCCGCCACCTGTGGCCCATACACCCCAATTAACCTATATCTAGCTTCTCTAAACTTAACATCTATCCCCAAAACTCTACCCTGCATTATCACAAAAGTGTTCTCTATTTTAACCTCTCTATGCCCACACAAAATCCCTACTCCTGTTGAGTGCACCCCTCCTATGCCCCAAAAAGATTCCCCCTTATCCCACTCCCTCTTAAATCTACACACATCCCCACCATCCCTCAGGTGAACCTCCTGTAAAAAAACAGAAATCAAACCCCACACCCTCTAAATAACAAAAAACCGCCCTCCTTTTAACATTATTCCTTAACCCCCTAACATTTAGACTAAAAAAAGAAACATAACTATTAATTTAATTATTAACAACAAATAAAACCCCCAAAAACCAAAGAAAAAACAGGAGACTCACCCGATGCTCCCCTGGTCCATCTCCACCGGCGGGGACGTCCTCTCCTCTCCTGACGCCCCCCCCGTCCTCCATCCCAACCCATGACCCAGGCAGTGTGTTGGGTCCTCCCTCCCCACCCACCATCCCCCCCTCCCTGTTTGCCTCGGGGCTGCATGTAGGGGACCCCATCTCCTCAAACAGGAGTTGGGATCCCTCTAGCAAACAGCCCACCGACCCCTCACTGGAGTCATCTACTAAAATGCAAGGGGCTGAGGCAAACCGGGAGGACAAATTACCCCCCCCTCCCGCCACTCTCTTAGCCCCCTCCACACCCCCCTCACTACCTGCCAAACTTCCCCTCTTCTTCCCTTTCTTCTTTGGTGAAGGAGGTAGCGGGGAGAGACAACGTCCCATCCCCGCTAACCACCTCCACCAATTCCCTTGTCTCGTCCTCAAAGAAACTTGGCAGGCTGTCACCCCACTCCTTCCCCACCCCTCCCCTCCCATCTTCACACCTCCCTCCGTCACTGTCACCGCTCCTTCTCGCACCACTGTCCCACTCTCCCTCTTCTCCGCTCCTTCCCGTTCTTCCGCCTTCTTTTTCTTCTCCCCTTCTTTTTCCTTCTTTCCATCTTCACTCCTCTTTCTTCTCGCCTCTTCCTTCTTACCGCATCCTCCTTCTCCTCACGGTATTTATCAGACCAATCCCAGGTACCCCTATGTGGGGATTTTTCTGTGCCATCTTCACAAAAAAAGCTCTCTTTAACACAGAAGCCAATAGAGACAAAAAATGAAAAATCTGATAAAAATCAGATTTTTTAAATGGAAAAACTCTCCCTCCTATCCTACCTTCAAACTGAAATGAAAACATCTTTAATAGGAAACGGTGGAGCAACTGAAGGTGTTGACTCTCCACATCTATCAAGACAACTGAAGCACTGGGCCAGACACTCTTAAATAGAACTTGGACCAGCTCAGGTGAAACACCTTCCCACTAACGAGATGGACAAGCCAGCACAGGTGTAACACATACTGACTAACAAGGTGATACCAATCAGTTCGTGCTTCGTGCTAACGAGCTTTTCGGGCTCACGAGCTAAAGTCCAACATCAAAACATAAATGGAAAAACCAAAGCCTGTAACACCTTCCCCTTTATTAAGACAACAAAAATATCCTATGTTTTTGTTGGACAAGTTTGCTCACCACCAACAGAAAACAACTTGCATTTCATATTATAAATCAACTACAATGCTTTACCTTCACCAATATAAACATGGTGTCCACTGACTGTCAACAATTAAAAACAGGAAAAAACACATTTCTAAATATATATATTTGTCTACAATCTTAATTTTCTGAAAAAGTCTGTTTCCAGAACTCTCATCTTCCTAAAACCCACTAGCTTCTAGAACTCTCGTCCCCTCGGAACGAGCCCAAACAAAAATCATCTCCAAATACGGAAAAACGTGCAGTCAAAATACATTGTAATCCATGGCAACTCCCTGGCTAAACGCAAAACTTTTGACTGCCCACCCTTGAGACAATCAGAAACCAAGTTGTCCTTACGACAGACATGTGGGAAACTCCTGCATTATCCGTGGTAACTTTCCACCTCATTGCGGAGCTTCTCTCTTTTTTCAGGGTTCACTCGATAGGCATGTTGTTGGTTCGGGGCCCAGTCCCCAATGTCATGCTCTAGTACATTTGGGTTGGCACATGTGAGAAATAACCCTGATATTCTAAAAGCAGGGCAACAATGTCAATATAATTGTACCCAAAAAACTGTCAGTTGTTTGCATGAATAAATATCACTACTAAATGTTACATGAAATGTAAAAATGAAATATTTGGTTGCATAGTCATATTTTCAATGACATTTTGCTAGATGGGAGAGGCCACTGTCAAAACACAGTTTTAACGAGTCCAAATCAATAACCAATATGCAGAAACAGTTTGGGATACATTGAAAACCTAAACATAACATGTGCTATTTACACAAACATCTGCCACAATAATCATATTTCTTGTATTTATTTAAACAAGCTCCTTAACTGCACAAGCACCAAAAACGCTGTTGTATTGACAAGTAGCAATAAATCACTTATCAATTAGGGGGGAAATCAGGTTGTATGTGCTGTTGAAAGTAACACAACAAAGAAAAACATGGAAATGGGAAATATATTTTACCTCACTGGTTAGAGGACAATCTGCAGAAGACAGTCAGCTACATTTTGGAGTGATTCATTTAAATGTAGGGGTCGCTAAACAAAGGAGCACAACACTTATTTGTCATAACTCATCAATATCATGTTGAAATCAATTGTGCCAGAGGAGAGAGAGGAGGTTGCACGTCCTGTTAAAACTAACAGCTCAAAAACCACACGGAATCTGGGAATGATGTGTACATCACTGGTTAGAGGACAATTTGTAGAAAACATCTAGCTACATTTTGAAGTGTTGCATTTTGATTCCAGTGGGTCACCAACGTGGTAAGTGTAACACAGTTCTTTTTTTGTTCGTCAATTTTTGTTAAATCATATAAATAGTACTCCTTCAATTCAGAGCCTAGAATTATCCCCTGGGACTAATATCCATATCATGCTGAAATCAATAGAACAGGGGGCAAACGTTTAGGGTTCTACATTGTGACATCATTAAAATACTCCTTCTACAATGTAAAAAACATTATAAATTGTGACATTAATTCATTGAAATCATGAAACAACTCCTTCATGTATGTATTTTCTAATATTTGATCAGAGATCTTTAATCAGATTATCTCTGGTCACAGCTATAACCTTTAACTCCTGTGTGTGTTCTCTGGTGTATAGTCAGATTGCTAGATGTAGTAAAACTCTTCCCACATTGATCACAGCTATAAGGTTTCTCTCCCGTGTGTGTTCTCTGGTGTAAAGTCAGCTGGCCAGAAGTAACAAAACTCTTCCCACATTGATCACAGCTATATGGTTTCTCTCCTGTGTGTGTTCTCTGGTGTATCTTCAGATGGCTAGATGTAAAAAAAAACTTCCCACATTGATCACAGCTATACGGTTTCTCTCCAGTGTGTGTTCTCTGGTGTCGTGTCAGGTTGCTTGGCTGAGTAAAACTCTTCCCACATTGATCACAGCTATAAGATTTATCTCCCGTGTGTGTTCTCTGGTGTGATATCAGGTTGCTTAGCTGAGTAAAACTCTTCCCACATTGATCACAGCTGTAAGGTTTCTCTCCCGTGTGTGTTCTTTGGTGTACAACGAGATGGCCAGATGTATTAAAACTCTTCTCACATTGATTACAGCTATAAGGTTTCTCTCCTGTGTGTGTTCTCTGGTGTAATGTCAGCAGACCAGATCCAACAAAACTCTTGGCACATTGATCACAGCTATAAGGTTTCTGTCCTGTATGTATTCTCTGGTGCACTGTCAGATCGCCAGATTGACCAAAACTCTTCCCACATTGACCACAGCTATAAGGCTTCTCTCCTGTGTGTATTCTCTGGTGTTGAGTGAGACTGCTAGATGAGGAAAAACTCTTCCCACATTGACCACAGCTATAAGGTTTCTCTCCTGTGTGTGTTCTCTGGTGTAGAGTCAGATGGCCAGATGTTGTAAAACTCTTCCCACATTGAGTACAGGTAAAAGGTTTCTCTCCTGTGTGGATTCTCTGATGAATTTTAATGCCTGCTGAGGAGGTGAATCTCTTCCCACAGTCAGAGCAGCAGTGAGATTTATTCCCTGTGGATCTCTGCTCGTGTTTCTTGAGGTGTTCTGATGTGGAGAGACTCTTCTCTGCCTTGTCAGCATCATGAGGTTGTTGAGGCTCATCAGAGGACCCATGGTAGTCAGTTCTATCTCCTGTGTGAACAACAAAGTCAGACAGATGATTAAAGGCCCACAACAGCGGAAATCCATTGTAAAAGGTATGGCCAATAGTGTAGCCAGTCTGTAATGAATGTAAAAAGTATTTGACAATTGTCTTAAAATGAGCAAGAAGTCAAATGTGGTCTTGTTTTCACATTAGTAGTGACATCGATGATTGTAGGCTAGAAATAAGTTATTCATGTTGTTGAAACTTGAAGCAGTGTGCCAGAGGTAAACCCAGGCCCTGCATGTCCCCAGGCACCCTCATTTGTTGACTTCTGTGATCGAAAAAGCCTTGGTTTCATGCATGTCAACATCAGAAGCCTCATCCCTAAGTTTGTTTTACTCACTGCTTGAGCACACTCTGCCAACCCTGATGTCCTTGCCGTGTCTGAATCCGGGCTTTGGAAGGCCACCAAAAAATCAGAGATTTCCATACCCAACTATAACATTTTCCATCAAGATAGAACTGCCAAAGGGGGAGGAGTTGCAGTCTACTGCAGAGATAGCCTGCAAAGTAATGTCATACTTTCCAGGTCCATACCCAAACAGTTCGAACTACTAATTCTGAAAATTACTCTCTCCAGACATAAGTCTCTCACTGTTGCTGCCTGCTACCGACCCCCCTCAGCTCCCAGCTGTGCCCTGGACACCATTTGTGAATTGATCGCCCCCCCATCTAGCTTCAGAGTTTGTTCTGTTAGGTGACCTAAACTGGGATATGCTTAACACCCCGGCAATCCTACAATCTCAGCTAGATGCCCTCAATCTCACACAAATCGTCAAGGTACCCACCAGGTACAACCCTAAATCTGTAAACAAGGGCACCCACATAGACGTTATCCTGACCAACTGGCCCTCCAAATACACCTCCGCTGTCTTCAACCAGGATCTCGGCGATCACTGCCTCATTGCCTGTATCCGTTACGGGTCCGCAGTCAAACGACCACCCCTCATCACTGTCAAACGCTCCCTAAAACACTTCTGCGAGCAGGCCTTTCTAATTGACCTGGCCCGGGTATCCTGGAAGGATATTGACCTCATCCCGTCAGTTGAGAATGCCTGGTCATTAAAGTAACTTCCTCACCATCTTAGATAAGCATGCTCTGTTCAAAAAATGCAGAACTAAGAACAGATATAGCCCTTGGTTCACTCCAGACCTGACTGCCCTCGACCAGCACAAAAACATCCTGTGGCAGACTGCAATAGCATCGAATAGTCGCCGTGATATGCAACTGTTCAGGGAAGTCAGGAACCAATACACGCAGTCAGTCAGGATAGCAAAGGCCAGCTTTTTCAAGCAGAAATTTACATCCTGTAGCTTTAACTCCAAGAAGTTTTGGGACACTGTAAAGTCCATGGAGAACAAGAGCACCTGCTCACAGCTACCCACTGCACTGAGGCTAGGTAACACGGTCACCACTGATAAATCCATGATAATCGAAAACTTCAACAAGCATTTCTCAACGGCTGGCCATGCCTTCCTCCTGGCTACTCCAACCTCGGCCAACAGCTCCACCCCCCCGCAGCTACTCGCCCAAGCCTACCCAGCTTCTCCTTTACCCAAATCCAGATAGCAGATGCAAAACCTGGACCTGTACCAATCAGCTGGTCTTGACAATCTGGACCCTCTATTTCTGAAACTATCCGCCGCCATTGTTGCAACCCGTATTACCAGCCTGTTCAACCTCTCTTTCATATCGTCTGAGATCCCCAAGGATTGGAAAGCTGCCGCAGTCATCCCCCTCTTCAAAGGGGGAGATACCCTGGACCCAAACTGTTACAGGCAGGGCAGGATGGATATAGGTCTATCTAAGGTCTTCGAAAGCCTAGTCAACAAACAGATCATTGACCATCTCGAATCCCACCGTACCTTCTCCGCTGTGCAATCTGTTTTCCGAGCCGGTCACAGGTGCACCTCAGCCACGCTCAAGGTACTAAACGATATAATAACCACCATCGATAAAAGACAGTACTCTGCAGCAGTCTTCATCGACCTGGCCAAGGCTTTCGACTCTGCCAATCACCATATTCTTATCGGCAGACTAAGTAGCCTCGGATTTTGTAATGACTGCCTTGCCTGGTTTACCAACTACTTTGCAGACAGAGTTCAGTGCATCAAATCAGAGGGCATGTTGTCCGGTCCTCTAGCAGTCTCTCTGGGGGTGCCACAGGGTTCAATTCTCGGGCCGACTCTTTTCTCTGTATATATCAATGATGTTGCTCTTGCTGCGGGCGATTCCCTGATCCACCTCTACGCAGACGACACCGTTCTGTATACTTCTTAGCCCTTCCTTGGACACTGTGCTATCTAACCTCCAAACGAGCTTCAATGCCATACAACACTCCTTCTGTGGCCTCCAACTGCTCTTAAACACTAGTAAAACCAAATGCATGATTTTCAAACGTTCGCTGCCTGCACCCGCACGCCCGACTAGCATCACCACCCTGGATGGTTCCGACCTAGAATATGTGGACATCTATAAGTACCTAGGTGTCTGGCTAGACTGTAAACTCTCCTTCTAGACACATATCAAACATCTCCAAGCAACAAAGCCTCCTTCACTCACACCGCCAAACTTACCCTAGTAAAACTGACTATCCTACCGATCCTCGACTTAGGCGATGTCATCTACAAAATAGCTTCCACTACTCTACTCCGCAAACTGGATGCAGTTTATCACAGTGCCGTCCGTTTTGTTACTAAAGCACCTTTTACCACCCACCACTGCGACCTGTATGCTCTAGTCGGCTGGCCCTCGCTACATATTCGTCGCCAGACCCACTGGCTCTAGGTCATCTACAAGTCCATGCTAGGTAAAGCTCCGCCTTATCTCAGTTCACTGGTCACGATGGCAACACCCACCCATAGCACGCGCTCCAGCAGGTGTATCACACTGATCATCACCCTTTCCTTCCAGTTCTCTGCTGCCTGTGACTGGAACGAATTGCAAAAATCGTTGAAGTTGGAGACTTTTATCTCCCTCACCAACTTTAAACATCTGCTGAGCAGCTAACCAATCGCTGCAGCTGTACATAGTCCATCAGTAAATAGCCCACACAATTTACCTAGCTCATCCCCATACTGTTTTTATTTATTTACTTTTCTGCTCTTTTGCACACCAGTATCTCTACCTGCACATGACCATCTGCTCATTTATCCCTCCAGTGTTAATCTGCAAAATTGTAATTATTCGCCTACCTCCTCATGCCTTTTGCACACAATGTATATAGACTCTTTTTTTCTACTTGTTTACTCCATGTGTAACTCTGTGTTGTCTGTTCACACTGCTATGCTTTATCTTGGCCAGGTCGCAGTTGTAAATGAGAAGTGTTTGCCAAATTGGCTCATAACTTCACCTAACAACAACATAGACCTACTGTAGGACCCATAACTTCACCTAACAAAAACATAGACCTACTGTTGGGTCCATAACTTCACCTAACAACAACATAGACCTACTGTTGGGCCCATAACTTCACCTAACAACAACATAGACCTACTGTAGGACCCATAACTTCCCATAACTTGGGCCTGGCTCAAGGCTAGATGGTGGCAGCTGTCTGAGCTGTTTGACTTTTTAGCCCCCACATCCTCTGGGGTGAGATACATTTGGATTTGAAAGGCATGTGTGTTAATGAATCAAAAGCGGCCATTTTAAGAGACGCACACCCAATTCTAAAACAGCCTCACACACCTTTTTGGTTTCAAATGACCCATGCAGAGACACACACCCCCACACCTTTGTTTTTGAAACACACACATCTCCTGGCCCGGCACACCCGCGCATGCACACGTCTTTTCAGAAATTAGTTTTCTCAGAGACATGCATGATGATAGAGCCCCTTTGTTAAAGGTGAGATACCTCTTTAAAACCATTTATTTAATTCAAAATATTTAGTACAGACCTTTTAAAACACGCTATAATTAACCAATTTCACTGCCCAATATTGAAACATGCAATAATGTTTTTATGTTTAAACATTGTTGTACAACAGTTATACATCATTACCAGACACATTACTACACTTTTAATAACCTTTAAATGTTTATAACTATCTGTTGTAGGAAAGCCTGTATTCGTATAAAATAAGACATTGTTTTGAAACGCACATGCCCCATTTCCCAGAATAGCCTTTCTCCGCGACAGACCGGGGAGAGAGAGAAAACGAGAGATTCCCGTTCGTTAAAGGGTGAGATACAATTTTAAAACAATAGTACAGACCTTTTAAACATGTTATAATTAAACAGTTTTACTATTCCTTTCTTACAGATCAGGGGTGGCAGGGTAGCCTAGTGGTTAGAGCGTTGGACTAGTAACCGAAAGGTTGCAAGTTCAAATCCCCGAGCCGACAAGGTACAAATCTGGCGTTCTGCCCCTGAACAGGCACTTAACCCACTGTTCCTAGGCCGTCATTGAAAATAAGAATTTGTTCTTAACTGACTTGCCTAGTAAAATAAAGGTCAAATAAAATAAAATAAAAAATAAAAAGGGCCTGGTTTTGACCCAAGCCCCAGCTCCGTAAGTTTTCCAGGCATAAAGTCGTTCACATCCAGACAGGCTTTGGAAAATACATTCGAACAAACAGATTTTTTGTAGCATCTCTACTATATCGGTCATGTTACTGTGGTCGTTTTTAAAGTCAATAAACATGTGTGTAAAGTGTACACTTTTGTTTCACAGTATATTTGTTTAAGCCCACCAAGAAACACCTGATTTATCCCACAGCATTAATTAAGAAGAAGGTAGAAAATTAATAAGTAAAGGCCTTTCAAAAAGAGGTTGTCATGATTGACTGTGACACATATTTAACACGTATTGCTTGTTACAGAAGACTACTGTTGTACATTGAATATCCATTCATCCCTGTTACACCTTGATGTGTTGGCTCTCTATGTCTGTACATCGTGTGAAATGCGGTTTTCCTAAAGTTATTACCCCCTAAACCTGAATCTGAAATTAACTTTGTGATCTTTTCTTAACCCTATTACTATGGGGTTCTAATCTACCTCTTTCAAAATCCCCCCGGTGTACATGCACCAAACATCCATAGGCTGGGGCCACCTGGAAGCTCGGTGCATGTACAAATAAAGATAACTAAATAGGAAACTCAACAGTGTGTTAGGCCGAGAAACATTATTTAGATGTTTTTTTTATTGTTGTTGAAAGCTTGAAATGTACACAATGAGAAGGGACCTTGTTTCTAACACCCCTGTAGACACACACACACACACACACACACACACACACACACACACACACACACACACACACACACACACACACACACACACACACCCCTCCCAGACATTCCTGCTTCATAGACAACAACCATAAGGGCAATAAAATAGGGTGGGTCCATACTCTTTGAAATGTTCAAATGCATCCCCCCCAGTTCAATGAGGTCCCTAGACATCAATCAAGATGACATCTTCAAATGAATAGATGCATTATATACATAAATTAACACTCACTCTAAGGTGTGAGAACAGGATGTCCTGACAGGATGTCCATTTATGGGCATAACCAAGTGATAACTTCCCACCAGGATGTCCTGACCGGATGCCCAAATATGGGCATGCACACGCCATCCGGACATAGGGTCATAAATCAAATGTTTGACGTGTGCCATCTACTTTATTCTCTCTAGTGCATGTCAGAGCAAAAACCAAGCAATGAGGATGAAGGAATTGTCCTTAGAGCTCCGAGACAGGATTGTGTCGAGGCACAGATCTGGGGAAGGGTACCAAAAATATTCTGCAGCATTGAAGGTCCCTAAGAACACAGTGGCCTCCATCATTCTTAAATGGAATACTCTTCCTAGAGCTGGTCACCCGGCCAAACTGAGCGACTGGGGGAGAAGGGCCTTGGTCACTCTGACAGAGCTCCAAAGTTCCTCTGTGGAGATGGTTGTCCTTCTGGAAAGTTCTCCCATCTCTGCATCAATCCACCAATCAGACCTTTACGGTAGAGTGGCCAGATGGAAGCCACTCCTCAGTAAAAGGCACATGAAAGCCTGCTGGAGTTTTACAAAAAGCACCTCAAGGACTCTAAAACCATGAGAAACAAGATTCTCTGGCTTGATGAAACCAAGATTGAACTCATTGGTCTGAATCCCAAGAGTCACGTCTGGAGGAAACCTGGCACCATCCCTACGGTGAAGCATGGTGGTGGCAGCATCATGCTGTGGGGATGTTTTTCAGCAGCAGGGACTGGGAGACTAGTCAGGATCGAGGGAAATATTAACGCAGCAAATTACAGAGAGATCCTTGATGAAATACCTGCTCCAGAGCGCTAAGGATCTCAGACTGGGGCAAAGGTTCACTGTCAAACAGGACAACGACCTTAAGCACACAACCAAGAAAACACAGGAGTGGCTTCGGGACAAGTCTCTGAATGTCCTTGAGTGGCCAAGCCAGAGCCCGGACTTGAGCCCAATCTAACATCTTTGGAGAGACGTGAAAATAGCTGTGCAGTGATGTTCCCCATCCAACCTGACAGAGCTAGAGAGGATCTGCAGAGAAGGATGGGAGAAACTCCCCAAATGCAGGTGTGCCAAATAAATTAGCCAAATGAAAGGGTGGAAAAAAGATTATAATCAATTTTAGAATAAGGCTTTAAACAAAATGTGGAAAAAAATCTATGGGTCTGAATACTTTCCTAATGCACTGTATACAGTAACACCTCCCCCATAAGCATTCCTGCCTTTTCTGTAGATGTTATATCCCTGTATTGCTACTGCTGTATCAAAGGAATTATCTCAGTGAGTTTCAGAGATGAACAGTACAGTTCATTCCAAATTCAATAGGCAGGCAAGTAAACAAAAATGTTTTCAAATAACATCTATTCCAGAAAAATGTCAAAGCGTATATAACGCCCGTCCAAGAGACTGTCAACCAATCACGTTCACATTGCCATGCTGTGACACGCAGTTCCTAAGCTAATTCTCACCAAAATCCCTTTTTAAAGTCAGGGGATGAGTCGAGAAATGCCTATTTTCCTTTAACGTGCGTAATGTTACGATTGCAAAGCTATACGATATTATAGAGAACAAGTTAATTATCTCACATCTCTGAAAATATTTGTAATGTTGTGCTTCTTGTTCACAGAGGGTAATTCATGCCAACGTTATTTTCTTTAAGCTGTTAATACAAATAGAAAGGAGTTTTCAATATCCTAATTTCTTAAAGTATTTCTGGTGATGGCAAGTGATAGTGATACACATGCTAAATCTATTTTAAACATTGCCATCCCATGGCAGCACTTACCAGCCACCAGGTTCAGAAGCTTTAAAACCACATCAAAAGATATTTAAAACACAATTATATTTTTGATAAGATATCAATTATTCAAACTGAACATAATTCATGCTGGTTATTATTTTAGGCTATTTTAGTTTTGGAGTCAAAGATAGTTTCAAACAGGTTTGTTATTTTATTTCAGTTTACTAAATAGTTTCCCCTAATTATTTTTTCTATAACATGCATGGAGGTTTCCCCTATCAACGAGTCATAAGTATTGGCGACAAAGCGCCTCGCAACCTAGCCGGGAATGGGACAGACTGAACCCTTCTGTGGTAACAGACAGGGGCAATTTGTAATCAAATCTAATTCCCAGGAATGGGGTTCATATGAACCACAGAGACTGTGTGTGGGATAATAACATGGCCGTGTCCAACCCTGCTTGTTCCCTCAACTCCGCTACCAACCACCAATCTCCAACAGGGCCCTTAACCTGTATCACTAGACGCCTCATAGTTAGCTACAGGTAGGAATCAGCAATGAATCCCAATAATGAGACACCTCTGGGGAGGGGTGTCAGAAACAAAAAAAACAAAATATATATATAGGGTTTTATGACAAACCGTTTTTTACAAATCCGTCAAGACAACAACTTAGACTTTACCAAGAAATGCTTTAATTACAAGCCCTTAACCAACAGTGCAGTTCAAGAAGAAGAAAACGTTTACCAAGTAGACTAAAATAAAAAGTAATAATAAAAAGTAACATAATGAGAATAACGAGGCTATATACAGGGAGCACCGGTACCGCGTCAGTGTGCGGGGGTACAGGCTAGTTGAGGTAATCTGTACATGAATGTGGGGGCGTAGTGATTATGCATAGGTAACAACCTGCAAGTAGCAGCTGTGCACAAAAGGGTGGGGAGGTCAATGTAAATTGTCCGGTGGTGATTTTAGGAAGCTTTTGGTCCTAGACTTGGCGCTCCGGTACCACTTGCCGTGCAGTAACAGAGAAAACAGTCTATGACTGGGTGACTGGAGTCTCTGACAATTTTGTGGGCTTTCCTCTGACACCGCCTATTAAATAGGTCCTGGATGGCAGGAAGCTTGGCCACAGTGATGTACTGGGCCATTCGCACTACCCTCTGTAGCGCCTTATGGTCAGATGCCGAGCAGTTGCCATTCCAGGCGATGAGGCAACCGGTCAGGATGCTCTCAATGGTGCAGCTGTATTACCCTTTGAGGATCTGAGTACCCATGCCAAATCAAGTCTCCTGAGTGGGAAAAGGTTTTGTTGTGCCCTCTTCATGCCTGTCTTGGTATATACCCATGTGGGTGATTGAAAGATGAACTGAGGTCCATACTCCAGTCCAGTTGATGGTGGTAATGCACCTTAAAGTTGGTTGCCAACTGCCATATAAAGTCCAAAGAAGAAAAAGAAGCCTGAAGGAAGGAGAAATGACAAGAATCCAATTTGGTTTACCATCGTGACTGGTTACCTATTTTGATATGATATGAAAGTATTGTGTGAACTTATGTTGATGTGATATGAAAGTACAGCTATTTATGTTTCTAGAAACGTATCGCAATTGAGAATCGATTCACATTTAGATGGAATATAGAGCCAGTCTACCTCTGAAAATAACATACAGTCCTTGGACCTGGAGGAGTAACGGGGGCAGCAAATCAGCAGTAGAAACAATAACAAAGCCTACTACCTGCCTGTTTTGGTAAAAAGCTGAGGGATGGAGCTGGAGAAAAACAACCATCCATGATATCAACATGATAGTTTTAACCATGTTTTGAGGATATTGTTTGTTTATATTTACTGACAAACATTGGAGTAAAAGAAAAGCTTATATTTTGAGTTCTGATGGGGTACGACAGTTGAACTAAGCTCATAAGTCATTTACATGGGATTCTTCAAAAGAACAATGGGTACATATCATTAATGTATACATTTTTTTCCCCCGCCTTTATTTAACCAGTTAGGCTAGTTGAGAACAAGTTCTCATTTGCAACTGCGACCTGGCCAAGATAAAGCATAGCAGTGTGAACAGACAACACAGAGTTACACATGGAGTAAACAATTAACAAGTCAATAACACAGTAGAAAAAAAGGGGAGTCTATATACAATGTGTGCAAAAGGCATGAGGAGGTAGGCGAATAATTACAATTTTGCAGATTAACACTGGAGTGATAAATGAGCAGATGGTGATGTGCAGGTAGAGATACTGTTGTGCAAAAGAGCAGAAAAGTAAATAAATAAAAACAGTATGGGGCTGAGGTAGGTGAAAATGGGTGGGCTATTTACCAATAGACTATGTACAGCTGCAGCGATCGGTTAGCTGCTCAGATAGCTGATGTTTGAAGTTGGTGAGGGAGATAAAAGTCCCAAAATGGATGTAACAACTGCTGATTGCCCCTTTAAGACTACATATTGGACTAATATAGTAAGATATGGTCCTTCTGTAGCTCAGTTGGTAGAGCATGGCGCTTGTAACGCCAGGGTAGTGGGTTCAATCCCCGGGACCACCCATACGTAGAATGTATGCACACATGACTAAGTCGCTTTGGATAAAAGCGTCTGCTAAATGGCATATATATATATATATTGAGGACTTCAGTATTTCAGGCATTGTCATATGATACATTTGATCAATCGTTTTGTTGATGGTCCACTCTTGATGTTCTACACGTTACAGTGTAGCTTCAGCCATTCCTACAGAACAACATTAAAGTGTAGAACCCCTTTACTGCATATTGGTTCAAAGACTGTAGAGACGGTACTTACTGGTGTTAAACAGATCTCCAACCTCCTTTTCTTCCTCCAATGTGACAGTCATCTCCCCCTCCTCCTCTTTCACTCCAAAAACGGAATCCTCCTCTTTCTCTTCTTTTAATGTATCATCCTCTTCCTCTTTCACTCTGAACGCGTCTTCCTCTTCTTTCACTGAAACGTCTTTCTCTTCTTCTTTCACGGCAACAGCCTCACCCTCTACTTGTTTTTGTATTGTAACAGCCTCCTCTTCGTCCTCCTCTTTGACGAGGGTTTCTTTCTCCGTCCAGCAGACTTCTTCTTTATCAGGAGAGTAGCTTAGTGAACTCATGGTCGGGGGTGTTAGCTAGTTAGCATTAGCGACTAGCCTATTTTAAGCTAACTTAGCAAACCAGCTAGCTGACAAACAACGTAAATATATAATTCAATGGCCCAACAAGTACATACAACAGAAGTGTGATTAATACACAGCGACTAATATATAACAAAACAGTGTAAAGAGCGTGAATGTGTTAGCTATGTTTGCTAGAACGCTACCGAGGTGTCTGACTAGCTTTTGTTGTTGAAGGAATGTCCCGTCCATTAGATATTACGTCACACTGGCACCTTCGCCTGAACCTAAAAGACGCACATCGCCATCTGCTGACTGGAGTGGGCAACGCAGTTGAGGAACCAAACGTTTATTTTTCATTTATTTCATAAACACTTAATATTATATTAAGTCGTTCAAAGAGAAGCATGTGTTGATTGATTCGTGTTTAATGAGTGATAATTTAAAATAAACTTTACACACCACTCCATATTTGCATTGAACCACACTTCTGACATGGATCATTTTGACCCCAAAGGCATATCTTTTATCATAGCCAAAATGTGGTTAATTTAATTCTTCCAATTTTTCATGACTTTGTCAATCAAGTTGTTCTTAATAAATCTGAATCATGGTTTAGTGTTTCTGTGTCAAAATGGACTTTTAACAAATTATTATTATTATTATTATTATTAAAATCCTTTGGGGTCATTTAGGACACTTATTTCTAATCAAAATCGTATCACATTTTATTGGTCACATACACATGTTTAGCAGATATTATTGGGGGTGTAGCGAAATGCTTGTAGTTCTAGCTCCGACTGTGCAGTAATATCTAACAAGTAATATTTAACAATTTCACAACATATACCCAACACACACAAATCTATGTATTTGAATCTAGGCTTCTCTGTAGACATGATCCATCCCACCAGAGGGTGGAGGGGCTCCTGAAATAGTGGTTTTGACCAGATAGACTCCTGCGGACACACAATATAGTATATCCAATGTACTCTCCTAAGATTGGATTGTTCTTTACCACGTATCACATGACCGTGTACAAAACTGCCAAAGGTAAAAAAGTCTGCCAGTGGTTGAAAAGTCTAGTGCATTAGTACTAGCTATAGGGTGTAGGATATTGGTATTAGTATTAGCTATAGGGTGAAGGGTATTAGTATGAGCTAAAGGGTGAAGGGTATTAGTATAAGCTATAGGGTGTAGGGTATTAGCTATAGGGTGTAGGGTATTAGTATTAGCTTTACAGTGCAGGGTATTAGTATTAGTATTAGCTATATGGTGTAGGGTCTTAGTATTATCTATAGGGTGTATGTAACGGCGTTCTTCGTTTGTAGAAAGAGAGTCGGACCGAAATGCAGCGTGGTGGTTACTCATGACTTTAATGAAAAAGGTGACACATGAAATAACAATACAAATACGAAAACAACAAACGGAACGTGAAACCTAATTACAGCCTATCTGGTGAAACTACACAGAGACAGGAACAATCACCCACGAAATACACAGTGAAACCCAGGCTACCTAAATACGGTTCCCCATCAGAGACAACAAGAATCACCTGACTCTGATTGAGAACCGCCTCAGGCAGCCAAGCCTATACTAGACACACCCCTAATCAACCACAATCCCAATGCCTACAAAAACCCCAATAAGACAAATAAATAACCCCATGTCACACCCTGGCCTGAACAAATAATTAAAGAAAACACAAAATACTAAGACCAAGGCGTGACAGAACCCCCCCCCCCCCCCCCCCCCCCCTAAGGTGCGGACTCCCGGACGCACCTCAGAACCATAGGGAGGGTCCGGGTGGGCGTCTGTCCATGGTGGCGGTTCCGGCTCGGGACGTGGACCCCACTCCATTAATGTCCTAGTTCCTCCCCTTCGCGTCCTGGGATAATGCACCCTCGCCGCCGACCATGGCCTAATAGTCCTCACCCAGAACCCCACTGAACTGAGGAGCAGCTCGTGACTGAGGGGCAGCTCGGGACTGAGGGGTAGCTCGGGACTGAGGGGCAGCTCGGGACTGAGGGGCTGAGTCATCTTAACACGCAGCCCACCACTTCCAGGGATCAGCAAACCTTCCACCCCTGTGTCTGCCCTAATGGCAGCCCCCAGAGGCTCCATGTACAGAACGAAGAGGAGAGCCGAGAGTGGGCACCCCTGCCTGACCCCAGACGAGAGGTCAAAAACGTCACCCAAGTGACTATTTACACTAACGCGGCACCCCGCTCCGACATATCATGTACGAATCCATCCTATAAACTTCTCCCCAAATCCTAATCGACCTAACACTCTGAATAAAAAGGATCTATTCACGCGATCGAAGGCTTTCGCCTGATCTAGCGCTGCTACCATTAAAGGCAGTCCTCTATCTTCAACCTAAGCGATGGAGTCCCTGATTAACTGTAGGTTCCATCTAATAGAGCGACCCTCTACCCCGCACCTCTGATCCTCATGAACGACGTAGGGAAGGGCTGTGCGCAACCGGTCTGCTAAAACCTTTGCAAGTAGCTTGTAATCTACACACAGCATGGTCAACGGCCGCCAGTTGCCACGGTCTGTTACTTCCCCCTTCTTATATAAAAGTGACAGCACACCAACAGCCATTGATCCCCCCGGGACCCCCGTCTCAAGGATGGCCTTCAAGACTTCGAGGACCACTGGTCCAAGTATACCCCAAAACGTGAGATAAAACTCAGCCGGCAGCCCATCCATCCCAGGCACCTTCCCTTTTCCCATCCTCCTAAGAGCGCTCTCAACCTCTTCTAGTGAGATCTGGGCCTCCATCACTTCTCTAATGTCCTCCGGCAACCGCCTGGACAAGTGTTCTAAAAACAAATTTCCCTGCTCTACATCTATTTCCCTTTCCTTAAATAAACATTGGAAATGATCAGTTGTCACCCTGACCATATCCTCTGGTTCTCTAACTATACTACCATTTTCTTCCCTAACACCATGCATTACCTTCCTACTCTGTCTGGCCCTAACCAACTTAAAGAACATAGCAGAACAAGTCTCATTATATTCTAGAAAGCCACTATGCGCACGCTCCAGGAAAGCTCGAGCCTTCCGCTCCTGCAACTCCCTGAGCTGCGCCTTTAGGGTTGCGGATCTCTCCCAATCAAACGACCCGCCGAGGTTGCCTGCCTCGTATTCGAGTTCAATTAACCTTTGGAAACGATCCACCTCCCTCCTCTCCTCCCTTTTTTTCCTCTTGCAATACCCTATTATAAAAGCCCTAATCCTCACCTTAACTAATTCCCACCACTCTAACACCCCCTCGCACATGGACCGGAGACCCTCAAGCCTCCAAAAGAAACCATAAAACCCGTCAACAAAAGCCTGCTCCTCCAGCACATCCCGATCTAGCTTCCAGTATCCCCTACCAAAGAGGCAGACTGGCGACCCCACCTGCAGGAGCACCCCGTCGTGATCCGAAAAGAAAACAGGCAACAGCCGCCCAGACAACTTACCCAAAGACCTGGGTACAAAAATATAGTCGAGCCTCCGCTCAACCCCCCTGGAGTTGCGCCATGTAGGACCGTCCATTTTGGAGTAGTTTGCAGACCACCATCTACCAGACCATGGCAAGCCATTAGCCCGGCAATGGCGCCTGCACTGCTATCCCCCCCCCTCTTTCTAAATCTGTATTAAAATCCCCCCTATCACTAATTTCCTATTTGTGACACACAGGGGCGTCAGACAGTCCACCATCTCCCTCCTGTCTGCCACCACCTGTGGCCCATACACCACCACTAATCTAAATTTACAATCCCTTATCATGACATCCACCCCTATAACCCTCCCCTGCATTACCACAAAAGAATCCTCCACTTTTACTTCCCTGTGCCCACACAAAATCCCTACCCCCGATGAGTGCACCCCCCCAACACCCCAAACCGATTCCCCCTTGTCCCACTCCCTCTTAAACCTATTAACATCCCCTCCATCCCTCAGGTGAACCTCCTGTAAAAAACAAAAATCAAACCCCACACCCTCCAAATAACTAAAAACCGCCCTCCTCTTAACACAATCCCTTAAACCCCTTACATTTAAACTAACAAAAGTAAAATTAGACCCCATGAAAAAATAAAAACATGTAATACGCTCAAATTCTAAACCCAGACAGAAAAAAAAACAGGAGACTCACCCGATGCTCCCCTGCTCCATATCTACCGGTGAGAACACCATCCCCCCCTCTTCCTCCATCTCACCAACCCAGGATGCAGGATTAGTGTTTGGCTCCGGGGTGCCCTGCACCTTGGACCTACCCCCACAATCCTCCCCCTCCCCAGTGCTGCAGCTGGATTGGAAAAAAAATCGGGGAGGCTGAGTCCCCAAACAAAAAACTCCCCACCTCCTCCTGTACCCAATCATGAGTCTTGTTAGATGTGTCCCCACCCAACAGAAGTTGAGGGTCTGGGGAAACCAGCAGCAACCCAGAGGTTTCTCCCACCCCCATCACTCTCTTGGCCTTCCCTTCTCTCTCACTGTCGGCCAATTGCACCCTCCTTTTCATTCTATTCTTTGTTGATGGCGGTTGTGGAGAGATACCACCCCCCCCCCCCCCCCCACCAGCTCCTCCACCATACCCCTCATCTTTTCCACCAGGGCACTTTCCCCCCAGTCCACTTGCTCTTCCACCGTCTCCTTCTCCACCACTCCTCCCTCGCTTTCTTCTTTCTCATGCTCCTCCACTCGGTTGCCTTCTTCCGCCGCTTTTCCTGGTTCTCCTACTCCCGTGCCTTCCGTTTCTTTCTCTCTTCCATCCGCCGCTTCTTGCTCCTCCTCCTTCCTTGTGGCCTTCCCCTCTGGACCTGTACTCTGGTCCTGAAGCGTGCTTCCTTCCCCTCCTCTTCTTCCCCCATCCCCCGCCCCTGCCCCCCCCCAGCCGCAGATGCATATGACCTCTAACGGGCCGGGCACCCTCGCCACAGGTGTGCTGACGAGCCACACCCATGGCACGTCTTAGGCTTGTCACAATCCCAAAGTGACTGAGCCTATCTGGTGCAAACTAACACAGAGACAGGAACAATCACCCACGAAATACACAGTGAAACACAGGCTACCTAAATACGGTTCCCCATCAGAGACAACAAGAATCACCTGACTCTGATTGAGAACCGCCTCAGGCAGCCAAGCCTATACTAGACACACCCCTAATCAACCACAATCCCAATGCCTACAAAAACCCCAATAAGACAATCCAATAACCCCATGTCACACCCTGGCCTGAACAAATAATTAAAGAAAACACAAAAAACTAAGACCAAGGCGTGACAGTGTAGGGTATTAGTATTAGCTTTTGGGTTTGGGTAATTAGTATTAGCTATAAGGTGTAGGGTATTAGTATTAGCTATAGGGTGCAGGGAATAAGTATTAGCTATAGGGTGCAGGGTATTAGTATTAGTATTAGCTATAAGGTGTAAAGTATTAGTATTAGCTATATGGTATTAGTATTCGTATTAGCAATAGGGTTAGGGTATTAGTATTAGCTATAGGGTGTACGGTATTAGGTATTAGCTATAGGGTGTAGGGTATTAGTTTTAGTATTTGCTATAGTATGTAGGGTATTATATATTACTATTCGCTATAGGATGTAGGGTATTAGTGTTAGCTATAGGGTGTAGGATATTAGTATTAGTATTAGCTATTGGGTGTAGGGTATTAGTATAGTATTATCTATAAGGTGTATGGTATTAGTATTAGCTACAGGGTATTAGTATTAGCAATAGGGTGTAGGGTATTAGTATTAGCTATAAGGTGCAGGGTATTAGTATTAGTATTAGCAATAGGGTGTAGGGTATTAGTATTAGCTATAGGGTGTAGGATATTAGTATTAGCTATAGGGTGTAGGGTATACGTATTAGTATTAGCAATATGGTGTAGGGTATTAGTATTAGCTATAGGATGTAGGGTATTAGTATTAGTAATAGGGTGTAGGGTATTAGTATTAGTTATAGGGTGTAGGGTATTAGTGTTAGGATTAGCTATAGGGTATGGGTATTTCGTTTAAGCTATAGGGTGTAGGGTATTAGCTATAGGGTGTAGGGTATTAGTATTAGCTATAGGGTGTAGGGTATTAATATTAGTATTAGCTTTCAGGTGTAGGGTATTAGTATTAGCTGTGGGGTGTAGGGTATTAGCTATAGGGTGTAGGGTATTAGTATTAGTATTAGCTATAGGGTGTGTAGAGTATTAGTAATATATATGCCATTTAGCAGACGCTTTTATCCAAAGCGACTTACAGTCATGTGTGCATACATTCTACGTATGGGTGGTCCCGGGAATCGAACCCACTACCCTGGCGTTACAAGCGCCATGCTCTACCAACTGAGCTACAGAAGGCTATTAGAGCTATTAGAATTAGTTATAGAGTGCAGGGTATTATTATTAGCTATAGGGTATTAGTATTAGTACTAGCTATAGGGTGTAGGGTATAAGTATTAGTATTAGCTATAGGGTGTAGGGTATTAGCCATGGGGTGTATGGTATTAGTATTAGCTATAGGGTGTAGGGTATTAGTATTAGATATAGGGTATTAGTATTAGCAATAGGGTGTAGGGTATTAGTATTAGCTATAAATCAAATCAAATCAAATTGTATTTGTCATATACATGGTTAGCTGATGTTAATGCGAGTGTAGCGAAATGCTTGTGCTTCTTGTTCCGACAATGCAGTAATAACCAACAAGTAATCTAGCTAACAATTCCAAAACTACTACCTTATAGACACAAGTGTAAAGGGATAAAGAATATGTACATAAAGATATATGAATGAGTGATGGTACAGAGCGGCATAGGCAAGATACAGTAGATGGTATTGAGTGCAGTATATACATATGAGATGAGTATGTAAACAAAGTGGCATAGTTAAAGTGGCTAGTGATACATGTATTACATAAAGATGCAGTAGATGATATAGAGTACAGTATATACGTATACATATGAGATGAATAATGTAGGGTATGTAAACATTATATTAGGTAGCATTGTTTAAAGTGGCTAGTGATATATTTGACATAATTTCCCATCAATTCCCATTATTAAAGTGGCTGGAGTTGAGTCAGTGTGTTGGCAGCAGCCACTCAATGTTAGTGGTGGCTGTTTAACAGTCTGATGGCATTGAGATAGAAGCTGTTTTTCAGTCTCTCGGTCCCAGCTTTGATGCACCTGTACTGACCTCGCCTTCTGGATGATAGCGGGGTGAACAGGCAGTGGCTCGGGTGGTTGCTGTCCTTGATCTTTATGGCCTTCCTGTGACATCGGGTGGTGTAGGTGTCCTGGAGGGCAGGTAGTTTGCCCCCGGTGATGCGTTGTGCAGACCTCACTATCCTCTGGAGAGCCTTACGGTTGTGGGCGGAGCAGTTGCCGTACCAGGCGGTGATAAGCCCGACAGGATGCTCTCGATAGTGCATCTGTAGAAGTTTGTGAGTGCTTTTGGTGACAAGCCAAATTTCTTCAGCCTCCTGAGGTTGAAGAGGCGCTGCTGCGCCTTCTTCACGATGCTGTCTGTGTGGGTGGACCAATTCAGTTTGTCTGTGATGTGTACGCCGAGGAACTTAAAACTTTACTACCCTCCACTACTGTTCCATCGATGTGGATAGGGGGGTGTTCCCTCTGCTGTTTCCTGAAGTCCACAATCATCTCCTTAGTTTTGTTGACGTTGAGTGTGAGGTTATTTTCCTGACACCACACTCCGAGGGCCCTCACCTCCTCCCTGTAGGCCGTCTCGTCGTTGCAGGTAATCAAGCCTACCACTGTTGTGTCGTCCGCAAACTTGATGATTGAGTTGGAGACGTGCGTGGCCATGCAGTCGTGGGTGAACAGGGAGTACAGGAGAGGGCTCAGAACGCACCCTTGTGGGGCTCCAGTGTTGAGGATCAGCGGGGTGGAGATGTTGTTGCCTACCCTCACCACCTGGGGGCGGCCCGTCAGGAAGTCCAGTACCCAGTACCCAGTTGCACAGGGCGGGGTCGAGACCCAAGGTCTCGAGCTTGATGACAAGCTTGGAGGGCACTATGGTGTTAAATGCCGAGCTGTAGTCGATGAACAGCATTCTCACATAGGTATTCCTCTTGTCCAGATGGGTTAGGGCAGTGTGCAGTGTGGTTGAGATTGCATCGTCTGTGGACCTATTTGGGCGGTAAGCAAATTGGAGTGGGTCTAGGGTGTCAGGTAGGGTGGAGGTGATATGGTCCTTGACTAGTCTCTCAAAGCACTTCATGATGACGGAAGTGAGTGCTACGGGGCGGTAGTCGTTTAGCTCAGTTACCTTAGCTTTCTTGGGAACAGGAACAATGGTGGCCCTCTTGAAGCATGTGGGAACAACAGACTGGGATAGGGATTGATTGAATATGTCCGTAAACACACCAGCCAGCTGGTCTGCGCATGCTCTGAGGGCGCGGCTGGGGATGCCGTCTGGGCCTGCAGCCTTGCGAGGGTTGACACGTTTAAATGTTTTCCTCACGTCGGCTGCAGTGAAGGAGAGTCCGCATGTTTTGATTGCGGCCCGTGTCAGTGGCACTGTATTGTCCTCAAAGCAGGGAAAAAGTTATTTAGTCTGCCTGGGAGCAAGACATCCTGGTCCGTGACGGGGCTGGTTTTCTTTTTCTAATCTGTGATTGACTGTAGACCCTGCCACATACCTCTTGTGTCTGAGCCGTTGAATTGAGATTCTACTTTGTCTCTATACTGACGCTTAGCTTGTTTGATTGCCTTGCGGAGGGAATAGTTACACTGTTTGTATTCGGTCATGTTTCTGGTCACCTTGCCCTGATTAAAAGCAGTGGTATAGGGTGTAGGGTATTAATATTAGCTATATGGTGTCGGGTATTAGTATTAGCTATAGGCTGTAGGGCATTAGTATTAGAATAAGCTATAGGGTGTAGGGTATAAGTATTAGTATTAGCTATAGGGTGTAGGGTATAAGTATTAGTATTATCTATGGGGTGTAGGGTATTAGCCATAGGGTGTATGGTATTAGTATTGGCTATAGGGTGTAGGGTATTAGTATTAGATATAGGGTGTATGGTATTAGTATTAGTATTAGGATGTAGGGTATTAGTTTTAATATTAGGGTGTAGGGTATTAGTATTAGCTATAGGGTGTAGGGTATTAGTATTAGCTATAGGGTGTAGGGTATTTGTAATAGTATTAGCTATAAGGTGTAGGGTATTAGTATTAGCTATAGGGTGTATGGTATTAGGTATTAGATATATGGTGTAGGGTATTAGTTTTAGTATTTGCTATAGTGTGTAGGGTATTATATATTAGTATTAGCTATAGGATGTAGGGTATTAGTGTTAGCTATAGGGTGTAGGGTATTAGTATTAGTATTAGCTATAGGGTGTAGGGTATTAGGTATTAGCTATAGGGTGTAGGGTATTCGTTTTACTATTTGCTATAGTGTGTAGGGTATTATATATTAGTATTGGCTAACTGGAAGCCAGTGGAGAGAGCGGAGGAGCGGGGTGACGTGAGAGAACTTGGGAAGGTTGAACACCAGACGGGCTGCGGCGTTCTGGATGAGTTGTAGGGGTTTAATGGCACAGGCAGGGAGCCCAGCCAACAGCGAGTTGCAGTAATCCAGACACGAGATGACAAGTGCCTGGATAAGGACCTGCGCCGCTTCCTGTGTGAGGCAGGGTCGTACTCTGCGGATGTTGTAGAGCATGAACCTACAGGAACGGGCCACCGCCTTGATGTTAGTTGAGAACGACAGGGTGTTGTCCAGGATCACGCCAAGGTTCTTAGCGCTCTGGGAGGAGGACACAATGGAGTTGTCAACCGTGATGGCGAGATCATGGAACGGGCAGTCCTTCCCCGGGAGGAAGAGCAGCTCCGTCTTGCCGAGGTTCAGCTTGAGGTGGTGATCCGTCATCCACACTGATATGTCTGCCAGACATGCAGAGATGCAATTCGCCACCTGGTCATCAGAAGGGGGAAAGGAGAAGATTAATTGTGTGTCGTCTGCATAGCAATGATAGGAGAGACCATGTGAGGTTATGACAGAGCCAAGTGACTTGGTGTATAGCGAGAATAGGAGAGGGCCTAGAACAGAGCCCTGGGGGACACCAGTGGTGAGAGCGCGTAGTGAGGAGACAGATTCTCGCCACGCCACCTGGTAGGAGCGACCTGTCAGGTAGGACGCAATCCAAGCGTGGGCCGCGCCGGAGATGCCCAACTCGGAGAGGGTGGAGAGGAGGATCTGATGGTTCACAGTATCGAAGGCAGCCGATAGGTCTAGAAGGATGAGAGCAGAGGAGAGAGAGTTAGCTTTAGCAGTGCGGAGCGCCTCCGTGATACAGAGAAGAGCAGTCTCAGTTGAATGACTAGTCTTGAAACCTGACTGATTTGGATCAAGAAGGTCATTCTGAGAGAGATAGCGGGTGAGCTGGCCAAGGACGGCACGTTCAAGAGTTTTGGAGAGAAAAGAAAGAAGGGATACTGGTCTGTAGTTGTTGACATCGGAGGGATCGAGTGTAGGTTTTTTCAGAAGGGGTGCAACTCTCGCTCTCTTGAAGACGGAAGGGACGTAGCCAGCGGTCAGGGATGAGTTGATGAGCGAGGTGAGGTAAGGGAGAAGGTCTCCGGAAATGGTCTGGAGAAGAGAGGAGGGGATGGGGTCAAGCGGGCAGGTTGTTGGGCGGCCGGCCGTCACAAGACGCGAGATTTCATCTGGAGAGAGAGGGGAGAAAGAGGTCAGAGCACAGGGTAGGGCAGTGTGAGCAGAACCAGCGGTGTCGTTTGACTTAGCAAACGAGGATCGGATGTCGTCGACCTTCTTTTCAAAATGGTTGACGAAGTCATCTGCAGAGAGGGAGGAGGGGGGAGGATTCAGGAGGGAGGAGAAGGTGGCAAAGAGCTTCCTAGGGTTAGAGGCAGATGCTTGGAATTTAGAGTGGTAGAAAGTGGCTTTAGCAGCGGAGACAGAAGAGGAAAATGTCGAGAGGATGGAGTGAAAGGATGCCAGGTCCGCAGGGAGGCGAGTTTTCCTCCATTTCCGCTCGGCTGCCCGGAGCCCTGTTCTGTGAGCTCGCAATGAGTCGTAGGGCATTAGTATTAGTATTAGTTATAGGGTGTAGGGTATAAGTATTAGCTATAGGGTGTAGTGTATTAGTATTAGTATTAGCTATATGGTGTAGGGTATAAGTATTAGTATTAGCTATAGGGTGTACGGTATAGGTATTAGTATTAGCTATAGGGTGTATGGTATTAGTATTAGTATTATCTATGGGGTGTAGGGTATTAGCCATAGGGTGTATGGTATTAGTATTGGCTATAGGGTGTAGGGTATTAGTATTAGATATAGGGTGTATGGTATTAGTATTAGGATGTAGGGTATTAGTTTTAATATTAGGGTGTAGGGTATTAGTATTAGCTATAGGGTGTAGGGTATTAATATTAGCTATAGGGTGTAGGGTATTTGTAATAGTATTAGCTATAGGGTGTAGGGTATTAGTATTAGTATTAGCTGTAAGGTGGATGGTATTAGTATTAGTATTAGTATTAGCTATATGGTATTAGTATTAGCAATAGGGTGTAGGGTATTAGTATTAGCTATAGGGTGTATGGTATTAGGTATTAGATATATGGTGTAGGGTATTAGTTTTATTATTTGCTATAGTGTGTAGGGTATTATATATTAGTATTAGCTATAGGATGTAGGGTATTAGTGTTAGCTATAGGGTGTAGGGTATTAGTATTAGTATTAGCTATAGGGTGTAGGGTATTAGGTATTAGCTATAGGGTGTATGGTATGTGTATTATTATTAGTATTATCTATGGGGTGTAGGGTATTAGCTATAGGGTGTATGGTATTAGTATTAGCTATAGGGTGTAGGGGATTAGTATTAGATATAGGGTGTAGGGTATTAGTATTAATATTAGGGTGTATGGTATAACTATTAGCTACAGGGTGTAGGGTATTAGTATTAGCTATAGGGTGTAGGGTATGTATGGTATAAGTATTAGCTACAGGGTGTAGGGTATTAGTATTAGCTATAGGGTGTAGGGTATTAGTATTAGCTATAGGGTGTAGGATATTAGTATTAGTATTAGCTATAGGGTGTAGGGTATTAGTATTAGTATTAGCTATTGGGTGTAGGGTGTAGGGTATTAGTATAGTATTAGCTATACGGTGTATGGTATTAGTATTAGCTATTGGGTGTAGGGTATTAGTATTAGCTGTAGGGTGTATGGAATTAGTATTAGTATTAGCAATATGGTATTATTATTAGCAATAGGGTGTAGGGTATTAGTATTAGCTATAAGGTGTAGGGTATCAGTATTAGCTATAGGGTGTTGGGTATTAGTATTAGCATTAGCTATAGGGTGTAGGTCATAATCTATAGGATGTAGGGTATTAGTATTAGCTATACATTTACATACATTTAAGTCATTTAGCAGACGCTCTTATCCAGAGCGACTTACAAATTGTGACATCCAGTGGAACAGCCACTTTACAATAGTGCATCTAAATCTTTTAGGGGGGGGGTGAGAAGGATTACTTATCCTATCCTAGGTATTCCTTAAAGAGGTGGGGTTTCAGGTGTCTCCGGAAGGTGGTGATTGACTCCGCTGTCCTGGCGTCGTGAGGGAGTTTGTTCCACCATTGGGGGGCCAGAGCAGCGAACAGTTTTGACTGGGCTAAGCGGGAACTGTACTTCCTCAGTGGTAGGGAGGCGAGCAGGCCAGAGGTGGATGAACGCAGTGCCCTTGTTTGGGGTTAGGGCCTGATCAGAGCCTGGAGGTACTGAGGTGCCGTTCCCCTCACAGCTCCGTAGGCAAGCACCATGGTCTTGTAGCGGATGCGAGCTTCAACTGGAAGACAGTGGAGAGAGCGGAGGAGCGGGGTGACGTGAGAGAACTTGGGAAGGTTGAACACCAGACGGGTTGCGGCGTTCTGGATGAGTTGTAGGGGTTTAATGGCACAGGCAGGGAGCCCAGCCAACAGCGAGTTGCAGTAATCCAGACGGGAGATGACAAGTGCCTGGATTAGGGTGTAGGGTATTACTATTAGCTAAAGGATGTAGGCTATTAGCTATAGGGTGTAGGGTATTAGTATTAGCATTAGGATGTAGGGTATTAGTATTAATATTAGGGTGTAGGGTATTAGTATTAGCTATAGGGTTTAGGGTATTAGTATAAGCTATAGGATATAGGGTATTAGTATTAGCTATAGGGTGTAGGGTATTAGTATTAGTATTAGCTATAGGGTGTAGGGTATTAGTATTAGTATTAGCTATTGGGTGTAGGGTGTAGGGTATTATTATAGTATTAGCTATACAGTGTATGGTATTAGTATTAGCTATAGGGTGTAGGGTATTAGTATTAGCAATATGGTGTTGGGTATTAGTATTAGCTATAGTCTGTAGGGCATTAGTATTAGTATTAGCTATAGGGTGTAGTGTATTAGTATTAGTATTAGCTATATGGTGTAGGGTATAAGTATTAGTATTAGCTATAGGGTGTACGGTATAGGTATTATTATTAATATTATCTATAGGGTGTATGGTATTAGTATTAGCTATAGGGTGTAGGGGATTAGTATTAGATATAGGGTGTAGGGTATTAGTATTAATATTAGGGTGTATGGTATAACTATTAGCTATAGGGTGTAGGGTATTAGGTATTAGCTATAGGGTGTAGGGTATTAGTTTTTGTATTTGCTATGTTATTACCTATAGGGTGTAGGGTATTAGTATTAGCTATATGGTGTAGGGTATTAGTGTTAGGATTAGCTATAGGGTGTAGGGTATTAGTATTAGCTGTAGGGTGTAGGGTATTAGTGTTAGGATTAGCTATAGGGTGTAGGGTATTAGTATTGGGTTGGAGCGAGCGGTCGCATCGGCACTTCGCTCCGCAGGTAGTATAACTTTTTCATTACATTTCATTACATTTCATTATAGTACAACGGGTTGATTTGTCTAATCTTAGCAATTTCTTCTTAGCTAGCTACATAGCCGTCTTTGTATCAAAGAGAATTGCGTAATTATCGTATTTCGTCATCCTAACGTAGTCTTCACTGCTCTGCCCAGCAGCTAGCCAGCTAGCAAACGTCCACCGATTAGCAGCACTGCAGAAACTATTACACTCAACTGAACGACTTGATTAGTGTAGCGTTAGCTAGCTACATAGCTGTCTTTGCTGTCTTCGTATCCAAGATAATTGTGTAGTTTAGAGTGTGTAGTCTTAGAGTGATTATCTTAATTTACCGAGGTTAGCTAGCCAGCTATTTGTCGTCCTTAACGTAGGAGACTCTGCTAGCTAGCCAACGTCTTCCGAATAGAACTCAACAACCCGGTCGCATTCACAGGTAGTATCACATTTTCATTTAATTTCATTACAGTACAACGGTTTGATTTGTTTGATCGTAGCTAGCTACATAGCTAGCTACATAGCCGTCTTTGTATCAAAGATAATTGTGTAGTCTAGAGCGATTTTCTAGGTTAGCTAGCCAGCTATTGTCGTTCTTTTAACGCAACGTAACGTAATCAAGACTGCTAGCTAGCCAGCTAGCCCCCGAATAGCAGCACTGTAGAAACTATTACACTCAACGGAACGACTTGATTAGTGTAGTGTCAACAACGCAGCCACTGCCAGCTAGCCTACAAAGTCAACAACGCAGCCACTGCCAGCTAGCCTACTTCAGCAGTACTGTATCATTTTAATCATTTTAGTCAATAAAATTCTTGCTACGTAAGCTTAACTTTCTGAACATTCGAGACGTGTAGTCCACTTGTCATTCCAATCTCCTTTGCATTAGCGTAGCCTCTTCTGTAGCCTGTCAACTATGTGTCTGTCTATCCCTGTTCTCTCCTCTCTGCACAGACCATACAAACGCTCCACACCGCGTGGCCGCGGCCACCCTAATCTGGTGGTCCCAGCGCGCACGACCCACGTGGAGTTCCAGGTCTCCGGTAGCCTCTGGAACTGCCGATCTGCGGCCAACAAGGCAGAGTTCATCTCAGCCTATGCCTCCCAGCAGTCCCTCGACTTCTTGGCACTGACGGAAACACGGATCACCACAGACAACACTGCTACTCCTACTGCTCTCTCTTCGTCCGCCCACGTGTTCTCGCACACCCCGAGAGCTTCTGGTCAGCGGGGTGGTGGCACCGGGATCCTCATCTCTCCCAAGTGGTCATTCTCTCTTTCTCCCCTTACCCATCTGTCTATCGCCTCCTTTGAATTCCATGTTGTCACAGTTACCAGCCCTATCAAGCTTAACATCCTTATTATTTATCGCCCTCCAGGTTCCCTCGGAGAGTTCATCAATGAGCTTGATGCCTTGATAAGCTCCTTTCCTGAGGACGGCTCACCTCTCACAGTTCTGGGCGACTTTAACCTCCCCACGTCTACCTTGGACTCATTCCTCTCTGCCTCCTTCTTTCCACTCCTCTCCTCTTTTGACCTCACCCTCTCACCTTCCCCCCCTACTCACAAGGCAGGCAATATGCTCAACCTCATCTTTACTAGATGCTGTTCTTCCACTAACCTCATTGCAACTCCCCTCCAAGTCTCTGACCACTACCTTGTATCCTTTTCCCTCTCGCTCTCATCCAACACCTCCCACACTGCCCCTACTCGGATGGTAACGCGCCGTCCCAACCTTCGCTCTCTCTCCCCCGCTACTCTCTCCTCTTCCATCCTATCATCTCTTCCCTCTGCTCAAACCTTCTCCAACCTATCTCCTGATTCTGCCTCCTCAACCCTCCTCTCCTCCCTTTCTGCATCCTTTGACTCTCTATGTCCCCTATCCTCCAGGCCGGCTCGGTCCTCCCCTCCCGCTCCGTGGCTCGACGACTCATTGCGAGCTCACAGAACAGGGCTCCGGGCAGCCGAGCGGAAATGGAGGAAAACTCGCCTCCCTGCGGACCTGGCATCCTTTCACTCCCTCCTCTCTACATTTTCCTCCTCTGTCTCTGCTGCTAAAGCCACTTTCTACCACTCTAAATTCCAAGCATCTGCCTCTAACCCTAGGAAGCTCTTTGCCACCTTCTCCTCCCTCCTGAATCCTCCTCCCCTCCCCCTCGTCCCTCTCTGCAGATGACTTCGTCAACCATTTTGAAAAGAAGGTCGACGACATCCGATCCTCGTTTGCTAAGTCAAACGACACCGCTGGTTCTGCTCACACTGCCCTACCCTGTGCTCTGACCTCTTTCTCCCCTCTCTCTCCAGATGAAATCTCGCGTCTTGTGACGGCCGTCCGCCCAACAACCTGCCCGCTTGACCCTATCCCCTCCTCTCTTCTCCAGACCATTTCCGGAGACCTTCTCCCTTACCTCACCTCGCTCATCAACTCTTCCCTGACCGCTGGCTACGTCCCTTCCGTCTTCAAGAGAGCGAGAGTTGCACCCCTTCTGAAAAAACCTACACTCGATCCCTCCGATGTCAACAACTACAGACCAGTATCCCTTCTTTCTTTTCTCTCCAAAACTCTTGAACGTGCCGTCCTTGGCCAGCTCTCCCGCTATCTCTCTCTGAATGACATTCTTGATCCAAATCAGTCAGGTTTCAAGACTAGTCATTCAACTGAGACTGCTCTTCTCTGTATCACGGAGGCGCTCCGCACTGCTAAAGCTAACTCTCTCTCCTCTGCTCTCATCCTTCTAGACCTATCGGCTGCCTTCGATACTGTGAACCATCAGATCCTCCTCTCCACCCTCTCCGAGTTGGGCATCTCCGGCGCGGCCCATGCTTGGATTGCGTCCTACCTGACAGGTCGCTCCTACCAGGTGGCGTGGCGAGAATCTGTCTCCTCACCACGCGCTCTCACCACTGGTGTCCCCCAGGGCTCTGTTCTAGGCCCTCTCCTATTCTCGCTATACACCAAGTCACTTGGCTCTGTCATAACCTCACATGGTCTCTCCTATCATTGCTATGCAGACGACACACAATTAATATTCTCCTTTCCCCCTTCTGATTACCAGGTGGCGAATCGCATCTCTGCATGTCTGGCAGACATATCAGTGTGGATGACGGATCACCACCTCAAGCTGAACCTCGGCAAGACGGAGCTGCTCTTCCTCCCGGGGAAGGACTGCCCGTTCCATGATCTCGCCATCACGGTTGACAACTCCATTGTGTCCTCCTCCCAGAGCGCTAAGAACCTTGGCGTGATCCTGGACAACACCCTGTCGTTCTCAACTAACATCAAGGCGGTGGCCCGTTCCTGTAGGTTCATGCTCTACAACATCCGCAGAGTACGACCCTGCCTCACACAGGAAGCGACGCAGGTCCTAATCCAGGCACTTGTCATCTCCCGTCTGGATTACTGCAACTCGCTGTTGGCTGGGCTCCCTGCCTGTGCCATTAAACCCCTACAACTCATCCAGAACGCCGCAGCCCGTCTGGTGTTCAACCTTCCCAAGTTCTCTCACGTGACCCCGCTCCTCCGCTCTCTCCACTGGCTTCCAGTTGAAGCTCGCATCCGCTACAAGACCATGGTGCTTGCCTACGGAGCTGTGAGGGGAACGGCACCTCAGTACCTCCAGGCTCTGATCAGGCCCTACACCCAAACAAGGGCACTGCGTTCATCCACCTCTGGCCTGCTCGCCTCCCTACCACTGAGGAAGTACAGTTCCCACTCAGCCCAGTCAAAACTGTTCGCTGCTCTGGCCCCCCAATGGTGGAACAAACTCCCTCACGACGCCAGGACAGCGGAGTCAATCACCACCTTCCGGAGACACCTGAAACCCCACCTCTTTAAGGAATACCTAGGATAGGATAAAGTAATCCTTCTCACCCCCGCCCTTAAAAGATTTAGATGCACTATTGTAAAGTGGCTGTTCCACTGGATGTCATAAGGTGAATGCACCAATTTGTAAGTCGCTCTGGATAAGAGCGTCTGCTAAATGACTTAAATGTAATGTAAATGTTGGTGGCCTTCCTGAGCCAGGATTCAGACACGGCAAGGACATCAGGGTTAGCAGAGTGTGCTAAAGCAGTGAGTAAAACAAACTTAGGGAGGAGGCTTCTGATGTTGACATGCATGAAACCAAAGCTTTTTCGATCACAGAAGTCAACAAATGAGGGTGCCTGGGGACATGCAGGGCCTGGGTTTACCTCCACATCACCCGCGGAACAGAGAAGGAGTAGTATGAGGGTGCGGCTAAGGGCTATCAAAACTGGTCGCCTAGAGCGTTGGGGACAGAGAATTAGAGGAGCAGGTTTCTGGGCATGGTAGAATATATTCAGGGCATAACGCGCAGACAGGGGTATGGTGGGGTGCGGGTATGGCGGAGGTAAGCCCAGGCACTGGGTGATGATGAGAGAGGTTTTATCTCTGGACATGCTGGTTGCAATGGGTGAGGTCACCGCATATGTGGGAGGTGGGACAAAGGAGGTAACAGGGGTATGAGGAGTGGGACTAGGGGCTCCATAGTGAACTAAAACAGTGATAACTAACCTGAGCAACAGTATACAAGGCATATTGACATTTGAGAGAGACATACAGCGAGGCAAACAGTAATCACAGGTGTTGAATTGGGAAAGCTAGCTAAAACAGTGGGTGAGACAACAGCTAATCAGCTAGCATAACAACAGCAGGTAAAATGGCGCTGACTAGGCAACGGGGCCGACAGATAAAACAAACAAGCAGAATGGAGTACCGTGATTAATGGACAGTCCAGCGTGCATCAGCTATGTAGCCAAGTGATCAGAGTGATCAGAGTCCAGGGGGCAGCGGTGGATGGGTCAGGGGGGCTGGACTGGCGAGTGTTATCCAGGTTAAAAAATAACAATGAATAAGTAGTTTGTAGCTAGCTAGCTGGTTAGCTTCTGGAGGTTCTTGAGTGTGTTCTAAAAATAAAGATAATAGCGATTCCGTTTCACATTGGGTGAGGCAGGTTTCCGGAAGGTATAAACAAAAAAAAATTAAATCGGGAAGAGATAGAAAGTACATATGGGCCACTGCGTTTTTGCGACGCGGCGATGCTATAGGGTATTAGTATTAGTACTAGCTATAGGGTGTAGGGTATAAGTATTAGTAGTAGCTATAGGGTTTATGGTATTAGTATTAGTATTATCTATGGGGTGTAGGGTATTAGTATTAGCTAAAGAATGTAGGGTATTAGTATTAGCTATAGGGTATTAGTATTAGTACTAGCTATAGGGTGTAGGGTATAAGTATTAGTATTAGCTATAGGATGTAGGGTATTAGTATTAGCTATAGGGTGTAGGGTATTAGTATTAGTATTAGTTATAGGGTGTATTGTATTAGAATAGTATTAGCTATAGGGTTTATGGTATTAGTATTAGTATTATCTATGGGGTGTAGGGTATTAGTATTAGCTATAGGATGTAGGGTATTAGTATTAGCTATAGGGTGTAGGGTATTAGTATTAGTATTAGCTATAGGGTGTAGGGCATTAGTATTAGCTATAGGGTGTAGGGTATTAGTATTAGCTATAGGATGTAGGGTATTAGTATTAGCTATAGGGTGTAGGGTATTAGTATTAGCTATAGGGTGTAGGGTATTAGTATTAGTATTAGCTATTGGATATAGGGTATTAATATAGTATTAGCTATTAGGTGTATGGTATTAGTATTAGCAATTGGGTGTAGTTTTAGCTATAGGCTGTATAGTATTAGTATTCATATTAGCTATATAGTATTAGTATTAGCAATAGGGTGTAGGTTATTAGTATTAGTATTAGCTATAGGGTATTAGGTATTAGCTATAGGGTGTAGGGTATTAGTTTTGGTATTTGCTATAGTGTGTAGGATATTATATATTAGTATTAGCCAGAGGATGTAGGGTATTAGTATTAGCTATAGGGTGTATCGTATTAGGTATTAGCTATAGGTGTAGGGTATTAGTTTTATTATTTTCTATAGTGTGTAGGGCATTATATATTAGTATTAGCTATACGGTTTAGGGCATTGAAGATGAAAGGTGGCTGGGTCTTTCAGCATGACAATGATCCCAAACACACCACCTGGGCAACGAAGGAGTGGCTTCTTCGTAAGAACCATTTCAAGGTCCTGGAGTGGCCTAGCCAGTCTCCAGACTGTTCTAGAGGAGATCTGCATAGAGGAATGGGCAAAAATACCAGCAGCAGTGTATGAAAACCGTGTGAAGATTTACAGAAAACGTTTGACCTCTGTCATTGCCAACAAAGGGTATATAACAAAGTATTGAGATAAACTTTTGTTATTGACCAAATACTTATTTTCCACCATAATTTGCTAATTAATTAATTAAAAATCCTACAATGTGATTTTCTGGATTTTTTTTTCTTCTCATTTTGTCTGTCATAGTTTAAGTGTACCTATAATGAAAATTACAGGCCTCTCTTATCTTTTTAAGTGGGAGAAGTTGCACAATTGGTGACTGACAAAATACTTTTTTGCCCCACTGTATATACTGTATTCTATCCTATTCTACTGTATCTTAGTCTATGCATTACTCATCTCAGATGTATATACTGTATTCTATTCTACTGTATCTTAGTCTATGCCGCTCTGACATCGCTCGGCCAAATATTTAATATTCTTAATTCCATTCCTTTAGATTGTGTGTATTGTTAAAAATTACTTGTTAGATATTACTGGACTGTTGGAGCTAGAAACACAAAACTCTTCCCCCAGTGATCACAGCTATAAGATTTCTCTCCTGTGTGTTGTTATCTGGTGTGATAGCAGGTTGCTTAACCAAGTAAAACTCTTGCCACACTGATCACAGATGTCCTTCTGTAGCTCAGTTGGTAGAGCATGGTGCTTGTAACGCCAGGGTAGTGGGTTCGATCCCCGGGACCACCCATACATAGAATTTATGCACACATGACTGTAAGTCGCTTTGGATAAAAGCGTCTGCTAAATGGCATATATATATATGTAAGGCTTCTCTCTTGTGTTTGTTCTCTGGTGTGTTCAGATTAATTGACTGAGTATAACTCTTCCCACATTTATTACAGCTATAAGGCTTCTCTCTTGTGTGCAGTCACTGGTGTATTTTAAGTTTTGATGAATATGTGCAATGTTTCCCACAGTCAGAGCAACAGTTAGATTTCTTCCCTGTGGGTCTCTGCTGGTGTGTCTTGAGGTGTTCCGATCTGGAGAGACTCTTCTCTGCCTCGTCAGCATCATGATGTTGTTGAGGCTCCCCAGAGGACCCACGGTAGTTACGTCTCTCTCCTGTGTGAATGACAAAGTCAGGCAGATGGTTAAAGGCCCACAACAGCAGAAATCCACTGTTTATGACAGTCAAGTGAGCAACAATAATCACATTTTGTCTTCACATTAGTTTTCACATTAGTAGTAACATCAATGAATGTAGGCTAGAAATAAGTTAATGTTGTTGAAACTCTAAGCAGTGTGCCAGATTACTTTTGGTCTCCAATATAGACCCCTTTCTGTGTTTGTTAAAATTGTGGCACGTGTGCAATTTGGTTGTAGAAACTCCTTCATGCCAACGAGGAAACCTCTAGCTGCGTACCCCCTCTAGCTCCAGGGTCAGCGCACTCTCAAGTGTTGTTTTTTGCCATTATTGTTAGCCTGCCACACACACACTATACACTACATTTATTAAACATACGTTTGTGGAAATTGACAGAGGACCAGGGCACAAATAATAATATAAATCAATAATTTTGCTCTTTATTTAATTAACCATCTTACAAATAAAACCTTATTTGTTCATTGAAAATTGTGAATAACTCACCACAGGTTAATGAGAAGGGTGTGTTGAAAGGATGCACATAACTCTGCAATGTTGGGTTGTATTGGAGAGCCTCAGTCTTAAATAATTTTCCACACACAGTCTGTGCCTATGTTTAGTTTCATGCTAGTGAGGGCTGAGAATCCACTCTCACATAGGTATGTAGTTGAAAAGGGCATCGGTGTCTTAACAGTGCGATTTGCCAAGGCAGGATACTCTGAGCGCAGCCCAATCCAGAAATCTGGCAGTGGCTTCTGATTAAATGACATTTTCACAGAACCGCTTGTTGCAATTTCGAAGAGGTTCTCTTGTTAAGATATCGGTAAGTGGACTGGAGGCAGGGCATGAAATGGATAACGAATCCAGTTGTTTGTGTCATCCGTTTCGGGAAAGTACCTGTGTAATTGCGCACCCAACTCAGGTGCTTTGCTATAACACATTTGACATTGTCCGTAAGCTTGAGTTCAATTGCACACAACAAATCATACAATGATGGAAAGACCTGTGTGTTGTCCTTGATAATGCAGACAGAGAAGAGCTCCTACTTGATAATAGCCTCAACTTTGTCCAGCACATTGTCCAGCACATATAGTTGCGGAGAGTCCCTGTAATCCTAGATTCAGATCATTCAGGTGAGAAAAAACACCACCAGTCGTGGCCAGTCGTGTGAGAAACTCGTCATCATGAAAGCGGTCAGACAAGTGAAAGTTATGGTCAGTAAAGAAAACGTTAAGCTCGTCTCTCAATTTCAAAAAAAGGTGTCAATACTTTGCCCCTTGATAACCAGCACACTTCTGTATGTTGTAAAAGCTTTACATGGTTGCTGCCCATATCATTGCATAGTGCAGAAAATACACAAGAGTTCAGGGGCCTTGCTTTAACAAAGTTAACCATTTTCACTGTAGTGACTAAAACGTTTTCCAAGCTGTCAGACATTCCCTTGGCAGCAAGAGCCCGTCGGTAGATGCTGCAGTATACCCAAGTGGCATCGGGAGCAACTGCTTGCACGCGCGTTACCATTCTATTCTGTCTCCCTGCGCCATCAGTACAGATACCAATATGAGCAGCAGCTACGTTTGGCTACATACATTAGTGGAAATCCCGTGAGAGAGTAACGGTTAATGTGATTGGAAGTAAATTATTTGACAAGGCTACCTGTATTTGACATTGTGTTGCTAATTCGCTGAACACTAGATGGTTCAATTTGATTTTTTGCAAAGAAACGAGGCTACTCAGGTGAGAAAAAATACCCAAATGTATAGCCCCGTTGGAAAATATAAATTGACCGTGAAAATGTGAAGAAAATGTATTATTTGCACATTTAAAAAAATGTGAATCACATTATTACTTGGAGTACCCCTGACGGCATACTCCAGTTTGGGAATACCTGCCATAGACTTACTGTAGGACCTATAACTTCACCTAACAATAACTGTAGGACCCATAACTTCACCTAACAACAACATAGAGTTACTGTAGGACCCATAACTTCACCTAACATAGACCTACTGTAGGATCCATAACTTCACCTAACAACAACATAGACCTACTGTAGAACCCATAACTTCACCTAACAACAACATTAGACCTACTGCAGGACCCAAACGTCAACTAACAACATAGACCTACTCTAGGACCCATAACTTCACCTAACAACATAGACCTACTGTAGGACCCATAAATTCACCTAACACCAACATAGACCTACTGTAGAACCCATAACTTCACCTAACAACAACATAGACCTACTGTAAGATCCATAACTTCACCTAACATAGACCTACTGTAGGACCCATAACGTCATCTAACAACAACATAGACCTACTGTAGAACCCATAACTTTACCTAACAACATAGACCTACTGTCGGACACATAACTTCACCAAAACATAACATAGACCTACTGTGGGACCCATAACTTCACCTAACAATAACATAGACCTACTGTAGGACCCACAACTTCACCTATTCCCACCTATTCCCACTTAGCAAAATGTAATTCAACAGACATTGAAAACAAGACTATGCCCGACTTCCAATATATGTTTGGTTGTAGTTGAAAGTGAAGGTTGAAAATATGTATTTTTGCGTCGTTTTTTCAATGATTTGAAAACAACTTAATTTCAACATACTTGAAGCCTAAACACATGGATGCAGTATAATACATTGGTCTATTATCAATTTTATTAACTATCTTACATCACTCCAGCATTTCTTTACAACATCCAAGTGCTAATTGTCTTTATTCCTCTACTGAAGAAGCATTACTCAAATCACCTCATATTTCAAATATATTTCAAACATTGGGCAGATTTAGTTGGTCTCATGGTGAGTGTCTTTTAGATCCCAGTTGTTGTTACTAGTCAATTTTCAGTTGATGCCCCCATAGGGTCTTTCAGAGCTCCTCCTAAAAAACAAGCTTATATTTTGAGTTGGATGTTGCATCCAATTAATATTTGAATCAATGGCATTTCCCTAAAATGTTCATTAGTCTTTCAGTTGTTATTCTTCTGTTTTTTATCCTCTTACGTTTGTGTACTAAATATTTATGTTTATTTTCATTGTTTTTTCCTGTGAAGCCATTGTGTTGCATCCATGTCTGAAATGTGCTGTATAAATAAAGCTTGATTTGATTTGAACATATTGCAAAACAAATTAACCCAATGACTGACCAATCAACAGACTCTTGGTCCATGAGTCTCTTAGTATGAAAAACAGTATCAATCCCACTCTTCAAGCCTGCTGAAGGCGTGGTGGAGTGGTAAACACCACCCCTGACTCTACCAGTGACTTGAGGTGGTCTTTCACAGGTCTGCTTATGTCATGTTCTGTGGCCTTGCTGTTCCATTTCTTGACTGCCCCTGTAACACAGAAAGAATCTATGGCCTCAGTTACACCTGACACCTTAAATGTGACTACTGATCACTCCAAACTGCATTAGGTCTGGATGCACAAAAGTCACAATGTGCTGCCTTAGGTTTAGATCTGCCTGGATGGGCAATGTGTTCGGAATTTCAGTCAGGCCACCGAATATGCACAAGCAATGTAAAGAGATGGGGTGAATGAGTGGGGAAAAGAACATTTGACACAAATTACCTTCATAATATCAAAGAACAAATGTGGATGGAAATGGAAATGAACTTTCATACAGCCAAATGTGGTGAGAAATTACACCAATATCAGTTGACAATTTGCACTCATGTAAATAAAAATGGATGGAACATATTCCCTTTAGCTAATGTGATGAACCACTAAGGGGACATAAATATTTACCAAAAATAACTGTCATACAGGTGGAAGGGGGGAGAAATTACACCCATATCAGTGGACAATTTGCACTAATGTAAATAAACATAGATGATGGAACATATTCCCTTTTGCTTACGTGATGAACCACTAAGGGGACATAAATATTTACCATCTAAACCATGTGTGACCTCTAGCTCTCTGGCTGTAGAACTGTTCCTCCTAACCAGTCCCTCAACAGCTCTCTGACAGCTCTACACTCACAGGGTCTTCAGAGGAGAGGAAGGCTAAGGAGCAGTGGCATTTTAGCATGTAAATCTTGGTGGGCAAACGCAGCACTAAACAATACATTAATTGCACGATAACGGTGACAAACGGTGCCCACGGAGTGTTAAGGCCTACATAAAGCTGTCCCGACACCAGTACCAACACCTTACCACTGCTACACCTGGCTATCAGCGGAGCCTTGTCTGGCAGCGAAACAGTTCATTCAGCCTCATTTACTGCCTTTTAAAAAAACACAGCTGATTTGGCTGACTTGCTTAAACAAAATGTATATTCTATAATTTCGATTAAGACATTAATGAGCGAGCTAGGACGGACATCGTCAATATAACTGTTTGTTTAGCACTGTTGAAATGAACAGAAACAGAATTCAGAACATGGGCCATTCTTACAGTGTCCTCCCTGTACATCAAGTCAGAACCGTAGGATAAATAAAGGGGGCATATCAGCAGACAATGAACGCTCTTAGAATATTCAATGATTACATTTCTCTAAAACAGGTTATAGGCTACATGTGCACCACCAAGTCAGAACTGTAGGCGAAATTAAGAGGGGAAGATAGACCAAATTATTAGGGTGACACATGGGTTAATAACATCTTACTACACAACATACACTTAGTACTACTTTCTTAGCTACAGTTTACATCCCTCCCTGGCATATTACATAATTTCTGAAGCTGCATGCAAAATATTTTTGAACTCACTGTGTTTTTCTGTGCTCACTTGAACAGAAATGTGATACCTGGTATAGAAAAGTCCAATCTTAGGAGAGTACATGAGAGGCACGATACTGTGTGTCTGCAGGTGTCTATCTGGTCAGAACCACTGATACAGGTGACCCTCCACCCTCTGGTGGGATGGATCATGTCTACAGAGAAATCTAGATTCAAATACTTAGATGTGTGTGTTGGGTATAAGTTGTGAAATTGTTAGATATTACTTGTTAGATATTACTGCATTGTCGAAGCTAGAAACACAATCATTTCGCTACACCCGCAATAATATCTGCTAAACATGTGTATGTGACCAATAAAATGTGATTTTTGATTTGTAATAAACATCCTATTTATCAAAGGCGCTTTTGTCTGGGGTCAAAATGACTCCAAAGGATTTGAATTTGTTAAAAGTCCATTTTGACACCGAAACACTAAACCATGATTTAGATTTATTAAGAACAAGTTGATTGACAAAGTCGTGAAAATGTTGAAGAATTGAATAACTGACGTTTTGGCTATGCCTCTGGGGTCAAAATGATGTCAGAACTATGGTTCAATGCAAATGTGTAGTGGGTGTAAAGTTTGTTTTAAATTCTCACTCATTAAACACGAATTAATTAACACATGCTTCTCTTCGAACGACTTAATATAATATTAAACTTTTATGAAAAAAATGAAAAATAAACGTTTGGTTCCTCAACTGCGTTGCCCACTCCAGTCGGCAGATGGCGATGTGCGTCTTTTAGTTTCAGGCGACACTGCCAGTGTGACGTATGATCTAGTGGACGGGACGCTCCTTCAACAACAGCAGCTAGTCAGACACCTCCGTAGCTTTCTAGCAAACATAGCTACAACATTCAAGCTCTTTACACTGTTTTGGTGTATATTAGTCGCTGTGTATTAAGTACACTTCTGTCGTATGTACTTGTTGGCCCATTTAATTATATATTTACGTTGTTTGTCAGCTAGCTGGTTTGCTAAGTTAGCTTAGAACTAGGCTAGTCGCTAATGCTAGCTAGCTAACATCCCCGATCATGAGTTCACTAAGCTACTCTCCTCCTGATAAAGAAGAGGGGGTCTGCTGGACGGAGGATGAAGCTCTTGTCAAAGAGGAGGAGGGAGAGGGGGCTGTTACAAATAAAAAACAAGTAGAGGGTGAGGCTGTTACCGTGAAAGAAGAAGATAAATACTTTTCAGTGAAAGAAGAGGAAGACACGTTCAGAGTGAAAGAGGAGGATGTTACAGTAAAACAAGAGAAAGAGGAGGATGTTACAGTAAAACAAGAGAAAGAGGAGGATGCAGTTTTTGGAGTGAAAGAGGAGGAGGGGGAGATGACTGTCACATTGGAGGAAGAAGAGGTTGGAGATCAGTTTAACACCAGTAAGTACCGTCTCTGCAGTTGTTGAACCAATATGCAGTAAAGGGGTTCTACTCTTTAATGTTGTTCTGTAGGAATGGCTGAAGCTACACTACAAAACTATCAACAAAACGTCAACAATTGATCAAATGCATCCAATGACAATACCTGAAATACTGAAGTCCTCAATATCTCATATTAGATTAGCCCAAGATGTAGTCTTAGAGGGGCAATCAGCAGTTGTTACATCCATTTTGGGACTTATACATTAATGATATGTACCCAAACGGTGTCTTGAAGAATTCTCTTATAAATGCCTCAGGAGCTTAGTTCAACTGTCATACCCCAGCAGAAGCCCAAATTATAAGCTTTTTTTATTCTAATGTTTGTCAGTATATATAAACAAACACTTTAAGTCGCTCTGGATAAGAGCATCTGCTAAATAACTTAAATGTAATGTAAATGTTATATCCTCAAAACATGGTCAAAACTAGAATGTTGATATCATGGAGGGTTGCATTTCTCCAGCCCCATCCCTCAGCTTTTTACCGAAACGGGCAGGGCGTATGCTTTGTTATTGTTTCTACTGCCGATTGCTGCCCCAGTTACTCCTCAAGGTCCAAGGACTGTATGTTTTTCAGAGGTAGACTGGCTCTGGCAGGTAAAATAGTCACATAATCCACCTAAATGTGAATCGATTCTCAATTGTGATACGTTTCTGGAAACATAAATCGTAAACCATAAGTCAACATAAGTTCACACAATACTTAAATATCACATCAAAATAATTTCACACAATACTTTCATATCACATCAAAATAATTCCACACAATACTTTCAAATTACATCAAAATAGGTAACCAGTCGCGAAGCCCCAAAAGGTAAACCAAATTATTTTCTCGTCATTTCTCCTTCCTTCAAGCTTCTTTTTCTTCTTTGGACTTTATATGGCGATTGGCAACCAACTTTAAGGTGCATTACCACCATCAACTGGACTGGAGTATGGACCTCAGTTCATCTTTCAATCACCCACATAGGTATATACCAAGACAGTCATGAAGAGGGCACAACAAAACCTTTTCCCACTCAGGAGACTGAAAAGTTTTGGCATGGGTCCCCAGATCCTAGAAAGGTAATACAGCTGCACCATCGAGAGCATCCTGACCGGTTGCATCACCGCCTGGTATGGCAACTGCTCGGCATCTGAACGTAAGGCGCTACAGAGGGTAGTGCGAACGGCCCAGTACATCACTGTTGCCAAGCTTCCTGCCATCCAGGACCTATTTAATAGGCTGTGTCAGAGGAAACGACAAGCGGTACCGGAGCACCAAGTCTTGAACCAATAGTCTCCTCAACAGCTACTACCTCCCCAAGCCATAAGACTGCTGAACAATTAATAAAATCGCCACTGGACAATTTACATTTACAACTAGCCTGTACCCCCGCACACTGACTCTGTACCGGTGCCCCCTGTATATAGCCTCGTTATTCTTATTGTGTTACTTTTTATCACTATTTTTTATTTTAGTCTACTTGGTAAACGTTTTCTTCTTGAACTGCACTGTTGGTTAAGGGCTAGTAAGTAAATCATTTCACGGTAAAGACTAGGTTGGTGTCTTGACGGATTTGTGAAAAACGGTTTATCATAAAACACATATCTATATATACATACATACATACATACATACAGTGGGGAGAACAAGTATTTGATACACTGCCGATTTTGCAGGTTTTCCCACTAACAAAGCATGTAGAGGTCTGTAATTTTTTATCATAGGTACACTTCAACTGTGAGAGACGGAAACTAAAACAAAAATCCAGAAAATCACATTGTATTTGATCACCTACCAACCAGTAAGAATTCCGGCTCTCACAGACCTGTTAGTTTTTCTTTAAGAAGCCCTCCTATTCTCCACTCATTACCTGTTGAGACTCTAGGGGCAGTATTTTCATTTTTGAAATAAAAAAAAACGTTCCCATATTAAACGGGATATTTGGTCGGGACAAGATGCTAGAATATGCATGTAATTGACCGCTTTGGATAGAAAACACTCTAACGCTTCCAAAACTGTAAAGATATTGTCTGTGAGTATAATAGAACTGATGTTGCAGGCAAAAACCTGAGAAAAATCCGATCCAGAAGTGCCCCAGGTTTTGAAAGCGCTGCGTGCCAGTGAGTCCCCATTCAGCTGTGAATGTGCTATGAACCAGGTTACGCTTTCTACGTATTCCCCAAGGTGTCTACAGCATTGTGATGTAGTTTTACCCGTAGGGGGCTACATTGCGCAAGTGGTCACATGAGAGATAATCTTGCGTAAAGTACAGAGGTAGCCATTATTCAAATCGCTTCTACTGAGAAACCAATTGTCCCGGTGGATATATTATCAAATAAATATTTGAAAAACACCTTGAGGATTGTTTCTAAACAACGTTTGCCATGTTTCTGTCGATATTATGGAGCTAATTTTGAATATTTTTCTGCGTTGTCGTGACCGCAATTTCCGGTCGATTTCTCAGCCAAACGTGAAGAACAAACGGAGCTATTTCGCCTACAAAAATAATATTTTGGGGAAAAATGAACTTTGGCTATCTACCTGGGAGTCTCGTGAGTGAAAACATCCGAATTTCATCAAAGGTAAACGATTTAATTTGATTGCTTTTCTGATTTTCGTGACAAGGTTGCCTGCTGCTAGCAAGGCATAATGCTATGCTAGGCTATCGATAAACTTACACAAATGCTTGTCTAGCTTTGGCTGTAAAGCATATTTTGAGAAATCTGAGATGACAGGGTGATTAACAAAAGGCTAATCTGCGTTCCAATATATTTCACTTGTGATTTTCATGAATAGGAAGATTCCCTAGGAAGATTTATGTCTGTTGCGTTATGCTAATTAGTGTCAAATGATGACAACGGTCCCGTTCACGGGATGGGGTGTCACTAGAGGTTAACTGCACCTGTTTGAACTCGTTACCTGTATAAAAGACACCTGTCCACACACTCAATCAAACTGACTCCAACCTCTCCACAATGGCCAAGACCAGAGAGCTGTGTAAGGATATCAGGGATAAAATTGTAGACCTGCACAAGGCTGGGATGTGCTACAGGACAATAGGCAAGCAGTTTGGTGAGAAGACAACAACTGTTGGCGCAATTGTTAGAAAATGGAAGAAGTTCAAGATGACGGTCAATCACACTAGGTCCGGGGCTCCATACAAGATCTCACCTTGTGGGGCATCAATGATCATGAGGAAGGAGGAAGAAGAAGGAGGAAGAAGAAGGATGAGTACAACCCCAAGAACACCATCCCAACCGTGAAGCATGGAGGTGGAAACATCATTCTTTGGGGATGCTTTTCTGCAAAGGGGACAGGACGACTGCACCGTATTGAGGGGAGGATGGATGGGCGATACATGGCCAACAACATCCTTCCCTCAGTAAGAGCATTGAAGATGGGCCGTGGCTGGGTCTTCTAGCATGACAACGACCCCAAACACACAGCCAGGGCAAGTAAGGAGTGGCTCCGTAAGAAGCATCTCAAGGTCCTGGAGTGGCCTAGCCAATCTCCAGACCTGAACCCAATAGAAAATCTTTGAAGGGAGCTGAAAGTCCGTATTGCCCACCGACAGCCCCGAAACCTGAAGGATCTGGAGAAGGTCTGTATGGAGGAGTGGGCCAAAATCCCTGCTGCAGTGTGTGCAAACCTGGTCAAGAACTACAGGAAACGTATGATCTCTGTAATTGCAAACAAATATTAAGTTCTGCTTTTCTGATGTATCAAATACTTATGTCATGCAATAAAATGCAATTGAATTTCTTAAAAATCATACAATGTGGATTTTTGTTTTAGATTCAGTCTCTCACAGTTGAAGTGTACCTATGTTAAAAATTACAGACCTCTACATATTTTGTAAGTAGGAAAACCTGCAAAATCGGCAGTGTATCAAATACTTGTTCTCCCCACTGTATATATATATATGTATATAAAACTTTAAAAAAAATGTTTGACACCCCTCCCCAGAGGTGTCTCATTATTGGCATTCATTGCTGATTTCTACCTGTAGCTCACAGTGAGGTGTCTAGTGATACAGGTTAAGGGCCCTGTTGGAGATTGGTGGTTGGTAGCGGAGTCAAGGGAACAAGCAGGGTTGGACACGGCCACATTATTATCCCCACACAGTCTCTGCGGTTCATATGAACCCCATTCCTGGGAATTAGATTTGATTACAAATCTCCCCTGTCTGTTACTACAGAAGGGTTCCCACACCGTAGCACTTAGCCGTAATGTCATTTTTATAGATGACATCCCACACTGTTGCACATATCAGTGTAGCCTTTATGTCATTATTATAGATGATATCCCACACCGTAGCAGCATAGCCTTCATGTCATTATTGTAGATCACGTCCCACACTGTAGCATGTGGCAGCATAGCCTTTATGTCATTATTATAGATGACATCCCACACCGTAGCAGCATAGCCTTCATGTCATTATTGTAGATCACTTCCCACACCGTAGCACGTAGCAACATAGCTTTTATGTCATTATTATAGATGACATCCTACACCGTAGTACGTAGTAGCATAGCCTTTATGTCATTATTATAGAGGACATCCCACACCGTAGCAGCATAGCCTTTATGTCATTATTATACAGTGGGGCAAAAAACATTTTTGTCAGCCACCAATTGTGCAAGTTCTCCCACTTAAAAAGATGAGAGAGGCCTGTAATTTTTTATCATAGGTACACTTAAACTTTAACAGACAAAATGAGATAAAAAATCCAGAAAATCACATTGTAGGATTTTCCATGAATTTATTTGAAACTTATGGTGGAAAATAAGTATTTGGTCAATAACAAAAGTTTATCTCAATACTTTGTTATATACCCATTGTTGGCAATGACAGAGGTCAAACGTTTTCTGTAAGTCTTCACAAGTTTTTCACACACTGTTGCTGGTATAGCAGATGGTATAGATGACATCCCAAACCGTAGCAGCATAGCCTTTTTTGTAATTATTATTGATGACATCCTACACCGTAGCACGTAGCAGCATATCCTTTATATCATTATTATAGATAGCGTCCCACACCTTAGATACATAGCCTTTATGTATATGTTATAGATGACATCCCACACCGTAGCAGCATAGCCTTTATGTCACTATTACAGATGACATCCCACACCGTAACACGTAGCAGCATAGCTTTTATGTCATTAAAATAGATGACATCCTACACCGTAGCACGAAGCAGCATAGCCTTTATGTCGTTATTATAGATGACATCCCAAACCGTAGCAGCATAGCCTTTATGTCACTATTACAGATGACATCCCACACCGTAACACGTAGCAGCATAGCTTTTATGTCATTATTATAGATGACGTCCCACACTGTTGCACATATCAGTGTAGCCTTTATGTCATTATTATAGATGATATCCCACATCGTAGCACGTAACAGCATAGCCTTTATGTCATTATTATAGATGATATCCCAAACCGTAGCAGCATAGCCTTTATGTCATTATTATAGATGACATCCTACACCGTAGCAGCATAGCCTTTATGTATTAAAATAGATGTCATCCTACACCGTAGCACGAAGCAGCATAGCCTTTTTGTCATTATTATAGATGACATCCCACACCGTAGCAGCATAGCCTTTATGTCAATATTATGGATGACATCCCACACCGTAGCAGCATAGCCTTTATGTCAATATTATAGATGACATCCCACACCGTTGCAGCATAGCCTTTATGTCAATATTATAGATGACATCCCACACCGTAGCAGCATAGCCTTTATGTCATTATTATAGATTTACATTTACATTACATTTAAGTCATTTAGCAGACGCTCTTATCCAGAGCGACTTACAAATTGATAGTGTCCCACACTGTTGCACATATACATTTTACATTACATTTAAGGCATTTAGCAGACGCTCTTATCCAGAGCGACTTACAAATTGGTGCATTCACCTTATGACATCCAGTGGAACAGCCACTTTACAATAGTGCATCTAAATATTTTAAGGGGGGGGGGGGGTGAGAAGGATTACTTTATCCTATCCTAAGTATTCCTTAAAGAGGTGGGGTTTCAGGTGTCTCCGGAAGGTGGTGATTGACTCCGCTGTCCTGGCGTCGTGAGGGAGTTTGTTCCACCATTGGGGAGCCAGAGCAGCGAACAGTTTTGACTGGGCTGAGCGGGAATTGTACTTCCTCAATGGTAGGGAGGCGAGCAGGCCAGAGGTGGATGAACGCAGTGCCCTTATTTGGGTGTAGGGCCTGATCAGAGCCTGGAGGTACTGAGGTGCCGTTCCCCTCACAGCTCCGTAGGCAAGCACCATGGTCTTGTAGCGGATGCGAGCTTCAACTGGAAGCCAGTGGAGAGAGCGGAGGAGCGGGGTGACGTGAGAGAACTTGGGAAGGTTGAACACTAGATGGGCTGCGGCGTTCTGGATGAGTTGTAGGGGTTTAATGGCACAGGCAGGGAGCCCAGCCAACAGCGAGTTGCAGTAATCCAGACGGGAGATGACAAGTGCCTGGATTAGGACCTGCGCCGCTTCCTGTGTGAGGCAGGGTCGTACTCTGCGGATGTTGTAGAGCATGAACCTACAGGAACGGGCCACCGCCTCGATGTTAGTTGAGAACGACAGGGTGTTGTCCAGGATCACGCTAAGGTTCTTAGCGCTCTAGGAGGAGGACACAATGGAGTTGTCAACCGTGATGGCGAGATCATGGAACGGGCAGTCCTTCCCGGGGAGGAAGAGCAGCTCCGTCTTGCCGAAGTTCAGCTTGAGGTGGTGATCCGTCATCCACACTGATATGTCTGCCAGACATGCAGAGATGCGATTCGCCACCTGGTCATCAGAAGGGGGAAAGGAGAAGATTAATTGTGTGTCGTCTGCATAGCAATGATAGGAGAGACCATGTGAGGTTATGACAGAGCCAAGTGACTTGGTGTATAGCGAGAATAGGAGAGGGCCTAGAACAGAGCCCTGGGAGACACCAGTGGTGAGAGCGCGTGGTGAGGAGACAGATTCTCGCCACGCCACCTGGTAGGAGCGACCTGTCAGGTAGGACGCAATCCAAGCGTGGGCCGCGCCGGAGATGCCCAACTCGGAGAGGGTGGAGAGGAGGATCTGATGGTTCACAGTATCGAAGGCAGCCGATAGGTCTAGAAGGATGAGAGCAGAGTAGCCTTTATGTCATTATAATAGGTGACATCCCACACCGTAACACTTAGCAGCATAGCCTTTATGTCATTATTATAGATGACATCCCACACCGTAGCACGTAGCAGCATATATTTTATGTCATTATTATAGATGACGTCCTACACCGTAGCACATAGCAGCATAACCTTTGTCATTATTATAGATGTCATCCCACACCGTAGCATCATAGCTTTTATGTCATTATTATAGATGACGTCCCACACCGTAGCACGTAGCAGCATATATTTTATGTCATTATTATAGATGACATCCCACACCGTAGCATGTAGCAGCATAGCCTTTATGTCATTATTATAGATGACATCCTACACCGTAGCAGCATAGCCTTTATGTCACTATTACAGGTGACATCCCACACCGTAACACGTAGCAGCATAGCTTTTATGTCATTATTATAGATGACGTCCCACACCCTAGCAGCATAGCCTTTGTCATAATTATAGATAGTGTCCCACACTGTTGCACATATCAGTGTAGCCTTTATGTCATTATTATAGATAACATCCCACCCCGTAGCAGCATAGCCTTTATTTCATTGTTGTAGATAACGTCCCACACTGTAGCACGTAGCAGCATAGCCTTTATGTCATTATTACAGATGGCATCGCACACCGTAGAAGCATAGCCTATATATCATTATAATAGGTGACATCCCACACCGTAGCACTTAGCAGCATAGCCTTTATGTCATTATAATAGATGACATCCCACACCGTAGCACTTAGCAGCATAGCCTTTATGTCATTATTATAGATGACATCCCACACCGTAGCACGTAACAGCATATCCTTTATGTCATTATTATAGATGACATCCCACACCGTAGCACGTAACAGCATAGCCTTTATGTCATTATAATAGATGACATCCCACACCGTAGCACATAGCAGCATAGCCTTTATGTCATTATTATAGATGGTATCCCACACACCATATCAGCATAGCCTTCGTCATTATTATAGATGACATCCCACACTGTAGAACGTTGCAGCATAGCCTTTATGTCATTATTATAGGTGGCATCCTACACCGTAGCACAAAGCAGCATAGCCTTTATGTCATTATTATAGATGACATCCCACACACCGTAGCAGCTTAGCGTTTATGTCATTATTATAGATGACATCCTACACCTTAGCACGTAGCAGCATAGCCTTATGTCATTATTATAGATGGTATCCCACACACCATAGCAGCATAGCCTTTATGTCATTATTATAGATGACCTCCCACACACTGTAGGAGCTTAGCCTTTATGTCATTATTATAGATGACATCCCACACCGTAGCACGTAGCAGAAGAGACTTTATGTCATTATTATAGATGACTTCCCACACCGTAGCTGCATAGCCTTTATGTAATTATTATAGATAACATCCCACACCGTAGCAGCATATCCTTTATTTCATTATTGTAGATAACGTCCCACACTGTAGCACGTAGCAGCATAGCCTTTATGTCATTATTACAGATGGCATCGCACACCGTAGAAGCATAGCCTATATATCATTATTATAGGTGACCACCTACACCGTAGCACGTAGCAGCATAGCCTTTATGTCATTATTATAGATGACATCCTACACCGTTGCACGTAGCAGCATAACTTTTATATTATTATTATAGATGACATCCCACACCGTAGCAGCATAGCCTTTATGTCATTATTATAGATGACTTCCTACACCGTAGCACGAAGCAGCATAGCCTTTATGTCGTTATTATAGATGACATCCTAAACCGTAGCAGCATAGCCTTTATGTCACTATTACAGATGACATCCCACACCGTAACACGTAGCAGCATAGCTTTTACGTCATTATTATAGATGACGTCCCACACCCTAGCAGCATAGCCTTTATGTCATTATTATAGATAGTGTCCCACACTGTTGCACATGTCAGTGTAGCCTTTATGTCATTATTATAGATGATATCCCACACCGTAGCAGCATAGCCTTTATGTCAATATTGGAGATGACATCCCACACCGTAGCATGTAGCAGCATAGCCTTTATGTCATTATTATAGATTACATCCCACATCGTAGCACTTAGCAGCATAGCCTTTATGTCGTTATTATAGATGACATCCTAAACCGTAGCAGCATAGCCTTTATGTCAATATTGTAGATGACATCCCACACCGTAGCATGTAGCAGCATAGCCTTTATGTCATTATTATAGATGACATCCCACACCGTAGCACGTAACAGCATATCCCTTATGTCATTATTATAGATGACATCCCACACCGTAGCACTTAGCAGCATAGCCTTTATGTCATTATTATAGATGACATCCCACACCGTAGCACGCAACAGCATAGCCTTTATGTCATTATTATAGATGACATCCCACACCGTAGCACATAGCAGCATAGCCTTTATGTCATTATTATAGATGGTTTCCCACACACCATATCAGCATAGCCTTCGTCATTATTATAGATGATTTCCCACACTGTAGCACGTTGCAGCATAGCCTTTGTCATTATTATAGGTGACATCCTACACCGTAGCACAAAGCAGCATAGCCTTTATGTCATTATTATAGGTGACATCCCACATCGTAGCACATAGCAGCATAGCCTTTATGTCATTATTAAAGATGGTATCCCACACACCATATCAGCATAGCCTTTATGTCATTATTATAGATGACATCCTACACCTTAGCACATAGCAGCATAGCCTTATGTCATTATTATAGATGACATCCTACACCGTTGCACGTAGCAGCATAACTTTTATATTATTATTATAGATGACATCCCACACCGTAGCAGCATAGCCTTTATGTCATTATTATAGATGACATCCTACACCTTAGCACGTAGCAGCATAGCCTTATGTCATTATTATAGATGGTATCCCACACACCATAGCAGCATAGCCTTTATGTCATTATTATAGATGACCTCCCACACACTGTAGCAGCTTAGCCTTTATGTCATTATTATAGATGACATCCCACACCGTAGCACGTTACAGCATAGCCTTTATGTAATTATTATAGATGACATCCCACACCGTAGCACGTAGCAGAAGAGACTTTATGTCATTATTATAGATGACTTCCCACACCGTAGCTGCATAGCCTTTATGTAATTATTATAGATAACATCCCACACCGTAGCAGCATAGCCTTTATTTCATTATTGTAGATAACGTCCCACACTGTAGCACGTAGCAGCATAGCCTTTATGTCATTATTATAGATGGCATCGCACACAGTTGCACGTAGCAGCATAACTTTTATATTATTATTATTATAGATGACATCCCACACCATAGCAGCATAGCCTTTATGTCATTATTATAGATGACATCCTAAACCGTAGCAGCATACCCTTTATGTCACTATTAAAATCAAATCAAATCAAATTTTATTTGTCACATACACATGGTTAGCAGATGTTAATGCGAGTGTAGCGAAATGCTTGTGCTTCTAGTTCCGACAATGCAGTGATAACCAACAAGTAATCTAACTAACAATTCCAAAACTACTGTCTTATACACAGTGTAAGGGGATAAGGAACATGTACATAAGGATATATGAATGAGTGATGGTACAGAGCAGCATACAGTAGATGGTATCGAGTACAGTATATACATATGAGATGAGTGTGTAGACAAAGTAAACAAAGTGGCATAGTTAAAGTGGCTAGTGATACATGTGTTACATAAGGATGCAGTCGATGATGTAGAGTACAGTATATACATATGCATATGAGATTAATAATGTAGGGTAAGTAACATTATATAAGGTAGCATTGTTTAAAGTGGCTAGTGATATATTTACATAATTTCCCATCAATTCCCATTATTAAAATGGCTGGAGTTGGGTCAGTGTCAATGACAGTGTGTTGGCAGCAGCCACTCAGTGTTAGTGGTGGCTGTTTAACAGTCTGATGGCCTTGAGATAGAAGCTGTTTTTCAGTCTCTCGGTCCCAGCTTTGATGCACCTGTACTGACCTCGCCTTCTGGATGATAGCGGGGTGAACAGGCAGTGGTTCGGGTGGTTGATGTCCTTGATGATCTTTATGGCCTTCCTGTAACAACGGGTGGTGTAGGTGTCCTGGAGGGCAGGTAGTTTGCCCCCGGTGATGCGTTGTGCAGTCCTCACTACCCTCTGGAGAGCCTTACGGTTGAGGGCGGAGCAGTTGCCGTACCAGGCGGTGATACAGCCCGCCAGGATGCTCTCGATTGTGCATCTGTAGAAGTTTGTGAGTGCTTTTGGTGACAAGCCGAACTTCTTCAGCCTCCTGAGGTTGAATAGGCGCTGCTGCGCCTTCTTCACGACGCTGTCAGTGTGAGTGGACCAATTCAGTTTGTCTGTGATGTGTATGCCGAGGAACTTAAAACTAGCTACCCTCTCCACTACTGTTCCATCGATGTGGATAGGGGGTGTTCCCTCTGCTGTTTCCTGAAGTCCACAATCATCTCCTTAGTTTTGTTGACGTTGAGTGTGAGGTTATTTTCCTGACACCACACTCCGAGGGCCCTCACCTCCTCCCTGTAGGCCGTCTCGTCGTTGTTGGTAATCAAGCCTACCACTGTTGTGTCGTCCGCAAACTTGATGATTGAGTTGGAGGCGTGCGTGGCCACGCAGTCGTGGGTGAACAGGGAGTACAGGAGAGGGCTCAGAACGCACCCTTGTGGGGCCCCCGTGTTGAGGATCAGCGGGGAGGAGATGTTGTTGCCTACCCTCACCACCTGGGGGCGGCCCGTCAGGAAGTCCAGTACCCAGTTGCACAGGGCGGGGTCGAGACCCAGGGTCTCGAGCTTGATGACGAGCTTGGAGGGTACTATGGTGTTGAATGCCGAGCTGTAGTCGATGAACAGCATTCTCACATAGGTATTCCTCTTGTCCAGGTGGGTTAGGGCAGTGTGCAGTGTGGTTGAGATTGCATCGTCTGTGGACCTATTTGGGCGGTAAGCAAATTGGAGTGGGTCTAGGGTGTCAGGTAGGGTGGAGGTGATATGGTCCTTGACTAGTCTCTCAAAGCACTTCATGATGACGGAAGTGAGTGCTACGGGGCGGTAGTCGTTTAGCTCAGTTACCTTAGCTTTCTTGGGAACAGGAACAATGGTGGCCCTCTTGAAGCATGTGGAAGCATGTGAAGCATGTGGGAACAGATGACATCCCACACCGTAGCACGTAGCAGCATAGCTTTTGTCATTATTATAGATGACGTCCCACACCCTAGAAGCATAGCCTTTATGTCATTATTATAGATAGTGTCCCACACTGTTGCACATATCAGTGTAGCCTTTATGTCATTATTGTAGATGATATCCCACACCGTAGCAGCATAGCCTTTATGTCATTATTATAGGTGACATCCTACACCGTAGCATAAAGCAGCATAGCCTTTATGTCATTATTATAGATGACATCCCACACACCGTAGCAGCTTAGCCTTTATGTCATTATTATAGATGACATCCCACACACCGTAGCAGCTTAGCCTTTATGTCATTATTATAGATGACATCCTACACCTTAGCACGTAGCAGCATAGCCTTATGTCATTATTATAGATGACATCCTACACCGTTGCACGTAGCAGCATAACTTTTATATTATTATTATAGATGACAACCCACACCGTAGCAGCATAGCCTTTATGTCATTATTATAGATGACCTCCCACACACTGTAGCAGCATAGCCTTTATGTCATTATTATAGATGACATCCCACACCGTAACACGTAGCAGCATAGATTTTATGTCATTATTATAGATGACGTCCCACACCCTAGCAGCATAGCCTTTATGTCATTATTATAGATAGTGTTCCACACTGTTGCACATATCAGTGTAGCCTTTATGTCATTATTATAGACGATATCCCACACCGTAGCAGCATAGCCTTTCTGTCAATATTGTAGATGACATCCCACACCGTAGCATGTAGCAGCATAGCCTTTATGTCATTATTATAGATGATATCTCACACCGTAGCAGCATAGCCTTTTTGTCATTATAATAGGTGACATCCCACACCGTAGCACTTAGCAGCATAGCCTTTATGTCGTTATTATAGATGACATCCTAAACCGTAGCAGCATAGCCTTTATGTCAATATTGTAGATGACATCCCACACCGTAGCATGTAGCAGCATAGCCTTTATGTCATTATTATAGATGACATCCCACACTGTAGCACGTAACAGCATATCCCTTATGTCATTATTATAGATGACATCCCACACCGTTGCACGTAGCAGCATAACTTTTATATTATTATTATAGATGACATCCCAAACCGTATCAGCATAGCCTTTATGTCACTATTACAGATGACATCCCACACCGTAACACGTAGCAGCACAGCTTTTATGTCATTATTATAGATGACGTCCCACACCCTAGCAGCATAGCCTTTGTCATTATTATAGAAGACATCCCACACCGTAGCACTTAGCAGCATAGCCTTTATGTCATTATTATAGATGACATCCCACACCGTAGCACATAGCAGCATAGCCTTTGTCATTATTATAGATGACATCCCACACACCGTAGCAGCATAGCCTTTATGTCATTATTATAGATGACATCCCACACACCGTAGCAGCATAGCCTTTATGTCATTATTATAGATGACATCCCACACCGTAGCACTTAGCAGCATAGCCTTTATGTCATTATTATAGATGACATCCCACACCGTAGCACGTAACAGCATATCCTTTATGTCATTATAATAGGTGACATCCCACACCGTAGCACTTAGCAGCATAGCCTTTATGTCATTATTATAGAAGACATCCCACACCGTAGCACTTAGCAGCATAGCCTTTATGTCATTATTATAGATGACATCCCACATCATAGCACATAGCAGCATAGCCTTTGTCATTATTAAAGATGGTATCCCACACACCATATCAGCATAGCCTTCGTCATTATTATAGATGACATCCCACACTGTAGCACGTTGCAGCATAGCCTTTATGTCATTATTATAGGTGACATCCTACACCTTAGCACGTAGCAGCATAGCCTTATGTCATTATTATTGATGCTGTCCCACACACCATAGCAGCATAGCCGTTATGTCATTATTATAGATGACCTCCCACACACCGTAGCAGCTTAGCCTTTATATCATTATTATAGATAGCGTCCCACACCTAAGCTACATAGCCCTTATGTAATTATTATAGATGACATCCCACACACCGTAGCAGCTTAGTCTTTATGTCATTATAGTAGGTGACATCCCACACCGTAGCACTTAGCAGCATAGCCTTTATGTCATTATTATAGATGACATCCCACACACCGTAGCAGCTTAGCCTTTATGTCATTATTATAGATGACATCCTACACCTTAGCACTTAGCAGCATAGCCTTATGTCATTATTATAGATAATATAATAATAATAATATATGCCATTTAGCAGACGCTTTTTTCCAAAGCGACTTACAGTCATGTGTGCATACATTCTACGTATGGGTGGTCCCGGGGATCGAACCCACTACCCTGGCGTTACAAGCGCCATGCTCTACCAACTGAGCTACAGAAGGACCACAATGGTATCCCACACACCATAGCAGCATAGCCTTTATGTCATTATTATAGATGATATCCCACACCATAGCAGCACAGCCTTTATGTCATTATTGTAGATCACGTCCCACACCGTTGCACGTAGCAGCTTAGCGTTTATGTCATTATTATAGATAGCGTCCCACACCGTTTCAGCATAGCCTTTATGTCATTATTATAGATGACATCCCAAACCGTATCAGCATAGCCTTTATGTCACTATTACAGATGACATCCCACACCGTAACACGTAGCAGCACAGCTTTTATGTCATTATTATAGATAACATCCCACACCGTAGCAGCATAGCCTTTATTTCATTATTGTAGGTAACGTCCCACACTGTAGCACGTAGCAGCATAGCCTTTATGTTATTATTATAGATGGCATCGCACACTGTAGAAGCATAGCCTATATATCATCATAATAGGTGACATCCCACACCGTAGCACTTAGCAGCATAGCCTTTATGTCATTATTATAGATGATATCCCACACTGTAGCAGCATAGCCTTTTTGTCATTATAATAGGTGACATCCCACACCGTAGCACTTAGCAGCATAGCCTTTATGTCATTATTATAGATGACATCCCACACCGTAGCACTTAGCAGCATAGCCTTTATGTCATTATTATAGATGACATCCCACACCGTAGCACGTAACAGCATATCCTTTATGTCATTATAATAGGTGACATCCCACACCGTAGCACTTAGCAGCATAGCCTTTATGTCATTATTATAGAAGACATCCCACACCGTAGCACATAGCAGCATAGCCTTTGTCATTATTATAGATGACATCCCACACACCGTAGCAGCATAGCCTTTATGTCATTATTATAGATGACATCCCACACACCGTAGCAGCATAGCCTTTATGTCATTATTATAGATGACATCCCACACCGTAGCACTTAGCAGCATAGCCTTTATGTCATTATTATAGATGACATCCCACACCGTAGCACGTAACAGCATATCCTTTATGTCATTATAATAGGTGACATCCCACACCGTAGCACTTAGCAGCATAGCCTTTATGTCATTATTATAGAAGACATCCCACACCGTAGCACATAGCAGCATAGCCTTTATGTCATTATTATAGATGACATCCCACACACCGTAGCAGCATAGCCTTTATGTCATTATTATAGATGACATCCCACACACCGTAGCAGCATAGCCTTTATGTCATTATTATAGATGACATCCTACAGCTTAGCACTTAGCAGCATAGCCTTATGTCATTATTATAGATGATATCCCACACCGTAGTAGCATAGACATTACATTACATTTAAGTCATTTAGCAGACGCTCTTATCCAGAGCGACTTACAAATTGGTGCATTCACCTTATGACATCCAGTGGAACAGTCACTTTACAATAGTGCATCTAAATCTTAAAGGGGGGGGGGATACTTATCCTATCCTAGGTATTCCTTAAAGAGGTGGGGTTTCAGGTGTCTCCGGAAGGTGGTGATTGACTCCGCTGTCCTGGCGTCGTGAGGGAGTTTGTTCCACCATTGGGGGGCCAGAGCAGCGAACAGTTTTGACTGGGCTGAGCGGGAGCTGTACTTCCTCAGTGGTAGGGAGGCGAGCAGGCCAGAGGTGGATGAACGCAGTGCCCTTGTTTGGGTGTAGGGCCTGATCAGAGCCTGGAGGTACTGAGGTGCCGTTCCCCTCACAGCTCCGTAGGCAAGCACCATGGTCTTGTAGCGGATGCGAGCTTCAACTGGAAGCCAGTGGAGAGAACGGAGGAGCGGGGTGACGTGAGAGAACTTGGGAAGGTTGAACACCAGACGGGCTGCGGCGTTCTGGATGAGTTGAAGGGGTTTAATGGCACAGGCAGGGAGCCCAGCCAACAGCGAGTTGCAGTAATCCAGACGGGAGATGACAAGTGCCTGGATTAGGACCTTAGGCATAGCCTTTATGTCATTATTATAGATGACATCCTACAGCTTAGCACTTAGCAGCATAGCCTTATGTCATTATTATAGATGATATCCCACACCGTAGTAGTATAGCCTTTATGTCATTATTATAGATGACATCCTACAGCTTAGCACTTAGCAGCATAGCCTTATGTAATTATTATAGATGACATCCCACACCATAGCACGTAGCAGAAGAGACTTTATGTCATTATTATAGATAACATTCCACACCGTAGCAGCATAGCCTTCATGTCATTATTATAGATTTACATTTACATTTAAGTCATTTAGCAGACGCTCTTATCCAGAGCGACTTACAAATTGGTGCATTCACCTTATGACATCCAGTGGAACAGTCACTTTACAATAGTGCATCTAAATCTTAAAAGGGGGGGGGGGTGAGAGGGATTACTTATCCTATCCTAGGTATTCCCTAGATGACATCCCACACCGTAGCACATAGCAGCATAGCCTTCATGTCATTATTGTAGATGGCACCCCACACACCATAGCAGCATAGCCTTTATGTCATTATTATCGATGACGTCCCACACCGTAGCAGCATAGCCTTTATGTCATTTTTATAGATGACGTCAATTACATTTCCTTAGGGTGACCATTAGGCTTTCAGTTGTTATTCTTCTGTTTTTTATCCTCTCATGTTTGTTGTTTAGTAGATATTTCGGTTTATTTTCATAGTTTTTTATACATTTTTTCCTGTGAAGCCATTGTGTTGCATCCATGTCTGAAATGTGCTGTATAAATAAAGCTTGATCTGATTTGAACATATTGCAAAAGAAATGAACCGATTCACCGACCAATCAACAGACTCTTGCTAAACCAATTAAAAAATATGTGTAAAAGCAACACGTATCATAGTCAATCTTAGTATGAAAAACAGTATAAAATCAGTATTTCTCCCACTATGTCAAAATAGTCTATGCTATGTACGTTTAGTATCACTTTTCAACCAACCAATGCTTTTGTTGAAAATGAAAAATGTTGAAATCAACAATATGTCAAACGATTCAACTACTGAAAACTGAAACAAAGAATTGGATCAAACAGATCAATTCCACTGGACATTGGATTTGATTCAGACCCTGCCAGCATGGCCAGAGATGTAACTTATAACCACAGAAAAAAAATCCCCACTCCTTTATCAACTAGTCTCTCACTGTTTAACCAGAATAACATGTATTGTCATGTTATGTTCTCTATAATGAAACATCACCAAGTGAAATAAAGTTGATAGGATACTCTTAATAGACATTAAATAAAAAAGAATTGTTCAGAGGTCATTAATTATCATGTTGCTCTGATGAAATGAACTAAATATATTCACAATCATTACCACTGCAGATATTCACAGAGAATAAATACAAGGCTGTAGAGGGATAATTACAGTGCAGTACATGTGTAGAGGGGTAGAGGGATAATTTCACTACAGTACATGTGTAACGGGTGTAGGTGGAGAATTCCAGTGCAGTACATGTGTAGAGGGATAATTCCAGTACAGTACATTTGTAAAGGGTGTAGAGGGATAATTCCAGTACAGTACATGTGTAGAGGGATAATTCCAGTGCAGTACATGTGTAAAGGGTGGAGAGGGATAATTCCAGTGCAGTACATGTGTAGAGGGATATTTCCAGTGCAGTACATGTGTAGAGGGATAATTCCAGTGCAGTACATGTGTAAAGGGGGTTGAGGGATAATTCCAGTACAGTACATGTGTAGAGGGATAATTCCAGTACAGTACATGTGTAAAGGGTGGTGAGGGATAATTCCAGTGCAGTGGTTATTGACTGGAGACTTAAACTGCTGAAAACATGTCCCTAGTGGAATGGCAACAACATGGCTGCTTGTTAAAGAAGAGTTGGAGGGAGAGAGAGAGGTAACCATATACATTGCACATGGACCGTAAGAAATCCTGAATATATTGAATTGCCTGGAGGGGATGTATTAGTTCATAACCCTCATTAATACCTGTTAATTCATAACCCATCATTTATACCTTTTGCTTGAATGGGGCGTTTCAGGCAGGCTGGCACGCTCCCTGACCTTACTTCTTACTAGGCAGGAACTGATGGGGATCCATAATAAACCCCAGGGAGTATAGCTGCTGCCTTGGCAGCAACTAATGGGGATCCATAATAAATACAATTACTTGTATCAATATATTTGTGTCTCTTTACTCTCGGATTTGAAAACTCTACGGACAATTCCTTTGACCTCATGGCTTGGTTTTTGCTCTGAAATGAGCAGTCAACTGTGGGACCTTTATATACACAGATGTGTACCTTCCAAATCATGTCCAATCAATTGAATTTACCACAAGTGGACTCCAATCAAGTTGTAGAAACATCTCAAGGATGATTAGAGGAATCAGGATGCATCTGAGCTCAATTTCAAGTCTCATAGCAAAAGGCCTGAATACCTAAGTAAATGCGTTTGCAAAAATCTCTAAAAAACTGTTTTCACTTTATCATTATTGGGTATTGTGTGGAGATTGAAGAGAGGGGGGGGGAATATTACATTTTAGAATAAGGCTGTAACGTAACAAAATGTGGAAAATGTGAAGTCTGAATACTTTACTTTTCTACTGCAGTTTTGTACATGATCAAATCAAAGTTTATACACTGTCATGTGATACGTGATATAGAAAAGTCCAATCTTAGCAGGGTACATGGGAGGCACTATACTGTGTGTCTACAGGTGTCTATCTGGTCAAAACCACTGATACAGGTGCCCTGCTACCCTATGGTGGAATGGATCATGTCTACAGAGAAACCTAGTTTCAAATACTTAGATTTGTGTGTATTGGGTATATGTTGTGAAATTGTTAGATATTACTTGTAAGATATTACTGCACTGTCAGAGATAGAACCACAAGCATTTCGCTACACCCGCAATAATATCTGATAAACACGTGTATGTGACCAATAAAATGTGATTTCATTTTGATTTGAAATAAACATCCTATTTATCAAAGGTGCTTTTGGCTTGGGTCAAAATGGTTCCATGGGATTTTAATTGGTTAAATGTCCATTTTGATACAGAAACACTAATCCATGTTTTAGATTTATTAAGAACAAGTTGATTGACAAAGTCATGAAAAATAGTAAGAAATTAATAATTAATTAAATTGAATTGAATAAACCACATTTTGGCTATGATAAAAGATATGCCTCTGGGGTCAAAATGATCCATGTCAGAAGTGTGGTTCAATGCAAATATGTTGTGGGTGTAAAGTTTGTTTTAAATCCTAACTCATTAAAAACGAATCAATCAACATGTGCTTCTCTTTGAACGACTTAATATAATATTAAACTTTTTTGGAAAAAAAACGTTTGGTTCCTCAACTGCGTTGCCCACTCCAGTCAGCAGATGGCGATGTGCTTCTTTTAGGTTCAGGCGACGCTGCCAGTGTGACGTATAATCTAGTGGACGGAACGCTCCTTCAACAACAACAGCTAGTCAGAGACCTCGGTAGCTTTTTAGCAAAAATAGTTACAACATTCACGCTCTTTACACTGTTTTTGGTGTATATTAGTCGAAGCGTATTAAACACACTTCTGTCGTATGTACTTTTTGGCCCATTTCATTATATATTTACGTTGTTTGTCAGCTAGCTGGTTTACTAAATTAGCTTAGAACTAGGCTAGTCGGTAATGCTAGAAGGCTAACATCCCCGACCATGAGTTCACTAAGCGACTCTCCTCCTGATAAAGAAGAGCAGGTGTGCTGGACGGAGAAAGAAGCTCTCGTCAAAGAGGAGGAGGAGGATGTTACAATACAAAAACAAGTAGAGGGTGAGGCTGGTACAGTGAAAGAAGAAGAGAAAGACGTTTCAGTGAAAGAAGAGGAAGATGCGTTCAGAGTGAAAGAGGAGGAGGATGTTACAGTAAAAGAAGAGGAAGATGCAGTTTTTGGAGTGGAGGATGAAGTGAAAGAAGATGAAGACGTTTTTGAAATGAAGGATGAAGAGGGGGAGACTACTGTCACATTAGAGGAGGACGAAGAAAAGACTGGAGAACTGATTAACACCAGTAAATACAGAGTACTATCTTATAAAACAGTGACAAAAACTCTGCAGTTGTTGAACTAATGTGTGAATTTAGTAATATGTGATTTTTAAAAGGGCGTTCTTCACTTGAATATGTTTTTGTACTGTGGGGAATTGTTCATGACGTCCTCCATTGATGTTTAAACTTTTCCTGTTGAAAAGTGATATATAAATACAGTAAAGTATAAACACACTAAAGGGAAACAAATAAATGTTTTGAGCAAATAGTGTTTGTTTTTTTTGTCAACTGCAAACTGGAAGGAGTGAGTGATGTAATAGTAAGGCATTCAAGGAGTTGGCTTGATGGGAAGTCGGGATGTCATCCAATAGGTGACTGATCTTCATGTGAATATTCATTATTCTTTTTAAAATTATTCCTGTTCTGTCAAGTTCGTTGTTGATCATTTATAGGTAGCCATTTTCAAGTCTTGCCATAGACTTTCAAGACAATTTAAGTCCAAACTGTAACTAGGCCACTCAGGAACATTCAATGTTGTTAAGCGCCTCCAGTGTAGATTTGGCCTTGTGCTTTAGGTTATTGTCCTGTTAGGACAGTTTTTTTTGTATTCAGATCTCTGAAATGCATTCTACATACTAAATCCTAAATCATTTCAGTTATGCTGTGCTCCACATTGGATCCAACATCCCTAACAAATTGATGTTGATAATGTGTTATTGTCTGCTTGATTTATAGTAGGGTCTCGTTAGTCTGTTTGGAGACAGAGATGCTTTGCTCATAATGTGTGGAAAACTGTTCCTTGATGGATAGGTGAAGTTATGGGTCCTGCAGTAGGTCTATGTTATTGTTAGGTGAAGTTATGGGTCATACAGTAGGTCTATGTTATTGTTAGGTAAAGTTATGGGCCAATTTGTTAAACATTTAATGTGCAAAGCCTCATTGTCAGGCTGATGGCAAAGCTAGCCAACGAGATTTTTAGTGGTTGAAGTTTTTTTAAATTATAAAGCAGTTAATTTGCGACAATAACACAAACATATTAATCAGGTGTTTCAAGCGAGCCTTACAATTATAATCAAAAAGTAGTGTGAAATGCACTCATAAGCAACTTGTAAATGGAGGCTATTTTTGCTGTCAGCCTATGAGAACTACTGTGAGTTTCCCCTATGGTGGTGAATTAGTGAATAGACACAACTTTATGTGAGTGTCCTTGAGTAACACTCTTAATATTCAGAATACATTGTGAAAATCTAAAATATTCGCTCAACATTTTTGCTCTAGGCAGATATACTACATACAAAGCTAGCAGTTTCCTCATTAGCAGGGAGGAGTTTCTGCAACCAAATTGTGTGCGCATTGCCCTGGTGCCACAATTTTTGCAAACACAGAAAGGGGCCTATATTGGAGACCAAAAGTCGTCTGGCACACTGCTTAGGATTTCAAAAACTTGAATAAATTATTTCTAGACTACAATCGTCGACGTTACTACTAATGTGAAAACGAGACTAAATCTGACTATTGTTGCTATCTTGACTGTCTTCATTTTCAAATTTAACAGACGTCAATTGTTGTACAACTTCATGGGTACGCTCTGGGCAACACCTTTTTACCTCAAATAAACAATTGATTTCTTTGTTGTTCACACAGGAGAGAGACGGGACAATCGTGGATCCTCTGGGGAGCCTCAACAACATCATGATGCTGACGAGGCAGAGAAGAGTCTCTCCAGATCAGAACTCCTCAAGAAACACCAGCATAAACCCACAGGGAAGAGAACTCACTGCTGCTCTGACTGTGGGAAAAGATTCAACTCTTCATCAAACCTTAAAATACATCAAAGAATTCACACAGAAGAGAAATCTTATGGCTGTGATCAATGTGGGAAGAGTTTTACTCTGCTTCACACCCTGAAATCACACCAGAGATCACACACAGGAGTGAAATCTTACAGCTGTGATCAATGTGGGAAGAGTTTTACTACATCTATCAATCTAACTATACATCAGAGAACACACACAGGGGAGAAACCATATAGCTGTGATCAATGTGGGAAGAGTTTTACTACATCTAGCTATCTAACTATACACCAGAGAACACACACAGGAGAGAAACTTTACATCTGTGATCAATGTGGGAAGAGATTTATTCTGCTACAAACCCTGAAATCACACCAGAGAATACATTCTGGAGAGAAACCTTTTGGCTGTGATCAATGTGGGAAGGGTTTTACTACATCTAGCTGTCTAACTATACACCAGAGAACACACACTGGAGAGAAACCTTATATCTGTGATAAATGTGGGAAGAGTTTTACTACATCTAGCAATTTAACTATACACCAGAGAACACACACAGGGGAGAAACCATATAGCTGTGATCAATGTGGCAAGAGTTTTACTACATCTAGCTATCTAACTATACACCAGAGAACACACACAGGAGAGAAACCTTACGCCTGTGATCAATGTGGGAAGAGATTTATTCTGCTACAAACTCTGAAATCACACCAGAGAATACATTCTGGAGAGAAACCTTTTGGCTGTAATCAATGTGGGAAGAGTTTTTCTCACCCAAGTAGCCTGATAGTACACCAGCGGGGACACACAGGAGAGAAATCTTTTAGCTGTGATCAGTGTGGGAAGAGTTTTTCTACATCTTGCAATCTAAGTATTCACCTGAGAACACACACAGGAGATAAATCTTATAGCTGTGATCAATGTGGGAAGAGATACTCTGATAAAAGATCTCTGATTAAACATCGGAAAATACATACATGAAGGAGTTGTTTCATGATATCAATGAAATAATGTCACAATGCAGAATGTTTTAACATTGTAGTAGCAGTATTTGAATGAATGTAAAATGAACCCTAAACGTTTGCCCCCTGTTCAGTTGATATTAGCCTCAGCGGAAAAATCAAGGCTCTGAATTGAAAGAGTACTATTTATGTGATTTAACATAAAGGGACAAAATAAATTGTGTTACACTTACCACGTTGGTGACCCACTTGAATCAAAACGCAACACTTCAACATTTTTAGGTTTTCAATATATCCCGACCTGTTTCTGCATATTGGTTATTGATTTGGACGTTGAAAATAAGACTATGCCCGACGTCCAATATATGTTCGGTTGTTGTTGAAAGTTGAAAAGATGTCTTTTTGGGTTGTTTTTTCAATGACTTGAAAACAACATAATTTCAACATACTTGCAGCATAAACAAATGGACGCAGTATAATACATTGGTCTATAATCAATTTTATTAACAATCCTACATCACTCCAGTATTTCTTTACAACATTCAAATGCTACGTGTCTTTATTCCACTACTGAAGAAGCATGTCTCAAATCACCTCATATTTCAAACATTCAGCCTGACAAAAGATACATGTTTTATTATTCCATGCCTCACCATTAAGTTAATTATTGCCAAAACACATTAACAAAGGGGTGTACTTTTGGTTTTGATATTTCATATTTACAATTCATGTAACATTTAGTAATAATTATTTATGCAAACAACTGACAATTTTTGGGAACAATTATATTGACATTGTTATCCTGCTTTTAGACTATCAGGGTTCATTCTCAGATTCTCAGTGCCAAACCAAATGTACTAGAGCATGACATTGGGGACTGGGCCCTGATCCAACAACATGCCTATCGAGTGAACCCTGAAAAGAGAGAGAAGCTCCGCAGTGAGGTTGAAAGTTACTACAGGTATTGCAGGAGTTTCCTCTTGAAATCAGACATGTCTTTGGTAAGGACAACTTGGTTGCTGATTGTCTCAAGGGTGGGCAGTCAAAAATATTTGTGTTTTGCATTTATCCAGTGTGTTACCATGGATACCAATTTATTTTGACATGTTTTTTCCGTGTTGGAGATTAGTTTTATCTCTTATTCTTTTCTGCACTGTTGGTTAGATGGCTCGTAAGTAAGCATTTCACATGTTGTATTCCTGCATTTCACTGTTAGGTTTACACCTGTTGTATTCAGCGCATGTGACTACAATTTGATTTGAGTTTTGTTTGGGCTCTTCCAAGGGGACGAGAGCTTCTAAAAACTAGTGAGTTTTAGGAAGAAAAGTGTTCTAGAAGCTTGTGGGTTCTAGAAGCTCGTGAATTTTAGGACTTGATAGAAAGAAAATGGGGGAAAAAATGATACTATTGTATGTTATTATTTAGAAATACAGTTTTTTTCTTGTTTTTAATTGTTGACAGCAAGTTGTGTTTTGTTGTCCCAAAAAAATATAGGATATATTTGTTGTCTTAAAGGGGAAGGTGTTACAGGCTTTGGTTTTTCCATTTATATTTTCAGGTTGGACCTTTGCGCGTTGGAAAGGGGGGGATACCTAGTCAGTTGTACAACTGCATGCATTCAACTGAAATGTGTCTACGGTGCACGTCTAGCTTGTTAGCACGTAGGACGCACTGATTGGTGTCACCTCGTTAGTCAGTATGTGTTACACCTGTGCTGGCGTGTCCATCTCGTTATTGGGAAGGTGTTTCACCTGTGCTGATCCAGGTTATATTTAAGAGTGTCTGGCCAGGTGCTTCAGTTGTCTTGATAGATGTGAGAGTCAACACATTTTGTTGCTCCACTTTCTATCTTTAAGTTTTGTGTGGGTTTTTCTTTTGTTTGCCTCTTCTTGGGCAGATTTAGTGGGTCTCATGGTGGGTGTATTTTAGGTCCCAGTTGTTACTAATCAACATTCAGTGGATACCCCCATAGTGTCTTTCAGAACCCCTCTAAAAAACAAGCTTGTTTTTTGGGTTGGATATTGCATCCTATTAATATTTTAATCAATGGAATTTCCTTAGGGTGCCCATTAGTCTTTCAGTTATTAGTCTTCTGTTTGTTGTGTACTAAATATGTATTTATTTTAATTATTTTATTTGTTTTTTTTTCCTGTGAAGCCATTGTGTTGCATCCATGTCTGAAATGTGCTGTATAAATAAAGCTTGATATGATGTCAACAACAAAATGTTATTTTTTATTTCACCTTTATTTAACCAGTTAGGCCAGTTGAGATAAAGCAATTTACAACTGCGACCTGGCCAAGAAAAAGCAAAGCAGTGCGACAAAAACAACACTGAGTTACACGTGGGATAAACAAAAGTACAGTCAATAACACAACAGAAAATCTATATACAGTGTGTGCAAATGGAGTAAGGAGGTAAGGCAATAAATAGGCCATAGTGGCAAAATAATTACAATTTAGCAATCACTGGAGTGAAAGATGTGCAGAAGATGAATGTGCAAGTAGAGATACTGGGATGCAAAGGAGCAAAAATAAATAACAATCCAGGGATGAGGTAGTTGGGTGTGGCTATTTACAGATGGGCTGTGTACAGGTGCAATGATCGGTAAGCTGCTCTGACAGCTGATGCTTGAGGTAGATATTTATATATGAACCCAATGACCGAACAATCAAAAGACTCTTGGTCCCTCTTTAGTATGAAAATCAGTAGCAATCCCATGTCAAAGGATTCAAATACTGAAAACAGAAACAAATGAATGGATCAAACAGATCAATCCCACTTTTCAAGCCTGTTGAAGGAGTGGTGGAGTGGTAAACACCACCCCCGGCTCTATCAGGGGCCTGAGGTGATCTCCCACAGCTCTGCTTATGTCATGTTCTGTGGCCTTGCCGTTCCATTTCTTGACTGCCTCTGCAACACATTTAGTCATATTATATAAAACACTCAAAGTGATAGATATGGTGCATGTATGGCATCAGTTACACCTGGCACCGAAATGTGACTTCTGTCATCTGATCTCTCCAAGCTGCATTAGGTTCAGATCTACCAGGATGGGCCTTTGACATAGTCTGGATGCAGTCAGGCCACTGAATATGCATCAGCAATGTAAAGAGATGGGGTTAAATGTGCATTCTACACAAATTACCTTCATAATATCAAAGAACAAATGTTTGTGACTGAAGGGAAATTAACTTTCATACAGCCAAAGGGGGTGAGAAATTACACCAATATCAGTGGACAACTTGCACTAATGTAAATAAAAATGGATGGAACATACTCCCTTTTGGTTACGTGATGAACCACTAAGGGGACATAAATATTTACCATCTAAACCATGTGTGACCTCTCACCTCTCTGGCTGTAGAAGTGTTCTTCCTAACCAGTCCCTCAACAGTTCTCTGACTGAGCTCCACCCTCACTGGGTCTTCAGAGGAGAGGAAGGCTGAGGATGGATGAAAGGATGAATGGATCAGTCAGTCAATAAAGTGTAGAACTGCTGTCTGACAAAATCACTATTTTAGTAGTTCAATAAAGTAAATAAGGCTTTATGAATGCTGAATACCAACGATCAAACACTTAGATAATGTATTTTCAGGTAGATACATCCTTGGGACGTCCCTAGCCGGTTGAAGTTGACATTTAAAATGGTTAAGGTTAGGGGTTAAGGTAGGGATGTCCGAAGGATTCCAGAGAGCATTTACCATCATGCATTCTTCTGTTTCTGTTACATAGCAGATGTAAAATAAACAATAAACAGACAAGGCAAGTAGACACGCAGTGCATTATGGCCATTGTAGTTTTAAAAAATAGCATCTAATTATGCCAATCTGTATGTGGGGTTGATAGAGAAGATTGTGATTGACAGCCCTAACAATCCATTCTAGCACCTCATCATGCTCTGAAAAAGGCTTCATTGATGATGTGTTCCATCTATTCCAGGGCACAGCAGAGGAACTTAATCGATTCCACTCCATCAATACAAGCAGTGAACATCTGACATTCACCCTCACCTTTGATGTGTATGAAACAAGTTATCTGGACATTTTGATTAAGAGGGGGGGGGGGGTGGCTTTAGCACAGACCTATACAGGAAGCAGACGGACAGGAATTCCCTGTTATGCGGAGACAGCTTCCACCCTGCACCCCTAAAAAAGAACCTCCCCATCAGCCAATACAGTAGCATTCACAGGATTTGTAGTACACAGAGTGACTATGACAAACAAGCCGGATGTCTGGATGAGTGTTTCAGACAGCGGGGTTACCCAGAGGAATGGCTGGATGAGTGTTTCAGACAGCGGGGTTACCCAGAGGAATGTCTGGATGAGTGTTTCAGACAGCAGGGTTACCCAGAGGAATGGCTGGATGAGTGTTTCAGACAGCGGGGTTACCCAGAGGAATGGCTGGATGAGTGTTTCAGACAGCGGGGTTACCCAGAGGAATGTCTGGATGAGTGTTTCAGACAGCAGGGTTACCCAGAGGGATGGCTGGATGAGTGTTTCAGACAGCGGGGTTACCCAGAGGAATAGCTGGATGAGTGTTTCAGACAGCGGGGTTACCCAGAGGAATGTCTGGATGAGTGTTTCAGACAGCGGGGTTACCCAGAGGAATGTCTGGATGAGTGTTTCAGACAGCGGGGTTACCCAGAGGAATGTCTGGATGAGTGTTTCAGACAGCGGGGTTACCCAGAGGAATGTCTGGATGAGTGTTTCAGACAGCGGGGTTACCCAGAGGCATGTCTGGATGAGTGTTTCAGACAGCAAGGGATTGTTATAAAAATACAGTGTTGGAAAAAGTACCCAACTGTCATACTTGAGTAAAGAAACATTTAAAATGTCATTTTAATTTTGTAAATATAAAACAAAAACACAACTGTTTGTACTTATTGGTAACCAAACCGTGGCTACAACTCAGTCACTAAGTCTTTAATCAAAACCATCTTATTGCTAAGTTCACAGTTAGAACCTGTAGTATCTGGGATCTACATATGTTTATATTAGTTACTGTGCTGTTACTAAGCAGTAATGCATTACGGCAGTGTTACGTTCCTACACCTAATAGGAAATGCACATGCGCACTGGAATGCCGCGAACTGTAGAGCACGAGGGTTCTTTTGACTAAACGACAACTAATTGTACTCCCGTCTCCTGCCTGGTCATTTCTCCACAAGACAAATATTACAGAACCATTGGATGCCTTAAGATGCGTTTGGGAAACCGGGCCCAGATATCCAGTTTCCTCCTCTTCTTATCCTCCTTTTTCGATGTAACAGTCAGCTCCCCCCCTCCTCTTTCACTCCATCCTCCTCTTATTTCACTGTAACAGCTTCACCCTCTACTTGTTTTTGTATTGTGACAGCCTCCTCTTCCTCTTTCACGACAATGTTCAGCCACAGACCCTCTTCCTCTGTCCAGCAGATCTCCTCTTCTTTCGCAGGAGGAGAGTAGCTTAGTGAGCTCATGGTCTGGGATGTTAGCTAGCTAGGCTAATGCTAATTTAGCCAGCCCGCTAGTTGACTAATAACTACAACCCCGTAAATATGAAATTAAATCGGATAACTAACTAGACGACAGAAGTAGGTTTAAAACACGGTGGCTGATATACACTAAAGCATCTAAAGAGCTTTATTGGGTCGGCTAATTTGTCTAGCAAGCTATTATAGTTGTCTCTACAGCCTAAAAACTTCCCAAATAAATCAGACTTGTCATCAAATGTTTTTGGTTGCTTACACATATTTTGCAGATGTTATCAGAGGTGCAGCGAAATGCTTATGTTTATCGCTCCAACAGTGCAATAGTACCTACCAATACAAATCAATACACACACAAATCCCCAAAATAACAAGAAAAAAAATTAAGAAATATCAGAACGATGTCACACTGCGGAATATAAATATTTAAGCAGGGCCTCCCAAGTGGGGCAGCAGTCTAAGGCACTGCATCTCAGTGCAAGAGGAGTCCCTACAATCCCTGGTTCTAATCCAGGCTGTATCCCAATTGGCCCGGTGTCGTCCATGTTAGGGGAGGGTTTGGCCGGCCGGGACGTCCTTGTCCCATCGTGCTCTAAGCGCCTCCTTGTGGCGGTCAGGTGATTGAGGGATCTAGTGTAGATAAAACGTCATAGGAAGTTTATCATGTGAGGTTTCATTCATGTCTCTGTTTAATTAAACAATATGTTGGTCTTTGACAGGAGAGAGACCAGACTCTCCTTCTGACAGCAGGAAGAGTCCTTCAGGGGAACTAGACCCCGAGAGGTTCAAACCAGCAGGACGACATCACTGCTCCCAGTGTGGAAAGAGTTTTACTCAGTTAGGGAGCCTGAAAACACATAAGAGAAGACACACAGAAGAGAAGCCTTACCACTGCTCCTCGTGTGGAAAGAGTTTTAGGTGGTTAGGGAGCGTGGAAAGGCATGAGAGGACACACACAAGAGAAAAGCCTTTCCAATGTTCCCATTGTGGAAAGAGTTGTACCCAGTTAGAGAGCCTGAAGGAGCATGAAAGAATACACACAGGTAAGAAGATGTACCGCTGCTCCCAGTGTGGAAAGAGATTTACCCGGTTAAGGTACCTGAAAGAGCATGAAAGAATACATACAAATACACAGGAGGAGAAGACATACCACTGCTCTTATTATGGAAAGACATTTTCCCAGTCAGAGGACCTGAAAACACATGAGAGAATAGAGAGACTGTGTTTTGACTTGTGTTTTTGACTGAGAATGTGTGTTTTTGTTTGGGCTGTCAGACTTGAAATACCTTTGTGTAATGTTAGTGCACAATTTTTTAAATAGTGATTAATCCATTGTCTGAAAGCGTTGAAAATACATACTATATACTGCTAAAATCTACAATGCCATTTTGACACGTCCACTGTGGGGCGCTGTTGAGTCATAATATCCATAACAACTAGAGGTCAAACAGGGAAATGGCTCTCATTTTTCCACCATTCATTTTTCCCATAGTGCTGTGTTTTGTTTAGGCTCACCCTGGTGTGACGTTTTGACAACCATGTAAATCTCTCTAGGACAAGGTGACTGAGGGCACACCGTGTGTTGTGAATGTATTGTAATGTTTTTAATATTGCATAACTGCCTTTATTTTGCTGGACCCCAGGAAGAGAAGCTGCTGCCTTTGGCAGGAACTAATGGCGATCCTTTATTCACGGATTTCAATAATGCTAATTAGCATCAAAGTAGAGGACATGAAAGACTACAAATAATAATAATAATGAACTTCTTCCATTAGGTATAATGGAGGCCACTAAGACTACAAATCCCTGCAGCTCCACGGATTTAGACTACAAATAATAATAATAACAAACTTCTTCCATTAAGAATGATGGAGGCCACTAAGACTACAAATCCCTGCAGCTCCACGGATTCAGACTACAAATAATAATTATAGCAAACTGCTTCCATTAAGTATGATGGATATCACTGTGTTCCTGGGGACCTTCAATGCTGCAGAAATGTTTTTGTACCCTTCCCCAGATCTGTGCCTCGACATAATCCTGTCTTGGAGCTCTACGGACAATTCCTTTGACCTCATGGCTTGGTTACATTTTACATTTACATTTAAGTCATTTAGCAGACGCTCTTATCCAGAGCGACTTACAAATTGGTGCATTCACCTTATGACATCCAGTGGAACAACCACTTTACAATAGTGCATCTAAATATTTTAAGGGGGGAGGGGGTGAGAAGGATTACTTTATCCTATCCTAGGTATTCCTTAAAGAGGTGGGGTTTCAGGTGTCTCCGGAAGGTGGTGATTGACTCCGCTGTCCTGGCGTCGTGAGGGAGTTTGTTCCACCATTGGGGAGCCAGAGCAGCGAACAGTTTTGACTGAGCTGAGCGGGAACTGTACTTCCTCAGTGGTAGGGAGGCGAGCAGGCCAGAGGTGGATGAACGCAGTGCCCTTATTTGGGTGTAGGGCCTGATCAGAGCCTGGAGGTACTGAGGTGCCGTTCCCCTCACAGCTCCGTAGGCAAGCACCATGGTCTTGTAGCGGATGCGAGCTTCAACTGGAAGCCAGTGGAGAGAGCGGAGGAGCGGGGTGATGTGAGAGAACTTGGGAAGGTTGAACACTAGACGGGCTGCGGCGTTCTGGATGAGTTGTAGGGGTTTAATGGCACAGGCAGGGAGCCCAGCCAACAGCGAGTTGCAGTAATCCAGACGGGAGATGACAAGTGCCTGGATTAGGACCTGCGCCGCTTCCTGTGTGAGGCAGGGTCGTACTCTGCGGATGTTGTAGAGCATGAACCTACAGGAACGGGCCACCGCCTTGATGTTAGTTGAGAACGACAGTTTGTTGTCCAGGATCACGCCAAGGTTCTTAGCGCTCTGGGAGGAGGACACAATGGAGTTGTCAACCGTGATGGCGAGATCATGGAACGGGCAGTCCTTCCCCGGGAGGAAGAGCAGCTCCGTCTTGCCGAAGTTCAGCTTGAGGTGGTGATCCGTCATCCACACTGATATGTCTGCCAGACATGCAGAGATGCGATTCGCCACCTGGTCATCAGAAGGGGAAAGGAGAAGATTAATTGTGTGTCGTCTGCATAGCAATGATAGGAGAGACCATGTGAGGTTATGACAGAGCCAAGTGACTTGGTGTATAGCGAGAATAGGAGAGGGCCTAGAACAGAGCCCTGGGGACACCAGTGGTGAGAGCGCGTGGTGAGGAGACAGATTCTCGCCACGCCACCTGGTAGGAGCGACCTGTCAGGTAGGACGCAATCCAAGCGTGGGCCGCGCCGGAGATGCCCAACTCGGAGAGGGTGGAGAGGAGGATCTGATGGTTCACAGTATCGAAGGCAGCCGATAGGTCTAGAAGGATGAGAGCAGAGGAGAGAGAGTTAGCTTTAGCGGTGCGGAGCGCCTCCGTGATACAGAGAAGAGCAGTCTCAGTTGAATGACTAGTCTTGAAACCTGACTGATTTGGATCAAGAAGGTCATTCTGAGAGAGATAGCGGGAGAGCTGACCAAGGACGGCACGTTCAAGAGTTTTGGAGAGAAAAGAAAGAAGGGATACTGGTCTGTAGTTGTTGACATCGGAGGGATCGAGTGTAGGTTTTTTCAGAAGGGGTGCAACTCTCGCTCTCTTGAAGACGGAAGGGACGTAGCCAGCGGTCAGGGATAAGTTGATGAGCGAGGTGAGGTAAGGGAGAAGGTCTCCGGAAATGGTCTGGAGAAGAGAGGAGGGGATAGGGTCGAGCGGGCAGGTTGTTGGGCGGCCGGCCGTCACAAGACGCGAGATTTCATCTGGAGAGAGAGGGGAGAAAGAGGTCAGAGCACAGGGTAGGGCAGTGTGAGTAGAACCAGCGGTGTTGTTTGACTTAGCAAACGAGGATCGGATGTCGTCGATCTTCTTTTCAAAATGGTTGACGAAGTCATCTGCAGAGAGGGAGGAGGGGGGGGGGGAGGAGGATTCAGGAGGGAGGAGAATGTGGCAAAGAGCTTCCTAGGGTTAGAGGCAGATGCTTGGAATTTAGAGTGGTAGAAAGTGGCTTTAGCAGCAGAGACAGAGGAGGAAAATGTAGAGAGGAGGGAGTGAAAGGATGCCAGGTCCGCAGGGAGGCGAGTTTTCCTCCATTTCCGCTCGGCCTTCCGGAGCCCTGTTCTGTGAGCTCGCATTGAGTCGTCAAGCCATGGTTACCTGTGGGACCATATTTCGACAGGTGTGTGCCTTTCCAAATCATCTCCAATCAATTGAATTTACCACAGGTGGACTCCAATCAAGTTGTAGAAACATCTCAAGGATGATCAATGGAATCTGGGTGCATCTGAGCTCAATTTCGAGTCTCATAGCAAAGGGTCTGAATACGTGCATAAATGTAAAAAAAATGGTTTTGCTTTTTCATGATGTGGTATTGTGATGTCATTATGAGGTATTGTGATGTCATTATGGGGTATTGTGTGTAGATTGATGAGGGAAAAAAATCTTCCATTTTAGAATAAGGCTGTAACGTAACAAAATGTGGAAAAAGTGAAGGGGTCTGAATACATTACGAATGCACTGTATACTCCTGGTAGACTTTTCTACCACTGGCAGAGGTTTCTACCATTGGCAGATTTGTACACAGTCATGTGACACGTGGTATAGAAAATCCAATCTTAGGAGAGTACATGGGAGGCACTATACTGTGTGTCTGTAGGTGTCTATCTGGTCAAAACCACTGATACAGGTGCCCCGCCACCCTCTGGGTGTGTATTGGGTATATGTTGTTAAATTGTTAGATATTACTGCACTGTCGGAGCTAGAAACACAAGTATTTCACAACACCCGCAATAACTTCTGCTAAACACGTGTATGTGACTAATAAAATGTGATTTTGATTTGAATTAAACATCCTATTTATCAAAGGTGCTTTTGCCTGGGGTGAAAATGACTCCAAAGGATTTTAATTTGTTAAAAGTCCATATTGATACAGAAACACTAACCCATATTTAGATTTATTAAGAACAAGTTGATTGACAAAGTCATGAAAAATTGGAAGATATGAATAAACCACATTTTGGCTATGATAAATGATATATATGCCTCTGAGGTCAAAATGATCCATGTCAGAATTATGGTTCAATGCAAATGTGTAGTGGATGTAAAGTTTGTTTTAAATTCTCACTCATTAAACACGAATAAATCAGCACATGCTTCTCTTTGAACGACGTAATATAATATTAAACTTTTATGAAATAAATGAAAAATTAAAGTTTGGTTCCTCAACTGCGTTGCCCACTCCAGTCAGCAGATGGCGATGTGCGTATAATCTCGTGGACGGGACGCTCCTTAAACAACAACAGCTAGTCAGACACCTAGGTAGCTTTTTAGCAAACATAGCTACAACATTCACACTCTTTACACTGTTTTTGGTGTATATTAGTCGCTGTGTATTAAACACACTTCTGTCGTATGCACTTTTTGGCCCATTTCATTATATATTTACGTTGTTTGTCAGCTAGCTGGTTTGCTAAATTAGCTTAGAACTAGGATAGTCGCTAATGATAGCTAGCTAACATCCCCGACCATGAGTTCACTAAGCTTCTGTCCTGATAAAGAAGAGGAGGTCTGCTGGACGGAGGAAGAAGCTCTCGTCAAAGAGGAGGAGGAAGAGGAGGCTGTTACAATACAAAAACAAGTAGAGGGTGAGGCTGTTACAGTGAAAGAAGAAGAGAAAGACGTTTCAGTGAAAGAAGAAGACTCGTTCAGAGTGAAAGAGGAGGAGGATGTTACAGTAAAAGAAGAGGATGCAGTTTTTGTAGTGAAAGAGGAGGGGAAGATGACTGTCACATTGAAGGAAGAAGAGGAAGTTGAAGATGAGTTTAACACCAGTAAGTACCGTCTCTGCAGTCGTTGAACCAATATGCAGTAAAGGGGTTCTACACTTTAATGTTGTTCTGTAGGAATGGCTGAAACTACACTGTAACGTGTAGAGTGGACCAACAACAAAACGTTAACAATTGATGAAATGCATCCAATGACAATGCCTGAAATACTGTAGTCCTCAATATCTCATATTAGATTAGCCCAAGATGTAGTCTTAGAGGGGCAATCAGCAGTTGTTACATCCATTTTGGGACTTATACATTAATGTGTGGCGTGCAGTAGCAGAGAAAACAGAAAACAGTCTATAACTTGGGTGACAGGAGTCTCTGACAATTTTGTCAAGGTGGGTTGATAGTGGAACGCCTGCGCCAGAAAGGTTAAACCTGGAGGTTCAGATTAAAAATCCTAAACTGTTTTGGCTCTGGGAGTGTGTAGTCTACAGGTGAACATGTCATTTAAAGTTAAAGTATAGAAAGACTGCCTTAAGAAGGAAGGTGAACAGAAAAGCAACACCCGAACAGGGACTTGAACCCTGGACCCTCAGATTAAAAGTCTGATGCTCTTCCAACTGAGCTATCCGGGCTCTGCATTTACTAATTTTCATACATCTAACCTGCCGGGCAGAGGCACAGACTGACGAGGGGGCATTGTCAGATGGTACATTTCCCCAGAGAACCAGGCCTCCGTTTCAAATGATACAGTCAACGAAATCTGAATTAGACATCCCCCTCCAAAGATGCAATTTGTCCAAGACCTCGTGGCGCCTTGGTTGCACTGCTGACTCCACATCAGAAGGTTGCGTGTTCAAATCACGTTGTGATCAGGGTTTTTATGTGTTTAATCTCTGCCTTCTTTACACAGCGAAGTCAATTAATCAGCACAAGTACAAATCTCGCACTCAAACAACCAAACCAATGCTGCTTTAGATGACAATTGTCTCTCACAAAAGCCTGGCTCACTGCAAATTCCTAAATCAGATGATGCTGTGTGATTTACGTCTGTCAATCAGTCTTCGAACAGGGAGTTTAAATTAGTTTTTTAAAACTTTAATTTAGCTAATTTATTTGGCACGCCTGCATTTGTGGAGTTTCTCCCATCCTTCTCTGCAGATCCTCTCTAGCTCTGTCAAGTTGGATGGGGAACATCACTGCACAGCTATTTTCAGGTCTCTCCAGAGATGTTAGATTGGGCTCAAGTCCGGGCTTTGGCTGGGCCACTCAAGGACATTCAGAGACTTGTCCCGAAGCCACTTCTGTGTTGTCTTGGTTGTGTGCTTAAGGTCGTTGTGCTGTTGGATGGTGAACTTTCACCCCCAGTCTGAGGTCCTGTGCACTCTGGAGTAGGTATTTCATCAAGGATCTCTCTGCACCTTGCTCTGTAAATATTTCCCTCGATCCTGACTAGTCTCTCAGTCCCTGCTGCTGAAAAACACCCCCACAGCATGATGCTACCATGACCATGCTCCACCGTAGGGATGGTCCCAGGTTTCCTCCAGACGTGAATCTTGGCATTCTGGCCAATCTTGTTTCTCATGGTCTGAGAGTACTTGAGGTCCCTTTTGGCAAACTCCGAGCAGGCTGTCATGTGCCTTTTACTGAGGAGTGGTTTCCATCTGGCCACTCTATCATCAAGATCTGATTGGTGGAGTGCTGCAGAGATGGTTGTCCTTCTGGAAGGTTCTCCTATCTCCATAGAGTAACTTTGGAGCTCTTAGTTGCTCTAAACTTCTTCCATTTAAGAATGATGGAGGCCATTGTGTTCCTGGGGACCTTCAATGCTGCAGACATTTTTTGGTACCCTTCCCCATATTTGTGCCTCGACACAATCCTGTCTTGGAGCTCTACGGACAATTAGTTTGACCTCAGCTTGGTTTTTGCTCCAACATGCACTGTCAACTGTGGCACCTTAGACAGGTGTGTGCCTTCCAAATAATGTCCAATCAATTGAATTTACCACAGGTGGACTCTGAACAAGTTGTAGATACATCTCAAGGATGATTAATGGAAACAGGATTCACCTGAAGTCTCATAGGGTTTGAATACTAAACAAGGTATTTGGTTTTAATTTTTAATAAATAAGCAAACATTTCTAAAAACCTGTTTCAATTTTTGGCTATTTTGTGTAGATTAATGAGGATTTATTTTAATTGTAATAATTATTAGAATACGACTACCAAAACAATGTGGAAAAGGGGAAGGGGTCTGAACTGGTTGATTCGAACCAGGGTGTCTGTAGTGATGCCACAAGCTCTGAGCTGCAGTGCCTTAAACCGCACCTAAAATATATCTTGGTCAACCAAGAGTCGTCTGTCCATTCTTCCAAACGATTGGTTGAAATGTTATAACGTGTATTTTTCCATATGTAGACACACACCATGTGTTTAATAAAATCAACTATCTAAATGGAAATTATACAAATCTAAAGGTCATTTTGTATTGTAAACATAAATAAAGCAAATAAAAACATTGCAGCCTGCAGTTAAATATCCCGTTAAAAATAAATGTCCTTTATAAATCACATTATTGGATGCACATGGCCTGTCTACAACCAACTTGAAACATTGTATCAACTGGGTCTCCAAAACTAGCAATAGCAAGCTTGCAACATTGTATAAAATATTCTGGGCCCTCAAGTTTCCCGCACCAGTGAGTTTTGTACAGACACAGCTGTCGGCTATTTGTGCAAAGAATAAAAAGTAATCAGGGATTTTATGACATTTCCACTGGATCAGAGCATTTCCTTTTCAATGCCGAGTGGTTATCGAGAGTTGGAAATATTTTTCAAATACTTTGAGCAACTATTGTCATTCGTAATTGATTCTAATAGGACTTCGTTTACTTGCTGTTTGAGGTGAAGAACAAATTACTTTGAGAAATCCTAAATAATTTCAGTTTGCTCAATGGTTTTAACCGAGAGTCACCTTAACTTTATAGACAATGCCCAAATGGATACTGTCATTAACGCGGTTCTTCAATAATTACACATCATTCTTAATACTGTAGCTGTTCAGTTAGTCACATGTTCAACTATCCTCAGCTGATCCAGGAAATCATTTTCTGAATGACAAACATCACGACATGCAACAACAACCGAAGTGTTTCTTAATTTATTACTCTGGTAAAGACAGTTATGCCGTGCTCCGCGTTGGATCCAACATCCCTAACAAATTGATGTTTATAATGTGTTATTGTCTGCTTGATTTACAGTAGGGTCTCGTTAGTCTGTTTGGACACATAAGATACTTATCTCATAATGTGTAGAGAACTGTTCCTTGATGGACAGGCTATTAGACAACACACAGCTATTTTCCTTAATTCATGATATTTAGAATGACAACACATTACAGAGTAGCCTAGTGGGATTATTCACAAAATTCTCTGGTGATCAAGTATTGAAATGTCATGACAAACATTTTAGTTTCCATATTTCACCAGAAATATTAACTGATTTATAGTCTGAGGTCTATGTTATTGTTAGGTGAAGTTATGGGTCCTACAGTAGGTCTATGTTGTTGTTAGGTGAAGTTATGGGTCCTACAGTAGGTCTATGTTGTTGTTAGGTGAAGTTATGGGCCAATTTGCGTACACTTAGTTTACAAACGCTCATTGACAGACTCGTAGCAAAGCTAGCCAACGAGCATTTTACTGGTGGAAGTGTTTTCTTGAGTATAAAGCAGTTGATTTGCGACAACATATTATATAAAGCAGGACATTCAAAGGAGCCTAACAATTATAATCCAAAGTAGTGTGAAATATAAGCAACCTGGAAATGAAGACTATTCTTGCTGTCAGCCTATGAGAAATCCCCTGAGTTTCCCCCACGGTGGTGAATTAGTGAATAGACACAGAGCTTAATGTGAGTTTCCTTGAGTAGCACTCCTGATCTTGCACTGTAATATTCAGAATACCTTGTGAAAAACCAAAATCTTTGCTCTCCATTTTTGCTCCAGGCAGATATACTACATTCATAACTAGTGGTTTCCTCATTACCAGATATACTACATCCATAACTAGTGGTTTCCTCATTACCAGATATACTACATCCATAACTAGTGGTTTCCTCATTACCAGATATACTACATCCATAACTAGTGGTTTCCTCACTAGCAGATATACTACATCCATAACTAGTGGTTTCCTCATTTGCAGATATACTACATCCATAACTAGTGGTTTCCTCATTACCAGATATACTACATCCATAACTAGTGGTTTCCTCATTACCAGATATACTACATCCATAACTAGTGGTTTCCTCTTTATCCGATATACAACATCCATAACTAGTGGTTTCCTCATTAGCAGATATACTACATTTATAACTAGTGGTTTCCTCATTACCAAATATACTACATCCATAACTAGTGGTTTCCTCATTTGCAGATATAATACATCCATAACTAGTGGTTTCCTCATTAGCAGATATACTACATCCATAACTAGTGGTTTCCTCATTACCAAATATACTACATCCATAACTAGTGGTTTCCTCATTTGCAGATATAATACATCCATAACTAGTGGTTTCCTCATTTGCAGATATACTACATCCATAACTAGTGGTTTCCTCATTTGCAGATATAATACATCCATAACTAGTGGTTTCCTCATTACCAAATATACTACATCCATAACTAGTGGTTTCCTCATTTGCAGATATAATACATCCATAACTAGTGGTTTCCTCATTAGCAGATATATTACATTTATAACTAGTGGTTTCCTCATTACCAAATATACTACATCCATAACTAGTGGTTTCCTCATTTGCAGATATAATACATCCATAACTAGTGGTTTCCTCATTACCAGATATACTACATCCATAACTAGTGGTTTCCTCATTAGCATGGAGGAGTTTATACAACCAGATACAATGCTTTGCGGAAGTATTCACTCCCTTGGCATTTTTCCTATTTTGTTGCATTATAAACTGTAATTTAAATAGATTTTTAGTTGGATTTCATTTAAAAAATGAAAAAGTGGTGCGTGCGTATGTATTCACCCCCTTTGCTATGAAGCCCCTAAATAATATCTGGTGCAACCAATTATTTTCAGAAGTCACATAATTAGTTAAATAAAGTTCACCTGTGTGCAATCTAAGTGTCACATAATCTCAGTATATATACACCTGTTCTGAAAGGGCCCAGTCTGCAACACCACTTTGCAAGGGGCACTACCAAACAAGTATCACCATGAAGACCAAGGAGCTCTCCAAACTGGTCAGGGACAAAGTTGTGGAGAAGTACAGATCAGGGTTGGGTTATAAAAAAATGTCAGAAACTTCCCACGGAGCACCATTCAATTCATTATTAAAAAATGGAAAGAATATGGCACCAAAACAAACTTGCCAAGAGAGGGCCACCCACCAAAACCCACGGACGGCAAGGAGGGCATTGATCAGAAAGGCAACAAAGAGACCAGAGATAACCCTGAAGGAGCTGCAAAGCTCCATAGCGGAGATTGGAGTATCTGTCCTTAGGACCACTTTAAGCCGTACACTCCACAGAGCTGGTCTTTACGGAAGAGTTGCCAAACAAAGCCCCTGCTCAAAGAAAAAAATAAGCAAACACGTTTGTTGTTCGCCAAAAGGCACGTGGGAGACTACCAAAACATATGGAAGAAGCTACTCTGGTCAGATGAGACTAAAATTTAGCTTTTTGGCCATAAAGGAAAATGCTATGTCTGGCGCAAACCCAACACTTCACCTCACCCCCAGAACACCATCCCCACAGTGAAGCATGGTGGTAGAAGCATCATGCTGTGGGGATGTTTTTCATCTGCAGGTACTGGGAAACTGGTCAGAATTGAATGAATGATGGGTGGCGCTAAATAAAGGGAAATTCTTGAGGGAAACCCGTTTCAGTCTTCCAGAGATTTGAGACTGGGATGAAGGTTCACCTTCCAGCAGGACAATGACCCTAAGCATACTGCTAAAGCAACACTTGTGTGGTTTAACGTCATTGGGATAGGGGGCAGTATTTTCACCTCCGGATGGAAAGCGTGTCCAAAGTAAACTGCCTGCAACTCAGGCCCAGAACCTACGAATAGCATATTATGCTTTCGCCGTAAAGCCTTTTTGAAATCTGACATGCTGGCTGGATTCACAACAAGTGTAGCTTTAATTTGGTGTATTTTATGTGTGATATCAATAAGTTTAATTTTTGTAGTAATTTATTTGAATTTGGCGCTCTGCATTTTCAATGGATGTTTGCCGTTTCCGCCCCACCTATCCCAGAGAGATTAAGGGGAAACATTTAAATGTCTTGGAATGGCCTAGTCAAAGCCCAGACCTCAATCTAAATGAGAATCTGTGGTATGACTTAAAGATTGCTGTACACCAGCTGATCCCATCTAACTTGAAGGAGCTGGAGCAGTTTTGCCTTGAGGAATGGGCAAAAATCCCAGTGGCTAGATGTGCCAAGCTTATAGAGACACATCCCAAGAGACTTGCAGATGTAATTGCTGCAAAAGGTGGCTTTACAAAGTATTGACTTTGGGGGGGTGAATAGTTATGTTTTTTTTCTTATTGTTTTTCAGAATAAAACATATTTTGCATCTTCAAAGTGGTAGGCATGTTGTGTAAATCAAATGATACAAATCCCCCAAAATGTAATTTTAATTCCAGGGTGTAAGGCAACAAAATTGGAAAAATGCCACGGGGGGTGAATACTTTTGCAAGCCACTGTATACTACATCCATAACTAGTGGTTTCCTCATTCTCATTTCTCATTTCCTCATTCTGCATCTAAATTGTGTGTGGCAATTTTAGCAAACACAGAAAGGGGCCTATATTGGTGACCAAAAGTTGCCTGGCACACTGCTTAGGGGTTCAGCAACTGTAATAACCTTTTTCTAGTCTAAAATCATCGATGTAACTACTAATGTGAAAAAAAATACAAAATATTGTTGCTCACTTGACTGCCGTAAGACAAATGTAACATTCATTACAGACGTCAATTGTTTACAACATCATGGCTACACTGTTGGCATCACCTTTTATAGTGGATTTCTGCTGTTGTAGGCCTTTAACCATCTGTCGGACTTTGTTCACACAGGAGAGAGAAGTGACTATCGAGGATCTTCTGGGGAGCCTCAACAACCTCATGATGCTGACGAGGCAAAGAAAAGTCTCTCCAGATCAAAACACCTCAAGAAACACCAGCAGAGACCCACAAGGAAGAAAACTCATCGCTGCTCTGACTGTGGGGAGAGTTTTGTTTCTTCAGGACATTTAAAATCACACCAGAGAACACACATGGGAGTAAAACCTTATAGCTGTGCTCAATGTGGGAAGAGATGCACTCAGTCAACAGACCTTAAAAAACATGAGAGAATACATACAGGAGAGAAACCTTATAGCTGCTCTGACTGTGGAAAGAGTTTTGTTTTTTCAGGGCAGTTAAAATCGCACCAGAGAACACACACTGGAGAGAAACCTTATAGCTGTGCTCAATGTGGGAAAAGATTCACTCAGTCAACAGACCTTAAAAAACATGAGAGAATACATACAGGAGAGAAATCTTATAGCTGCTCTGACTGTGGACAGAGTTTTGCTTATTCAGGACAGTTAAGATTACACCAGAGAGCACACACGGGAGAGAATCCTTATAGGTGCGCTCAATGTGGAAGGAGTTTTACTCAGTCAAGCAGCTTGATAGTACACCAGAGAACACACACCGGGGAGAAACCTCATAGCTGTGATCAATGTGGGAAGCGTTTTGTTACATCTAGCACTCTGACTACACACCAGAGAACACACACGGGAGAGAAACCTTATAGCTGTAATCAATGTGGGAAGAGTTTTTCTCAGCCAAACGGCCTGATAGTTCACCAACGAGTACACACAGGAGAGAAACCTCATAGCTGTGATCAATGTGACAAGAGATACTCTGATAAAAGATCTCTGATCAAACATGGGAAAATACATACATGAAGGAGTTGTTTCATGATATCAATGAATTAATGTCACATATGTAGAATGTAAATTTAAATGCATCACTCCCAGATGTAGCTGACTGTCTTCTGCAGGTTGTCCTCTAATCAGTGAGGTAGAATATATCTCTCATTTCCATGTTTTTTAAAAGTTGTGTTAGTTTCAATAGCACATACAACCGGATTTCCCCCCTAATTGATATCAGTGATTTATTGTGACTTATGCAGCCAACTGACAATTTTTTGGTACAATTATATTAACATTGTTGCCCTGACTTTAGAATATCAGGTTCATGTATCAGGTTCATTCTTAGACGTGCCAACCCAAATGTACAAGAGCATGACATTGGGGACTGGGCCCCGATCCAACAACATGTCTATCGAGTGAACCCTGAAAAGAGAGAGAAGCTCTGCAGTTAGGTGGAAAGTTACTGCGGATATTGCAGGAGTTTCCTCTTGAAATCATACATGTTCGTGGTAAGGACAACTCGATTGCTGATCGTCTCAAGGGTGGGCAGTCAAAAATATTTGTATTTTATGTTCCAAGGGGACAAGATTTCTGGAAGCTAGTGGTGAAAAAATTATAGTTTTTTCTTGTTTTTAATTGTTGGCAGCCAGTAGACACCATGTTTATATTGATGAAGCATTGTTGTTGATTTGTGAAATGGAAGTTGTTTTCTGTTGGTGGTGAGCAAACTTGTCCAACAGAAATATAGGATATATTTGTTCTCTTAAATTGTTCTCTTTTTCCATTTATGTTTTGAGGTTGGACGTCAGTACGTAGGAATGGGGGATACATAGTCTGTTGTACAACTGAAATGTGTCTTCGGTGCACTGATTGGTGTCACCTTGTTAGTCAGTATTACCTTGTTAGTCAGTGTTACACCTGTGCTGGCTTGTCCACCTCTTTAGTGGGAAGGTGTTTCACCTGAGCTGGTCCAGGTTCTATTTAAGAGTGTCTGGCCCAGTGCTCCAGTTGTCTTGATAGATGTGGAGAGTCAACACCTTTAGTTGCTCCACCTTTTTCTATTAAAGATGTTTTTAATTTCAGGTTGAAGCTTCTTTCTGAAGAGAGCTTATTTTTTTTAAATGAATCAATACAAGCAAACAAGATCGTTTCCGGGGATTGGTATGGCAAATACCTTACGATTTGCCTGGACTGAAAAGGAGATGGAGCCGTGGAGTAGAGACATTTGGAAGGACCATTTTGATGGGATGCCTCAGGATAGAGGTGAAGGAAGTGCTCTGCCTTCAAGGGAACCCGAATGAGAAGGCTTTCGATGTGACGTTTCACAAAGAAGAAAAACATGACGAAGTAATGAAGATGGCAAAGGAAGCGGAGAAAACGGGACCCCTGTGCCATTATGCGGTGACCAGCCTGGCGAAGAACAACGTCAGGGTGGTCACCGTAACCATGTACAATCCGCATGTGAAAGATGAAGAGGTGAGGGCCTTTCTGGGGAGGTACATGGACAATGTCTCCTCAGCGAGGTACCTCAGGGACTCTCTGGGTTTCTGGAACGGAAAGAGAGGTTTCCAGGCGTTACTCAGGGAGTCCCCGAAGAGTGTGGATGGCTACCTCCATCCTCCGGCGATGTTCTCCCTGGGGGCTGACAGGGGAACACTATACTATGCACGTCAGCCCCCGTTCTGCAGGCGTTGTATGGCCTATGGCCATATCCTGGACTCGTGCAGCGCCAAGAGGTGTCGATTTTGTGGGTCGGAAGAGCACGAGGCCAAAGAATGTGACGAGCCCAAGGCTTGCCACGGGTGTGGCTCAAGAGCACACCTGTGGCGTGAATTCCCGGCTCGTCACAGGTCATATGCGTCTGCAGCTGGGGGGGGAGCGGGGGATGGGGGGAGGAAAGAGAGGACGCATGTGGATTGTACGGATGGCACAGGGGAAAGGACGGAGAAGGACGAAGAAGGGAAGAAGAGGCGAAAAGAAAGAGAGAAGATGGAAAGAAGGAAAAAGAAGGAGAGATTAAAAAGAAGGTGGAAGAACGTGGAGGAGCAGAGAAGAGGGAGAAGGGGACAGTGGTACGAGAAGGAGTGGAAGAGGGAACGGGGACAGTGACGAGGGAGGAGTGGAGGTGGGAGGGAGGGGAGGGGGTGGGAGGGGGAGATGGGGGGAAGGAGTGGGGGACAGCCTGCCAGGCTTCCTCGAGGTCAAAATGAGGGATTTGGTGGAGGAGTTAGCGGGGATGGGACGTTGTGTCTCCCCGCTACCTCCTTCACCAAAGAAGAAAGGGATGAAGAGGGGGAGCTTGGCAGGAAGTGAGAGGGAGGGGGGGAGGACCCAACACACTGCCTGGGTCATGGGTTGGGATGGAGGACGGGGGGGCGTCAGGAGAGGAGAGGACGTCCCCACCGGTGGAGATGGACCAGGGGAGCATCGGGTGAGTCTCCTGTTTTTTCTTTGGTTTTGGGGGTTTTATTTGTTGTAAATAATTAAATGAATAGTTCTGTTTCTTTTTTAGTCTAAATGTTAGGGGGTTAAGGGATAATGTTAAAAGGAGGGCGGTTTTTTGTTATTTAGAGGGTGTGGGGTTTGATTTCTGTTTTTTACAGGAGGTTCACCTGAGGGATGGTGGGGATGTGTGTAGATTTAGGAGGGAGTGGGATAAGGGGGAATCTTTTTGGGGCATAGGAGGGGTGCACTCAACAGGAGTAGGGATTCTGTGTGGGAATAGAGAGGTTAAGGTAGAGAGCACTTTGTTAAAATGCAGGGTAGAGTATTGGGGATAGATGTCAAGTATAGAGAAGCTAGATATAGGTTAATTGGGGTGTAGACAGGAGGGAGATGGTGGACTGTCTGGCGCCCCTGTGTGTTACAAACAGGCACTTGGTGATAGGAGGGGATTTTAATATAGATTTAGGGGTAGGTGGTGATAGCAGTGCAGGTGCCATCTCTGGGCTAATGGCTTGCCATGGTCTGGTTGATGGTGGCCTGCACACTACTCCGGCAATGGTCAGTCCTACATGGCGCAACTCCAGAGGGGTTGTGCGGAGGCTCGACTACATTTTTGTACCCAGGTCTTTGGGTCAGTTGTTTGGGCGGCTGGTGCCTGTTTTCTTCACGGATCACGACGGGGTGTTCCTGCAGGTAGGGTCGCCAGTCTGCCTCTTCGGTAGGGGGAACTGGAAGTTAGATCGGGATATACTGGAGGAGCAGGCTTTCGTTGACGCATTTTTTTGTTTCTTTCGGAGGCTTGGCGGCCTCCGGTCCATGTGCGAGGGGGTGTTAGAGTGGTGGGATTTAGTTAAGGTGAGGATTAGGGTTTTTATAATAGGATATTGTAGAAAGAAAAAAAGGGAGGAAAGGAAGGAGGTGGATCGTATCCAAAGGTTAATTGAACTCGAGTACGAGGCAGGCAACCTCGGCGGGTCGATTGACTGGGAGAGATCCGCAACCCTAAAGGCGCAGCTCAGGGAGCTGCAGGAGCAGAAGGCTCGAGCTTTCCTGGAGCGTGCGCATAGTGGCTTTCTAGAACATAATGAGACTTGTTCCGCTGTGTTCTTTAAGTCGGTTAGGGCCAGGCAGAGTAGGAAGGTAATGCATGGAGTTAGGGAAGAAAATGGTAGTATAGTAAGTAAACCAGAGGAAATTGTCAGGGTGACAACTGATCATTTCCAAGGTTTATTTAAGGAAAGGGAAATAGATGTAGAGCAGGGAAACATGTTTTTAGAACACTTGTCCCGGCGGTTGCCAGAGGACATTAGAGATGTGATGGAGGCCCAGATCTCACTAGAAGAGGTTGAGAGCGCTCTTAGGAGGATGGGAAAAGGGAAGGTGCCTGGGATGGATGGGCTGCCGGCTGAGTTTTACCTCAGGTTTTGGGGTATACTTGGACCAGTGGTTCTCGAAGTCTTGAAGGCCATCCTTGAGACGGAGGTCCCGGGGGGATCAATGGCTGTTGGTGTGCTGTCACTTCTTTATAAGAAGGGGGAAGCAACTGACCTTGGCAACATGCGGCCATTGACCATGCTGTGCGTAGATTACAAGATTCTTGCAAAGGTTTTAGCAGACCGGTTGTGCACAGCCCTTCCCTACGTCGTCCACGAGGATCAGACGTGCGGGGTAGAGGGCCGCTCTATAAGATGGAATCTACAGTTGATCAGGGATTCCATCGCTTGGGTTGAAGATAGAGGGCTGCCTTTAATGGTAGCAGCGCTAGATCAGGCGAAAGCTTTTGATCGCGTGAATAGATATTTTCTATTCAGGGTGTTAGGTAGATTAGGATTTGGGGAGAAGTTTATAGGATGGATTCGTACATTATATGTCGGAGCGGGGTGTCGAGTTAGTGTAAATAGTCACTTAGGTGACGTTTTTGACCTCTCGTCTGGGGTCAGGCAGGGATGCCCACTCTCGGCTCTCCTCTTTGTTCTGTACATGGAGCCTCTGGGGGCTGCCATTAGGGCAGACACAGGGGTGGAAGGCTTGTTGATCCCTGGAAGTGGTGGGCTGCGTGTTAAGATGACGCAGTACGCCGACGACACTTCCTTGCTGTTGTGCAAGGACTCGTGCCTGACAAAGTCCCTTGCCATCTTTGGGGATTTCACCCGAGCGTCGGGAGCAGTTCTGAACCATGCAAAGTTTTTCGGAAGATGGCGCGGTAGAACGGATGTGCCTGGGGGGGGGTTATCTCTCTGTGAAGGGGCCCTGAGGATTCTCGGGGTTCATTTTGAGACCTCCGGCTCAGCGACGCTAAACTGGAACATGCGTATCGCAGTGGTACAGAGGAAGCTAGCAATGTGGAAGGCTAGGTATTTGTCTTTTATGGGCAAAGTCCTGGTCCTAAAGGTGAACGTGTTGCCCTCTCTTTTGTATTTGGCGTACATCTACCCATTGCCGGCTTGTCTGAGGAGGCCTCTAGTGAGGCTTGTGTTTCAGTTTATGTGGAGTGGCAGGTGCGAGTGGGTCGCCAGGGCACGCATGATCTGTCCCATCGGGGAGGGAGGTAGGGGGGGTACCACATTTCCCCCTCAAGCTGGACTTTTGTTTCTTTCTTGTTAGCGGAGCTTGCTCAGCTAGTGATACACCCGTCCGGTTACCTCCTGTGGGTGTTTTTCTCGTATCAGGCGAGAAGCATAATGGTGTGGTCTAACATGGGTCTTCGGGCGGAACAGCTGCCGTGGCACTTTGGTCATGCGGCCAAGTGGCTGCGTGCGCACCCTGAGGTTGAAGTTGCCCGAGTAGGTTTAGATCACAGGCACCTGTACGAGGAGGTCAGAAAGGCAGGGAGTCCTGCGCCCGTAGCGGGCATCTCGTCAGTGGTCTGGGAGGGAGTGCAGGCGCGGGGCCTGAATTGGTTGAGCCTCCACAAGTGCTTGCCGGTACGTTCCATCTTGTACCGGTATAGTTTGGTGCAGTCCCCCACCTGTCCAAGATCCTCTTGTGGCAGGGAGGAGACTGTGCGCCATGTCTTTTGGGACTGTGCCTTTGCCGGAGTAGTATGGGCTAGGGCACGGGTGTTGTTAGGTTTGGTAAAGGGGGATTTTGTATTGACGTGGGCCAGGTTAGAGAGGGGTGTAGGGAGAGCGAGAGGGACGGACAGGGACAGGTTTCTGCTCTGGCTTCTCATGAGTCTCTTTAAAAGGGGACTGTGGGAAGCCAGGCAGAATTTAGTCAAGACAGGAAGAGATTGGGGGGTGGAAGGGATAGTGAGGAGGGTGGAAGGTGATTTGAGGGGGAGGATGAAGAGGGAGGAGAGGAAGTGGGGGCAGCATGCGGCACGGGAGAGGTGGAAGGGGGGATTAGGGCTGGGAGTGTTAGAGTGAGATTTGTAAAGGGATAGATTAGGGAAGGGGAGATAGGGAAAGGGTTAGGTATGACGGGGAGGGACGATGCTCCCCTGAGGTTTTTTTTGTTTGATGTTTTTGTAAATAGAATTAAGAATGAATGAGAATTATGATTTTGTAAAGTATTAATGGTATAGATGGTAATACATTTATTTTAACCACCTGTTTGGTTTTCTTCCTGTCTTTTAGCTTTGGTGTGGGTTTTTTTTTGGCTCTTCTTGGGCAGATGTAGTGGGTCTCATGGTGGGTGTCTTTTAGGTCCCAGTTGTTGTTACAAGTCAACTTCCAGTGGACACCCCATAGTGCCTTTCAAAACCCCACCTGTTTAGTTTTGGTTGTTGTCAATTACTCTTTGTTCCCTCTTCTATGTAAGGGACATTTGGTTTTCCTGTTGGGGAAGGTAACAACAAACAATGGAGTAGAACAAGCTTCTATTTTGGGTTGGATGTATCCAATTCTTAATATTTTAATCATTGTCTTTTCCTTAGAATGTTCATTAGTCTTTCAGTTGTTTCTCATGCTTTTTTTATCCTTGTTTGTTTTGTATTAAATATTTGTTAATTTTGGTTTGCTTTTTCCTGTGAAGCCATTGTGTTGCATCCATGTCTGAAATGTGCTGTATAAATAAAGTTTGCTTTGATTTGAACATATTGTTGTTTCGGTTTTCTTCCGTCGAAGGAAGGTCGGACCAAAATGCAGCGTGGTTAGTTCGATACATCTTTAATGAAGAAAAAACACGAACAATACAAAAACAACAAATGGAATGTGAAAACCTATACGGTGACAACTAACACAGAGACAGGAACAATCACCCACGAAATACTCAAAGAATATGGCTGCCTAAATATGGTTCCCAATCAGAGACAACGAATAATCACCTGACTCTGATTGAGAACCGCCTCAGACAGCCATAGACTATGCTAGACACCCCACAAAACCCCATGACAAACACGCACCACAATAACCCATGTCACACCCTGGCCTGACCAAATAAATGAAGACAAACATACTATACTTCGACCAGGGCATGACAATTGTAAAACAAATGAACACATTTACTGACTCCTCGAACCAATATGTGCAAAAGCAACCCATGATCCATCTTAGTATGAAAAACGGTATCTTCCACTATGTCAGAATAGTGCATGTTATGTATGTTTAGTATCACCTTTCAACCAACCCAGTGCATTAGTTCATAATGAAACATTTTTAAATCAACAATATGTCAAAGGATTCAACTCCAGAGAAGTGAAACAAACAAATGGATCAAACAGATCAATCCCACTTTCCCAGCCTGCTGAAGGCGTGGCGGAGTGGTAAACACCACCCCCGGCTCTACCAGGGGCTTGAGGTGGTCTCCCACAGCTCTGCTTATGTCATGTTCTGTGGCCTTGCTGTTCCATTTCTTGACTGCCCCTGCAACACAGAAACACATTTAGTCATATTCTATAAAATACTCAAAGTAATGGGTATGGAGCATTATGGCCTCAGTTACACCTGGCACCTAAATGTGACTTGTGTCACCTGATCACTCCAAGCTGCATTAGGTTCAGATCTACAAGGATGGGCCTTTGACAGTCTGGATGCAGTCAGGCCACTGAATATAAATTTTCAATATAAAGAGATGGGTGAATGAGTGGGGGAAAGTACATTTGACACAAATTACCTTCATAATATCAAAGAACAAATGTGTGTCTGAGGGGAAAGTAACTTTCATAGAGCCAAAAGGGGTGAGAAATTACACCAATATCAGTGGACAATTTGCACTAATGTAAATAAACATAGATGATGGAACATATTCTCGTTTGCTTACATGATGAACCACTAATGGGACATAAATATTTACCATCTAAACCACATGTGACCTCACCTCTCTGGCTGTAGAAGTGTTCTTCCTAACCAGTGCCTCAAATGTTCTCTGACTGAGCTCCACCCTCACTGGGTCTTCAGAGGAGAGGAAGGCTGAGGAGGGATGGAAGGATGAATGGATCAGGCAGTCAAAGTGTAGAGCTGCTGTCTATGCTGGCTGACAAAATCACTATCTTAGTAGTTCATTAAAGGAAATAAGGCTTTATGACTGCTGAATACCAACTATCAATCACTTATATCTATCTGAAATTACATGATCTATCATTGGGATGTCTCTAGTAGGTTGAAATTGACATTTCAAATGGTTAAGGTAGGGGTTAAGGTTAGGGTTTTGGGTAGAGATGTCCCAAGGATCCCAGATAGCATTGACCATCATGCATTCTTCTGTCTCTTTCACATAGCAGGTGTAAAATAAACAGACAAGACAAGTCGGCACAAAATGGATTATGGTCATTGTAGTTCATTATGTTTTATACGCTAAACTAAGAAGAACATTGACCTGTTGGAAACTACAACTCCCTACTCCATCACACAGTTTAGTCTGGATCTGATTTATCTCTAGAGAAACTACAACTCTACTCCATCACAGTTCAGGCTGGGTTTGATTTATCTCTAGACTCGCTCTAGACACACCCATTAGGCAGACAGGCCAAAGGAGCTTGCTTACCCCAATTCGGGGAACCGTTGATCTACTTCAGAGGAACTGTGTCTACAGTGATTTCCTGTTGTTTTGACACCTCACTAGAAGACTAGAATAACTAGCTGTTGCTACAGAACGAGACGACCAATTCACATTTAGTCATTTAGTCTGTGTCTCGTTCTCCACACACGGACACATACCAAGATCACGTGTTTTCTATATGCACAAGATGGTTTGACTATATAAGGCTTCAGAACTCCTTGTGTCATCGAGCTCTCGGCCTTCCACCTCAGAGTGTAGGGCTGACTAGCTACATTATTGCAATTCTTATCAAATAAAGGTTGATTGTTTGAAGAAATTACAAAATCTCTCCTAATTGGTTAGAATTTCCACCACAATGTGCAGTAAGGCTTTTTCAATACCAACAATGTTAGACCAGACTCATAGTACAGAATGAATGACTGACTGCCCGGTTCAACGTCCGTTCACCGTCTCACCTCATTCTGCCCAGTTCAACGTCAGTTCACCGTCTCACCTCATACTGTATTGGAGCAGCAGCAGCTGACTGCCCGGTTCAACATCAGTTCACCGTCTCACCTCATACTGTATTGGAGCAGCAGCAGCTGACTGCCCGGTTCAACGTCAGTTCACTGTCTCTCCTCATACTGTATTGGAGCAGCAGCAGCTGACTGCCCGGTTCAACATCAGTTCACCGTCTCACCTCATACTGTATTGGAGCAGCAGCAGCTGACTGCCCGGTTCAACATCAGTTCACCGTCTCACCTCATACTGTATTGACTGCCCAGTTCAACATCAGTTCACCGTCTCACCTCACACTATATTAGAGCAGCAGCAGCTGACTGCCCGGTTCAACGTCAGTTCACCGTCTCACCTCATACTGTATTGGAGCAGCAGCAGCTGACTGCCCGGTTCAACATCAGTTCACCGTCTCACCTCATACTGTATTGGAACAGCAGCAGCTGACTTGATCGTTGATGCTGATCAGCATGTTTTGAATCAGAGAGTAAATAGAGCCGACTACACTCTCAAAATGAAGGGTTCAACTGGAGTTGTTCTCAAATCCCCTAAGAACCGTAGGGTTCTTGGTCAATGAAACTTATTCGCAATTTACAACTGAAAATGATGGTGACAAGTTTGGATGTGACAACAGTTAAAAAGGTTAAGTTGGGTTGATGTTTGGCTCTGAATATGTCTCGAAATAATTCATTATTATAATATAACATACTAATAATGAATAACGAAGACAATGGTGGTTTTCTGTGAATATCTTCCATAACGTTACTATAGTCAATTACCTTAAATATTAGAAAGCCGGGTTTGACCGTCGGCGTTGTATGAGCTACAGTACAGTACCGTTATCTAGCTAGATACGGTTATGTTCTAACTAGAAACAACTAGGTTTGGATTATTTCCCTCAAATATATTCTTTCCCATATATTGTATATCGTTTCCATAAAGCCAACATGGCTTTATACTCATTAATGTAAGTTTCCAGTCTTGAGCAGTTCTCACTTTTGTGATAATGAACTAGCTAACGTTAACTAACTAACTAACTAACTAACTAACTAACTAACTAACTAACTAAGGACGGTGACTTGTCCAGACGAGATGTTACAACGAACTGAATCGTCAATGAAGGTCTCCCTCTTTATATAGCCTGCAACAGCATGCAATACTATTAACTCACAAGGGGGCATAACGTTACATGGACAATACTATCCCATTTGGAAACGTTACATGTACAATACTATCCCATTTTGGAAACATTACATGTACAATACTGTCCCATTTTGGAAACGTAACATGGACAATACTATCCCATTTTGGAAACGTTACATGTACAATACTGAAAGATTAGTGGAATCTGTGTGGGTTGCTGGACATGTAGGATGACTGACAGTGAAGGTGAACAGGTGGTCACGTGTCAGGTGACAGAGGAATGTATGAGACTGAGGCAGGAATTCCTTTAACCATAAAGTGGTATATTTACTGGTAGTCTGTGCTGCATCACAAAGGAAACAAATAACATGTATACAATCAAATTCATAATCAAAGATCAAATCATAGCAGTCATTATTAACAATTCACATTACACAATATGTTTGAAGCGTGCGCTCCAAGCCGCGCTCCGCGGTGATAACTATAAACAATAACTGAATGGCCCACTCTCCCGATCACCACAGATCATTCTGATGAAAGGTAAGAGTCGGTGGACTTACGTGGATTCATGGATGCACAGAACTTCTGGATCAGATGGATTTAGGGAAGAGAAAGCAGCGAGATCAGGCGATGGCAATTTCCTCATTTTATAGAGTTGAGATCTGTAGGACATTTTTCCACCTGACCTAATTAAAGCGCCCCTGGCCCAGCTGAGTAAATGGCAATTAATTAAAGGAGTATTCCACCAACTCCATGGGCCTTTTCTACAGCCACCCCGGAAATTTGTTAATTTCCACATTCCTCAAAAAGGCTCATTGCTCCCCATCCTCTGTCATCTCAGGGAGAGGAATCAGTCGGGCAACTGGCCGGATATATGTCCGGTTCTTCACCTGGATTTCCACTGATCTAACACGACCATCGGTCCCAGGCATGGTCTTAGTTATACGGCCCACCGGCCAGGAGGCTCGAGGCAGCTGAGGGTCCACCATCATTACTACTTGGCCAGTTTCCAGGCTGGCCATTTATCTCCGCCATTTCCCTCTGTGCTGTAGACTTGGTAGGTAATCCCGAATGAATCGGGCCCAAAAATGGTCAGCTAAGATTTGGCTGTGTCGCCACCGGCGTCTGCCTACGAGGTTGGTAATCAGCATACATGGCTTGAGGAAGTGACGCATCTCGGCGTCCCATCAAGAGCATATTCGGTGTAACCGGATCGGGGTCAGCGATGTCTGCAGAGATATCCCAAGGGTTTGGAGTTCAGAATCCCTTCCACCTCTATCAGGACAGTCCTCAAGACCGTTTCAGTGACAGTTTGGTCCCCTAGTACGACTCGTAAGGCCGTCTTTACAGATTTGATCTCTCGCTCCCATGTTCCTCCAAAATGAGGAGCGCCTGGAGGGTTAAATTTGAATGAGATTTGTTGGTCCATCAGCTGATCCTGGAGGCTGGGTTCCACGGCTTGGAAGGCTTCCTCCAACCTGGCTTCTCCTGCCTTGAAGTTCGTACCTCTGTCAGCCAGGATCTCGTAGGGTTTCCCCCGTCGGGAGATAAACCGCCGTAGGGCCATGAGGAAGGCTTCCGTATCCAAACTCTCCAGTAGGTCCAGGTGGACACATCTGGTTGTCATACACTTGAATAGAATGCCCCAGCGCTTTTCCACACGACGACCTAACTTGATCATCAAGGGGCCGAAGCAATCTACTCCTGTTGACCAGAAGGGTGGTTTAAGGAGGTGCAAGCGAGCAGGGGGTAAATCTGCCATTTTGGGCACCGTAGCTCCGGCCCGCCATCTCTGACATTCTACGCAGGCGTATTGGTGCTTACGAATGGCTCCTCGTCCTCCAATTATCCAGTACTTCCGCCTCATCTCCCCATAGACCCTCTCTGGCCCTGGGTGGAGAAGCCGCTCATCATAACTCTTGATGAGGAGCCTGGTAAGAGGGTGTCTGGAGTCGAGGATAATTGGGTGGATAGCATCTGGGTCCAAAACCTCCGCTTGGCGCAGCCTCCTCCGACTCTGATCACTCCAAGGATTGGATCATATTCTGGGGCAAGAGAGAGAAGACGGCTGCCCTTAGCCACTTCCCTACCGGCTTTCAGAGCTTTTAACTCCTCAGGGAAGCTAACTGCTTGTGCTTGCTGGAGGAGTAGTGTCTCTGCCGCGAGGGAGGTAGGTATAGAAGCCACCCCATCTGAGGTCTGGTTTGTGGCTGTGATCAGATCCGGCAGTGTTTGGGATTGTGTTAGGTCAGGGAGAGCCGTTGTTGTTTCCGTAGAAATGCTGTAGCATTGGGCAGACTTCCTTAACTCATGAGCTTCAGTCGGTCGCGGAGGGGCCGCACGCCTGGGGGCTGTCGGCCACTCGTTCTCTGGTTGGGACAAGAATGGTGGTCCCAAGCTCCAGCGATGGGGTTTAGCCAATTTCCTTAAGGGTTTTACCTCTAGTAATGTCATCAGCAGGATTGTTTATGCTATCAACATACCTCCAGTCCTGGACTTCTGTTAGGTCTTGGATTTCCGCAATGCAAGTCCCGACAAACACCTTATACCTGCAGGACTCCGACTTGAGCCATGTCAATACAGTGGTCGAATCACTCCAGTAGATGATCCTTTGGATTGGCAAGGTTAGCTCGGCTCGCAAGGTAGAGGCCAACTGGGCTCCGGAAAGGGCAGCACTGAGTTCCAGCCTAGGCATTGACAACTGCTTCTTGGGTGCGACCCTGGACCTGGCCATGACAAAGGAGACATGGGTGTGGCCTGCCTGATCCTCCACTCTAAGATAGGAAACCGCCCCATAAGCTCGCTCCGAAGCGTCACAGAACACATGCAGTTCCAGGCATGATCCCAGTTGGTCAACACAGGATGGTACATAACATCTTGGCATTTGGACATCAGAGAGCTCCGTTAACTCAGTTTCCCAACAGATCCATCGTTCCACTAGGTCAGCTGGGTGGATTGGTTCATCCCAGTCCCTCTTGGTCTGCCACAGGTCCTGGACTAAGACTTTGGCCCGTGTTGTGTATGGCAGGATATACCCAAGGGGATCGTATTGACTGGCCAGGGTCCGATAGATGGTGCGCAGAGTGGGGGTTTCGGTACTCGGGGATGAGCGGTGCTTATACCCCAGGGTATCCGGTAGGCAGCTCCACCTCAGTCCTAGAGTGGGCTCTTCTGGGTTAGCACCAGACTGCGTTAGCCATAGTTCACTGCTACTGGACCTAGCTTGTGGCGGGAGGTGCTGGATAACCTCCGCTCTGTTACTAGCCCACTGTCGGACCTCAAATCCCCCTTTGGACAGGAGATTCCACACTTTATCAAGGAGTGATTTCGCTTCAGCCGTGGATGGGATGCTTTGTAAGCAGTTATCCACATAGAAGGCATTTTCCACTGAATCCAATACTTCTGGGTCACTGTCTGGATGCTCCCGTGCGTGTCTCTGCAGTGCGTATATGGCACAGCAAGGACTGCAGGTGGTGCCGAATGGGAGTACCTGCCATTCATAGATTGTGGGCTCTGCATCTCGTTCCATATTTCGCCATATGAACCGGAGCAGTGTGGTGTCGGAAGGCAGTAAACGAATCTGATGAAACATGGCTTTGATGTCTCCACTGATGGCTGTGGAGTGCTGCCGGAACCGGAGAAGGACACCGAGCAAGGAAGGACCTAAGGTTGGTCCGGGGAGTAGACAGTCATTCAGGCTTTGACCAGCTGCTTGGAATGAACAGTTGAAGACAAGTCTATACTTCCCACCATGTTGCTGGATAACATGGTGAGGGAGATACCAGGATTCACGGAGTGCGTTTCCCTCTTCATGAGCTGTCACTTCAGTGACGTAGCCTGCCTTCACAAGGTTATGAATCTCTCGGTTATGAACTTCTGCAAGCTCAGGATTCTTCAACAGGCGTCGCTCTGTTCCACGCAGTAGTGGGAGTACAGCCCGTGTCGTGGTTGCCAGAGGAGGATGGTTGGGCACCCGTAGCAGTGGGGTTGCATACCTGCGAACGCCATCCATTTCAGTGGTGGTGGTGCTCTTCTCCAGGAGGTCTAATGCATAGGAGTCATTTTTCGAGCGAGTGACCTCCTGTAGCTTCCGGTTGGAGAAGGTGTCCATCTTCCATAGCATCTCAACATTCCGAAGGAGGTCAGTGGCTGCATCTGGATTGCTTCTGGTGAAGAGGACTTGCTGTGACTGTACAGCTTGGGTGGAGAGAAGTAGATGGGATGGACCTTGCACAGCCCAACCCAAGGATGTCTGGACAGCAATGGGTCCTCCTTCTGGTCCAGCTCGTATAGGCTCAGTCGGGGTGACGAGATGTGGGTGGTCTGACCCAATCAGGATAAGTGGTGCTACTCTGGCCAGGTTAGGAAGAGGCAATCCTCGTAGATGAGGATATTGTTTCTGTAGAACACTTACCGGGCAGGAGTGCTCTGCGAGATTCAAGCCATCTGCCGTGAAGGCATTGGTGATGTTATAGGCCACGTCCCTGTTTCCTGAAGGTGAAATGCTAAAGGTTACAGCAGAGCCTTTCATTTGGATAACATCATGTCGCACCGTTCTGAGATTAAGGGTCTCGGGGGTCCCTTCCAGGTTAAGCTGACGGGTGGCCGCTGTGAGAATGATTGTTCTTTCTGACCCATCATCTAGAACGGCGAATGTATCAATGCTTCTCCCTTCACTTTGCAAAGTGACCTTGACCACCTTCAACATTACCCTTGGAGACCGGTTCTGCTGGTCGAGATACAGCTCCTTTGCAGCTCCTACCATGAGCATACTCTGCTCCTTCTTTGCTTGGGGAAATAGATCATGCAACACGGTGAGATGGATTTCTTCACAGCGGTTGCAGGGTTTCCTCAATGTGCAGGTCTCCACCTTATGGCTACGGGCACACTTGTAGCATCGCTCGCCTGAAGTGATCCAGGCCTTCAATTGAGTTTGAGTGAGCTTTTTTACTCTGGGGCATGAGCCAAGGAAGTGCCCCTTACTATTGCAATATGGGCAGTAAGGCTGGAATTTGATGTTCTTGCTCTTGAGAGGGGTCTTCTTCCCGGGTTCCTCCCGGCCTCACTATTTAAGTACATGGTAGTGGGATTTGGTCTTTTCTGTCCCTGCTGGCGTTCAAACTCCTTCCTTCCCCCTGTGGCTATGGCGGAGATTGTGGCCTGGTGAGCGATGCTCTTCGCCTTTGCCTTCACCTCCAACCATGTGGCCAGGTCTCTGAGAGCATAGGTGCTTCTCGAGCCCTCTTTCAGGATGCCCTTATTCAAACAATGTTCAATGAAACTGTCTCTGAGGTACACTGGAAGTTTGCTGAGAAGCCTGTCCACGTGGGAGCCACATTTAAGCTCGTTCCCGTCTTCTCCTTCAACGGATTGGAGCATCGAGGTCAGGGATTGGACAGCCAGGGAGAATTCTTGGAAGGCAGCATGGTCTCCCATTTTAATTGGAGATGTTTTCAGGATGTTGTTTAGTTCATTCTGGACTAGCTGACGTGGCTCACCATATCTCGCCTTCAGGGCCTGGAGAGCTGTCGTGTATGGTGTTGCGGAGTGCATAAAGGATTGGGCCAGCCTGTATGCACTTGGAAACCGCAAATGATCCATTAGTACTTGGTATTTGTAGCGTTCTGACAGATGACCGTGAATACTCAGTAGACTCTCCAATGCCATTTCCAAAAGGACAAATTCACTCTCCTTTCCGTTTTCAAAGTATGGCAGTTTGGGTCTGGGAATTCCATAGGCTGAGGCTACTAGAAGTTTCATAATGTTGGCTCCCTCTTCTGGTTGCGTGAAGGATAAACCCGGGACTTCTGATGAGCCCACTGTGGCCTCATTGGGCCGGTCACCTACTGTCCCAGACCCACCATTTGTGGCAGCCGGAATTGGGCGTGAGCCCTCCGACCTGTTGTTTGAGGACTGGCCTGGCCCTGGATGAAAGGAACGATATGCCTTGGTTGGTAATTGGCGGAAAGGCAAAGGAGTGATGCTTTGTCCAGATGGAGGAATGCTAACTTGTGTCACTGGCATAGAGGGCGTTGGCGGAGCGGCCCGTCTCCCGTGCTCCGTGTTGGCTGTTGACCCCGGAGCCTCCGAGGACTGTGTGCCATGCTGTACCAGAGGGGCAGATTGGGAAAGAAAGGCAGACAGTTCAGGTCCATGTGGAGGGGTGGTCAGGTCAACTCCCTGTTCGTTCCTTTCCAGGAAGGATGAGACCATCCGTGCCTCTTCTAATTCCCTTCTGGCTTGACGGTGCCGTCGCTGCTGTGCCAGGTCCTTGGCAATGGATTCCCTTTCCTGTAGAGCTCTACGGGCCTGCACATCCAATTGGTGACATCGTTCGTCAGCCTGTCGTTCCTCCTCAATCTGACGCTCAATTTCCTCCAAAGCTAATAGTTTCATCCTCTCTTGTAGGACAGCGGTCTGTGAATTGCTGAGGGCTAGTGAATGGCGGCTGTCATGGCCACTTCCAAAGGGGTATCCACTGGTCGAACTCCCACTCCGTCTAGAGTGCTTCGACGATTTCCCATTAGTCAAGGGGTGAGCGGAGCCTGCCTCTGGAAGCTGGTCGACCTGTGCAGTGGGAGTTACCTCTTCCATAGGTTCCTCACGTAGACCACTTTCCTGCTCCAAAGCAGTTTCCGGTCCTTGGCTCAGAGGGGATGGTTGATGGCTGAAACATATAGTTGATCCATCAACTCTTTGAGCTCTGGTGGGCTTGCCCTTTGATGTCGGAACCTCGACCACATAGTCCTTAAGATAACCAGGTGCTTGCCTGGTTCTTCTGGTGCTCCTGGTAGTGGAGGATGAAGCCTTTGTTGCTTTAGGCTTAGCTCCTGGATATTTCCTTTGTTCCAAGACCTTTCCCTCAGCTGCTCTCTCCTCCTCTCTTCTTCCTTCCAGTGGAGACAATTCTTCCCTCTCCGCCTCCATTTCCTTTTCACCTGTCTTTGGTTCAGTCATCATCCAGCTCAAAGGACCATTGAAAGATTAGTGGAATCTGTGTGGGTTGCTGGACAGGTAGGATGACTGACAGTGAAGGTGAACAGGTGGTCACGTGTCAGGTGACAGAGGAATGTATGAGACTGAGGCAGGAATTCCTTTAACCATAAAGTGGTATATTTACTGGTAGTCTGTGCTGCATCACAAAGGAAACAAATAACATGTATACAATCAAATTCATAATCAAAGATCAAATCATAGCAGTCATTATCAACAATTCACATTACACAATATGTTTGAAGCGTGCGCTCCAAGCCGTGCTCCGCGGTGATAACTATAAACAATAACTGAATGGCCCACTCTCCCGATCACCACAGATCATTCTGATGAAAGGTAAGAGTCGGTGGACTTACGTGGATTCATGGACGCACAGAACTTCTGGATCAGATGGATTTAGGGAAGAGAAAGTAGCGAGATCAGGCGATGGCAATTTCCTCCTTTTATAGAGTTGAGATCTGTAGGACATTTTTCCACCTGACCTAATTAAAGCGCCCCTGGCCCAGCTGAGTAAATGGCAATTAATTAAAGGAGTATTCCACCAACTCCATGGGCCTTTTCTACGAATACTGTCCCATTTTGGACACGTTACATGTACAATACTGTCCCATTTTGGAAATGTTACATTTGCAATACTGTCCCATTTCGGAAACGTTACATGTCCACCCCCTTCTGGAGGGAAATTAATATCTTAGATGTAAGCTGTAGTTGGGATTCAAATGCATAATGGTATTAATACAGTGTCTAGACTACCTCTTTTGTATAAATGCCCTTCAGAATCCAAACACAGTATTGCCACCCAGCAAAATGTTGCATATAATCTTTCAAGTCAGCCTGATTGATCAAATTTGGAACCATTTGTGTACAAAGATATCTTGAAATGTGATATTAGGCCTGTATGGCAGTACTGTTACTGTATGGCAGTACTGTATTGGATAGTGCTTTCTCCAATATGTTCTTCTATTTTACATTCAATTGTATGTCGATGCCATTTATCTTTCAATATTTAATTGATATATATACAGTGCCTTGCGAAAGTATTCGGCCCCCTTGAACTATGCAACCTTTTGCCACATTTCAGGCTTCAAACATAAAGATATAAAACTGTATTTTTTGGTGAAGAATCAACAATCATGAAGTGGAATGACATTTATTGGATATTTCAAACTTTTTAAACAAATTAAAACTGAAAAATTGGGCGTGCAAAATTATTCAGCCCCCTTAAGTTAATACTTTGTAGTGCCACCTTTTGCTGCGATTACATCTGTAAGTCGCTTGGGGTATGTCTCTATCAGTTTTGCACATCGTGAGATTGACATTTTTTCCCATTCCTCCTTGCAAAACAGCTCGAGCTCAGTGAGGTTGGATGGAGAGCATTTGTGAACAGCAGTTTTCAGTTCTTTCCACAGATTCTCGATTGGATTCAGGTCTGGACTTTGACTTGGCCATTCTAACACCTGGATGTTTATTTTTGAACCATTCCATTGTAGATTTTACTTTATGTTTTGGATCATTGTCTTGTTGGAAGACAAATTTCCATCCCAGTCTCAGGTCTTTTGCAGACTCCATCAGGTTTTCTTCCAGAATGGTCCTGTATTTGGCTCCATCCATTTTCCCATCAATTTTAACCATTTTCCCTGTCCCTGCTGAAGAAAAGCAGGCCCGAACCATGATGCTGCCACCACCATGTTTGACAGTGGGGATGGTGTGTTCAGGGTGATGCGCTGTGTTGCTTTTACACCAAACATAACGTTTTGCATTGTTGCCAAAAAGTTCAATTTTGGTTTCATCTGACCAGAGCACCTTCTTCCACATGTTTGGTGTGTCTCCCAGGTGGCTTGTGGCAAACTTTAAACACTTTTTATGGATATCTTTAAGAAATGGCTTTCTTCTTGCCACTCTTCCATAAAGGCCAGATTTGTGCAATATACGACTGATTGTTGTCCTATGGACAGTCTCCCACCTCAGCTGTAGATCTCTGCAGTTCATCCAGAGTGATCAGAGATACAGCCTCTTGGCTGTATCTCTGATCAGTCTTCTCCTTGTATGAGCTGAAAGTTTAAAGGGACAGCCAGGTCTTGGTAGATTTGCAGTGGTCTGATACTCCTTCCATTTCAATATTATCACTTGCACAGTGCTCCTTGGGATGTTTAAAGCTTGGGAAATCTTTTGTATCCAAATCCGGCTTTAAACGTCCTTACAGCAGTATCTCGGACCTGCCTGGTGTGTTCCTTGTTCTTCATGATGCTCTCTGCACTTTTAACGGACCTCTGAGACTATCACAGTGCAGGTGTAATTATACGGAGACTTGATTACACACAGGTGGATTGTATTTATCATCAATAGTCATTTAGGTCAACATTGGATCATTCAGAGATCCTCACTGAACTTCTGGAGAGAGTTTGCTGCACTGAAAGTAAAGGGGCTGAATAATTTTGCACGCCCAATTTTTCAGTTTTTGATTTGTTCCAATAAATGTCGTTCCACTTCATGATTGTGTCCCACTTGTTGTTGATTCTTCACAAAAAAATACAGTTTTATATCTTTATGTTTGAAGCCTGAAATGTGGCAAAAGGTCGCAAAGTTCAAGGGGGCCGAATACTTTCGCAAGGCACTGTTTTAATGCTTGTAAGATTATTCTTTGACACATTTTCTCTTCCTTTTAAATTATTTTAGGACAGAACATGGACACAATGCAATTGGGATCAAGAAGAAGGTACAGATATGTTGTAGGACAGCTGCATTTGAAGTGTACATTTAACCTACATAGCAGTCAATACAAACTGAAATCTATTAGCATACAAATGTGTTCAAATGATCTTTTCAGATCTTCTCAGAAATGAATCAAGCCCATTGAATGGATAAAGACAAAAAGATCATTCAAGGACTATCAGAGGTAGAGAGGCAGGGGTGAGGACATCATTCTGCTATTTTGACCGTCCCTGAAGGACAATACAGAAGAGGTATTTGCTCTTATTCCTTCTCTTTCTCAAATGTATTTTGTAGAAAAATTAGCAAGATCATTGCTTTACATTACTAGGACTGGAGACCACAGCAGTGATTCTGCTCTTGCCCTACCTCTATACCTTGGGGCGGCAGGGTAGCCTTGTGGTTAGAGCGTTGGACTAGTAACTGAAAGGTTGCAAGTTCAAATCTGCCCCTGAATCTGCCCCTGAATAGGCAGTTAATCCACTGTTCCTAGGCCATCATTGAAAATAAGTTTTTGTTCTTAACTGACTTGTCTAGTTAAAAAAAACACTAAAAATGTTTGTTTTTTACACGAGGACCCACGTGGACTTTATGTCCATGACAAGGTATGCCTATGCACAAATCATCTTTTTCTTATTTATATAAAACGACATCTGAATTTTCTAAATGTTAATGGAATTAATCTTTTCCTACTTTTGTTGACACAGATTTCACCGCTCTTCACTCCTTTGCTGCATATCGGCGGAAATCCATTTCACCATTAGAGTGAAATCCCGCTGGCCTTTGCTGGGGAGAACATCCACGCCCTCGAGGACGTCCCCATGGGACTTGGGGCTCTGCTAGGGCTGGATTTTTTATTTTCCCTTAAATTTCCCCCAAAAATGTCAGAAAAACTCTTATGTTGTTAAGTTACTGTGTTCTGGGGATAAGAGAAGTTGGGGTGAAGTTACCAGGGCCGGTCATAAAGATGGCAAACTTCCTAACATAACTAAGTGATTACAATATACACACTAAAGCTGAAAAATCTGTATTTAGCATCAAGTCTGCAATATTGTTAGTTTATCTATGATTCATTTTTAATGTATGTTGTTTTTATTGTACATCATTATTTTATTTTTAAATGTCATGAAAAGCACTATATAAAGGTGACATGTCTGCAGAAGTCTTGCAATTTTGTAATGTGTTTTACTTGTTTTTTCCGGAAATATTAATTCACATTTGTGGTGCCACTAAATAAACAATGAATTATTTAAATCAATATTGTCAATATTGTTATTATTATTAAAATAGGGAGTTTAAAAAATGAACCCCAAAAGGGTAAATCTGCAATTGCTACATCCATATTTTGACTCTTAAATTATTTATTTACAACCATTGATTCTTGAAGAATATAACACATGCCTCATGAGCTTAGTTCAACTGTTGTACCCCATCAGATACCCAAATAAGCTTTTTTACCCTAATGTTTAGAAACAATGTAAATCAACACTGTATCGCCTCAACATGTTTTTATTTATTTATTTGACCTTTTATTTATACAGTTTTTGTCTCATTGAGATAACATCTATTTTCCAAGAGAGACCTGGTCCAATAGCAATGTTGACAAAAACAAACACTGTGTCCTGTATCCTAAAAACAGGGTAAAACTATGTAAACCAACACTGTATAGCCTCAACATGCTTAAAACTATAATGCTGATATCATGGATGGTCAGTCCTTGCATCCATAGGTCTGCATTTGAGACCAGTATGAATTTGAGACCAGTTACATTTCTCCTGCCCCATCCATCATCTTATTACCAAAACAGTGGTGGAATTACAGCTTTATTATTGTTTCAATTGCAGATTGATTGCTTGTTGTGTGGCTTTTTTAAAGGGACAACCTAGGATTTAAACAGAAATAAAATGGCTGCCCAGAGACTTGGTTTGGTAAACAGCTGAGGGATGAGGGCTGGATAAATGTAACCACTATCACATTCATAGAGAAAGCGATTGTATCAACCTTAACACAAAACCTAGGGACCTCGTCAAGAAGTTCAGACATCTTGGCATAATAGTTATAAGGTGTTGGCTTGACAGTCAGTCGACCCAGGTTTGAGTTCAGCTCAGCGCTCCCCCTGAATTTACTACACTATGAATACAAGGACTGGCCATCCATGATGTCATAATGATAGTTTATCCAGGTTTCTAGGATATATAGTATATTCTAGTATGACCAGTGTAGATTTCCTGTGTGGGTCAAGTTATTAGAGCTGTTGACAAGTCATTGTATAATATTCAGCCAATTTATTTTCATGACATCACATCAATATGGCCCATCCAGAAGAGAAGTAACTCACCCTGAACCACCTCCTCCTGCTGGCCTTCATAAATTCGGACGTTGCTGGTAATAGGCTACACAAGCAGTCGGCAAGCTACATTTGGAGTGCAAATATATCTGACCATTCCTACCAATCTGCTTGCCAGTTATTATTTTCATATTCACATTTTACTGGAACCGTTTAATTTAATTTATAATAGTATCTCAAAATCATTGTCTGTGATTAAGCTACATTCTATTAAATATAAATGAAAATCATACAATTCAAGTACTTTAAGGGAACTATTCTCATTTGCAATTGATTTTGATTAGACTTTGTTTACTTGCTGTTAGAGGTGAAGAGAAATTTGCTTTGAGAAGCTCCACAACTCATTAGTGGTGGTGCGTTAAGACAATCAGAAATACTATCAGACATCCCCAAATGGGCATATTTATAGGCCTACATTTGTGTGCAGGCCAGATAGATTAATCCTACTTAGATATGCGTAATCAGGTGTGCTTCCTTACTCAACATTGACAGGAGTGTTTCAAATGAAAGACAATTAATAAATTGACAAAACTGACTTGTGTCTCCTTATATTATGCTGGGAAAACAAACTATGGTGAAGTGGGGTCCACGTCCCGCGCCAGAGCCGCCACCGCGGACAGACGCCCACCCAGACCCTCCCTTTAGGTTCAGGTTTTGCGGCCGGAGTCCGCACATTTGGGGGGAGGGGGTACTGTCACGTTCTGACCTTAGTTCCTTTGATTTGTCTGTGTGTAAGTATGGTCAGGGCGTGAGTTGGGGTGGGCAGTCTGTTTGTTTTTCTATGTTGATTTTTGAGTTCGGCCTAGTATGGTTCTCAATCAGAGGCAGCTGCCAATTGTTTTCCCTGATTGAGAATCTTACTAAGGTAGCCTGGGTTTCACTTTTGGTTGGTGGGTGTTTTTTTCCGTGTGAGTGTTTGGGCCACAGGGTACTATTTCGGTTTTGTATATTTCACGTTTATTATTTTGTTCCAGTGTTCAGTTGTGTTTTTTGAATAAATCAATATGGACACTTACCACACTGCGTTTTGGTCCGATCCTTACTCCTCCTCAGACAAAGAGGACGATATCCGTTACAAGGCTGAACAGAGCTCTATAATATATAATGTTTATAGGCTGATGCCTGAAGTGTTCCAGGACCAGTGGAAGTAGATCAGAGCTCTATAATATATAATGCTTATAGGCTGAACAGAGCTTTGTAATATATAATGTTTATAGGCTGATCAGAGCTCTATTATATGTAATGTTTATAGGCTGATCAGAGCTCTATAATATATAATGTTTATAGGCTGATCAGAGCTCTATAATATATCATGTTTATAGGCGGAGGCCTGAAGTGTTCCAGGACCAGTGGAAGTTGAACAGAGCTCTATAATATATGTTTATAGGCTGATCAGAACTCTATAATATATAATGTTTATAGGCTGATCAGAGCCCTATAATATATAATGTTTATAGGCTGAGGCCTGAAGTGTTCCAGGACCAGTTGAAGTTGAACAGAGCTCTATAATATATCATGTTTATAGGCTGATCAGAGCTCTATAATATATAATGTTTATAGGCTGAACAGAGCTCTATAATATATATCATGTTTATAGGCTGAACAGAGCTCTATAATATATAATGTTTATAGGCTGAACAGAGCTCTATAATATATGTTTATAGGCTGAGGTCTGAAGTGTTCCAGGACCAGTTGAAGCCCAAAGATCCAGCACCATATTTGACAGTAGGTACGGGGTTCTGTTCTGCATTCTAATTTAGACTCTAAACCCACTGGTGTTACCAAGGAGCTCTATGTTCATGTCATCCAACATGTAAATGACTGGAGACAATAAAAGGCTGAACAACATTGGTAATTGGATTGAAAGCAGTAGTCAGATTACTGGGAAATAGAGGTGTTTAGCCACGCCCACCAGTGGTGGGTTTGGTGTCAGAATGAGAACGTAGGGCCATCTCAGGCCCCACACTTTAACCCCATTTGGAAACCTGTGGTTTGTATTGAAGAGGGCAGTCCATAAGGACCTGGAAGGACTCTGTATGGAGAATGGTACAAGATCACTATGGGTTCTAGAACTCATCAAACATCTGGTAGGATTCTGTATGGAGGAATGGTCTAAGATCCCTCCCACGGTGTTCTCCAATCTCATAAAACATTTAGGAAAAAGTTCAGTGCTGTCATCATCGCAAGGTGAGGTATTGAGAGGTAGAAATCAAATCAAATATTATTGGTCACATACACATGGTTAGCAGATGTTACTGTAGCGAAATGCTTGTGCTTCTAGTTCCGACAGTGCAGCAATATCTAACAAGTAATCTAACAATTCCACAACAACTACCTAATACACACAAATCTAAAGGGATGGAAGAAGAATATGTACATATAAATATATGGATGAGCGGCATAGACAAGGTGCAATAGATGGTAAAAGATAGTGTATACATATGATCAAATCATATTTTATTTGTCACATACACATGGTTAGCAGATGTTAGTGCGAGTGTAGCGAAATGCTTGTGCTTCTAGTTCCGACAATGCAGTAATAACCAACAAGTAATCTAGCTAACAATTCCAAAACTACTACCTTATAGACACAAGTGTAAGGGGATAAAGAATATGTACATAAAGATATATGAATGAGTGATGGTACAGAGCGGCATAGGCAAGATACAGTAGATGGTATTGAGTGCAGTATATACATATGAGATGAGTATGTAAACAAAGTGGCATAATTAAAGTGGCTAGTGATACATGTATTACATAAAGATGCAGTAGATGATATAGAGTACAGTATATACGTATACATATGAGATGAATAATGTAGGGTATGTAAACATTATATTAGGTAGCATTGTTTAAAGTGGCTAGCGATATATTTTACATCATTTCCCATCAATTCCCATTATTAAAGTGGCTGGAGTTGAGTCAGTGTGTTGGCAGCAGCCACTCAATGTTAGTGGTGGCTGTTTAACAGTCTGATGGCCTTGAGATAGAAGCTGTTTTTCAGTCTCTCAGTCCCAGCTTTGATGCACCTGTACTGACCTCGCCTTCTGGATGATAGCGGGGTGAACAGGCAGTGGCTCGGGTGGTTGCTGTCCTTGATGATTTTTATGGCCTTCCTGTGACATCGGGTGGTGTAGGTGTCCTGGAGGGCAGGTAGTTTGCCCCCAGTGATGCGTTGTGCAGACCTCACTACCCTCTGGAGAGCCTTACGGTTGTGGGCGGAGCAGTTGCCGTACCAGGCGGTGATACAGCCCGACAGGATGCTCTCGATTGTGCATCTGTAGAAGTTTGTGAGTGCTTTTGGTGACAAGCCTAATTTCTTCAGCCTCCTGAGGTTGAAGAGGCGCTGCTGCGCCTTCTTCACGATGCTGTTTGTGTGGGTGGACCAATTCAGTTTGTCTGTGATGTGTACGCCGGGGAACTTAAAACTTACTACCCTCCACTACTGTTCCATCGTTGTGGATAGGGGGGGTGTTCCCTCTGCTGTTTCCTGAAGTCCACAATCATCTCCATAGTTTTGTTGACGTTGAGTGTGAGGTTATTTTCCTGACACCACACTCCGAGGGCCCTCACCTCCTCCCTGTAGGCCGTCTCGTCGTTGTTGGTAATCAAGCCTACCACTGTTGTGTCGTCCGCAAACTTGATGATTGTGTTGGAGGCGTGCGTGGCCACGCAGTCGTGGGTGAACAGGGAGTACAGGAGAGGGCTCAGAACGCACCCTTGTGGGGCCCCAGTGTTGAGGATCAGCGGGGTGGAGATGTTGTTGCCTACCCTCACCACCTGGGGGCGGCCCGTCAGGAAGTCCAGTACCCAGTTGCACAGGGCGGGGTCGAGACCCAGGGTCTCGAGCTTGATGACGAGCTTGGAGGGCACTATGGTGTTAAATGCCGAGCTGTAGTCGATGAACAGCATTCTCACATAAGTATTCCTCTTGTTCAGATGAGTAATGTAAGATATGTAAACATTATTATTAAGGTGGCATTGTTTAAAGTGACTAGTGAGTCTCTATGTAGGCAGAAGCCTCTCTGAGTTAGTGATGGCTGTTTACCAGTCTGACGGCCTTCAGATAGAAGCTGTTTTTCAGTCTCTGGGTCCCTGCTTTGATGCACCTGCACTGACCTTGCCTTCTGGATATTTAAAGGCTATATAGTGTTTACATTTATCAAGGGTGCCAATAATACTGGACCTGATATCTTAAATGACCACGTTTTCACTAATTTGATGACTAATCACCAAGTAATTCAAAAAGGTCAGGGGACCCTGGCTGGAAGTATGATGTAATGCCACTCTCACACGGTATGGCTGAGCAGACCCCTATCAGGCCTCTCTGTTCCATTACAATACACAGAAGGCGTCTTCGGTACGGCGGGGGGGGGGCTGCAACTGTGACGAATCACTGAAACATACTGTCGGCTGCAACTGTATTAAAACACTGAAAAATACTGTCAGTTGCAACTGTATTAAAACACTGAAACATACTGTCAGCTGCAACTGTTATGAAACACAGAAACATACTGTCAGCTGCAACTGTATTAAAACACTGAAACATACTGTCAGCTGCAACTGCATTAAAACACTGAAAAATACTATCGGCTCCAACTGTGATGAAACACTGAAACATACTGTCAGCTTTAACTGTGATGAATCTGGTTAAAACAGTGTGCAGTGAGTGTAAAATTATCTTGATGTGATATGAAAATATTATTTGAAATTATTTTAGATGTGATATAAAAGTATTATGTGAAATTATTTTGATGTGATATGAAAGTATTATGTGAAATTATTTTGATGTGATATGAAAGTACAGCGATTTATGTTTCTAGAAACTTATCGCAATTGAGAACCGATTCACATTTAGATGGAATATTTGACTATTATGGCTGCCAGAGCCAGTCTACCTCTGAAAATAACATACAGTCCTTGGATCTTGAGGAGTAACAGGGGCAGCAATCAGCAGTAGAAAAAATAACAAAGCGAACTCCCTGCCCGTTTTGGGAAAAAGCTGAGGGATGGTGCTGGAGAAATGTAACCCTCCATGATATCAACATTATAGTTTTAACCATGTTTTGAGGATATACAGTGTTTGTTTATATTTACTGACAAACATTGGAGTTTAAAAAAAAAACTTGTATTTTGGGTTCTGATGGGGTACGACAGTTGAACTAAGCTCATGAGGCATTTATAAGTGAATTCTTCAAGAAACAGGTGGGTACATATCATTAATGTATAAGTCCCTAAATGGATGTAACAACTGCTGATTGCCCCTTTAAGACTACATATTGGGCTAATCTAATAGGAGATATTGAGGACTACAGTATTTCAGGCATTGTCATTGGATGCATTTGATCAATTTTAAGGTTGTTGATGGTCCACTCTTGCTGTTCTACACGTTACAGTGAAGCTTCAGCCATTCCTACAGAAAAACAATAAAGTGTATAACTCCTTTACTGCATATTGGTTCAACGACTGCAGAGACGGTACTTACTGGTGTTAAACAGATCTCCAACCTCCACTTGTTCCTCATTCTCCTCTTTCAATGTGACAGTCATCTTCCCCCTCCTCCTCTTTCACTCCAAGAACTGCATCCTCCTCTTTCTCTTCCTCCTCCTCCTCTTTCACTCTGAACGGTCTTTCTCTTCTCCTTTCACTGTAACAGCCTCAACCTCTACTTGCTTTTGTATTGTAACATCCTCCTCTTCTTTAATGAGAGCTTCTTTCTCCGTCCAGCAGACCTCCTCTTCTTTATCAGTAGGAGAGTAACTTAGTGAACTCATGGTCGGAGATGTTAGCTAGCTAGCATTAGTGACTAGCCTAGTTCTAAGCTAATTTAGCAAACCAGCTAGCTGACAAACAACATAAATATATAATTAAATGGGCCAACAAGTACATACGGAAGAAGTGTTTAATACACAGCGACTAACATACACCAAAACAGTGTAAAGAGTGTGAATTTTGTACCTATCTTTGCTAGAAAGCTACCGAGGTGTCTGACTAGCTGTTGTTGAAGGAGGGTCCCGTCCACTAGATTATACGTCACACTGGCAGCGTCGCCGGAACCTAAAAGACTCACATCGCAATCTGCTGACTGGAGTGGGCAAGTTTTACTTTTCATTTATTTAATAAAAGTGTAATATTATATTAAGTTGCTCAAAGAGAAGCATGTGTTGATTGATTCGTGTTTAATGAGTGAGTATTTAAAACAAACTTTACATCCACTACACATTTGCATTGAACCATAATTCTGACATGGATCATTTTGACCCCGAGGCATATCTTTTATCATAGCCAAAATGTGGGTTATTAAATTATTTCAATTTTCATGACTTTGTCAATCAACTTGTTATTAATAAATCTAAATCATTTTTTAGTATTTCGGTATCAAAATGGACTTTTAACAAATTCAAATCCTTTGGAGTAATTTTGACCCAAGCCAAAAGCACCTTTGATAAATAGGACATTTATTTCAAATCAAAATCACATTATATTGGTCACATACATGTTTTGCAGATATTATTGCGGGTGTAGCGAAATGCTTGCGTTTCTAGCTCCGACAGTGCAGTACTTTCTAACAAGTAATATCTAACAATTTCACAACATTTACCCAATACACACAAATCTAAGTATTTGAATCTAGGTTTCTCTGTAGACATGATCCATCCCACCAGAGGGTGGAGGGGCTCCTGTATCAGTGGTTTTTACCAGATACACAGTATAGTGCCTCCCTTGTATACCACATATCACATGACTGTGTACAAAACTGCCAGCGGTAGAAAAATCTGCCAGCGATATACAGTGCATTCGTAAAGTATTCAGACCCCTTCACTTTTTCAACATTTTGTTACATTACAGCCTTATTCTGAAAAACAATTCCCCTCATCAATCTACACATAACACCCCATAATGACAAACCATTTGCAAATGTATTTACTTAAAGTGTTCTGACCCTTTGCTAAGAGACTTGAGATTGCTTTCAGGTGCATCCTTTTTCCATTGATCATCCTTGAGATGTTTCTACAAATTGATTGGAGTCCACCTGTGGTAAATTCAATTGATTGGACATGATTTGGAAATGCACACACCTGTCTATATAAGGTCCCACAGTTGTCAGAGTGAAAACCAAGCCCTGAGGTCAAAGGAATTGTCGGAAGAGCTCTGAGACAGGATTGTGTTGAGGCACATATCTGGGGAAGGATACCAAAACATTTCTGCATCATTGAAGGTCCCCAAGAACACAGTGGCCACCATCATTCTTAAAAGGAAAAAGTTTGGAACCACCAAGACTCTTCCTAGGGCTGGCCACCCGGCCAAACTGAGCAATCTTGGTATTTTATTAGGATCCCCATTAGCTGTTGCAAAAGCAGCAGCTACTCTTCCTGGGGTCCACACAAAACATGACACAAATCAACAGACAAGACCAGCTCAAGTACAGAACTACATACATTTGGGAGAAAGGCCTTGGTCAGGGAGGTGACCAAGAACCCGATGGTCACTCTGACAAAGCTCCAGAGTTCCTCTGTGTCGATGGGAGAACCTTCCAGAAGGACAACCATCTCTGCAGCACTCCACCAATCAGATCTTTACGGTAGAGTGGCCAGACGGAAATTACTCCTCAGTAAAAGGCACATGACAGCCTGCTTGGAGTTTGCCAAAAAACACAGAAAGGACTCTGACCATGAGAAACAAGATTCTCTGGTCTGATGAAACCAAGATTAAACTCTTTGGCCTGAATGCCAAGATTCACATCTGGAAGAAACCTGGCACCATCCCTACTGTGAAGCATGGGGGTGGCAGCATCATGCAGCGGGGAAGTTTTGCAGTGGCAGGGAGTAGCAGACTAGTCAGGATCGAGGGAAAGATGAACACAGCAAAGTACAAAAAAAATTCCACTGATGAGGCTCATAGAACAGGGGAGAAATAATTACGGTTCTACATTGTGACATCATTAAAATACTCCTACTACAATATTAAAACATTCTACATTGTGACATCTAAAATACTCCTACTACAATGTGAAAACATTCTACATTGTGACATTATTTCATTGATATCAGGAAACAACTCCTTCATGTATGTATTTTCTGATGTTTGATCAGAGATCTTTTATCAGAGTATCTCTTGTCACATTGATCACAGCTATGAAGTTTCTCTCCTGTGTGTGTTCTCTGGTGTGATACCAGGCTGCTTGACTGAGTAAAACTCTTCCCACATTGATTACAGTTATAAGGTTTCTCTCCCGTGTGTGTTCTCTGGTGTGATACTAGGCTGCTTGACTGAGTAAAACTCTTCCCACATTGATTACAGCTATACGGTTTCTCTCCTGTGTGTGTTCTCTGGTGTGATATCAGGCTGCTTGACTGAATAAAACTCTTCCCACACTGACTACAGCTATAAGATTTCTCTCCTGTGTGTGTTCTCTGGTGTAGAGTCAGATGGCTAGATGTAACAAAACTCTTCCCACATTGATTACAGCTATAAGGTTTCACTCCTGTGTGTGCTCTCAGATGTACTATCAGCCAGCTTGAGTGATTAAAACTCTTCCCACATTGAGTACAGTTATAAGGTTTGTCTACTGTGTGTATTTTCAGGTGGGATTTTAAATCTGTTGAACTAACAAAACTCTTTCCGCAGTCAGAGCAGTGGTAAGGTTTCTCTCCTGTGTGTGCTCTCAGATGTACTATAAGACAGCTTGAGTGAGTAAAACTCTTCCCACATTGATCACAGCTATAAGGTTTCTCTCCAGTGTGAATTCTCTGGTGAGTTTTCAGGCAGCTTGACTGAGTAAAACTCTTCCCACATTGATCACAGCTATACGGTTTCTCTCCAGTGTGAATTCTCTGGTGAGTTTTCAGGCAGCTTGACTGAGTAAAACTCTTCCCACATTGATCACAGCTATAAGGTTTCTCTCCAGTGTGAATTCTCAGGTGTACTTTTAGTGATTCTGATCTTAAGTAACTCTTCCCACAATCAAAACAGTGGTGAGATTTCTCTCCTGTGTGTACTTGCTGGTGTATTTTAAGTTCTGATGAAGATTTGCAACGTTTCCCACAGTCAGAGCAGCAGTGAGATTTCCTATCTGTGGGTCTCTGCTGGCGTTTCTTGAGGTGTTCTGAAGTGAAGAGACCCTTCTCTGCCTCGTTAGCATCATGATGTTGAGGCTCCCCAGAGGATCCACGATAGTCACGTCTCTCTCCTGTGTGAACAACAAGTCAGACATGATTAAAGGGCCACAACAGCAGAAATCCACTGTTAAAGGTGATGCCAAAAGCGTAGCCATGATGTTGTACAACAATTGACGTCTGTAATGAATGTTAAAATGACTTTAGAATTGTCTTAAGACAGTCAAGTGAGCAACAATAGTCCTATTTAGTCCTATTTTCACAATAGTAGTAACATCGATGATTGTAGGCTAGAAATAAGTAAAAGTTGTTGAAATCCTAAGCAGTGTGCCAGGCTACTTTTGGTCTCCAATATAGGCCCCTTTCTGTGTTTGCTAAAATTGCAACAAGGGTGATGCACATGCAATTTGGGTGCAGAAACACCTCCCTGGATTATAAATCATTTAATATTTCAGGTGAAACATGGAAACTAAAATGTCTCATGACATTTCATAAACTGATCACCAGATAATTTTGTGAATAATCCCACTAGGTGTTGTCATTCTAAATGTCCTGAATAAAGAAAAATAGCTCTGTGTGTTGTACAATAGCATATACATCACGGAACAGTTCTCTACACATTATGAGCTAAGTATCTCTGTGTCCAGACAGACTAACGAAACCCTACTATAAATCAAGCAGACAATGACATTATAAACATCAATTTGTTAGGGATGTTGGAGCCAACGTGGAGCACGGCATAACCGTCTTTACCAGAGTAATGAATGAAGAAGCATTTTGATTGTTGTTGCATGTCGTGATGTTTGTCATTTGACTGGCATTCAGAAAATTATTTCATGGATCAGCTGATGATAGTTGAACATGTGACTGTAACTAAAAAGCTACTGTATTAAGTATTATGTGTAATTATTGAAGAACAGCATTAATGAGTGTCGATTTGGGTGTTGTGAATCAACTTAAGGTGACTTTCAGATTTAGCAAACTAACATAATTTAGGATTTCTGTGCCCATGAAAACTGTTCTTCCAGCGTAACATAAGGAAAAACTAAATGTTACGTAGTTAGAGAGCAATTCGAAGACCTGAAAACAAAAAAACTGTCCGAAAGCAAGATCCAGTATTTAAGTTTAACATATGACAAGCTTAACATTATGACTATAACTACTGTTCCCTGAAGGAGGGAAACTAATAACAACATACTATTAAATTCACAGGAGGGAAACTAGCTCCTATTACAAACTAGGTACTATACAACTAATGTAGCACGCAGATCAGTAGAAATTGTAAGATAAATTGGATAAATTCCAAATGGAAAAAGTTTGCAGATTTTACCGGAAACTTCCGGAGCATAACGTCACAATTTATGAAGGCCAGCAACAGGTCAGTTGGTTATATTCTTCTGGTTATATTGATCTCTGGCTTCCTCAAGTCATTTGTGTTAATGATTTAATCAAACGCTTGAAGCATCAGTTCAGTTCAAGTTCTGCACATACAGTTGATTTGATTAAACACATACAGTTGATTTTACTAAACACATGCGGTGTGTCTATATGGAAAAATATATGTCATAACATTTCAACCTGCCAATTGGTAGAAAGAAAAATCTTTTTTTTTTTTATCTGGGACAGCCCTAGAACATACAACATACATGCATTCAGACCCCTTCCTTTTTACACATTTTGTTACGTTACAGCCTTTTTCTAAAATGGATGACATTTTTAAAAGTGCTCAATCTGACATCACAATACCCCATAAAAGTGAGAAAAAAGATTAGAAATGCTTGCATACCAGTGGTTGTATCTCTGTAGGACATGCCAGTAGGCTATAGTAGGTTGTAACTCTAGGTCATGCCAGTAGGTTACAGTAGGTTGTAACTCTAGGTTATGCCAGTAGGTTACAGTAGGTTGTAACTCTAGGTTATGCCAGTAGGTTACAGTAGGTTGTAACTCTCTAGGTTATGCCAGTAGGTTACAGTAGGTTGTATCCAAGAGGAAACAATGATCAAAGAGTCGAATTTGGTCAACAATAAAATTAACGGCTTATTTGCTATGTGAGGTTTACTTGATCCAACAGAAGTTTTGTGGTGCTTAAGTTATGTGGACACGTGACATACCAACAACTTAGATTTTTTATTTTATTTTATTTTTTTATTTCACCTTTATTTAACCAGGTAGGCTAGTTGAGAACAGGTTCTCATTTGCAACTGCGACCTGGCCAAGATAAAGCATAGCAGTGTGAACAGACAACACAGAGTTACACATGGAGTAAACAATTAACAAGTCAATAACACAGAGAAAAAAGGGGAGTCTATATACAATGTGTGCAAAAGGCATGAGGAGGTAGGCGAATAATTACAATATTGCAGATTAACACTGGAGTGATAAATGATCAGATGATCATGTACAGGTAGAGATATTGGTGTGCAAAAGAGCAGAAAAGTAAATAAATAAAAACTGTGGGGATGAGGTAGGTGAAAATGGGTGTGCTATTTACCAATAGATTATGTACAGCTGCAGCGATTGGTTAGCTGCTCAGCTAGAACCGTCCACTAGTGATAAAAACACTATAGGAGTTGTCTCCAGATCGCTATGGATATTCATGCTAGTAGCTCTCTCTAGCCACCTCTACTGCGTAGACTGTATAGAACGGTGTGTTCATCTCTGTCAGATATGAACCTCTACCAGGTGGACTGTATAGAACGGTGTGTTCTAATAAAACACCATAGGAGTTGTCTTCAGATTGCTATGCATATTCATGCTAGTAACTTAGCATCTCTCTCCATTGAATACAGGCAGTTGACGTCAACAACCCTCATAGAATATATATTTTTTAAATAGATTACAATAAGAAGAAGTATACACCAATCCAAAGAAAGGGTAGGCGGGAGCTAGAGAACCTTCAGTGCCGCTTTGTGGACAACGACTCCCCTTGTTTGGGCAAAGAGACATCTTGTCAGTATATTCATAATATTTTGGTGTAGCCAACCCAACTCTCACATGGCACTATTGGGGGGCACGGTGTGTAGTAAATCATCACTACATTAAAATCACTACATGCCGTGACCCCCAGTCTGCGGTCAGCAGATAGACCCTTCTCAAATATATATGTTTAGTCACTTTTTGGAAAAGGAACGGTGAAAACAAGGGGTAGCTTGTTGTCTACGTCTTCTGATTCTAGACATATCAGTTATAATCCTATGGCCCTCCGTTGAAGAGGTATTGACGAGCCAACTCCGAATATCCAAAGTTAAAAACACATTTAAGGCGGTACATACTGGTGTCAATCAGATCTCCTATCTCCACCTCTTCGTCTTTCAATGTGACAGTAATCTCCCCTTCCTTCTTCACTCCAAAAACTGCATCCTCCTCTTCTTCCACTCTGAACGAGTCTTCCTCTTCTTTAACTGAAACGTCTTTCTCTTCTTTTTTTACTGTGACATCCTCTTCTTCCTTCTCCTCTTTCACGACAATGTTCAGCCCCAGAGCTTCTTTCTCCGTCCAGCAGACCCCCTCTTCTTTAACAGAAGGGGAGAAGTTTAGGGAGCTCATGGTCGGGGATGTTAGCTAGCTATCATTAGCAACTAGGCTAGTGCTAACTTAACCAGCCAGCTACTATAGCTGACTAATAAAAAATAACGTAATATTACATAGGTTAACAAGTAGATACGACAGAAGTGTGTCTAAAACACAGTAGCTAATAGTAGCTAAAGCGTATAAATAGCTTAAATCTTTCGGCTATGTTGGCTAGAAAGCTACCGCGATGGTTGACGAGCTGTTTCTGAAGAACCGTCCACTAGATTATACGTCACGTTGGCAGCGTCGCCTGAAAGACGCACATCGCTGTCTGCTGACTGGAGGGGAAACGCAGTTGAGGATCATATTTTATTTTCAGACAAAGATTATATTTAAATGGATGCAATTAAATAATACTATTATATTGAGACATACAAAGACCCGACTGTGTTGATTGATTAGTGCGAACAAAACAATGTTTAGTACAGCACATTTAAGGCAGTTTCATTAAGTCAAACAACATCTTAATAAGTAGCCAGCTACTGAAGGTCTATACTGCTCCTACATGGTGTAACAATACATCATGTAGATGTATATAATGAACAGACTAGGTCTATACTGCTCCTACATGGTGTAACAATACATCATGTAGATGTATATAATGAACAGACTAGGTCTATACTGCTCCTACATGGTGTAACAATACGTCCATTCAAAAGTTTGGGGTCACTTAGAAATGTCTTTGTTTTTGAAAGAAAAGCACATGTTTTATAAACAGTGTGCAGGCCTTCTTGTTCTTTAACAAAGATTTTGTAAACAGTGTTTATGCATGCAGCAACTCAACCAGTCTCTGAACAGTTGATGTTTAGATGTGTCTGTTACTTGAACTCTGTGAAGCATTTATTTGGGCTGCCATCGGAGGTGCAGTTAACTCTAATGAACTTATCTTCTGCAGCAGAGGTTACTCTGGGTCTTCCTTTACTGTTGCGGTCCTCATGAGAGCCACCCATACCTTGTCACAACACAACTGATTGGCTCAAACACATTAACAAGGAATGAAATTCCACAAATTAACATTTTACTAGGCACACCTGTTAATTGAAATGAATTCCAGGTGACTACCTCATGAAGCTGGTTGAGATTATGCCAAGAGTGTGCAAAGCTGTCATCAAGGCAAAGGGTGACTTTCCAGCCAATTGTGTCAAAAATTTAGAACAGCCAAATTATTATAGATGGTGTTCCACACCCCGTAGAGCGTGCTCAGCGTAGCCTTTATGTCATTATTATAGATGATGTTCCACACCCCGTAGAGCGTGCTCAGCGTAGCCTTTATGTCATTATTACAGATGATATTCCACACAACGTAGAGCGTGCTCAGCGTAGCCTTTGTCATTATTATAGATGATATTCCACACAACGTAGAGCGTGCTCAACGTAGCCTTTATGTCATTTACTAAACCACTGGCCGTGTTCGAGAGCATCAAATCCATGCTGCATCGTGGGTAAATGGTGACTGGCTGACTGATTTATAAATAATAATGAGTAGTTACTTATGATGCAAGGATCAGATCAGTCAGTCGGCAGTCACCTGCACTGTCGCCTGCAATGTCGAACAAACCCAATAACAAACCAATCAAATCAAATAAAAAAAATTTGTCACATTCACTGATAACAACAGGTCAAGTCAATGTGCAGGCGTACAGGTTAGTAATGAGGCTATATACAGGGGGTACCGGTACTGAGTCAATGTGCGGGGGTACAGGTTAGTAATGAGGCTATACAGTGGGGCAAAAAAGTATTTAGTCAGCCACCAATTGTGCAAGTTCTCCCACTTAAAAAGATGAGAGAGGCCTGTCATTTTCATCATAGGTACACTTCAACTATGACAGACAAAATGAGAAAAAAAATCCAGAAAAATCACATTGTAGGATTTTTAATTAATTTATTTGCAAATTATGGTGGAAAATAAGTATTTGGTCACCTACAAACAAGTAAGATTTCTGGCTCTCAAAGACCTGTAACTTCTTTTTAAGAGGCTCCTCTGTCCTCCACTCGTTACCTGTATTAATGGCACCTGTTTGAACTTTTTATCAGTATAAAAGACACCTGTCCACAACCTCAAACAGTCACACATCAAAGGACACCAGAAACAAAATTATAGACCTGCACCAGGCTGTGAAGACTGAATCTGCAATAGGTAAGCAGCTTGGTTTGAAGAAATCAACTGTGGGAGCAAATATTAGGAAATGGAAGACATACAAGACCACTGATAATCTCCCTCGATCTGGGGCAAGATTTCACCCCGTCGGGTCAAAATGATCACAAGAACGGTGAGCAAAAATCCCAGAACCACACGGGGGGACCTAGGGAATGACCTGCAGAGAGCTGGGACCAAAGTAACAAAGCCTACTATTAGTAACACACTACGCCGCCAGGGACTCAAATCCTGCAGTGCCAGACGTGTCCCCCTGCTTAAGCCAGTACATGTCCAGGCCCGTCTGAAATTTGCTAGAGAGCATTTGGATGATCCAGAAGAAGATTAGGAGAATGTCATATAGTCAGATGAAACCAAAATATAACTTTTTGGTAAAAACTCAACTCATCGTGTTTGGAGGACAAAGAATGCTGAGTTGCATCCAAAGAATACCATACCTACTGTGGAGCATGGGGGTGGAAACATCATGCTTTGGGGCTGTTTTTCTGCAAAGGGACCAGGACGACTGATCCGTGCAAAGGAAAGAATGAATGGGCCCATGTATCGTGAGATTTTGAGTGAAATCCTCCTTCCATCAGCAAGGGCATTGAAGATGAAACGTGGCTGGGTCTTTCAGCATGACAATGATCCCAAACACACCGCCCGGGCAACAAAGGAGTGGCTTCGTAAGAAGCATTTCAAGGTCCTGGAGTGGCCTAGTCAGTCTCCAGATCTCAACCCCATAGAAAATCTTTGGAGGGAGTTGAAAGTCCGTGTTGCCCTACAACAGCCCCAAAACATCACTGCTCTAGAGGAGATCTGCATGGAGGAATGGGCCAAAATACCAGCAACAGTGTGTGAAAACCTTGTGATGACTAACAGAAAATGTTTGACCTCTGTCATTGCCAACAAAGGGTATATAAAAACGTATTGAGATAAACTTTTGTTATTGACCAAATACGTATTATTATTAATTGAGATAATATGTGCATGTAGGTAGGAGTAAAGTGACTCTGCATTGATAAAACAGTGAGTAGCAGAAGCGTAAAAAAAGGGGGTGGGGGGGTCAATCTAAATAGTCCAGATGGCCATTTGACTACTTGTTCAGCAGTCTTATAGCTTGGGGAGAGAAGCTGTGAAGGAGTCTTTTTGACCTAGACTTGGGGCTCTGGTACCGCTTGCAGAGAGAAGAGTCTGTGACTTGGGTGACTGGAGTCTTTGACAATTTTTGGGGCCTTCCTCTGACACGGCCTATTCTTGGATGGCAGGAAGCTTGGCCCCAGTGTTGTATTCTGCTGTACGCACTACCTGGTGCAGCTGTAGAACTTGTTGAGGATCTGGGGACCCATGCAAAATATTTTCACTCTCCTGGGGGGGGGTTTGGACTATGATTGTTTGTTGATGTGGACACCAAGGAACTTGAAACTCTCGACCAGCTCCACAGCAGCCCCGTCAATGTTAATGGGGGCCTGTTCGGCCCTCCTTTTCCTGTAGTCCACGATCCCCTCCTCTGTCTTGCTTACATTGAGGGAGAGGTAGTTGTCCTGGCACCACACTGCCAGGTCTCTGACCTCCTCTGTCAGGGAGAGGTTGAAAATGTCAGTGAAGACAATTGCCAGTTGGTCCGTGCATGCTCTGGGTACATGTCCTGGTAATCCGTCTGGCCCCGCAACGTTGTGAATGTTGACCTGTTTAAAGGTCTTACTCACATCGGCCACGGCGAGTGTGATCACACAGTCATCCGGAACAGCTGGTGCTCTCAATAATGCTTCAGAGTTGCTTGCCTCAAAGCGAGCATAAAAGGCATTTATCTCGTCTGGCAGCTCATCTCCACATTTTCTTCAGGTGAATGACAGGGACTTGGGCCTGGTCTCCTGAAAGCAGTATGTACTTCGCATCAGACTCGTTAAAGAAAAAATAATTGTCAAGTTCGAGGTGACAGATCGCTGTTCTGAAGTCCAGAAGCTCTACTGTGCTAATGGGTTCCAACTAGAGAACACAATCACACAGTGCATGAAAGCATGAGGTGTGGCTAACGTTAGCAAGCTTGAGGTGGATACCAAGTTAGAATACAAACTCGGCAGCACAGAGTAGATACTCCACATGACGTTGAGATATTGTGCATTGTGGGTAGTTTAGAAGATATCCAGAAATAAGTCACAAAATATGTAATAAAGCAAAAACATAACTGTTTGTACTTATAGGTAACTAGATCGTGACTACAACTCAGTTACTAAGGCTTTAACCACACTGTATTGTTACTCTGGTGAGTAAAAACTCATGCTTCCTACACTTTAACGTGTCTGAAATAAAAATGTACATTTTACTCAACTGCGTTACCCACTCCAGGTAGCAGGTAGCGGTGTGGGAATTTAAGGCAATGCTACTGGTGTGACGTATAATCTAGTGGACGGAACGCTTCGCTTCTTTCAACAGCAGCAACAGCTCGTCAGCCACCTCGGTAGCTTGCTAGACAAAATAGCCTAACCAATAAAGCTCTTTAGACGCTTTCGTATTTATTAGCCCCTGTGTTGTAAACCCACTTCTGTCGTCTAGTTAGTTATCCGATTTAATTTCATATTTACTGTGTTGTTATTAGACAGCTAGCGGGCTGGTTAAGTTAGCATCAGCCTAGCTAGCTAACATCCCCGACCATGAGGTCATTAAGCTACTCTCCTCCTGCTAAAGAAGAGTAGATCTGCTGGACTGAGAAAGATGGTCTGTGCCTGAACGTTGTTGTGAAAGAGGAAGGGGAGGCTGTCACAATATAAAAACAAGTAGAGGGTGAGGCTGTTACAGTGAAAGAAGTAGGGAAAGGCGTTACAGTTAAAGAAGAGGAAGACGTGTTCAGAGTGAAAGAAGAGGAGGCTGCATGTTTTGGAGTGAAAGAGGAGGAGGAGATGACTGGATATCTGGGCTCAGTTTCCCAAACGCATCTTAAGACATCCAATGGTTCTAACTGTGACTGGGCCCTGATTAACACTAGTAAGTAATGTCTTAAACAGAGGCATGAACTCTGCAGTTGTTGAACTGATGTGTGGTGTTAAAGGGGAAATATGCAATAGCTACATCCATATGTTGACTAAATGTGTTAAATGTGTTTATTTATAGCCATTGATTCTTGAAGAATATAACACATGCCTCATGAGCTTAGTTCAACTGTTGTACCCCATCAGAACCCAAAATAAGCTTATTTTTTTACTCCAATATTAAGAAACAATGTAAACCAACATTGTATAGCCTCAAAATGGTTAACTATAATGCTGATATCATGGATGGTCAGTCCTTCCATCCATAGGTCTGTCATTGATTTTGAAAGTAGTTACATTTCTCCAGCCCCATCATCATCTTATTACCAAAACACAGGTGGAATGACAGCTTTGTTATGGTTTCAATTGCAGATTGGTTGGTTGATTGTGTGGCTTTTTTAAAGGGGCTATCTAGGATTTAATCAGCAACAAAATGTCAGCCCTGAGACTTGGTTTTGTAAACAGCTTGGGGGCTGGAGAAATGTAACCACTCTCGGATTCATAGAGAAAGCTATTGTAGCCACCGTAACCCTACACCTAGCTACCCCATCAAGAAATTCAGACTTCTTGGCATAACAGTTATAAGGTGTTGACTTGACAGTTCCTGGACCCAGGTTTGAGTCCAGCTCTGGGCTACCCCCTGGATTGACTACAGTATAAATACAAGGACTGGCTGTCCATAAGATCAACATGATAGTTTTAACCAGATTCCGAGGTTATGCAGTGCTTGTTTACAAACAGTGGCGTTATAAGAGCTTATGTTTTGGTTTCTGGTGGGGTAATACAGTTGAAACATTTGAGGCACTTTAACTATGCCACTTTGTTTACATACCCTACATTACTCATCTCATATATATATACTGTACTCTAAACCATCTACTCCATCTTGCCTATGCCGTTCTGTACCATCCCTCATTCATATATCTTTATGTACATATTCTTTATCCCTTTACACTTGTGTGTGTATAAGGTAGTAGTTTTGGAATTGTTAGGTTAGATTACTCGTTGATTATTACTGCATTGTCGGAACTAGAAGCACAAGCATTTCGCTACACTCGCATTAACATATGCTAACCATGTGTATTTGACAAATACATTTGATTTGAAGTTATATTCTTCAAGAATCAATGGTTATATAGTAAATGGGTCTTTCTAAAACTGCCAGTGTAGATTTCCTGTGGGTGTCAAATTGTTAAAGCTGTAAAGGTGTTAAGTCATTAGCTGTGTTAGAATACCCATACTAACTGTACTATTTGTGAAGTACATTGAGTATACAGTATGCTTATTGGCCATAGTATGATTTTTTTTTTCCACCTTTATTTAACCAGGTAGGCAAGTTGAGAACAAGTTCTCAGTTCTCATAACCGCGACCTGGCCAAGATAAAGCAAAGCAGTTCAACACATACAACAACACAGAGTTACACGTGGAGTAAACAAACATACTGTCAATAATACAGTAGAAAAGTCTATATACAATGTGAGCAAATGAGGTGAGATAAGGGAGGTAAGGCAATAAATAGGCCATTGTGGCGAAGAAAATACAATATAGCAAGCAATTAAAACACCGGAATGGTAGATTTGCAGTAGATGAGTGAGCAAAGTAGAAATACTGGGGTGCAAAGGAGCAAGATCAATAAATACAGTAGGGGATGAGGTAGTTGTTTTGGCTATTTATAGATCGGCTATGTACAGGTGTAGTGATCTGTGAGCTGCTCTGACAGCTGGTGCATAAAGCTAGTGAGGGAGATAAGTGTCTCCAGTTTCAGAGATGTTTGTAGTTCGTTCCAGGCATTGGCAGCAGAGAACTGGAAGGAGAAGTGGCCAAAGGAGGATTTGGCTTTGGGGGTGACCAATGAGATATACCTGCTGGAGCGAGTGCTACGGGTGGGTGCTGCAATGGTGACCAGCGAGCTGAGGTAAGGCGGGACTTTACCTAGCAGGGTCTTGTAGATGACCTGGAGCCAGTGGATTTGGCGACGAGTATGAAGTGAGGGCCAGCCAACGAGAGCATACAGGTCGCAGTGGTAGGTAGTATATGGGGCTTTGGTGACAAAACGGATGGCACAGTGATAGACTGCATCCAATTTGTTGAGTAGGGTGCTGGAGGCTATTTTGTAAATGACATCGGTAGGATGGTCAGTTTTAGGGTATGTTTGGCAGCATGAGTGAAGGATGCTTTGTTGCGAAATAGGAAGCCAATTCTAGATTTAACTTTAGATTGGAGATGTTTGATGCGAGTCTGGAAGGAGAGTTTACAGTCTAACCAGACTAGAGGTCGACGATTATGATTTTTCAACGCCGATGCCGATTATTGGAGGACCAAAAAAGACGATACCGATTAATCGTCCGATTAAAAAATAATAATAATAATAATTTGTATTTGTAATAATGACAATTACAACAATACTGAATTAACACTTATTTTAACTTAATATAATACATCAATAAAAATCCATTTAGCCTCAAATAAATAATGAAACATGTTGGTTTAAATAATGCAAAGTGTTAAAGAAGTGAAAGTGCAATATGTGCCATGAGAACATTTGAAAGTTGGTGGTTCCTTTTAACATGAGACTTCAATATTCCAAGATAAGAGGTTTTTGGTTGTAGTTATACCTTTGAGTATTGGATGTTCTTATAGGCACTATAGTATTGCTAGTGTAACAGTATAGCTTCCGTCCCTCTCCTCGCCCCTACCTGGGCTCGAACCAGGAACACATCGACAACAGCCACACTCGAAGCAGCGTTACCCATCGCTCCACAAAAGCTGCAGCCCTTGCAGAGCAAGGGGAATAACTACTCCAATCTCAGAGCGAGTGACATTTGAAACGCTATTAGCGTACACTCCGCTAACTAGCTAGCCATTTCACATCGGTTACACCAGACATTGGGCTGACAGGCTTGAAGTCATAAACAGCGCTGTGCTTGCGAAGAGCTGCTGGAAAAACGCACAAAAGTGCTGTTTGAATAAATGCTTACGAGCCTGCTGTTGCCTACCATCGCTCAGTCAGACTCCTCTATCAAATCATAGACTAAATTATAACATAACACACAGAAATACAAGCCTTTGGTCATTAATATGGTCGAATCCGGAAACTATCATTTCGAAAACAAAACGCTTATTATTTCAGTGAAATACGGAACCGTTCGGTATTTTATCTAACGGGTGGCATCCCTAAGTCTAAATATTCTTGTTATATTGCACAACCTTCAATGTTATGTCATAATTACGTACAATTCTGGCAAATTAGTTCGCAATGAGCCAGGCTGCCCAAACTGTTGCATATACCCTGACTCTGCGTGCAATGAACGCAAGAGAAGTGGCACAATTTCACCCGGTTAATATTGCCTGCTAACCTGGATTTATTTGAGCTAAATATGCAGGTTTAAAAAATATATACTTCTGTGTATTGATTTTAAAAAAGGCATTGGTGTTTATGGTTAGGTACAGTCGTCCAACGACTGTGCTTTTTTAGCAAATGATGTTTTTGTTAAATCATCCGCCAGCGTTGCATCGATTATATGCAACGCAGGACACGCTAGATAAACTAGTAATATCATCAACCATGTGTAGTTATAACTAGTGATTATGATTGATTGATTTTTATCAAATATGTTTAATGCTAGCTAGCAACATACCTTGGCTTCTACTGCATTCGCGTAACAGGAAGTCTCCTCGTGGTGTGCAATGTAATCAGGTGGTTTGAGCATTGGACTAGTTAACTGTAATGTTGCAAGATTGGATACTCCGAGCTAACAAGTTGAAAATCTGTCATTCTGCCCCTGAACAAGGCATTTAACCCACAGTTCCTAGGCCGTCACTGAAAATAAGAATGTGTTCTTAACCTCTTCAACCGATGGGGGCGATATGTCATTATTGGATAAAAAGATGTGCCCGTTTTAAGCACAATATGGAATCGAAAAGATGCTCGACTATGCATGTAATTGACAGCCTTGGAAAGACAAAACTCTGACGTTTCCAAAACTGCAAAGATATTATCTGTGAGTGCCCCAGAACTAATGCTACAGGCGAAACCAAGATGAAGTTTCATACAGGAAATGCCCCAGATTCTGAAGGCGCTGTGTTCCAATGTCTCCTTATATGGCTGTGAATGCGCCAGGAATGAGCCTGCCCTTTCTGTCGTTTCCCCAAGGTGTCTGCAGCATTGTGACGTGTTTACATTTACATTACATTTAAGTCATTTAGCAGACGCTCTTATCCAGAGCGACTTACAAATTGGTGCATTCACCTTATGACATCCAGTGGAACAGCCACTTTACAATAGTGCATCTAAATCTTTTAAGGAGGGGGGGGTAGAAGGAATACTTTATCCTATCCTAGGTATTCCTTAAAGAGGTGGGGTTTCAGGTGTCTCCGGAAGGTGGTGATTGACTCCTCTGTCCTGGCGTCGTGAGGGAGTTTGTTCCACCATTAGGGGGCCAGAGCAGCGAACAGTTTTGACTGGGCTGAGCGGGAACTGTACTTCCTCAGTGGTAGGGAGGCGAGCAGGCCAGAGGTGGATGAACGCAGTGCCCTTGTTTGGGTGTAGGGCCTGATCAGAGCCTGGAGGTACTGAGGTGCTGTTCCCCTCACAGCTCCGTAGGCAAGCACCATGGTCTTGTAGCGGATGCGAGCTTCAACTGGAAGCCAGTGGAGAGAGCGGAGGAGCGGGGTGACGTGAGAGAACTTGGGAAGGTTGAACACCAGACGGGCTGCGGCGTTCTGGATGAGTTGTAGGGGTTTAATGGCAGAGGCAGGGAGCCCAGCCAACAGCGAGTTGCAGTAATCCAGACGGGAGATGACAAGTGCCTGGATTAGGACCTGCGCCGCTTCCTGTGTGAGGCAGGGTCGTACTCTGCGGATGTTGTAGAGCATGAACCTACAGGAACGGGCCACCGCCTTGATGTTAGTTGAGAACGACAGGGTGTTGTCCAGGATCACGCCAAGGTTCTTAGCGCTCTGGGAGGAGGACACAATGGAGTTGTCAACCGTGATGGCAAGATCATGGAATGGGCAGTCCTTCCCCGGGAGGAGGAGCAGCTCCGTCTTGCCGAGGTTCAGCTTGAGGTGGTGATCCGTCATCCACACTGATATGTCTGCCAGACATGCAGAGATGCGATTCGCCACCTGGACATCAGAAGGGGGAAAGGAGAAGATTCATTGTGTGTCGTCTGCATAGCAATGATAGGAGAGACCATGTGAGGTTATGACAGAGGCAAGTGACTTGGTGTATAGCGAGAATAGGAGAGGGCCTAGAACAGAGCCCTGGGGGACACCAGTGGTGAGAGCGCGTGGTGAGGAGACAGATTCTCGCCACGCCACCTGGTAGGAGCGACCTGTCAGGTAGGACGCAATCCAAGCGTGGGCCGCGCCGGAGATGCCCAACTCGGAGAGGGTGGAGAGGAGGATCTGATGGTTCACAGTATCGAAGGCAGCCGATAGGTCTAGAAGGATGAGAGCAGAGGAGAGAGAGTTAGCTTTAGCAGTGCGGAGCGCCTCCGTGATACAGAGAAGAGCAGTCTCAGTTGAATGACTACTCTTGAAACCTGACTGATTTGGATCAAGAAGGTCATTCTGAGAGAGATAGCGGGAGAGCTGGCCAAGGACTGCACGTTCAAGAGTTTTGGAGAGAAAAGAGAGAAGGGATACTGGTCTGTAGTTGTTGACATCGGAGGGATCGAGTGTATGTTTTTTCAGAAGGGGTGCAACTCTCGCTCTCTTGAAGACGGAAGGGACATAGCCAGCGGTCAAGGATGAGTTGATGAGTGAGGTGAGGTAAGGGAGAAGGTCTCCGGAAATGGTCTGGAGAAGAGAGGAGGGGATAGGGTCAAGCGGGCATAAATATATAATTCCCCCTCTGTCTCTGCTGCTAAAGCCACTTTCTACCACTCTAAATTCCAAGCATCTGCCTCTAACCCTAGGAAGCTCTTTGCCACCTTCTCCTCCCTCCTGAATCCTCCTCCCCCTCCCCCCCTCCTCCCTCTCTGCAGATGACTTCGTCAACCATTTTGAAAAGAAGGTCGACGACATCCGATCCTCGTTTATTATTATTATTATTATTATTATTATTATTATTATTATTATTATTATTATTATTATTATTATAAGCGGGCAGGTTGTTGGGCGGCCGGCCGTCACAAGACGTGAGATTTCATCTGGAGAGAGAGGGGAGAAAGAGGTCAGAGCACAGGGTAGGGCAGTGTGAGCAGAACCAGCGGTGTCGTTTGACTTAGCAAACGAGGATCGGATGTCGTCGACCTTCTTTTCAAAATGGTTGACGAAGTCATCTGCAGAGAGGGAGGAGGGGGAAGGGGGAGGAGGATTCAGGAGGGAGGAGAAGGTGGCAAAGAGCTTCCTAGGGTTAGAGGCAGATGCTTGGAATTTAGAGTGGTAGAAAGTGGCTTTAGCAGCAGAGACAGAGGGGGAAAATGTAGAGAGGAGGGAGTGAAAGGATGCCAGGTCCGCAGGGAGGCGAGTTTTCCTCCATTTCCGCTCGGCTACCCGGAGCCCTGTTGTAGGCATATCATTGGAAGATTGACCATAAGAGACTACATTTACCTGGTGTCCCGCCCGGTGTCCTGTGTCGAAATAATTGCGTAATCTGTAGGTCCATGCACGTTCCATTTCTTCAGAAGAGAAAGTCAACTGCCACGAAGGATTTTATCGTCGATAGATATGTGAAAAACACCTTGAGGATTGATTCTAAACATTGGTTTGCCATGTTTCTGTCGATATTATGGAGTTAATTTGGAAAAAAGTTAGCGTTTTAATGACTTAATATTATTTTTATTTTTTTCCTTACCCAAACGTGATGAACAAAACGGAGCGATTAGTCGACACAAATAATATTTTTTGTTAAAACAGAACATTTGCTATCTAACTGAGAGTCTCCTCATTGAAAACATCTGAAGTTCTTCAAAGGTAAATTATTTTATTTGAATGCTTTTCTGTTTTTTGTGAAAATGTTGCCTGCTGAATGCTAACGCTAAATACTACGCTAAATGCTACGTTAGCTATCAATACTGTTACACAAATGCTTGTTTTGCAATGGTTGAGAAGCATATTTTGAAAATCTGAGATGACAGTGTTGTTAACAAAAGGCTAAGCTTAAGAGCAAATAGATTAATTTCATTTCATTTGCGATTTTCATGAATAGTTAATGTTGCGTTATGGTAATGAGCTTGAGGCTGTAGTCACGATACCGGATCCGGGATGGCTCGACGCAAGAAGTTAACTGACTTGCCTAGTTATATAAAGGTAAAAAACATTAAAAAATATATACATTAAAAAATTGGCACAATCGGCTCTGAATTGAAAAGTGTACTATTTATGTGGTCTAACAAAAAAAGAGTTGTGTTGCACTTAGTGTTGGCGACCCACTTGAATCAATATGTAGCTAGCTATTTTCTACAAGTTGTCTTCTAACCAGTGATGTTTACATTATTCCCAGATTCCGTGTGGTTTTTGAGATGTTAGTTTTAATGAACAAAGGGGTGTACATTTGGTGTTGATATTTTATATTTACAATTCATGTAATATTTAGCAATACCATGGATCACAATTTATTTTGACTGCATGTTTTTCCGTATTGGAGATTAGTTTTGTTTGAGTTCTAGAGTTCTGGCTCTTTATTGTTTAGCATGTAGGAAAGGGGATACCTAGTCAGTTGTACAACTGAATGCATTCAATTGAAATGTGTCTTCGGTGCACTGATTGGTGTCACCTCGTTAGTCAGTATGTGTTACACCTGTGCTGGCTTGTCCATCTTGTTAGTGGGAAGGTGTTTCACCTGAGCTGGTCCAGGTTCTATTTAAGAGTGTCTGGCCCAGTGCTCCAGTTGTCTTGATAGATGTGGAGAGTCAACACCTTTTAGGTTCTCCACCTTCGTCCTATTAAAGATGTTTTCATTTCAGGTTGAAGGTAGGATAGGAGGGAGAGTTTTTCCATTTAAAAAATCTGATTTTTATCAGATTTTTCATTTTTTTGTTTCTATTGGCTTCTGTGTAAAAGAGAGCTTTTTTTGTGAAGATGGCACAGAAAAATCCCCACAGGAGTACCTGGGATTGGTCTGGTTAATACCGTGAGGTTCTCTTGGTCAGATAAGGAGAAGGAGCCCTGGGGGAGAGAGACATTCGGGAGAAATGTTCTGATGGGATGCCTACAGCTGGAAGTAAAAGATGTACTATGCCTTCAAGGGAATCCCATCGAGAAAGGATATGATGTGACGTTACAAGTGGAAGAAAAACACGACGAAGTTATGAAGAAGGTGAGAGAAGGAAAAGGAGCGAAACCCCTGTGCCATTACACGGTGACCAGCCTGGCAAGGAACAACTTCAGGGTGGTCACCGTAACCATGTACAATCCGCATGTGAAGGATGAAGAGGTGAGGGCCTTTCTGGGGAGATATATGGACAATGTCTCCTCAGCAAGGTACCTCAGGGACTCCCTGGGTTTCTGGAACGGAAAGAGAGGTTTCCAAGTGTTACTCAGGGAGTCCCCGAAGAGTGTGGATAGCTACCTCCATCCTCCGGCGATGTTCTCAATGGGGCTGACAGGGGGACGTTGTATTATGCACGTCAGCCCCCGTTCTGCAGGCGTTGTATGGCCTACGGCCATACCCTGGCCTCGTGCAGTAACAAGAAATGCCGGTTTTGTGGGTCGGAAGAGCACGAGGCCAGGGAGTGTGACGAGCCCAAGGCTTGCCACAGGTGTGGCTCCAGAGAACACCTGTGGCGTGATTGCCTGGCTCGTCACAGGTCATACGCGTCTGCAGCTGGGGGGGCGGGGGATGGGGGAGGAAAGAAAGGACGCGTGCGGATTGTACGGATGGCACAGGGGAAAAGACGGCAAGAGAAGAGGATGGGAAGGAAGAGGCGAGAAGAAAGAGGAGTGAAGATGGAAAGAAGGAAAAAGAAGGAGAGAAGAAAAAGAAGGCGGAAGAACGGGAAGGAGCGGAGAAGAGAGAGAGTGGGACAGTGGTGTGAGAAGGAGTGGAAGAGGGAGCGGTGACAGTGACGGGGACGGAAGGAGGTGTGGAGATGGGAGGGGAGGGGGTGGGAGGGGGAGATGGGGGAAAGGAGTGGGGGACAGCCTGCCAGGCTTCCTCGAGGTCGAAATGAGGGATTTGGTGGAGGATTTAGCGGGGATGGGACGTTGTGTCTCCCCGCTACCTCCTTCACCAAAGAAGAAAGGGATGAAGAGGGGGAGCTTGGCAGGAAGTGAGAGGGAGGGGGTGTGGAGGGGGCTAAGAGAGTGGCGGGGGGGAGGGGAGGGTCATTTGTCCTCCCGGTTTGCCTCAGCCCCTTGCATTTTAGAGGATGACTCCAGTGAGGGGTCGGTGGGCTGTTTGCTAGAGGGATCCCAACTCCTGTTTGAGGAGATGGGGTCCCCTACATGCAGCCCGAGGCAAACAGGGAGGGGGGGATGGTGGGTGGGGAGGGAGGACCCAACACACTGCCTGGGTCATGGGTTGGGATGGAGGACGGGTGGGCGTCAGGAGAGGAGAGGACGTCCCCGCCGGTGGAGATGGACCAGTGGAGCATCGGGTGAGTCTCCTGTTTTTTCTTTGTTTTTTTTATTTTTATTTGTTGTTAATAATTAAATGAATAGTTTTGTTTCTTTTTTTAGTCTAAATGTTAGGGGGTTAAGGAATAATGTTCAAAGGAGGGCGGTTTTTTGTTATTTAGAGGGTGTGGGGTTTGATTTCTGTTTTTTACAGGAGGTTCACCTGAGGGATGGTGGGGATGTGTGTAGATTTAAGAGGGATTGGGATAAGGGGGAATCTTTTTGGGGCATAGGAGGTGTGCACTCAACAGGAGTAGGGATTTTGTGTGGGCAAAGAGAGGTTAAAATAGAGAACACTTTTGTAATAATGCAGGGTAGAGTTTTGGGGATAGATGTTAAGTTTAGAGAAGCTAGATATAGGTTAATTGGGGTATATGGGCCACAGGTGGCGGCAGACAGGAGGGAGATGGTGGACTGTCTGGCGCCCCTGTGTGTTACAAACAGGCACTTGGTGATAGGAGGAGACTTTAATATAGATTTAGGGGTAGGTGGTGATAGCAGTGCAGGTGCCATCTCTGGGCTAATGGTCTGGTTGATGGTGGCCTGCACACTACTCCGGCAATGGTCTGTGTCTTACTGTAATACAGTAACATGCCCTTATTGTAATACCGTAACATGCCTGTGCCTTATTGTAATACAGTAACATGCCCATGTCTTATTGTAATACAGTAACATGCCCATGTCTTATTGTAATACAGTAACATGCCCATGTCTTATTGTAATACAGTAACATGCCCATGTCTTATTGTAATACCGTAACATGCCTGTGCCTTACTGTAATACCGTAACATGCCTGTGCCTTATTGTAATACAGTAACATGCCCACGTCTTACTGTAATACAGTAACATGCCCTTATTGTAATACCGTAACATGTCTTACTGTAATACAGTAACATGCCCATGTCTTATTGTAATACAGTAACCTGCCTGTGCCTTATTGTAATACAGTAACATGCCCTTATTGTAATACCTTAACATGCCCTTATTGTAATACAGTAACATGTCTTATTGTAATACCTTAACATGCCCTTATTGTAATACAGTAACATGTCTTATTGTAATACAGTAACATGTCTTATTGTAATACAGTAACATGCCCTTATTGTAATACAGTAACATGTCTTATTGTAATACAGTAACATGTCTTATTGTAATACAGTAACATGCCCTTATTGTAATACAGTAACATGCCCTTATTGTAAAACCGTAACATGCCCTTATTGTAAAACTGTAACATGCCCATGTTGGTTAGAGGGGGCTGGAGCTAGCAGTGTAAGGGTTTGAAGGGTAAGGAAATGTTTTTGTCTGGTATTGAAGATCCACCCATACGTAGAATGTATGCACACATGACTGTAAGTCGCTTTGGATAAAAGCGTCTGCTAAATGGCATATATTATTATTATTATATTAATGGTCGGTCCTACATGGCGCAACTCCAGGGGGGTTGCGCGGAGGCTCGACTACATTTTTGTATCCAGGTCTTTGGGTCAGTTGTCTGGGCGGCTGTTGCCTGTTTTCTTCACGGATCACGACGGGGTGTTCCTGCAGGTGGGGTCGTCTGTCTGCCTCTTTGGTAGGGGGTACTGGAAGTTAGATCGGGATATACTGGAGGAGCAGGCTTTCGTTGACGCATTTTTTTGTTTCTTTCGGAGGCTTGACGGCCTCCGGTCCATGTGCGAGGGGGTGTTAGAGTGGTGGGATTTAGTTAAGGGGAGGATAAAGGAGGGAGGTGGATCGTATCCAAAGGTTAATTGAACTTGAGTACGAGGCAGGCAACCTCGGCGGGTCGATTGACTTGGAGATATTCGCAGCCCTAAAGGCGCAGCTCAGGGAGCTGCAGGAGCAGAAGGCTCGAGCTTTCCTGGAGCGTGCGCATAGTGGCTTTCTAGAACATAATGAGACTTGTTCCGCTATGTTCTTTAAGTCGGTTAGGGCCAGGCAGAGTAGGAAGGTAATGCATGGAGTTAGGGAAGAAAATGGTAGTATAGTAAGTAAACCAGAGGAAATGGTCAGGGTGACAACTGATCATTTCCAAGGTTTATTTAAGGAAAGGGAAATAGATGTAGGGCAGGGAAACATGTTTTTAGAACACTTTTCCCGGTGGTTGCCAGAGGTCATTAGAGACGTGATGGAGGCCCAGATCTCACTAGAAGAGGTTGAGAGCGCTCTTAGGAGGATGGGAAAAGGGAAGGTGCCTGGGATGGATGGGCTGCCGGCTGAGTTTTACCTCAGGTTTTGGGGTATACTTGGACCAGTGGTTCTCGAAGTCTTGAAGGCCATTCTTGAGACGGGGGTCCCGGGGGCATCAATGGCTGTTGGTGTGCTGTCACTTCTTTATAAGAAGGGGGAAGCAACTGACCTTGGCAACTGGCGGCCATTGACCATGCTGTGTGTAGATTACAAGATTCTTGCAAAGGTTTTAGCAGACCGGTTGCGCACAGCCCTTCCCTACGTCGTCCACGAGGATCAGACGTGCGGGGTAGAGGGCCGCTCTATAAGATGGAACCTACAGTTGATCAGGGATTCCATCGCTTGGGTTGAAGATAGAGGGCTGCCTTTAATGGTAGCAGCGCTAGATCAGGCGAAAGCTTTTGATCGTGTGAATAGATCTTTTCTATTCAGGGTGTTAGGTAGATTAGTTGTTTGGTGTTTTGTAAATATAAGTAATTAAGAATGAATGAGAGATATGATTTTGTTAAGTGTGAATGGTATTGATTGTAAATAAATTATTTTAACCTTTGAGTTTGGTGTGGGTTTTTCTTGTCTCTTCTTGGGGAGATTTAGCGGGTCTCATGGTGGGTGTCTTTTAGGTCCCGGTTGTTGTTACTAGTCAACATTTAGTGGACACACCCATAGTGTCTTTCAGAGCCCCTCCTAAAAAACACGCTTGTATTTTGGGTTGGATATTGCATTCAATTAATATTTTAATCAATGGCATTTCCTTAGTCTTTCAGTTATTGATTTTTATTTCTGTTTTTTCCTGTGAAGCCATTGTCTGAAATGTACTATATAAATAAAGCTTGATTTGATTTCAACAAATGAACCCAAATGACCAATCAATTGTTTCAGTAGCTACTATCTTGTCTCATCGCTGCAACTCCCGTATGGGCTAGGGAGAGACGAAGGTTGAAAGTCACGCGTCCTCCGATACACAACCCAACCAAGCCGCACGGCGCTCATCCAACCCGGAAGCCAGCCGCACCAATGTGTCGGAGGAATCACCATGCAACCTTGGTTAGCGCCCACTGCGCCTGGCCCGCCACAGGAGTCGCTGGTGCGCGATGAGACAAGGACATCCCTACCTGTCAAGCCCTCCCTAACCCGGGCGACGCTATGCCAATTGTGCGTCGCCCCACAGACCTCCCGGTTACGACAGAGCCTGGGCGCGAACCCAGAGTCTCTGATGGCACAGCTGGCGCTGCAGTACAGCACCCTTAACCACTGCGCCACCCGGGAGACAGCATCAGCTGATATCTCAAAGTGCTGTACAGACACCCAGCCCAAAACCCCAAACAGCAAGCAATGCAGGCGTAGAAGCATGGTGGCTAGGAAAAACTCCCTAGAAAGGACAAAACCTAGGAAGAAACCAGGCTATGAGGGTTGGCCAGTCCTCTTCTGGCTGTGCCGGTTGCCCATTAGTCTTTCAGTTGTTAGTATTCTGTTTGTTGTGTAATAAATATTTTTAACATTTAATTTTTGTAATGATTTTTTTCCTTTGAAGCCATTGTGTTGCATCCATGTCTGAAATGTGCTGTATAAATGAAGCTTGATTTGATTTCAACAAATTAACCCAATGACTGACCAATCAACAGATCAACGGACCATCTTAGTATGAAATGCAGTATCAATCCCGGTTTTCAAGCCTGCTGAAGGCTTGGTGGAATGGTAAACACCACCCCCGGCTCTACCAGGGGCTTGAGGTGGTCTCCCACAGCTCTGCTTATGTCATGTTCTGTGGCCTTGCTGTCCCATTTCTTGACTGCCCCTGTAACACAGAAACACATTTAGTCATATTATATAAAACACTTAAAGTTATGGATGTGGAGCATCTATGGCCTCAGTTACACCTGGCACCTAAATGTGATTTCTGTCATCTGATCACTCCAAGCTGCATTAGGTTCAGATCTAACAGGATGGGCCTTTGACATCGTCTGGACGCAGTCAGGCCACCAAATATGCATAAGCAATGTAAAGAGATCTGGGGAAAAGTAAATTCTACACAAATTACCTTCATAATATCAAAGACCAAATGTGTGTGCCTGAGGGGAAATTACCTTTCATACAGCCAAAGGGGGTGAGAAATTACACCAATATCAGTGGATAATTTGCACTAATGTAAATAAACATGGATGATGGAACATATTACTTTTTGCTTACGTGATAAACCGCTAAGGGGACATAAATATTTACCATCTAAACCATGTGTGACCTCTCACCTCTCTGGCTGTAGAAGTGTTCTTCCTAACCAGTCCTTCAACAACTCTCTGACTGAGCTCCACCCTCACTGGGTCTTCAGCGGAGAAGAAATCTGAGGAGGGATGGAAGGATGAATGGATCAGTCAGTCAATAACATGTAGAGCTGCTGTCTGCTGTCTGACAAAATCACTATTTTAGTAGTTCATTAAAGTAATTAAGGCTTAATGACTGCTGAATACCAACTATCAATTACTTAGATCATGTTTTTTCAGGTAGAGATATATCCTTGGGACGTCCCTAGCCCATTGAAGTTAACATTTAAAATGGTTACGGTCGGGGTTAGGGTTTAGGGTAGGGATGTCCCAAGGATTCCAGATAGCATTGACCATCGTGCATTATTCTGTCTCTTATTCTGTACTTTTAAATATGAAATATCCTTATTATGTGAAATTGAATGAAACAATAATGTATTTTGATGCTAATGTGATGTATAATATTCCATGATGTTTCTATATGATAACAATAGCGTAATATATTTAATATGCCATATAGTATTTTTTAACAGTTTCACTAATGAATTTTAATTAACTTAATCATTATGACACACCCCTCACTATTGTCATTGGTTGCACTAATTTCACTGTTTGTCTACATAACCTGATTCAAGTATTCATGACATCACCCTGAGGAAGGCACAGTGATGCTGAAACGTTGGTAAAAACCCATTAAATTGCTGAGAGTTTATACATGGAGTGTGTGACTTTCTTTATTTTGATAGTTTATTCACCGTTAGTCAGCACCGCCACACAAACTATTTTCTGGGTGTGCGCCAGCTCATGTTTTATAAGGATAGGTAACAACATGCTGATCCCCACGCTGATCCTCAACGAAGGGGCCCCTCAGGAGTGTGTGCTCAGCCCCTCCTGTACTCCCTGTTCACTCATGACTGCACGGCCAGGCACGACTACAACACCATTATTAAGTTTGCCGAAGCCACAACAGTGGTAGGCCTGATCACAAACAACGACGAGACAGCCCACCATAATTTGCAAATAAATTCATTAAAAATCCTACAATGTGATTTTCTGGATTTTGTTTCTCATTTTGTCTGTCATAGTTTAAGTGTATCTATGATGAAAATTACAGGCCTCTCATCTTTTTAAGTGGGTGAACATGCACAATTGGTTGCTGACTAAATACTTTTTTGTATATATATATATTTTTCTTTTTAAATATATATTTTAATGCTTGTAAGACTATTCATTGACACTTTCTCTTCCTTTCCTAAATTCTTATAGCACAGAACATGGACACAATGCAATTGGGACCAAGAGAGCGAGAGTTGCACCCCTTCTGAAAAACACTTTCTCTTCCTTTCCTAAATTCTTATAGCACAGAACATGGACACAATGCAATTGGGACCAAGAGAGTGAGAGTTGCGCCCCTTCTGAAAAACCTACACTCGATCCCTCCGATGTCAACAATTACAGACCAGTATCCCTTCTTTCTTTTCTCTCCAAAACTCTTGAACGTGCCGTCCTTGGCCAGCTCTCCCGCTATCTCTCTCTGAATGACCTTCTTGATCCAAATCAGTCAGGTTTCAAGACTAGTCATTCAACTGAGACTGCTCTCCTCTGTATCACGGAGGCGCTCCGCACTGCTAAAGCTAACTCTCTCTCCTCTGCTCTCATCCTTCTAGATCTATCGGCTGCCTTCGATACTGTGAACCATCAGATCCTCCTCTCCACCCTCTCCGAGTTGGGCATCTCCGGCGCGGCCCACGCTTGGATTGCGTCCTACCTGACAGGTCGCTCCTACCAGGTGGCGTGGCGAGAATCTGTCTCCTCACCACGCGCTCTCACCACTGGTGTCCCCCAGGGCTCTGTTCTAGGCCCTCTCCTATTCTCGCTATACACCAAGTCACTTGGCTCTGTCATAACCTCACATGGTCTCTCCTATCATTGCTATGCAGACGACACACAACTAATCTTCTCCTTTCCCCCTTCTGATGACCAGGTGGCGAATCGCATCTCTACATGTCTGGCAGACATATCAGTGTGGATGACGGATCACCACCTCAAGCTGAACCTCGGCAAGACGGAGCTGCTCTTCCTCCCGGGGAAGGACTGCCCGTTCCATGATCTCGCCATCACGGTTGACAACTCCATTGTGTCCTCCTCCCAGAGCGCTAAGAACCTTGGTGTGATCCTGGACAACACCCTGTCGTTCTCAACCAACATCAAGGCGGTGGCCCGTTCCTGTAGGTTCATGCTCTACAACATCCGCAGAGTACGACCCTGCCTCACACAGGAAGCGGCGCAGGTCCTAATCCAGGCACTTGTCATCTCCCGTCTGGATTACTGCAACTCGCTGTTGGCTGGGCTCCCTGCCTGTGCCATTAAACCCCTTCAACTCATCCAGAACGCCGCAGCCCGTCTGGTGTTCAACCTTCCCAAGTTCTCTCACGTCACCCCGCTCCTCCGTTCTCTCCACTGGCTTCCAGTTGAAGCTTGCATCCGCTACAAGACCATGGTGCTTGCCTACGGAGCTGTGAGGGGAACGGCACCTCAGTACCTCCAGGCTCTGATCAGGCCCTACACCCAAACAAGGGCACTGCGTTCATCCACCTCTGGCCTGCTCGCCACCCTACCACTGAGGAAGTACAGCTCCCGCTCAGCCCAGTCAAAACTGTTCGCTGCTCTGGCCCCCCAATGGTGGAACAAACTCCCTCACGCCGCCAGGACAGCGGAGTCAATCATCACCTTCCGGAGACACCTGAAACCCCACCTCTTTAAGGAATACCTAGGATAGGATAAGTATCCCCCCCCCCTTTAAGATTTAGATGCACTATTGTAAAGTGACTGTTCCACTGGATGTCATAAGGTGAATGCACCAATTTGTAAGTCGCTCTGGATAAGAGCGTCTGCTAAATGACTTAAATGTTAAATGTAAATGTAAGAAGACGGTACAGATATGTTGTAGGACAGCTGCATTTGAAGTGTACATTTAACCTACATAACAGTCAAAACAAACTGAAATCTATTAGCATACAAATGTGTGCTTCTCAGAAATGAATCAAGTCCATGGAATGGATATAGACAAAAATATAATTCAAGGACAATCAGAGGTAGAGAGGTGAGGCAGGGGTGAGGACATCATACTGCTATTTTGACAGTCCCTGAAGGACAATACAGAAGAGGGATTTGCTCGTAGTGGGTTCGATCCCCGGGACCACCCATACGTAGAATGTATGCACACATGACTGTAAGTCGCTTTGGATAAAAACATCTGCTAAATGGCATATATTATTATTATATATTATTATTCCTTCCCTTTCTCGAATGTATTTTGTTATAAAATAAGCAAGTGTAGTAAGATCATTGCTTTACTTTACTAGGACTGGAGACCACAGCAGCGATTCTGCTCTTGCCCAACATCTTCAATGAGGACCCGAGTGGCATTTATGTCTGTGACAAGGTATGCCTATACACCAATCATATGTTTCTTCATAAACATAAGTGTGCATGCTTATATAAAACTACAGCTGAACATTTGTTATGTTAATTGTATGTGTATTCATCTTTTCTTACTTTTGTTGACACAGATTTCACCGCTCTTCACTCATTTGCTGCTCATCGGCGGAAATTCATTTCACCATGAGAGTGAAATCCCGCTGGCCTTTGATGGGGAGAACATCCACGCCCTCGAAGACATCCCCATGGAACTTGGGGCTCTGCTATGGCTGGATTTTTTAAATTTTCCCTTAAATTTCCCAAAAAATGTCAGAAAAACACTTATGTTTTTAAGTTACTTTGTTCTGGGGAGAAGAGAAGTTTGGGTGAAGTTACCAGGGCCGGCCATAAAGATGGCAAACTTCCTAACATAACTAAGTGGATAAGCTAAATCTGTACTTTAGCATCAAGTCTACAATATTGTTAGTTGACCTATGATTCATTTTTAATGTATGTTGTTTTTATTGTACACCATTATTTATATACATGTCATGAAAAGCACTATACAAAGTAAATGTATTATTTATTATGGTCTGACATGTCTGCAAAAATGTTGCAATTTTGTAATGTCTTTTGCTTGGTAAATTGTTTTGTAAATATTAATTCACATTTGTGGTGCCACTAAATTTTTTATTTGATTTAAATCAATATTGTAGATATTGTTATTAAAATATATTTTTTTAGAATGGAGGGAGGGTGGACAGGGAGTTTTAAAAAATGAACCCCAAAAGGTTATTTGAGAAACCATTATAAAGGGTTCTTCAAAGAACGTATAGGGGTTCCCACAAAAGGTTCTTCAACTAACTTTTAGGATACTCCAGGAACCTTTACTCTTTAGTGTATATTGATGAACGTCACCTTGTTCGAGAGACATTTACATAGTTATGCACAGCCAAATTTGGGATGACTTTTTTGAGGCGAAATAGCAGCCACAGACAGACAGACAACGCATGATATCGCCCATAATTTGACCTCCTTGGACGTTACGTGCTGAGTGGGTATGACCAAAGTTATTCTGTTTAGCTACACTTTCTAGTACATTTTTTAAATGTTTCTGATGCCACATCGCCTGTTTTCAAAGGGAGTTGTTGGTTTTTACCTTTTTGTCTGCAAGTATTTTCAACTGCGATACCAACTCCAGTCAGCAGATGGCGATGTGCGTCTTTCAGGTGATTCTGCCACTGTGACGGGATGCTTCTTCAACAGCAAGTCAGCCACCTTGGTTCACTCGAACTTAATGGAAAAAGGTTTAATCAATAAATCTAGCAATTCCTTTCATACTGGGAAGAAAAAAATGGGGTACAGGTTTAAAACAATTACAGGTGCACCTTACTATCTTATACTATATCATAAATAGTCTTAACTAGTAAACACAGATTCTAGTTTTCATCCAGTTCACACAGATAGCTGACTCAGCCTCCTGGCTGGTACCGGTTTACACCTGTGTGAGGTGCCCCCCTCACACAGGAATACACACTCAGAGCCTACGAGGCTTTTCTAAGAACTCCACATATATACACACATATATATATATATTTTTTTAAAACTATGTTTGAGATGTGGTATCCACTCGGCTCGCTGCTTCTCAGATCAAAGGTGGGTCCATCTGCTCCGTTCCCGAAGTGTGATCTCCCCGAGATTCCATGTTTGAGGGATCCCTCGTGCACAATTTACCCAGGTCGTCAGGAGTGGTCACCAAGTGAAGAATAACATCCCCATATGTGGTTAATTTCTTTAATATCAATTGAGGAGAGACAAACTTATCACACAAGTCAGAGTTATTCTGAAACTAAATCTTTATTCACTTATTAATAGGGAGCAGGTCAATACAACACACACATATAAAGTGAATCAATTGAGTCTACAATAATGATGGCTGGTCGACAAATCACCCCCAGATGATTCGTTGAGAGCCACAATACAAAAGTACAAATGTCTTCCACAGCCAAGATCACCTCTTAATTTAAAAAAATAATACTTCCGAGATGTGGTATCCACTCGGCTCACTGCCTCTCAGATCAAAGGTGGGTCCATCTGCTCCGTTCCCGAAGTGTGGTCTCCTGAGATTCCAAGTTTGAGGGATCCCTCGTGTACCATTTATCCAGGTTGTCGGGAGCAGTCAGCAAGTGAATAATAATATCCCCATTGCCAAATGTGGTGGTTAACTTCTTTAATATCAAATGAGAGAAACTTAACACACAAGTCAGAGTTATGCTTAAACTAAATCTTTATTCACTTAATAAGGGAGTAGGTCAATACAACGTGCACATAAAGTGAATCAATTGAGTGCTCTACAATAATGATTGCGGGTCGACCCACAGGACAAAAATACAAAGGTCTTTTACAGCCAAGATGCACCTCTTTCAACCTACATGACCAACAACATATGTATAGAATGGGTCACAAGGTTAAGATTTGTATGAAAGACACTTATAATTCTCAGCAGACAGTATCTGCTGTAAAAATAGTACACTTTGTGTAGAGACCAGGGTCTGGCCCTGGGGTCATCTCTCCCTGGTACCATAAAATACAGAAACATTAACTCATGCTCTGGAATGCGGTCTCTTTAGGTTTTATCACCCAAAAGGCATTGTAAATCTCCTGTCAGTGTTATCTCCCAGAGGCCCATCCCAGTAGAACACACAGACACAATAGTTCTAAGAACCCTCTATTCTGTTGCATAAAACAACCATTTGATGCAATAAAAGTATTATAACATAATCTTGCAATTTTGCTCTCAGTGTCCACTGAAAGTTGACTAGTAAATAACAACTGGGACCTAAAAGACAAGCACCATGAGACCCACTAAATCTGTCAAAGAAGAGGAAAACAAAAGAAAAACCAACCCCAAACTTAAAGACAGGAAGTAAACCAAAACGATAGCGCAACTAAAGTTGTTGACTTTCCACATCTATCAGGAGCACTGGGTCAGACACTCTTAAATAGCACCTGGGGAGCACAGGTAAAACAACTTCCTAGCAACAAGATGGACAAGCCAGCACAGATGTAACACATACTGACTAACAAGGTGACACCAATCAGTGCGCGCCCTACGTGCTAACGAGCTATACATGCTAAAATCCAAACCTCAAAATATAAATGGAAAAACCAAAGACAAACACCTTAAGAGATTAAGAGAATGCTTACCACCAACAGAAAACAACTTTTATTTCACATTATAATCAACTACAATGCTTCACCAAAATAACATGGTGACTACTGGCTGTCAACAATTAAAAACAAGAAATAAACAAAAGAAATCCCCACTAGCTTCTAGAACTCTCGTCCTCATCTCCAAAATGGAAAAACGTGCAGCCAAAATAAGATCCATCTCAACTCACTGGCTAAACACAAAACTTTTTGACTGCCCAACCTTCAGAACATCAGAAACTAAGTCGTCCTCACCATGGACACAAGCACCAAAAACGCTGTTGTTTTGACAAGTAGAAATAAATCACTGATATCGATTGGAGGGGAAAATCAGATTGTATGTGCTGTTGAACACAACTAAAAAAAGACATGGAAATGGGAGACATATTTTACCTCACTGGTCAGGGGACAACCTGCAGAAGACAATCAGCTACATTTGGGAGTGATGCACTTAAATGTAGGGGTCACTAAACAAAGGAACGCAACACTTATTTGTCATCACTCATCGATATAATGCTAAAGTCATTCGTGCGAGAGGGAGATGAGGTTGCACGTCCTGTTAAAACTAACAGCTCAAAAACCACACGGAATCTGGGAATAATGTGTATATCCCTGGTTAGAGGACAATTTGTAGAAAACAGCTAGCTACATTTTGAAGTGTTGCATTTTGATTCAAGTGGTTCACCAACATGGTAAGTGTAACACAACTCCTTTTTTGTTAAATCACATAAATAGCATTTAAATTAAGAGCCTGGATTTTTCCCAAGGCTAATATCTAGATCATGCTGAAATCAATTGAACAGGGGACAAACGTTTAGGGTTAAAAACATTCTACATTGTGACATCATTTCATTGATATCACGAAATAACTATCATGATACAACTCCTTCATGTATTTTCTGATGTTTGATCAGAGATCTTTTATCAGAGTATCTCTTGTCACACTGATCACAGCTATAAGCTTTCTCTCCTGTGTGTGTTCTCTGGTGCACTGTCAGCTCTCCAGAGTGATCAAATCTCTTCCCGCATTGATCACAGCTGTAAGTTCTCTCTCCTGTGTGTGTTCTCTGGTGTGATACCAGATGGCCAGATCTGCCAAAAGTCTTCCCACATTGATCACAGCTATAAGGTTTCTCTCCTGTGTGTATTCTCTGGTGCACTGTCAGCTCTCCAGATCCAAAAAAACTCTTCCCACATTGACCACAGCTATAAGGTTTCTCTCCTGTATGTGTTCTCTGGTGTAGAGTCAGATTGCCAGATGTTGTAAAACTCTTCCCACATTGATCACAGCTATAAGGTTTGTCTCCAGTGTGTGTTCTCTGGTGTAGAGTCAGAGAGCCAGATGTAGTACATCTCTTTCCACATTGATCACAGCTAAAAGGTTTCTCTCCTGTGTGAGTTCTCTGGTGCACTGTCAGCTCTCCAGGTCGACCAAAACTCTTCCCACATTGATCACAGCTATAAGATTTTTTACCTGTGTGTATTCTCTGGTGTTGCATCAGATGGCAAGATTGACCAAAACTCTTCCCACATTGCCCACATCTATAAGGTTTCTCTCCTGTGTGTGTTCTCTGGTGTTGAGTCAGAGTGCTAGATGCAGCAAAACTCTTCCCACATTGACCACAGCTATACGATTTCTCTCCTGTGTGAGTTCTCTGGTGCACTGTCAGCTCTCCAGATCTACCAAAACTCTTCCCACATTGAACACAGATATGAGGTTTCTCTCCTGTGTGAGTTCTCTGGTGTCGTGTCAGATGGCAAGATTGGCCAAAACTCTTCCCACATTGACCACAGCCATGAGGTTTCTCTCCTGTGTGTGTTCTCTGGTGTCGTGTCAGAAGGCAAGATTGACCAAAACTCTTCCCACATTGATCACAGCTAAAAGATTTCTCTCCTGTGTGTGTTCTCTGATGAATTTTAATGCCTGACGAGGTGAATCTCTTCCCACAGTCACAGCAGCAGTGAGTTCTCTTTCCTGTGGATCTCTGCAGGTGTTTCTGGAGGTGTTCTGACCTGGAGTGACTCTTCTCTGCCTCTTCAGCATCATGAGGTTGTTGAGGCTCCCCAGAGGATCCACGATAGTCACGCATCTCTCCTGTGTAAACAACAAAGTCAGAGAGATGATTAAAGGCCCCACAACAGTGGTAATCCACTGTAAAAGTCTAAACTGTTCGCTGCTCTGGGCCCCCAATGGTGGAACAAACTCCCTCACGACGCCAGGACAGCGGAGTCAATCACCACCTTCCGGAGACACCTGAAACCCCACCTCTTTAAGGAATACCTAGGATAGGATAAGTAATCCTTCTCACCCCCCCCCCTTTAAGATTTAGATGCACTATTGTAAAGTGACTGTTCCACTGGATGTCATAAGGTGAATGCACCAATTTGTAAGTCGCTCTGGATAAGAGCGTCTGCTAAATGATTTAAATGTAAAAAAAAAAAATGTAAAGATGAACTTCTTCTTAATGCAACCGCTGTGTCAGATTTCAAAAAGGCTTCACGGCGAAAGCGATGATCTGAGGATAGCGCTCAGCTGTACGAACTGTAATGGAACTTTTGACTTTTCGTCTGGATTTGAGAGCGCGCGTTGTGCCTTTAGAATACTGAACATAACGCGCCATTTTCAACTGAGGTTTTTGGACATAAAGAGGGACTTTATTAAACAAAACTAACATTTATTGTGTAACATGAAGTCCTGGGAGTGCCATCTGATGAAGATCCTCAAATGTTAATGATTAATTTAATCGCTATTTCTGACTATTGTGAGCCCTCTCCTTGGATGGAAAATGGCTGTTGGAAAGGTGACAAGGCGCTGACCTAACATAATCGTATGATGTGCTATCGCCTTAAAGCCTTTTTGAAATCGGACACAGTGGTTGGATTAGCAAGAAGTTTATCTTTAAAATGGTGTATAATACTTATATGTTTGAGGAATTTTAATTATGGGATTTTTGTTGTTTTGAATTTGGCGCCCTGCAATTTCACTGGCTGTTGGCCAGGTGGGACGCTAGCATCCCACATACACAAGAGATGTTAACTTGGCTTTCGAAGACTTTAGAAAGGCAGGACAGGATGGATATAGGTCTTTAACAGTTTGGGTCTAGAGTGTCACCCCCTTTGAAAAGGGGGATGACCACGGAAGCTTTCCAATCTTTAGGAATCTCAGACGACACAAAAGAGGTTGAACAGACTAGTAATAGGGGTTGCAACAATGGCGGCAGATATTTTTAGAAAGAGAGGGTCCAGATTGTCTAGACCAGCTGATTTGTACAGGTCCGGGTTTTACAGCTCTTTCAGAACATCAGCTATCTGGATTTGTGTGAAGGAGAAGCCGGGGAGGCTTGGGCAAGTAGCTGCAGGTGGTGCAAAGCTGTTGGCCAGGTTTGGGGTAGCCAGGAAGAAAGCATGGCCAGCTGTAGAGAAAAGCTTATTGAAATTCTCAATTATTGTGGATTTATCGGTGGCTACAGTGTTTCCAAGCCTCAGTGCAGTGGGAAGCTGGGAGGAGGTGCTTTTATTCTCCATGGACTTTACAGTGTCCCAAAACTTTTTAGAGTTTGAGCTACAGGATGCAAATTTCCTTTTGAAAAAGCTAGCCTTTCCTAACGGACATATCACAGGGACTATTCGATGCTAGTGCAGTACGCTACAGGATGTTTTTGTGCTGGTGGAGGGCAGTCAGATCTGGAGTGAACCAAGGACAGTATATTTTCTTAGTTCTACATTTTTTGAAAGGGACATGCTTATTTAAGATGGTGAGGAAATGACATTTAAAGAACAACCAGCTATCCTCGACTGATGGGATGAGGTCAATATCCTTCCAGGATACCCGGGCCAGGTCGATTAAAAAGGCCTGCTCGCAGAAGTGTTTTATGGAGCGTTTGACAGTGATGAGGGGTGGTCGCTTGACTGCGAACCCATAACAGATGCAGGCAATGAGGCAGTGATCGCTGAGATCCTGATTGAAAACAGCAGAGGTGTATTTGGAGGGCAAGTTGGTCAGGATAATATCTATAAGGGTGCAAATGTTTACGGATTTAGGGTTGTACCTGATGGGTTCCTTGATCATCTGTGTGAGATTGAGGGCATCTAGCTTGGATTGTAGGACGGCCGGGGTGTTAACCTCTCTCGGTAGCGGGATGAAATTCGACAACATAAGGTGATCGCTACATAAATAGTCATATTGAAACATTCATGAAAATACAAGTGTCTCACATGTTTCAAAAGCCTAGAATCTTGCTAATCCAACTGCGTTGTCAGATTTAAAAAAGGATTTACTGCGAAAGAATACGATGCAATTATCTGAGGATAGAGCCTAATAAAAAACAACTATAAAATAAATTGTTTACCTTTGGCGATCTTCCTCTGTTTGCAATCCCAATGCTCATTGTTACACAATGAATGGTCTTTTGTTTGATAAAATCCTTTTTTATAGCCTAACACGAAACATTTTGTGAACCTCTTGTGTCATGAATTCCGTCTCATTCCATTTTCGACGACACATTCGAGGTAAATACACACACAAAACGTGACTTTTCCAGTCATGTTTGGTTTCATTGCAATCAACTGGTTTGTTTGTAACACAACCAAACCTGATGGGTCATTTCACGGGATGTATTGACTGAAAGAAACCGATTTGAAGACAACAAGTAATGACATCATTGTGCACCAATGATTTGCCTGCTGTTTCGTTGATTGACTGTATTTTAACCGAATGACCACTGATCGTCTTGAAATCTAGCTGGGTAGATAGCCAATGAGCTGAGGTAAACGGCAATATGTAATGTTTATGTGTTGGAAGACCAACCCATGTAGTAAACTCCGGCGTAAAGAGGTTCATTCGCCATTAACGATTCATACCGGAAGGAGCAACGGATGTTGCGCACAGCATTGTTTTGGTAAAGTGCATATTCAGCTGTTTATATATCAATCAGTATAGCGACTAAGTCAGGAAAAGCTAAATCTATGTCTAGATATACAGATGTACACACAATTTTAGGAGAAATTGATCGAGGACGATTCATTTAGCGATTCCCAAATGGAGAAATATTTTTTGAACGGAGAGGACATCGCTTTGGACTGGTAAGTTCTTCTCATGCTAATGCCGTTGTTAAAAATTAATAATATAAAATATTATTTGTGAAATGAAATAGCCTATTTGAGGCTGTTGAGGGGAGGGCAGGCCCACAACAATGGCCAAAGTGAAATGGAGACAGAAGATACAGCTGGTCTGTTGTAATATAATAAAGACAGTAGATCTAGCTGAAATTTAATAATATAAACGAGACAGTAGATCTAGCAGGTCTATAATAATATATTCAACCTTATGTTCCCTGTACTCTATATATATATTTGGGCTACTTGTGTGGGACACCTGATAAATGTCATGTAGCACACTCATTTTGGAAGTTATCATTCTGATACTTTGCACAAGTACTGTTGCCCTGTTATGTTTTTCACTGAAATTTTCCCCATCATCCTATCTGAATGTTTGTTTTATCTTGTTAATTTTAAAAATGATGATACAACAATAAAAATAAAAAACATATGTTTTTTTCATTGTATTATCTAAACCAGATCTATGGTTTTATATTCTCCTACATCCAATTCACATTTACACAAACTTCAAAGTGTTCTCTTTCAAATGGTACCAAGAATATGCATATCCTTGGTTCTGTGCCCTGAGCTACTGGCAGTTAGATTTGGGTATGTCTTCAGGCGGAAATTGAAAAAAGTAGGGGGGTTAAGCATATCCCAGTTCAGGTCACCTAACAGAACGAACTCTGAGAATAGATGGGGGCAATCAATTCACATATGGTGTCCAGGGCACAGCTGGGAGCTGGGAGGGTCTATAACAGGTGGCAACAGTGAGAGACATTTCTGGAGAGATTCATTTTTTAAAATAGAAGCACGAATTGTTTGGGCATGGACTTGGAAAGTATGACAGAACTTTGCAGGCCATCTCTGCAGTATATTGCAACTCCTCCCCCTTTGGCAGTTCTATCTTGATGGGAAATGTTGTGGTTGGGGATGGAAATTTCAACATTTTTGGTGGTCTTCCAAAGCCAGGATTCAGACGCGGCAAGGTGTGCTAAAGCAGTGAGTAAAACAAACTTAGGGAGGAGGCTTCTGATGTTAACATGCATGAAACCAAGGCTTTTACTGTTACAGAAGTCAAAAATTGAGAGCGCCCGGGGACACCCAGGGCCTGGGTTAACCTCTACATCACCCGAGGAACAGAGGAGTAGGATGAGGGTACGGCTAAAGGATATCAGAACTGGTCGTCTAGTGCGTTGGGAACAGCGAATAAAAGGAGCAGATTTCTAGGTGTGGTAGGATAGATTCAAGGCGTAATGTACGGACAGGGTTATAGTAGGGTGCGGGTACAGTGGAGGTAAACCTAGGCATTGAGTGATGATAGAGGTTGCATCTCTGGAGGCACCAGTTATGCTAGGTGAGGTCACCGCATGTGTAGGAGGTGGGACAAAAGAGCTCTCTGAGGCATGTTGATTGGGACTAGGGGCTCCGCAGTAAAATAAAACAATGATAACTACCCTAAACAGTATACAAGGCATATAGACATTAGAGAGAGACAAAGCGAGGCATAAAGCAATCACAGGTGTTGATTGGGAGAGCTAGCTAAGACAACAACGGCTAAGACAACAACAACAGGTAAAATGGCGATGAATGGGCAGAGAGGGTCAGTTAACTACACACAGGGCCTGAGTTTGAGGCTGGGACCAACAGATAAACAAAAGCAGGCATCACCTATGTAGCCAAGTGATCATAGGGTCCTGTGAACAGCACTAAGCAGTTGAAGTCGGAAGTTTACGTACACCTTAGCCAAATACACAATTCCTGTCTTAGGTCAGTTAGGATCACTACTTTATTTTAAGAATGTGAAATGTCAGAATAATAGTAGAGAGAATGATTTATTTCAGCTTCGATTTCTTTCATCACATTCCCAGTGAGTCAGAAGTCAGAAATACACTCAATTAGTATTTGTTAGCATTGCATTTAAATTGTTTAACTTGGGTCAAACGTTTCGGGTAGCCTTCCACAAGCTTCCCACAGTAAATTGGATGAATTTGTGCACATTCCTCCTGACAGAGCTGGTGTAACGGAGTCAGCTCTCACACGCTTTTTCAGGTCTGCCCACAAATTTTCTATAGGATTGAGGTCAGGGCTTTGTGATGGCCACTCCAATACCTTAACTTTGTTGTCCAACCTGTTAGAGATAGGGGGCAGTATTTTCACTTTGGATGAATTGCGTGCCCATAATGAACTGTATCAAAATCTGTCCTAAATTGCTAATATATGCATATTATTATAACCATTGGATAGAAAACACTGACGTTTCTAAAACCGTTTGAATTATGTCTGCGAGTATAACAGAACTCACAGGGCAGGCAATCTTCCAAACAAGTTTTGAAATCCTGAAAGTTAAAGCTATACGATATTACAGAGAACAAGTTAATTATCTCACATCTCTGAAATCATTTGTAATGTTGTGCTTCTTGTCCACAGGGGTAATTCATCCCAATGAATTAGGGTAATTCATCCCAATGAATTAGGGTAATTCATCCCAATGAATTAGGGTAATTCATCCCAATGAATTAGGGTAATTCATCCCAATGAATTAGGGTAATTCATCCCAATGAATTAGGGTAATTCATCCCAATGAATTAGGGTAATTCATCCCAATGAATTAGGGTAATTCATCCCAATGAATTAGGGTAATTCATCCCAATGAATTAGGGTAATTCATCCCAATGAATTAGGGTAATTCATCCCAATGAATTAGGGTAATTCATCCCAATGAATTAGGGTAATTCATCCCAATGAATTAGGGTAATTCATCCCAATGAATTAGGGTAATTCATCCCAATGAATTAGGGTAATTCATCCCAATGAATTAGGGTAATTCATCCCAATGAATTAGGGTAATTCATCCCAATGTTATCTCAATGTCATCCCAATGTTATTTTCTTTACGCTGTTAATACAAATAGAAAGGAGTTTCCAATATCCTCATTTCTTAAAGTATTTCTGGTGATGGCAAGTGATAGTGATACACAAGCTAAGTCTATTTGAAACTTTTGCCATCCCATGACAGCATTTACCGGCCACCATGTTCAGAAGCTTTAAAACCACATAAAAATTATATTTAAAATCCAATTGCATTTTTGCCCAAAGTTAAGGTATGAATTATTCAAACAAAACATAATTCATGCTGATTATTATTTTAGGCAATTTTAGATTGAGTCAAAGATGGTTTTAATTTTTCAAACAGTTATTTTATTTCAGTTGACTAAATAGTTTCCCTCTATTAACCAGTCATAGGTACTGGTGACAAACAGCCCCGTAACCTAGCTGGGAATGGGACAGACGGAACCCTTCTGTGGTAACAGTCGAGGGCGATATGTAATCAAATCTAATTCCCAGGAATGGGGTTCATATGAACCACAGAGAGTGTGTGTGGGATAATAACATGGCCTGTGTGAAATGATTTTGATGTGATATGAAAGTATTGTGCGAACTTATGTTGATGTGATATGAAAGTACAGCGATTTATGTTTCTAGAAACGTATTGCAATTTTGAATCGTTTCACATTTAGAAGGAATATTTGGATATTTTAGCGGGTGGGTATAATTTGTGGAACGTTTCAACAGGAATCCGTTCCAAAAACGTCGTAAATAACAAGGTTGCCAACAAGCAATGCATACAGAGTCGTATAACAGTAGAAGGAGATACCGGGTAGGGAGTGAGCTATGTAATTACGTTTTTCACTCACCACGTTTATTCGGAAAAAATGTCTCTTCGTTCTAGTAGCCTCCACCATTTCTCATTCGTTGGTTTAGTTATTATTTCCGGTGTTCCTGCATTTGCGGGTGAACTCTGTTGCGCCTCAATTGGGGAATCGCTGTGGTTGAAATGTAACTAATGACCGCAAGCCCCAGTATTTTATTAGCTAGGTGGCTTGTACACAATTGTTACCGATGATACTGTATATACCTACTCGTACTACAGAAGCATGTATTGTATTTTGCCAAGTTCTCTCCGTGTTAATCCTTTTCCCCAAATATAGCAGGTAACTTGTCTGTCGATATTGTTGAGTTCATCTTGCCTAGTTAAATAAAGATAAAATAAATTAGAACATTTAAAATATATACTTTCACCTATTTCAGGTAACCCCAAGATGCTTGATTCACTACACCTGCTTTTGAATAACTTTCCAGTCGTTTTTGCTTTACATTCCGACTTTTGAACGTCTGTTTATTGGACATATATATTAGTGTCAATTAAAAAATAGCAACTTATGTAAAGCATCCCATCTGTGTTAAGGTTAAAGTGTGTGTGTGTGTATATATATATATATATATATATATATATATATATATATATATATATATATATATATATATATATATATATATACAGTGCCTTGCGAAAGTATTAGGCCCCCTTGAACTTTGTGACCTTTTGCCACATTTCAGGCTTCAAACATAAAGATATAAAACTGTATTTTTTTGTGAAGAATCAACAACAAGTGGGACACAATCATGAAGTGGAACGACATTTATTGGATATTTCAAACTTTTTTAACAAGTCAAAAACTGAAAAATTGGGCGTGCAAAATTATTCAGCCCCTTTACTTTCAGTGCAGCAAACTCTCTCCAGAAGTTCAGTGAGGATCTCTGAATGATCCAATGTTGACCTAAATGACTAATGATGATAAATACAATCCACCTGTGTGTAATCAAGTCTCCGTATAAATGCACCTGCACTGTGATAGTCTCAGAGGTCCGTTAAAAGCGCAGAGAGCATCATGAAGAACAAGGAACACACCAGGCAGGTCCGAGATACTGTTATGAAGAAGTTTAAAGCCGGATTTGGATACAAAAAGATTTCCCAAGCTTTAAACATCCCAATGAGCACTGTGCAAGCGATAATATTGAAATGGAAGGAGTATCAGACCACTGCAAATCTACCAAGACCTGGCTGTCCCTCTACACTTTCAGCTCATACAAGGAGAAGACTGATCAGAGATGCAGCCAAGAGGCCCATGATCACTCTGGATGAACTGCAGAGATCTACAGCTGAGGTGGGAGACTCTGTCCATAGGACAACAATCAGTCGTATATTGCACAAATCTGGCCTTTATGGAAGAGTGGCAAGAAGAAAGCCATTTCTTAAAGATATCCATAAAAAGTCTCGTTTAAAGTTTGCCACAAGCCACCTGGGAGACACACCAAACATGTGGAAGAAGGTGCTCTGGTCAGATGAAACCAAAATTGAACTTTTTGGCAACAATGCAAAACGTTATGTTTGGCGTAAAAGCAACACAGCTCATCACCCTGAACACAACATCCCCACTGTCAAACATGGTGGTGGCAGCATCATGGTTTGGGCCTGCTTTTCTTCAGCAGGGACAGGGAAGATGGTTAAAATTGATGGGAAGATGGATGGAGCCAAATACAGGACCATTCTGAAAGAAAACCTGAAGGAGTCTGCAAAAGACCTGACACTGGGACGAGATTTGTCTTCCAACAAGACAATGATCCAAAACATAAAGCAAAATCTACAATTGGAATGGTTCAAAAATAAACATATCCAGGTGTTAGAATGGCCAAGTCAAAGTCCAGACCTGAATCCAATCGAGAATCTGTGGAAAGAACTGAAAACTGCTGTTCACAAATGCTCTCCATCCAACCTCACTGAGCTCGAGCTGTTTTACAAGGAGGAATGGGAAAAAAATGTCAGTCTCTCGATGTGCAAAACTGATAGAGACATACCCCAAGCAACTTACAGCTGTTATCGCAGCAAAAGGTGGCGCTACAAAGTATTAACTTAAGGGGGCTGAATAATTTTGCACGCCCAATTTTTCAGTTTTTGATTGTTAAAAAAGTTTGAAATATCCAATAAATGTCGTTCCACTTCATGATTGTGTCCCACTTGTTGTTGATTCTTCACAAAAAAATACAGTTTTATATCTTTATGTTTGAAGCCTGAAATGTGGCAAATGGTCTCAAAGTTCAAGGGGGGCCGAATACTTTCGCAAGGCACTGTATACAGTATCATCGGTAACAATTGTGTACAAGCCACCTAGCTAATAAAATACTGGGGCTTGCGGTCATTAGTTACATTTCAACCACAGCGATTCCCCAATTGAGGCGCAACAGAGTTCACCCGCAAATGCAGGAACACCGGAAATAATAACTAAACCAACAAATGAGAAATGGTGGAGGCTACTAGAACGAAGAGACATTTTTTCCGAATAAACGTGGTGAGTGAAAAACGTAATTACATAGCTCACTCCCTACCCGGTATCTCCTTCTACTGTTATACGAATCTGTATGCGTTGCTTGTTGGCAACCTTGTTCTTTACGACGTTTTTGGAACGGATTCCTGTTGGAATGTTCCACAAATTATACCCACCCTAGTTTTAACCATGTTTTGAGGATATACAGTGTTTGTTTATATTTACTGACAAACATTGGAGTAAAAAAAAGCTTATATTTTGGGTTCTGATGGGGTACGACAGTTGAACTAAGTTCATGAGGCATTTATAAGTTTATTCTTCAAGAAACAGATGGGTGCATATCATTAATGTATAAGTCCCAAAATGGATGTAACAACTGCTGATTGCAACTTTAAGACTACATATTGGGCTAAACTAATGGGAGATCTTGAGAACTACAGTATTTCAGGCATTGTCATTAGATGCATTTCATCAATTGTTAACGTTTTGCTGATGGTCCACTCTTGATGTTCTACACCTTACAGTGTAGCTTCAGCCATTCCGACAGAACAACATTAAAGTGTAGAACCCCTTTACTGCATATTAGTTCAACGACTGCAGACGGTACTTACTGGTGTTAAACAGATCTCTAACCTCCTCCTCTTCCTCCAATGTGACAGTCATCTCCCCCTCCTCCTCTTTCACTCCTAAAACTGCATCATCCTCTTCTTTTACAGTAACATCCTCCTCTTTCACTCTGAACGCGTCTTCCTCTTCTTTCACTGAAACGTCTTTCTCTTCTTCTTTCACGGTAACAGCCTCACCCTCTACTTGTTTTTGAATTGTAACATCCTTCTCTTCGTCCTCCTCTTTCACGGGGGCTTCTTTCTCCGTCCAGCAGACCTCATCTTCCTTTGCAGAAGGAGAGTAGCTCAGTGAACTCATGGTCGGAGATGTTAGCTAGCTAGCATTAGCGACTAGCCTAGTTCTAAGCTAACTCAGCAAACCAGCTAGCTGACAAACAACGTACATATATACTTAAATGGGCCAACAAGTACATCCGACAGAAGTGTGTTTAATACACAGCAACTAATATACACCAAAAACAGTGTAAAGAGCGTGAATGTTGTAGCTATGTTTGCTAGAAAGCTACCGAGGCGTCTGACTAGCTGTTGTGTTTGAAGGAGCGTCCCGTCCACTAGATTATATGTCACACTGGCAGCGTCGCCTGAACCTAAAAGACGCACATCGCCATCTGCTGACTGGAGTGGGCAAAGCAGTAGAGGAACCAAAAGTATCTATTTAATTTATTTCATAAAAGGTTAATATTATTTTAAGTCGTTCAAAGAGAAGCATGTGTTGATTGATTCGTTTTTAATGAGTGAGAATTTAAAACAAACTTTACACCCACTACACATTTGCATTGTGAACCATACTTCTGACATGGATCATTTTGACCCCAGAGGCATATCTTTTATCTTAGCCAAAATGTGGTTTATTCAATTATGTATTTTTTCATGACTTTGTCAATCAACTTGTTGTTAGTAAATCTTAATCACGATTTAGTGTTTCTGTTTCAAATGGACTTTTAACAAATTAAAATCCTTTGGAGTTATTTTGACCCCCAGCCAAAAGCACCTTTGATAAATAGGACGTTTATTTCAAATCAAAATCGAATCACATTTTTTTTGTTCACATACACGTGTTTAGCAGATGTTGTTGCGGGTGTAGCAAAATGCTTGTGTTTCTAGCTCTGACAGTGCAGTAATATCTAACAAGTAATTTAACAACATATTCCCAATACACAGAAGTCTATGTATTTGAATCTAGGTTTCTCTGTAGACATGATCCATCCCACCGGAGGGTGGAGGGGCTCCTGTATCAGTGGTTTTGACCAGATAGACACCTGCAGACACACGGTATCGTGCCTCCCATGTACTCTCCTAAGAATGGACTTTTCTTTACCACGTATCACATGTACAAAACTGCCAATGGTTGAAAACTCTGCCAGCGATAGAAAATTCTGCCAGAGGTAGAAATCTCTGCCAGTGGTATACAGTGCATTTGTTAAGTATTCAGACTCCTTCACTTTCCCACATTTTGTTACGTTGCAGCCTTATTCTAAAATGAAATATTTTCCCCCTCATCAATATACATGCAATACCCCAGAATGACAAACCAATAACAGTTATTTTTTAAACATTTTTGCAAATGTATTTAAGTATTCAGACCCTTTGCTATGAGACTCGAAATTGAGCTCAGATGCATCCTGATTCCATTGATCATCCTTGAGATGTTTCTACAACTTCATTGGAGTCCACTTGTGGTAAATTCAATTGATTAGACATGAGTTGGAAAGGCACACACCTGTCTATATAAGGTCCCACAATTTACAGTGCATGTCAGAGCAAAAACCAAGCCATGAGGTCAAAGGAATTGTCCATGGAGCTCTCAGACAGGATAGTGTCGAGGCACAGATCTGGGAAAGGTACATAAAAATGTCTGCAGCATTGAAGGTCCCCAGAATACAGTGGCCTCCATCATTCTTAAATGGAAGAAGTTTCGAACCACCAAGACTCTTCTTAGAACTGGCCGCCCGGCCAAACAGAAATCGGGGGAGAAGGACCATGGTCAGGGAGGGTGGTGACCAAGAACCCGATGTTCACTCTGACAGAGCTCCAGATTTCCTCTGTGGAGATGGGAGAACCTTCCAGAAGGACAACCATCTCTGCAGCACTCCTCCAATCAGGCCTTAATGTAGCAATGATTAAATTGTCAAAATGTATTTCTATGGACAATTCAGTGAACTGTTCTGTGAAAGGTGTTGGCTGGAGATGACATGCAGGAGCTTGCAGGGATTTGTAGTCTTGCATGTCGTTTACTTTGATGCTAATTGGCATTTTAGAATCCGAGAGTAAAGATACACAAAAATATTGATGCAAGTATTTGTATTTATTATGGATCCCCATTAGATCCTGCCTAGGCAGCAGCTACTCTTTCTGGAGTCTATTATGGATCCCAATTAGTTCCTGCCAAGGCAGCAGCTACTCTTTCTGGAGTCTATTATGGATCCCAATTAGTTCCTGCCAAGACAGCAGCTACTCTTCCTAGGGCTTATTATGGATCCCAATTAGTTCCTGTCAAGGCAGCAGCTACTTTTCCTGGGGTTTACTATGGATCCCCATAAGTAAAGGTCAGGGAGCATGCCAGCCTGCCTGAACCGCCCCTTTTGAACAAAAGGTATAAATGATGGCTTATGAACTAACAGGCATAAATGATGGGTTATGAACTAACAGGTATAAATGATGGGTTATGAACTAACAGGTATAAATGATGGGTTATGAACTAACAGGAATAAATAATGGGTTATGAACTAACAGGTATAAATGATGGGTTATGAACTAACAGGTATAAATGATGGGTTATGAACTAACAGGTATAAATGATTGGTTATGAACTAACAGGTATAAATGATGGGTTATGAACTAACAGGTATAAATGATGGGTTATGAACTAACAGGAATAAATAATGGGTTATGAACTAACAGGTACAAATGATGGGAAGATATACTGAATTTATACTGTTTTTCATACTAAGATGGACCAAGATATGTGTTGCTTTTGCACATATTTGTTCATTGGTTTAGCAAGAGTCTGTTGATTGGTCTGTCATTGGGTTCATTTCTATTACAATATGTTCTAATCAAATCAAGCTTTATTTATACAGCATATTTCAGAAATGGATGCAACACAATGGCTTCACAGGATTTTTTAAATAAATAACAATGAAAATAAACAGAAATATTTACTTCACAACAAACATAAGAGGATAAAAAACAGAAGAATAACAACGGTAAGACTAATGAGCACCCTAAGAAAATGTCATTGATTACAATATTAACAATTGGATGCAACATCCAACCCTAACAAGATGGACAAGCCAGCACAGGTGTAAGAGAGAATAAAGTAGACGGCACGGGTCAAAATTTTGATTTATGACCCTGTGTCCAGATGACGTATACATGTCCAAATATGGGCCTCCGGCCAGGACATCCTGTTCCTGTGGTCACGTGTTAGAGGGTGTGTTATTTTATATCTAAATTGCATCCTTTGAAGCTGTCATGCTGATTGATGTCTAGGGACCTGGTTGAACTGGGGGGTTTGAACTTTTGAAAGAGTATGGCCCCACGCACCCAGTTTTATTGCCCTTATGGTTGCTATCTAATGAAGCAGGAATGTCCGGGGTATTAGCTGTGGCAGACGCATTATAAATGAAAGTCCAGAACAAGGCATGCGACCCCAGAACAGTAAATAAGATTTTTTAAATTAACATGGATTTTGTGATCAGTGGCAAAGCTGTGATGACTGTAACAACAGAAGCAGGACCGCGGCTGAAACAGAGAAAGGGCTAAGTATAATTCCGCAATATACGATGCACCATAAAAAGTGGTTTCTAAGTGTGTATAGAACCCAGATACCGCCCGCAACTGCGCTGAAAGATCAAGTGCTGATGTCTAATGGACAGCAATGGGGGTATCAGTTTGATTACTTGGCCTGTAGAGTGAACCTCTATACGGTAACCGAAGGAGAAGAATATACCGACCAGACATTAGGAGTGGACTATGGGGTTGAAGACTGGATGGTTTTTCGCCAGGTTTTGTGTCCCGAACTGAGACTTATCACCAAGGGGTATAGCTTGTTCACAGGCTATGAGACCCGTTGAGAATGTACCCCTGACTCCTCAGAAAGAGTATTTCACAGGGTGAAAATACAAAGAAAGAATGGACTTCCATGTGGCTGCGTGGAGTTCTATATCAGCAACAAGGAAACCCGTAACCAAAACATTTGTGATGGGGATTTTAGGTTGTGCATGCTTATTCCTTTTAAAAGTGGGGAAATAATGGAATTGAAAATGTTGGAGTTGTTGGACGCTCTGTTTGTACAGCGACAGAGCATTGTTCATGTAAGGAAGTGCATAGTATATACGAATCCCGAGGATTATGATTCAAAGGAGACCCAAGAAGATACATTGTCAGAAGAAAACTATGTACGCGGCTGCGTTAACCACGCCCTGATACCCAGAGGACTGGTTCAACAATAAAAGGAGGGTCCTTAAAACCTACAGTTCTTCACTTACACATTAACCATGGATATTCCTACCACATACCAGGACTCCGAAACGTAATGGGGGCCAGACCCCAAAGATTCTATGCCTCGAAGCCCAACATTCTACTCCCCCCTGGCAAGACCCACGACACTCCCTACATGTACACAGCCTGAGGACGTGTTTGATGGGATGGTCAGTACTATTTTTGTGGACACCATCAAGGCCTCTGTAGCCACGCTTTTAGACGTGGTGATTCAAGAATATATACAAGAAAAATGCATCGGTTGTGAGATCAATCACCCCAGCCAGCTCAGGCATCCTTGCCTATATGACCCCCCAAGATACTACTTCTTCAACCATTTTGAGGCGCTGGTGAAAATACTTTGGTCCTGCAGGTTTATACCATCGCTGGTCAGAGCCCTGGAGTCTGTGTGTCACGCCCTGGTCTTAGTATTTTGTGTTTTCTTTATTATTTTGGTCAGGCCAGTGTGTGACATGGGTTATTTTGTCTTGGGGTTTTTGTAGGTTATGGGATTGTGGTATAGTAGAGTTGTCTAGGTAAGTCTATGGTTGCCTAGGGTGGTTCTCAATCAGAGGCAGGTGTTTATCGTTGTCTCTGATTGGGAACCATATTTAGGCAGCCATATTCTTTGAGTGTTTCGTGGGTGATTGTTCCTGTCTCTGTGTTTGTTTGCCCCAGATAGGGCTGGTTTGGTTTTTCACGTTACGTTTAGTGTTTGTGTAATGTTCGTTATTATCTTTATTAAAGATGTATCGAGATAACCACGCTGCATTTTGGTCCGATTTCCTCCTCTTCGTCTGAAGAAAATTATCTGTAACAGAATAACCCACCACAACAGGACCAAGCGGCGTGGTGACAGGCAGCGACAGCAGGAGCAGCGAAATCCAGATTTCTGGACATGGGAGGAAATCTTGGATGGTAAAGGACCCTGGGCTCAGCCAGGAGAATATCGCCGCCCCAAAGAAGAGCTGGAGGCGGGAAAAGCGGAGAGGCGCTGGTATGAGGAGGCAGCACGGCGACGTGGATGGAAGCCCGAGAGTCAGCCCCAAAAATGTATTGGGAGGAGGCACAGGGAGAGTGTGGCAGAGTCAGGAGTCAGACCTGAGCCAACTCCCCCTGTTTATCGTAAGGAGCCAAGGAGGAAACCAGAAACAGAGCCGGTGTTGGAGGTGAGCGAAGCAGAGACTGTGAGGAGTTAATGGGGAAATTGGAGGACAGAGTTATGAGGGAGTTGCTGTGTTGGTGTATGAGGCACAGAATTCGCCCGATGGGTGATGGCACCTGGGTCAGCTCTCCATACTCGTCCTGAGGTGCGTGCCAGCCCCACGCACCAGGCCTCCTGTGCACCTCCCTAGCCTTGCACGTCCTGTGCCAGCTCAGCGCTACAGTGCGCCTAGCAGTGCTAACCGTGGCAGGCGTGGTACTGGTCAGGCAGTACGCGTGCTTAGCCCGGTACGCTACATCTCAGCTCCTCACATCTGCTGGGCAAGGGTGAAGATCCAGCCAGGGCGGTTGGTGCCAACCCTGCTCTCAAGATCTCCAGTACGCCTTCACGGTCCGGTCCATCCAGTGCCACCTCCACACACCAGCCCTCCGGTGGCAGCTCCCCGCACCAGGCTTCCTGTGCGTGTCCTCGGCCCAGTACCACCAGTGCCAGCACCACGCACCAGGCCTACAGTGCGCTTTGCCTGTCCAGCGCTGCCAGAGCCTTCCTCCTCTCCAGCGCTGCCGGAGTCTCCCGCCTGTCCAGCGCTGCCAGAGTTTTTCTCCTCTCCAGCGCTGCCGGAGTCTTCCGCCTGTTCAGCACTGTCAGAGCCTTCCTCCTCTACAGCGCTGCTGGAGTCTCCCGCCTGTTCAGCGCTGCCGGAGTCTCCCGCCTGTTCAGCGCTGCCAGAGTCTCCCGCCTGTTCAGCGCTGCCAGAGCTGCCAGTCTGCAAGGTGCCGCCAGAGCTGCCAGTCTACAAGGAGCCGCCAGAGCTGCCAGTCTGCAAGGAGCCGCCAGAGTGGCGGAGCAGTCTGCATGGAGCAGCCAGAGCCGCCAGTCAGCATGGAGCAGCCAGAGCCGCCTGTCAGCATGGAGCAGCCAGAGCCGCCAGTCAGCATGGAGCAGTCAGAGCCGCCAGTCAACATGGAGCAGCCAGAGACGCCAGTCAGCCAGGATCCGCCAGATCCGCCAGTCTGCAAGGATCCGCCAGAGCTGCCAGTCAGCCAGGATCTTCCAGATCTGCCAGTCAGCCAGGATCTGCCAGAACCACCAGTCAGCCAGGATCTGCCAGAGCCATCAACCTGCCTGAGCTTCCTCTCAGTCCTGAGGTTCCTCTCAGTCCTGAGCTTCCTCTCATTACTGAGCTACCCCTCAGTCTTGAGCTACCCCTCAGTCTTGAGCTACCCCTCAGTCCCGAGCTACCCCTCAGTCATTTACATTTACATTTAAGTCATTTAGCAGACGCTCTTATCCAGAGCGACTTACAAATTGGTGCATTCACCTTATGACATCCAGTGGAACAGCCACTTTACAATAGTGCATCTAAATATTTTAAGGGGGGAGGGGGGTGAGAAGGATTACTTTATCCTATCCTAAGTATTCCTTAAAGAGGTGGGGTTTCAGGTGTCTCCGGAAGGTGGTGATTGACTCCGCTGTCCTGGCGTCGTGAGGGAGTTTGTTCCACCATTGGGGAGCCAGAGCAGCGAACAGTTTTGACTGGGCTGAGCGGGAACTGTACTTCCTCAGTGGTAGGGAGGCGAGCAGGCCAGAGGTGGATGAACGCAGTGCCCTTATTTGGGTGTAGGGCCTGATCAGAGCCTGGAGGTACTGAGGTGCCGTTCCCCTCACAGCTCCGTAGGCAAGCACCATGGTCTTGTAGCGGATGCGAGCTTCAACTGGAAGCCAGTGGAGAGAGCGGAGGAGCGGGGTGACGTGAGAGAACTTGGGAAGGTTGAACACTAGACGGGCTGCGGCGTTCTGGATGAGTTGTAGGGGTTTAATGGCACAGGCAGGGAGCCCAGCCAACAGCGAGTTGCAGTAATCCAGACGGGAGATGACAAGTGCCTGGATTAGGACCTGCGCCGCTTCCTGTGTGAGGCAGGGTCGTACTCTGCGGATGTTGTAGAGCATGAACCTACAGGAACGGGCCACCGCCTTGATGTTAGTTGAGAACGACAGGGTGTTGTCCAGGATCACGCCAAGGTTCTTAGCGCTCTGGGAGGAGGACACAATGGAGTTGTCAACCGTGATGGCGAGATCATGGAACGGGCAGTCCTTCCCCGGGAGGAAGAGCAGCTCCGTCTTGCCGAAGTTCAGCTTGAGGTGGTGATCCGTCATCCACACTGATATGTCTGCCAGACATGCAGAGATGCGATTCGCCACCTGTGGAGCGAAGCGGAGCTACCCCTCAGTCCCGAGCTGTCCCACAGTCCGGAGCTGCCCCTAAGTCCAGTGGGGCCCTTGGTTAGGGTTACTAGGCCAAGGTCGGCGGCGAGGGTCGCCAATCTAAGGCGTATATCCAAGTTGAGAGGTGTTTTCGACAAAAAATATGAGTAAGGCTACAGCGATGATTTGTTCACGGTTACCGAATGTCTGCCGCGCATACCCCAGGTCTACAAATTAAAAGATTATGACGGGGAACTTATAGAGGGATCTTTTTATGAGAAGGAATTACAGAAGGTACAGTTGGGTAAAGACAAAGTATTTCATGTGGAGGAGATTCTAGATCAAAAGAGAGAAAAGGGTAAAAAAAATGGGTGCTGGTCCGCTGTAAAAACTGGCCCCAAAAGTTCAACAGTTGGGTATTAGAGCACGATGTGGTGGGGGCATCGGGGGTTAACTTAAACCCTCATGCATGATAAAATACACCATCATTCGCATGTACACAGGAGTGCATCATGGAACTGTTATGCAGGTGAGTGAGGACCCAAAAGCGACTTAACAGAAACAGAGTTTATTAATGTCCAAACAGGGAAAACATAAATCCTCAATCTTTACAGGAGATGTCCAAACAGGGAAAACATAAATCCTCTAGTTGTAGAGGAGAATTGCAGGACTAGCGGCAACAGACTGCAGGTCCCTTCGGGTAGGCGCGGGCCGTAGAGGACAGAGACACCTGCTCACACGCAGCATCTGATGAAGACGCAGAACACGACAGGACGGAACAAGGGCAAAGCAAACAAGAATCCGACAAGGACAGAAGCAGAAACAGAGAGAGAAATAGAGACTTAATCAGAGGCAAAAGAGGGGACAGGTGTGAGAGAGTAAACGAGGTCGTTAGGAGAATGAGGAACAGCTGGGAGCAGGAACGGAACGATAGAGAGGGAGAGAGATAGAGAGAGAGAAAGAAACCTAATATGACCAGCAGGGGGAAACAAAGAGAAGAGAAAGCACAGGGACAAGACATGACAATACATGACAGGAACATAGTGGCTTCTACCTGACTCTCCCCAGTAATGTGTCTGCACATATATATCGTAATAATCAGAGTTCGAATTATACAACCAATTTTCCAAAGCCTATAGAGTTATCAGAGGCCTGGGAATTAGGTCTCAGCGAGATTACATACCCCCATAGCTGGTATAATATCAAAGATAAGGACCGTGATTTTTATTTCAAAAAGTTATCGGAACCTGCAAAACGTATTTAAGGTTAAAAAAGGGTTCTATAGAACCATCGACAGGATCGTCTCCGAGTTGAATGAACGTCTATCACTGAACAATATGGAAATATTCCTGATGTACAACCCTATACATAACTGGGGTTCTGTAGCTCAGTTGGTAGAGCATGGCGCTTGTAAAGCCAGGGTAGTGGGTTCGATCCCCGGGACCACCCATACGTAGAATTTATGCACACATGACTGTAAGTCGCTTTGGATAAAAGCGTCTGCTAAATGGCATATATTATTATTATTATTATTATTACATAAACGTGTACAAATCAAATCAAATAAAGACCGGCGGTAATTTAGCCTACATGTTGGGGATGGGTCCCAATAAATGGACGTATGTGAAAGATAAATTATTCCCATTCCCCGCGGATATACATGCAGGATTTTACAACATATTTGTGTATACCGACATCATATCCTATTAAAGGGTCGGAGACAGCTGTGTGCCACTCCTGAGAACGGTTCATATAGACAGAAAGGATGGGGACATAGTCACTGTCACCTACGACAAGCCACACTACGTACCTGTAAGCAAGAAATATATTGAAAACATTCTTGTTGAGCTTAAAACGGATCAGAACGAAAACATCGAATTTACTTATGGAAAAACGATTGTAAAAAATCCACTTTAGACCCACCAAAACCTCTCTACATATATAATATTAGTATTATATATTTTATATACATGATACAAATAAATTAAAAAGGGTTATGGAACACCGACATCTCGACCCTCACCGTTATGTCTCATACTATGTTGATCAAGTGGGTAATGGGTTACCCGGCTATTATGGATCCCCAACCATGTACGGTTCGGGGATAGGAGGTATATTTCGTAACATCTTTAGGATGGTTTTACCGTTTATGAAGAGAGGCCTCAGCATAGCCAAACCGCATTTAAAATCAGCAGCAAAAAATATAGTAAGTGAGGTTGTAGCCAATGCTATGACCAGAAGGGTGTCACCAGATGTCGAGCGTCAAGAAGGCTCGGGGCTGATGATGTTGTCTCGAAGACCAAAAAAGAGACCTCCGGGTATAAGGCGCAGGCTTGCGCCTAAAAAACGATGGTTAACGGTTAAAATAAACTCAGTAAGTCAAAGACGGGGTAAAGTGAGGAGGTCTGGACCAAAAACGGTAAAAGGAATACTAAGAAGTATTTTCTAAAAGAACAAGCACCATGGCTCTTTTACACCGCATGTCCTCTGAAGCAATAAAGACAGAGCTCGATCTTTTCACGGCCCCCCATTTATAATAGTATCTCAAAATAATTGTCTGTGATTAATCTACATTCTATCTAAATCTAAATTAAAATTATAAGTAACTTTTATTGCCTGCGCTCCAGCAGGTGTATCTCACTGATCATCCCTAAAGCCAACACCTCATTTGGCCACCTTTCGTTCCAGTTCCAGCCGCCTGTGACTGGAACGAATTGCAAAAATCACTGAAGTTGGAGACTTTTATCTCCCTCACCAACTTCAAACATCTGCTATCTGAGCAGCTAACCGATCGCTGCAGCTGTACATAGTCTATCGGTATATAACCCACCCAATTTACCTACCTCATCCCCATACTGTTTATATTTATTTACTTTTCTGCTCTTTTGCACACCAATATCTCTACCTGTACATGACCATCTGATCATTTATCACTCCAGTGTTAATCTGCAAAATTGTAATTATTCGCCTACCTCCTCATGCCTTTTGCACACACTGTATATAGACTCTCTTAAAAAAGAAATTCTACTGTGTAATTGACTTGTTAATTGTTTACTCCATGTGTAACTCTGTGTTGTCTGTTCACACTGCTATGCTTTATCTTGGCCAGGTCGCAGTTGTAAATGAGAACTTGTTCTCAACTAGCCTACCTGGTTAAATAAAGGTGAAATAAAATAAAAAATACTTGCTGTTTGAGGTGAAAATAAATTTGTTTTGAGAAGCTCCTCCGCTCATTAGTGGTGGTGTGTTAAGACAATCAGAAATACTATCAGACATCCCCAAATGGGCACATTTATAGGCCTACATTTGCGCGCAGGCCAGGTAGACTAGTTGTGTGTGCATCGCCCTCATGCTGCAATTTTAGCAAACACAGAAAGGGACCTTTTTTGGAGACCAAAGGTCGTCTGCCACACTGCTTAGGTTTTGACTGTCCTACGACAATTGTAAAATAATTTAACAGACGTCAATTGTTGTACAACTTCATGGGGATGCTCTGGGCATCACCTTTTACCTCAAATAAACAGTGGAGTTCTGGTGTTGTGGGCCTTTAACCATCTGTCTGGCCTTGTTGTTCACACAGGAGAAAGATGTGACTATCGTGGATCCTCTGGGGAGCCTCAACAACACCATGAGGAAGAGAAAAGTCTCTCCAGATTAGAACTCCTCAAGAAAAACCAGCAGAGACCCACCGGGAAGAAATCTAACTTATGCTCTGACTGTGGGAAAGGTTGCAAATCTTCAGAACTTAAAATACATCAGCGAGTACACTCAGGAGAGGAATCTCACTGCTGCTCTGACTATGGTAAAATATTAAACTCTTCAGTAAAACTTAAAATATATCAACGATTACACACAAGAGACAAACCATATGGATGTGCTCAATGTGGGAAGAGTTTTGCTAAATCTAGCCAACTGACACTACACCAGAGAACACACACAGGAGAGATGTAGCTGTGATGAATGTGGGAAGAGTTTTACTTCATCTAGCTATCTCATTGTACACAAGAGAACACACACAGGAGAGAAATCTTATAGCTGTGATCAATGTGGGAAGAGTTTTACTTCATCTGGCAAGCTGACTTTACACCAGAGAACACACACAGGAGATAAATTGTATAGGTGTGAGCAATGTGGGAAGAGTTTTACTACATCTGACCATCTGACTTTACACCAGAGAATACACACAGGAGAGAAATCTTATAGCTGTGATCAATGTGGGAAGAGTTTTACTAGATCTGACCATCTGACTTTACACCAGAGAATACACACAGGAGATAAATCTTATGGCTGTGATCAATGTGGGAAGAGTTTTACTAGATCTGACCATCTGACTTTACACCAGAGAATACACACAGGAGAGAAACCTTTTAGCTGTGATCAATGTGGAAAAAGTTTTACGACATCTAGCTATCTGACTGTACACCAGCGGATACACACAGGAGAGAAATCTTATAGCTGTAATCAATGTGGGAAGAAGTACTCTGATAAAAGACCTCTGATTAAACATCAGAAACTACATGAAGGAGTTGTTTCATGATATCAATGAAATGTCACAATGTGGAATGTTTTAACATTGTTGGATTATTTTAATAATGTCACAATGTAGAACCCAAAACGTTTGCCCCCTGTTCTATTAATTTCTGTTATGCAGGTGAATGAGGACCCAAAAGCGACTTAACGAAAATAGAGTCTTTATTCCAGTATTTTGACAAAAGTGATAATCCTGGATATATCAAGGTGAAAACAAAACAGGAAAACTGAAATCCACTCGTCAGTAGAGAGGACTGACTGGAGACTCGACCATAGACTGCAGGTTGCTTCGGGAAGGCACCGACCGTAGCAGACCTAGACACCTGCTCACACGCAGCATCTGAAGAAGGTAAAACACGACAGGGCGAGACAAGGACACAGAACAGCGAACATCATACAAGGATCCGACAAGGACAGAAGCGGAAAACAGAGGGAGAAATAGGGGCTCTAATCAGAGGGCAAAATAGGGGACAAGTGTGAAAAGAGTAAATGAGGTAGTTAGGAGAATGAGGAACAGCTGGGAGCAGGAACGGAACGATAGAGAGAGAGAGCGTGAGAGGGAGAGAGGGAGGGGGAGAGAGGGATAGAAAGAGGGAAAGAACCTAATAAGACCAGCAGAGGGAAACGAATAGAAGGGAAGCACAGAGACAAGACATGATAACCAATGACAAAACATGACAGTACCCCCCCACTCACCGAGGAGGAACCCTGGCGGCAACGGAGGAAATCATCAATCAACGAACGGTCCAGCACGTCCCGAGATGGAACCCAACTCCTCTCCTCAGGACCGTATAACCCTCCCAATCCACTAAGTACTGGTGACCACGTCCCCGAGAACGCATGTCCATGATATTCCGTACCTTGTAAATAGGTGCGCCCTCGACAAGGACGGGGGGGGAGACGAACGGGGGCGCGAAGAAAGGGCTTGACACAGGAGACATGGAAGACAGGGTGGACGCGACGAAGATGTCGCGGAAGAAGCAGTCGCACAGCGACAGGATTGACGACCTGGGAGACACGGAACGGGACCAATGAACCGCGGAGTCAACTTGCGAGAAGCTGTCGTAAGGGGAAGGTTACGAGTGGAAAGCCACACTCTCTGGCCGCGACAATACCTAGGACTCTTAATCCTACGTTTATTGGCGGCTCTCACAGTCTGCGCCCTGTAACGGCAAAGTGCAGACCTGACCCTCCTCCAGGTGCGCTCACAACGTTGGACAAACGCCTGAGCGGAGGGAACGCTGGACTCGGCGAGCTGGGACGAGAACAGAGGAGGCTGGTACCCCAGACTACTCTGAAACGGAGATAGCCCGGTAGCAGACGAAGGAAGCGAGTTGTGAGCGTATTCTGCCCAGGGGAGCTGTTCTGCCCAAGACGCAGGGTTTCTAAAAGAAAGGCTCCGTAATATGCGACCAATCGTCTGATTGGCCCTTTCTGCTTGACCGTTAGACTGGGGATGAAAACCGGAAGAGAGACTGACGGAAGCACCAATCAAACGACAGAACTCCCTCCAAAACTTTGACGTGAATTGCGGACCTCTGTCTGAAACGGCGTCTAACGGGAGGCCATGAATTCTGAACACATTCTCAATGATGATTTGTGCCGTCTCCTTAGCGGAAGGAAGCTTAGCGAGGGGAATGAAATGTGCCGCCTTAGAGAACCTATCGACAACCGTAAGAATCACAGTCTTCCCCGCAGACGAAGGCAGACCGGTAATGAAGTCTAAGGCGATGTGAGACCATGGTCGAGAAGGAATGGGAAGCGGTCTGAGACGACCGGCAGGAGGAGAGTTACCTGACTTAGTCTGCGCGCAGTCCGAACAAGCAGCCACGAAACGGCGCGTGTCACGCTCCTGAGTAGGCCACCAAAACCGCTGGCGAATAGAAGCAAGCGTACCCCGAACGCCAGGGTGGCCAGCTAACTTGGCAGAGTAGAAACAGGAACGAAAAGAAGGTTACTAGGAGGTTACTAGGACAAGCGCGCGGCGACGCAGTGTGAGTGAGTGCTTGCTTAACCTGTCTCTCAATTCCCCAGACTGTCAACCCGACAACACGCCCATCAGGAAGAATCCCCTCGGGGTCGGTAGAAGCCACAGAAGAACTAAAGAGACGGGATAAGGCATCAGGCTTGGTGTTCTTATTACCCGGGCGATAAGAAATCACGAACTCGAAACGAGCGAAAAACAACGCCCAACGAGCTTGACGTGCATTAAGTCGTTTGGCAGAACGGATGTACTCAAGGTTCTTATGGTCAGTCCAAACGACAAAAGGAACGGTCGCCCCCTCCAACCACTGTCGCCATTCGCCTAGGGCTAAGCGGATGGCGAGCAGTTCGCGGTTACCCACATCATAGTTGCGTTCCGATGGCGACAGGCGATGAGAAAAATAAGCGCAAGGATGGACCTTATCGTCAGACTGGAAGCGCTGGGATAGAATGGCTCCCACGCCCACCTCTGAAGCGTCAACCTCGACAATGAATTGTTTAGTGACGTCAGGAGTAACAAGGATAGGAGCGGATGTAAAACGCTTCTTGAGGAGATCAAAAGCTCCCTGGGCGGAACCGGACCACTTAAAGCACGTCTTGACAGAAGTAAGAGCTGTGAGAGGGGCAGCAATTTGACCGAAATTACGAATGAAACGCCGATAGAAATTAGCGAAACCTAGAAAGCGCTGCAACTCGACACGTGACCTTGAAACGGGCCAATCACTGACAGCCTGGACCTTAGCGGGATCCATCTGAATGCCTTCAGCGGAAATAACAGAACCGAGAAATGTGACAGAGGAGACATGAAAGGCGCACTTCTCAGCCTTCACGTAGAGACAATTCTCTAAAAGGCGCTGGAGTACACGTCGAACGTGCTGAACATGAATCTCGAGTGACGGTGAAAAAATCAGGATATCGTCAAGGTAGACAAAAACAAAGATGTTCAGCATGTCTCTCAGTACATCATTAACTAATGCCTGAAAAACAGCTGGAGCATTAGCGAGACCGAACGGCAGAACCCGGTACTCAAAATGCCCTAACGGAGTGTTAAACGCCATTTTCCACTCGTCCCCCTCTCTGATGCGCACGAGATGGTAAGCGTTACGAAGGTCCAACTTAGTAAAGAACCTGGCTCCCTGCAGAATTTCGAAGGCTGACGACATAAGGGGAAGCGGATAACGATTCTTAACCGTTATGTCATTCAGCCCTCGATAATCCACGCAGGGGCGCAGAGTACCGTCCTTCTTAACAAAAAAACCCCGCTCCGGCGGGAGAGGAAGAAGGCACCACGGTACCGGCGTCGAGAGAAACAGACAAATAATCCTCGAGAGCCTTACGTTCGGGAGCCGACAGAGAGTATAGTCTACCCCGAGGGGGAGTGGTCCCCGGAAGGAGATCAATACTACAATCATACGACCGGTGAGGAGGAAGGGAGTTGGCTCTGGACCGACTGAAGACCGTGCGCAGATCATGATATTCCTCCGGCACTCCTGTCAAATCACCAGGTTCCTCCTGAGAAGAGGGGACAGAAGAAACAGGAGGGATAGCAGACATTAAACACTTCACATGACAAGAATTGTTCCAGGATAGGATAGAATTACTAGACCAATTAATAGAAGGATTATGACATACTAGCCAGGGATGACCCAAAACAACAGGTGTAAAAGGTGAACGAAAAATCAAAAAGGAAATGGTCTCACTGTGGTTACCAGATACTGTGAGGGTTAAAGGTAGTGTCTCACATCTGATACTGGGGAGAAGACTACCATCTAAGGCGAACATGGGCGTGGGCTTCCCTAACTGTCTGAGAGGAATGTCATGTTTCCGAGCCCATGCTTCGTCCATAAAACAACCCTCAGCCCCAGAGTCTATCAAGGCACTGCATAAAGCAGCCGAACCGGTCCAGCGTAGATGGACCGACAAGGTAGTACAGGATCTTGATGGAGAGACCTGAGTAGTAGCGCTCACCAGTAGCCCTCCGCTTACTGATGAGCTCTGGCTTTTACTGGACATGAAATGACAAAATGTCCAGCAGAACCGCAATAGAGGCAAAGGCGGTTGGTGATCCTCCGTTCCCTCTCCTTAGTCGAGATGCGAATACCTCCCAGCTGCATGGGCTCAGTCTCTGAGCCGGAGGGAGGAGATGGTTGCGATGCGGAGAGGGGGAACACCGTTAACGCGAGCTCTCTTCCACGAGCTCGGTGACGAAGATCTACCCGTCGTTCTATGCGGATGGCGAGTGCAATCAAAGAGTCCACGCTGGAAGGAACCTCCCGGGAGAGAATCTCATCCTTAACCTCAGCGTGGAGTCCCTCCAGCAAACAAGCGAGCAACGCCGGCTCGTTCCAGTCACTAGAGGCAGCAAGAGTGCGAAACTCTATAGAGTAGTCCGTTATGGATGGATCACCTTGACATAGGGAAGCCAGGGCCCTAGAAGCCTCCCTACCAAAAACTGAACGATCAAAAACCCGTATCATCTCCTCTTTAAAGTTCAGATAATTGTTAGAACACTCAGCCCTTGCCTCCCAGATAGCTGTGCCCCACTCTCGAGCCCGACCAGTAAGGAGTGAAATGACGTAAGCAATCCGAGCTCTCTCTCTTGAGTATGTGTTGGGTTGGAGAGAGAACACAATATCACACTGGGTGAGAAAGGAGCGGCACTCAGTGGGCTGCCCAGAGTAACATGGTGGGTTATTAACCCTAGGTTCCGGAGACTCGGAAGACCAGGAAGTAGCTGGTGGCACGAGACGAAGACTCTGAAACTGTCCTGAGAGGTCGGAAACCTGAGCGGCCAGGGTCTCAACGGCATGACGAGCAGCAGACAATTCCTGCTCGTGTCTGCCGAGCATTGCTCCCTGGATCTCGACGGCAGTGTTGCGAGAATCCGTAGTCGCTGGGTCCATTCTTGGTCGGATCCTTCTGTTATGCAGGTGAATGAGGACCCAAAAGCGACTTAACGAAAATAGAGTCTTTATTCCAGTATTTTGACAAAAGTGATAATCCTGGATATATCAAGGTGAAAACAAAACAGGAAAACTGAAATCCACTCGTCAGTAGAGAGGACTGACTGGAGACTCGACCATAGACTGCAGGTTGCTTCGGGAAGGCACCGACCGTAGCAGACCTAGACACCTGCTCACACGCAGCATCTGAAGAAGGTAAAACACGACAGGGCGAGACAAGGACACAGAACAGCGAACAACATACAAGGATCCGACAAGGACAGAAGCGGAAAACAGAGGGAGAAATAGGGGCTCTAATCAGAGGGCAAAATAGGGGACAGGTGTGAAAAGAGTAAATGAGGTAGTTAGGAGAATGAGGAACAGCTGGGAGCAGGAACGGAACGATAGAGAGAGAGAGCGAGAGAGGGAGAGAGGGAGGGGGAGAGAGGGATAGAAAGAGGGAAAGAACCTAATAAGACCAGCAGAGGGAAACGAATAGAAGGGAAGCACAGAGACAAGACATGATAACCAATGACAAAACATGACAATTTCAACATTAAATGGATATTAGCCTCAGGGGAAAAATCTAGGCTCTGAATTGAAAGAGTACTATTTATGAGATTGAACAAACAGTGACAAAAAAGAGTTGTGTTACATTTACCATGTTGGCCACCCACTTGAATCAAAATGTAGCCAGCTGTTTTCTACAAGTTGTCCTCTAACCAGTGATGTACACATTATTCCCAGATTCCGTGTGGTTTTTGCTGCGTTAGTTTCAACAGGACGTGCAACCTCATCTCCCTCCTTTCGCACAATTGATTTCAACATTATATTGATGAGTGATGACAAATAAGTGTTGCGTTCCTTTATTTAGCGACCCCTAAATTTAAATGCATCACTCCAAAATGTAGCTGACTGTCTTCTGAAGGTTGTCCTCTAACCAGTGAGGTGAAATATATCTCCCATTTCTATTTGTTTTTCTAGTTGTGTTTGTTTCAACATCACGTACAACCTGATTCCCCTCTAATTGATATCAGCGTTTCTGGTGCTTGTGCAGTTTATTTCAGGTGCTTGTTTAAGAAAAATTCAAGTAATATGATTATTGTGGCAGAGGTTTGTGTATATAGCACATTTTATGTTTAGGCGTTCAATATATCACAAACTGTTTCTGCATATTGGTTATTGATAGTGGAATTTATATGTTTAAGGTAATGACTAAATGATTCCACCCTGAAATGTATAACTGTGTAAAGAATTAGAATTAATAGACTGTAATTCTCTAATGTGTGTGCGTAGGACAAGTTAAGACTTTACTATTTAGCAATTCAAGTGAGACATTCAAGGAAAACAGGAACTGTTAACAGGCAGCTTGTGACAGACAACTTGTGACCACTGTAAAACTGATAACAGGAAGGAGGTCTCCCCACCCAGGGAGGGGAGAAACCGTTAGGCATGCAGTAGATTATGTAACATGTTTCAGGATATGATAAGCAATGTATGTGTTGGAGAATACTTGTAAACAGCATTGACAGTATTTGAGAAGAGTAGGGGTATTTATATGACCAAATGTGAGGTATAAAAGGCTATGTGCTTGTATGATTTTCGGAGCTCTCTGAATATTTTTTAATATTTTTTTATTTTTTATTTCACCTTTATTTAACCAGGTAGGCTAGTTGAGAACAAGTTCTCATTTGCAACTGCGACCTGGCCAAGATAAAGCATAGCAGTGTGAACAGACAACACAGAGTTACACATGGAGTAAACAATTAACAAGTCAATAACACAGTAGGAAAAAAAGGGGAGTCTATATACATTGTGTGCAAAAGGCATGGGGTAGGCGAATAATTACAATTTTGCAGATTAACACTGGAGTGATAAATGATCAGATGGTCATGTACAGGTAGAGATATTGGTGTGCAAAAGAGCAGAAAAGTAAATAAATAAAAACAGTATGGGGATGAGGTAGGTAAAAATGGGTGGGCTATTTACCGATAGACTATGTACAGCTGCAGCGATTGGTTAGCTGCTCAGATAGCAGATATTTGAAGTTGGTGAGGGAGATAAAAGTCTCCAACTTCAGTGATTTTTGCAGGTGCCCAAATGAGGTGTTGGCTTTAGGGATGATCAGTGAGATACACCTGCTGGAGCGCGTGCTACGGATGGGTGTTGCCATCGTGACCAGTGAACTGAGATAAGGCGGAGCTTTACCTAGCATGGACTTGTAGATGACCTGGAGCCAGTGGGTCTGGCGACGAATATGTAGCGAGGGCCAGCCGACTAGAGCATACAAGTCGCAGTGGTGGGTGGTATAAGGTGCTTTACTGACAAAACGGATGGCACTGTGATAAACTGCATCCAGTTTGCTGAGTAGAGTGTTGGAAGCTATTTTGTAGATGACATCGCCGAAGTCGAGGATCGGTAGGATAGTCAGTTTTACTAGGGTAAGTTTGGCGGCGTGAGTGAAGGAGGCTTTGTTGCGGAATAGAAAGCCGACTCTTGATATGATTTTCGATTGGAGATGTTAGATATGAGTCTGGAAGGAGAGTTTACAGTCTAGCCAGACACCTAGGTACTTATAGATGTCCACATATTCAAGGTTGGAACCATCCAGGGTGGTGACGCTGGTCAGGCATGCGGGTGCAGGCAGCGAACGATTGAAAAGCATGCATTTGGTTTTACTAGCGTTTAAGAGCAGTTGGAGGCCACGGAAGGAGTGTTGTATGGCATTGAAGCTCGTTTGGAGGTTAGATAGCACAGTGTCCAAGGACGGGCCGGAAGTATATGTGGTCCTTCTGTAGCTCAGTTGGTAGAGCATGGCGCTTGTGTAGCTCAGTTGGTAGAGCATGGCGCTTGTAACGCCAGGGTAGTGGGTTCGATCCCCGGGACCACCCATACGTAGAACGTATGCACACATGACTGTAAGTCGCTTTGGATAAAAGCGTCTGCTAAATGGCATATATTATTATATTATGGTGTCGTCTGCATAGAGGTGGATCAAGGAATCACCCGCAGCAAGAGCAACATCATTGATATATACAGAAAAAGGAGTCGGCCCGAGGATTGAACCCTGTGGCACCCCCATAGAGACTGCCAGAGGACCAGACAGCATGCCCTCCGATTTGACACACTGAACTCTGTCTGCAAAGTAATTGGTGAACCAGGCAAGGCAGTCATCCGAAAAACCGAGGCTACTGAGTCTGCCGATGAGAATATGGTGATTGACCGAGTCGAAAGCCTTGGCAAGGTAGATGAAGACGGCTGCACAGTACTGTCTTTTATCGATGGCGGTTAGGATATCGTTTTGTACCTTGAGTGTGGCTGAGGTGCACCCGTGACCGGCTCGGAAACCAGATTGCACAGCGGAGAAGGTACGGTGGGATTCGAGATGGTCAGTGACCTGTTTGTTGACTTGGCTTTCGAAGACCTTAGATAGGCAGGGCAGGATGGATATAGGTCTGTAACAGTTTGGGTCCAGGGTGTCTCCCCCTTTAAAGAGGGGGATGACTGCGGCAGCTTTCCAATCCTTGGGGATCTCAGACGATATGAAAGAGAGGTTGAACAGGCTGGTAATAGGGGTTGCGACAATGGCGGCGGATAGTTTCAGAAATAGAGGGTTTTTTCCCCCAGTGACTTTAAAACAACTTAATTTCAAGGTACTTGCAGCCTATACACATGGACGCAGTATAATAAATTAGTTTATAATCAATTTATTAACAATCCTACATCACTCCAGCATTTCCTGACAACACTCAAGTGCTAATTGTCTTTATTCCACTACTGAAGAAGCATGACTCAAATAACCTCATATTTCAAACATTCGTTTTATTATTCCATGCCTCACCCTTAAGTGAATTATTGCCAATACATATTAACAAAGGGGTGTACATTTGGTTTTCATATTTATAATTAATGTAACATTTAGTATTCATAATTATTTATGCAACCAACTGACAATTTTTGGGTACAATTATATTGACATTGTTGCCCTGCTTTTATAATATCAGGGATCATTCTCAGATGTGCCAACCAAAATGTACTAGAGCATGATATTGGAGACTGGGCCCCGATCCTTCAACATGCCTATCGAGTGAACCCTGAGAAGAGAGAGAGAAGCTCTGCAGTGAGGTAGAGAGTTACTACTATTGCAGGGGTTTCCTTTTGAACTCAGACATGTCCGTGGTAAGGACAACTTGGTTGCTGATTGTTTCAAGGGTGGGCAGTGCGTTTCCATGGATCACAATTTATTTTCACACTTTTTTCTGTTTTGGAGATGAGTTTTGATTGGACTCGTTCTAAGGGGACAGGAGTTCTAGAAGCTAGTGAGTTTTAGAAGACGAGAGTTCTAGAAGCTAGTATGTTTTTAGGAAGACGGGAGTTCTAGAAGCTAGTGTGTTTTTAGGAAGACAGGAGTTCTAGAAGCTTGTGGGGAAAAATATATTTTTTTCTTGTTTTTAATTGTTGACAGCCAGTCGACACCATGTTTATATTGTAGAAGGTGAAGCATTGTAGTTGATTATTATGTGAAATGGAATTGTTTTCTTTTGGTGGTAAGCAAACTTGTCCAACAAAATTATAGGACATAAACTCAGCAAAAAAAGAAACATCCTCTCACTATCAACTGCATTTATTCTCAGCAAACTTAACATGTGTAAACATTTGTATGAACATGAGATTCAACAACTGATACAAACTGAACAAGATCCTCAGACATGTGACTAACAGAAATGGAATAATATGTCCATGAACAAAGAGGGGGTCAAAATCAAAAGTAACAGTCAGTATCTGGTGCGGCCACCAGCTGCATTAAGTACTGCAGTGCATCTCCTCCTCATGGATTGCACCAGATTTGCCAGTTCTTGCTGTGAGATGTTACCCCACTCTTCCACCAAGGCAACTGCAAATTCCCATACATTTCTGGGGGGAATGGGGAATGGCCCTAGCCCTCACCCTCCAATCCAAGAGGTCCCAGACGTTCTCAATGGGATTGAGATCCAGGCCCTTCGCTGGCCATGGCAGAACACTGACATTCCTGTCTTGCAGGAAATCATGCACAGAACGAGCAGTATGGCTGGTGGCATTGTCATGTCAGGATGAATGGCAGAGATGCAAGGAAAAGCCATATCTCAGACTAGCCAATAAAGAGAAAAGTTTAAGATGGGCAAAGTAACAGACACTGGACAGAGGAACTCTGAAGGCCAGCATCCCGGAGTCTCCTCTTCACTGTTGACGTTGAGACTGGTGTTTTGTGGGTACTATTTCATAAACGCTACCAGTTGAGGACTTGTCTGTTTCTCAAAAAACGTTAACGAGTCTGAATATTCTCCAAAATATATGACCAAGCTGGAAGTGGAAACGCCAGCCCAGCCACAATCCTAGATGTTCACTGATGATCAACCTCCTCCTTCACATCTGACTCCTGATGATCAACCTCCTCCTTCACATCTGACTCCAGTCATCAATCCAGAGCGTCTTCTTTCTTGGGGGAATCCCGATGGACGACGTCATCCAATAGGCCGTCATCACCACCACCGCCCACAAGTTAATTGACATTCAGGTTAGCAATGGGAAGAGCATTACCAATACGTCCTTTCTGGTAACTTGTCTCATTTAATGGATTTACATTGGCAGGTGCACAGGAAGAATCTCCATGAATTAAAACGCAGTTGATCTTAAACTGCGAAACACTTATGGAAGTCTTTATTAAAGTCTATTGCCTGTGATGTTGAGACAAAATTCAGAAATTCTTCAGCACAACGGCAGAGTCATGTCTGAAGTGTAAAACTACCAATGACTCAATAATCCTTCTGGGAATGTTATGATGTCATAAAGTTATGGGCGGACTTAGAAAGTTGGCTGTCAGAAGTACAGTATTACAATGTAAACTTACTTTTAATCCTTCTGTCTGCATATTTCAAGACATGGAATATGCGGGTGTGGTGAGATACCCAATGGTTGGATTATACTTTTCTCATCAATTATCTTAAATATTAAAAACTGGAAATCAACCAATCTTAACTCAATGGAAAGGTCAAATTCTTTATTATCTCAAATTGTAAAGTTCTGGGCAATGGAGAGAAATAAAATGGTGCAGTTTGAGGCCATGTGGTGGAGAGTGATGCAGGAGCTGGAGATGGGGGTGTGTCAGTGGCGACCTGTCATTCAGGGCAGAGACCCAGATTTTTTGACCCAAGAAATTAAATATATATATATATTATATATATATAGACATGTGGGGGGGCTTGCCTGTTTTGCATGTTATTTTGGCATTAATAAGTGTTGCACACCAGTTGCAAACAATGTTTAAAAAATTATATATATATATATATAATTGAGTTAATCAATTTGCATACACACATGGTATCTTTTTAGTTTTCTTGAGTAAGGTAGCTCCAAATTGCAGGTGTTTCAGCTTAGCTCAGTGCTTTCTGTGGTGGTGGGGCGAGTCAGAAAAAAATAGGAGCATTGCGCTGTAATGGGCTCAGTGTTCTGTCACTCATGGGGACACTGTCGTGGTGAAGTTTATGTCCTTAGTAAAGGTAGACATCCAAAATGTCAGCCCTTTGCATCCTGCCATAGAGTTAATATTACAAGTGGCCTTCCAAGAAGGCTCAAGGTCATTGGCCACAGATAAAATTATGTCAAATCACGTTATATGTACGGTAGCTTTGATTGGACTGATCATGCCAACATCTTACTGTTGTGTTGTGCTGTGTCTTGCAGGCATGCATCTAAAAAAATATTGAGGAGGCCCCACCTAGATTGACATGCTAAATTCGCCACTGGGGTATGTTCTAGTGGGTCTGGGCAGGTGTGATGTAGTTAATGGAGATGGAGGTGTGTTCTAGTGGGTCTGGGAAGGTGTGATGTAGTTAATGGAGATGGAGGTGTGTTCTAGTGGGTCTGGTGTGATGTCGTCGTTTGTATGTTTTGTATTGTTTATAAAAGATCAACATTTCTTTTTAAAGTCCCAATTCAAAGTTACACCTCATTGTTCTATTTTTGGAGTTGTTACATAAAACCATTCAGAATTCATTAGAATGATAAAGTCAGGTGCGATGTCATTTGGAGGACCAGCCTATTCCCTATGATGTAAACTACAACAGAAATAACTTCAAACGTTTTACTTCAAATTGAACCAATCGTTTGCAATCATGACTTGAGTGATTAAAGTAAACCAATGTTTTGGAAATACACAACGGCATCTAACCAACTAATCAAAGAATGGTAGCTATACAGTATGCAGTTATCTTAGCCAGCCAGCTAACGTTAGCTATTTAGCCAAATAGCAATTAGCCTAACCAGTGTAGCCAACCAGCACTGAGACCATTTAGAACCAAACAAACAAAACCTAAAAATGTTTGCAGATCAAAAGATCAGAGACATACAGCATGATGGACGAAATTAATATTCAGAAGTCATTGATCACATGCTGCTGATAAAGTGATACAGGCAGCACACCGCTTTGAAGTTTACTGTTTAGCGATTTGGACGCATGCCTCGTAGCTCCGGTATAAAACGTAACATCCCTACCGAAAAGTTGACAAAACAAAAAGGAGCAACCATGTTAATTTCCTTTGCTGTTTTGTGCCCACGGCAAGAAGGTACCAGAGCCTACCCTGCTATCGGGTTCCCACTAGATAACACAACCACACAGTTCATGAAAAGCATGAGGTGAAGCTTGAGCTAGATATCAACCTAGTGTGACCATCCTGGTCTCTCAAATCAGTGAGTCAACACAGAAAGGAGCAATGAATGGATAGTTAATTTATTTCCAAAGCTGAAATGATGGGACACACACAGTATGGATGAATGATCAGTAGTGACGGGATATAAATAGCACTCCCACAGCAATTCTACATAAATCTGCCCTATAATATACTAACAAAAAAACAATTGAAATGTCTATCAAAGTCATTGTGATCGTATAATGGATTTAACAATTCCTACTAATTCCTTATTTACTATAATACAATGATTACATTGTTTCCATGTGTCTCATCTTCACTACATCAGAATAGACTGTCATCCATTTTAGTATCAAAATATATCAAATGAACCTGAAAATTACTCAACGTCCCATCTGGTGGTGAAGAAGTATAATACACCTAAAATAACAAAACCGGGCTAATAAACTGGCTGGTGTTCATGAGTTTATAAAACATGTACTTTATACATTTGTCATAAATTACCTGCATTGATGAGACACACAGTGTGGATGAATGATCAGTAGTCAAAAGGGTAAAAATAGCACTCCTAAAGAAGATGCATTTTTCAGTTAGATACCAACTTGAAAAAGGGAACTTTAGCATAAAACCCACATGGAAAACTGAGATTCGGCAAGAAACATATAATGAGAGGCTTATTTGACACCAAACCAACAACAGTAGTTACTAAAACATAAATAGCTAAAGTATTATTTAAAAGGTGGATTTTATGATGTAATGTCAACTTTATATATTTCTATCCCGGGACTTTTCAATTTTGAACTCACCCACAGCAATTCTCCATAAATCTGCTGTGGATTACTCAGGATCCCGAAATAAATTAATACATATGTGAAAACACAAAAACATAACTGGTTGTGCATATAGGTAACCAGATCTTCAATACAACTCAGCTATTACGTCTTTAACTACACTGTGTTGTTACACTGGTGAGTAAAAACTCATGCTTCCTACACTAACTTTTTGTCTGAACATTATAATATATATTTTACGTCACACCAGCGTCATTGTCTTAAAGTCGCACATCTCCATCACGGTCAGAGATTCAGACAACTGCGTTACCCACTGCAGTCAGCAGATGGCGGTCTGGGAATTTAAGGCGATGCTGCTGGTGTGACGTAAAATCTAGTGGACGGAACGCTTCTTTCAGCAGCAGCAGCAGCAACACTTAGTCAGACACCTCCGTAGCTTGCTAGACAAAATAGCCGAACCAATAAAGCTCTTTAGACGCTTTAGTGTATATTACCCACTGTGTTTTAAACCCTCGTATGTCGTCTAGTTAGTAATCCTATTTCATGTTATATTTACGGTGTTGTTGTTATTATTCAGCTGCCGGGCTGGTTAAGTTAGCATTAGCCTAGCTAGCTAACATCTCCGACCATGAGTTCACTAAATTACTCTCTTCCTGCTGAGGAAGAGGCGGTCTGCTGGACTGAGAAAGAAGTTCTCGTCAAAGAGGAGGAGGAAGAGAAGGATGTTACAATACAAAAACAAGTAGAGGGTGAGGCTGTTACAGGGAAAGAAGAAGAGAAAGACGTTACAGTAAAGATGAGGAGGATTCAGTTGTTGACGTGAAAGAGGAGGGGGAGATTACGGACTCATCGGAAGAGGAAGAAGAGGAGAAACCTGGATATCTGGGCCCGATTTCCCAAACGCAATTTAAGGCATCCAGTGGTTCTAAATATTAACTTAGCCATAAGATGGTTTTGAGAAACCGAGTCGTGATTACCACTGGTAAGTACTGTCTTAAATACAGAGGTACAAACTCTGCAGTTGTTGAACTGATGTTTGGTGTTAAAGGGGAAATCTGCAATTGCTACATCCATATTTTGACTTTTAAATTATGTATTTATAGCCATTGATTATTGAAGAATATAATACATGCCTCATGAGCTTAGTTCAACTGTTATACCCCATCAGAACCCAAAATAAGCTTTTTTTACTCCAATGTTTAGAAAAAATGTAAATCAACAGCCTCAACATGGTTAAAACTATAATGTTGATATCTTGGATGGTCAGTCCTTAGATCTGTCTATGAATTTGAGAGTAGTTACATTTCTCCAGGCCCACCATCATCTAATTACCAAAACAGTTGTGGAATGACTGCTTTGTTATTGTTTCAACTGCAGATTGGTTGATTGATGTGTGGCTTTTTTAAAGGGAACCTAGTACTTAAACAGCAACAAAATGGCTGTTTGGAAAATAGCTGAGGGATGGGGGCTGGAGAAATGTAACCACTCTCAAATTCATAGAGAAAGCTATATTGTAGCAACTGTAAACCAACACTTAGCTACCTCGTCAAGAAGTTCAGACATCTTGGCATAACAGTTATAAGGTGTTGACTTGACAGTCACTGGACCCAGGTTTGAGTTCAGCTCAGAGCTACCCCCAGAATTCACTACACTATGAATATAAGGACTGTCCTTGCATGAGGTCATAATGATAGTTTAACCAGGTTTCTAGGCTATATAGTATATTATTGAATGACCAGTGTAGATTTCCTGTGGGGGTCAAATTGTTAGAGCTGTTGATAAGTCATTGTATAATATTCAGCCAATTTATTTTCATGCCATTACATCAATACAGCCCAACCAGAAGAGCAGAAACTCTTCCTGAACCACCTCCTCCTGCTGGCCTTCGTAAATTCTGATGTTGATGGTAATAGGCTACACAAGCAGTCAGCAACCTACATTTGGAGTGCAAATTTATCTGACCATTTCTACTGATCTGTGTGACAGTTATGATTTTCATATAGTTTATAATAGTATCTCAATTTTTTTTATTGCCAACTATGTAAAAAAAATATTCTACATAAAGCCAACAAATGAAAACATTGCATTCTGCAGGTAGAAAATATTCTGAAAAAATACATATCCTAGAAATCACTTTGGCTGCACATGGCCTGTCTACAACAACCTTGAAAGATTGTATAAAATATTCTAGGCTCTCAGTTTTCCGCGCCAGTGAGTTCTGGACTGACACAGCTGGCGGCTATTTGTGCAATGGATAAGAAGTAATCAGGTATTTTATGACATTTCCACTGGATCAGAGCATTACATTTTTCCCTTTCGTGCCGAGTGGTTATTGAAAGGGCGAGAGCTGGAAATGTTTTTCAAATACTTGAAGGAACTATTCTCATTTGCAATTGATTTTGATTAGACTTTGTTTACATGCTGTTAGAGGTGAAGAGAAATTTGCTTTGAGAAGCTCCACAACTCATTTGTGGTGGTGCGTTAAGACAATCAGAAATACTATCAGACATCCCGAAATGGGCACATTTATAGGCCTACATTTGCGTTCAGGCCAGGTAGACTAGTCCTACTTCTATATGTGTTGTCAGGTAGACTATTTCTACTTCAATATGTGTAATCAGGTAGACCATTCCTACTTCTATGTGTAACTAGGTAGACTAGTCCTACTTCTATATGTGTTGTCAGGTAGACTAGTCCTACTTCTATATTTGTAATCAGGTAGACTAGTTCTACTTCTATATGTGTAATCAGGTGTGCTTCCTTACTCAACACTGACAGGAGTGTTTCAAACAAAATACAATTAATAAATTGACAAATCTTGCGAAGTTAGGTCTGGGTGTTCTGCCAGGGGCTGTTTCATTTAGTATCCGTTTGGGTCGGCATGGGGAATGATTGAATTTCTACATAGTATGTTTTACCGAAGTTGACTGACTTCTTCATGTGAATATTCACTATTCTTTTAAAAATCCTTCCTGTTCTGTCAAGTTTGTTGTTGATCATTGCTAGAAAGCCATTTTCAATTTTTGCCATAGACTTTCAAGACTATTTAAGCCCAAACTGTAACTAGGCCAATCAGGAACATTCAATGTCATCTTGGTAAACTCCTCCAGTGTAGATTTGGCCTTGTGGTTTAGCTTATTGGCCTGTTAGTACAGTTTTTTGTATTCAGATCTCTGAAATGCATTCTACCTACGTAACATTTAGTGTCTCCTTATATTATGCTGGGAAAACCGTTTTCATTGCACAGAAATCCTAAATAATGTATGTTATTGTTAGGTGAAGTTATGGGTCCTACAGTAGGTGTATGTTATTGTTATGTGAAATTATGGGTCCTACAGTAGGTGCATGTTGTTGTTAGTGAAGTTATGGGTCCTACAGTACGTCTATGTTATTGCTAGGTGAAGTTATGGTCCAATTTGGAAAACACTTAGTTTACAAACCCTCATTGTCATGGAAAAGCTAGCCAAAGAGCATTTTACTGGTTGGTGTTTTTTAAAAGTATGAAGCAGTTGATTTGAGACAAACACAAACATTACACTAAGCAGGAGATTCAAGCGAGCCTGACAATTATATATCCTCAGTAGTGTGAAATGTACTCATATTCAACCTGTAAATGGAGGCTATTTTTGCTGTCAGCCTATGAGAACTCCCCTGAGTGTTCCTCCACGGTGGTGAATTAGTAAATAGCGACACAGAGCTTAAAATTAGTTTCCTTGAGTAGCATCCTGATCTTGCTCTGATAGTGAGCTGTAATATTCATTATACATTGTGAAAAACTAAAATCTTCGCTCACCATTTTTGCTCCAACCATGTATACTACATCCATAACTAGTGGTTTCCTCATTAGCAGATATACTACATCCACAACTAGTGGTTTCCTCATTACCAGATATACTAGATCCATAATTTGTGGTTTCCTCATTAGCAGGGAGGAGTTTCTGCAACCAAATTGCGTGTGCATCGCCCACAGAAAGGGGCCAAAATTGGAGACCAAAAGTTGTCTGGCACATTGCTTAGAGTTTCAGCAACTTTAATAACTTGTTTCTAGCCTCCAATCATCGATTTTACTACTGATGTGAAAACAATACAGAATTGTTGCTCACGTGACTGTCTTAAGACATTTGTCAAATAATTTAACAGACGTCAATTGTTGTACAACATCATGGGTACGCTCTGAGCATCACCTTTTACCTCAAAATAAACAGTGGATCTCTGCTGTTTTGAGCCTTTAACCATCTTTCTGACTTTGTTGTTCACACAGGATAGAGACGGGACTATCGTGGATCCTCTGGGGATCTTCAACAACATCATGATGCTGACGAGGCAGAGAAGAGTCTCTCCAGATCAGAACACCTCAAGAAACACATGCAGAGACCCACAGGGAAGAAATCTCACCACTGCTCTGACTGGGAAGAGTTACTCAAGATCAGATTCACTTAAACTACACCTGAGAATACACACTGGAAAGAATCTAAACTGCTGCTCTGACTGTGGGAAGAGATTCACCTCTTCAGTAGACCTTAAAATACATCAGAGAATTCACACTGGAGAGAAACCTTATGGCTGTGATCAATGTGGGAAGAGTTTTACTCAGTCAAGTGGCCTGATATCACACCAGATAACACACACAGGAGAGAAATCATATAGCTGTACTCAATGTGGGAAGTGTTTTGCTACATCTTGTCTATCTGAAGATACACCAGAGAATACACACAGGAGAGAAATCTTATAGCTGTAATCAATGTGGAAAGAGTTTTACTCAGTCAAGCAGCATGAAATCACACCAAAGAATACACAGGAGAGAAATCTCATAGCTGTAATCAATGTGGGAAGAATTTTACTCAGTCAAACAGCCTGATATCACACCAGTGGACTCACACATGAGATAACCCTTATGGCTATGATCAATGTGACAAGAGATACTCTGATAAAATATATCTAATCAAACATCAGAACATGCATACATGAAGGAGTTGTTTCCTGACATCAATGAAATATTGTCACAATGTAGAATGTTTTAACATTGTAGTAGGAGTATTTTAATGATGTCATAATGTAGCACCCTAAACGTTTGACCCCTGTTCAATTTGATAAATTGATTGCAGCATGATATGGATTTTAGTCTCTGGGGAAAAATCCGGGCTCTGAATTGAAAGAGTATTATTTATGTGATTTAACAAAAATGTACTCACAAAAAAAGAGTTGTGTTACATTTACCACGTTGGTGACTCTCTTGAATCAAAATGCAGCTATCTGTTTACATCTATTACTATTTATGTAAATTAACAGAAAGTGACTAACAAAAAAAGAGCAGGTGTGATGTTGTTTGTATGATGTTGTCATGTTTTGTTTATTAAATTAAAATATTTTCAGGTCTTTTTTCAATGACTTGATAAATGAATTTCAACATACTTGCAGCCTGAACACCTGGACGCAGTATAATGAATTGGTCTAGAATCAATTTTATTAACAAGCCTACATCACTCCAGTATTTATTGACAACATTGAAGTGCTAAATGTCCAATACTGAAGAAGCATGACTAAAATCACATATTTCAAACATTCAGCCCGACAAAGATACGTTTTATTATTCCATTTGCTTTTGATATTTTTACAATTCATGTCACATTTAGTTTGACTTTAGTTTTTGTGTTTTCTTGATGGAGAACGTAACAACAAACAATGGAGTAAAACAAGTTAATAATTTGTATTGGATCCAATTGTTAATCTTTTAATCAATGACATTTCCTTAAAATGCTCAGTCTTTCAGTTAAGTTTCTGTTTGTTGTGTACTAAATATTTCAGTTTTTTTTCCTGGCGAAGCCATTGTGTTGCATCCATGTCTGAAATGTACTATATAAATAAAGCTTGATCTGATCATATTGCAAAACATATTAACCCAGTTACCAACCAATCAACAGACTCTTGATAAACCAATGAACAAATATGTGCAAAGGCATATCTTGGTCCATCTTAGACTGAATTTACATAGTTTTTCATGCTATCTTCTACCTTGTCAATATAGTGCATAGTCCATCTTAGTATGAAAAACAGTATCAATTCAGTATATCTTCCACTATGTCAATATAGTGCATGGTATGTAAGTTTAGTATCACTTTTCAACCAACCCAGTGCATTTGTTGAAAATGAATAATGTTGAAATCAACAATACGTCAAAGAATTCAACGATTGAAAACTGAAACAAACAAATGGATCAAACAGATTAATCCCACTTTCCCAGCCTGCTGAAGGTGTGGTGGAGTGGTAAACACTACTCCCGGCTCTACCAGGGGCATGAGGTGGTTTCCCACAGCTCTGCCTGTCATGTTCTGTGGCCTTGCTGTTCCATTTCTTGACTGCAACACAGAAAGAAACACATTCAGTCATATTCTATAAAATACTCAAAGTAATGGGTATGGAGCATTATGGCCTCAGTTACACCTGGCACCTAAATGTGACTTGTGTCACCTGATCACTCCAAGTTGCATTAAGTTCAGATCTACCAGGATGGGCCTTTGACATAGTCTGGATGAAGTCAGGCCACTGAATATGCATAAGCAATGTAAAGAGATGGGGTGAATGAGTGGGGAAAAGTACATCTGAGGGGAAATTAACTTTCACCACAGCCAAAAGGGGTGAGATATTGAACCAATATCAGTGGACAATTTGTACTAATGTAAATAAACATAGATGATGGAACATATTACCTTTTGCTTACGTGATGATCCGCTAAGGGGACATAAATATTTACCATCTAAACCATGTGTGACCTCTCTGGCTGTAAAAGTGTTCTTCATAACCAGTCCCTCAACAGCTCTCTGACTGAGCTCCACCCTCACTGGGTCTTAATATATGCCATTTAGCAGACACTTTTATCCAAAGCGACTTACAGTCATGTGTGCATACATTCTACGTATGGGTGGTCCCGGGGATCGAACCCACTACCCTGGCGTTACAAGCGCCATGCTCTACCAACTGAGCTACAGAAGGAGAGGAGAGGAAGGCTGAGGAGGGATGGAAGGATGAATGGATCAGTCAGTCAATAAAATGTAGAGCTGCTGTGACAAAATCACTATTTTAGTAGTTCATTAAAGTAAATACGTGTTTATGACTGCTGAATACTAACAATCAATCACTTAGATCATGTATTTTTAGGTAGAGATACATCCTTGGGACTTCCCTAGCCCATTGAAGTTGACATTTAAAATGGTTAAGGTAGGGGTTAAGGTTAGGGATTAGGGTACCGATGTCCAAAGGATCCCAGATAGCAATGACCATCGACAATTCTTCTTAGCGGGTATAAAAGAAACAGACAAGTAGGTTCGCAGATCATTATGGTCATTGTAGTTTAAAAAATAGCATCTAATTTTGCCAATCGGAATGTTGGGTTGTTTGAGAAGAATGTGATTGTCAGCCCTAACAATCCATTCTAGCAGCTTGTCAGGCTATAAAAAAAAACTTCATTTTTACATGTTCCTTCTATTCCAGGGGACAGCAAAGGAACTTCATCAATTCCACTCCTTCATCAATAAAAGCAGTGAACATCTGAAATTTATCCTCACCTTTGATGTGCATGAAGCAAGTTACCCGATGGTTGGACAATACTTTTCTCGTCAATCATCTTAAATACTATACTTAAAAACTGGAAATCAACCAATCCTCCATTGTTAACACAATGGAAAGGTCAAATGCTTTATTATCTAAAAATGTAAAGTGAGTGGGCACCGGAGAGAAATAAAATGGTTAAGTTACGGTAAAGTTTAAAAGATCAAAATATTTTTCCCCAAAAATGTTTTAAGTCCCATTGCAAAGTTACACCTCACTGTTCTATTTTTGGAGTTGTTACATAAAACCAATCAGAATTCAGAAGAATGATAATGTCAGGTGTGAAGTAATATGGAGGACCAGCCTATTACCTATGATGGTGTGAAGTAATATGGAGGACCAGCCTGTTACCTATGATGTAAACTACAACAGAAATAACTTAAAATGTCCCTATGATGGTGTGAAGTAATATGGACAGTTTTGGAAATACATAACGACATCTAACCAAAAATCTAATAATAATTGCTATATGCAGTTATCTTAGCCAACCAGCTAACATTAGCTATTTAATCAACTAGCTAGCCCAACCAGCCCGGTTATGGTCAGTGAGACCAACTACCGGAGACCAGTTAAAACCCAACTAGCAGTAAGCCTAGGTGGAAAAAGTTACAAAACTCCCATAGTCTAATTCACAGAAAACATACTGAAAAGTAGTGATGGGGAAACAAAGCTTCCTGAAGCATTGGCTCTTTCGTGTGAAAAATAGATTCATTACTCAAGGCGTTGAGCTTTATTTAGAACAGTCAGCAGCCAACTGCACTGTCGGCTGCAATGTCGAACGAAACCAAATGTCGAACGAAACCAAATGAATCAACAAACCAATCAGGTGATCGAGAGCATCAAATCCATGCTGCGTTGTGGGTAAACGGTGACTGGCTGACTGATTTATAAATAAAAATGAGTAGTTATTTAATGATGCAAGGTGATTTGTAAATTTGTCAGTCAGCAGTCAGCAGCCACCTGCACTGTCGGCTGCAATGTCGAACGAGCCCAACACCAAACCAATCAGGTGTTCGACGAAATGATTCTTCAGACGTCATTGATCACGTGCTGCTGATAAAGTGACACTGCTTTGAATTATACTTAGCGACTTCAGTACATGCCTCATAGCTCCAGTCTCAAACTTAAGCCCGTTCCTGCTGAAGAAGAGGAGAAGGAAGCTCTCGTGAAAGAGGAGGCAGAGGAGTCTGTTACAATGCAAAAACAAGTAGAGGTTGAGGCTGTTACTGTGAAAGAAGAAGAGAAAGACGTTTCAGTTAAAGAAGGGGAAGACTCGTTCAGAGTGAAAGAGGAGGAGGAGGACGGCGTTTTAGTGAAAGAAGAGGAGCGGGAGGTGACTGTCTCATCGAACAATGAAGAAGAGGAGGAAACTGGATATCTAGGCCCGGTTTCCCAAACGCATCTTAAGGCGTCTGATGGTTTTAACGATGAACGGGCCCTGATTAACACAAGTAAGTACTGTCTTAAAAACAGAAACAGAAACTCTGGGTTGTTGAACTGATGTGTGGTGTTAAAGGGGAAAATTGCAATTGCTACATCCATATTTTGACTTTTAAATAATTTATGTATAGGCATGGATTCTTCTAGAATATAACACATGCCTCATGAGCTTAGTTCAACTGTTGTACCCCATCAGAACCCCAAATAAGCTTTTTTTTACTCTGTTTCTAAACAATGTAAACCAATACTGTCCAGCCTCAACATGGTTAAAACTATAATGTTGATATCATGGATGGTCAGTCCTTGCATCCATAGGTCTGTCTATGAATTTGAGAGTAGTTACATTTCTCCAGCCCCATCCATCTTATTACCTAAATAGTGGTGTAATTACAGCTTTGTTATTGGTTGAACTGCAGATTGGTTGATTGTTGTGTGGCTTTTTTTTAGGGGCAACTTAGTTTTTAAACAAACAAAATGTCTGCCCAGAGGCCTGAGCTGTGTTAGAATACTCATACTAACTGCACTATTCTTGATAACAGAGTGTATATAGTCTGATTATAGGTCATAGTATGATGTAGTTAGTATGAAGTTCCCAGAAGTCGTACTAAATTCTGTCAAAATATGACATACACGCAGTACTTTAGGGCCCATGATGCAATTCTTCAGAAATGGGCGTGGCTTCACATTGTTTTCAGATTTGAAGAAAATGGAGGAAAATATTCAGGCAAAGTCCAACGAGAACGGATACAAATGAACTGCTTTAAATAATTATGACAAATGTTGAGAAATTTAGTAAAGTAATGACTTTTCAAATAAATTACGTTACACGTTATGTTAGCCACACTATCCTTACAAAACGCAAAGCATATCTTTACAGCAGTATGTATCGGTATGTTAACTAGCTACCTAACGTTAGTTGGCTACTTATACATCAAACTTGCCAGTATAGTAACTATAATTAACTACCCAATGTTTATTGACTTGATTAGAGCACAGTAACGGATGAATTTAATAACGCTCAACACCCGTTGAATATGTCCAGGTGTCAGTAAACCTCTGCAAAAACGCTCAAATTAAATTGTTGCCAGCAGCACAGTTAGTCACCAACGCTCTGGATAACATGAAAATAGCCTAACCAGCTCTGCTAGGGAAAGTAAAATGGTAAGAGTGAGGTTTTCTCAGATTTGTGTCTAGCAAGCTATCCAACGTTAGCCAGTTCGCTTGGGTGCTTTATTGTCATTGTGAGGTCAGAACTCTTGGATTGACCCTACTCCTCAGCCATATAGTATTAGTTTACAAACAGTGGCGTTATACGAGTTTATGTTTTGGTTTCTGGTGGGATAATACGGCTGAAACATTTGAGGCATTGCCAAGTTATATTCTTCAATAATCAATGGTTATATAGTAAATGGGTCTTTCTATAACTGCCAGTGTAGATTTCCTGTAGGGGTCAAATTGTTAGAGCTGTTAAGTCATTAGCTGTGTTAGAATACTCATACTAACTGTACTATTTGTGATGTTAATTGAGTATATAGTATGCTTATTGGTCATAGTATGATATAGTTAGTATGCCAAAAGTTCCCGGATGTCATACTGGTTATATATGGTTATATAGTAAATGGGTCTTTTTATAATTGCCAGTGTAGATTTCCTGTGGGGGTCAAATTGTTAGAGCTGTTGATACGTCATTGTATAATATTCTGGCAATTATTTTCATGCCATTACATTAAAGGCGAAAGGTTGTCTTTTCTTAACAAGGCTTTGCTCAAATAATTTTAGCTGCTAGTGAGCGGGCTAGCTAGCATGCTAAATGTATTAAGGTCAGAGCAAATGTAGCTAGCTAATACTGCCTGGTACCAGTGCTGGTGTAGGCTTAGATAAGCATGTTTGTGCAGCGGTATCTTATCAGAGAGGAGTAAGCGAAGTATGAAAATGTTGGTTAGCTAGCAGTACTCGCTGTATCATTTTGTCCTGGAGATCCAGAAATCTGTTTGCCGCCTTCACAATGATGTCTAGCTTCTTAGATATTTTATTAGTTTATTATTAATGCAAGTTATCACTGCGGCATTGAGGGCAATGCAATCACAATTTTGTAAACTGCTAGTTTTGGACGAAGGTTACTAATAATTTATTAATGCAATTTATCACTTGCTCTATAAACACAACAAAGTCCACCTCTTTCACTATTTGTCTGTTGGGATCCTTCTCCTGCATGGCTTCACTGCAGACTGTGGGACATGAACTACCTTCTCCTCTCTACTCCTTCGGCTATTTTCACTGCCTCCACATAGGACACCTGCTGGATGGGCTTGATCATCCTAGCTACTACGACCTTCATCCGTACAGGGCACCCCGGGAACTCGGGAACGTGATTCCCATCACAATTACAACATGCCTCATCTGACTATGACATATTAATTCCTTCGACAAGCACTTGCCACATGTCCAACCTTTTTTACAATTGTAACACTGCAGTGGCTTCTGTATATCTCACTTACCCAGGTTTTTACATAAGATGGGAGAACCACTTCACCAAACCACAGTAAAACCTTCCGTGTATCAGTAAAATTTAATCCACGTGCTTCTACCTGAAATGTTTAACCTAAACCACACAAAGCTTTCTCCTTTTGCGCTGTTGACACAATCGGCATCATACCACTCGAACCGATTCCACTTTACCCAATTCAACCTTCACTACTCCGCCTGGCCCTGCGGCCTTGTGAATGTTAACCTGTTTAAAGGTCTTACTCACATCGGCTGCGGAGAGCGTGATCAAAGTCGTCCGAAACAGCTGATGCTCTCATGCATGTTTCAGTGTTACTTACCTCGACGCGAGCATAGTTATTTAGCTCATCTTGTAGGCTTGTATCACTGGGCAGCTATCTGCTGTGCTTCCCTTTGTAGTCTGGTGTGGCAAGCCTGCGAGGGTTGAATAGGGTATAAACAAACAATGTATACGAAATGCTTCAGTCTGGTTTTAGACCCCATCATAGCACTGAGACGGCACTTGTGAAGGTGGTAAATGACATTTTGATGGCATCGGACCGAGGCTCTGCATCTGTCCTCGTGCTCCTAGACCTTAGTGCTGCTTTTGATACCATCGATCACCACATTCTTTTGGAGAGATTGGAAACCCAAATTGGTCTACACGGACATGTTCTGGCCTGGTTTAGGTCTTATCTGTCGGAAAGATATCAGTTTGTCTCTGTGAATGGTTTGTCCTCTGACAAATCAACTGTACATTTCGGTGTTCCTCAAGGTTCTGTTTTAGGACCACTATTGTTTTCACTATATATTTTACCTCTTGGGGATGTTATTCGAAAACATAATGTAAACTTTCACTGCTATGCGGATGACACACAGCTGTACATTTCAATGAAACATGGTGAAGCACCAAAATTGCCCTTGCTAGAAGCATGTGTTTCAGACATAAGGAAGTGGATGGCTGCAAACTTTCTACTATTAAACTCGGACAAAACAGAGATGCTTGTTCTAGGTCCCAAGAAACAAAGAGATCTTCTGTTGAATCTGACAATTAATCTTAATGGTTGTACAGTCGTCTCAAATAAAACTGTGAAGGACCTCGGCGTTACTCTGGACCCTGATCTCTCTTTTGAAGAACATATCAAGACCATTTCGAGGACAGCTTTTTCCATCTACGTAACATTGCAAAAATCAGAAACTTTCTGTCCAAAAATGATGCAGAAAAATTAATCCATGCTTTTGTCACTTCTAGGTTAGACTACTGCAATGCTCTATTTTCCGGCTACCCGGATAAAGCACTAAATAAACTTCAGTTAGTGCTAAATACGGCTGCTAGAATCCTGACTAGAACCAAAAAATTTGATCATATTACTCCAGTGCTAGCCTCTCTACACTGGCTTCCTGTCAAAGCAAGGGCTGATTTCAAGGTTTTACTGCTAACCTACAAAGCATTACATGGGCTTGCTCCTACCTACCTCTCTGATTTGGTCCTGCCGTACATACCTATACGTACGCTACGGTCACAAGACGCAGGCCTCCTAATTGTCCCTAGAATTTCTAAGCAAACAGCTGGAGGCAGGGCTTTCTCCTATAGAGCTCCATTTTTATGGAACGGTCTGCCTACCCATGTCAGAGACGCAAACTCGGTCTCAACCTTTAAGTCTTTACTGAAGACTCATCTCTTCAGTGGGTCATATGATTGAGTGTAGTCTGGCCCAGGAGTGGGAAGGTGAACGGAAAGGCTCTGGAGCAACGAACCGCCCTTGCTGTCTCTGCCTGGCCGGTTCCCCTTTTTCCACTGGGATTCTCTGCCTCTAACCCTGTTACGGGGCTGAGTCACTGGCTTGCTGGGGCTCTCTCGTGCCGTCCCTGGGGGGGTGCGTCACCTGGGTGGGTTGATTCACTGTTGTGGTCGGCCTGTCTGGGTTTCCCCCCTTGGGTTGTACCGTGTCGGAGATCTTTGTGGGCTATACTCGGCCTTGTCTCAGGATGGTAAGTTGGTGGTTGAAGATTTCCCTCTAGTGGTGTGGGGGCTGTGCTTTGGCAAAGTGGGTGGGGTTATATCCTTCCTGTTTGGCCCTGTCCGGGGTGTCCTCGGATGGGGCCACAGTGTCTCCTGACCCCTCCTGTCTCAGCCTCCAGTTTATGCTTTATGCTGCAGTACTGGCCACCCCACATATGCTCTCTAATTCTAATTCTCTTTTTCTTTCTCTCTTCGTGTCGGGGGGCTAGGGTCAGTTTGTTTATCTGGAGTACTTCTCCTGTCCTATTCGGTGTCCTGTGTAAATCTAAGTGTGCGTTCTCTAATTCTCTCCTTCTCTCTTTCTTTCTCTCTCTCGGAGGACCTGAGCCCTAGAACCATGCCCCAGGACTACCTGACATGACTCCTTGCTGTCCCCAGTCCACCTGGCCATGCTGCTGCTCCAGTTTCAACTGGCCTGGGCCCTAGGACCATGTCCCAGGACTACCTGACATGAGGACTCCTTGCTGTCCCCAGTCCACCTGGCCATGCTCCTGCTCCAGTTTCAACTGTTCTGCCTTACTATTATTCAACCATGCTGGTCATTTATGAACATTTGAACATCTTGGCCACGTTCTGTTATGATCTCCACCCGGCACAGCCAGAAGAGGACTGGCCACCCCACATATGCTCTCTCTAATTCTCTCTTTCTTTCTCTCTCTCGGAGGACCTGAGCCCTAGAACCATGCCCCAGGACTACCTGACATGATGACTCCTTGCTGTCCCCAGTCCACCTGGCCATGCTGCTGCTCCAGTTTCAACTGGCCTGGGCCCTAGGACCATGTCCCAGGACTACCTGACATGAGGACTCCTTGCTGTCCCCAGTCCACCTGGCCATGCTCCTGCTCCAGTTTCAACTGTTCTGCCTTACTATTATTCAACCATGCTGGTCATTTATGAACATTTGAACATCTTGGCCACGTTCTGTTATGATCTCCACCCGGCACAGCCAGAAGAGGACTGGCCACCCCACATATGCTCTCTCTAATTCTCTCTTTCGTTCTCTCGGAGGACCTGAGCCCTAGGACCGTGCCCCAGGACTACCTGACATGATGGCTCCTTGCTGTCCCCAGTCCACCTGACTGTGCTGCTGCTCCAGTTTCAACTGTTCTGCCTTATTATTATTTGACCATGCTGGTCATTTATGAACATTTGAACATCTTGGTCATGTTCTGTTATAATCTCTACCCGGCACAGCCAGAAGAGGACTGGCCACCCCACATAGCCCGGTTCCTCTCTAGGTTTCTTCCTAAGTTTTGGCCTTTCTAGGGAGTTTTTCCTAGCCACCGTGCTTTTACACCTGCATTGTTTGCTGTTTGGGGTTTTAGGCTGGGTTTCTGTACAGCACTTTGAGATATCAGCTGATGTACGAAGGGCTATATAAATAAATTTGATTTGATTTGAATAGGGTTGAAGCTGATGTTCAAGGGGTATAGCAATCTCCCCAGGATAGCAGTAATACTTTGAGATTTGTCCACAAAGGGATACCCCTCCCATAGGTGGCTCATTATTGGGATTCATTGCTCCTATGAAGTGTCTATTGATACAGTTAAAGGGCCCTGTTGGAGATTGCTGGTTGGTAGCTGAGTCAAGGGAACAAGCAGAGTTGGACACGGCCATGTTATTATCCCACAGTCTGTGGTTCGTATGAACCCTGTTCCTGGGAATTAGATTTGATTAGAAATCGTCCCAGTCTGTTAACACTGAAGGGGTCCGTTTGTCCCATTTCCAGCTAGATGGAAGAGGCGCTTTGTCAAACATACGGAAAATAGGAGTGGCAATATTTCCGTATTGGAGATGAGTTTTTTTGGTCTCGTTCCAAGGGGACGAGAGTTCTAGAAGCTAGTGGGTTTTAGGATTCTATTGAAATAAATTATTTAAAAATAATAATATTGTATTATTTATACATGTGTTTTCTTGTTTTTAATTGTTGACAGCCAGTAGACACCATGTTTAGATTGTAGAAGCATTGTAGTTGATTATGTGAAATGGAAGTTTTCTGTTGGGGGTAAGCAAACATGTCTTGCTAGATGTGGAGAGTCAACACCTTTAGTCGATCCACTTTTTGATTTGCTTCCTGTTTTTAAGTTTGGTCTGTGTTTTTATTTTGTTTCCCTCTTCTTGGGCAGATTTAGTGGGTCTCATGGTCGGTGTCTTTTAGGTTCCAGTTGTTACTAGTAAACTTTCAGTGGTCACAGAGCAAAACTTCAACATTGTTAATACTTTTATTGCATCAAATGGTTGTTTTATGCAACAGAATAGAGGGTTCTTAGAGCTATTGTGTCTGTGTTCCACTGAGGATGGGCCTCTGGGAGATAACACTGACAGGAGATTTACAATGTATTTTGGGTGATAAAAGCTAACGAGAATGCATTCCAGAGCATGAGTTAATGTTTCTGTTCTATATGGTACCAGGGAGAGATGACCTCACAGCCAGACCCTGGTCTCTACACAAAGAGTACTGTTTTTACAGCAGATACCTGTAATTCTCAGCAGACAGTATCTTTCATACAAATCTTAACCTTGTGACCCATTCTATACATCTGTTGGTCATGTAGGTTGAAAGGGGTGTATCTTGGCTGTAAAAGACCTTTGTACCTTTGTACTTTGTGCTCTCAACTAATCATCTGGGGGTGATTTGTTGACCAGCCATCATTATCGTAGAGCACTCAATTGATTCACTTTATATTTGTGCGTTGTATTGACCTGCTCCCTTATAAGTGACTAAATATTTAAATTGAACTCTGACTTGTGTGATAAGTTTGTCTCATTTGATATTAAAGAAATTAACCACATTTGGCGATGGGCATGTAAATCTTCACTTGGTGACCACTCCCTGACGACCCAGGTAAATCGTGCAGGAGGGATCCCTCAAACGGGGAGACCACACTTTGGGAACGGAGCAGATGGTCCCACCTTTGATCTGAGAGGCAGCGAGCAGAGTGGATACCACATCTCGAACTGAGCCTTTTTTTTAAAAGAAAAAGGTGACCGAACCACACACAGATTTGAAGTTGAGTTTTTAAAATTATGCCTGTTACGTATACTCTGAGCGTGAATTCCTTTGTAAGGAAGGCACCTTGGCGGCGTAAGCAGGGCCGAGTCAGAGGAGAGTAATCTGGGGGTTTTGTGGACTCAAAAGATACTCTGCACTGTCCGGTTGCCAGTGACCAAGAGCCCTCCTGACAGTGAATTGATCACAGTGGGGATTTGGTGAGGTCGTCTGTCGGGGTGATGGGCCAGGGGGACTGTGTTCTAGGTGAAACACGGCACTTGGTGAAGCCCTACTGGAAGAAGGACCTCATTCTGTGTATTTGTGTGATTTTTCTAAGTGACCCTCAGATGTGGTGAATTCGAATTATTTTAAATGTGCTAGCCAGGTATGCCCTGGGTTACTCTGAGTATTTTGTTATGGGATCACTAGGTAATAGTTGTCGGACCGATCTGTGTGAGCGGAGTAGGGTTGACTCTGTGTGGGCAAACCTTTTGATGTTCTGTGTGGACGTCTGACCAGTTCTATGTGAGCACCTGACCAATCCTGTGTGGATGATCCTGAAAGTTCTGTGTGAGTACCTAAGATTTAAGTTTTATATGGATTCTGTGAATTATTTGAAATTATGATAAATGGTATGTGTGTATAATCAATTACTAGATTTGATAAAGTAATGCTGAGAATGATTAGATACAATTTAAACCACCCATTCGTAGACGTACGTAGGTTTTGAGTTGAGATCTTAAATGGATAATTTGATAAAGATGAAGTTTTTAAGCACTATTAAAATAATCTACAAAATCTGGGAAATTGAGCTCTAGAAACTGATTAGTGTGTCCACTTTTGGTTCTTACCCTAACGATGTAACTATAAAACGCATATTGGATTATCTCCGTCTGGGTGAAACATGTTAAATTAAACTGCCTTTAAGGTCTGAACATGTTAGAATTTTTCTTCCCAGTATGAGAAGTTGTGGGATTTATTGAATAAACTGTTTTCCACAAAGTTAAAGAGAATTCGAGGGATGCTCGATGTAATTTATGTCGTACAAAGCCTAAGGTTTTCCATCAAACTAATTATCATTGCGTGATTAATGTGATGTAGTAAAGTAATTGAAATGCGTTGCATAAGTAAACATAATCTACTTTTAAAAGGCGCAATATCTGTTTGCTAGTCATTAACTGTCAATTTTATTCTTTGATTGCTAATATATTCATTTGGAATTTGAGAATCATAGCTGGAGTATGAGAATCATAGCTGGAGTAACATTTGTACTATTAAAATTGGGCTATTATTCTTCTGGGAATTACCGATAGTGACGTGTTTTGATTTTACTTTAAAAAATTGGGTTTATATGCGGAGAATCTTAGTCTTTTGGAATAGCATTAGTGGTTCAGTGGTAGAATTCTGGCCTGACTTCCGTTCCCAGTCATGGTGCTGGCTGAATTCAGAGTTTTTGATTGTAAATAATCTATTGAATGTTTTGCCTGGAAAGTTATGGTCGCTAGTGTTTGTATAAGAGAGAAATTGAACGTTTTCAATAGATTGTTTAGGTTAAATTGATAGACTAATTCAATTTAAAATAATAACCTGCTGGAATAATGTATTGAGAATTGGGTCGTATTTAAATTACTGTATCAATAGAGAAGAGTTAAGTTAAAGACATTCTGAATAATAGCGGGGAAAGAATAGCGATAGAAAGTGGTTACCGAAATGTTTTTCATTCTTATAGATTGACTGTTGCATGTTATCATTTTGGCGCTCTGTGTTATTTTTAAAGAAATAGGATACATTTCATAAATGTGGAGAGCAAAGAGAAGAGGAAGTTATAAAGTTGGGTTTTTTAATCTTACATAGAGGTAAGTAAAAACGTTGAAATGAGAGGGGTTATATATTTTTGCCCAATGAAAAAAGAAATAGGAAAGTTGAGTTGAGTTGAAAGTATGAAAGAGTTAGTTGCTGTGTTGGCTACACATTGTCAGGGAAAGTTGCTGGAGGCAGGTAGATTGTTGTAGAATAACGTAAATTTGCGTTATTAGTTTGAATATACAATAACCTTACTCTAATTGTTTTGACCATTGTTCAGGTAAAAAAAATTATGTATTTCTAGCAGCTGATTCGCTAGGTGGTTATCAGAGATTTGTGGGAGACTGGATGTCTGAATCATAAAACATCGTAAGGATAGATTCTGATGGTATTGATTCTTGGTTTGATTGTTTAAGTAACACCATTTAATTTGACTATCATCTGCATACATTGGAACTTCAAACCCTGTACAGACTAAAGGAAGATCATTAATGGATGTGCTGAACAGTATTGACCTTTGTGGATATCAGTGGGGGGAAAAAATAAGTTTATTTGTGTTTTTACGATGATGAGACAGCACCGACTTTTGAAGGATTTTAGATTTGTTTAAAAAAAATCAGGATTGGTTTTTACTAAATTTATATCAACAGATTGAAATTATTAGGTTGCTGATTTAAAGTTTTTTTTTTAGGAGTTGATTTAACTTAATTAAACATTGTATCATACATATACATTGATTTGATTATAACTTATGATTAATGATTTGAGGTACAGTGGAATTATCATTAGGTTTGGTTTATAGTTCACGTTTGAGTTTCTGAATCGATGTAGTGTAATGAATACTAAGTGTTATTGTGTTTTCTCTGGGAAAATTGATATTTCACTGTCTCTCTCTGGAATGTTTCCAGGGACTATACTCTTGGGGAGAGTGAGTGAAATGGAGGCCATAAACTACCACATTGGAGGGGGCCGGGAAGTTTTGTTGTAGTGCAAAGGTATTAAAGGGGCATTTTTATTTTATTTTCTGACTTTTCAACTGTGCCATTAAAATTGTTTATACTTTTGTGGTATCAGGTTGATTGAAGAGGTCTACACCATGTCAATTGTAGTAATTTAGATTAAGAATGCATTGAGATACTGATCTTTTATTATAATCATGATTAAAAAAAGCTAATAGTAGAATTATGGGATAATTATACTGTATGTAAATCTGCTAATATTGATGTGTGTTAAATTGAGGTTTTACTTTGAGTGATAAGACAAATTTGAATCACTGAGGAATGCTATTCTAAATATTGGTTTGATAAATAGTTGGGTTGATACTTATTATTTGGAATATGAATGATTTCACTGCCCTATTCTCTATTCCTAAGTATATTTCTGAGCATGAGTACTTAGAGGGATGTCTGTCCTATATGTTGTAAGGAGGCCTGTGTTTAGACACTGGTTCTCATGTAACTTAAAGAGCATAAATATGTTAGGTTTTTATTTTCCTCAAATTGATTATTCTGTGTTATTAAACATGTGCAAGTTTGTCTTGTAGAATAAAGGTTGTAAACTTAGTTTCAGAAGGGAGAAAGCTTACATATAAGCTAAGGTATTTGACATTAAGGGGATTTTAATTTTTAAATATTGAGTATGTAATTAATATTCTGATTTTTCAGAAGGGACTGAGTCCCTTGTTGTGGAAATAATCAGAATTTGTTGTTAACATAGGTAAGATGTTTTATATTCATCATTTGTTTGTAAGTTCTCATAAAGAATGTTATTTTTGTATAATACTGTGGCAGGGTTGCAGTATCTGTTCTATGTCAAGACTAAGTTGCATGGGCCGCAGAGAGGGGAGAGGTCAAGGGATCATCAAGCGTGTATCTCTTGGCTCCACAATGTCTGTGTGCCAGTCAGTGTGTCTCTGATCTTGTCAAGATAGGATGAATTTGATATATGCCTGTTGATATGGAGGATTGGTTTATGGTTCTGGGGTTTGAGTAAGGAGACAACTGAACGATTTATTATGTCTGTGTGTTCTTTGCTATTAAAGGATCGCAGTTGCAATGCAGAAGGGGCTCTCGGAGAATTCACTGAGAGACACTGAATTACCTGAGAGTCACAGGATTGTGATAGAGCTCATATAATTAAAGATGGACTTTGATAACTAACTCTGACTTGTGGGTGTGGTTTGCTCCCATGATTTGGTAAATGGAGGAAATTTCCACGACAAGATTGGAAACTTACGTTAATGAGTGTAAAGCCATGTTGGCTTTATGGAAACCATATACAATATATGGGAACGAATATAATCGAGGGAAATAATCCAAACCTAGTTGTGCCTAGTTAGGACATAACGTTATCTAGCGAGATAACGGTACTGCACTGTAGCTCAACGCTGACGGTCAAACTCTGCTTTCTAATTTACGGTAATTAACTATAGTAACGTTATGTAAGATATTCACAAACCATCATTGTCTTCGTTATTCATTATTAGTATGTGTGGCAGGGTAGCCTAGTGGTTAGGGCGTTGGACTAGTAACCGGAAGTTTGCAAGTTCAAACCCCCGAGCTGACAAAGGTACAAATCTGTCGTTCTGCCCCTGAACAGGCAGTTAGGCCTAGGAACAGTGGGTTATGTTTGTGCACATGCACAAACGTCTCAACCTTAACATCCTTGAACACATTAGAAGTCATAAACAAAAGTTATTATCAAAGATTTTTCCTTCACTACATTAATAAATCAGATGCAGCCTGAACTGTGTGATGTAGTAGGGAGTTGTAGTTTCTCTAGAGATAAATCAGACCCAGACTGAACTGTATCGTAGAGAGTTGCAGTTTCCAACAGGCCAATATTCAACATAGTGTAGCGCATAAAACGTAATTAACTACAATGACCATAATCCACTGCGTGCCTACTGTCTTTCTTTTACACCTGCTATGAAAAAGAGACAGAAGAATGGTCAATGCTATCTGGGATCCTTGGGACATCCCTACCCTAAACCCCTAACCTTAACCATTTTAAATGTCAACTTCAATGGGCTAGGGACGTCCCAAAGATGTATCTCCACCTGAAAAAACATTATCTAAGTGATTGATAGTATTCAGCAGTCCTAAAGCCTTATTTCCTTTTATGAACTACTAAAATAGTGATATTGTTAGCCAGCAGCTCTACACTTTGAGTGACTGATCCATTCATCCTTCATTAGCCTTACTCTCCTCTGAAGACTCAGTGAGAGAGCTGTTGAGGAACTGGTTATGAAGAACACTTCTACAGCCAGAGTGGTGAGAGGTCACACATGGTAAATATTTCATCACGATAGCAAAAGGGATCATGTTCCAACATGTAAGTTAATTTACATTTGTGCCACTAATATTGGTGTACTTTCTCACCCCTTTCGGCTGTATGAAAGTTAATTTCCACTCAGGCACACACATTTGGTCTTTGATATGAGAGTAAATGTGTAAAATGTATTTTCCCCCACTCATTCACCCCATCTCTTTACATTGCTTATGCATATTTGGTAGTCTGACTGCATCCAGACTATGTCAAAGGCCCATCCTGGTAGATCTGACCCTAATGCAAATTGGAGTGATCAGATGACAGTTACACCTGGCACCTAAATGTGACTTCTAAGGCAATATATCCTCCATATCCATTACTTTGAGTGTTTAATATAATATGACTAAATGTGTTTGTGTTGCAGGGGCAGTCAAGAAATGTAACGGCAAGACCACAGAACATGACCTAAGCAGTGGGAAACCACCTCAAGCCCCTGGTAGAGCCGGGGGTGGTGTTTACCACACCTTCAGCAAAAATGGGATTGATATTTTTTTTATACCAAGAGTCTGTGGATTGGTTGGTCATTGGGTTAATTTGTTTTGCAATATGTTCAAAACAAATCAAGCTTTATTTATACAGCACATTTCAGACATGGATGCAACACAATGGCTTCACAGGAAAAAAGTGGGAAAAACCCTAGAAATATTTAGTACAAACACAAGATAAAAAAAACAACTTAAAGACTAGGAGCATCCTAAGGAAATGCCATTGATAAAAATGTTAAAATATCCAACCCAAAATAAGGGTGTCCATTGAAAATTGACTAGTAACAACAACTGGGACATAAAAGACACTCACCATGAGACCCACTACATCTCCCCAGGAAAAGGAAAATAAAATCCCACACCAAACTTCAAGACAGGAAGCAAACCAAAAACGTGGCTCAACTAAAGGTGTTGACTCTCCACATATATCAAGACAATTGGAGGACTGGACCAGACACTCTTAAATAGAACCTGGACCAGCTCAGGTGAAACACCTTCCCACTAACGAGATGGACAAGCCAGCACAAGTGTAACACATAGTGACTAACGAGGTGACACCAATCACTGCGTCCTACGTGCTAACGAGCAAGACATGCTAAAGTCAAACCTCAAATCATAAAATGGAAAAACCAAAGACTAACACCTTAAGACAATGCTTAACAACAGAAAACAACTTCCATTTCACATTATAATCAACTAAAATGCTACACCTTCACTAATATAAACATGGTGTCTCCCGGCTGTCAACAATTAAAACAAGAAAATGTTTTTTCCCCACTAGCTTCTATAACTCCCCTCTTCCTAAAACTCACTAGCTTCTAGAACTCCCCTTTTCCTAAAACTCACTAGCTTCTAGAACTCTCGTCCCTCTGAAACGAGCCCAAACAAAACCTTTCTACAAAACGGAAAAACATGCAGTAAAAATACATTGTGATCCATGGCAACTCACTGGCTAAACGCAAAACACAAATATTTTTAACTGCCCACCCTTGAGACAATCAGCAACAAGTTGTCCTTACCACAGACATGTCTGATTTCAAAGGGAAACTCCTGCAATATCCGTAGTAACTTTCCACCTCATTGCGGAGCTTCTCTCTTTTCAGGGTTCACTAGATAGGCATGTTGGTGGATCGGAACCCAGTCCCCAATGTCATGCTCTAGTACAGTTGGTTTGGCACATCTGAGAATGAACCCTGATATTCTAAAAGCAGGGAAACAATGTCAATATAATTGTACCAAATTGTCAGTTGGTTGCATTAATAATAATCATTACAAAAAGTTACATGAATTGGAAATATTGAGTATTTGGTTACATAGTCTTATTTTCAGCGGCTTTTCAATTACATTTTGACAGGTGGGATATCCCCAATGTTAAAACACAGTTTTAACGTGTCCAAATCAATAACCAATATGCAGAAATAGTTTGGGATAAATTAAAAACCTAAACATAACATGTGCAATATAGACAAACATCTGCCACAATAATCATATATCTTGTATTTATTTAAACAAGCTCCTTAAACTGCACAAGCAACGCTGTTGTTTTGACAAGTAGCAATAAATCACTGATATCGATTTTGGGGGAAATCAGGTTGTAAGGGTTGTTGAAACTAACACGACTAAAAAAAACAGATTTTATTTTCAGATATCTTTTACCTAACTGGTTAAAGGACAACCTGCAGAAGACAGTCATCTACAGATTGGAGTGATGCATTTAAATTTAGGGGTCGCTAAACTATGGAACGCAACACTTATTTGACATCACTCATCGATATCATGTTGAAATCCATTGTGCCGAGAGGAGAGAGATGAGGTTGCACGTCCTGTTACTTTTAACAGCTCAAAAACCACACGGAATCTGGGAATAATGTGTACATCACTGGTTAGAGGACAATTTGTAGAAAACAGCTAGCTACATTCTGATGTGTTGCATTTTGATTCAAGTGGGTCACCAACATGGTAAGTGTTACACAGCTCTTTTTGTGTTAGTCACTTTTTGTTAAATCACATAAATATTACTCTTTCAATTCAGAGCCTGGATTTTTCCAAAGGCTAATATCCATATCATGCTGAAATCAATGGGGCAAACGTTTAGGATTCGACATTGTGAAATTCCTTAAAATACTCCTACTACAATGTTAAAAACATTCTACATTGTGACATTTTTTCATTGATATCACAAAATAACTCCTTCATGTATGTATTTTCTTATGTTTGATCAGAGATCTTTTATCAAAGTATCTCTTGTCACACTGATCACAGCAAAAAGATTTCTCGCCTGTGTGTGTTCTCTTGTGCAGAGTCAGAGAGCCAGATCTACCAAAACTCTTCCCACATTGATCACAGCTATAAGGTCGCTCTCCTGTGTGTATTCTCTGGTGCAATGTCAGCACTCCAGATTGACCAAAACTCTTTCCACACTGACCACAGCTATAAGATTTCTCTCCTGTGTGTGTTCTCTTGTGTAGATTCAGAGAGCCAGATCTACCAAAACACTTCCCACATTGACCACAGCTAAGAGATTTCTCTCCTGTGTGTGTTATCTGGTGTGATACCAGATGGCCAGATTGACAAAAACTCTTCCCACATTGATCACAGCTATAAGGTTTCTCTCCTGTGTGTGTTCTCTGGTGTGATACCAGATGGTCAGATCTACCAAAACAATTCCCACATTGATCACAGCGATAAGGTTTATCTCCTGTGTGTGTTCTCTGGTGTAAAACCAGATGGCCAGATTGACTAAAACACTTCCCACATTGATCACAGCTATAAGGTTTCTCTCCTGTGTGTATTCTCTGGTGTAAAGTCAGAGTGCTAGATGTAGTAAAACTCTTCCCACATTGATCACAGCTATAAGGTTTCTCTCCTGTGTGTGTTCTCTGGTGCACTGTCAGCTCTCCAGATTGACCAAAACTCTTCCCACATTGATCACAGCTATAAAGTTTCTTTCCTGTGTGTGTTCTCTGATGAATTGTAATGCCTGATGAGGTGAATCTCTTCCCACAGTCAGAGCAGCAGTGAGTTCTCTTCCCTGTGGATCTCTGCAGGTGTTTATTGAGGTGTTCTGATCTGGAGAGACTCTTCTCTGCCTCTTCAGCATCACAAGGTTGTTGAGGCTCCCCAGAGGATCCACGATTGTCACGTCTCTCTCCTGCGTGAACAACAAAGTCAGACAGATGATTAAAGGCCCACAACAACGGTAATCCACTGTAAAATGTGATGCCAACAGCATAGCCATGATATTGTACAACAATTGACGTCTGTAATGGATGTTAAAATTACTTGACAATTGTCTTAAAATGAGCAAGAATAGTCATATTTTGTCTTGTTTCACATTAGTAGTGACATCGATGATTGTAGGCTAGAAATAAGTAATTCATGCTGTTGAAACTCTAAGCAGTGTGCCAGACGACTTTTGGTCTCCAATATAGGCCCCTTTTGTGTTTGCTAAAATTGAGACACGAGGACAATTTGATTGCAGAAACTCCTGCCTGCTAATGAGGAAACTGATAGTTATGGATGTACTATATCTGCCTGGAGCAAAAATGGTGAGCAAAATTTTAGTTTTTCACAATGTATTCTGACTGTGAATGGGGGAAAACTCCATTTCCAGGTTGCTTATGAGTACATATCACACTACTTTGGAGTATAATTGAATGTCCTGTTTAATATATTGTTTGCTACAGTATTAAGAACTATGTGTAAATATTGAAAAACCGCGTTAACCTCTTAAGCCTAGCCCTGTTTACTGCCCCTAATGGAGGAATTGGGTACCCATATAAAACAGGATACATTTTTGTCAAAAGTTGCTAATATATGCATATAAAACATATCATTGAATAGAAAACACTCTAAAGCTTCTAAAACCGTTTAAATTTTGTCTCTATGTAAAGCAGAAGTCTCAGGGCATGCATTCTCCCAAAATCTCTCGTCATGGAAAAAGTTGGCCCAACTTTGACGTCATCTTAAACGCCTTCCCAAACAACTACCGCTCTGGGAACAGTTCCTACGTGTTCAGCACGAAGCCTGCTTTCAATGGGGCTTCTCATTGTGACAATCGCGCGCTCACGTTGAGCGTGCCGAAAGGTCTCGGTCACGAGAAAAAAAGTGTACGTTTATGCGCGCTCTGCTCCCGCTCTCTCTTTTCTTCAGGATCGATTAAACGACGTGTGTGTTTCGCTTCGTCCTCACAATTGCTGTACACCTTTATAACATGTTAAAGCTTAATTATGAACATAGTTTGACAAGTTTACTCGACATATAATATATAATTGACGTTTTGGTGCGCATCCACTTGAATTTTGCCTACATTTAGACCGAAAAGTGGCTATTTTGAGAACCGAAAGACGCAGACTTGAAAACTAAACGCTGTTTTGGTAAGTATAATCCCTTCCAGGGATTACAGCAAAGGTAAGGGAATATTTATGTGTTAATTTTGGGTTTCTGTCGACTCCAAGATAGAGGAGGCATAATGATACATTTGGAGCGCCGACTCCTAGTATAGCCTAGTAAACGCAAACTGTAACGTTAAAAATAAATGTAACACAGCGATTGCATTTAGAAGAAGTGTATCTTCCTATACATATGTAAAACATGCATATTTAGTCAAAGTTTATGATGTGTATTCCTTGTTAGCTGACGTTATCTGCCGGAGCTATTTCATTTCTCCTGACATTTTAGTAGCATTTTTTGAACGATGCGTCATTGTAAACAGAGATTTATGGATATATATTGCAGATTATTGAAAAAAATGAATGTACTGTGTAACATGTTATATTACTGTCATCTGATGAAGATTTCAAAAGGTTAGTGAAATTATTATTTTTTTAATCCTGCGTTTGTTGATTGCATATTTTTTCCTACTTGGCTATGCTAATGAGCTATGTCTGCGGTGGTGGTTTGACATAAATATGTGCTATGTTTTCGCCGTAAAACATTTTAGAAATCTGACTTGTTGCCTGGATTCACAACGAGTGTAGCTTTAATTCAATACCCTGCATGTGTATTTTAATGAACGTTTGAGTTTTAACTAATACTATTAGCATTTAGCGTAGCGCATTTGCATTTCCAGAGCTCTAGATGGGACGCCTGCGTGCCAGGTAGAAGCAAGAGGTTAATGACAGTATCCATTTGGGTGTTGTCAAGAAAGTTATATGATTTCATTTTTTATTTAACCAGGTAGGCCAGTAGAGAACAAGTTCTCATTTACAACTGCGACCTGGCCAAGATAAAGCAAAACAGCAGAGTTACATACACTTGGGATAAACAAACGTACAGTCAATAACACAATAGAAAAATCTATATACAGTGTGTTCAAATGGAGTATGGCGGAAAGGCAATAAATAGGCCATAGTAGCGAAGTAATTACAATTTAGTAAATTAACACTGGAGTGATAGATGTGCAGATGATGATGTGCAAGTAGAAATACTGGGGTGCAAAAGAGCAAAAAAAGTAAATAAAACATGGGGATGAGGTAGGTAGTTGGATGGGCTATTTACAGATGTGTACAGCTGCAGCAATCGGTAAACTGCTCAGATAGCTAACATATGACATAACAACAAGCTGATGCTTAAAGCTAGTGAGGGAGATAAAAGTCTCCAACTTCAGCGATTTTTGCAATTCGTTCCAGTCATTGGCAGCAGAGAACTGGAAGGAAAGGCGGCCAAAGTAGGTGTTGGCTTTGGGGATGACCAGTGAGATTTATCTCCTGGAGCGAGTGCTATGGGTGGGTGATAGAGGAATTTTAAATTCCCTTATGTTTTATTGCCAAAACCAATTAAATTCGCACTCATTTCTAATTCATGATAAGTTGTAAGTTTATCATTTGCATGAATTAGCAAGAGACCAGTCTTAAAAAACAAGTTCAGCATTTATTCTTGACGACAACTCCATTGTGTCCTCCTCCCAGAGCGCTAAGAACCTTGGCGTGATCCTGGACAACAAACTGTCGTTCTCAACTAACATCAAGGCGGTGGCCCGTTCCTGTAGGTTCATGCTCTACAACATCCGCAGAGTACGACCCTGCCTCACACAGGAAGCGGCGCAGGTCCTAATCCAGGCACTTGTCATCTCCCGTCTGGATTACTGCAACTCGCTGTTGGCTGGGCTCCCTGCCTGTGCCATTAAACCCCTACAACTCATCCAGAACGCCGCAGCCCATCTAGTGTTCAACCTTCCCAAGTTCTCTCACGTCACCCCGCTCCTCCGCTCTCTCCACTGGCTTCCAGTTGAAGTCGCATCCGCTACAAGACCATGGTGCTTGCCTACGGAGCTGTGAGGGGAACGGCACCTCAGTACCTCCAGGCTCTGATCAGGCCCTACACCCAAATAAGGGCACTGCGTTCATCCACCTCTGGCCTGCTCGCCTCCCTACCACTGAGGAAGTACAGTTCCCGCTCAGCTCAGTCAAAACTGTTCGCTGCTCTGGCTCCCCAATGGTGGAACAAACTCCCTCACGACGCCAGGACAGCGGAGTCAATCACCACCTTCCGGAGACACCTGAAACCCCACCTCTTTAAGGAATACCTAGGATAGGATAAAGTAATCCTTCTCACCCCCCTTAAAATACTTAGATGCACTATTGTAAAGTGGTTGTTCCACTGGATGTCATAAGGTGAATGCACCAATTTGTAAGTCGCTCTGGATAAGAGCGTCTGCTAAATGACTTAAATGTAAATGTAAATGAGTACTGCATGCTCACACACATTACCACAGGTTATAAACTGAAAATGACGTCAGCGTTTTCCAAACGTTCCGTTTCACAAACAGAGGGCCCCTCTAATTCTCAAGCCTCCGCGTTATCAGCACGAAGTCAAGGCCAGTAAGCATAAATCAACATTCCCGACCATTTTGGAGATGGCCCGTTCCCACCACCTGGAGATTTGTACAACTGAATGAACTTAAAGAACAGACCTTCATTGTTACTTAACTTCCTGACTACATTATATACAATTGTGAAAGGGAGCAAGAGGGACAGTACATTATAGCATTTGGACTAGTCAGTTTCTGATTGGAATGTATACATAATTAGTCATTTCAAACATATTTTCCTCTATCAGTGGGTGTTGCTATGGTGACCAGTGAGCAGAGTTAAGGCGGCCTAGCAAAGACTTATAGATGACCTAAAGCCAGTGGGTTTGGCGATATGGGGCTTTGGTGACAAAATGGATGGCGCTGTAATAGACTGCATCCAGTTTGCTGAGTAGAGTGTTGGAGGCTATTTTGAAAATGACATCGCCGAAGTCAAGAATCGGTAGGATAATCAGTTTTATGAGGGTGTTTGGCAGCGTTGGTGAAGTAGGCATTGTTGTGTAATAGCAAGCCGATCTAGATTTAATTTTGGGTTGGAAGGAGAGTTTACAGTGTAACCAGACACTTAGCATATGTGGAAAACAAATACCTAAGTCAGAATCGTCCAGAGTAGTGATGCTAGTCAGGCTGCGGCTGCAGGCAAGATCGGTTGAAGAGCATGTATTTAATTTTACTAGCGTTTAACCTGTTAAGACTCTAGGGGCAGTATTTCATTTTTGGATAAAAAGACATGCCCGTTTTAAGCGCAATATTTTGTCACGAAAAGAATTGAAATTGGAATTGATAGTTTTGGAAAGAAGACACTGACGTTTCCAGAACTGTAAAGATTTTCACTGTGAGTGCCATAGAACAAAATCTACAGGCAAAACCAAGATGTTTGAGTGACCAGGAAATCAACAGGATTTCTGGAGGCACGTTTTCCATGATCTCCTTATATGGCTGTGAATGCGACAGGAATGAACGGACACTTCCTATCGTTTCCCCCAGGTGTCTGCAGCATTGTGACGTATTTGTAGGCATATCATTGGAAGATTGACCATAAGAGCCTACAATTACCAAGTGTCCCGCACGGTGTCTGCGTGGAAATTGGTGCGCAAAAGTCAGGTACCAGTATTTTTCCATCCGAATCAGAGAAGAATGCACGCTTCCAGGGAAGGGATTTCTCAATAAAGAGATATGACAAAACACCTTGAGGATTGATTCAAACAACGTTTTCCATGTTTCAGTCGATATTATGGAGTTAATTCTGAAAAAAGTTTGACGTTTAGGTGACTGAATTTTCGGTTAGTTTCGGTAGCCAAATGCATAGTAACAAAACGGAACGTTGTGTCCTACACAAGCATCTTTCAGGAAAAACTGGACATCTGCTATGTAACTGAGAGTCTCCTCATTGAAACATCTGAAGTTCTTCAAAGGTAAATTATTTTATTTGATCCCTTTGCTGGTTTTTGTGAATGTTGCGTGCTAAATGCTAACGCTAAATGCTAAGCTAGCTATCACCACTCTTACACAAATTATTGATTTTCTCTGGTTCTAAAGCATATTTTGAAAATCTGAGACGACAGGATTGTTAAGAAAAGGATAAGCTTGAGGATAGGCATATTTATTTCATTTAATTTGCAATTTTCAGAAATCGCTAATTTTGCGTTATGGTAATGAGCTTGAGGCTGTAGTCATGATCCCGGATCCGGGATGGGGCGGACTAAGAGGTTAAGACCAGTTGGTGGCCACAGAAGGAGTTTGGTATTGCATTGAAGGTTTGGAGGTTTGTTAACACAGTGCCCAAAGAAGGGCCAGATGTATACAGAATGGTGTCGCCTGCATAGAGGTGGATCAAGGAATCAACTGCGGTAAGAGCAACATCGTTGGTATATACAGAGAAAAGAGTTGGTCCGAGACATAAACCCCGTGGAACCCCCAGACTGCCGGAGGTCTGGAACACAGGCCCTCCGATTTGACACACTGAACTCTTATCTGAGAAGTAGTTGGTGAACCAGGCAAGTCAGTCATTTGAGAAACCAAGGCTGTTGAGTCTGCCGATTAGAATACGGTGATTGACAGAGTAGAAAGCCTTGGCCAGGTCGATGAGGACTGCTGCACAGTACTGTCTTTTAACGTTGGCGGTTATGATATCGTTTCGTACCTTGAATGTGGCTGAGGTGCACCAGCTCCGAAACCGGATTGCACAGTGGAGAAGGTACAGTGAGATTCAAAATGGTCAGTGATCTGTTTGTTAACTTGGCTTTCGAAGACTTTCGAAAGGTAAGGCATGATGGATTTAGGTCTGTAACAGTTTGGGTCTAGAGTGTCACCCCCTTTGAAGAGGGGGATGACCGCGTATGCGTACCAATCTTTAGGAATCTCGGACGATGCGAAAGAGAGGTTGAACAGACTAGTAATAGGGGTGGCCACAATGATGGCAGATAATTTTAAAAAGAGAGGGTCCAGATCGTCTAGCCCAGCTGATTTGTACGGGTCCAGGTTTTGCAACTCTTTCAGAAAAACTGGATTTGGGTGAAGGAGACGCTTCCTAACTGACTGTGTGTATTGGTTCCTGACTTCTCTGAAAAGTTGCATATCGCGGGGACTATTCGATGCTAGTGCAGTAGGCCACAGGATGTTTTTGTGCTGGTCGAGGGCAGTCAGGCCTGGAGTGAACCAAGGGCTATATCTGTTCTTAGTTCTACATTTTTTGAAAGGGGCATGCTTATTTAGCCAAACCCACTGGCTCCATGTCATCTACAAGACCCTGCTAGGTAAAGTCCCCCCTTATCTCAGCACGCTGGTCACCATAGAATGACCCACCTGTAGCACGCGCTCCAGTAGGTATATCTCTCTGGTCACCCCCAAAACCAATTATTTCTTTGGCCGCCTCTCCTTCCAGTTCTCTGCTGCCAATGACTGGAACGAACTATAAAAATCTCTGAAACTGGAAACACTTATCTCCCTCACTAGCTTTAAGCACCAGCCGTCAGAGCAGCTCACAGGTTACTGCACCTGTACATAGTCCATCTATAATTTACCCAAAAAACTCTCTCTTTCCCTGCTGTAATTATTTATTTTGCTACTTTGCACCCCATTATTTTTATTTCTACTTTGCACATTCTTCGACTGCAAATCTACCATTTCAGTGTTTTACTTGCTATATTGTATTTACTTTGCCGCCATGGCCTTTTTTTGCCTTTACCTCCCTTATCAACTCATTTGCTCACATCGTATATATATGACTTGTTTCTACTGCATTATTGACTGTATGTTTGTTTTACTCCAAGTGTAACTCTGTGTTGTTGTATGTGTCGAACTGCTTTGCTTTATCTTGGCCAGGTCGCAATTGTAAATGAGAACATGTTCTCAACTTGCCTACCTGGTTAAATAAAGGTGAAATAAAAATAAATAAAAACATTTAAGGTGGTGAGGAAATTACTTTTAAAAGAACAACCAGGCATCCTCTACTGACGGGATGAGGTCAATATCCTTCCAGGATACCCGGGCCAGGTCGATTAGAAAGGCCTGCTTGCAGAAGTGTTTTAGGGAGCATTTGACAGTGATGAGAGGTGGTTGTTTGACCGCGGACCCATAACGGATGCAGGCAATGAGGCAGTGATCGCTGAGATCCTCATTGAAAACAGCAGAGGTGTATTTGGAGGGCAAGTTGGTCAGGATAATATCTATGAGGGTGCCCATGTTTACGGATTTAGGGTTGTACCTGGTGGGTTCCTTGATAATGTGTGCGAGATTGAGGGCATCTAGCGTGGATTGTAGGACTGCCGGGGTGTTAAGCATATCCCAGTTTAGGTCACCTAACAGAGAAAACTCTGAAGCTAGATGGGGGGCGATCAATTCACAAATGGTGTCGAGGGCACAGCTGGGAGCTGAGGGGGGTCGGTAGCAGGCGGCAACAGTGAGAGACTTATTTCTGGAGAGATTCATTTTCAAAATTAGAAGTTCGAACTGTTTGGGTATGGACCTGGAAAGTAGGACATTACTTTTCAGGCTAACTCCTCCCCCTTTGGCAGTTCTATCTTGACGGAAAATGTTATAGTTGGGTATGGAAATCGAATAATTTTTGGTGGCCTTCCTAAGCCATGATTCAGACACGGCAAGGACATCAAGGTTGGTGGAGTGTGCTAAAGCAGGGAGTAAAACAAACTTAGGGAGGAGGCTTCTGATGTTGACATGCATGAAACCAAGGCTTTTCGATCACAGAAGTCAACAAATGGGGGTGCCTGGGGACATGCAGGGCCTGGGTTTACCTCGCACCCACACCCGAGGAACAGAGGATGTGGGTGCAGCTAAAAGCTATCAAAACTGGTCACCTACAGCGTTGGGGACAAAGAATAAGAGGAGCAGATTTCTGGGCGTGGTAGAATAGATTCAGGGCATAATGGGCAGACAGGGGTATGGTGGGGTGCGGGTACAGCGGAGGTAAACCCAGGCACCGGGTGATGATAAGAGAGATTGTATCTCTGGACATGCTGGTTATAATGGGTGTGGTCACCATATGTGTGGGAGGTGGGACAAAAGAGGTGTCAGAGGTATGAAGAGTGGAACTAGGGGCTCCATTGTAAACTAAAACAATGATAACTAACCTGAACAACAGTATACAAGGCATATTGACATTTGAGAGAGACATACAGCAAGGCATAAAGTAATTGCAGGTATTGATTGGGAGAGTTCGCTAAGACGACAGGTGAGACAACCACAGCTAATCAGTTAACACAACAACAGCAGGTAAAATGCCGATGACTAGGCAAAGAGGATCAGATTAACTACACCCAGAGCTTGAATTCGCGGCTGGGGCCGAATTTTTTTTATTTTTTTATAAACAGAATGGAGTACCATGATCAATGGACACTGCAGCAGGCATCAGCTATGAAGCCAAGTGACCGTAGTGTCCAGGGGGCAGCAGTAGATGGAACAGGGAAGCTGCAGAGTAGTCGCCACTACGCTAGCACGCGGGCGACACGTATATCTGGATGGGCCAAAAATGGTGAGCGAAGGTTTTAGTTTTCACTATGTATTCTGAATATTACAGCGCACTATCAGTGCAAGATTGAGAGTGCTACCCAAGAAAACTCACATTAAGTTCTGTGTCGCTATTTACTAATTCCCCACTGTGGGGGAAAACTCAGGGGGTTCTCATTGGCTGACTGCAAAAATAGCCTCCCTTTTCAGGTTGCTTATGAGTGCATTTCACATCACTTTGGATTATAATTGTAAGGCTCGCTTGAATGTCCTGGTTAATATGTTTGTGTTATTATCGCAAATCAACTGCTTTATACTTAAAAAACACTTCAACCAGTAAAATGCTCTTTAACATCAGCCTGACATAACTTCACCAAAAAAATAACATAGACCCACTGTAGGACACATAACTTCACCTAACAACAACATAGACCTACCGTAGGACTCATAACTTCACTAACAATAACATAGACCTAGGACTTTAAATAATTTAATATTTCAGGTGAAACATGGAATCTAAAATGTATTTATCATGACATTTCATAACCTGATCACCAGATAATTTTGTGAATATTCCCACTAATCCCACACACATTATGAGCTAATTATCTCTATGCGCAAACAGACTAACGAGACCCGACTGTATATCAAGCAGACAATAACACATTATAAACATCAATTTGTTAGGGATGTTGGATCCAACGTGGAGCACAGCATAACTGTCTTTACCAGAGTAATGAATGAAGAAGCACTTTGGTTGTTATTGCATGTCGTGATGTTTGTCACGTGACTGTCATTCAGAAAATGATTTCCTGGATCAGCTGATGATAGTTGAACATGTGACTGTAACTAAACAGCTTCAGTATTAAGAATGCGTAATTATTGAAGAACCACATTAATGACAGTATCCATTTGGGTGTTGTCAATAAAGTTAAAGTGACTCTCGGTGAGAACCATTGGATTTAGCTAACTCTGAAATTATTTAGGATTTCTGTGCCCATGAAAACGGTTTTCCCAGCATAATATAAGGAGCCACTAAATGTTACGTAGTTAGAGAGCATTTCAGAGATCTGAATACAAAAACTGTCCTAACAGGACAATAACCTAAACCACAAGGCCAAATCTACACTGGAGGAGCTTACTAAGATGACATTGAATGTTCCTGAGTGGACTAGTTACAGTTTGGACTTAAATCGTCTTCAAAGTCTATAGCAAGACTTGAAAATGGCTTTCTAGCAATGATCAACAACCAACTTGACAGAACAGGAAGGATTTAAAAAAGAATAATGAATTTCACATGAAGATAGGTTGCCTATTAGATGACATCACGACTTCCTATCAAAGCCAACTCCTTGAATGCCTTAGTATGACATCACTCACTCCTTCTAGTTTGCAGTTGTCGAAAAAAAACAATATTTTGCTCAAAACATTTGTTTCCCTTTTGTGTGTTTATACTTTACTGTATTTATATATCACTTTTCAACAGGAAAAGTTTTTTTTTAATCCCTGGAGGACGTCATGAACAATTCTGACAATACAAAAACATATTCAAGTGTAGAACACCCTTTTGAAATCACACATTAGTTTAACAATTGCAGAGTTTGTGCCCCTGTTTTATAAGATAGTACTCACTGTATTTACTGGTGTTAATCAGTTCTCCAGTCTTCTCTTCTTCGTCCTCCTCTAATATGACAGTAATCTCACCCTCTTCATCCTTCATTCCAAAAACGTCTTCATCTTCTTTCACTTCATCCTCCACTCCAAAAACTGCATCTTCCTCCTTTTCTTTTACAGTAACATCCTCCTCCTCTTTCACTCTGAAGGGGTCTTCCTCTTCTTTCACGTTAACAGCCTCACCCTCTACTTGTTTTTGTATTGTAACATCTTTCTCTTCCGCCTCCTCTTTGACGAGAGCTTCTTTCTCCGTCCAGCAGACCACCTCTTCTTCAGCAGGAGGAGAGTAGCTTAGTGAGCTCATGGTCGGAGAAAATAGATAGTTAGCATTAGCGACTAGACTAGTGCTAACTTAACCAGCCAGCTAGCTGACTTACAACGTAAATATGAATTTAAATCGGGTAGCTAGCTGTTTCCCCATAACTATGTTTGAATCATAGTGGTAATTAAACCACGAAATTGTCTAAAAAGCTTGAATGTTCCGACGTTGATGTCCAGTGAGCTACGGAGGTGGCTGCAGTTGTTGAAGAAGCGTTCCGTCCACTAGATTATACGTCACAGTAGAAACATCGCCTGAAAGACACATCTGTTGTCTGGAGGGAGGAAACGCAGTTGAGGAAGGAAAACTATTTTTATTTTCTTCATTGAATTATAATATTATAAAGAAGTTCAGGGAAACGTTTTTTTTCCTCGCCATTAAATAAGAATATTATATCAACACGTACAACGAGCAACAAGTGTTGTTTGATTAGGTCAGATTTTTTAAATGAAAATTCAAAACAAACTCTACATCTGTATTCCTGATTCAGTCAAATAACTAGATATCAAAATAAGCCCCTAGTTATTGATACCCTTGATAAAGATGAGCAAAAATGACTGTATAAAATAAATAAATTAACTTTACCCACTACCAGGATATTTTAGCTCAAAACCTGGTTTCCTCTCTGCTAGGAGGCTGAAACTTGGCAATAAGTGGATCTTCCAGCAAGACATATCAACATCCACAAAGAAGAAATGGTTAATTGGGCACAAAATCAACATTTCCAATGTCCAACTCAGTCGGACTTGAACTCCATTGAAAACTTGTGGTTTTAATTGAACAGGGCAGTCCACCAGCGCAGATAAAATAAATCAAGGACCTGGAGAGATTCTGTATGGGGGAATGGTCTAAGATCCCACCCAATGTGTTCTCTAATCTCATAAAACATTTCAGTGTCGTTATCCTCCCGAGGGCAGGGTGCTGGACTATTGAAAATATGGGTGCCAATAATTCAGACCCTCCCTTATGACAATTACATGTTAAACTAAATCTCTTTCTCTGAGCAATTGTATTAGTATAAAATAATATAATTTACCTGTATTTTTTACATACAATATAGCTCAGTATTTTAATTCTTTATTTTATAGAGTCATTTATCTCATCTTTATCAAGGGTGTCAACAATTTTGTCCCCCACTGACCTCCATACTGCTGCTACATGGCGTAACAATATATCATGTAGATGTATATAATGAACATGCTAGGTCTATACTGCTCCTACATGGTGCAACAATACATCATGTAGATGTATATAAAGAACAGTCTAGGTCTATACTGCTCCTACATGGTGTAACAATACATCATGTAGATGTACACTACCGTTCAAAAGTTTGGGGTCACTTAGAAATGTCCTCTACATTGGCATACAGAGGCCCATTATCAGCACCCATCAATCCTGTGTTCCAGTGGCACATTGAGTTAGCTAATCCAAGTTTATAATTTTAAAAGGCTAATTGATCAATAGAAAACCCTTTTGTAATTATGTTAGCACAGCTTAACATAGCTTTTTTAAACAGTGTTGTCGCATAACAATCAGGCAGTAGAATGACAATAATCATCACCCTCTTGACCAATCTTCCCTCCGCTTAACATTCAGTGTACCAGGTGGACATTGGGTTTGATTCAGACCCTGTCAGTGTACCAGGTGGATATTGGGTTTGATTCAGACCCTGTCAGTGTACCAGGTGGACATTGGGTTTGATTCAGACCATGTCAGTGTACCAGGTGGATATTGGGTTTGATTCAGACCCTGTCAGTGTACCAGGTGGACATTGGGTTTGATTCAGACCCTATCAGACCCTACCCTGCCAAATGGCCAGAAATGTATTCCAAGGTCAGAAACTTATAATCACAGAACCACCCCAGACCTTTCATGCATGACTAAAAACACCTAAGTATTATATTTACTGCCATGGTCTAGTATCTCACCGCCTCAGACACCATTCACAATGCTGGCTGAGGTACGAGTAAAAGATGACATATTATTTCCTAACCATTCACAATGCTGGCTGAGTTACGAGTAAAACATGAAATATTATTTCCTAATTGTAAAAATGTCAAGGCTTTATCTCAGTGGGCTTTTCCATTGTTGATGAAAGCAGGGGAAGTGTTGTGAGTAACAGAACTGCCTGAGATGTGGGGGAAGGGAAGCTGCTCACTGATTGGCTGTATTGACAAGGGTCCCTCCAAAAATCTGTCACTATTCCAACTGAAAATCTATCACTATTCAAATTCTCCCCCAAATCTACCACTAATATGCCAAGCCCCCACAAACCCTGTCTTGTATTGACAAACATAACAAATCATTTGACATTCAAATATGTAATTTTAAATTCAATCCAGCTGTTTTAACACAGACGTTGTTCGTGCTGTAGGTGTTATGCCTTTGTACAGATCTAGGATCAGTTCTCCTCCACAATGCATATACAGTACCGGCCAGTTAATTGGACACACCTACAAATTCAATGTTTTTTCATTATTTTAACTATTGTCTACATTGTAGAATAATAGTGAAGACAACTATTAAATAACACATATGGAATCATGTAGTAACCAAAAAAGTGTTAAACAAATCAAAATAGATATTATATTTGAGCTTCTTCAAAGTATTCACCTTTTGCCTTGATTACAGCTTTGAACATTCTTGGCATTCTCTCAACCATCTTCATGAGGAATGCTTTCCCAACAGTCTTGAAGGAGTTCCTGAGCACTTGGCATTGGATGTTGGTTGGAGTTATGAAACCAATCACAATTCAGACGAATGCCAAAGTCAGGTGTGATGTAATATGGAGGACCAGCCTATTCCCTATGATCTAAACTACAACAGAAAGAACTTCAACCGTATATCTTCAAATTAAACCAATTGTGTGCACTCATGACTTGAGTGATTAAAGTAAATCAATGTTTCGGAAATACATAACGCCATCTAAAAAACATCTAAAAATGTTAGCAATATGCAGTTATCTTAGCAATCCAGCTAACCTTAGCTATTTAACCAATGAGCTATTGTCAGCGAGCTGGAGCACCAACTACTGGAGACCAGTTAGAATCCAAATAACAAAATCCAACTAAACCATGACTGCAGATCAAAAGAGCAGAGAAATACAGAATGATGACAGGGAAAATCTCCAACATCCAAAATAGACAGATTCCAGATGTCAGTCAGCTAGCGCACTAGCAGTAAGCCTAGGTGGAAAAAGTTACAAGACTCCCGTAGTCTACTTCACAGAGAACATGCTGAAAAGTAGTGATGGGCAAACAAAGCTTCCTGAAGCATGGCCGCTTTTCAGCCTGTTGTGTCAAAAATAGGTTCAATACTCAAGGCTTTGACGTGCTCAACTTAGCCTTTATGTCATCTACTGAACCACTGGCCGTGTTTGAGAGCATCTAATCCATGCTGCATCGTGGGTAAACAGTTATTGGTTGACTGATTTATAAATAATAATGAGTAATTATTTATGATGCAGGGTGATTTGTAGATCCGTCAGTCAGCAGTCACCTGCACTGTCGACTGCAATGTCAAACAAGCCCAATAACAAACCAATCAGGTGGTTGTTCGACTAAATGAATCACCAGATGTCATTGATCACGTACTGCTGATAAAGTGATACAGACATGGACACACTTTCGACGCATGCCTGTACCTTCTGTAACATCCCTATTGAACATTTGACAAAACCAAAAGGAGCAGGTTGATTTCCTTTGTCGTTTTGAGTCCACGGCACCCTACCGTGCTAACCTGCACTGTCGGCTGCAATGTTGATCAAGCCCAATACCAAACCAATTTGTAAGTCGCTCTGGATAAGAGCGCCTGCTAAATGACTTAAATGTAAATGTAAATGTAAACCAATCAGGTGGTTGTTCGACAAAATTAATAAAGTTTATTTCCTCTGGCATTTTGAGCCCACTGCAAGAAGGCACCAGAGCCTACCGTGCTAACGGGTTCCCACTAGATAACACAACCGCACAGTTCATGAAAAGGTGTGGTTAAAGTTTGCAAGCTTGAGCTAGATATCGACCTAGTGTGACCTTCCTGGCCGCTTCTCTCAAGCCAGTGAGTCAACACAGGAAGGAGCAATGAATGGATAGTTCCTAATTTACTATAATAAAAATAAATACATTATTTCCATGTGTCTCATATTCACAACATCAGAATGAACTGTCAACCATTTTAGTATCAAAATATATCAAATTAACATGAACATTTACTCAATGTACGTATAATACACCTAAACTAACTAATAAACTCGCTGGTGTTCATGAGTTTATAAAACATATACTTTATACATTTGTCATAAATTGCCAGCATTGATGAGACACACGCTGTGAATGAATGATTAGTAGACGACAGGATAAAAATAGCAAACCTAAAGAAGATGCAATATTCAGTATGCTACCAACTTGAAAGAGGGATCTTTAACATAAAACCCACATGGAAATCTGAGATTCGGCAAATAATATATAAATAGAGGTTTACTTGACGCCAAACCAACAACAGTAGTTACTAAAACATAAATTGCTAATGTATGATTTCAAATGTGGATTTTATGATGTAATGTCAACTTCATTCATTTTTATCCCAGGTCCACTCAATTTTCAAATTCTCCCAAAATCTGCTGTGGATTACCCAGAATCCCATACCTTTATCACGGATTGTAATGTAAACACATGAGCGGCGCAGCGGTCTAAGGCACTGCATCTCAGTGCTAGGGGCGTCACTACAGCCCCTTGTTCAAAACCAGGCTGTATAATAACAAGCCATGATTTGGAGTCGCATAGGGCAGCGCACAATTGGCCCAGCATCGTCTGGGTTAGGGTTTGGCAGGGGCAGGCCATCAATATAAATAAGAATTTGTTCTTAATTGACTTGCCTGGTTAAATAAAGGTTAAATATATATAGCACAGAGTTGATCATCCATATGACGTGAAGAAATACTGCATTATGGGTAGTTTGGAAGAGTTCACAAAATAAGTTAATAAATATGTAATAACACAAAAACATAACTGTTTGTCCTTATATGTAACCATATTGTGACGACAATTAGCTTACTAAGTCTTTAACCACACTGTATTGTTACACTGGTGAGTAAAAACTCATGCTTCCTACACTTGTTATCTGAAGATAAAATATACATTTTACTCAACTGCGTTACCAACTCCAGTCAGCAGATGGCGGTCTGGGAATTTAAGGTTATGCTGTTATTGTGACGTATAATCTAGTGGACGGAACGTTTCTTTCAACAGCAGCAGCAACAGTTAGTCAGCCACCTCCGTAGCTTGCTAGACAAAATAGCCGAACCAATAAAGCTCTTTCGACGCGGTCGTGTTTATTAGGCATTGTGTTTTGAACCCACTTCTGTCGTCTAGTTAGTTATCCGATTTAATTTCATATTTACGGTGTTGATATTAGTCAGCTAGCGGGCTGGTTGAGTTAGCATGTTAGCATTAGCCAACATCCCAGACCATGAGGTCACTAAGCTACTCCCCTGCAAAAGTACATGATATATTCTGGACGGAGAAAGAAGCTCTGGTGAAAGAGAAGGAAGAGGAGGCTGTTAGAGTAAAACAAGATGAGGGAGTGAAAGAGGAGGAGGATATCACAGTAAAACAAGAAGTAGAGGATGAGGCTGTTACAATGAAAGAAGAGAAATATGTTACAGTAAAGGATGAGGAAGACAGGTTCAGAGTGAAAGAGGAGGATGTTACAGTAAAAGAAGAGGAGGAAGAGAAAGGGGATGAAGCAGTATTTGGAGTGAAAGAGGAAGGGGAGATTACTGTCACATCGAAAAGGGAGAACGAGGAGGAAACTCGATGTCTGAGGGCGGTATCCCAAACGCATCTTAAGGCATCCAACGATGAAATTAGCCGTAAGCTGTTTTTGAGAAACCTTGTCCTGATTAATACTAGTAAGTACTGTCTTAAATACCAAACTCAGTAATTGTTTAACGCCACACATCAGTTAAAGGGGAAATATGCAATTGCTACATCCATTTTTGGACTTTTTGCCCAATGAGCTTAGTTCAACTGTTGTATCCCATCAGAACCCCAAATAAGCTTTTTTTACTCCAATGTCTAAAAACAATGTAAATGTAAACCAACACTGTATAGCATCAACATGGTTAAAACTATAATGTTGATATCATGGATGTTCATCAGTCCTTGCATCCATGGGTCTGTCTGTAGTTACATTTCTCCAACCCCATCATCTTATTACCAAAACAGTATTTGAACTGCATATTTATTGATATGTGGATTTTTAAAACCGCAACAAAATGGCTGCTCAGCTTGGTTTGTTATACAGCTTGAGGGGTGGGGGCTGGAGAAATGTAACCACTCAAATTCATAAAGAAAGCTATTGTAGCAACCTTCAGACTATCCCCTGAATTCACTACACTATGAATACAAAGACTGGCCATCCATGAGGTCATAATTATTGTTTTAAACAGAATTCTAGGCTATATAGTATATTCTAGAATTCATCCATGGTGTCATAATGACAGTTTAAACAGGTTTCTAGGTTATATAGTATATTCTAGAATTCATCCATGATGTCATAATTATAGTTCAACCAGGTTTCTAGGATATATAGTATATTCTAGAATTCACCCATGATTTCATAATTATAGTTTAACCGGGTTTCTAGGCTGTATAGTATATTCTAGAATTAATTCATGATGTCATAATGATAGTTTAACCAGGTTTCTAGGATATATAGTATATTCTAGAATTGCCAGTGTAGATTTCCTTTGGGGGTCAAAATATTATAGCTGTTGATAAGTCATTGTATAATATTCAGCCAATTTATTTCATGCCCTTAGTTTAAAGGCGAAACCTACCAAGAATCAATTAGATTCATGAATTGGTTTGAAACCTTCGTTTTAAACCCTTTTCAAAGTTGTTGCCTTGATGGATTTGTAAAAAATGGTTTGTCATGAAACACTATTTTTACATTATTAAAAAAATGTAACCTTTATTTAACTAGGCAAGTCAGTTTAGACCAAATTCTTATTTACAATGACTGCCTACCCCGGACGACAGTGGGCCAATTGTGTGCCGCACTATGGGACTCCCAATCACGGCCGGTTGTGATACAGCCTGGATTTGATCCAAGGTGTCTGTAGTGGCGTCTCAAGCCCTGAGATGCAGTGTCCTCTGCGCCACCCGGGAGCCCCAAAATCATGTTCTAGTGCTGTCCCCAACTAAAATACATATTGGGCAACCAAGAGTCATCTGTTCTTTCTACTAATCACCCCATGTTGTAATAAAATCAAATATACGTACTGAACTTGTCTGATGCTTTAAGCATGCTGTTTGATTAAATAATTACAGATATATACACAAGTTGATCGAGGGAGCCAGTCATCAATATAACCGAGAAAAACTCTTCCCTGCTCTTCCTCACGCTGCTGCTGGACTTTATAAATTCTGTCATTATGCTCCTGAAGTTTTCAATAATTAACTATACCAGCGGTTGTTAAATTTTTTCTTTTAGAGTGACAATTTAACTGACCATTTCTACAGATCTGCGTGCCAGTTATGATTTTCATATGCTCATTTTTGTGAAACAGTTTAATTTAATTTATAATAGTATCTCAAAATCATTGTCTGTGATTAATCTACATTCTATCAAAATGAAAATTATACAAATCTAGAAGTAACCTTTATTGCCATTGCCAACTATGTAAAAAAAAATAATTTATTTATATAGCCCTTCGTACATCAGCTGATATCTCAAAGTGCTGTACAGAAACCCAGCCTAAAACCCCAAACAGCAAGCAATGCAGGTGTAGAAGCACGGTGGCTAGGAAAAACTCCCTAGAAAGGCTAAAACCTAGGAAGAAACCTAGAGAGGAACCAGGCTATGTGGGGTGGCCAGTCCTCTTCTGGCTGTGCCGGGTGGAGATTATAACAGAACATGGCCAAGATGTTCAAATGTTCATAAATGACCAGCATGGTTGAATAATAATAAGGCAGAACAGTTGAAACTGGAGCAGCAGCACGGCCAGGTGGACTGGGGACTGCAAGGAGTCATCATGTCAGGTAGTCCTGGGGCATGGTCCTAGGGCTCAGGTCCTCCGAGAGAGAATTAGAGAGAGCACACTTAAATTCACACAGGACACCGAATAGGACAGGAGAAGTACTCCAGATATAACAAACTGACCATAGCCCCCCCCCGACACAACCAGCATAAAAACTGGAGGCTGAGACAGAAGTACTCCAGATATAACAAACTGACCATAGCCCCCCCCCGACACAACCAGCATAAAAACTGGAGGCTGAGACAGGAGGGGTCAGGAGAAACTGTGGCCCCATCCGAGGATTTCGGATTGTTCTTATTTTCCTCAATTAAGTTAGAAAAATAGGATGATCGACCAGCAGTAAGGGCTCTTCGGTACTGTCTTTCCAAGCTAGTCGGAAGACTTCCAGTTTGGTGTGTCGCCATTTCCGTTCCAATTTTCTGGAAGCTTGCTTTTCAGAGCTCGGGTATTTTCTGTGTACCAGGGAGCTAGTTTCTTATGAGAAATGTTTTTAGTTTGTAGGGGTGCAACTGCATCTAGGGTATTGTGCAAGGTTAAATTGAGTTCCTCAGTTAGGTGGTTAACTGATTTTCGTCATCTGGCGTCCTTGGGTAGACAGAGGGAATCTGGAAGGACATCAAGGAATCTTTGTGTTGTCTGTGAATTTATAGCACAACTTTTGATGTTTCTTGGTTGGGGTCTGAGCAGATTATTTGTTGCAATTGCAAACGTAATAAAATGGTGGTCCGATAGTCCAGGATTATGAGGAAAAACATTAAGATCCACAACATTTATTCCATGGGACAAAACTAGGTCCAGAGTATGACTGTGACAGTGAATGGGTCCAGAGACATATTGGACAAAACCCACTGAGTCGATGATGGCTCCGAAAGCCTTTTGGAGTGGGTCTGTGGACTTTTCCATGTGAATATTAAAGTCACCAAAGATTAGAATATTATCTGCTATGACTACAAGGTCCGATAGGAATTCGGGGAACTCAATGAAAAAAAATAGCATACATAACAAATAAAAACATTGCAGCCTGCAGGTAGAAAATATCCTCAGAGTTTCCCGGGACAGACACAGCTGTCGGCTAGTTGTGCAAAGGATAAGAAGTAACAGGTATTTTATGACATTTCCACTGGATCAGGGAATTACACTTTTCCTTTCATGCCGAGTGGAAATATTTTACTAAAATACTTTGAAGAAGTATTATCATACCCATTTGATTTTGATTAGACTTACTGTTTACTTGTTGTTTGAGGTGAAGAAAAAATACTTTGAGAAGCTCCACAGCTAATTAGTGGTGGTGCATTAAGACAATAAGAAATACTATCAGACATCCCGAAATGGGCACATTTATTGGCCTACATTTGCACACAGGCCAGGTAGACTAGTCCTACTTCTATATGTGTAGTTAGGTGTGCGTCCGTACTCAACATTGACAGGAGTGTTTCAAACAAAAGACAATGAATAAATTGACAAAACTGACGCATCTTGCTGGGAAAGGTCTGGGTGGTCTGCCAGGGGCCGTTTCATTCAGTATCCGTTTGGGTCAGGAATGGGGAGTTATTTTAATTTTCCCACAGTATGATTTACCAAGGTTGACTGGGAGTGTAACTTTATGACTGTTGGATTCTAAACTTTGAACATTAAGATATTAAAGACATGATAGATCAGACGCAGAGTATATAAAGGAGTGAGATCTGTAGAAAGACAGAGTGGCTGTGGAATGTGCTGGGTGGACGGGAGGAGATCACAGGATTGGTTTAGAGGAAGAGGATGGACATCTGTGGATTAGGCAGAGGAGGGGTTGAGGTCAGGAGGTCAGGTCAGACCCCCTGAAGGGAGTAATAAGGGTTTAGTATCCTGTTACCCTCTTCCTGTCGACCCAGAAGATGTAAGGATTGTAGAGAATGATGTGTTTCCAAAGTGGGGTTTATATACTTGTGATGGTGAGAACATGTTTTTGTCTGAATTACAGCTGTCCTTTGGGAATATTTAAACTTGGTTATGGTTCGCTAGTGTCCGTGAGTTATTTACTATGAAAAAATAGAACCTAACACTATAATTACTGTTCCCTGAAGGAGGGAAACGAGGTACACCACCTGTTTGGCCCCACCCCTTCCTGGGTCGGTGAAGAGCGGTATTAAATGTAAGAAATAAACCCGAGCCTCATGCTCATCACCTGTGGAAGGCGGGGCTTCCAGCGAGGCGTGAATTGTAATAGTATGTTATACCTAGTTTCCCTCTTTCAGCGAACAGTAGTTATAGTCAGTAGTTATCTCTTTTTCCATGTTTAAAATAAATATACCTTCCGGCAACCCACATCACCCAATGTGATACGGATCTGCTATTTTTTAGACCTTATAGCTAGAACCTCCATCAGAAGCTAGCCATCAGAAGCTACAAAGCTAATTAACTACTAGCTATTTAGTCATTGTTAGCCACTGCTAGTGGCCTTTGCCTTTTTAGCTCAGACACCAGCCGCTTTTAGCCTGGATAACACCTGCCGGTCTGCACAGCGCAATATCAACCCTGAGCATATCGGACCGTTTTTCTCCACTACATCACCGTATTCTTACCGTATTCCCGCTCTGGACCAATACACCGGAGCTAGCTAGCTGCCACCGAGTGTCAAAGCCTTGAACCTAGCCTTGAGCCAGGCCCATCTCCCAGGCTGCTCAGTGGTCCCTATGATCACTCGACTACACAGCTGATGCCTCCCAGATTCTTCACCAAGACGACTAGAAGCCACTACATCACCGGATTTCTGCCGTAAGCTCTGGACCTTTGCACCGGAGTGGCTATAGTGGCTAACGCCCTTGTCCTGAAGCTAGCACCAGTTAGCCTCAAGCCGGGTGCATCTCCCGGCTAGCAAACAAAATGACTCCAGCTACAATACCACTTTCGCCAATTGGCCTGGACCCTTTGTCAACACGGAGCCCCGCCGATCCATCACGACTGGTCTGCCGACGTAATTCCGTCCGATGTGCCCTCAAACGGCCTTTGCAGGATGTCGGTGACGCCCTTGTCCGGAAGCTATCACCAGTTAGCCTCGAGCCAGGAGCATTTCTCGGCTAGCGTAGGAACGACTACCTAACGGCTTCCCTGTTGCATATATTCCTGTTCACTGGACCCTATGATCACTTGGCTACATAGCTGATGCCTGCTGGATTGTTCATTAATCACAGGTCTCCATTTTGTTTATCTGTCGGCCACAGCCTCGAACTCAGGCCCTCTGTGTAGTTAACTTACCCTCTCTGCCCATTCATTGCCATTTTACCTGTTGTTGTCTTAGCTGATTAACTGCTGTTGTCTGAGCTAGCTCTCCCGATCAACACCAGTGATTGCTTTATGCCTCACTTTATGTCTCTAATGTCAGTATGCCTTGTATACTGTTGTGTAGGGTAGTTATCATTGTTTTATTTTACTGCGGAGACCCTTGTCCCAGTCAACATGGCTCAGAGAGCTCTTTTGTCCCACCTCCCACACATGCGGTGACCTCACCTAGCATAACTAGTGCCTCCAGAGATGCAACCTCTCTTATCGTCACTCAATGCCTAGGTTTACCTCCACCCGTTATGGGTTCATGGTCAAACGACCACCCCTCATCACTATTAAACTCTCCCTAAAACACTTCTGCGAGCAGGCCTTTCTAATCAACCTGGCCCGGGTATCCTGGAAGGATGTTTTTTTATTTTACCTTTATTTAATTATGCAAGTCAGTTAAGAACAAATACTTATTTTCATTGACTGCCTAGGAACAGTGGGTTAACTGCCTGTTCAGGGACAGAATGACAGATTTGTACCATGTCAGCTCGGGGATTTGAACTTGCAACCTTTCTAGTCCAACGCTCTAGCCACTAGGCTACCCTGCCGCCCTCTCATCCCATCAGTAGAGGATGCCTGGTTGTTCTTTAAAAGTAATTTCCTCTCCATCTTAAATAAGCATGCCCCTTTCAAAAAATGTAGAACTAAGAACAGATATAGACCTTCCTTCACTCCAGAACTGAATGCCCTTGACCAGCTCAAAAAAATTATAATCTAGAATCGGCTTCCTATTTCGCAACAAATCTTCCTTCACTCGTGCTGCCAAACATACCCTCGTAAAACTGACCATCCAACCGATCCTTGACTTCGGCGATGTCATCTATAAAATAGCCTCCAATACTCCACTTAGCAAACTGGATTTTGTTTATCACAGTGCCATCCGTTTTGCCACCAAAGCCCCATACACTTCTCACCACTGCGACCTGTACACTCTCGTTGGCTGTCCCTCGCTTCATACTCGTCGCCAATCCCACTAGCTACAGGTTATCTACAAGCCTCTGCTAGGTAAAGCCCCGCCCTATCTCAGCTCGCTGGGCACCATAGCAGCACCCACTCGTAGCACACTCTCCAGCAGGTATGTCTGCTGCAGTTCTCTGCTTGCCAATGACTGGAACAAATTGCAAAAATCACTGAAGTTGGAGACTTATATCTCCCTCACTAACTTTAAGCATCAGCTATCTGAGCAGCTTACCGATCGCTGCAGCTGTACACAGTCCATCCAACTAGCTACCTCATCCCAATGTTTTTATTGACTTTTTTTGCTCTTTTGCACACCAGTATTTCTACTTGCACATCATCATCTGCACATCTATCACTCCAGTGTTAATTTGCTAAATTGTAATTAGTTCACTACTATGGCCTATATATTGCCTTACCTCCGTACTCCATTTGCACACACTGTATATAGATTTTTCTATTGTGTTATTGACTACGTTTGTTTTTGCTCCACGCAGACATACTACATCCATAACTATTGGTTTCCTCATTAGTGGGGAGGAGTTTCTACAACTAAATTGCATGTGCATTTCCCTCGTGCTGCAATTTTAGCAAACACAGAAAGGGGCCTATATGGAGACCAAAAGTTGTCTGGCATACTGCTTAGAGTTTGAACAACATTAATAAGTTCTGTCGAGTCTACAATCATCGATGTCACCACTAATGTGAAAACAAGACAAAATTAGACTATTCTTGCTCATTTTAAGGCAAATGTCAAATAATTTTAACATTCATTACAGATGTCAATTGTTGTACAACATCATCGCTACGCTGTTGGCATCACCTTTTACAGTGGATTTCCGCTGTTGTGGGCCTTTAATCATCTGTCTGACTTTGTTGTTCACACAGGAGAGATGCGGGACTATCGTGGATCCTCTGGGGAGCCTCAACAACCTCATGATGCTGACAAGGTAGAGAAGAGTCTCTCCATATCTAAACACCTCAAGAAACGCCCGCAGAGACCCACCGGGAAGAGAACTCACTGCTGCTCTGACTGTGGGAAGAGATTCACCTCCTCATCAGGCATTACAATTCATCAGAGAATCCACACAGGAGAGAAACCTTTTAGCTGTGGTTAATGTGGGAAGAGATTTGCTACATCTAGCCATCTAACTGTACACCAGAGAACACACACAGGAGAGAAACCTTATAGCTGTGGTCAATGTGGGAAGAGTTTTGGCCAATCTGGAGCTCTGACAGTGCACCAGATAACACACACAGGAGAGAAACCTTATAGCTCTGGTCAATGTGGGAAGAGTTTTGCTACATCTAGCACTCTGACACAACACCAGAGAACACACACAGGAGATAAATCTTATAGCTGTGATCTATATGGGAAGAGTTTTTCTAGATCGAGCTCTCTGACTATACACAAGAGAACACACAGGAGAGAAACGTCATAACTGTGATCAATGTGGGAAGAGATACTCAGATAAAAGATCTCTGATTAAACATCAGAAAATACATGAAGGAGTTGTTTCATGATATCAATGAAAAAATGTCACAATGTAGAATGTTTTTAGCATTGTAGTATGAGTATTTTACCATGTAGAATCGTGAACATTTGCCCCATTCAATTGATTTCAGCGTGATATGGATATTAGCTTTGGGGAAAATCCAGGCTCTGAAATGAAAGAGTTACTATTTATGTAATTTAACAAAAAGTGACTAACACAAAAAGAGCTGTGTTACACTTACCACGTTGCTGACCCACTTGAATCAAAATGCAACACTTCAAAATGTAGCTAACTCTTTTCTACAAGTTGTCCTCTAACCAGTGATGTACTCATTATTCCCAGATTCCGTGTAGTTTTTGAGCTGTTAGTTGCACATGTTATGTTTAGGTTTTCAATTTATCTCAAACTGTTTCTGCACATTGGTTATTGATCTGGACATGTTATTCCTAGGCTATTCCACCTAGCAAAATGTCATTGAAAAGATGTTGAAAATTTGACTATGCAATCAAGTAGTTCATATTTCCATTTCATGTAACATTTGGTAGTGATATTTATTCATGCAACCAACTGACAATTTTTTGGTACAATTATATTGACATTGTTGCCCTGTTTTTAGAATATCAAGTTTAATTCTGAGATATACCAAACCAAATGTACTAGAGCATGACATTGGGGACTGGGCCCAATCAAATAACATCCCTATCTAGTGAACCCTGAAAAGAGAGAGAAGCTCCACGGTGAGGTTGAAAGTTATTATGGATATTGCAGGAGTTTCCTCTTTAAATCAGACATATCTGTGGTAAGGACAACTTGGTTGCTGTTTGTCTCAAGGGTGGTTAGTCAAAAAGTTTTGTGTTTTGCGTTTAGCCGGTGCGTTACCATGGATCACAATTTATTTTGACTGCATGCTTTTCCGTATTGGAGATGAATTTTGTTTGGGCTTGTTCCAAGGAGACGAGAGTTCTAGAAGCAAGCGAGTTTTAGGATTCTATAGAAAGAAAAAGGAGATAAAAATTATACGATTGTATATTATTATTTAGAAATATGTGCTTTTAATTGTTGACGGCCAGTAGACACCATGATTATATTGTAGAAGGTGAAACATTGTAGATGATTATGTGAAATGGAAGTTGTAGAGATACTCTAAATGATCGACTATGAAAAGCCAACTGACATTTACTCTTGAGGTGCTGACCTGTTACACCACTGTGATTATTATTTGACCCTGTTGGTCATCTATGAACATTTGAACATCTTGGCCATGTTCTGTTATAATCTCAACCCTGCATAGCCAGAAGAGGACTGGCCACCCCTCAGAGCCTGGTTCCTCTCTAGGTTTCTTCCTAGGTTCTGGTCTTTCTAGCTTTTTTTTCTAGCTTTTCCTTCCCTCTTTGCTTCTACACCTGTATTGCTTGCTGTTTGGGGTGTAGGCTGGGTTTCTGTTCAGCTGTTGTGAGAAGGGCTTTCTAAATACATTTGATTGATTGTACAACTGAATGCATTTAACCGAAATGTGTCTTGGGTGCACATATTGGTGTCACCTCGTTTGTCAGTATGTGTTACACCTGTGCTGGCTTGTCCATCTCGTTAGTGGGAATGTGTTTCACCTGAGTTGGTCCAGGTTCTATTTAAGAGGGTCTGGCCCAGTGCTCCAGTTGTCTTGATAGATGTGGAGAGTCAACACCTTTAGTTGCTCCACCGTTTCCTACTAAAGATGTTTTCATTTCAGGTTGAAGGTAGGATAGGAGGGAGAGTTTTTATCAGATTTTTCATTTTTTTGTTTATATTGGCTTCTGTGTTAAAGAGAGCTTTTTTGTGAAGATGGCACAGAAAAATCCCCACATAGGGGTACCTGGGATTGGTCTGGTTAATACCGTGAGGTTCTCTTGGACAGATAAGGAGAAAAACCCTGGGGGAGAGAGACATTCGGGAGAAATGTTCTGATGGGATGCCTACAGCTGGAAGTAAAAGATGTACTATGCCTTCAAGGGAATCCCATCGAGAAAGGATATGATGTGACGTTACAAGTGGAAGAAAAACACGACGAAGTTATGAAGACGGTGAGAGAAGGAAAAGGAGCAAAACCCCTGTGCCATTACACGGTGACCAGCCTGGCAAGGAACAACTTCAGGGTGGTCACCGTAACCATGTACAATCCGCATGTGAAGGATGAAGAGGTGAGGGCCTTTCTGGGGAGATATATGGACAATGTCTCCTCAGCGAGGTACCTCAGGGACTCCCTGGGTTTCTGGAACGGAAAGAGAGGTTTCCAGGCGTTACTCAGGGAGTCCCCGAAGAGTGTGGATGGCTACCTCCATCCTCCGGCGATGTTCTCCCTGGGGGCTGACAGGGGAACCCTATACTATGCCCGTCAGCCTCCATTTTGCAGGCGTTGTATGGCCTATGGCCATATCCTGGCCTCGTGCAGCGTCAAGAGGTGTCGATTTTGTGGGTCGGAAGAGCACGAGGCCAAGGAATGTGACGAGCCCAAGGCTTGCCACGGGTGTGGCTCAAGAGCACACCTGTGGCGTGATTGCCCGTCTCGTCACAGGTCATACGCGTCTGCAGCTGGGGGGGGAGCGGGGGATGGGGGGAGAAAAAATGGACGCATGCAGATTGTAGGGATGGCACAGGGGAAAGGACGAAGAAGGACAAAGAAGGGAAGAAGGAAGAGGCGAGAAGAAAGAGGAGTGAAGATGGAAAGAAGGAAAAAGAAGGAGAGAATAAAAAGAAGGCAGAAGAACAGGAAGGAGCGGAGAAGAGGGAGAGTGGGACAGTGGTGCGAGAAGGAGTGGAAGAGGGAGCGGTGACAGTGACTGGGACGGAGGGAGGTGCGGAGATGGGAGGGGAGGGGGTGGGAGGGGGAGATGGGGGGAAAGGAGTGGGGGGACAGCCTGCCAGGCTTCCTCGAGGTCGAAATGAGGGATTTGGTGGAGGATTTAGCGGGGTGGGACGTTGTGTCTCCCCGCTACCTCCTTCACCAAAGAAGAAAGGGATGAAGAGGGGGAGCTTGGCAGGAAGTGAGAGGGAGGGGGTGTGGAGGGGGCTAAGAGAGTGGTGGGGGGGGGTAATTTGTCCTCCCGGTTTGCCTCAGCCCCTTGCATTTTAGTGGATGACTCCAGTGAGGGGTCGTTGGGCTGTTTGCTAGAGGGATCCCAACTCCTGTTTGAGGAGATGGGGTCCCCTACATGCAGCCCCGAGGCAAACAGGGAGGGGGGGGTGGTGGGTGGGGAGGGAGGACCCAACACACTGCCTGGATCATGGGTTGGGATGGAGGACGGGGGGGCGTCAGGAGAGGAGAGGACGTCCCCGCCGGTGGAGATGGACCAGGGGAGCATCGGGTGAGTCTCCTGTTTTTTCTTTGGTTTTGGGGGGTTTTATTTGTTGTTAATAATTAAATGAATGAATTCTTTTTTTAGTCTAAATGTTAGGGGGTTAAGGAATAATGTTAAAAGGAGGGCGGTTTTTTGTTATTTAGAGGGTGTGGGGTTTGATTTCTGTTTTTTACAGGAGGTTCACCTGAGGGATGGTGGGATGTGTGTAGATTTAAGAGGGAGTGGGATAAGGGGGAATCTTTTTGGGGCATAGGAGGGGTGCACTCAACAGGAGTAGGGATTTTGTGTGGGCATAGAGAGGTTAAAATAGAGAACACTTGTAATAATGCAGGGTAGAGTTTTGGGGATAGATGTTAAGTTTAGAGAAGCTAGATATAGGTTAATTGGGGTGTATGGGCCACAGGTGGCGGCAGACAGGAGGGAGATGGTGGACTGTCTGGCGCCCCTGTGTGTTAAAAAACAGGCACTTGGTGATAGGAGGATACTTTAATATAGATTTAGGGGTAGGCGGTGATAGTAGTGCAGGTGCCATCTCTTGCTAATGGCTTGCCATGGTCTGGTTGATGGTGGCCTGCACACTACTCCGGCAATGGTCGGTCCTACATGGCGCAACTCCAGGGGGGGTTGCGCGGAGGCTCGACTACATTTTTTGTATCCAGGTCTTTGGGTCAGTTGTCTGGGCGGCTGTTGCCTGTTTTCTTCACGGATCACGACGGGGTGTTCCTGCAGGTGGGGTTGCCAGTCTGCCTCTTCGGTAGGGGGTACTGGAAGTTAGATCGGGATATACTGGAGGAGCAGGCTTTCGTTGACGCATTTTTTTGTTTCTTTCGGAGGCTTGACGGCCTCCGGTCCATGTGCGAGGGGGTGTTAGAGTGGTGGGATTTAGTTAAGGGGAGGATAAGGGCTTTTATAATAGGATATTGTAGAAGGAAAAAAAGGGAGGAAAGGAGGGAGGTGGATCGTATCCAAAGGTTAATTGAACTCGAGTACGAGGCAGGCAACCTCGGCGGGTCGATTGACTGGGAGAGATTCGCAGCCCTAAAGGCGCAGCTCAGGGAGCTGCAGGAGCAGAAGGCTCGAGCTTTCCTGGAGCGTGCGCATAGTGGCTTTCTAGAACATAATGAGACTTGTTCCGCTAAGTCGGTTAGGGCCAGGCAGAGTAGGAAGGTAATGCATGGAGTTAGGGAAGAAAATGGTAGTATAGTAAGTAAACCAGAGGAAATAGTCAGGGTGACAACTGATCATTTCCAAGGTTTATTTAAGGAAAGGGAAATGGATGTAGAGCAGGGAAACATGTTTTTAGAACACTTGTCCCGGCGGTTGCCAGAGGACATAGAGACGTGATGGAGGCCCAGATCTCACTAGAAGAGGTTGAGAGCGCTCTTAGGAGGATGGGAAAAGGGAAGGTGCCTGGGATGGATGGGCTGCCGGCTGAGTTTTACCTCAAGTTTTGGGGTATACTTGGACCAGTGGTTCTCGAAGTCTTGAAGGCCATCCTTGAGACGGGGGTCCCGGGGGGATCAATGGCTGTTGGTGTGCTGTCACTTCTTTATAAGAAGGGGGAAGCAACTGACGGCCATTGACCATGCTGTGCGTAGATTACAAGATTCTTGCAAAGGTTTTAGCAGACCGGTTGCGCACAGCCCTTCCCTACGTCGTCCACGAGGATCAGACGTGCGGGGTAGAGGGCCGCTCTATAAGATGGAACCTACAGTTGATCAGGGATTCCATCGCTTGGGTTGAAGATAGAGGGCTGCCTTTAATGGTAGCAGCGCTAGATCAGGCGAAAGCTTTTGATCGCGTGAATAGATCTTTTCTATTCAGGGTGTTAGGTAGATTAATATATGCCATTTAGCAGACGCTTTTGTCCAAAGCGACTTACAGTCATGTGTGCATACATTCTACGTATGGGTGGTCCCGGGGATCGTACCCACTACCCTGGCGTTACAAGCGCCATGCTCTACCAACTGAGCTACAGAAGGACCAGGATTTGGGGAGAAGTTTATAGGATGGATCCGTACTTTATATGTCGGAGCGGGGTGTCAAGTTAGTGTAAATAGTCACTTAGTTGACGTTTTTGACCTCTCGTCTGGGGTCAGGCAGGGATGCCCACTCTCGGCTCTCCTCTTCGTTCTGTACATGGAGCCTCTGGGGGCTGCCATTAGGGCAGACACGGGGGTGGAAGGCTTGTTGATCCCTGGAAGTGGTGGGCTGCGTGTTAAGATGACGCCGACGACACTTCCTTGCTGTTGTGCAAGGACTCGTGCCTGACAAGGTCCCTTGCCATCTTTGGGGATTTCACCCGAGCGTCGGGAGCAGTTCTGAACCATGCAAAGTCTTCCGTCAAGTTTTTCGGAAGATGGCGCGGTAGAACGGATGTGCCTGGGGGGTTATCTCTCTGTGAAGGGACTTTAAGTCTGAGGATTCTCGGGTTCATTTTGAGACCTCCGGCTCAGCGACACTAAACTGGAACATGCGTATCGCAGTGGTACAGAGGAAGCTAGCAATGTGGAAGGCTAGGTATTTGTCTTTTATGGGCAAAGTCCTGGTCCTAAAGGTGGATGTGTTGCCGTCTATTTTGTATTTGGCGTACATCTACCCATTGCCGGCTTGTCTGAGGAGGCCTCTAGTGAGGCTTGTGTTTCAGTTTATGTGGAGTGGCAGGTGCGAGTGGGTCGCCAGGGCACGCATGATCTGTCCCATCGGGGAGGGAGGTAGGGGGGTACCACATTTCCCCCTCAAGCTGGACTCAATTTTTGTTTCTTTCTTGTTAGCGGAGCTTGCTCAGCCAGTGATACACCCGTCCGGTTACCTCCTGCGGGTGTTCTTCTCATATCAGGCGAGAAGCATAATGGTGTGGTCTAACGCGGGTCCTCGGGCGGAACAGCTGCCGTGGCACTTTGGTCATGTGGCTGCGTGCGCACCCGAGGTTGAAGTTGCCCGAGTAGGTTTAGACCACAGGCACCTGTACGAGGAGGTCAGGCAGGCAGGGAGTCCTGCGCCCGTAGCGGGCATCTCGTCAGTGGTCTGGGAGGGAGTGCAGGCACGGGGCCTGGACAACGGGCTCAAGGACCTGAATTGGTTGAGCCTTCATAAGCGTTTGCCGGTACTTTCCATCTTGTACCGGTATAGTTTGGTGCAATCCCCCACCTGTCCAAGATCCTCTTGTGGCAGGGAGGAGACTGTGCGCCATGCCTTCTGGGACTGTGCCTTTGCCGGACTAGTCTGGGCTAGGGCACGGGTGATGCTAGGTGTGGTTATGAGTGATTTTGTTTTGACATGGGCTAGGCTAGAGAGAGGCGTAGGGAGAGCAAAGGGAACGGATAGGGACAGGTTTCTGCTCTGGCTTCTCATGAGTCTCTTTAAAAAGGGACTGTGGGAAGCCAGGAAGAATTTAGTCAAGACAGGGAGAGATTGGGGGGTGGAAGGGATAGTGAGAAGGGTGGAAGGTGATTTGAGGGGGAGGAGGAAGAGGGAGGAGAGGAAGTGGGGGAAGCATGCGGCACGGGAGAGGTGGAAAGGGGCTGGGAGTGTTAGAGTGAGTTTGGTAAGGGGATAGATTAGGGAAGGGGAGATAGGGAAAGGGTTAGGTATTGGTTAGGTATGATGGGGAGGGACGATGCTCCCCTGAGGTTTGTTTTTGTTTGGTGTTTGGTGATTTGGTTTTGTAAATATAAGTAATTAAGAATGAATGAGAGATTTTGTAAAGTGTGAATGGTATTGATTGTAAATAAATTATTTTAACCACCTTTTTGGTTTTCTTCCTGTCTTTAAGGTTGTGTGGGTTTTTCTTTTTTTCCGATTTATTGGGTCTCATGGTGCTTGTCTTTTATGTCCCAGTTGTTGTTACTAGTCAACTTTCAGTGGACACTGAGAGCAAATCTGCAACATTATGTTGTAATACTTTTATTTCATCAAATGGTTGTTTTATGCAACAGAATAGAGGGTTCTAAGAACTATTGTGTCTGTGTTCTACTGAGGATGGGCCTCTGGGAGATAACACTGACAGGAGATTTACAATGTCTTTTAGGTGAAAACCTAAAGAAACCCGAATTCCGAGTTAATGTTCTATATGGTACCAGGGAGAGATGACCCCAGACCCAGACCCTGGTCTCTACACAAAGATGACAAACTTCCTAACATAACTCAGTGGATACGATATACACATTAAATACACTAAATAACTTTTTTGCCCGCTTTGAGGACAATACAGTGCCACTGACACGGCCCGCAACTAAAACATGAGGACTCTCCTTTACTGCAGCCGATGTGAGGAAAACATTTAAACGTGTCAACCCTCGCAAGGCTCCAGGCCCAGACGGCATCCCCAGCCGCGCCCTCAGAGCATGCGCAGACCAGCTGGCTGGTGTGTTTACGGACATATTCAATCAATCCCTATCCCAGTCTGTTGTTCCCACATGCTTCAAGAGGGCCACCATTGTTCCTGTTCCCAAAAAAGCTAAGGTAAATGAGCTAAACGACTACCGCCCCGTAGCACTCACTTCCGTCATCATGAAGTGATTTGAGAGACTAGTCAAGGACCATATCACCTCCACCCTACCTGACACCCTAGACCCACTCCAATTTGCTTACCGCCCAAATAGGTCCACAGACGATATAATCTCAACCACACTGCACACTGCCCTAACCCATCTGGACAAGAGGAATACCTATGTGAGAATGCTGTTCATCGACTACAGCTTGGCATTTAACACCATAGTGCCCTCCAAGCTCGTCATCAATCATCAAGTTTGCGGACGACACAACAGTGGTAGGCTTGATTACCAACAACGACGAGACGGCCTACAGGGAGGAGGTGAGGGCCCTCGGAGTGTGGTGTCAGGAAAATAACCTCACACTCAACGTCAACAAAACTAATGAGATGATTGTAGACTTCAGGAAACAGCAGAGGGAACACCCCCCTATACACATTGATGGAACAGTAGTGGAGAGGGTAGTAAGTTTTAAGTTCCTCGGCGTACACATCACAGACAAACTGAATTGGTCCACCCACACAGACAGCATCGTGAAGAAGGCACAGCAGCGCCTCTTCAACCTCAGGAGGCTGAAGAAATTCGGCTTGTCACCAAAAGCACTCACAAACTTCTACAGATGCACAATCGAGAGCATCCTGGCGGGCTGTATCACCGCCTGGTACAGCAACTGCTCCGCCCACAACCCTAAGGCTCTCCAGAGGGTAGTGAGGTCTGCACAACGCATCACCGGGGGCAAACTACCTGCCATCCAGGACACCTACACCACCCGATGTCACAGGAAGGCCATAAAGATCATCAAGGACAACAACCACCACTGCCTGTTCACCCCGCTATCGTCCAGAAGGCGAGGTCAGTGCAGGTGCATCAAAGCTGGGACCGAGAGACTGAAAAACAGCTTCTATCTCAAGGCCATCAGACTGTTAAACAGCCACCACTAACATTGAGTGGCTGCTTCCAACACACTGACTCAACTCCAGCCACTTTAATAATGGGAATTGATGAGAAATGATGTATCACTAGCCACTTTAAACAATGCTACCTAATATAATGTTTACATACCCTACATTATTCATCTCAAATGTATGTGTATATACTGTACTCCATATCATCTACTGCATCTTTATGTAATACATGTATCACTAGCCACTTTAACTATGCCACTTTGTTTACATACTCATCTCATATGTATATACTGCACTCAATACCATCTACTGTATCTTGCCTATGCCGCTCTGTACCATCACTCATTCATATATCTTTATGTACATATACTTTATCCCCTTACACTTGTGTCTATAAGGTAGTAGTTTTGGAATTGTTAGCTAGATTACTTGTTGGTTATTACTGCATTGTCGGAACTGGAAGCACAAGCATTTCGCTACACTCGCATTAACATCTGCTAACCATATGTATGTGACAAATAAAATTTTATTTGATAATAAATTATACATTTACTTTGTATAGTGCTTTTCATGACATTTAAAAAAATACAAAAATAATGTACAATAAAAACAACATACATTAAAAATGAATCATAGGTAAACTGACAATATTGTAGACTTGATGATAAATACAGATTTTTCAGCTTTAATGTGTATATCGTATCCACTGAGTTATGTTAGGAAGTTTGTCATCTTATTGACCGGCCCTGGTAACTTCACCCCAACTTCTCTTGTCCCCAGAACGCAGTAACTTTAACAACATAAGTGTTTTTCTGACATTTTTGGGAAATTCAAGGAAATTTTTAAAAATACAGCCGTAGCAGAGCCCCAAGTCCCATGGAGACGTCCTCGAGGGCGTGGATTTTCTCCCCATCAAAGGCCAGCGGGATTTCACTCTCAGATCCTTTCCCTGGACTTGATTCATTTCGGAGAAGATACTTTGCACACATTTGTATGCTAATAGATTTTCAGTTTGTATTAACTGCTAGGTAGGTTAAATGTACACTTCAAATGTAGCTGTCCTACAACATATCTGTACCTTCTTCTTGATCCCAAATGCATTGTCCATGTGTCAAAGAATAGTCTTTAAAAAACAAATATACATAATATACATAAAACATAAATATATTGAATAAATATTGAAAGATAAATGGAATAGACATACAATTGAATGCAAAATAGAAGAACATATTGGAGAAAGCACTAGCCAATACAGTACGCCATACAGTAACAGTACTGCCATACAGGCCTAATATCACATTTCAAGATTTCTTTGTACACAAATTGTTCAATATTTTCTCAGGCTGACTTGAAAGATTATTTGCAATATTTTGACGCGTGTTTGGATTCTGAAGGGCATTCAGATGGTAAGTTGGTGGTTGAAGATATCCCTCTAGTGGTGTGGGAGCTGTGCTTTGGCAAAGTGGGTGGGGTTATATCCTGCCTGTTTGGCCCTGTCCGGGGGTATCATCGCATGGGGCCACATTGTCCCCTGACACATTGTACATGTAACATTTCCAAAATGGGATAGTATTGTCCATGTAATGTTTCCAAAATTGGATAGTATTGTACATGTAACGTTTCCAAAATGGGATAGTATTGTCCATGTAACGTTTCCAAAATTGGATAGTATTGTACATGTAACGTTTCCAAAATGGGATAGTATTGTCCATGTAATGTTTCCAAAATTGGATAGTATTGTACATGTAATGTTTCCAAAATGGGACAGTATTGTCCATGTAACGTTTCCAAAATGGGATAGTATTGTCCATGTAACATTATGCCCCCCTTGTGAGTTAATAGTATTACATGCTGTAGCAGGCTATATAAAGAGGAAGACCTCCATTGATGATTCAGTTCGTTGTAACATCTCGTCTGGACAGGTCACCGTCCCTAGTTAGTTAGTTAGTCAACGTTAGCTAGTTCATTATCACAAAAGTGAGAACTGCTCAAGATTGGAAACTTACGTTAATGAGTGTAAAGCCATGTTGGCTTTATGGAAACGATATACAATATATGGGAAATAATATAGTTGGTGGAAATAATCCAAACCTAGTTGTGCCTAGTTAGGACATAACGTTATCTAGCTAGATAACGGTACTGTACTGTAGCTCATACAACGCCGACGGTCAAACCCGGCTTTCTAATATTTACGGTAATGAACTACATTAACATCATGGAAGATATTCACAGAAAACCATCATTGTCTTCGTTATTCATTATTAGTATGTTATATTATATATAAATTATTTTGAGACATATTCAGAGCCAAACATCAACCCAACTTAACCTTTTTAACTTGTTGTTACATCCAAACTTGCCACCATCGTTTTCAGTTGTAATTGCGAAGTTCCCGGAAAAAGTCCAGCAACAACGGAGGTTCCTCGATGAACCCACCTTCTAACAAGTTCTTTGAAGAATCTTTTGGGGCTGTTTTTCATACGGTGAACTGTGAACTGACTGTGAGACGGTGAACTGAAGTTGAACTGGGCAGTCAGTCATTCAGTTTGTACTATGAGTCTGGTCTAACATTCTTACTGCACATTGTGGTGGAAATTCTAACCAATCAGGAGAGACTTTGTCATCTCTTTAAACAATCAACCTTTATTTGATAAGAATTGCAATAATGTAGCTGGTCAGCCCTACACTGAGGTGGAAGGCCGAGAGCTCGATGACACAAGGAGTTCAGAATCCTTATATATTCAAACTATCTTGTCCATATAGAAAACATGTGATCTGGGTATGTGTCCGTGTGTGGAGAACGAGACACAGACTAACTGTGAATTGGTCGTCTCGTTCTGCAGCAACAGATAGTTATTCTAGTCTTCTAGTGAGGTGTGTTTTATCAATGATGACTAATGACGTATACATTTCAATCAGGACTGACTAATCAGAATAATATTATATTACTGTATATGTACTAATCAGAATACTATTATGTTACTGTATATGTATGAATTTTCCTTGTAATCCTAGTACTGAATATAATGTGTGTAAATATAATCAAGAATTAGAACAATGACTGTCTGTACCATGGTAGAAATGAAAGAACTTAAAGCCAGACTGGCTAGAAGGCTTATCTACCTACACAAGCTGGCCTTGGCTCGGTCATATATTATCTTAATAGGGAGAGACATGTGAGAACCATACAGCCATTGTCCTAGAGCGGAGATGACACGGGCTGGTACTAAAACTAATGACGACATTTTCAGTTTATAACCTGTGGTAAAATGTGTAATGGGCAGTACTCTCGTGAATAAACGCTGCTGGTTGACTTTAAGACTGGGCTCTGTCCATTTTATACAAATAAGGGTCATACAAATTCTTATGAATTGACAGTGTTTGATTTAAATTGGGTATTAAAACAGAGGAATTTAATTCCTGTAACAGGTGTCAAAACAACAGGAAATCACTCTAGACACAGTAGATCAACGGTTCTCTGAATTGGGCCAAGCGCCTTTGGCCTGTCTGCACAGAGGGTGTGTTATTGCACACCTTCCCCTCCACACAAATAAACATCTCAACCTTAAAAAGATCCTTGAACACATTAGAAGTCATAAACTTAAAGTGGTTATGATAGATTTTTCCCTCACAACATTGATAAATCAAATCCAGCCGGAACTGTGTGACGTAGAAGAGTTGTAGTTTCTCGAGAGATAAATCAGACCCAGACTGAACTGTGTGATGTAGTAGGGAGTTGTTCTACATAGTTTAGAGCATAAACATAATTAACTACAATGACCATATTCCATTGCGTACCTACTTGTCTTGTCTGTGTTTCTTTTACACCTGCTATGTAAAAGAGACAGAAGAATGCACAATGGTCAATGCTATCTGGGATCTTTGGGATATCTCTACCCTAAACCCTAACCTTAACCATTTTAAATGTCAACTTCAATATGCTAGGGACATCCCAAGGATGTATCTCTATCTGAAAATACATGATCTAAGTGATTGATTGTTGGTATTCAGCAGTCATAAAGCCTTATTTACTTTAATGAACTACTAAAATAGTGATTTTGTCAGACAGCAGCTCTACACTTTATTGACTGACTGATCCATTCATCCTTCCATCCCAACCTCAGCCTTCCTCTCCTCTGAAGACCCAGTGAGGGTGGAGCTCAGTCAGAGAGCTGTTGAGGGACTAGTTAGGAAGAACACAGAGGTGAAAGGTCACACATATTTTAGATGGTAAATATCTATGTCCCCTTAGTGGTTCATCACATCAGCTAAAGGGAATATGTTCCATCCATTTTTATTTACATGAGTGCAAATTGTCCACTGATATTGGTGTAATTTCTCACCCCTTTTGGCTGTATGAAAGTTCATTTCCCCTCAGACACAAACATTTGTTCTTTGTTATTATGAAGATCATTTATGTCAAATGTACTGTTCCCCACTCATCTCTTTACGTTGCTTATTTATATTCAGTGGCCTGGCTGCATCCAGACTATGTCAAAGGCCCATCCTGGTAGATCAGAACCTAATGCAGCTTAGAGTGATCAGATGACAGAAGTCACATTTATGTGCCAAGTGTAACTGAGGCCATAGATGCTCCATATCCATTAATTTGAGTGTTTTATATAATATCACTAAATGTGTTGCATGGGCAGTCAAGAAATGGAACATCAAGACCACAGAACATGACATAAGCAGAGCTGTGGGAGACCACCTCAAGGCCCTGGTAGAGCCGGGGGTGGTGTTTACCACTCCAGAAAATGTTCAGTAGTTGAATCCTTTGAAGTATTGTTGATTTCAACAAATGAACTGGGTTGGTTGAAAGGTGATACTAAACTTACATACCATGCACTATTATGACATCATGGGAGATATACTGAATGTATATTGTTTTTCAAGATATGGGTTGATTGGTCAGTCATTGGGTTCATAGGTTTTGTAATATGTTCAAATCAAGCTTTATTTATAGAGCACTTTTCAGACATGGATGCAACACAATGGCTTCACAAGAGAAAAACTAATAAAAATAAACTGAAATATTTAGTAAACAAACATAAATGGATAAAAAACAGAAGATTAACAACTGAAAGACAAATGTGCATTTTAAGGAAATGCCATTGATTAAAATATTAACAATTGGACACAACATCCAACCCAAAATCTAAGATTGTTTTAATACATTGTTTTTTGTTACAGTCCAACAAGAAAACCTGAAACGTCCCTTAAATAGAAGGAACTAACAAAGAGTCACTGAAAACAACCACAACTAAACAGTTGGGGTTTTAAGAGGGGTTCTGAAAGACACTATGGGGGTGTCCACTGAAAGATGACTAGTAACAAAAACTGGGATCTAAAAGACACCCACCACGAGACCCACTAAATCTGCCCAAGAAGAGGCGAAGACCGGAAGCAAACCAAAAAGGTGGTTAAAATAATTTATTTACAATCAATACCATTCACACTTTACAAAATCATATCTCTCATTCATTCTTAATTACTTATATTTACAAAATCAAATCACCAAACACCAAACAAAAACAAACCTCAGGGTAGCATCGTCCCTCCCCGTCATACCTAACCAATACCTAACCCTTTCCCTATCTCCCCTTCCCTAATCTATCCCCTTACCAAACTCACTCTAACACTCCCAGCCCTAAACCCCCTTTCCACCTCTCCCGTGCCGCATACTTCCCCCCCGCTCCGCACCGCTAAAGCTAACTCTCTCTCCTCTGCTCTCATCCTTCTAGACCTATCGGCTGCCTTCGATACTGTGAACCATCAGATCCTCCTCTCCACCCTCTCCGAGTTGGGCATCTCCGGCGCGGCCCACGCTTGGATTGCGTCCTACCTGACAGGTCGCTCCTACCAGGTGGCGTGGCGAGAATCTGTCTCCTCACCACGCGCTCTCACCACTGGTGTCCCCCAGGGCTCTGTTCTAGGCCCTCTCCTATTCTCGCTATACACCAAGTCACTTGGCTCTGTCATAACCTCACATGGTCTCTCCTATCATTGCTATGCAGACGACACACAATTAATCTTCTCCTTTCCCCCTTCTGATGACCAGGTGGCGAATCGCATCTCTGCATGTCTGGCAGACATATCAGTGTGGATGACGGATCACCACCTCAAGCTGAACTTCGGCAAGACGGAGCTGCTCTTCCTCCCGGGAAGGACTGCTGTTCCATGATCTCGCCATCACGGTTGACAACTCCATTGTGTCCTCCTCCCAGAGCGCTAAGAACCTTGGCGTGATCCTGGACAACAAACTGTCGTTCTCAACTAACATCAAGGCGGTGGCCCGTTCCTGTAGGTTCATGCTCTACAACATCCGCAGAAACTGAAACACAAGCCTCACGACCCTGCCTCACACAGGAAGCGGCGCAGGTCCTAATCCAGGCACTTGTCATCTCCCGTCTGGATTACTGCAACTCGCTGTTGGCTGGGCTCCCTGCCTGTGCCATTAAACCCCTACAACTCATCCAGAACGCCGCAGCCCGTCTAGTGTTCAACCTTCCCAAGTTCTCTCACGTCACCCCGCTCCTCCGCTCTCTCCACTGGCTTCCAGTTGAAGCTCGCATCCACTACAAGACCATGGTGCTTGCCTACGGAGCTGTGAGGGGAACGGCACCTCAGTACCTCCAGGCTCTGATCAGGCCCTACACCCAAATAAGGGCTCTGCGTTCATCCACCTCTGGCCTGCTCGCCTCCCTACCACTGAGGAAGTACAGTTCCCGCTCAGCTCAGTCAAAACTGTTCGCTGCTCTGGCTCCCCAATGGTGGAACAAACTCCCTCACGACGCCAGGACAGCGGAGTCAATCACCACCTTCCGGAGACACCTGAAACCCCACCTCTTTAAGGAATACCTAGGATAGGATAAAGTAATCCTTCTCACCCCCCTTAAAATATTTAGATGCACTATTGTAAAGTGGTTGTTCCACTGGATGTCATAAGGTGAATGCACCAATTTGTAAGTCGCTCTGGATAAGAGCGTCTGCTAAATGACTTAAATGTAAATGTAAATGTAAATGTACTTCCTCTCCTCCCTCTTCATCCTCCCCCTCAAATCACCTTCCACCCTTCTCACTATCCCTTCCACCCCCCAATCTCTCCCTGTCTTGACTAAATTCTTCCTGGCTTCCCACAGTCCCTTTTTAAAGAGACTCATGAGAAGCCAGAGCAGAAACCTATCCCTATCCGTTCCCTTTGCTCTCCCTACGCCTCTCTCTAGCCTAGCCCATGTCAAAACAAAATCACTCCTAACCACACCTAGCATCACCCGTGCCCTAGCCCAGACTAGTCCGGCAAAGGCACAGTCCCAGAAGGCATGGCGCACAGTCTCCTCCCTGCCACAAGAGGATCTTGGACAGGTGGGGGATTGCACCAAACTATACCGGTACAAGATGGAAAGTACCGGCAAACGCTTATGAAGGCTCAACCAATTCAGGTCCTTGAGCCCGTTGTCCAGGCCCCGCGCCTGCACTCCCTCCCAGACCACTGACGAGATGCCCGCTACGGGCGCAGGACTCTCTGCCTGCCTGACCTCCTCGTACAGGTGCCTGTGGTCTAAACCTACTCGGGCAACTTCAACCTCGGGGTGCGCACGCAGCCACTTGGCCGCATGACCAAAGTGCCACGGCAGCTGTTCCGCCCGAGGACCCGCGTTAGACCACACCATTATGCTTCTCGCCTGATACGAGAAGAACACCCGCAGGAGGTAACCGGACGGGTGTATCACTGGCTGAGCAAGCTCCGCTAACAAGAAAGAAACAAAAATTGAGTCCAGCTTGAGGGGGAAATGTGGTACCCCCCCTACCTCCCTCCCCGATGGGACAGATCATGCGTGCCCTGGCGACCCACTCGCACCTGCCACTCCACATAAACTGAAACACAAGCCTCACTAGAGGCCTCCTCAGACAAGCCGGCAATGGGTAGATGTACGCCAAATACAAAAGAGACGGCAACACATCCACCTTTAGGACCAGGACTTTGCCCATAAAAGACAAATACCTAGCCTTCCACATTGCTAGCTTCCTCTGTACCACTGCGATACGCATGTTCCAGTTTAGCGTCGCTGAGCCGGAGGTCTCAAAATGAACCCCGAGAATCCTCAGGGTCCCTTCACAGAGAGATAACCCCCCCAGGCACATCCGTTCTACCGCGCCATCTTCCGAAAAATCTTGACGGAAGACTTTGCATGGTTCAGAACTGCTCCCGACGCTCGGGTGAAATCCCCAAAGATGGCAAGGGACCTTGTCAGGCACGAGTCCTTGCACAACAGCAAGGAAGTGTCGTCGGCGTACTGCGTCATCTTAACACGCAGCCCACCACTTCCAGGGATGTGTCTGCCCTAATGGCAGCCCCCAGAGGCTCCATGTACAGAACGAAGAGGAGAGCCGAGAGTGGGCATCCCTGCTGACCCCAGACGAGAGGTCAAAACGTCACCTAAGTGACTATTTACACTAACTCGACACCCCGCTCCGACATATAAAGTACGGATCCATCCTATAAACTTCTCCCCAAATCCTAATCTACCTAACACCCTGAATAGAAAAGATCTATTCACGCGATCAAAAGCTTTCGCCTGATCTAGCGCTGCTACCATTAAAGGCAGCCCTCTATCTTCAACCCAAGCGATGGAATCCCTGATCAACTGTAGGTTCCATCTTATAGAGCGGCCCTCTACCCCGCACGTCTGATCCTCGTGGACGACGTAGGGAAGGGCTGTGCGCAACCGGTCTGCTAAAACCTTTGCAAGAATCTTGTAATCTACGCACAGCATGGTCAATGGCCGCCAGTTGCCAAGGTCAGTTGCTTCCCCCTTCTTATAAAGAAGTGACAGCACACCAACAGCCATTGATCCCCCCCGGGACCCCCCGTCTCAAGGATGGCCTTCAAGACTTCGAGAACCACTGGTCCAAGTATACCCCAAAACTTGAGGTAAAACTCAGCCGGCAGCCCATCCATCCCAGGCACCTTGCGTGGTCCTTCTGTAGCTCAGTTGGTAAAGCATGGCGCTTGTAACGCCAGGCTAGTGGGTTCGATCCCCGGGACCACCCATACATAGAATGTATGCACACATGACTGTAAGTCGCTTTGGATAAAAGCGTCTGCTAAATAGCATATATTATTATTATTATTACCTTCCATTTTCCCATCCTCCTAAGAGCGCTCTCAACCTCTTCTAGTGAGATCTGGGCCACCATCACGTCTCTAATGTCCTCTGGCAACCGCCGGGACAAGTGTTCTAAAAACAGGTTTCCCTGCTCTACATCTATTTCCCTTTCCTTAAATAAACCTTGGAAATGATCAGTTGTCACCCTGACCATTTCCTCTGGTTTACTTACTATACTACCATTTTCTTCCCTAACTCCATGCATTACCTTCCTACTCTGCCTGGCCCTAACCGACTTAAAGAACATAGCGGAACAAGTCTCATTATGTTCTAGAAAGCCACTATGCGCACGCTCCAGGAAAGCTCGAGCCTTCTGCTCCTGCAGCTCCCTGAGCTGCGCCTTTAGGGCTGCGAATCTCTCCCAGTCAATCGACCCGCCGAGGTTGCCTGCCTCGTACTCGAGTTCAATTAACCTTTGGATACGATCCACCTCCCTTCTTTCCTCCCTTTTTTCCTTCTACAATATCCTATTATAAAAGCCTTTATCCTCCCCTTAACTAAATCCCACCACTCTAACACCGCCTCGCACATGGACCGGAGGCCGTCAAGCCTCCGAAAGAAACAAAAAAATGAGTCAACGAAAGCCTGCTCCTCCAGTATATCCCGATCTAACTTCCAGTACCCCCTACCGAAGAGGCAGACTGGCGACCCCACCTGCAGGAACACCCCGTCGTGATCCGTGAAGAAAACAGGCAACAGCCGCCCAGACAACTGACCCAAAGAACTGGATACAAAAATGTAGTCGAGCCTCCGCGCCATCCCCCTGGAGTTGCGCCATGTAGGACCGACCATTGCCGGAGTAGTGTGCAGGCCACCATCAACCAGACCATGGCAAGCCATTAGCCCAGAGATGGCACCTGCACTGCTATCACCGCCTACCCCTAAATCTATATTAAAGTCTCCTCCTATCACCAAGTGCCTGTTTGTAACACACAGGGGCGCCAGACAGTCCACCATCTCCCTCCTGTCTGCCGCCACCTGTGGCCCATACACCCCAATTAACCTATATCTAGCTTCTCTAAACTTAACATCTATCCCCAAAACTCTACCCTGCATTATTACAAAAGTGTTCTCTAATTTAACCTCTCTATGCCCACACAAAATCCCTACTCCTGTTGAGTGCACCCCTCCTATGCCCCAAAAAGATTCCCCCTTATCCCACTCCCTCTTAAATCTACACACATCCCCACCATCCCTCAGGTGAACCTCCTGTAAAAAACAGAAATCAAACCCCACACCCTCTAAATAACAAAAAAACGCCCTCCTTTTAACATTATTCCTTAACCCCCTAACATTTAGACTAAAAAAAGAAACAGAACTATTCATTTAATTTTTAACAACAAATAAAACTCCCAAAAAACAAAGAAAAAACAGGAGACTCACCCGATGCTCCCCTGGTCCATCTCCACCGGCGGGGACGTCCTCTCCTCTCCTGACGCCCCCCCGTCCTCCATCCCAACCCATGACCCAGGCAGTATGTTGTGTCCTCCCTCCCCACCCACCATCCCCCCCTCCCTGTTTGCCTCGGGGCTGCATGTAGGGGACCCCATCTCCTCAAACAGGAGTTGGGATCCCTCTAGCAAACAGCCCACCGACCCCTCACTGGAGTCATCCACTAAAATGCAAGGGGCTGAGGCAAACCGGGAGGACAAATTACCCCCCCCCCGCCACTCTCTTAGACCCCTCCCTCTCCCTCCACACCCCCCTCCCTCTCACTTCCTGCCAAGCTCCCCCTCTTCATCCCTTTCTTCTTTGGTGAAGGAGGTAGCGGGGAGACACAACGTCCCATCCCCGCTAAATCTTCCACCAAATCCCTCATTTCGACCTCGAGGAGGCCTGGCAGGCTGTCCCCCCACTCCTTTCCCCCATCTCCCCTCCCACCCCCTCCCATCTCCACACCTCCCTCCGTCCCAGTCACTGTCACCACTCCCTCTTCCACTCCTTCTCGCACCACTGTCCCACTCTCCCTCTTCTCCGCTCCTTCCGCCTTCTTTTTATTCTCTCCTTCTTTTTCCTTCTTTCCATCTTCACTCCTCTTTATTCTCGCCTCTTCCTTCTTCCCTTCTTCGTCCTTCTTCGTCCTTTCCCCTGTGCCATCCGTACAATCCGCACGCGTCCTTTCTTTTCTCCCCCCATCCCCCGCTCCCCCCCCCCAGCTGCAGACGCGTATGACCTGTGACGAGCCAGGCAATCACGCCACAGGTGTTCTCTGGAGCCACACCCGTGGCAAGCCTTGGGCTCGTCACACTCCCTGGCCTCGTGCTCTTCCGACCCACAAAACCGACATTTCTTGTTACTGCACGAGGCCAGGGTATGGCCGTAGGCCATACAACGCCTGCAGAACGGGGGCTGACGTGCATAGTAGAGTGTTCCCCTGTCAGCCCCCAGGGAGAACATCGCCGGAGGATGGAGGTAGCCATCCACACTCTTCGGGGACTCCCTGAGTAACGCCTGGAAACCTCTCTTTCCGTTCCAGAAACCCAGGGAGTCCCTGAGGTACCTCGCTGAGGAGACATTGTCCATATATCTCCCCAGAAAGGCCTTCACCTCTTCATCCGTCACATGCAGATTGTACATGGTTACGGTGACCACCCTGAAGTTGTTCCTTGCCAGACTGGTCACCGTGTAATGGCACAGGGGTTTCGCTCCTTTTCCTTCTCTCACCTTCTTCATAACTTCGTCTGTCCAAGAGAACCTCACGGTATTAACCAGACCAATCCCAGGTACCCCTATGTGGGGATTTTTCTGTGCCATCTTCACAAAAAAGCTCTCTTTTACACAGAAGCCAATAGAAACAAAAAATGAAAAATCTGATAAAAAGGAAAAACTCTCCCTCCTATCCTACCTTCAACCTGAAATGAAAACATCTTTAATAGGAAACGGTGGAGCAACTAAAGGTGTTGACTCTCCACATCTATCAATACAACTGGAACACTGGGCCAGACACTCTTAAATAGAACCTGGACCAGCTCAGGTGAAACACCTCCCCACTAACGAGATGGACAAGCCAGCACAAGTTAAACACATACTGACTAACGAGGTGACACCAATCAGTGCGTCCTACGTGCTGACGGGCTAGCGAGCTAGAGTCCAACTTCAAAACATAAATGGAAAAACCAAAACACCTTCCCCCTTAAGAGAATGCTTACCACCAACAGAAAACAACTTCCATTTCACATTATAATCAACTGCAATGCTTCACCATCACCAATATAAACATGGTGTCTACTGGCTGTTAACAACTAAAAACAAGAAAGAAAAACATTTATTTTTTTCCCCACTAGTTTCTTGAACTCTCATCTTCCTAAAACTCACTAGCTTCTAGAACTCTCGTCCCCTTGGAACGGCCCAAACAAAACTAATCTCCAATACGAAAAAACATGCAGTCAAAATAAATGGCAACACACTGGCTAAATGCAAAACACAAAACTTTGACTGCCCACCCTTTAGACAATCAGCAACCAAGCTGTCCTTACCACGGACATGTCTGATTTCAGTAGGAAACTCCTGCATTATCCGTAGTAACTTTCCACCTCACTGCAGAGCTTCTCTCTCTTTACAGGGTTCACTAGGTGGGCATGTTGGACAGCAGCATACCACCCTGCATACCACTGCTGGCTTGCTTCTGAAGCTAAGCAGGGTTGGTCATGGTCAGTCCCTGGATAGGAGACCAGATGCTGCTGGAAGTGGTGTTGGAGGGCCAGTAGGAGGCACTCTTTCCTCTGGTCTAAAAACATATCCCAATGCCAAAGATATTGGGGACACTGCCCTGTGTTGGGTCCTGTCTTACAGATGGGATGTTAAACATATGTCCTGACTCTCTGCGGTCATTAAATATCCCATGGCACTTATTGTAGGGGTGTTAACCCCGGTGTCCTGGCTAAATTCCCAATCTGGCCCTCAAACCATCACAGTCACCTAATAATCCCCAGTTTACAATTCCCTCCTTTCCCCTGTGGCTGCAAATGATAATGTTTTGTCAGTTGATTGCCAAAATAATTATGATTACTAAATGTTACATGAATTGTAAATATGAAATATTTGGTTGCATAGCCTGATTTTCAACATCTTTTCAATTACATTTTGCTTGGTGGGATATCCCCAATGTCAAAACACAGTTTTAACGTGTCCAAATCAATAACCAATATGCAGAAACAGATTGGGATAAATTGAAAACCTAAACATAACATGTGCTATATGCACAAACACCTGCCACAATAATCGGATTACTTGTATTTGTTTAAACAAGCAGCTTATAAACAGCACAAGCACCAAAAACGCTGTTGTTTTGACAAGTAACAATAAATCACTGATATCGATTAGGGAGAAATCAGGTTGTATGTGCTGTTTTTTTATTATTTTATTTAACCTTTATTTAACCAGGTAGGCTAGTTGAGAACAAGTTCTCATTTACAACTGCGACCTGGCCAAGATAAAGCGAAGCAGTGTGAACAGACTACTCCTTGTGTAACTCTGTGTTTCTAAAGAAGGCCAGTTGTATTGCTTCTTTAATCAGAACAACAGTTTTCAGCTGTGCTAACATAATTGCAAAAGGGTTTTCTAATGATCAATTCGCCTTTTAAAATGATAAACTTGGAGAATATAAAATATAGAATATATTTTGATTTGTTTAACACGTTTTTTGGTTACTATATGATTCCATATGAGTTATTTCATAGTTTTGATGTCTCCACTATTATTCTACAATGTAGACAATAGTTAAAATTAATTTTAAAAAACATTGAATTTGTAGGTGTGTCCAAACAATTGACCGGTACTGTATATGCATTGTGGAGTAGAGCTGATCCAAAATCTGTACAAAGGCATACCATCTACAGCAGGAACAACTGTCTGTGTTAAAAAGGCCCAGCTGGATTGAATTGAGCTATTTAAAATTGCATATTTGAGTATGAAATGATTTGTAAAAAATGTTTAAAGGAGTGGGGAATTTTTCACAATTAGGAAATTTCATATTTTACTCGTACCTCTGCCAGCATTGTGAATGGTGTCTTAGGCAGTGATATACTAGACCATGGTAGTAATTTTAATACTTATGTGTTTTTAGTCATGCATGAAAGGTCTGTGGTGGTTGTTATGCAGGTGAGTGAGGACCCAAAAGCGACTTAACAGAAACAGAGTTTATTCAAGTCCAAACAGAAAATAACAAATCCTGAATCCTTAACAGGAAATGTCCAAACGGGGATAACAGAAATCCTCTAGTTTGTAGAGGGGAATAACAGGATAAGCGACCACAGACTGCAGGTCCCTTCGGGTAGGCGCAGGCCGTAGCTGACAGAGACACCTGCTCGCACGCAGCATCTGATGAAGGCAAAAACACGACAGGACGGAACAAGAACACAGCACAGCAAACAAGGATCCGACAAGGACAGAAGCCGAAACAGAGAGAGAAATAGAGACTTAATCAGAGGGCAAAATAGGGGACAGGTGTGAAAGAGTAAACGAGGTCGTTAGGAGAATGAGGAACAGCTGGGAGCAGGAACAGAACGATAGAGAGAGAGAGGGATAGAGAGAGGGAAAGAAACCTAATAAGACCAGCAGGGGGAAACAAATAGAAGAGAAAGCACAGGGACAAGACATGACAATATATGACAATACATGACAGTACCCCCCCACTCACCGAGCGCCTCCTGGCGCACTCGAGGAGGAACCCTGGCGGCAACGGAGGAAATCATCGATCAACGGACGGTCCAGCACGTCCCGAGATGGAACCCAACTCCTCTCCTCAGGACCGTACCCCTCCCAATCCACTAAGTACTGGTGACCACGTCCCCGAGAACGCATGTCCATAATCTTCCGGACCCTGTAGATAGGTGCGCCCTCGACAAGAACGGGGGGGGGAGACGAACGGGGGCGCGAAGAAAAGGCTTGACACAGGAGACATGGAAGACTGGGTGGACGCGACGAAGATGTCGCGGAAGAAGAAGTCGCACTGCGACAGGATTAACGACCTGAGAAATACGGAACGGACCAATGAACCGCGGGGTCAACTTGCGAGAAGCTGTCGTAAGGGGAAGGTTACGAGTGGAAAGCCATACTCTCTGACCGCGACAATACCTAGGACTCTTAGTCCTACGCTTATTGGCGGCTCTCACAGTCTGCGCCCTATAACGGCAAAGTGCAGACCTGACCCTCCTCCAGGTGCGCTCACAACGTTGGACAAAAGCCTGAGCGGAGGGAACGCTGGACTCGGCGAGCTGGGACGAGAACAGAGGGGGCTGGTACCCATGGCTACTCTGAAAAGGAGATAGCCCGGTCGCAGACGAAGGAAGCGAGTTGTGAGCGTATTCTGCCCAGGGGAGCTGTTCTGCCCAAGACGCAGGGTTTCGAAAAGAAAGATTGCGTAAGATGCGACCAATAGTCTGATTGGCCCGTTCTGCTTGACCGTTAGACTGGGGATGAAAACCGGAAGAGAGACTGACGGAAGCCCCAATCAAACGACAAAACTCCCTCCAAAACTGAGACGTGAATTGCGGACCTCTGTCCGAAACGGCGTCTAACGGAAGGCCATGAATTCTGAACACATTCTCAATGATGATTTGTGCCGTCTCTTTAGCGGAAGGAAGCTTTAGCGAGGGGAATAAAATGAGCCGCCTTAGAGAACCTATCGACAACCGTTAGAATAACAGTCTTCCCCGCTGACGAAGGCAGGCCGGTAATAAAGTCTAAGGTGATGTGAGACCATGGTCGAGAAGGAATGGGAAGCGGTCTGAGATGACCGGCAGGAGGAGAGTTACCTGACTTAGTCTGCGCGCAGTCCGAACAAGCAGCCACGAAACGGCGCGTGTCACGCTCCTGAGTAGGCCACCAAAACCGCTGGCGAATAGAAGCAAGCGTACCCCGAACGCCGGGGTGGCCAGCTAACTTGGCAGAGTGAGCCCACTGAAGAACGGCCAGACGAGTAGAAACGGGAACGAAAAGAAGGTTACTAGGACAAGCGCGCGGCGACGGAGTCAACCCGACAACACGGAGTCAACCCGACAACACGCCCTTCAGGGAGAATCCCCTCGGGGTCGGTAGAGGCTACAGAAGAACTGAAGAGACGGGATAAAGCATTAGGCTTGGTGTTCTTAGTGCCCGGACGATAAGAAATCACGAACTCGAAACGAGCGAAAAACAACGCCCAACGAGCCTGACGCGCATTGAGTCGTTTGGCAGAACGGATGTACTCAAGGTTCTTATGGTCAGTCCACACGACAAAAGGAACGGTCGCCCCCTACAACCACTGTCGCCTAGGGCTAAGCGGATGGCGAGCAGTTCGCGGTTTCCCACATCATAGTTACGTTCCGACAGGGACAGGCGATGAGAAAAATACGCGCAAGGATGGACCTTATCGTCAGAATGGGAGCGCTGGGACAGAATGGCTCCCACGCCCACCTCTGACGCGTCAACCTCGACAATGAATTGTTTAGTGACGTCAGGAGTAACAAGGATAGGAGCGGATGTAAAACGCTTCTTGAGGAGATCAAAAGCTCCCTGGGCGGAAACGGACCACTTAAAGCACGTCTTGACAGAAGTAAGGGCTGTGAGAGGAGCTGCCACTTGACCGAAATTACGAATGAAACGCCGATAGAAATTTGCGAAACCGAGAAAGCGCTGCAACTCGACACGTGACTTAGGGACGGGCCAATCGCTGACGGCATGGACCTTAGCGGGATCCATCTGAATGCCTTCAGCGGAAATAACAGAACCGAGAAATGTGACAGAGGAGACATGAAAAGCACACTTCTCAGCCTTCACATAAAGACAATTCTCTAAAAGGCCCTGGAGAACACGTCGAACGTGCTGAACATGAATCTGGAGTGACGGTGAAAAAAATCAGGATATCGTCAAGGTAAACGAAAACAAAGATGTTCAGCATGTCTCTCAGTACATCATTCACTAATGCCTGAAAGACAGCTGGAGCATTAGCGAGACCGAACGGCAGAACCCGGTATTCAAAATGCCCTAACGGAGTGTTAAACGCCGTTTTCCACTCGTCCCCCTCCCTGATGCGCACAAGATGGTAAGCGTTACGAAGGTCCAACTTAGTAAAGAACCTGGCTCCCTGCAGAATCTCGAAGGCTGACGACATAAGGGGAAGCGGATAACGATTCTTAACCTTTATGTCATTCAGCCCTCGATAATCCACGCAGGGGCGCAGGGTACCGTCCTTCTTCTTAACAATACTACAATCATACGACCGGTGAGGAGGAAGGGAGTTGGCTCTGGACCGACTGAAGACCGTGCGCAGATCATGATATTCCTCCGGCACCCCTGTCAAATCACCAGGTTCCTCCTGTGAAGAGGGGACAGAAGAAACAGGAGGGATAGCAGACATTAAACATTTCACATGACAAGAAACATTCCAGGATAGGATAGAATTACTAGACCAATTAATAGAAGGATTATGACACACTAGCCATGGATGACCCAAAACAACAGGTGTAAAAGGTGAACGAAAAATCAAAAAAGAAATGGTCTCACTATGGTTACCAGATACTGTGAGGGTTAAAGGTAGTGTTTCACATAATATACTGGGGAGAGGACTACCATCCAAGGCGAACATGGCCGTGGGCTCCCCTAACTGTCTGAGAGGAATGTCATGTTCCCGAGCCCATGCTTCGTCCATAAAACAGCCCTCAGCCCCAGAGTCTATCAACGCACTGGAGGAAGCTGCCGAACCGGTCCAGCATAGATGGACCGACAAGGTAGTACAGGATCTTGATGGAGAGACCTGAGTAGTAGCGCTCACCAGTAGCCCTCCGCTTACTGATGAGCTCTGGCTTTTACTGGACATGAAATGACAAAATGTCCAGCAGAACCGCAATAGAGACAGAGGCGGTTGGTGATTCTCCGTTCCCTCTCCTTAGTCGAGATGCGAATACCTCCCAGCTGCATGGGCTCAACACCTGAGCCAGTGGGGGGAGATGGTAGTGATGCGGACAGGGGGGACACCGTTAACGCGAGCTCTCTTCCACGAGCTCGGTGACGAAGATCTACCCGTCGTTCTATGCGGATGGCGAGTTCAATCAAAGAATCCACGCTGGAAGGAACCTCCCGGGAGAGAATCTCATCCTTAACCTCAGCGTGGAGTCCCTCCAGAAAACGAGCGAGCAACGCCGGCTCGTTCCAGTCACTGGATGCAGCAAGAGTGCGAAACTCTATAGAGTAATCCGTTATGGATCGATCACCTTGACATAGGGAAGCCAGGGCCCTGGAAGCCTCCTTCCCAAAAACTGAACGATCAAAAACCCGTATCATCTCCTCTTTAAAGTTCTGATACTCGTTAGTACACTCAGCCCTTGCCTCCCAGATTGCCGTGCCCCACTCACGAGCCCGTCCAGTAAGGAGAGATATGACGTAGGCGATACGAGCTCTACCCCTTGAGTATGTGTTGGGCTGGAGAGAGAACACAATATCACACTGGGTGAGAAACGAGCGGCATTCAGTGGGCTGCCCAGAGTAACACGGTGGGTTATTAATTCTGGGTTCCGGAGACTCGGAAGCCCGGGAAGTAGCTGGTGGATCGAGACGGAGATTGTGAAACAGTCTAGAGAGGTCGGAGACCGAGCAGCAGACAATTCCTGCTCGTGTCTGCCGAGCATCGCTCCCTGGATCTCGACGGCAGAGTTGCGAGGATCCGTAGTCGCTGGGTCCATTCTTGGTCGGATCCTTCTGTTATGCAGGTGAGTGAGGACCCAAAAGCGACTTAACAGAAACAGAGTTTATTCAAGTCCAAACAGAAAATAACAAATCCTGAATCCTTAACAGGAAATGTCCAAACGGGGATAACAGAAATCCTCTAGTTTGTAGAGGGGAATAACAGGATAAGCGGCCACAGACTGCAGGTCCCTTCGGGTAGGCGCAGGCCGTAGCTGACAGAGACACACGCAGCATCTGATGAAGGCAAAAACACGACAGGAACACAGCACAGCAAACAAGGATCCGACAAGGACAGAAGCCGAAACAGAGAGAGAAATAGAGACTTAATCAGAGGGCAAAATAGGGGACAGGTGTGAAAGAGTAAACGAGGTCGTTAGGAGAATGAGGAACAGCTGGGAGCAGGAACGGAACGATAGAGAGAGAGAGGGATAGAGAGAGGGAAAGAAACCTAATAAGACCAGCAGGGGGAAACGAATAGAAGAGAAAGCACAGGGACAAGACATGACAATATATGACAATACATGACAGTGGTTCTGTGGTTATAAGTTACTGACCTTGGAATAGATTTCTGGCCATGCTGGAAGGGTCTGAATCAAACCCAATGTCCTCCTGGCACACTGGCAGGGTCTGAATCAAATCCAATGTTAAGGGGAGGGAAGATTGGTCAACAGGGGGATGATTATTGTTGTTCTACTGCCTGATTGTTATGCAACAACACTGCTTACAAAAGCTTTGTTATACCAGTACAAGAGTTTTAAATGGTGCTAATTAATTACACATAATTACAAAAGGGTTTTCTAATGATCAATTAGCCTTTTAAAACGATAAACTTGGATTAGCTAACTCAATGTGCCATTGGAATACAGGAGTGATGGTTGCTGTTAATGGGCCTCTGTACGCCTATGTAGATATTCCATAAAAAAACAGCCATATCCAGCTACAATAGTAATTTACAACATTAACAATGCCAATACTGTATTTCGGATCAATTTTATGTTATTTTAATGGACAAAAAACATTTTTTCTTTCAAAAACAAGGACATTTCTTTGTGATCCCACAATTTTGAATGGTATTGTTACACCGTGTAGGATTGTAGGTGACCAAATACTTATTTTCCACCACAATTTGCAATTAAATTCATTAAAAAATCCTACAATGTGATTTTATGGATTTTTTTTTCTCATTTTGTCTGTCACTGTTGAAGTGTACCAGGCCTCCCGGGTGGCGCAGTGGTTAAGGGTGATCTCTGTGCCATCAGAGACTCTGGGTTCGCGCCCAGGCTCTGTTGTTTCCGGCCGTGACCGGGAGGTCTGTGGGGTGACGCACAATTGGCGTTGGCCGGGAGGGGTTGGCCGGTAGGGATGTCCTTGTTTCATTGCACACCAGCGACTCCTGTGGCGGGCCGGGCACAGAGCGCGCTAACCAAGGTTGCCAGGTACACAGTGTTTCCTCCGACACATTGGTGTGACTGGCTTCCGGGTTGGATGCGCACTGTGTTAAGAAGCAGTGCGGCTTGGTTGGGACGCATGACTTTCAACCTTCGTCTCTCCCGAGCCCATATGGGAGTTGTAGCGATGAGACAAGATAGTAGCTACTAAAACAATTGGATACCATGAAAACGGGGTAAAAAAAAGTGTACCTATGGTGAAAGTTAGGTAACTAGCTTAGGTAAATAGGTACACCATAGGTACAGGTCTCATCTTTTTAAGTGGGAGAACTTGGTGGCTGACTAAATACTTTTTTGCCCCACTGTACATCTACACGATGAATTGTTACACCGTGTAGGAGCAGTATAGACCTAGTCTGTTCATTAGATACATCTACATGATGTATTGTTACACCATGTAGCAGCAGTATGGAGTGTTAACATAACATAACTGCTTTATAATATTCAATGAAGAAAATAAAAAGTTTTCCCTCCTCAGCTGCGTTTCCTCCCTCCATACAGCAGACGGCAATATGTGTCTTTCAGGCGATGCTTCTACTGTGACGTATAATCTAGTGGACGGAACGCTTCTTCACCACCTGCAGTGACCTCGGTAGCTCGCTAGACAACGAAGTCGGAACATTCAAGTTCTTTAGATAATTTCCTGGTTTGTTTGCCACTTTGATTTAAACATACTTATGCGGAAACAACTAGCTATCCCATTGAATTTAATATTTAAGTTGTAAGTCAACTTGCTGGCTGGTTAAGTTAGCACTAGTCTAGTCGCTAATGCTAACTAGCTAACATCTCCGACCATGAGTTCACTAAGCTACTCTCCTGCTGAAGAAGAGGTCTGCTGGACGGAGAAAGAAGCTCACGTGAAAGAGGAGGAGGAAGAGGAGGCTATTACAATACAAAAACAAGTAGAGGGTGAGGCTGTTACCGTGAAAGAAGAAGAGAAAGACGCATTCAGAGTGAAAGAGGACGAAGATGTTACTGTGAAAGAAGAGGAGGAATATTTGGGTTTTGGAGTGGAGGATGAAGTGAAAGATGAAGTGGTTTTTGGAATAAAGGATGAAGAGGGGGAGATTACTGTCACATTAGAGGAGGACGAAGAAGAGAGGACTGGAGAACTGATTAACACCAGTAAATACAGTGAGTACTATCTTGTAAAACAGGGACATTGATCTGATTAACACCAGTAAATATAGTTTTTATTTATCCTTTATTTTACCAGGTAAATTGACTGAGAACCCGTTCTCATTTGCAGCACCGACCCAGGGATTAGTAATGAATGAGCCAATTGTGAACTGGGGATTATTAGGTGACCGTGATGGTTTGAGGGCCAGATTGGGAATTTAGCCAGGACACCGGGGTTAACACCCCTACTCTTACAATAAGTGCCATGGGATCTTTAATGACCTCAGAGAGTCAGGACACCCATTTAACATCCCATCTGAAAGACAGCACCCTACACAGGGCAATGTCCCCAATCACTGCCCTGGGGCATTGGGCTCATTTTTTAGACCAGAGGAAAGAGTGCCTCCTACTGGCCCTCCAACACCACTTCCTGCAGCATCTGGCCTCCCATCCAGGAACTGATCAGGGCCAACCCTGCTTAGCTTCAGAAGCAATCCAGCAGTGGTATGCAGCGTGGTATGCTGCTGGCAGATAGTGAGTACTATCTTATAAAAGAGGGACATTGATCTGATTAACACCAGTAAATACAGTGAGTACTGTCTTATAAAACAGGGATACAAATTCTGCAGTTGTTAATTCTACACTTAGATATGTTTTTGTACTGTCGGAATTGTTCATGATGTCCTCCAGTGATTTAAAAAAAAAACTTTTCCTGTTGAAAAGTAATATATAAATACAGTAAAGTATAAACACATAAAAGGGAAACAAATAAATGTTTTGAGCAAAATATTGTTTTTTTAGACAACTGCAAACTAGGAGTGAGTGATGTCATAGTAAGGCCTTCAAGGAGTTGGCTTGATGGGAAGTCGTGATGTCATCCAATAGGCGACTGATCTTCATGTGAATATTCATTATTCTTTGTAAAATCCTTCATGTTCTGTCAAGTTGGTTGTTGATCTAGAAATCAATTTTCAAGTCTTGCCATAGACCTACTGTAGGACCCATAACAATAACATAGACCCACTGTAGGACCCATAACAATAACATAGACCTTCAGAAAGGGGCCTATATTGGAGACCAAAAGTCGTCTGGCACACTGCTTTGGATTTCAACAACTTTAAAAACGTATTTCTAGCCTACAATCATTGATGTTACTACTATGTGAAAACAAGACAAATATAACTTTTGTTGCTTACTTGACTGTCTTAAGACAAATGTCAAATAATTTAAACATTCATTACAGATGTCATTGTTTGTACAACATCATGGCAATGCTGTTGGCATCACCTTTTACAGTGGATTTCTGCTGTTGTGGCCCTTTAACCATCTGTCTGACTTTGTTGTTCACACAGGAGAGAGATGTGACTATCGTGGATCCTCTGGGGGGCCTCAACATCCTCAGGGTGCTGACAGGGCAGAGAAGAGTCTCTCCAGATCAGAACACCTCAAGAAACACCAGCAGAGACCCACAGGGAAGAAATCTAATTGCTGCTCTGACTGTAGGAGAGGTTGCAAATCTTCATCAGAACTTAAAATACACCAGAGAACACACACTGGAGAGAAGCCTTATAGCTGTAATCAATGTGGGAAAAGTTACTTAAGATCAGATTCACTAAAAGTACACATGAGAAGTCACACTGGAGAGAAACCTTATAGCTGTACTCAATGTGGGAAGAGTTTTAGTCAGTCAAGCAACCTGTTATCACATCAGAGAAAACACACAGGAGAGAAATATTATAGCTGTAATCAATGTGGGAAGAGTTTTACTACATCAAGCCATCTGATTCGACACCAGAGAACACACACAGGAGAGAAGCCTTATAGTTGTAATCATTGTGGGAAGAGTTTTACTCAGTCAAGCACCCTGGTATCACACCAGAGAATACACACAGGAGAGAAGCCTCATAGTTGTAATCAATGTGGGAAGAGTTTTACTCAGTTAAGTACCCTGATATCACACCAGAGAACACACACAGGAGAGAAACCTTATAGCTGTGACCAATGTGGGAAGATTTTTACTACATCTAGTGATCTGACGGTACACCAGAGAACACACACAGGAGAGAAACCTTATAGCTGTGATCAATGTGATAAGAAATACTCTGATAAAAGATCTCTGATTAAACATCAGAAAATACATTCATGAAGGAGTTGTTTCATGATATCAATGAAATAATGTAGAATGTTTTAACATTGTAGTAGGAATATTTTAATGATGTCACAATGTAGAACCCTAAATGTTTGCCCCTTGTCAATTGGTTTCACCGTAGGGATGGTGCTTGGTTTCCTCCAGACGTGACACTTGGCATTCAGGCCAAAGAATTACATTTTGGTTTCATCAGGCCAGAGAATGTTATTTCTCAAGATCAGTCCTTTACGTGCCTTTTGGCAAATACCAAGCAGGCTGTCATGTGCCTTTTACTGAGGAGTGGCTTCCCCATGGCCACTCGATCATAAAGGCCTGCTTGGTGGAGTGCTATATAGATGGTTGTCCTTCTGGAAGGTTCTCCCATCTCCACAGAGGAACTCTGGAGCTCTGTCATAGTGACCAGCAGGTTCTTGGTCACATCCTTGAACAAGGCCCTTCTCCCCTGACTGATCTGTTCGAAGAGTCTTGGTGGTTCCAAACCTCTTCCATTTAAGAATGATGGAGGCTACTGTGTTCTTGGGGACCTTCAATACTGCAGACATGTTTTGGTACCCCATTTTTTTGGTCCCCAGATTTGTGCCTCTAGAATCCTGTCTCGGAGCTCTACGGACAATTCCTTTGACCTCGTGGCTTGGTTTTTGGGCCTGACATGCGCTGTCAACTGTGGGACCTTATATAGACAGGTGTGTGCCCAAATCATGTCCAATCAATTGAATTTACCGCAGGTGGACTACAATCAAGTTGTAGAAAATTCTCAAGGATGATCAATGGAAACAAGATGCACATGAGCTCAATTTTCGAGTCTCATAGCAAAGGGTTTGAATACTTATGTAAATAAGATATTTCTGTTTTGTCATTATGGGGTATTATGTCATTATGGGGTATTGTGATGTCATTGTGGGGTATTATGTCATTATTGGGTATGGTGTGTAGATTAATGAGGAACACAATATTATTTAATACATTTTAGAATAAGGCTGTAACGTAACAAAATGTGTAAAAAGTCAAGGGGTCTGAATACTTTCTTAATGCTCTGAATATGCTTTTGGTTTACTGTTAGAATAAGTTGTATGACTACACCAATACTGTTCAATGATTCACAGACCTAGAAAATAGGTTTTCTTTATGATAGGAAATAAAGGGCTGTTCAATGCTGTTCAATGATTCACAGACCTAGAAAACAGGTTTTCTTTATGATAGGAAATAAAGGGCTGATTCACAGAATTAACTATAGTGTCTTTTGGGGTCATTGAACATTACCTGTTTGTCTGTTTTATTGGGTTGTTACTCTAATTTAGTCTGATGATATTGCACAATCATTATTTAATTCTGCTACGTTTAAAAATTATTTTATTAATTTAAACTCTATTTAACTAGGCAAGACAGTTAAGAACCAATTCTTATTTACAATGATGGCCTACCGGGGAACAGTGGGTTAACTGCCTTGTTCAGGGGCAGAACGACAGATTGTTACCTTGTCAGCTCAGGATTCGATCCACCAACCTTTTGGCTTCTGGGCCAATGCTCTAACCACTAGGCGACCTGCTAGCCCAAAGACGGGTCCAATGTAGACATGATGGGATTAGTATTGACCTCATAGCCGTGTCCAATGCACTTGTACATGTGGTTTGCTAATCCTCCCACATTATTTCCAATAGATGTTTTATCTGGTTGTTACTCTAATTTAGTCTAATGATATTGCACAATCACTGTCTGGCTGACAGTCTGTGAACTGAGTCCATCTAGTTCCCACAGAATGAATGTTGTGGGTATTTAATTCTGCTACATTTTTAAATTATTTTATTTAACCATGTTGAAGGAGAGCAGATTAGACTCATAATGAGGCTGACCATGTTGAAGAATACCAGATTAGACTCATAATGAGCCTCACCATGTTGAAGGAGACCAGATTAGACTCATAATGATGCTGACCATGTTGAAGGATGTCAGAATAGACTCATGATCAGTGGTGGAGAATGTACCCAATTGTCATATCTGAGTAAAAGTATAGATACCTTCATAGAAAGTTACCCAGTAAAATACTAATTGAGTAAAAGTCTAAAAGTATTTGGTTTTAAATATATTTAAGTGTCAAAAGTAAAACTATGAATAATTTCAAGTTCCTTATACTAATAAGCAAACCAGACAGAACCATTTTCTTGTTTTTTACTATTTACGGATAGCCAGGGCCACACTCCTATACTCACATCATTTACAAACGAATAATTTGTGTTTAGTGAGTCTGTCAGACCAGAGGCAGTAGGGATGACCAGGGATGTCCTCTGTTTAGTGAGTCCTCCAGATCAGAGGCAGTAGGGATTACCAGGGATGTTATCTGTTTAGTGAGTCCACCAGATCAGAGGCAGTAGGGACGGCCAGGGATGTTCTCTGTTTAGTGAGTCCTCCAGATCAGAGGCAGTAGGGATGACCAGGGATGTTCTCTGTTTAGTGAGTCCGTCAGACCAGAGGCAGTAGGGATGACCAGGGATGTCCTCTGTTTAGTGAGTCCTCCAGATCAGAGGCAGTAGGGATGACCAGGGATGTTCTCTGTTTAGTGAGTCCTCCAGATCAGAGGCAGTAGGGACAACCAGGGATGTTCTCTGTTTAGTGAGTACTCCAGATCAGAGGCAGTAGGGACGACCAAGGATGTTCTCTGTTTAGTGAGTCCTCCAGATCAGAGGCAGTAGGGATGACCAGGGATGTTCTCTGTTTAGTGAGTCCGTCAGGTCAGAGGCAGTAGGAGTGACCGGGGATGTTCTCTGTTTAGTGAGTCCATCAGGTCAGAGGCAGTAGGGACTACCAGGGATGTTCTCTGTTTAGTGAGTCCTACAGATCAGAGGCAGTAGGAGTGACTGGGGATGTTCTCTGTTTAGTGAGTCCTTCAGATCATAGGCAGTAGGGATGACCAGGGATGTTATCTTGATAAGTGCTGAATTGGACCCTCTTCCTGTCCTGCTAAGCATTCATAACGTAACGAGTACTTTTGGGTGTCAGGAAAAATGTATGGATTAAAAAGTACATTATTTTCTTTTAGGAATGTAGTGAAGTATAAGTAAAAGTTGTCAAAAATAAATCATAAATACAGATACCACAAAACAACTACTTCAATAGTACTTGAAGGTACTTTTACTCAAGTACTTTACACCACTGGTACTGTGTTACAGCTGCTCTCTCCTCCTCAATGTCATGAACTAGACCAGGTACTGTGTTACAGCTGCTCTCTCCTCAATGTCATGAACTAGACCAGGTACTGTGTTACAGCTGCTCTCTCCTCCCTCAATGCCATGAACTAGACCAGGTACTGTGTTTCAGCTGCTCTCTCCTCCTCAATGCCATGAACTAGACCAAGTACTGTGTTACAGCTGCTCTCTCCTCCTTAATGTCATGAACTAGGTCCAAATCCCTCTCCTCTGTGGTTTCCCCAACCTAAACTCATTGAGATGAGGTCCAAAGCCCTCTCCACGGTTTCCCCAACCTAAACTCACTGAGATGAGGTATAAAGCCCTCTCCTCCACGGTTTCCCCAACCTAAACTCACTGAGATGAGGTCCAAGGAGGTGAAGTCTATTAGAGGTGGTATAGTTAACCACATCAGTATCCTTGCCTGAAGACTTGTGAGGTTCCCAAGCACTTTAATTTGTTGTCCATGTTTCTTGGAAAGAGAGAGCAAAGTTAAGCCCAGTGTGTACCAGGTGGACATTGGGTTTGATTCAGACCCTGCCAGTGTGCCAGGTGGACATTGTGTTTGATTCAGACCCTTCCAGTGTACCAGGTGGTCAATGGGTTTGATTCAGACCCTGCCAACATGGCCAGAAATGTATTCCAAGGTCAATAACTTATAACCACAGAACCACCCCAGACCTTTCATGCATGACTAAAAACACCTAAGTATTAGATTTACTGCCATGGTCTAGTTTGTCACTGCCTCAGACACCATTCACAATGCTGGCAGAGGTACGAGTAAAACATGGCATATTATTTCCTCACCATTCACAATGCTGGCATAGTTACGAGTAAAACACGGCATATTATTTGCTAACTATTCACAATGCTGGCTGAGGTACGAGTAAAACATGAAATATTGTTTCCTAATTGTAGAAAAATGGCAAGGCTTTAGCTCAGTGGGCTTTTCCATTGTTGATGAAAGCAGGGGAACTGTTGAGAGTAACAGAACTGCCTGAGATATAGGGGAAGGGAAGCTGCTCACTGATTGGCTTTAGTGACAAGGGTCCCTCCAAAAATCTATAATTATTCCAACTGACATGTCAAATTCACAAATTCTACAGCATAACAACAGTTATGTCTTAAGTGTAAAACTAACAATGACTCAATAATCCATGCCTTCTGGGAATGTTATGATGTCATAAAGTTATGGGAGGAGTTAGAAAGTTGGCTGTCAGAAGCACAGTATTATAACTTACTTTTAATCCGTCTGTCTGCATATTTCAAGACATGGTATATGAGAATGCAGTGAGATACCCGATGGTTGGATGATAATTTTCTAATCAGTCATCTTAAATATTATAATTAAAACCTGGAAATCAACCAATCCTCTGTTGTTAATTCAATAGAATGGTAAAATGCTTTATTGTCTAAAAGTTGAAAGTGAGTGTGCAACGGAGAGAAATAAAATGGTGCTGATGCGGGCGTTGGAGATGTGGCTGTGTTCCAGTGGGTCTGGGCAGGTGTGATGTAGTTATTGGAGATGGAGGTGTGTTCTAGTGGGTCTGGGCAGGTGTGATGTAGTTAATGGAGATGGAAGTGTGTTCTAGTGGGTCTGGGCAGGTGTGATGTAGATAATGGAGATGGAGGTGTGTTCTAGTGGGTCTGGGCAGGTGTGATGTAGTTAATGGAGATGGAGGTGTGTTCTAGTGGGTCTGGGCAGGTGTGATGTAGTTAATGGATATGGAGGTGTGTTCTAGTGGGTCTGGGCAGGTGTGATGTAGTTAATGGAGATGGAGGTGTGTTCTAGTGGGTCTGGGTAGGTGTGATGTAGTTAATGGAGATGGAGGTGTGTTCTAGTGGGTCTGGGCAGGTGTGATGTAGTTTTTAAATGTTTTTATTTCACCTTTATTTAACCAGGTAAGATAGTTGAGAACAAGTTGTCATTTGCAACTGCGACCTGGCCAAGATAAAGCATAGCAGTTCGACACATACAACAACACAGTGGAATGAACAAAACATACAATCAATAATACAGCAGAAAAAAAGAAAACAAAGTCTATATACAGTTAGTGCAAATTAGGTCAAATAAGGGAGTTGAGGCAATAAATAGGCCATGGTGGCGAAGTAATTACAACATGGCAATTAATCACTGGAATGGTAGATGTGCAAAAGATGGATGTGCAAGTAGAGATACTGTGGTGCAAAAGGAGCAAAATAAATAAAAACAGTATGGGGATGAGGTCGATAGATGGGTTGTATACAGATGGGCTATGAACAGGTGCAGTGATCTGTGAGCTGCTCTGACAGCTGATTCTTTAAGCTAGTGAGGGAGATGGGAACCTCCAGCTTCGGTGATTTTTGCAGTTAGTTCCAGTCAGTGGCAGCAGAGAACTGGAAGGAAAGGCGACCAAAAGAGGAATTGGCTTTGGGGGTGACCAGTGAGATTTACCTGCTGGAGCGCGTGCTACGAGTGGGTGCTGCTATGGTGACCAGCGAGCTGAGATAGGGCGGGGCTTTACCTAGCAGAGACTTGTAGATAACCTGTAGCCAGTGGGTTTGGCGACAAGTATGAAGCAAGGGCCAACCAACGAGAGCGTACAAGTCGCAGTGGTGAGTAGTTGTATGGGGCTTTGGTGGCAAAATAGATGGCACTGTGATAGACTACATCCAGTTTGCTGAGTAGAGTGTTGGAGGCTATTTTATAGATGACATCGCCGAAGGCAAGGATCGGTAGGATGGTCAGTTTTACAAGGGTAAGTTTGGTAGCATGAGTGTAGGAAGCTTTGTTGCGAAATAGGAAGCCGATTCTAGATTACATTTTTGATTGGAGATGCTTAATGTGAGTCTGGAAGGAGAGTTTACAGTCGAGCCAGACACCTGGGTATTTGTAGTTATCCACGTATTCTAAGTCAGAGCCGTCCAGAGTAGTGATGCTGGATGGGCGGGCAGGTGTGGGCAATGATCGGTTGAATAGCATGCATTTCGTTTTATTTGCGTTTAAGAGCAGTTGGAGGCCACGGAAGGAGAGTTGTATGGAATTGAAGCTCACTGTTAACACAGTGTCCAAAGAAGGGCCAGAAGTTCACAGAATGGTGTCGTCTGCGTAGAGGTGGATCAGAGAGTCACAGGCAGCAAGAGCGACATCATTGATGTATACAGAGAAGAGAGTTGGCCCGAGTTTAAACCCTGTGGCACCCCCATAGAGACTGCCAGAGGTCCGGACAACAGGCCTTCCGATTTGACACACTAAACTCTATCAGAGAAGTAGTTGGTGAACCAGGCGAGGCAATCATTTGAGAAACGAAGGATGTTGAGTCTGCCAATAAGAATGTGGTGATTGACAGAGTCGAAAGCCTTGGCAAGGTCGATGAATACAGCTGCACAGTAATGTATCTTATCGATGGCGGTTATGATATCGTTAAGGACCTTGAGCGTGGCTGAGGTGCACCCATGACCAGCTCGGAAACCAGATTGCATAGCAGGTATGATGTGATTCAAAATGTAATCTGTTTGTTAACTTGGCTTTCGAAGACCTTAGAGATGCAGGGTAGGATAGATATAGGTCTGTAGCAGTTTGGGTCTAGAGTGTCTCCCCCTTTGAAGAGGGGGATGACAGCGGCAGCTTTCCAATCTTTGGGAATCTCAGACGATACGAAAGAGAGGTTGAACAGGCTAGTAATAGGGGTTGCAACAATTTCGGCAGATAATTTTAGACAGAGGGTCCCGATTGTCAAGCCCGGCTGATTTGTAGGGGTCCAGATTTTGCAGCTCTTTCAGAACATCAGCTATCTGGATATGGGTGAAGGAGAAATGGTGGTGGCTTGGGTTGGTTACTGTGGAGGGTGCCGGGCAGTTGACCAGGTAGGGGTAGCTAGGTGGAAAGCATGGCCAGCCGTAGAAATTGCTTATTGAAATTTTCAATTATAGTGGATTTGTCAGTTGTAACAGTGTTTCCTAGTCTCAGAGCAGTGGGTAGCTGGGAGGGGGTGCTCTTATTCTCGATGGACTTAATGGAGATGGAGGTGTGTTCTAGTCTATCTGGGCAGGTGTGATGTAGTTAATGTTTGTATGATGTTGTTGTTTGTATGTGTATGTTTTGTATTGTTTATAAAATATCAAATAAAATAAATACAAAATTCCAATGCAAAATAATACCTCACAGTTCTATTTTTGGAGCTATTACATAAAAATCAGAATTGAGAAGAATGCCAAAGTCGGGTGTGAAGTAATATGGAGGACCAGCCTATTACCGATGATTTAAACTACAACAGAAATAACTTTGAATGTAGAACTTTAAATTAAACCAATAATTTGAACTCATGACTTGAGTGATTAAAGTAAACCAGTTTTGGAAACACATAACGCCATCTAACAAAAAAATCAAAGAATGTTAGCTATATGCAGTTATCTTAGCCAGCCAGCTAACATTAGTAATTTAGTGGCCAACCAGCACGGTTATGGTCAGCGAGACCAACTACCGGAGACCAGTTAGAACCCAACTAACAGTAAACCTAATTCACAGAAAACATGCCGAAAAGTATTGAAGCATTGACTCTTTCCAGCCAATTGTGTCAAAAATAGGTTCATTACTCAATGCTTTGAGCAACACAGAATTTAGAACAGACACATTTTATAGATGAAGTCCCACACCGCAGCAGCATAGCCTTTTTGTCGTATATTAAACCTGGCCGTGTTCGAGAGCATCAAATCCATGCTGCGTTGTGGGTAAACGGTGACTGGCTGACTGATTTATAAATAATAATGAGTAGTTATTTATGATGCAAGGTGATTTGTAAATTAGTCAGTCAGCAGTAAGCAGCCACCTGCACTGTCGGCTGCAATGTCGAACGAGCCCAATACCAAACCAATCAGGTGTTCGACGAAATTATTATTCAGACGTCGTTGATCATGTGCTGCTGATAAAGTGACACTGCTTTGAATTATACTTAGCGACTTCAGTACATGCCTCATAGCTCCAGTCTCAAACCCGTTCCTGCTGAAGAAGAGGAGGGCTGCTGGATGGAGAAAGAAGCTCTCATGAAAGAGAAAGAGGAAGAAGAAGAGGCTGTTACAATACAAAAATAAGTAGAGGTTGAGGCTGTTAACGTGAAAGAAGAGACAGAGGTCCCAGTTAAAGAGGAGTACGACGACTTTTCAGTGAAAGAAGAAGAGGAGGGTGAGGTGACTGTCACATCGAACAATGAAGAAGAGGAGGAAACTGGATCGCTTCTCGGCCTTTTGGCTCAGATCAAGTGTAGTTACTTTGACAGTGCTGCACTTGATCGGAGAAGCGATCGTAGGCCGGAGGGCGCCCGGGAAAATTGTGTTTTTATTTCTGTTTAAAATTATTGTCATTTTGTTGTATTGTTTCACCATTGTTTCTTTTTGTCCTGGGTTAGGTGGTGGTTTTGGTGGAGGGCTACAGGTGCACCAGCACCTGTAGGGTGAGTTTAAAAGGCCCTCTGGTCTCTTCTTTTCTTATTTTATTTTATTGTAGTCTTTTCCCTTGTTGTCCTGTTTTGCATCTCTCCTCCCCATTGTATCCTACTACCCCCCCCCCCTTTTGCTCTTCCTATTGTTTTGAGTTTTGTGTGGCCTGCTAGCCGGAGTTGCCTTTTGGCTTGTTGCCTGCTAGCTTTAGCTTGTCAGCTAGCCTCTTGGCCCTTTAGGCGAGGCAGGTTTTGTTTGTTTGTTTGTTTGTCTGTCTGTGTGTTTGTCTGTTTGTTTGACCAGCCTGTCTGTGTGTTTGACCAGTTTGTTTTTTGTTGCCAACTGGGGGACTTTTTGCTGGCTGGCCTGCTAGTTGGCTAGCTTAGCCTGGCCTGCTGGTGAGGCTTGCTAGCTTAATTGCCCCCAAGTTGTTGGCAGGTGTCGCTGGTTAGTGTGTCTCCGTTTGTTATCCCCATATCTCTGTGTTTTTTGTTGTGAGGCCTATTGGCTTGTGGGCCTGCCAGCTGGTAAGCTTAGTCTGTCCGGCTGGTGTGGCCTGCTAGCCTCCAAGCCTGTGTCTAGTGTCATTTACCCTTGTCTCCTCCTTGTGTCCTTCCCTTGTGTGAAAAATAATCTAGAAAAACACTTTTAAAAAAACAACCCCCCCCCTGTGTCCCTTCCCATCGTCAACAAGTAGCTTGGTGCTGTGCTAGATAGTTTGTTGTGTGTTCCGGGGTGCTGGTAGGCCCTGTTTAGCATAGCCTAGCTGAGCCTGCCAGCTCCCTTGGTTTGTCCTACACTTTCCCCCCCTTTTTTCCCTTCCCCCAACCCCACCTCCCTTTCCCCAACCCCACCTCCCCTCCCCCACTCCATTCACCCTTCCCCCACTCCCTTCACTTGCCCCTCCCCTTCCCAACCCCCTCCCCCTTTTTGCCCTTCCCCTCCCCCTTTTCACTGGTGTTGGGTTGTAAAGGGAGTGGGCCTCCATCATGTCAGCAGCACAGGCTGGCATGAGGAGGCACCATGCAGTGCGCCTCCTTTTAAAGGAGAAGGGAGGGAAAATAATGGAGTTATCCCAATTGGATTTCTCCAGAAAATTCCTCCAGAAAGAACTTGGTTTCCACCCTGCGCAGGTAAACTGCATCCTAGCCCTCCCCCATAGGAAGGGCTTCGATGTCAGTTTTGCCAACGCCAGCTTCCTGAGGGAGTTCTGGGGGAAACTCCCTGAACACCCAGGGGTCCCTCACAGCAATGTTCGAGGTGACCAAGCTGACGGACAATAGCATCAAAACCGTTATTGTCCGTATGTACAACGAAACCGTACAGCCGGAGGACGTTGCAGTATGGCTGGACAGGTACTGCAACGTAAAGGGGCCCCTGATCCAGGTTAAAGACCTCGATGGGATCTGGACAGGGGCCTGGAGGGTCACTGTCCAGCAAAGGGAGGACCCTGGGGGCTATGGTGGGTTGAAAGCCATCCCATCCACCATAGTCCTCGGAGAGAACAGGGGCCATGTTCACTACCAGGACCAGCCCAAGCTGTGCCGTAAGTGTGGTGAACATGGCCACCTGGCAGACGCCTGTCAGAAGGTGGTCTGCATGAAGTGCCGGGAGGTGGGCCACCGCTACGAGGAATGCACGAACGGAAGGTCGTGCAACCTCTGTGGCGAGCGGTCCCACCTCATCCGCGACTGCCCCTCCTCCTGGGCCAACAGGGCCAAGTTCGGAAGGAGGGAGTGGGCGGCCGCGGACCGGGCTTCTGAGCGCCGGAGGGCCGAAGCGGCAGTTGCCGAGGTGGTAGTGGAGGAGCCGGTGGTGGTGGAGGAGGAGGTAGTGGTGGAGCCGGTAGTGGTGGTGGAGGAGATAGTGGTGGAGCCGGTGGCTGTAGTGGAGGGCGCGGAAGGAGCAGTGGTGGAAGTAGTGGGAGGAGAGGACAAAACCCTCCCCACCCCAACCCCCCTGCCCCAGACTAATGTGAACCCTGAAGGAGAAAGGGCCGAGAAAGACTGCTCTGGAGAGATCTTTAGTGAAAGCTCCCCAAGTGGGTCAGACATTATAGGGACGGTGTCGGAAAGCACCAGGGAGACAGAGTCGGGAGACATGGGAGAAGGGGGGGGAGATTCTGGAGGAACACCTCCCCCCACGTAAAAGAAATGCTGAGGAGCTCTCCGACCCCGAACAGGGCGAAGAGAAAAAAGGAAAGGTGGAATGGGAGAGCTCCCAGGGGGAGGAAGAATTTAGAACCTTCCCCTCCAACTCCCCCAATCAAGTCTCCTTTTTAAACCCAGTTTTAACCTCCTCTCCCTTCCACCCCCCTTTACCCCGGAGGGAGAGAGAGAAATCACCAGAGAAATAACCCCCTTTTAACTGTTAAATGCTTTTCTTTCGGCACGGTTTTTACTCACCCCTTTTATGGCTTTTAAAATCACCACAATAAATGTAAGGAGCATAAAAACAGAAATGAGAGCACAGTCGGTTTTATCCTTTTTAGAAAGGTTTAACTCAGATGTGTTTTTACTACAGGAGTGTGGTCTACCCTTTTTATCCTCTTACAGCAAATGGGAGGATAAGTGGCAGCACGGGCCCTCCCTTTGGAGTGTCTCAAATTTTAACAAGAATGACGGTGTTGCCATTTTAATCAAGACCCCACAGGTGGTGGTGAAGGGGAGCACGGTGGTGGTAGGTGGGCGTGCTCTTTTAGCCAATTGTACTTTTATGGGGAGGGATTTTAACGTGCTAAACGTATATGGTTTAATGACAAACATGACCGGTGCGCACTTTTAGAGGACCTGCAGTCCCACATGCTAGGGAGGGATCCTCTAGTGGCGGGTGGGGATTTTAATTGTGTTTTAAGTAGAGCAGACAGGAGAGGGGCAGGAGAGGATTTTAAGGTAGACAGGTCAAGTGTTTTATTGCAAGGGCTGTGCAGGGATTTTAAACTGACGACTGTTTTAAAACCCTGCATCCAAGAGAGGAGGGCTTCACCTGGACCAGTGGTGACGGCACCAGAGCCTCTCGCATTGATTATCTGTTTACCCGGGACTGTCCCCCAACTGATGCTAGAATAACCCCTGCTTTCTTCTCAGATCACGCAATGCTGACGTGCACCCTTTCACTAACCTCGGGTGTGACTGTGGGAAGAGGGCCCTGGAAATTGAACTGCTCCCTGCTAGAAGATGATAGAATAGTTAGCCAGTACAGAGAGCAGTTCAGCCAGTGGCAGACGCTACAGGACTTTTTTGACACACAAGCACAGTGGTGGGAAATGGTGAAGGGAAGGACGAGGACTTTCTTTAGAGAGATAGGAAAGGAAAAAAGCAAAGCAAAAGATAGACGCATGGTGGGACTGCAAAAGCGACTGGAAAGGTTATTTTAACTTACGCCAACAGGGCTTTGATTTTAACCAAGAAATTAAAGAAGTAAAAAAGGAAATGGCATTTTTAGCAGAACAGAGAAGTAAGGGGGTTATTTTAAGAAGTAAGGAAAGGGAATTAGAAGAGGGGGAGAAGTGCACTAGGTACTTTTTAAAGAAAATAGTTAGCCAGGGTAGGATTATGACAGGATTGAAAAACAAGGACGGGGTTTTAAAAACAGACACAGAGGGAATAAAGGAAGTGGTCGAGGACTTTTACGGGGAACTGTTTGGGGAAAAAGATGTGTGCGAGGGAACAATGGGGGACCTTTTAACGTATCTTGACAAGACCTTACCCAACACGGACGACCTGAAAAAAGACCTGACGAGGACAGAAATCGACCAAGGACTGAAACGTTTTAAGAGGGGTAAATCACCGGGGGAGGACGGCCTCCCTTTGGAGTTTTATCTGACCTTTTGGGTTGTTTTAGCCGACGAACTTCTGACTGTTTTTACTGACTTCGAACACCTCGACAGACTACCCGACAGTTTTAGAGTGGGGATCGTAACTCTTTTATACAAGAAAAACGACAGGACAGACTTGAAAAACTGGAGACCGATTACCCTTTTAAATTTTGATTGTAAACTTTTTACCAAAGTTTTAACACTCAGAATGTCTTCTGTTTTAGGGGAGGTGATCCACCCGGACCAAACCTGTGCCGTGCCCGGAAGGAAGATCACGGACAGCCTGATACTGATCCGAGATGCCATCTGTTATGCGAGAGACAGAAATATGCGGCTTGTAGTCCTAAATTTAGATTTTGAAAAAGCCTTTGATCGGGTCTCGCACCAGTACCTCTTTAAGGTACTGCAAAAAATGGGTTTCCCGGACAGGTTCTTAGCTTGGGTGGGACTGCTGTACGGGGATATCACCAGCAAAATCCTTGTAAACGGGCATTTGTCAAAAGCAGTGGGAGTACACTGCGGCGTCCGTCAGGGCTGTCCTTTATCTCCTCTTCTGTTCGTGGCCTGCATCGAACCACTGGCACAGGTCTTGAGAAGGGACCAACGGATCAGTGGGGTGGGTATCCCGGGAGTGGGGGATGACCGCCAAGTGCGTATTTTACATGGACGACGTCAACATTTTATGCACTGACCTTTTATCCGTCGACAGGACTCTGGACAGGACTGACTGGTACGGACGAGCCTCTGGGGCGAGACTGAACAGAGACAAGACAGAGGCCCAATTCTTCGGACCGTGGGCAGACCCAAACTTGACCAGACTACCTTTGACAGTTAAACTGACGGACATAAGGGTACTGGGGGTAAAGTTTGACCAGGAGGGAGGAGGGAGTGGGAACTGGAGTGGGATCCTGGGGACAGTAAGACAGAGACTGGGTTTTTGGGGACTACGACAGCTGACATTTGAGGGCAAGGTTTTAATCATTAAAGCTGTGATTCTACCTGTGCTTTTATTAATCAGTTCTGTTTTTATCCCCCCCCCCCCCGAAGGAGTATTTTAGCCCTGGAGCGGATGCTCTTCTACTTTCTGTGGGGAAGCAAGTGGGAGAGGCTGAGGAGGGAGGTGGTCAAGAGGCGAGGTCCAAGGGGGGGAAAGGCTTGCCTGACCTCTACTTGTTCCTGGGCAGCCGCTGCACAGCATTACATCTGACTCTTGCCACCTCCCCGGTCAATAACAAGACACAGGCCCTCGCACGGTTCTGGCTGGGATCTTACCTCAGGACACTGAGGCTGATCCCAGTCGACCTGCGAGCCCCAGTCTCTTTCCTGCTCCCCACCCACTACGTCCAGCTCCAGAAATTTTTAAGACATTTTAAACTGGAAAAGGAAGCAGTCACGGTTTTAACTAAACACCGCTCTCTTCTCTCTCTTGTGCAGGAGCGGGAACCAGTATGTCCAGTGCACGGGCTCGCTATAGGCGAGCCCACAACGTTCTGGCGCAACGTGGCCCATCCTGCTCTCCTGAATCGGCATCGGGACCTGTCCTGGATGGTCGCCCACGAGATCCTCCCGGTCAGGGCCGTTATGAACTCACGGGGCATGGCGAGGACATCCGCGTGCCCCCGACCGGGCTGCAGCCAAGAAGAGTCGGTGAGGCACATGCTCTGGGAGTGCAGAGCCGCCAGGGACCTGTGGAAGGAAGCAGGCCCCCTGATCACCTCGTGTCTGCCAGCAGGGGAGGACCTAACACCTCAGCTCGTGCTGTACGGGGTGGGCCGAAGGCCCATTCCACCGAAGGCCTTCACCAAGTTCTGGCCCACCCTCACGTGTCTGAAGGAAGCACTGTGGTCCTCCCATAACCTGCTGGTAGCAAAAAGCGTAGAGACCACCCCCCAGGCAGTGGCCATGGTAGCCACGGAAGCCCTGGGGTGGTACGAACGGAAGGGGGCCTCGACCCCAGGCGAAGGGTCCCCCACAACACCCTATGTCCCGGCGGCCACGGCCTGACAGTGCTGCGGCGCCTAGGGCGATGCGCCTAGGGGAGGGATCTCCTCTGGGCCCCGAAGGACGGGACGATGGTCTATTCGGGAGAGCAGGATGAGGCGAGATTGATAAGGACTCACCCCGCTCCTGTACAAGCGATTGAGGACAGCCTTTTAACAAAGTGACTTTTTAACATGTTTCTAACGTCTTAAAAATGTTTTATCTTTGTTGAATCATTTCGTACACATTTTAAATGGCTTTTACAGATTTGATGTTTTTACAAAGAAAGTACTTTTATTCATAGTTGTTGTCATTGGTTTTAACAACACGTACTTTTAACAAATTTAAATGTAAATTTCAAATGCTGTGTTTTATGCCTTGTTGCCGTTTTTATGTGTATAAATGATTAAATGAATGTAAGAGCTGTTTTTAAAAGGAATTGTGCAAATAAAACTTTTCCAAAAGAAAAAAATGAAGAAGAGGAGGAAACTGGATATCTGGGGCCAGTTTCCCAAACGCATTTTAAGGCGGTCGATGTGTTCTAAAGATGAACGGGCCCTGATTAACACAAATAAGTACTGTCTTAAAAACAGAAGCACAATCTCTGCGGTTGTTGAACCTATGTGTGGTGTTAAAGGGGAAATTTGCAATGGCTACATCTACATATTTAGACTTAAGTTATTCATTTATAGACATTGGTTATTGAATAATATAACGCATGCCTCATGAACTTAGTTCAACTGTTTACCCCATCAGAACCCAAAATAAGCTTTTTTTTTTACTCCAATGTTTAGAACATAAACCAACACTGTACAGCCTCAACATGGTTAAAACTAATGTTGATATCATGGATGGTCAGTCCTTGCATCCATAGGTCTATGAATTGGAGAGTAGTTCCATTTCTCCAGCCCCATCCATCTTATTACCAAAATAGTGGTGTAATTACAGCTTTGTTATTGGTTGAACTGCAGATTGGTTGATTGTTGTGGCTTTTTTAAAGGGGCAACCAAGTTTTTAAACAAACAAAATGGCTGCCCAGTGACCTGAGCTGTGTTAGAATACTCATACTAATATTAATTGAGTATATAGTTCGCTTATTATATTATGTAGTTAGTAGGCCAAAAGTTCCCAGATGTCGTACTAAATTCGCCAAAATATGACATAAACAGGCAGTACTTTAGGGCCCATAATGCAATTCTTCCGGAAATGAGCGTGGCTTCACATCGTTTTCAGATTTGAAGAAAATGGAGGAAAATATTCAGCCGAAGTCCAACGAGAGCGGGTACAAATGAACTGCTTTAAATAATTATGACAAATGTTGAGCAATGTAATAAAGTAATGACTTTTCAAATAAGTTACGTTACACGTTATGTTAGCTACACTCACTTACTTAACGCATAGCATATCTTTACAGCAGTACGTATCGGTATGTAAACTAGCTACCTAACGTTAGTTGGCTTCTTATACACCAAACTTGCCAGTATAGTAACTATAACTAACTACCCAATGTTTATTGACTTGATTAGAGAGCACAGTAACGGATGAATTTAATAACGTTCGACACCCATTGAATATGTCCGGGTGTCAGTAAACATCTGCAAAAAAGCTCAAATTAAATTGTTGCCAGCAGCACAGTTAGTCACCAACGCTCTAGATAACATGAAAACAGCCTAACCAGCTCTGCTAGAGCAAGCAAAAAGGTAAGAGTGAGGTTTTCCCTGATTTGTGTCAAGCAAGCTATCCAACATTAGCCAGTTAGCTTGGGGCTATACTGAAATTGTGAGGTCAGAACGCTTGGATCGACCCTACTCCTCAGCCATAGTATTAGTTTACAAACAGTGGCGTTATATGAGCTTATGTTTTGGTTTCTGGTGGGGTAATACGGTTGCAACATTTGAGGCATTTATAGGTTATTTTCTTCAAGAATCAATGGTTATATAGTAAATGTGTCTTTCTATAAGCTGCCAGTGTAGAGTTCCTGTTGGGGTCAAATTGTTATAATGACTTATCAACAGCTCTATAATATTCTGGCAATTATTTTCATGCCATTACATTAAAGGCGAAAGGTTGTCTTTTCTTAGCAAGGTGTTGCTCAAATAATGTTAGCTGCTAATCGCTAGTTAGCGGGCTAGCTAGCTTGCTAAATGTATTAAGAGTCGGAGCAACCGAAACTAGCTAATACTGCCTGGTACTAGTGCTGTTGTCTGCCTAGATAAGCATGTTTGTGCAGCTATGTCTTATGAGAGAGGAGTAAGTGAAGTATGAATATGTTGGCTAGCTAGCAGGCTACATGAAGTAGGAAAACAACATGTAATGTAACCTCTAATTAGGGTCAACTGGAAACAATGACAACACCTTTGTTCCTACTACGTCGTCTTTTCTGAGGTTTGTCAGACTACACTCATCAGGTGTATTGCTGCCACCTACTGTACGGGGTTGTACAAAATAACCAAAACGCAAAATAAATTGTGATTAACAAATCATACTAATTACGTAAAATAAAAAAGAAACAAAACAAAATTCACTCCAGTACCCTGAATTAAAAAAAAAAATGTCACTATTCAGATCCCTAAACAGGTTCAGGAACCTGGGAGGGGGGAACGTCTTCATTCAGTACTCCCTGTAACATTTCGTTTGAAGTCCTGGAATTCCAGAAATCTACTTGCCGCCTTCACAATGATGTCTAGCTTCTTAGATGTTTACTTAGTTTATTATTAATGAAATTTATCACTGCGGCAGTGAGGGCAATGCAAATGCAATTTTGTTGTAGAAACTCCCCCAAGCTAATGGGGAAACTCATAGTTTTGGACGAAGGTTACTAATAATTTATTAATGCAATTTATCACTTGCTCTATGAACACAACAATGTCCACCTCTTTCACTATTTGTCTGTTGGGATCCTTCTCCTGCATGGCTTCACTGCAGACTGTGGGACATGAGCTACCTTCTCTCAACTCCTTCGGCTATTTTCACTGCCTCCACTTAGGACACCTGCTGGATGGGCCTGATCATCCTAGCTACTATGACATCCTTCATCCGTACAGGGCACTCCGGGAACGTGATTCCCATCACAATTACAACATGCTTAATCTGACTACAACATATTTATTCCTTCAACAAACACTTGCCACATGTCCAACCTTTTTTACAATTGTAACACTGCAGCGGCTTCTGTTTCTCACTTACCCAGGTTTTACATAAGATGGGAGAACCACTTCACAAAACCACAGTAAAACCTTGCGTCTACCTGAAATGTTTAACCTAAACCACACAAAGCTTTCTCCTTTTGCGCTGTTGACATGCAATCATTATCATACCTCTCCTGGACACTCAAACCGATTCCACTTTACCCAATTCATCCTTCACCATCTTTGAAACCGTTAAATGACCCACAAAAACATCTTTGCTGATGATTCCCACTCCGACCCTAAACTGCTGTTCATTTCCAACTTTAGACTTTTTCACTCCACTGTTCTTCACCAACTGTACTCACGTTAAGATAATCCCTCAATGCTTCCTCCATTGCTCCTCCAGTCATCCCCGGACTCCCTCGCTCTGTGTTGTGAGAGTTTGTGATATCAAAGTAGCATCTATATTGTTCTCATTCCATCTATTGTTTTCATTCCTGTTGCTTCACCAACTTGTTATCCCTTTCGCCTGCACTACTTGCTGTCATTTCCCTTCCTGATTTTCCTCTCTTGGATGTCTCCACCACGCTCCTACTCTGAAAACAGAGTTTTAGTTATATAGTAAGCATAATCAAACTGCCTTACTGTGTTTGTGAACTGTACTAAAAGAATAGCCTCTTTTTACTTTAATTCCTCCCTGGTTTATTAATTGGTAGTCAAACAACAATATATTAAAGGTGCTGCACATTCTATTCCAAATCTAGAATTAGAATTGTCATTATGTTTCCATGATTTCAACAGTTCACCAGTTAACTAAGCCTATAATGTGGACACCAAGGAACTTGAAGCTCTCAACCTGCTCCACTACAACCCCTTCGATGAGAATAGGGGCGTGCTCAGTGTTTAGTCCCAGGGTCTTTAGCTTAGTGATGAGCTTTGAGTGTACTATGGTGTTGAACGCTGAGCTGTAGTCGATTAATAGCATTCTCACATGGGTGTTCCTTTTGTCCAGGTGGGAAAGGGCAGTGTGGAGTGCAATCGAGATTGCATCATCTGTTGGGGCGGTATGCAAATTAGAGTGGGTCTAGGGTTTCTGGGATAATGGTGTTGATGTGAGCCATAACCAGCCTTACAAAGCACTTCATGGCTACAGATGTGAGTGCTATGGGTCGGTAGTCATTTAGGCAGGTTACCATAGTCCCTGTGACTAAGAACACTATGGTGGTCTGCTTGAAACATGTTGGTATTACAGACTCCGACAGGGGATGACAATGTCAGTGAAGACCCTTGCCAGTTGGTCACTGCATGCTTGGAGTACACGTCCTGGTAATCCGTCTGGCCCTTCGGTCTTGTGAATAGGAACCTGTTTAAAGGTCTTAATCACACCGGCTGCGGAGAGCGTGATCACAAAGTCGTCCAAAACAGCTGACGCTCTCATGCATGTTTCAGTGTTACTTTCCTCGAGCGAGCGTAGAAGGTATTTAGCTCCTCTTGTAGGCTTGTGCCACTGGGCAGCTATCGGCTGTGCTTCCCTTTGTAGTCTGTGTCAAGCCTGCCACATCTGACGAGGGTTGGAGCCAATGTTCAAGGTGTATAGCAATCTCCCCAAGGTAGTAATATGTTGAGATTTGTCCACAAAGATTTGTTACCCCTCCCATAGGTGGCTCATTATTGGGATTCATTGCTGATTCCTACCTGTAGCTCACTATGAAGTGTCTAGTGATACAGGTAAAGGGCCCTGTTGGAGATTGCTGGTTGGTAGCTGAGTCGAGGGAACAAGGCATGTTATAATCCCACACAGTCTCTGTGGTTCATATGAACCACGTTCCTGGGAATTAGATTCGATTAGACATCGTCCCAGTCTGTTTCCACAGAAGGGGTCAGTTTGTCCCAATTCCAGCTAGGTTACGAGGCGCTTTGTCATTTCCAGAGTCAGTTTATTTTGGTACTGTCCATATGTAGCTTGTTTTTGGTCACAGAATGGCTGAATAAGTGCAACATTTTACCTGGAGGTAACTATGCAGAGCATAGCGCATGTCAAATGACTTTAGCTTCCCTCCAGGCCTGAGGATACACGCTCTCTACTAGGCTTAAATTAAATATACAGAAAATAGGAGTGGCAATATAGTCTGCTATTATCCTCAGTAATTATCCATCTAGATTGTCAGACCTTGGTGGCTTGTCATTGTTGATAGACAATAATCATTTCCACACTGACTTTACGGAATTCTAAATTACAATGTTTGTCTTCCATAATTTGGTCAGATATACTTGCAAGTGTAGTGTCAGCGTTTGTTGCTGGTATGTCATGCAGACATTTGCTAATCTTGCCAATGAAAAAATCATAAAGCAGTGGGCTTTGATGAATGAGCCATCTCATTCAGTAAAAACAAAAATCCCAAAATTGTATGTAAGGTTCTAAAAAGATTTTTACTATTCTTTGTAATTTATTTTTGTTTCATTGTGTCGTTTCTTTCTTCTTTTTCTTCAGTTTAGTCACATGATTTCTCAATTTGCAGGATGTTTGCCAATCTGTTGTACAGCCAGAATTATTTGCCAGTCCTTTTGCCTCATCCCTCGACCATAACATTTTTCAATTCCTCATCAATCCAAGGAGATTTTAGTTTCTACAGTCATTTTCTTAATGGGTGCATGCTTATTAGTAACTGGAATAAGCAATTTCATAAATGCGTGCAGCGTCTGGGTTGCTCCTCATTACACACCACAGAGCAGCAAATATTCTTTACATCATCAACATAGGAATCACGAGTTTTATTAAATAATTGAGACACACAAATGACGAGGGAACCAGAGATCAAGATAGCCAAACCATAAGAAAAGAAACTCTTCCTCCTGCTGCTGGCCTTTGTAAATTCTGATGTTATGCTCTTGAACTTTTCAGTAATAGACTAAAACAGCAGTCGGCAACCTTTTTTGGAGTGCAAATTTATCTGATCATTTCTCCTGATCTGGTGCCAGTGATTTTTACTGGAACAGTTTAATTTAATTTATAATCGTATCTCAAAGTCATTGTCTATGATTAAGCTACATACTACAGTGGGGCAAAAAAAGTATTTAGTCAGCCACCAATTGTGTAAGTTCTCCCACTTAAAAAGATGAGAGGCCTGTAAATTTTCACCATTAGGTACACTTCAATACTTATTTTCCACCATAATTTGCAAATAAATTCATTAAAAATCCTACAATGTGATTTTTCTGGATTTATTTCTTCTCATTTTGTCTGTCATAGTTGAAGTGTACCTATGATGAAAATTACAGGCCTCATCATTTTAAGTGGGAGAAATGCACAATTGGTGGCTGCCTAAATACATTTTTGCCCCACTGTATATAAATAGAAATGAAAATTGTACAAATCTAATCTTTTATTGCCATTGCCAACTATGCAAAATAGCCTACATAAAGCCAACAAATAAAAAAGGCTAGAAAATATCCAGATAAAAATAAATCACATTGGCTGAGCATGGAATGTCGACATAGTTGATACAATGTTTCAAGTTCTATCACCTGGGTCAGTCTGAAACTTGATAGAAAATATTCTGGGCCCTCAGTTTCCCGCATCAGTGAGTTTGGGACAGACACAGCTGTAGGCTATTTGTGAAAGGGATAAGAGGTAATCAGGTATTGTATGACATTTCCACTGGATCAGAGCATTACATTTTTCTCTTATGTCGAGTGGTTATCAAGAGTGAGAGCTGGAAATATTTTACAAATACTTTGAGGAACTATTGATTTTAGTAAGACTTTGTTTACTTGCTGTTTGAGGTGGGGGAAAAAATATTTTGAGAAGCTCCACAAATCATTAGTGGTGGTGCATAAATACTATCAGACTTCCCCAAATAGGTGCATCGCTCTCTGCATCACTCTGCCTTCTGTTTGCTAAAACGCAACTCCTCCATGCTAATGCAGAAATCCCTAGTTATACCAATACCATAGACTTACTGTAGGACCCATAACTTCACCTAACAACATAGACCTACAGAAAGGTGCCTATATTGGAGACCTAAAGTTGTCTGGCACACTGCTTAGGATTTCAACAACTTTAAAAATGTATTTCTAACATACAATCGTCGATGTTACTACTAATGGGAAAACAAAACAATGTGACACTTATTGTTCACTTGACTGTCTTCAGACAAATGTCAAATAATTAACATTCATTACAGATGTCATTGTTGGTACAACATCATGGCTAGGCTGTTGGCATAAACTTTTTACAGTGGATTTATGCTGTTGTGGGCCTTAAACTATCTGTCTGACTGTTGTTCACACAGGAGAGAGACGTGACTATCGTGGATCCTCTGGGGGGCCTCAACAGCCTCGTGATGCTGACGAGGCAGAGAAGAGTCTCTCCACATCAAAACACCTCAAGAAACATCAGCTGAGACTCACAGGAGAGAATCCATACTGCTGTTCTGACTGCAGGAAGAGTTTCTTAAGATCCGATTCACTAACAATACACATGAGAATTCACACTGGAGAGAAACCTTTTAGCTGTAATCAATGTGACAAGAAATTCTCTGATTAAACATCAGAAAATACATGGAGTTGTTTCATGATATCAATGAAATTATGTCACAATGTAGAATGTTTTAACATTGTAGTAGGAGTGTTTTAATGATGATCTACCTTACCGTTTTGCCCTGTTCAATTGATTGCAGCATGATATGGATATTAGCCTCAGGGGAAAATCTAGGCTCTGAATTGAAAGAGTATTATTAAACAAAAAGTGACTAACAAAAAAAAAGAGCTGTGTTACACTTACTGCGTTGGTGACCCACTTGAATCAAAATGCAGTACTTCCAAATGTAGTGAGCTGTTTTCTACAAGTGCAAAAAAATACATGTAATATGATAATTGTTGCAGATGTCTGTGTATATACACACACACATGAAAGCAGTATAATAAATTGGTCTATAATCAATTTTAACAATCTGACATCACTCCAGTATTTCTTTACAAATTTCAAGTGCTAAATTGTCTTTATTCCACTACTGAAGAAGCATGTTTCAAATCACCTCATATTTCAAACATTCAGCCTGACAAAAGATACATGCTTTTTTTTTTATATTGCCTTCACATATTAACAAAGGGGTGAACATTTAGTTTTGATTTTCATATTTACAATTGATGTAACATTTAGTAATCATTATTAATGCAACCAGCTGACCATTTTTGGGTACAGTTATATTGACAATGTTGCCCTGCTTTTAGATATAATTATATTGACGTTGTTACCCTTCTTTCAGAATATCAAGATTCATGCTCAGATGTGCCAACCCAAATGCTTGACATTGGGGACTGGGCCCCAATCCAACAGCATGCCTATTGAGTGAACTCTGAAACGAGAGAGAAGCTCCACAGTGAGGTGGAAAGTTACTACGGATATTGCAGGAGTTTCCTCTTGAAATCAGACATGTCCGTGTTTAGGACAACTTGGTTGCTGATCGTCTCAAGGGTGGGCAGTCAAAAATGTTTGCGTTTAGTCAGTGAGTTGCCATGGATCACAATTGATTTTGACTGCATGTTTTGGAGATGAGTTTTGTTTGGGCTCGTTCCAAGGGGACCAGAGTTCGTGAGCTAGTGAGTTTTAGGATTCTATAGAAAGAAAAATGAGAAAAGATACGTTTGTATATTGTTATTTAGAAATACGTGTTTTTCTTGTTTTTAATTGTTGATAGCCAATAGACACTGTTTATATTGGAGAAGGTGAAGCATTGTAGTTGATTATAATGTAAAATGGAAGTTGTTTTCTGGTGGTGAGCAAACTTGTGCAACACAAATATAGGATATATTTGTTGTCTTAAGGGGGAAGGTGTTACAGGCTTTGGTTTTTCCATTTATGTTTTGAGGTTGGACTTTAGCACGTATAGCTCGTTAGCACGTAGGACGCACAGATTGGTGTCACCTTGTTAGTCAGTATGTGTTACACCTGTGCTGGCTTGTCCATCTCGTTAGTGAGAGTGTGTTTCACTGAGCTGGTCCAGGTTCTATTTAAGAGTGTCTGGCCCAGTGCTCTAGTTGTCTTGATAGATGTGGAGAGGAAACACCTTTAGTTGCTCCACCTTTTTGGTTTACTTCCTGTCTTTAAGTTTGGAGTGGGTTTTTCTTTTGTTTTCCTTTTCTTGGGCAGATTTAGTGGGTCTCATGGTGGGTGTCTTTTAGGTCCCAGTTGTTTTTACTAGTCAACTTTCATTGGATACCCCTATAGAGCCCATCCTAAAAAAAGAAGCTTATATTTTGGGTTGGATATTTTAACATTTTAATCAATGGCATTTCCTTAGGATGCTCATTAGTCTTTAAGTTATTAGTTTTTTTTATCCTCTTATGTTTGTGTACTAAATATTTCTGTTTATTTTCATTGTTTTTTCCTGTGAAGCCATTGTTGCATCCTTGTCTGAAATGTGCTGTATAAATAAAGCTTGATTTGAACATATTGCAAAACAAATTAACCCAATGACTGACCAATCAACAGACTCTTGGTCCATTTTAGTATGAAAAATAGTATCAATCCCACTTTTCCAGCCTGCTGAAGGAGTGGTAAACACCACCCCCGGTTCTACCAGGGACTTGAGGTGGTCTCCCACAGCTCTGTTTATGTCATGTTCCATTTCTTGACTGCTCCTGCAACACAGAAACACATTTAGTCATGTTATATAGAACACTCAAAGTAATGGATATGGAGCATCTATGGCCTCAGTTAAACCTGGCAACTAAATGTGACTTCTGTCATCAGATCACTCCGAGCTGCATTAGGTTCAGATCAACCAGGATGGGTCTTTGACATAGTCTGGAAGCAGCCAGGCCACTGAATATTTAAAATGCAATGTCAAAAGATGAGTGGGGAAAAGTACATTTTACACAAGTGACCTTCATAATAAATTAAATCAAATGTTATTTGTCACATATGTTATTGCGGGTGTGGCGAAATGCTTGTGTTCCTAGCTCCAACAGTGCAGTGATATTTAACAATTTCACAACAAATACCTAATACACACACATCTTAGTAATGGAATAAGAATATATAAATATATGGAGGAGCGATGTCAGAGTGGCATAGACAGATACAGTAGAATAGAATACAGTATATACTTATGAGATGAGTAATGCATAGACTAAGACAGTAGAATACAGAATATACATATGACATGATTAATGCATAGACTAATATACAGTAGAATAGGATAGAGCCTAGTCTGTTCATTATATACATCTACATGATGTATTGTTACACCATGTAGGAGCAGTATGGACCTAGTCTGTTAATTATATACATCTACATTATGTATTGTTACACCATGTAGGAGCAGAATAGACCTAGTCTGTTCATTATATGCATCTACATGATGTATTGTTACACCATGTAGGAGCAGTATGGAGCTAGTCTGTTCATTATATACATCTACATGATGTATTGTTACACCAACAAATAAAGGGAAATTATATTGTTTTATACTGATACAATTGCTCAGAAAAAGATATTTAGTTTAACATTTAATTCTCAAAAAGTAGGGGTCTGAATTATTGCCACCCATGTTTTCAATACTCTAGCACCCTCCCCTTGGGATGATAACGACACTGAAATGTTTTATGAGATTAGAGAACACATTGGGTGGGATCTTAGACCATTCCTCCATACAGAATCTCTCCAGGTCCTTGCTTTATTTTGTCTGTGCTTATGGACTGCCCTGTTCAATTCAAACCATAGGTTTTCAATGGAGTTGAAGTCCGAAGACTGAGATGGCCGTTGAAAATGTTGATTTTGTGCCTAATTAACCGTTTCTTCGTGGGTGTTGATGTGTCTTGCTGGAAGATCCACTTATGGCCAAGTTTCTGCCTCCTAGCAGAGAGGTAACCAGGTTTTGGGCAAAAATATCCTGGTAGTGGGTAAAGTAAAGTTTATTTATTTTATCGTCATTTTTGCTCATCTTTATCAAGGGTATCAATAACTAGGTGCTTACTTTGATATCTAGTTATTTGAATGAATCAGTAATACACATGTGGAGTAGATGTAGAGTTAGTTTTAAATTATCGTAAGAAATATTGTTGCTCTTTGTACGTGTTGATATAATATTATTATTTAATGGAGATGAAAAAACGTTTCCCTAAACTGCTTTATAATATTAAAATTAATTGAAGATAAAAAAACAATTTAAAAAATCCCTCCTCAAACTGCGTTTCCTCCCTTTTTTAAATTTTATTTTTATTAACAACAAATCAATACATAAAGCACATGAGGGAACACAAGCATACATAGATTACAAACAATGGACAATCGAGCTAGGGGGTACAATATCACATTACAATTACAACTGCGTTTCCTCCCTCCAGACAGCCGATGTTTCGCGTGACGTATAATCTGTGACGTATATTCTAGTGGACGGAACGCTTCTTCAACAACTGCAGCCACCTCGGTAGTTAGCTGGACAACAAAGTCGGAACATTCAAGTTCTTTAGACAATTTACTGGTTTATTTGCCACTATGATTTAAACATACTTATGTGGAAACAACGAGCTACCCCATTTAGTTTAATATTTAAATTATAAGTTAAATTGCTGGCTGGTTAAGTTAGCACTAGTCTACATTTACATTTAAGTCATTTAGCAGACGCTCTTATCCAGAGCGACTTACAAATTGGTGCGTTCACCTTATGACATCCAGTGGAGCAGCCACTTTACAATAGTGCATCTGAGAAGGATTACTTTATCCTATCCTAGGTATTCCTTAAAGAGGTGGGGTTTCAGGTGTCTCCGGAAGGTGGTGATTGACTCCGCTGTCCTGGTCTAGTCTAGTCGCTTATGCTAACTGGCTAACATCTCCGACCATGAGCTCACTCAACTACTCTCCTGCTGAAGAAGAGGTCTGCTGGACGGAGGTCTGCTGGATGGAGAAAGAAGCTCTCGTGAAAGAGGAAGAGGGAGAAGAGGCTGTTACAATACAAAAACAAGAGAAAGACGCATTCAGAGTGAAAGAGGACGAAGATGTTACTGTGAAAGAAGAGGAGGAAGATGTTACTGTGAAAGAAGAGGAGGAAGATGTTACTGTGAAAGAAGAGGAATATTCGGTTTTTGGAGTGGAGGATGAAGTGAAAGAAGATGAAGAGGTTTTTGGAATGAAGGATGAAGAGGGGGAGATTACTGTCACATTAGAGGAGGACTGGAGAACTGATTAACACCAGTAAATACTATCTTATAAAACAGGGACATTGATCTGATTAACACCAGTAAGTATAGTTTTTATTTATCCTTTATTTTACCAGGTAAGTTGACTGAGAACACGTTCTCATTTGCAGCATCGACCTGGAGAATAGTTACAGGGGAGAGATGAGCCAATTGTAAACTGGGGATTATTAGATGACCGTGATGGTTTGAGGTCCAGATTGGGAATTTAGCCAGGACACCGGGGTTAACACCCCTACTCCCACAATAAGTGTCATGGGATCTTTAGTGACCTCAGAGAGTCAGGACACCCATTTAATGTCCCATCTGAAAGACAGCACCCTACAGAGGGTAGTCTCCCCTGGGGCATTGGGATATATTTTTAGACCAGAGGAAACAGTGCCTCCCTACTGACCCTCCAACACCACTTCCAGCAGCATCTGGTCTCCCATCCAGAAACTGACCAGGACCAACCCTGCTTAGATTCAGAAGCAAGCCAGCAGTGGTATGCAGGGTGGTATGCTGCTGGCAGATAGTGAGTACTATCTTGTAAAACAGGGACATTGATCTCATTAACACCAGTAAATACAGTGAGTACTGTCTTATAAAACAGGGACACAAACTCTGCAGTTGTTAATCTATTATGTGATTTTTAAAAGGGCGTTCTACATTTAAATATGTTTTTGTACTGTCGGAGTTGTTCATGACGTCGTCCAGTGATTAAAAAAAAAACTTTTGTTGAAAAGTGATATATAAATACAGTAAAGTATAAACACATTAAAGGGAAACAAATAATAACAAACAAATAAATGTTTTGAGCAAAATAGTGTATTTATAGACAACTGCAAACTAGAAGGAGTGAGTGATGTCATAGTAAGGCCTTCAAGGAGTTGTCTTGATGGGAAGTCGTGATGTCATCCAATAGGCGACTGATCTTCAGTCGAATATTCATTATTATTTTTTAAATCCTTCATGTTCTGTCAAGTTGGTTGTTGATCTAGAAATCCATTTGTAATTAATTCTGATTAGACTTTGTTTACTTGCTGTTTGAGGTGAATAAAGCATTATTTTGAGAAGGTCCAGAACTCATTAGTGGTGGTGCGTTACGACAATCAGAAATACTATCAGACATCCCCAAATGGACACATTTATAGGCCTACATTTGCCCTCAGACCAGGTAGACTAGTCCTACTTCTATATGCGTAATTGGGTGTGTGTCCTTATTCAACATTGACAGGAGTGTTTCAAACAAAATACATTTCATAAATTGACATCTTGTGAAGTAAGGTCTGGGTGGTCTGCCAGGTGCTGTTTCATTTAGTATCCATTTAGGTCGGCATCGGGAATTATTTTATTTTCCCATAGTATGTTTTACAGAAGTTGACCGACTGAAAAGGAGTGTAACTTTATGACTTTTGAATTCGGGCTAAACTTTGAACATTGAGATATTCAAGACATGATAGTTTAGACGCAGAGTATATAAAGGAGTGAGATCTGTAGAAAGACATAGTGGCTGTGGAATGTGCTGGGTGGACGGGAGGAGATCACAGGATTGCTATAAGGGAAGTGGATGGACATCTGTGGATTAGGCGAAGGAAGGGTTGAGGTCAGGTCAGATCCCCTGAAGGGAGTAATAAGGGTTTAGTATCCTGTTACCCTCTTCCTGTCGACCCAGAAGATGTTAGGATTGGAGAGGAGGAGTGTCCAAAGTGTGGAATATACATTTGTCTGAACTATGGCTGTAACGACCCTTTGGGAAGATTTGAACTTGGTTAAGCCTCTCTAGTGTCTGAGTTATTTACTCTGAAAAAATAGAACTTAACACTATAATTACTGTTCCCTGAAGGAGAGAAATGAGGTGCAAAACCGGTTTGGCCCCACCCCTTCCTGGGTCGGTGTAGAGCGGTATTAAATTTAAGGAATAAACCCGAGCCTCATGCTCATCACCTGTGGAAGGCGGGCTTCCAGTGAGGTGTGAATTTAATAGCATGTTGTACCTAGTTTTCCTCCTTCAGGGAACAGTAGTTATAGTCATAGCATTACGCTTGTCATATGATGAACTTCAACTTAAATACGGGATCTTGCTGTCGGACAGTTTTTTTCCATTCTGAAATGCACTCGAACTATGTATCATTTAGTTGCTCCTTATGTTGCGCTGGGAAAACAGTTTTCATCGGCACAGAAATACTAAATCATTTCAGAGTTTGCTATATCCAATGTTTTTTAACTGAGTCATCTTGCAATCCAAGATGGCGTAGCAGTATGACGTGTTTGCTGTTGTAAATGTTGTTTTTTCGTCTTTTTTGTATATATTGCAAAATATTTAAATCTTTTCATGTTTAAATTAAATATACCTTCCGGCAACCCGCCTCACCCAATGTGATACGGATCTGCTAGTGTTTTTAGACCTTATAGCTAGAACCTCCATCAGCAGCTAGCCATCAGAAGCTAACCAGCGAATTAGCTACTAGCTATTTAGTCATTGATAGCCACTGCTAGTGGCCTTTACCTTTTTAGCTCAGACACTTTTAGCCTGGATAATACCTGCCAGTCTGCACAGAGCAATGTCAACCATGAGCACATTGGAATGTTTTTCTCCACCACATCACCGGAATCTTGCTGTATTCCCGCTCTGGACCAATACACCGGATAATTGCAGCTAGCTAGCTGCCACCGAGTGTCAAAGCCTTGAAGCTAGCCTTGAGCCAGGCCCATCTCCCAGCCTGCTCAGTGGACCCTATGATCACTCGGCTACACAGCTGATGCCTCCCAGACTCTTCACTAAGATGACTAGAAGCCACTACATCACCGGATTCCTGCCATACGCTCTGGATCTTTGCACCGGAGTGGCCATAGTGGCTAACGCCCTTGTCCCGAAGCTAGCACCAGTTAACCTCGAACCAGGTGCATCTCCCGGCAATCAAACAAAATTACTCCAGGTACAATACCTCTTTTTCCAATTCTCCTGCACCCTTTGTCAACACGGAGCCCCGCCGATCCATCACGACTTGTCTGATGTGCCCTCAACCGGCCTTTGCAGAATGTCGGTGACGCCCTTGTCCCGAAGCTATCACCAGTTAGCCTCGAGCCAGGCACATCTTTTGGCTAGCGTAGTAATGACTACCTAACGGCTTCCCTGGTTCATATAATTCTGTTCATTGGGACCCTATGATCACTTGGCTATATAGCTGATGCCTGCTGGATTGTTCATTAATCACGGGTCTCCATTTTGATTATCTGTCGGCCACAGACTCTAACTCAGGCCCTATGTGTAGTTAACTGACCCTCTCTGCCCATTCATTGCCATTTTACCTGTTGTTGTCTTAGCTGATTAACTGTTGTTGTCTTACCCGTTGTTACCCCTTGGTTCACTCCAGACCTGACTTCCCTCGATCAGAACAAAAACATACTGTGGTGTACTGCGCTATCATCGTATAGTCCCCGGGATATGCATCTTTTCAGAGAAGTCAGGAACCAATACACACAGTCAGTTAGGAAAGCAAAGGCTAGCTTTGCATCCTTTAGCTCTAACTCCAAAAAGTTTTGGGACACTGTAAAGTCCATGGAGAATAAGAGCACCTCCTACTCCCGCCCACTACTCTGAGGCTAGGAAACACTGTCACCACTGATAACTCCACGATAATCGAAATTTCAATAAGCATTTCTCTACGGCTGTCCCATGCTTTCCTCCTGGCTACCCCAACCCCGGCCAACAGCTCCCCACCCACTGCCAACAGCTCCCCACCCACTGCAGCTACTTGCCCAAGCCTCCCCAGCTTCTCCTTCACCCAATTCCAGATAGCTGATTTTCTGAAAGAGCTGCAAAACCTGGACCCGAACAAATCAGCTGGGCTAGACAATCTGGACCCTCTCTTTCTAAAATGATCTGCCGCCATTGTGGCAACCCCTATTTACTAGTCTGTTCAACCTCTCTTTCGTATCGTGCGAGATTCATAAAGATTGGAAAGCTGCTGTGGTCATCCCCCCTTCAAAAGGGGTGACTCTAGACCCAAACTGTTACAGACCTATTTCCATCCTGCCCTGCCTTTCTAAAGTCTTCGAAAGCCAAGTTAACAAACAGATCACTGACCATTTTGAATCCGTCTGTACCTTCTCCGCTGTGCAATCCGGTTTACGAGCTGGTCACGGGTGCACTCAAAAGACACTGTAAATCTCCTGTCAGTGTTCTCTCAGAGGCCAATCCTCAGTAGAACACAGACACAATATTTATAAGAACCCCCTATTGTTGCATAAAACAATAATTTGCTCCCAGTGTCCACTGAAAGTTGCCTAGTAACAACAACTGGGACCTAAAAGACACCCACCATGAGACCCACTAAATCTGCCCAAGGAAAACAAGAAAAATCCACAGCAAATTTAAAAACAGGATGCAAATAATGTTGTTGATTCTCCACATCTATCAAGACAACTGGAGCACTGGGCCAGACACTCTTAAATAAAACCTGGACCAGCTCGGGTGAAACACCTTCCCACTAACGAGATGGACAAGCCTGCACAGGTGTAACACATACAGACTAACAAGGTGACACCAATCAGTGTGTCCTACGTGCTAACGAGCTAGACGTGCTGAAGTCCAAAGTCAAAACATAAATGGAAAGACCAAAGCCTGTAACACCTTCCCCTTTAGACAACAAATATATCCCATATTTTTGTTGGACATGTTTACGCACCACCAACAGAAAACTTCCATTTCACATAATCAATTACAATGCTTCTACAATATCAACATTGTGTATACTGGCTGTCAACAATTAAAAACAAGAAAAAACACATTTCTAAATAATAATATACAATAGTATTATTTAGTATTATTTTTTAAATCCTTTCTTTCAATAGAATCCTAAAACCCACAAGCTTCTAGAACTCTCATCCCCTTGGAAAGAGCCTCCAAAAATCTTTTCTCCAATACGGAAAAACGTGCAGTCAAAATAAATTGTGATCCATGGCAACGCACTGGCTAAATGCAAAACTTGTTGACTGCCCACCCTTGAGAATCAGCAACCAACTCCTGCAATATCCGTAGTAACTTTCCACCTTACTTCGCCCTCTCTTTTCAGGGTTCACTTGATAGGCATGTTGTTGGATCGGGCCCAGTCCCCAATGTCATGCATTTGGGTTAGCACATCTGAGAATGAATCCTGATATTCTAAAATCAGGGCAACATTGTCAAGACAACTGTACCCAACAATTGTCAGCTGGTTGCATAAATAATTATGATTACTGTCAAATTGTAAATATGGAAATCAAAACCAAATGTACACCCCTTTGTTAATATGTATTGGCAATAGTTCACTTAATGGTGAGGCATGGAATAACAAAACATGTATCTTTTATCAGGCTGAAGGTTTGAAATATGAGTAGGTGATTTGAGTCATGCTTCTTCAGTAGTGGAATAAAGACCATTAGGATTTGAATGTTGTCAAGAAATACTGGAGTGATGTCAGATTGTTAATATTGATTATAGACCAATTTATTATACTGCTTGCATGTGTATATACACAAACATCTGCAACAATTATCATATCATATGTCTTTTTTAAACAAGCAGCTGTTTCAAGCAGCTGTTTCAACTTGTAGAAAACAGCTGGCTACATTTTGAAGTGCTGCATTTTGATTCAAGTTGGTCACCAACGCAGTAAGTGTAACAGCTTTTTTTTGTTAGTCACTTTGTTAAATAATACGCTTTCAATTCAGAGCCTGGATTTTCCCCTGAGGCTAATATCCATATCATGCTGCAATCAATTGAACGGGGCAAACGATAAGGTAGAACATCATTAAAATATTCCTACTACAATGTTAAAACATTCTACATTATTTCATTGATATCATGAAACAACTTCTTAATGTATGCATTTTCTGATTTTTGATCAGAGATCTTTTATCAGTGTATCTCTTGTCACATTGATCACAGCTATAAGGTTTCTCTCCAGTGTGTGTTCTCTGGTGTATTTTAAGTTCTAATGAAGATTTGCAACCTTTCCCACAGTCAGAGCAGCAATGAGATTTTCCCTGTGGGTCTCTGCTGGTGTTTCTTGAGGTGTTTTGATGTGGAGGGACTCTTCTCTGCCTCATCAGTATCATGAGGTTGTTGAGGCCCCCCAGAGGATCCACGATAGTCCCGTCTCTCTCCTGTGTGAACAAAAAGTCGGACAGGTGGTTTAAGGCCCACAACAGAAAAAAATACACTGTAAAAAGGAGATGCCAACAGCATACCCATTATGTTGTACAAACAATGATGTCTAATGAATGTTAATTAGTTGATATTTGTCTTAAGACAGTCAAGTGAACAATCATATTTTGTCTTGTTTTCACAGTAGTATCATCAACGATTGAAATAGAAATACGTTTTTAAAGTTGTTGAAATACTAAGCAGTGTGCCAGACAAATCTTGGTCTTCAATATAGGCACCTTTCTGTCGGTCTGTGTTGCTGTTAGGTGAAGTTATGGGTCCTACAGTAGGTCTATGGTATAACTAGGGATTTCCGCATTAGCATGGAGGAGTTTCTGCAACCAAATTCCGTTTTAGCCAACAGAGAGTGATGCACCTATTTGGGGATGTCTGATAGGATTTATGCACCACCACTAATGATTTGTGGAGCTTCTCAAAGTATTTTTTTATTCACCTCAAAACAGCAAGTAAACAAAGTCTTACTAAAATCTAATTGGCGAATGACAAGTTGCTCAAAGTATTTGTAAAAAAAAAAAAATCCAGCCCTCACTCTTGCTAACAACTTGACATGAAAGGGAAAAATGTAATGCTCTGATCCAATGGAAAGGTCATAAAATACCTGATTACTTCTTATCCCTTACACAAAAAGCCTTTCAGCTGAGTCTGTCCCAAACTCACTGGCGTGGGGAAACTGAGGGCTGAGGGAACTGAGGGTTCCAGTAAAATGAGAATATGAAAATCACAACTGGCACCAGATCAGTAGAAATGGTCAGATAAATTAGCACTACAAATGGAAAAGGTTGCCGACTGTTGTGGTAGCCTATTACTGGACACATTTTTTTTCTTATGGTTAGGCTATTTGTGGGTCTCAATTATTTAATAAAAATGGGTGATTCCTATGTTAAGGATGTAAAGAATATTTGCTGCTCTGTAGTATGTATTGAGGAGCAACCAGACGCTGTATGCATTTATGAAATTGCTTATTCCAGTTACTAATAAGCATGCACTCATCAAAAAAATGACTGTAAAAGCTGTTAAATCCCAGTGGATTGATGAGGAATTGAAAAATGGTATGGTTGAAAAGGATGAGGCAAAAGGAATGGAAAATAAGTCTGGCTGTACAACCTATTGGCAAACATCCTGCAAATTGAGAAATCATGTGACTAAACTGAAGAAAAAGACAATGAAACAAAGATAAATTACAAAGAATGATAGTAAAAAGCTTTTGAGAACCTTACATACAATTTTGGGAAAAAGGCAAACTCTGCTCCATCATTAACTGAATCAGAAAGATCATTCTTCAAAGCCCACTACTTATGATTTTTTCATTGGCAAAATTAGCAAACTTAGGCATGACATACCAGCAATAAATGCTGACACTACACTTCCAAGTATATCTGACCAAATTATGAAAGACAAGCATTGTAATTTAGAATTCCGTAAAGTCAGTGTGGAAGAGGTGAAACAATTGTTGTCTATCAACAATGACAAGCCACCAGGGTCTGACTATCTAGATGGAAAGTTTGAGGATAATAGCGGACAATATTGCCACTCCTATTTTCCATAATCTTTCATTTAAGCCTACAAGAGAGCGTGTTTCCTCAGGCCTGGAGGGAAGCTAAAGTCATTCGACATGCGCTATGCTCTGCATAGTTACCTCCAGGTAAAATGTTGCACTTATTCAGCCATTCTGTGACCAAAAACAAGCTACATATGGACAATACCAAAATAAACTTACTCTGGAAATGACAACGCACCTCTTAACCTAGCTGGAAATGGGACAAACGGACCCCTTCTGTGGTAACAGACTGGGACGATTTGTAATCAAATCTAATTCCCAGGAACGGGGTTCATATGAACCACAGAGACTGTGTGGGATAATAACATGCCTTGTTCCCTCGACTCAGCTACCAACCAGCAATCTCCAACAGGGCCCTTTACCTGTATCACTAGACACTTCATAGTGAGCTACAGGTAGGAATCAGCAATGAATCCCAATAATGAGCCACCTATGGGAGGGGGAACCCTTTGTGAACAAACATCTCAACGTATTACTGCTATCCTGGGGAGATTGATATACCCGTTGAACACCGGCTCTGACCCTCATTGGATGTGGCAGGGCTTGCAAACTATTACAGACTACAAAGGGAAGCACAGCCGATAGCTGGCCAGTGACAAGCCTACAAGATGAGCTAAATAAACTTTCTGCTCGCTTCGAGGAAAGTAATACTGAAACATGCATGAGAGCATCAGCTGATCCGGACGACTTTGTGATCACGCTCTCCGCAGCCCATGTGAGTAAGACCTTTAAACAGGTTAACATTCACAAGGCCGCAGGGCCAGACGGATTACCAGGACATGTACTCCAAGCATGCGCTGACCAACTGGCAAGGGTCTTCACTGACATTTCCATCTCCTGTCTGAGTCTGTAATACCAAGATGTTTCAAGCAGACTACCATAGTGTTCTTGGGCACAGGGACTAAGGTAAGCTGCCTAAATGACTGCCGACCCATAGCACTCGCGTCTGTAGCCATGAAGTGCCTTGAAAGGCTGGTCGTGGCTCACATCAACACCATTATTCCAGAAACCCTAGACCCAATCCAATTTACATACCGCCCCAACAGATCCACAGATGATGCAATCTATTGCACTCCACACTGCCCTTTCCCACCTGGACAAAAGGAACACCCATGTGAGAATCCTATTCATAGACTACAGTGCAGCATTCAACACCATAGTCCCTCAAAGCTCATCACTAAGTGAAGGACCCTGGGACTAAACACGGAGCACGCCCCCATTCTCATCGAAGGGGTTGTAGTGGAGCAGGTAGAGATTATTGCAAAATTATTCAGCCCCTTTACTTTCAGTGCAGCAAACTCTCTCCAGAAGTTCAGTGAGGATCTCTGAATGATCCAATGTGGACCTAAATGACTAATGATCATAAATACAATCCACCTGTGTGTAATCAAGTCTCCGTATAAATGCACCTGCACTGTGATAGTCTCAGAGGTCTGTTAAAAGTGCAGAGAGCATCATGAAGAACAAGGAACACACCAGGCAGGTCCGAGATACTGTTGTGAAGAAGTTTATAGCCGGATTTGGATACAAAAAGATTTCCCAAGCTTTAAACATCCCAAGGAGCACTGTGCAAGCGATAATATTGAAATGGAAGGAGTATCAGACCACTGCAAATCTACCAAGACCTGGCCGTCCCTCTAAACTTTCAGCTCATACAAGGAGAAGACTGATCAGAGATGCAGCCAAGAGGCCCGTGATCACTCTGGATGAACTGCAGAGATCTACAGCTGAGGTGGGAGACTCTGTCCATAGGACAACAATCAGTCGTATATTGCACAAATCTGGCCTTTATGGAAGAGTGGCAAGAAGAAAGCCATTTCTTAAAGATATCCATAAAAAGTGTTGTTTAAAGTTTGCCACAAGCCACCTGGGAGACACACCAAACATGTGGAAGAAGGTGCTCTGGTCAGATGAAACCAAAATTGAACTTTTTGGCAACAATGCAAAACGTTATGTTTGGCGTAAAAGCAACACAGCTCATCACCCTGAACACACAATCCCCACTGTCAAACATGGTGGTGGCAGCATCATGGTTTGGGCCTGCTTTTCTTCAGCAGGGACAGGAAAGATGGTTAAAATTGATGGGAAGATGGATGGAGCCAAATACAGGACCATTCTGGAAGAAAACCTGATGGAGTCTGCAAAAGACCTGAGACTGGGATGGAGATTTGTCTTCCAACAAGACAATGATCCAAAACATAAAATAAATCTACAGTGGAATGGTTCAAAAATAAACATATCCAGGTGATAGAATGGTCAAGTCAAAGTCCAGACCTGAATCCAATCGAGAATCTGTGGAAAGAACTGAAAACTGCTGTTCACAAATGCTCTCCATCCAATCTCACTGAGCTTGAGCTGTTTTGCAAGGAGGAATGGGAAAAAAATTCAGTCTCTCGATGTGCAAAACTGATAGAGACATACCCCAAGCGACTTACACCTGTAATCGCAGCAAAAGGTGGCGCTACAAAGTATTAACTTAAGGGGGCTGAATCATTTTGCACGCCCATTTTTTTCAGTTTTTGATTTGTTAAAAAGGTTTGAAATATCCAATAAATGTCATTCCACTTCATGATTGTGTCCCACTTGTTGTTGATTCTTCACAAAAAAATAGTTTTATATCTTTATGTTTGAAGCCTGAAATGTGGCAAAAGGTCGCAAAGTTCAAGGGGGCCTAATACTTTCGCAAGGCACTGTAGGTGCTACTTTGAGAACACACTCACATTTTTCACAGCACAGAGCGAGGGAGTCCAGGGGAAGACTGGAGGAGCAATGAGGAAGCATTGTGGGATTCTCTTGGCGCAAGTACAGTTGTTGAGACTGCGTGGAGGATGGTGAAGAACAGTCACTTTAACTCTACCCACATGTACATATTACCTCAACTAACTGATACCCCCGCACATCGACTCTGTACAGTTGGTGAGACTGAGTGGATGATGTTGAAGAACAGTGGAGTGAAAAGGGCAAAAGTTGGTAATGAACAGCAGTTTAGGGTCGGAGTGGGAATCATCAGCAAGGATGTTTTTGTGGGTGACCTGTTAACGGTCTCAAAGATGGTGAAGGATGAATTGGGTAAAGTAGAATCGGTTCGAGTAACCAGGAGTGGTATGATGCCGATTGTGTGTCAACAGTGCAAAATGAGAAAGCTTTGTGTGGTTTAGGTTAAACATTTCAGGTAGACGCACATTGATTAAAATGAATGATAGACGGAAGGTGTTACTGTGGTTTTGTGAAGTGGTTTTCCCATCTTATGTAAAACCTGGGTAAGTGAGAAACAGAAGCCACTGCAGTGTTACAATTGTAAAAAAGTTTGGACATGTGGCAAGTGTTTGTCGATGGAATAAATATGTCGTAGTCAGATGAAGCATGTTGTATATGTGATGGGAATCACGTTCCCGGAGTGCCCTGTACGAATGAGGGAGGTCGTAGTAGCTAGGATGATCAGGCCAATAAAGCAGGTGTCCTATGTGGAGGCAGTGAAAATAGCCAAAGGAGTAGAGAGGAGAAGGTAGTTCATGTCCCACAGTCTGCAGTGAAGCCATGCAGGAGAAGGATCCCAACATACTAATAGTGAACAAGGTGGACTTTTTTGTATTAATAGAGCAAGTGATAAATTGCATTAATAAATTATTAGTAGCCTTTGTCCAAAATTAGCAGTTTCCGCATTAGCATGGAAGAGTTGACAACAAAATTGCGTTTGCATTGCCCTCACTGCCGCAGTGATAAATTGCATTAATAATAAACATCTAAGAAGCTAGACATCATTGTGAAGGCGGAAAATAGATTTCTGGATCTCCAGGACTTCAGACGAAATGTTACAGGGAATACTGAATGAAGACATTCCACCCCTCCCAGGTTCCTGAACCTGTGTAGGGATCTGAATAGTACCATTTTTGTTTAAAATTCAGGGTAGTGGGGTGAATTTGGTTCGTGTTTACTTTTTTTATTTTACATAATTAGTATGATTTGTTAATCACAAGTTTTTGCATTTTGGTTATTTTTTATAACCCCGTACAGTAGGTGGCAGCAATACACCTGATGAGTGTAGACATGATAGGAACCAAAGTGTTGGTCAGTGTTTCCAGTTCACCCTAATTAGATGTTACATTACAAATCAAATCCAATTTTATTTGTCACATACACATGGTTAGCAGATGTTAATGAGAGTGTAGCGAAATGCTTGTGCTTCTAGTTCCGACTGCAGTAATAACCAACAAGTAATCTAACTAACAATTCCAAAACTACTATCTTATACACACAAGTGTAGGGGGATAAAGAATATGTACATAAAGATATATGAATGACTGATGGTACAGAGCGGCATAGGCAAGATACAGTAGATGGTATCGAGTACAGTATATACATATGAGATGAGTATGTAAACAAAGTGGCATAGTTAATTTAATTTTAATTTTACCTTTATTTAACCAGGCAAGTCAGTTAAGAACATATTCTTATTTTCAATGATGGCCTGGGAACAGTGGGTTAACTGCCTGTTCAGGGGCAGAACGACAGATTTGTACCTTGTCAGCTCAGGGGTTTGAACTCGCAACCTTCCAGTTACTAGTCCAATGCTCTAACAACTAGGCTACACTGTATCACTAGTGGCTAGTGATACATGTATTACATAAAGATGCAGTAGATGATATAGAGTACAGTATATACATATGAGATGAATAATGTAGGGTATGTAAACATTATATTAGGTAGCATTGTTTAAAGTGGCTAGTGATATATTTTACATAATTTCCCATCAATTCCCATTATTAAAGTGGCTGGAGTTGAGTCAGTGTGTTGGCAGCAGCCACTCAATGTTAGTGGTGGCTGTTTAACAGTCTGACGGCCTTGAGATAGAAGCTGTTTTTCAGTCTCTCAGTCCCAGCTTTGATGCACCTGTACTGACCTCGCCTTCTGGATGATAGTGGGGTGAACAGGCAGTGGGTTGTTGTCCTTGATCTTTATGGCCTTCCTGTAACATCGGGCAGTGTAGGTGTCCTGGAGGGCAGGTAGTTTGCCCTCGGTGATGCATTGTGCAGACCTCACTACCCTCTGGAGAGCCTTACGGTTATGGGCGGAGCAGTTGCCGTACTAGGCGGTGATACAGTCCGCCAGGATGCTCTCGATTGTGCATCTGTAGAAGTTTGTGAGTGCTTTTGGTGACAAGCAAAATTTCTTCAGCCTCCTGAGGTTGAAGAGGCGCTGCTGCGCCTTTTTCACGATGCTGTCTGTGTGGGTGGACCAATTCAGTTTGTCTGTGATGTGTATGCCGAGGAACTTAAAACTTGCTACCCTCTCCACTACTGTTCCATCAATGTGGATAGGGGGGTGTTCCGTCTGCTGTTTGCTGAAGTCCACAAGCATCTCCTTAGTTTTGTTGACATTGAGTGTGAGGTTATTTTCCTGACACAACACTCAGAGGGCCCTCACCTCCTCCCTGTAGGCCGTCTCGTCGTTGTTGGTAATCAACAGCCTACCACGGTTGTGTTGTCCGCAAACTTGATGATTGAGTTGGAGACGTGCGTGGCCACGCAGTCGTGGGTGAACAGAGAGTACAGGAGAGGGCTCAGAACGCACCCATGTGGGGCCCCAGTGTTGAGGATCAGCGGGGTGGAGATGTTGTTGCCTACCCTCACCACCTGGTGGCGGCCCGTCAGAAAGTCCAGTACCCAGTTGCACAGGGCGGGGTCGAGATCCAGGGTCTCGAGCTTGATGACGAGCTTGGAGGGTACTATGGTGATAAATGCCGAGCTGTAGTCGATGAACAGCATTCCTCTTGTCCAGATGGGTTAAAGCAGTGTGCAGTGTGGTTTAGATTGCATCGTCTGTGGACCTATTTTGGCGGTAAGCAAATTGGAGTGGGTCTAGGGTGTTAGGTAGGGTGGAGGTGATATGGTCCTTGACTAGTCTCTCAAAGCACTTCATGATGACGGAAGTGAGTGCTACGGGGCGGTAGTCGTTTAGCTCAGTTACCTTAGCTTTCTTGGGAACAGGAACAATGGTGGCCCTCTTGAAGCATGTGGGAACAGCAGACTGGGATAGGGATTGATTGAATATGTCCGTAAACACACCAGCCAGCTGGTCTGTGCATGCTCAGAGGGCGCGGCTGGGGATGCAGTCTGGGCCTGCAGCCTTGCGAGGGTTAACACATTTAAATGTTTTACTCACCTCGGCTGCAGTAAAGGAGAGGCCACATGTTTTGGTTGCAGGCCGTGTCAGTGGCACTGTATTGTCCTCAAAGCGGGCAAAAAAGTTATTTAGTCTGCCTGGGAGCAAGACATCCTGGTCCGTGACAGGGCTGGTTTTCTTTTTGTAATCCGTGATTGACTGTATACCCTACCACATACCTCTTGTGTCTGAGCCGTTGAATTGAGATTCTACTTTGTCTCTATACTGACGCTTACCTTGTTTGATTGCGTTGCGGAGGGAATAGCTACACTGTTTGTATTCGGTCATGTTTCCGGTCACCTTGCCCTGATTAAAAGCGGTGGTTCGCGCTTTCACTTTCACGTGAATGCTGCCATCAATCCACGGTTTCTGGTTTGGGAATGTTTTAATCGTTGCTATGGGAATGACATCTTCAACGCATGTTGTTTTCTTACTTCATCTAGCCTGCTAGCTAGCCATCATATTCATACTTCGCTTACTCTGTGATCACTTGGCTGCATAGCTGATGCCTGCTGGACTGTCCATTAATCACGGTACTCCATTCTGTTTATTTATGTTTTATCTGTCATCCCCAGCCGCGAACTCAGGCTCTGTGTAGTTAATCCGACCCCCTCTGCCTAGTCAACGCCATTTTACCTGCTGTTGTTGTGTTAGCTGATTAGCTGTTGTTGTCTCACCTGTTGTTTTAGCTAGCTTTTACTGTATGCCTCGCTATAAGTCTCTCTCAAATGTCAATATGTCTTGTATGTTGTTCAGGTTAGTTATCATTGTTTTCGTTTACAATGGAGCCCCTAGTTCCACTCTTCATACCTCTGATACCTCCTTTGTCCCACCTCCCACACATGCGGTGACCTCACCCATTACAACCAGCATGTCCAGAGATACAAACTCTCTTATCATCACACAGTGCCTGGGTTTACCTCTGCTCTACCCACACCCCACCATTCCCCTGTCTGCGCAGTATGCCCTGAATATATTCTACCATGCCCAGAAATCTGCTCCTTTTATTCTTTGTCCCCAACGCTCTCGGCAACCAGTTTTGATAGCCTTTAGCCGCACCCTCTTACTACTCCTCCTCCTCTGTTCCGCAGGTGATGTGGAGGTAAACCCAGGCCCTACATGTCCCCAGGCACCCTCATGTGATCGAAAAAGCATTGGTTTCATGCATATCAACATCAGAAGCCTCCTCCCTAAGTTTGTTTTACTCACTGCTTTAGCACACTCTGCCAACCCTGATGTCCTTGCCGTGTCTGAATCCTGGTTTAGGAAGGCCACCAAAAATTCTGAGATTTCCATACCCAACTATAACATTTTCCGTCCAGATAGAACTGCCAAAGGGGGAAGAGTTGCAGTCTACTGCAGAAATAGCCGGCAAAGTAATGTCATACTTTCCAGGTCCATACCCAAACAGTTCGAACTACTAATTAAAAAAATTACTCTCCAGAAATAAGTCTCACTGTTGCCGCCTGCGACCCCCCTCAGCTCCCAGCTGTGCCCTGGACACCATTTGTGAATTGATCGCCCCCCATCTAGCTTGAGTTTGTTCTGTTAGGTGACCTAAACTGGGATATGCTTAACACCCCGGCAGTCCTACAATCTAAGCTAGATGCCCTCAATCTCACACAAATCATCAAGGAACCCACCAGGTACAACCCTAAATCTGTAAACAAGGGCACCCTCATAGACGTTATCCTGACAAACTGGCCCTCCAAATACACCTCCGCTGTCTTCAACCAGGATCTCAGCGATCACTGCCTCATTGCCTGTATCCGCTACGCAGCCAAACGACCACCCCGCATCAGTGTCAAACACTCCCTAAAACACTTCTGCAAGCAGCCCTTTCTAATTGACCTGGCCTGGGTATCCTGGACGGATATTGACCTCATCCCGTCAGTTGAGGATGCCTGGTCATTCTTTAAAAGTAACTTCCTCATCATCTTAGATAAGCATGCTCCGTTCAAAGAAATGCAGAACTAAGAACAGATATAGCCCTTGGTTCACTCCAGACCTGACTGCCCTCAACCAGCACAAAAACATCCTGTGGCAGACTGCAATAGCATCGAATAGTCGCCGCAATATGCAACTGTTCAGGGAAGTCAGGAACCAATACACGCAGTCAATCAGGAAAGCAAAGGCCAGCTTCTTCAAGCAGAAATTTGCATCCTGTAGTTCTAACTCGAAAATGTTCTGGGACACTGTAAAGTCCATGGAGAACAAGAGCACCTCCTCCCAGCTGCCCACTGCACTGAGGTTAGGTAACACGGTCACCACCGATAAATCCATGATAATCAAAAACTTCAACAAGCATTTCTCAACGGCTGGCCATGCCTTCCTCCTGACTACTCCAACCTCTGCCAACAGCTACGCCCCCCCTCCCCCGCAGCTACTCGCCCAAGCCTCTCCAGCTTCTCCTTTACCCAAATCCAATAGCAGATGTTCTGAAAGAGCTGCAAAACCTGAACCCGTACAAATCAGCTAGGCTTGACAATTGGGACCGTCTATTTCTGAAACTATCCGCCGCAATTGTCGCAACCCCTATTACCAGCCTGTTCAACCCCTCATATCATCTGAGATCCCCAAGGATTGGAAAGCTGCCACAGTCATCCCCCTCTTCAAAGGGGGAGACAACCTGGACCCAAACTGTTACAGACCTATATCCATCCTGCCCTGCCTATCTAAGGTCTTCGAAAGCCAAGTCAACAAACAGATCACCGAGCATCTCGAATCCCACCGTACCTTCTTCGCTGTGCAATCGGTTTTCCGAACCGGTCATGGGTGCACCTCAGCCACGCTCAACGTACTAAACGATATCATAACCACCATCGATAAAAGTGACTACTGTGCAGCAGTCTTCATCGACCTGGCCAAGGCTTTCGACTCTGTCAATCACCATATTCTTATCGGCAGACTCAGTAGCCTCGGTTTTTCTAATGACTGCCTTGCCATGTTCACCAACTACTTCTCAGACAGAGTTCATTGTGTCAAATTGGAGGGCATGTTGTCCGGACCTCTGGCAGTCTCTATGGGGGTGCCACAGGGTTAAATTCTCAGCCCGACTCTTTTCTCTGTATATATCAATGATGTTGCTCTTGCTGCGGGCAATTCCCTGATCCACCTCTACGCAGGCGACACCATTCTGTATACTTCTGGCCCTTCCTTGGACACTGTGCTATCTAACCTCCAAACGAGCTTCAATGCCATACAACACTCCTTCCGTGGCCTCCAACTGCTCTTAAAACACTAGTAAAACCAAATGCATGCTTTTCAACTGTTCGCTGCCTGCACCCGCACGCCCGACTAGCATTACCACGTTGGATGGTTCCGACCTAGAATATGTGGACATCTATAAAAACCTAGGTGTCTGGCTAGACTGTAAACGCTCCTTCCAGACCCATATCAAACATCGCCAATCTAAAATCAAATCTAGAGTCGGCTTTCTATTCTGCAACAAAGCCTCCTTCACTCACGCCGCCAAACTTACCCTAGTAAAACTGACTATCCTACCGATCCTCGACTTTGGCGATGTCATCTGTAAAATAGCTTCCAATACTCTACTCAGCAAACTGGATGCAGTTTATCACAGTGCCATCCGTTTTGTTACTAAAGCACGTTATACCACCCACCACTGCAACCTGTATGCTCTCGTCGGCTGGCCCTCGCACATATTCGTCGCCAGACCCACTGGCTCCAGGTCACCTACAAGTGCATGCTAGGTAAAGCTCCACCTTACCTCAGTTCACTGGTCATGATGGCAACACCCACCCGTAGCACGCACTCCAGCAGGTGTATCTCACTGATCATCCCTAAAGCCAACACCTAATTTGGCCGCCTTTCCTTCCAGTTCTCTGCTGCCTGTGACTGGAACGAATTTCAAAAATGGCTGAAGTTGGAGACTTATCATCTCCCTTACCAACTTCAGCATCTGCTATCTGAGCAGCTAACAGATCGCTGCAGCTGTACATAGTCCATCAGTAAATAGCCCACCCAATTTACCTACCTCATACCCATACTGTTGTTTTTATTGATTTACTTTTCTGCTCTTTTGCACACCAGTATCTCTACCTGGACATAACCATCTGATAATTTATCACTCCAGTGTTAATCTGCAAAATTGTAATTATTCGCCTACCTCCTCATGCCTTTTGCACACAATGTATATACTCTTTTTAAACTTTTTTTCTACTGTGTTATTGACTTGTTTATTGTTTACTCCATGTGTAACTGTGTTGTTGTCTGTTCACACTGCTATGCATTATCTTGGCCAGGTTGCAGTTGTAAATGAGAACTTATTCTAAACTAGCCTACCTGGTTAAATAAAGGTGAAAAAAAACTCCTCTGATAAGATACCGCTGCACAAACATGCTTATCTAGGCTGACAACAGCACTGGTACCAGGCAGTATTAGCTAGCTACATTTGCCCTGACTCTTAAAACATTTAGCAAGCTAGCTAGCCCGCTAACTAGCGATAATGAGCTAAAATTATTTGAGCAACACCTTGCTAAGAAAATACAATCTTTCACCTTTAATGTTATGGCATGAAAAGAATTGCCAGAATATTATACAATGACTTATCAACAGCTCTAACAATTTGACCCACACAGGAAATCCACACTGGTCATTCTAGAATATACTATATAGCCTAGAAACCTGGTTAAACTATCATTATGACATCATGGATGGATTCTAGAATATACTATATATCCTAGAATCATGGTTAAACTATCATTAGAATTTATGAAGGCCAGCAGGAGGAGGTGGTTCAGGAAGAGCTTCCCCTCTTCTGGTTGGGCTGTATTGATGTAATGGCATGAAAATAAATTGGCTGAATATTAAACAATGACTTAAACAGCTGTAATAATTAGAACCCAACAGGAAATCTACACTGGCAGTTATAGAAAGACCCATTTACTATATAACCATTGATACTTGAAGAATATAACTTGTAAATGACCCCGAATGTTTCAACCGTATTACCCTACCAGAAACCAAAACATAAGCTCGTATAACGCCACTGTTTGTAAACTAATACTATATGGCTGAGGAGTAGGGTCAATCCAAGCGTTCTGACCTCACAATGACAATAAAGCACCCAAGCTAACTGGCTGGCATTGGATAGCTTGCTTGACACAAATCAGAGAGAACCTCACCCTTACCATTTTACTTGCCCTAGCAGAGCTGGTTAGGCTCTGTTTTCATGTTATCCAGAGCGTTGGTGACTAACTGTGCTGCTGGCAACAATTTAAGTTGAGCCTTTTTGCAGATGTTTACTGACACCTGGACATATTCAACAGGTGTCGAGCGATATTAAATTCATCAGTTATTCTGCGCTCTAATCAAGTCACTAAACGTTGGGTAATTAGTTAGAATATAGTTGCTATACTGGTGTATTAGTAGCCAACTAATACCTAAGCCAACTAGGTACCTCTTTAATATACCGATACATACTGCTGTAAAGACATGCTATGCGTTTTGTAAGGATAGTGTAGCTAACATAATGTGTAACGTAACTTATCTGAAAAGTCATTACTTTATTACATTGCTCAACATGTGTCATAATTATAAAAAGCAGTTCATTTGTATCCGATCTCGTTGGATTTTGGCTGAATATTGTCCTCCAAATCTGAAAACAATGTGAAGCCACGCCCAGTTGCGGAAGAATTGCATTATGGGCCCTAACGTACTGCCTGTATATGTCATATTTTGGCGAATTTAGAACATCCGGGAACTTTTGGCATACTAACTACATCATATATGAGTATAATAAGCAAACTACATACTCAATTAACATTGGGATGAGTATTCCAACACAGCTCAGGTCTCTGGGCAGCCATTTTGTTTGTTTAAAAACTAGGTTGTCCCTTTAAAAAAGCCACACAATCAATCAACCAATCTGCAGTTCAATGAATAACAAAACTGTAATTACATCACTATTTTGGTAATAAGATGGATGGGGCTGGAGAAATGTAACTGCGCTCAAATTCATAGAAAGAACCATGGATGCAAGGACTGACCATCCATGATATCAACATTATAGTTTTAACCATGTTGAGGCTATACAGTGTTGGTTTACATTGTTTCTAAACATTGGTGTAAAAAAAGGCTTATTTAGGGTTCTGATGGGGTAAACAGTTGAACTAAGCTCATGAGGCATGTGTTATATTCTGTAAGAATCCATGCCTATAAATAAATAATTTAAAGTCAAAATATGGATGTAGCAATTGCACATTTCCCCTTTAACACCACACATCAGTTCAACAACCGCAGAGTTTGTGCTTATGTTTTTAAGACAGTACTTACTAGTATTAATCAGGGCCCGTTCAGCGTTAGAACCATCGGACGCATTAAGATGCGTTTGGGAAACCGGGTCCAGATATCCAGTTTCCTCCTCTTCTTCATTGACAGTCACCTCCCCCTCCACTTCTTTCACCGAAACGTCGTCGTCCTCCTCTTTCACTCTGAATGAGTCTTCCTCCTCTCTAACTGAAACGTTTTTCTCTTCTTTCACGGTATCAGCCTCACCCTCTACTTGTTTTTGTATTGTAACAACCTCCTCTTCCTCCTCCTCTTTCACGAGAGCTTATTTCTCCATCCAGCAGACCTTCTCTTCTTCAGCAGGAACGGGGTTAAGTTCGAGACTGGAGCTATGAGGCATGTAATGAAGTCGCTAAGTATCATTCAAAGCAGTGTCACTTTATCAGCAGCACGTGATCAATGACGTCTGAATAATCATTTCGTCGAACACCTGATTGGTTTGGTGTTGGGCTCGTTCGACATTGCAGCCGACAGTGCAGGTGGCTGCTGACTGACTAATTTACAAATCACCTTGCATCATAAATAACTACTCATTATTATTTATAAATCAGTCAGCCAGTCACCTTTCACCCACAACGCAGCATGGATTTGATGCTCTCGATCACCTGATTGATTTGGGCTCGTTCGACATTGCAGCCGACAGTGCAGGTGGCTGCTGACTGGTCTAAATAAAGCTCAAAGCCTTGAGTAATGAATCTGTTTTTGACACGAAAGAGCCAATGCTTCAGGAAGCTTTGTTTCCCCATCACTACTTTTCAGCATGTTTTCTGTGAATTAGACTATGGGAGTTTTGTAACTTTTTCTACCTTGGCTTACTGCTAGTTGGATTCTAACTTGTCTCCGGTTGTTGGTCTCGCTGACCATAAGCGTGCTGGTTGGCTACGCTGGTTAGGCTAATAGCCAGTTGGCTAAATAGCTAACGTTAGCTGGCTGGCTAAGAAAACAGCAAATCAAATCAAATCTTATTTGTCACATACACATGGTTAGCAGATGTTAATGCGAGTGTAGCGAAATGCTTGTGCTTCTAGTTCCGACAATGCACTGATAACCAACAAGTAATCTAACTAACAATTCCAAAACTACTGTCTTATACACAGTGTAAGGGGATAAGGAATATGTACATAAGGATATATGAATGAGTGATGGTACAGAGCAGCATACAGTAGATGGTATCGAGTACAGTATATACACATGAGATGAGTGTGTAGACAAAGTAAACAAAGTGGCATAGTTAAAGTGGCTAGTGATACATGTATTACATAAGGATGCAGTCGATGATGTAGAGTACAGTATATACATATGCATATGAGATGAATAATGTAGGGTAAGTAACATTATATAAGGTAGCATTGTTTAAAGTGGCTAGTGATATATTTACATCATTTCCCATCAATTCCCATTATTAAAGTGGCTGGAGTTGGGTCAGTGTCAATGACAGTGTGTTGGCAGCAGCCAGTCAATGTTAGTGGTGGCTGTTTAACAGTCTGATGGCCTTGAGATAGAAGCTGTTTTTCAGTCTCTCGGTCCCAGCTTTGATGCACCTGTACTGACCTCGCCTTCTGGATGATAGCGGGGTGCACAGGCAGTGGTTCGGGTGGTTGATGTCCTTGATGATATTTATGGCCTTCCTGTAACATCGGGTGGTGTAGGTGTCCTGGAGGGCAGGTAGTTTGCCCCCGGTGATGCGTTGTGCAGTCCTCACTACCCTCTGGAGAGCCTTAACGCTTGAGGGCGGAGCAGTTGCCGTACCAGGCGGTGATACAGCCCGCCAGGATGCTCTCGATTTTGCATCTGTAGAAGTTTGTGAGTGCTTTTGGTGACAAGCCGAATTTCTTCAGCCTCCTGAGGTTGAAGAGGCGCTACTGCGCCTTCTTCACGACGCTGTCAGTGTGAGTGGACCAATTCAGTTTGTCTGTGATGTGTACGCCGGGGAACTTAAAACTTACTACCCTCCACTACTGTTCCATCGATGTGGATAGGGGGGGTGTTCCCTCTGCTGTTTCCTGAAGTCCACAATCATCTCCTTAGTTTTGTTGACGTTGAGTGTGAGGTTATTTTCCTGACACCACACTCCGAGGGCCCTCACCTCCTCCCTGTAGGCCATCTCGTCGTTGTTGGTAATCAAGCCTACCACTGTTGTGTCGTCCGCAAACTTGATGATTGAGTTGGAGGCGTGCGTGGCCATGCAGTCGTGGGTGAACAGGGAGTACAGGAGAGGGCTCAGAACGCACCCTTGTGGGGCCCCCGTGTTGAGGATCAGCGGGGAGGAGATGTTGTTGCCTACCCTCACCACCTGGGGACGGCCCGTCAGGAAGTCCAGTACCCAGTTGCACAGGGCGGGGTCGAGACCCAGGGTCTCGAGCTTGATGACGAGCTTGGAGGGTACTATGGTGTTGAATGCCGAGCTGTAGTCGATGAACAGCATTCTCACATAGGCATTCCTCTTGTCCAGGTGGGTTAGGGCAGTGTGCAGTGTGGTTGAGATTGCATCGTCTGTGGACCTATTTGGGCGGTAAGCAAATTGGAGTGGGTCTAGGGTGTCAGGTAGGGTGGAGGTGATATGGTCCTTGACTAGTCTCTCAAAGCACTTCATGATGACGGAAGTGAGTGCTACGGGCGGTAGTCGTTTAGCTCAGTTACCTAAGCTTTCTTGGGAACAGGAACAATGGTGGCCCTCTTGAAGCATGTGGGAACAGCAGACTGGTATAGGGATTGATTGAATATGTCCGTAAACACACCGGCCAGCTGGTCTGCGCATGCTCTGAGGGCGCGGCTGGGGATGCATATAGCTAATGTTAGCTGGCTGGCTAAGATAACTGCATATAGCTAACATTCTTTGATATTTGGTTAGATGGCGTTATGTGTTTCCAAAACTGTGGTTTACTAATCACTCAAGTCATGAGCGCAAATTATTGGTTTTATTTAAAGTGATACATTTTAAGTTATTTCTGTTGTAGTTTACATTATAGGGAATAGGCTGGTCCTGCATATTACTTCACACCTGACTTTGGCATTCTTCTGAATTCTGATTGTTTTAATGTAATAACACCAAAAATAGAATTAACCATTAACTACATCACACCTGCCCAGACCCACTAAAACACACCTCCATCTCCAGCGCCCGCATCAGCACCATTTTATTTCTCTGTCGCCCACTCACTTTCAACTTTTAGATAAAGCATTTTACCTTTCTATTGCGTTAACAACAGAGGATTGGTTGAGATTAAAAGTAATTTTACATTGTATAACTGTACTTCTGACAGCCAACTTTCTAACTCCTCCCATAACTTTATGATGTCATAACATTCCCAGAAGCATTTTTGAGACATTGTTAGTTTTACACTTAAGACATGACTCTGCCGTTTGTGTCTCAGAATTGTGTGTCTTGTATAATAAGGGACTATCATTTGTCCCAACATCACAGGCCACAGACTTTGATGCAGTTAAAGACTTCCAAAAGCCTTTCCTCAGATCGACTGAGTTTTAAAAAAAGAATTTTTTACACCTGCCTATGTAAATCCATTGAACGAGACAAGTTACCAGACAGGACATATTGCTAATGTTCTTCCCATTGATAACCTGAATGTCAATTATCTTGTGGGCGGTGGTGGTGATGACGTCCTATCAGATGACGTCGTCCATCGGGATTCGCCAAGAAAGAAGACGCTCTGGATGCACTTTTTTTGGAGAAACCGTATGTAACGGTATAATTTTAAACCGTCCCCTCACCCATACCCGGGCGCGAACCAGGGACCTTCTGCACACATCAACAACAGTCACCCACGAAGCATCGTTACCCATCGCTCCACAAAAGCCGCGGCCCTTGCAGAGCAAGGGGAACTACTACTTCAAGGTCTCAGAGCAAGTGACGTAACCGATTGAAACGCTATTTAGCGCACACCGCTAACTAAGCTAGCCGTTTCACATCCGTTACACGTACCCATTACATTAGGAAAACTGTTGTAATGAACACTTATGAGAATGGTGGACTGAATTTTCTGGATTTTACTACTTTAAATAATACTTTCAAGATCAATTGGATAAAACAATTCCTAAGAAGACCCACTTCTATCTGGAATTTTATTCCTCATCATGTCTTCTCTACTTTTGGTGGCCTTAACTTCATGTTGTTTTGCAATTATAATATTGACAAAGTTCCAGTGAAACTTTCTGCTTTTCATCGGCAGGTTTTCTTGTCATGGTCCTTAATTTATAAACACAATTTTTCTCCACACAGATATTATATATGGAATAATCGGGATATATTGTATAAAAATACCTCTGTTTTTAGAATATTGGTTCAGAAATAATATCCTATTGGTGAGCCAACTGGTAAATGCAGAGGGTCTTTTACTCAGTTATAAAGAATTCTTATCACTTTACAAGGTCCCTGTAACAACTAAAGATTTTGCAATGGTTTAGATGCCATTCCCTCAGGTGTTGCTATGTTATTCAGGAACATGTCAAGACCTGACCCTCAGAGCCGACCTTCTATTGACCCTGTTGACTCATCAGTAGGAAAGATTTGTTTCTCTTTTGGTCCATTCAACAACAGAGCGATATGATCCTTGTTTCAGCAGGATGTTGTATCTATACCTTATCTCATGCCTTATTGGAATGGATTTATTGATAATATCTGTTGGAAAAAAGTTTGGATGTTGCCACAAACATACCTACTTGTTAACAAAATTAAGGAAGTTTCCTTTAAAATTATTCATAAATATTATCCTGCCAACCACTATATGAAGAAGTTTAAGGAAAACATCAACTCAAATTGCTCCTTTTGTAATGACCACCCAGAAACAGTTGTGCATCTTTTTTGGCATTGTATGCATGTAAGAAAACTGTGGCAAGACATCAGTAGGTTTATAATTGAACACATTTATGAAGATTTTACACTATTGTGGAGAGATGTACTGTTTGGATTCTTTGCATACAATAGAAATAAGCGGAATCATTTTTATGTAATTAATTTCATTATTCTTTTGGCCAAATTTCATATACACAAATGTAAATTTACAAACAGAAAACCAAATTTTTGTACCCTACAAAAAGAAATTGAACTGTATTTTAAGACGGTTAAATGCTCTACTAACAAAAAAGATGTTAGAATTGTAAGTATATGCATGTCCCTTAAGGTCCTTGTGTAATTTTAATGTGATATTGTACCCCCTAGCTCGATTGTCCATTGTTTGTAATCTATGTATGCTTGTGTTCCCTCATGTGCTTTATGTATTGATTTGTTGTTAATAAAATAAAATACAATAAAAAATAAATAAAAAAAATACAAACATTTTTTTATTTTTTTATTTTTTTAAAGACGCTCTGGATTGATCACTGGAGTCAGATGTGAAGGAGGAGGTTGATCATCAGGAGTCAGATGTGAAGGAGGGGGTTGATCATCAGTGAACCTCTAGGATTGTAGCTGGGCTGGCGTTTCCACTTCCAAGTGGGTCATATATTTTTATACATTGAATGTTGATATTGTGAACCTATGTTATATACTGTATTTGTACCTCTTGTTTCATGAAGTGATGTCACAAAGTAGTGCCCCTATATATTCAGTGCATTCGGAAGTTTCCAGACCCCTTCACTTTTTCTACATTTTGTTATGTTACAGCCTTATTCTAAAATGGATTAAATAATTTCCCCCTCTCGTCAATCTACACACAATACCCAATAATGACATCACAATACCCCATAATGACAAAGCAAAAACAGGTTTTTATGAATGATCAATGAAAAAATGTGATTTTCTTTCAACAACAAGGACATTTCTAAGTGACCCCAAACTTTTGAAGGGTAGTGTACATGATGTATTGTTACACCATGTAGGAGCAGTATAGACCTAGTCTGTCCATTATAACTCTACATCCTTATCATTTATCATCATCCAGGTCCCCTCGGAGAGTTCATCAACCTGAGCTTGATGCCTTGATAACATATACATCTACATGGTGTATTGTTACATCATGTAGGAGCAGTATAGACCTAGTCTGTCCATTATATACATCTACACGATGTATTGTTACACTAACAATAAAAGGGAAATTGTATTATTTTATACTGATACAATTGAAAAAGATAATGACATTAAAATGTTTTATGAGATTAGAGAACACATTGGGTGGGATCTTAGACCATTCCCCCATACAGAATCTCTCCAGGTCCTTGATTTATTTAGTCTGCCCTTATGGAATGCCCTGTTCAATTCAAACCACAGGTTATCAAGGGAGTTCAAGTCCAAAGACTGAGATGGCCATTGAAAATGTTGATTTTGTGCCCAATTAAGCATTTATTTGTGGATGTTGCTGTGTCTTGCTGGAAGATCCACTTATGGCCTAGATGCAAACTCCTAGCAGAGAGGTAACCAGGTTTTGGGCTAAAATATCATTTATTTATTTTATACAGATATTTTTGCTCATCTTTATCAAGGGTATCAATAACTAGGTGCTTATTTTGATATCTGGTTATTTGACTGAATCAGAAATACAGATGTGGAGTAGATGTAGAATTTGTTTTAAATTCTCATAAAAAATCTGAACTAATCAAATAACACTTGTATTTACTTGTTGCTTTTTGCACGTGTTAATATAATATTCTTATTTAATGGAGAGATAAAACAACGTTTCTCTAAACTGCTTTATAATATTATAATTAAATCTAGAAGAAATAAAAACGTTTTCCCTCCTCAACTGCGTTTCCTCCCTCCAGACAGCAGATGGCGATATGTGTCTTTCAGGCGATATTTCTAGTGTGACGTATAATCTAGTGGACGGAACGCTTCTTCAACAACTGCAGCCACCTCGGTAGCTCGCGAGACAACAAACTCGGAACATTCAAGTTCTTTAGACAATTTCCTGGTTTAATTGCCACTATGATTTAAACATACTTATGTGGAAACAACGAGCTACCCCATTTAATAGAATATTTACGTTCTAAGTCAACTAGCTGGCTGGTTAAGTTAGCACTAGTCTAGTCGCTAATGCTAACAAGCTATTATCCTCGACCATGAGCCTACTAAGCTACTCTCCTCCTGATAAAGAAGAGGCGATCTACTGGACGGAGAAAGAAGTGAAAGAGGAGGATGTTACAATACAAAATGAAGTAGAGGGTGAGGCTGCTGCCGTGAAAGAAGAAGAGAAAGACGTTACAGAGAAAGACGCCTTCGGAGTGGAGGAGGATGTTACTGTGAAAGAAGATGAAGACGTTTTTGGAATGAAGGATGAAGAGGGGGAGATTACTGTCACATTAGAGGACGACGAAGAAGAGAAGTCTGGAGATCTTATTAAGACCAGTAAATACAGTGAGTACTATCTTATAAAACAGGAACATTGATCTGATTAAAACCAGTAAATACAGTGAGTACTATCTTATAAAACAGGGGCACAACTCTGCAGTTGTTGAACTCATGTGTGAGTTTTAAAAGGGCGTTCTACACTTGATTATGTTTTTGTACTGTCGGAATTGTTCATGACGTCCTCCAGTGCTTAAAAAAACTTTTCTTGTTGTAAAGTGATATATAAATACAGTAAAGTATAAACACGCTAAAGGGAAACAAATAAATGTTTTGAGCAAAGTAGTTTTTGTTTAGACAACTGTAAACTTGAAGGAGTGAGTGATGTCATTGTAAGGCCTTCAAGGAGTTGGCTTGATGGAAAGTCGTGATGTCATCCAATAGGCGACTGATCTTCATGTGAATATTCATTATTCTTTTTAAAATCCTTCCTGTTCTGTCAAGTTGGTTGTTGATCATTGCCAGAAAGCCATTTTCAATTCTTTCCATAGACTTTCAAGATGATTTAAGTCCAAACTGTAACTTGGCCACTCAGGAACATTCAATGGCATCTTGGTAAGCTCCTCCAATGTAGATTTGGCCTTGTGGTTTAGGTTATTGTCTTGTTAGTATAGTTTTTTGTATTCAGATCTCTGAAATGCACTCTACCTACGGAACATTTAGTTTCCTTATATTTTACACTGGGAAAACAGTTTTCATGGGCACAGAAATTATAAATAATTTCTGAGTTTGCAACATCCAATGGTTCTAACCGAGAGTCACCTTAACCTTATTGACAACACCCAAATCAATACTGTCATTAACGCAGTTCTTCAATAATTACACATAATTCTTAATTCTGTAGCTGTTAAGTTCAATTATCATCAGCTGATCCAGGAAATCATTTTCTGAATGACAGTCACATGACAAACATCACGACATGCAACAACAACCAAAGTGCTTCTTCATTCATTATTCTGGTAAAGACAGTTATGCCGTGCTCCATGTTTAATCCAACATCCCTAACAAATGTATGTTTATGATGTATTATTGTCTGCTTGATTTACAGTATCGTCTCGTTAGTCTGTTTGGAAACTTTAGCTCATAATGTGTAGAGAACTGTTCCTTGATTGATAGGCTATTGTACAACACACAGAGCTATTTTCCTTTATTCAGGACATTTAGAATGACAACACATTACAGTGTAGCCTAGTGGGATTATTCACAAAATTATCTGGTGATCAGGTTATGAAATGTCATGAAAGACATTTTAGTTTCCATGTTTCACCTGAAATATAAAATTATATTTGTCCTAGGTCTATGTTATTGTTAGGTGAAGTTATGGGTCCTACAATAGGTCAATGTTGTTGTTAGGTCAAGTTGTGTCCTACAGACTGATAGTGTGCTGTAATGTTCAGAATACATCGTGAAAAATTAAAACTTCCGCATTAAATGGAGTTTCTACAACCAATTTTCATGTGCATCGCCCTCCTGACACAATTTTATTAAACACAGAGAGGAGCCTGTGTTGGAGACCAAAAGTCGTCTGGCACACTGCTTGGTATTTCAACAACTTTAATAACTTATTTCTAGCCAACAATCATCGACGTTACTACTAATGTGAAACAACAATTGTAAATAATTGAACAGACTTCAGTTGTTGTATAACTTCATGGCTCTGGGCTTTTAACCTAAAACAAACAGCGGATTTCTGCTGTTGTGGGCCATTAACCATCTGACTTTGTTGTTCACACAGGAGAGAGACGGGACTATCGTGGACATTATGATGCTGACGAGGCAAAGCAGAGTCTCAAGACTCTGAAACACCAGCAGAGACCCACAGGAAAGAAATCTCACCGCTGCTGTGACTGTGGGAAAGATTGCAAATCTTCATCAGAACTTAAAATACACCAGCGAGTACACACTGGAGAGAAACCTTACTGCTGCTCCGACTGCGGGAAACTTTTCTCAGGATCAAATTCACTAAAAGTACACCTGAGAATTCACTGGAGAGAAATCTCACTGTTGCTCTGACTGTGGGAAACGTTGCAAAGATTCATCAGAACTTAAAATACACCAGCGAGTACACACTGGAGAGAAACCTTACTGCTGCTCCGACTGCGGGAAACTTTTCTCAGGATCAAATTCACTAAAAGTACACCTGAGAATTCACTGGAGAGAAATCTCACTGCTGCTCTGACTGTGGGAAACGTTGCAAAGATTCATCAGAACTTAAAATACATCAGCGAGTACACACAGGGGAGAAGCCTCACACTGTTCAGATTGTGGGAAAAGCTTTTCAACATCACAGACTTTGAAGCTGCACCAGAGAACACACACAGGAGAGAAACCTCATACCTGTGATCAATGTGGGAAGTGTTTTACTCAGTCAAGCTGCCTGAAATCACACCAGAAAATACACACTGGAGAGAAACCTTATAGCTGTGCTCAATGTGGGAATTGTTTTGTTACATCTAGCAACCTGATATCACACCAAAGAACACACACAGGAGAGAAATCTTATAGCTGTGATCAATGTAGGAAGAGTTTTGGTACATCTCAAAATTTGATGATACACCAGAGAACACACACGGGAGAGAAGCCTTATGGCTGTGTTCAATGTGGGAAGAGTTTTACTACATCTAGCCATCTGACTGTTCACCAGAGAAGACACACAGGAGAGAAACCTTATATCTGTGATCAATGTGGGAAGAGTTTTGTTTCATCTGGCCCTCTTGCTAAACACCAGAGAACACACACAGGAAATAAATCTTATAGCTGTGATGAATGTGGGAAGAGTTATACTACATCTAGCAATCTGACTATACACCAGAGAACACACACAGAAGAGAATCCTCATAGCTGTGATCAATGTGGGAAGAGATACTCTGATAAATATCTCTGATCAAACATCAGAAAATGCATGGAGTTGTTTCATTGATATCAATGAAATAATGTCACAATATAGAATTGTTTAACATTGTAGAAGGAGTATTTTAATGTTGTCACAATGTAGAACCCTAAATGTCTGCCACCAATTCTATTGATTTCAACATGATTATGGAAAATCTTTGTCTTTGAAATGGAATAGTAGTAATGTGATTTAACAAAAAGTGACTAACCTAAAAAAGAGCTGTGTTACACTTACCACGTTGGTGACCCACTTGAATGAAAATGCAACACTTCAAAATGCTAGCTGTTTTCTACAAATTGTCCTCTAACCAGTAATGTACACATTATTCCCAGATTCCGTGTGGTTTTTGAGCTGTTAGTTTTAACAGGATGTGCAACCTCATCTCCCTCCTGTCACACAAATGATTTTAATCGATATCAGTGATTTATTGCTATTTGTCAAAACAACAGCGTTTTTGGTGCTTGTGCAGTTGATAAGGAGCTTGTTTTTATTTTTAAGTAATGTGATTATTGTGGCAGATGTTTGTGTATATAGCACATTTTATTTAAATTTATCAAACTGTTTCTGCATTTGGACTATTGATTTGGACACGTTAAAGGTGTGACATTGGGGCTATCCCACTTAGCAAAATGTCGTTGAAAATAAGACTATGCCCGAAGTACAATATAAGTTTTAGTTGAAAGTTGAAAAGAAGAACATTTAATTTCAAGTACTTGCAGCCTATACACATGCATGCAGTATAATAATTCTATAATCAGTTTTATAATCAGTTGTCATGGTAATAAAGGATCCGCTAGCGGGACAACTTCCTGTTGGAATAAATAATCAGAAATATTATGGATTTTAATCATTTATGAACATACAAGCGTCTAAAGCTATTACAGCGAAAACATGCCATGTGATTGTTTGAGGATGGCGGCCCACATAAACATTTCCACCGGCACAGGCTTCATACACAATTAACGATTTAATATTCACTTACTTTTTGAAAATCTTCCTCTGATTTGTCATCCAATGGGTCCCAGCTATAACATGTAGTGTTCTTTTGTTAGATAAAATCCTTCTTTATATCCCAAAAAGTCTGTTTTGTTGGCGCCATCAATTTGAGTAATCCACTCGTTTAACATGAAGATAAAGGAATCCGAAAATCTACCCCTAAACTTTGTTTCAAAAAGTCAAAATACGTTTCTATTTACTCCTCACATACCCTAAAATGTAATCAAACTATAATAATTATTTTGGAAAGAAGTATGTTCAAGAGCAAACCGATTTGAGCAGGTGCGAAATGTCTTTATGGCATGTGCAAACACCAATTTCCAAGACTGTCCCTCTACTAAAACTGATATTTCTTATTCATTTTTTAAAGTTACAAGCCTGAAACCTTGAACATAGACTGCGGACACCCTGTTGAAGCCATAGGAACTGCATCCAGGGATGGTTGGTTTTTCTTTGGATTTTCTCCTACCATATCCATTGTGTTATATTCTCCTTCATTATTTTAACATTTCTACAAACTTCAGTGTTTCCTTTCCAATGCTATCAATTATATGCATATTCTGTATTCAGGGCCTGAGATACAGGTAGTTTACTTTGGACATGTCATTCAGAGAGAAAAAAGGAGCCTAAGAAGTTTTAACAATCACTCCACTATTTCTTTATATTCCAAGTGCTAATTGTCTTTATTCCACTACTGAAGAAGCATGACTCAAATCACCTCATATTTCAAACATCCAGCCTGACAAAAGATACATGTTTTATTATTCCATGCCTCACCATTATGTGAATTATTGCCAATACATATTAACAAAGGGGTGTACATTTGGTTTTTATACTTCTTATTTACAATTCATGTAACATTTAGTAATCATAATTATTTATGCAAACAACTGACAATTTTGGGGTACAATAATATTGACATTGTTACCCTGCTTTTATAATATCAGGGTTAATTCTCAAATGTACTAGAGCATGACATTGGGGACTGGGCCCCGATCCAACAACATGCTTATCTAGTGAACCCTGAAAAGAGAGAGAAGCTCCGCAGTGAGGTGGAACGTGTCCGTGGTACAAACAACTTGGTTGCTGATCGTCTCAAGGGTGGGCAGTCAAAACGTTTTGCCTTTAGCCAGTGTGGTCCATGGATTACAATTTATTTTGACTGCACGTTTGTCCGTATTGGATATGAGTTTTGTTTGGGTTCGCTCCAACGGGACGAGAATTCTAGAGGCTAGTGAGTTTTAGGAAGACGAGAGTTCTAGAAGCTAGTGAGTTTTAGGTAGACGAGAGTTCTAGAAGCTAGTGAGATTTAGGAAGACGAGAGTTCTAGAAGCTAGTGAGATTTAGGAAGACGAGAGTTCTAGAAGCTAGTCAGTTTTAGGAAGACGAGAGTTCTAGAAGCTAGAGGGAAAAACAGTTGTTTTTCTTTCTTGTTTTTAATTGTTGTATTGTAGGTGAAGCATTGTAGTTGATTATAATGTTAAATGGAAGTTGTTTTCTGTTGGTGGTGAGCAAAATGTAACACCTTAAAGGGGAAGGTGTTTACATTTACATTTAAGTCATTTAGCAGACGCTCTTATCCAGAGCGACTTACAAATTGGTGCATTCACCTTATGACATCCAGTGGAACAGCCACTTTACAATAGTGCATCTAAATCTTTTAAGGGGGGTGAGAAGGATTACTTTATCCTATCCTAGGTATTCCTTAAAGAGGTGGGGTTTCAGGTGTCTCCGGAAGGTGGTGATTGACTCCGCTATCCTGGCGTCGTGAGGGAGTTTGTTCCACCATTGGGGAGCCAGAGCAGCGAACAGTTTTGACTGGGCTGAGCGGGAACTGTACTTCCTCAGTGGTAGGGAGGCGAGCAGGCCAGAGGTGGATGAACGCAGTGCCCTTATTTGGGTGTAGGGCCTGATCAGAGCCTGGAGGTACTGAGGTGCCGTTCCCCTCACAGCTCCGTAGGCAAGCACCATGGTCTTGTAGCGGATGCGAGCTTCAACTGGAAGCCAGTGGAGAGAGCGGAGGAGCGGGGTGACGTGAGAGAACTTGGGAAGGTTGAACACTAGACGGGCTGCGGCGTTCTGGATGAGTTGTAGGGGTTTAATGGCACAGGCAGGGAGCCCAGCCAACAGCGAGTTGCAGTAATCCAGACGGGAGATGACAAGTGCCTGGATTAGGACCTGCGCCGCTTCCTGTGTGAGGCAGGGTCGTACTCTGTTTACAGGGTTTGGTTTTTCCATTTATGTTTTGAGGTTGGACTTGAGCACATTAGCATGTAGGGAGAACCAATTGGTGTCACCTTGTTAGTCAGTATGTGTTACACTTGTGCTGGCTTGTCCATCTCATTATGGTTGAATATTTCATCCAATTGTTAATATTTGAATCAATGGATTTGTCTTAGGATGCTCATTAGTCTTTCAGTTGTTAATCTTGTTTTTTTATCCTCTTATGTTTGTTGTGTAGTAAATATTATTGTTTGTTTTTCATTGTTTTTTTTTTTTGCTGTGAAGCCATTGTGTTGCATCCATGTCTGAGATGTGCTGTATAAATAAAGCTTGATTTGATTTGAACATATTGCAAAACAAATTAACCCCATGACTGACAATCAACAGACTTAATTATTTTATTTAACCTTTATTTAACTAGGCAAGTCAGTTAAGAACAAATTATTATTTACAATGATTGCCTACCAGGGAACAGTGGGTTAACTGCCTTGTTCAGGGGCGAAACAAAGGCAGAGGCAAAAATAATTTGTTCAAAAAAACTTTAGTCTGTCTGAAAAAACGCTCCTAAACAAATGTTGTCAAACCATCCAGTTATTGAATGTAGAACAAGCGGGTTTGGCTGCAATTTGCTGTGAATTTAATGGAAATGTTACCACAAGAAGAGTACAACAACTGTAGGTGAGATATCTACATTATTATCAGGATTACAAGAAGAATCAACAACTAGAGGTGAGATCTGCATTATTATTAGGATTACAAGAAGAAACAACAACTGGAGGTGAGATATCTGCATTACTATCAGGATTACAACAAGAAACAACAACTTCAGGTGAGATATCTGCATTATTATCAGGATTTCACATTTCTCATATTCATATTTTTGTGACATCACTTCTATTATTAAATAATCTCTGCCTTTTATAGACTCTGTGGAACAATGATTCCAAGCACCTCCCTCCTTTTGAGGCTTCCAGTCTTATTCAAACTCAATCAGCATGACAGAGTGATCTCCAGCCTTGTCCTCGTCAATACTCACACCTGTGTTAATGAGAGAATCACTGGCATGATGTCAGCTGGTCCTTTTGTAGCATGGCTGAAATGCAGTGGAAATGTTTTGGGGGGATTCAGTTCATTTGCATGGCAAAGAAGGACTTTGCAATTCATCTGATCACTCTTCAGAACATTCTGGAGTATATGCAAATTGCCATCATACAAACTGAGGCAGCAGACTTTGAAAATTAATATTTGTGTCATTCTCAACTTTTGGCCACAACTGTACACAGTGATTGTGTAATGTGAACAGGTTGGAAGAGCCAGTACACAGTGAGGGTGTAATGTGAACAGGTTGGAAGAGCCAGTACACAGTGAGGGTGTAATGTGAACAGGTTGGAAGAGCCAGTACACAGTGAGGGTGGAATGTGAACAGGTTGGAAGAGCCAGTACACAGTGAGGGTGGAATGTGAACAGGTTGGAAGAGCCAGTACACAGTGAGGGTGGAATGTGAACAAGTTGGAAGAGCCAGTACACAGTGAGTGTGTTCCCTCCACATCTGCTATAACATCCCTGAGAGAAGGTGCTGCCACCACCTTTCAGCAGAGGACAAAGAAGATTACAATGCATGAAACATTAACCAGATAATTTCATGAGCATAAAATGAAATATCTGAAGAACATGAAATGAGAATTGTACATGTTGAATTGGATATGAAGGTGGAAGAGAGAGGTATCATCCAACAAAGAGACAGTAATGAGACCATAGTGATGACCAGCCATGGTGAACAATATGATATGTAGAAAAATACATGTTTTGTCATTTGGATATTCATGAGTGAGAGTATTTTAATCACCACAAACTACATTTGTAACCAACCTTGATACAGAACAACATCTGCCTCAGTCACGGGCACATCTGCCTCAGTCAGGGATACATCTGCCTCAGTCAGGGACACATCTGCCTCAGCCATGGACACATCTGCCTCAGCAATGGACACATCTACCTCAGTCACGGGTACATCTGCTTGATAATGATCATGGGAGGATAAGGACAGTCATGCTGCTTCAGGTAGTTGTGCAGCACAGCTGTAGCAATGATGACCTGGCAGCATCTTCTTGGCTTGAAACGAAGTGTATTGTGAAAACACTGGAATCTATTTTTCCATACTCCAAACATACGCTGGACCATCCCTCTCGTGTGGATATGAGCTCTGTTGTATCTTTACTGCTCAGCTGTTGTGGGATTTATGTCTGGAGTGAATAAAAAGTTACTCTGATCATATAACTATGTAGTAACTATTAGCAGACCGTGTTACTACGTACTAACTGTTAGCAGACCGTGTTACTACGTACTAACTGTTAGCAGACCGCGTTACTACGTACTAACTGTTAGCAGACCGCGTTACTACGTACTAACTGTTAGCAGACCGCGTTACTGCGTACTAACTGTTAGCAGACCGTGTTACTGCGTACTAACTGTTAGCAGACCGTGTTACTGCTTACTAACTGTTAGCAGACCGTGTTACTGCGTACTAACTGTTAGCAGACCGTGTTACTGCGTACTAACTGTTAGCAGACCGTGTTACTGCGTACTAACTGTTAGCAGACCGTGTTACTGCGTACTAACTGTTAGCAGACCGTGTTACTGCGTACTAACTGTTAGCAGACCGTGTTACTACGTAGTAACTGTTAGCAGACCGTGTTACCACGTAGTAACTGTTAGCAGACCGTGTTACCACATAGTAACTGTTAGCAGACCGTGTTACCACGTAGTAACTGTTAGCAGACCGTGTTACTACGTAGTAACTGTTAGCAGACCGTGTTACTACGTAGTAACTGTTAGCAGACCGTGTTACAACGTAGTAACTGTTAGCAGACCGTGTTACTACGTAGTAACTGTTAGCAGACCGTGTTACTACGTACTAACTGTTAGCAGACCGTGTTACTACGTACTAACTGTTAGCAGACCGTGTTACTACGTACTAACTGTTAGCAGACCGTGTTACTACGTAGTAACTGTTAGCAGACCGTGTTACTACGTAGTAACTGTTAGCAGACCGTGTTACTACGTAGTAACTGTTAGCAGACCGTGTTACTACGTACTAACTGTTAGCAGACCGTGTTACTACGTACTAACTGTTAGCAGACCGTGTTACTACGTACTAACTGTTAGCAGACCGTGTTACTACGTACTAACTGTTAGCAGACCGTGTTACTACGTACTAACTGTTAGCAGACCGTGTTACTGTTAGCAGACTAACTGTTAGCAGACCGTGTTACTACGTAGTAACTGTTAGCAGACCGTGTTACTACGTAGTAACTGTTAGCAGACCGTGTTACTACGTAGTAACTGTTAGCAGACTGCGTGTTACCACGTACTAACTGTTAGCAGACCGTGTTACTGCGTAGTTTAAACAGCAGACCGTGTTACTACGTAGTAACTACGTACTGTTAGCAGACCGTGTTACTACGTAGTAACTGTTAGCAGACCGTGTTACTACGTAGTAACTGTTAGCAGACCGTGTTACTACGTACTAACTGTTAGCAGACCGTGTTACTACGTAGTAACTGTTAGCAGACCGTGTTACTACGTAGTAACTGTTAGCAGACCGTGTTACTACGTAACTGTTAGCAGACCGTGTTACTGCGTACTAACTGTTAGCAGACCGTGTTACTACGTACTAACTGTTAGCAGACCGTGTTACTGTGTACCAACTGTTAGCAGACCGTGTTACTGCGTACTAACTGTTAGCAGACCGTGTTACTGCGTACTAACTGTTAGCAGACCGTGTTACTACGTACTAACTGTTAGCAGACCGTGTTACTGCGTACTAACTGTTAGCAGACCGTGTTACTGCGTAGTAACTGTTAGCAGACCGTGTTACTGCGTACTAACTGTTAGTTACCGTGTTACTGCGTACTAACTGTTAGCAGACCGTGTTACTACGTACTAACTGTTAGCAGACCGTGTTACTACGTACTAACTGTTAGCAGACCGTGTTAACTACGTACTAACTGTTAGCAGACCGTGTTACTACGTACTAACTGTTAGCAGACCGTGTTACTACGTACTAACTGTTAGCAGACCGTGTTACTACGTACTAACTGTTAGCAGACCGTGTTACTACGTACTAACTGTTAGCAGACCGTGTTACTACGTACTAACTGTTAGCAGACCGTGTTACTACGTACTAACTGTTAGCAGACCGTGTTACTACGTACTAACTGTTAGCAGACCGTGTTAACTGTTAGCAGACCGTGTTACTACGTAGTAACTGTTAGCAGACCGTGTTACTAACTGTTAGCAGACCGTGTTACTACGTAGTAACTGTTAGCAGACCGTGTTACTACGTAGTAACTGTTAGCAGACCGTGTTACTACGTAGTAACTGTTAGCAGACCGTGTTACTACGTAGTAACTGTTAGCAGACCGTGTTACTACGTAGTAACTGTTAGCAGACCGTGTTACTACGTAGTAACTGTTAGCAGACCGTGTTACTACGTAGTAACTGTTAGCAGACCGTGTTACTACGTAGTAACTGTTAGCAGACCGTGTTACTACGTACTAACTGTTAGCAACTGTTGTTAGCAGACCGTGTTACTGTTAGCAGACGTACTAACTGTTAGCAGACCGTGTTACTACGTACTAACTGTTAGCAGACCGTGTTACTACGTACTAACTGTTAGCAGACCGTGTTACTACGTACTAACTGTTAGCAGACCGTGTTACTACGTACTAACTGTTAGCAGACCGTGTTACTACGTACTAACTGTTAGCAGACCGTGTTACTACGTACTAACTGTTAGCAGACCGTGTTACTACGTACTAACTGTTAGCAGACCGTGTTACTACGTAGTAACTGTTAGCAGACCGTGTTACTACGTAGTAACTGTTAGCAGACCGTGTTACTACGTAGTAACTGTTAGCAGACCGTGTTACTACGTAGTAACTGTTAGCAGACCGTGTTACTACGTAGTAACTGTTAGCAGACCGTGTTACTACGTAGTAACTGTTAGCAGACCGTGTTACTACGTAGTAACTGTTAGCAGACCGTGTTACTACGTAGTAACTGTTAGCAGACCGTGTTACTACGTAGTAACTGTTAGCAGACCGTGTTACTACGTAGTAACTGTTAGCAGACCGTGTTACTACGTAGTAACTGTTAGCAGACCGTGTTACTACGTAGTAACTGTTAGCAGACCGTGTTACTACGTAGTAACTGTTAGCAGACCGTGTTACTACGTAGTAACTGTTAGCAGACCGTGTTACTACGTACTAACTGTTAGCAGACCGTGTTACTGCGTACCAACTGTTAGCAGACCGTGTTACTGCGTACTAACTGTTAGCAGACCGTGTTACTGCGTAGTAACAGACCGTGTTACTGCGTACTAACTGTTAGCAGACCGTGTTACTGCGTACTAACTGTTAGCAGACCGTGTTACTGCGTACTAACTGTTAGCAGACCGTGTTACTGCGTAGTAACTGTTAGCAGACCGTGTTACTGCGTACTAACTGTTAGCAGACCGTGTTACTACGTACTAACTGTTAGCAGACCGTGTTACTGCGTACTAACTGTTAGCAGACCGTGTTACTACGTACTAACTGTTAGCAGACCGTGTTACTACGTACTAACTGTTAGCAGACCGTGTTACTACGTAGTAACTGTTAGCAGACCGTGTTACTACGTACTAACTGTTAGCAGACCGTGTTACTACGTACTAACTGTTAGCAGACCGTGTTACTACGTAGTAACTGTTAGCAGACCGTGTTACTACGTAGTAACTGTTAGCAGACCGTGTTACTACGTAGTAACTGTTAGCAGACCGTGTTACTACGTAGTAACTGTTAGCAGACCGTGTTACTACGTAGTAACTGTTAGCAGACCGTGTTACTACGTAGTAACTGTTAGCAGACCGTGTTACAACGTAGTAACTGTTAGCAGACCGTGTTACTACGTAGTAACTGTTAGCAGACCGTGTTACTACGTAGTAACTGTTAGCAGACCGTGTTACTACGTACTAACTGTTAGCAGACCGTGTTACTACGTACTAACTGTTAGCAGACCGTGTTACTACGTAGTAACTGTTAGCAGACCGTGTTACTACGTAGTAACTGTTAGCAGACCGTGTTACTACGTAGTAACTGTTAGCAGACCGTGTTACTACGTAGTAACTGTTAGCAGACCGTGTTACTACGTACTAACTGTTAGCAGACCGTGTTACCGTGTTACTGTTACTGCGTACTAACTGTTAGCAGACCGTGTTACTGCGTACTAACTGTTAGCAGACCGTGTTACTGCGTACTAACTGTTAGCAGACCGTGTTACTGCGTAGCAGACCGTGTTAACTGTTAGCAGACCGTGTTACTACGTACTGTAACTGTTAACTGTTAGACCGTGTTACTACGTAGTAACTGTTAGCAGACCGTGTTACTACGTAGTAACTGTTAGCAGACCGTGTTACTGCGTACTAACTGTTAGCAGACCGTGTTACTGCGTACTAACTGTTAGCAGACCGTGTTACTGCGTAGTAACTGTTAGCAGACCGTGTTACTACGTAGTAACTGTTAGCAGACCGTGTTACTACGTAGTAACTGTTAGCAGACCGTGTTACTACGTACTAACTGTTAGCAGACCGTGTTACTACGTACTAACTGTTAGCAGACCGTGTTACTACGTACTAACTGTTAGCAGACCGTGTTACTACGTACTAACTGTTAGCAGACCGTGTTACTACGTACTAACTGTTAGCAGACCGTGTTACGTAGTAACTGTAGCAGACCGTGTTAACTAACTGTTAGCAGACCGTGTTACTACGTACTAACTGTTAGCAGACCGTGTTACTACGTAGTAACTGTTAGCAGACCGTGTTACTACGTAGTAACTGTTAGCAGACCGTGTTACTACGTAGTAACTGTTAGCAGACCGTGTTACTACGTAGTAACTGTTAGCAGACCGTGTTACTACGTAGTAACTGTTAGCAGACCGTGTTACTACGTAGTAACTGTTAGCAGACCGTGTTACTACGTAGTAACTGTTAGCAGACCGTGTTACTACGTAGTAACTGTTAGCAGACCGTGTTACTACGTAGTAACTGTTAGCAGACCGTGTTACTACGTACTAACTGTTAGCAGACCGTGTTAGCAGACCGTAGTAACTGTTAGCAACCGTGTTACTACGTAGAACTGTTAGCAGACCGTGTTACTAGCGTAGTAACTGTTAGCAGACCGTGTTACTACGTAGTAACTGTTAGCAGACCGTGTTACTACGTAGTAACTGTTAGCAGACCGTGTTACTACGTACTAACTGTTAGCAGACCGTGTTACTACGTACTAACTGTTAGCAGACCGTGTTACTACGTAGCAGACCGTGTTACTACGTACTAACTGTTAGCAGACCGTGTTACTACGTAGTAACTGTTAGCAGACCGTGTTACTACGTACTAACTGTTAGCAGACCGTGTTACGTGTTTACTGCGTACTAACTGTTAGCAGACCGTGTTACTACGTACTAACTGTTAGCAGACCGTGTTACTGCGTACTAACTGTTAGCAGACCGTGTTACTACGTACTAACTGTTAGCAGACCGTGTTACTAACTGTAGTAACTGTTAGCAGACCGTGTTACTGCGTACTAACTGTTAGCAGACCGTGTTACTGCGTACTAACTGTTAGCAGACCGTGTTACTGCGTAACTAAGACTGTTAGCAGACCGTGTTACTGCGTACTAACTGTTAGCAGACCGTGTTACTACGTACTAACTGTTAGCAGACCGTGTTACTACGTACTAACTGTTAGCAGACCGTGTTACTACGTACTAACTGTTAGCAGACCGTGTTACTACGTACTAACTGTTAGCACTACGACCGTGTTACTACGTACTAACTGTTAGCAGACCGTGTTACTACGTAGTAACTGTTAGCAGACCGTGTTACTACGTAGTAACTGTTAGCAGACCGTGTTACTACGTAGTAACTGTTAGCAGACCGTGTTACTACGTAGTAACTGTTAGCAGACCGTGTTACTGTGTTACTACGTAAACTGTTAGCAGACCGTGTTACTAACGTAGTAACTGTTAGCAGACCGTGTTACTACGTAGTAACTGTTAGCAGACCGTGTTACTACGTAGTAACTGTTAGCAGACCGTGTTACTACGTAGTAACTGTTAGCAGACCGTGTTACTACGTAGTAACTGTTAGCAGACCGTGTTACTACGTACTAACTGTAGTAACTGTTAGCAGACCGTGTTACTACGTACTAACTGTTAGCAGACCGTGTTACTACGTACGTGTTAGCAACCGTGTTACTGTTAACTGTTAGCAGACCGTGTTACTACGTACTAACTGTTAGCAGACCGTGTTACTGCGTACCAACTGTTAGCAGACCGTGTTACTGCGTACTAACTGTTAGCAGACCGTGTTACTGCGTACTAACTGTTAGCAGACCGTGTTACTACGTAGTAACTGTTAGCAGACCGTGTTACTACGTACTAACTGTTAGCAGACCGTGTTACTACGTAGTAACTGTTAGCAGACCGTGTTACTACGTAGTAACTGTTAGCAGACCGTGTTACTGCGTACTAACTGTTAGCAGACCGTGTTACTACGTACTAACTGTTAGCAGACCGTGTTACTACGTACTAACTGTTAGCAGACCGTGTTACTACGTAGTAACTGTTAGCAGACCGTGTTACTACGTAGTAACTGTTAGCAGACCGTGTTACTACGTAGTAACTGTTAGCAGACCGTGTTACTACGTACTAACTGTTAGCAGACCGTGTTACTACGTACTAACTGTTAGCAGACCGTGTTACTATGTACTAACTGTTAGCAGACCGTGTTACTAACTGTTAGCAGACCGTGTTACTACGTACTAACTGTTAGCAGACCGTGTTACTACGTACTAACTGTTAGCAGACCGTGTTACTACGTACTAACTGTTAGCAGACCGTGTTACTACGTACTAACTGTTAGCAGACCGTGTTACTACGTACTAACTGTTAGCAGACCGTGTTACTGCGTTAGCTTACTACTGTTAGCAGACCGTGTTACTGCGTACTAACTGTTAGCAGACCGTGTTACTGCGTACTAACTGTTAGCAGACCGTGTTACTGCGTACGACCGTGTTACTGTAAACTGTTAGCAGACCGTGTTACTAACGTAGTAACTGTTAGCAGACCGTGTTACTACGTAGTAACTGTTAGCAGACCGTGTTACTACGTACTAACTGTTAGCAGACCGTGTTACTACGTACTAACTGTTAGCAGACCGTGTTACTACGTAGTAACTGTTAGCAGACCGTGTTACTACGTAGTAACTGTTAGCAGACCGTGTTACTACGTACTAACTGTTAGCAGACCGTGTTACTACGTACTACGTAACTGTTAGCAGACCGTGTTACTACGTAGTAACTGTTAGCAGACCGTGTTACTACGTACTAACTGTTAGCAGACCGTGTTACTACGTACTAACTGTTAGCAGACCGTGTTACTACGTAGTAACTGTTAGCAGACCGTGTTACTACGTAGTAACTGTTAGCAGACCGTTAACTGTTAGCAGACCGTGTTACTGCGTACTAACTGTTAGCAGACCGTGTTACTACGTACTAACTGTTAGCAGACCGTGTTACTACGTACTAACTGTTAGCAGACCGTGTTACTGCGTACTAACTGTTAGCAGACCGTGTTACTGCGTTAACTGTTAGCAGACCGTGTTACTACGTACTGTTAGCAGACCGTGTTACTAACGTTAGCAGACCGTGTAACTGTTAGCAGACCGTGTTACTACGTACTAACTGTTAGCAGACCGTGTTACTACGTACTAACTGTTAGCAGACCGTGTTACTGTTAGCAGACCGTGTTACGTAGTAACTGTTAGCAGACCGTGTTACTACGTAGTAACTGTTAGCAGACCGTGTTACTACGTACTAACTGTTAGCAGACCGTGTTACTACGTACTAACTGTTAGCAGACCGTGACCGTGTTACTACGTACTAACTGTTAGCAGACCGTGTTACTACGTACTAACTGTTAGTAACTGTTAGCAGACCGTGTTACTACGTACTAACTGTTAGCAGACCGTGTTACTGCGTAGTAACTGTTAGCAGACCGTGTTACTACGTACTAACTGTTAGCAGACCGTGTTACTACGTACTAACTGTTAGCAGACCGTTACTACGTAGTTACTACGTAGTAACTGTTAGCAGACCGTGTTACTACGTAGTAACTGTTAGCAGACCGTGTTACTACGTACTAACTGTTAGCAGACCGTGTTACTACGTACTAACTGTTAGCAGACCGTGTTACTACGTAGTAACTGTTAGCAGACCGTGTTACTACGTAGTAACTGTTAGCAGACCGTGTTACTACGTAGTAACTGTTAGCAGACCGTGTTACTACGTACTAACTGTTAGCAGACCGTGTTACTACGTACTAACTGTTAGCAGACCGTGTTACTACGTACTAACTGTTAGCAGACCGTGTTACTACGTACTAACTGTTAGCAGACCGTGTTACTACGTACTAACTGTTAGCAGACCGTGTTACTACGTAGTAACTGTTAGCAGACCGTGTTACTTAGCAGACCGTGTTACTACGTACTAACTGTTAGCAGACCGTGTTACTACGTAGTAACTGTTAGCAGACCGTGTTACTACGTACTAACTGTTAGCAGACCGTGTTACTACGTACTAACTGTTAGCAGACCGTTACTACGTAGTAACTGTTAGCAGACCGTGTTACTGCGTAGTAACTGTTAGCAGACCGTGTTACTACGTACTAACTGTTAGCAGACCGTGTTACTACGTACTAACTGTTAGCAGACCGTGTTACTACGTACTAACTGTTAGCAGACCGTGTTACTACGTAGTAACTGTTAGCAGACCGTGTTACTACGTACTAACTGTTAGCAGACCGTGTTACTACGTACTAACTGTTAGCAGACCGTGTTACTACGTAGTAACTGTTAGCAGACCGTGTTACTACGTACTAACTGTTAGCAGACCGTGTTACTACGTACTAACTGTTAGCAGACCGTGTTACTACGTAGTAACTGTTAGCAGACCGTGTTACTACGTAGTAACTGTTAGCAGACCGTGTTACTACGCAACTGTTAGCAGACCGTGTTACTACGTAGTAACTGTTAGCAGACCGTGTTACTACGTAGTAACTGTTAGCAGACCGTGTTACTACGTAGTAACTGTTAGCAGACCGTGTTACTACGTAGTAACTGTTAGCAGACCGTGTTACTACGTACTAACTGTTAGCAGACCGTGTTACTACGTACTAACTGTTAGCAGACCGTGTTACTACGTACTAACTGTTAGCAGACCGTGTTACTACGTACTAACTGTTAGCAGACCGTGTTACTACGTACTAACTGTTAGCAGACCGTGTTACTACGTACTAACTGTTAGCAGACCGTGTTACTGTTACGTACTAACTGTTAGCAGACCGTGTTACCACGCGTACTGTAGTAACTGTTAGCAGACCGTGTTACTACGTACTAACTGTTAGCAGACCGTGTTACTACGTACTAACTGTTAGCAGACCGTGTTACTGCGTACCAACTGTTAGCAGACCGTGTTACTGCGTACTAACTGTTAGCAGACCGTGTTACTGCGTAGTAACAGACCGTGTTACTGCGTACTAACAGACCGTGTTACTGCGTACTGTTAGCAGACCGTGTTACTACGTACTAACTGTTAACAGACCGTTACTAACTAACTTAGCAGACCGTGTTACTACGTTAGCAACTGTTAGCAGAGACCGTGTTACTACGTACTAACTGTTAGCAGACCGTGTTACTACGTACTAACTGTTAGCAGACCGTGTTACTACGTACTAACTGTTAGCAGACCGTGTTAGCAGACGTACTGCGTAACTGTTAGCAGACCGTGTTACTACGTAGTAACTGTTAGCAGACCGTGTTACTGCGTAGTAACTGTTAGCAGACCGTGTTACTACGTACTAACTGTTAGCAGACCGTGTTACTACGTAGTAACTGTTAGCAGACCGTGTTACTACGTAGTAACTGTTAGCAGACCGTGTTACTACGTAGTAACTGTTAGCAGACCGTGTTACTACGTACTAACTGTTAGCAGACCGTGTTACTACGTAGTAACTGTTAGCAGACCGTGTTACTACGTAGTAACTGTTAGCAGACCGTGTTACTACGTAGTAACTGTTAGCAGACCGTGTTACTACGTAGTAACTGTTAGCAGACCGTGTTACTACGTAGTAACTGTTAGCAGACCGTACTAACTGTTAGCAGACCGTGTTACTACGTACTAACTGTTAGCAGACCGTGTTACTGCGTAGTAACTGTTAGCAGACCGTGTTACTACGTAGTAACTGTTAGCAGACCGTGTTACTACGTACTAACTGTTAGCAGACCGTGTTACTACGTTACAGACCGTAACTGTTAGCAGACCGTGTTACTACGTAGTAACTGTTAGCAGACCGTGTTACTACGTAGTAACTGTTAGCAGACCGTGTTACTACGTAGTAACTGTTAGCAGACCGTGTTACTACGTAGTAACTGTTAGCAGACCGTGTTACTACGTAGTAACTGTTAGCAGACCGTGTTACTACGTAGTAACAGACCGTGTTAGCAGACCGTTACTTACTTAGCAGACCGTGTTACTAACGTAGTAACTGTTAGCAGACCGTGTTACTACGTAGTAACTGTTAGCAGACCGTTACTACGTTACTAACTGTTAGCAGACCGTGTTACTACGTACTAACTGTTAGCAGACCGTGTTACTACGTACTAACTGTTAGCAGACCGTGTTACTACGTACTAACTGTTAGCAGACCGTGTTACTACGTACTAACTGTTAGCAGACCGTGTTACTACGTACTAACTGTTAGCAGACCGTGTTACTACGTACTAACTGTTAGCAGACCGTGTTACTACGTACTAACTGTTAGCAGACCGTGTTACTACGTACTAACTGTTAGCAGACCGTGTTACTACGTACTAACTGTTAGCAGACCGTGTTACTACGTACTAACTGTTAGCAGACCGTGTTACTACGTACTAACTGTTAGCCGTGTTAGACCGACCGTGTTACTACGTTAGCAGACCGTGTTAACTGTTAGCAGACCGTGTTACTACGTAGTAACTGTTAGCAGACCGTGTTACTACGTACTAACTGTTAGCAGACCGTGTTACTACGTAGTAACTGTTAGCAGACCGTGTTACTACGTACTAACTGTTAGCAGACCGTGTTACTACGTACTAACTGTAACTGTTAGCAGACCGTGTTACTACGTAGTAACTGTTAGCAGACCGTGTTACTACGTACTAACTGTTAGCAGACCGTGTTACTACGTAGTAACTGTTAGCAGACCGTGTTACTACGTAGTAACTGTTAGCAGACCGTGTTACTACGTAGTAACTGTTAGCAGACCGTGTTACTACGTAGTAACTGTTAGCAGACCGTGTTACTACGTAGTAACTGTTAGCAGACCGTGTTACTACGTACTAACTGTTAGCAGACCGTGTTACTACGTACTAACTGTTAGCAGACCGTGTTACTACGTAGTAACTGTTAGCAGACCGTGTTACTACGTACTAACTGTTAGCAGACCGTGTTACTGCGTACTAACTGTTAGCAGACCGTGTTACTACGTACTAACTGTTAGCAGACCGTGTTACTACGTACTAACTGTTAGCAGACCGTGTTACTGTTACACCAACTGTTAGCAGACCGTGTTACTGCGTACTAACTGTTAGCAGACCGTGTTACTAACTGTTAGCAGACCGTGTTAACGTACTAACTGTTAGCAGACCGTGTTACTACGTACTAACTGTTAGCAGACCGTGTTACTACGTACTAACTGTTAGCAGACCGTGTTACTACGTACTAACTGTTAGCAGACCGTGTTACTTAGCAGACGTACTAACTGTTAGCAGACCGTGTTACTGCGTACTAACTGTTAGCAGACCGTGTTACTACGTAGTAACTGTTAGCAGACCGTGTTACTACGTACTAACTGTTAGCAGACCGTGTTACTACGTACTAACTGTTAGCAGACCGTGTTACTACGTAGTAACTGTTAGCAGACCGTGTTACTACGTAGTAACTGTTAGCAGACCGTGTTACTACGTAGTAACTGTTAGCAGACCGTGTTACTACGTTACTGTTAGCAGACCGTGTTACTAACTGTTAGCAGACCGTGTTACTACGTAGTAACTGTTAACTGTTAACTGTTAGCAGACCGTGTTACTACGTAGTAACTGTTAGCAGACCGTGTTACTACGTACTAACTGTTAGCAGACCGTGTTACTACGTACTAACTGTTAGCAGACCGTGTTACTACGTACTAACTGTTAGCAGACCGTGTTACTTACGTAGTAACTGTTAGCAGACCGTGTTACTACGTACGTAACTGTTAGCAGACCGTGTTACTACGTAGTAACTGTTAGCAGACCGTGTTACTACGTAGTAACTGTTAGCAGACCGTGTTACTGCGTACTAACTGTTAGCAGACCGTGTTACTGCGTACTAACTGTTAGCAGACCGTGTTACTGCGTACTAACTGTTAGCAGACCGTGTTACTACGTAGTAACTGTTAGTAGACCGTGTTACTAACTGTTAGCAGACCGTGTTACTGCGTAGTAACAGACCGTGTTACTGCGTACTAACTGTTAGCAGACCGTGTTACTACGTACTAACTGTTAGCAGACCGTGTTACTACGTACTAACTGTTAGCAGACCGTGTTACTACGTACTAACTGTTAGCAGACCGTGTTACTACGTACTAACTGTTAGCAGACCGTGTTACTGCGTACCAACTGTTAGCAGACCGTGTTACTGCGTAGTAACTGTTAGCAGACCGTGTTACTACGTAGTAACTGTTAGCAGACCGTGTTACTACGTGTTACTAACTGTTAGCAGACCGTGTTACTACGTACTAACTGTTAGCAGACCGTGTTACTAACTGTTAGCAGACCGTGTTACTACGTAGTAACTGTTAGCAGACCGTGTTACTACGTACTAACTGTTAGCAGACCGTGTTACTACGTACTAACTGTTAGCAGACCGTGTTACTACGTAGTAACTGTTAGCAGACCGTGTTACTACGTACTAACTGTTAGCAGACCGTGTTACTTACTTTAGCGTACTAACTGTTAGCAGACCGTGTTACTACGTAGTAACTGTTAGCAGACCGTGTTACTACGTAGTAACTGTTAGCAGACCGTGTTACTACGTACTAACTGTTAGCAGACCGTGTTACTAGCAGACCGTGTACTGCGTACTAACTGTTAGCAGACCGTGTTACTACGTACTAACTGTTAGCAGACCGTGTTACTACGTACTAACTGTTAGCAGACCGTGTTACTACGTAGTAACTGTTAGCAGACCGTGTTACTGCGTACTAACTGTTAGCAGACCGTGTTACTGCGTACTAACTGTTAGCAGACCGTGTTACTGCGTACTAACTGTTAGCAGACCGTGTTACTACGTACTAACTGTTAGCAGACCGTGTTACTACGTACCGTGTTACTACGTAACTGTTAGCAGACCGTGTTACTACGTACTAACTGTTAGCAGACCGTTACTAAGTACTAACTTACTACGTTAGCAGACCGTGTTACTACGTTAGCAGACCGTGTTACTACGTACTAACTGTTAGCAGACCGTGTTACTACGTAGTAACTGTTAGCAGACCGTGTTACTACGTAGTAACTGTTAGCAGACCGTGTTACTACGTAGTAACTGTTAGCAGACCGTGTTACTACGTACAACTGTTAGAGACCGTGTTACTACGTAGTAACTGTTAGCAGACCGTGTTACTACGTAGTAACTGTTAGCAGACCGTGTTACTACGTACTAACTGTTAGCAGACCGTGTTACTACGTACTAACTGTTAGCAGACCGTGTTACTACGTACTAACTGTTAGCAGACCGTGTTACTACGTTAGTAACTGTTAGCAGACCGTGTTACTACGTTAGCAGACCGTGTTACTACGTAGTAACTGTTAGCAGACCGTGTTACTACGTACTAACTGTTAGCAGACCGTGTTACTACGTAGTAACTGTTAGCAGACCGTGTTACTACGTACTAACTGTTAGCAGACCGTGTTACTACGTAGTAACTGTTAGCAGACCGTGTTACTACGTACTAACTGTTAGCAGACCGTGTTACTGCGTACCAACTGTTAGCAGACCGTGTTAACTAGCAGACGTAGTAACTGTAACTGTTAGCAGACCGTGTTACTACGTACTAACTGTTAGCAGACCGTGTTACTGTACGTACTAACTGTTAGCAGACCGTGTTACTGCGTACTAACTGTTAGCAGACCGTGTTACTGCGTACTAACTGTTAGCAGACCGTGTTACTGCGTAGTAACTGTTAGCAGACCGTGTTACTACGTACTAACTGTTAGCAGACCGTGTTACTACGTAGTAACTGTTAGCAGACCGTGTTACTACGTAGTAACTGTTAGCAGACCGTGTTACTACGTACTAACTGTTAGCAGACCGTGTTAACTGTTAGCAGACCGTGTTACTACGTAACTGTTAGCAGACCGTGTTACTAACTGTTAGCAACCGTGTTACTGCAGACCGTGTTACTGCGTACTAACTGTTAGCAGACCGTGTTACTACGTACTAACTGTTAGCAGACCGTGTTACTACGTACTAACTGTTAGCAGACCGTGTTACTACGTAGTAACTGTTAGCAGACCGTGTTACTACGTAGTAACTGTTAGCAGACCGTGTTACTACAGGTACTAACTGTTAGCAGACCGTGTTACTACGTAGTAACTGTTAGCAGACCGTGTTACTACGTAGTAACTGTTAGCAGACCGTGTTACTACGTACCAACTGTTAGCAGACCGTGTTACTACGTACTAACTGTTAGCAGACCGTGTTACTACGTACTACTGTTAGCAGACCGTGTTACTGCGTACTAACTGTTAGCAGACCGTGTTACTACGTAGTAACTGTTAGCAGACCGTGTTACTACGTAGTAACTGTTAGCAGACCGTGTTACTACGTAGTAACTGTTAGCAGACCGTGTTACTACGCACTAACTGTTAGCAGACCGTGTTACTACGTACTAACTGTTAGCAGACCGTGTTACTACGTGTTACTAACTGTTAGCAGACCGTGTTACTACGTTAGCAGACCGTTACTGCGTAGTAACTGTTAGCAGACCGTAACTGTTAGCAGACCGTGTTACTACGTAGTAACGTACTAACTGTTAGCAGACCGTGTTACTACGTACTAACTGTTAGCAGACCGCAGTTACTACGTGTTACTAACTGTTAGCAGACCGTGTTACTACGTACTAACTGTTAGCAGACCGTGTTACACGTAGTAACTGTTACTACGTACTAACTGTTAGCAGACCGTGTTACTACGTACTAACTGTTAGCAGACCGTGTTACTACGTACTAACTGTTAGCAGACCGTGTTACTGCGTACTAACTGTTAGCAGACCGTGTTACTACGTACTAACTGTTAGCAGACCGTGTTACTGCGTAAACTGTTAGCAGACCGTGTTACTGCGTACTAACTGTTAGCAGACCGTGTTACTACGTACTAACTGTTAGCAGACCGTGTTACTACGTACTAACTGTTAGCAGACCGTGTTACTACGTACTAACTGTTAGCAGACCGTGTTACTACGTAGTAACTGTTAGCAGACCGTGTTACTACGTAGTAACTGTTAGCAGACCGTGTTACTACGTACTAACTGTTAGCAGACCGTGTTACTACGTTAGCAGACCGTACTACGTACTGTTAGCAGACCGTGTTACTACGTACTCAACTGTTAGCAGACCGTGTTACTACGTACTAACTGTTAGCAGACCGTGTTACTACGTACTAACTGTTAGCAGACCGTGTTACTACGTAGTAACTGTTAGCAGACCGTGTTACTACGTAGTAACTGTTAGCAGACCGTGTTACTACGTACTAACTGTTAGTTAGCAGACCGTTAGCAGACCGTGTTACTACGTACTACTTACGTAACTGTTACTAAACTGTTAGCAGACCGTGTTACTGTTACGTACTAACTGTTAGCAGACCGTGTTACTACGTAGTAACTGTTAGCAGACCGTGTTACTGCGTAGTAACTGTTAGCAGACCGTGTTACTACGTACTAACTGTTAGCAGACCGTGTTACTACGTAGTAACTGTTAGCAGACCGTGTTACTACTGTAGTAACAGCAGACCGTGTTACTGCGTACTAACTGTTAGCAGACCGTGTTACTAACGTACTGCGTACTAACTGTTAGCAGACCGTGTTACTGCGTACTAACTGTTAGCAGACCGTGTTACTAACGTAGCAGACCGTGTTAACTGTTAGCAGACCGTGTTACTACGTACTAACTGTTAGCAGACCGTGTTACTACGTACTAACTGTTAGCAGACCGTGTTACTACGTACTAACTGTTAGCAGACCGTGTTACTGCGTACTAACTGTTAGCAGACCGTGTTACTAACTGTTAGCAGACCGTACTAACTGTTAGCAGACCGTGTTACTGCGTGTTACTAACTGTTAGCAGACCGTGTTACTACGTACTAACTGTTAGCAGACCGTGTTACTACGTAGTAACTGTTAGCAGACCGTGTTACTACGTAGTAACTGTTAGCAGACCGTGTTACTACGTAGTAACTGTTAGCAGACCGTGTTACTACGTAGTAACTGTTAGCAGACCGTGTTACTACGTAGTAACTGTTAGCAGACCGTGTTACTACGTAGTAACTGTTAGCAGACCGTGTTACTACGTAGCAGACCGTGTTAACTAACTGTTAGCAGACCGTGTTACTACGTACTAACTGTTAGCAGACCGTGTTACTACGTAGTAACTGTTAGCAGACCGTGTTACTACGTACTACGTACTAACTGTTAGCAGACCGTGTTACTACGTAGCAGACCGTGTAACTGTTAGCAGACCGTGTTACTACGTACTAACTGTTAGCAGACCGTGTTACTACGTACTAACTGTTAGCAGACCGTGTTACTACGTACTAACTGTTAGCAGACCGTGTTACTACGCGTTACTGCACAACTGTTAGCAGACCGTGTTACTACGTACTAACTGTTAGCAGACCGTAACTGTTAGCAGACCGTTACTACTAACTGTTAGCAGACCGTGTTACGCGTAGTAACTGTTAGCAGACCGTGTTACTACGTACTAACTGTTAGCAGACCGTGTTACTACGTAGTAACTGTTAGCAGACCGTGTTACTACGTAGTAACTGTTAGCAGACCGTGTTACTACGTAGTAACTGTTAGCAGACCGTGTTACTAACGTAGTAACTGTTAGCAGACCGTGTTACTACGTAGTAACTGTTAGCAGACCGTGTTACTACGTAGTAACTGTTAGCAGACCGTGTTACTACGTAGTAACTGTTAGCAGACCGTGTTACTACGTAGTAACTGTTAGCAGACCGTGTTACTACGTAGTAACTGTTAGCAGACCGTGTTACTACGTAGTAACTGTTAGCAGACCGTGTTACTACGTACTAACTGTTAGCAGACCGTGTTACTACGTACTAACTGTTAGCAGACCGTGTTACTACGTACTAACTGTTACAGACCGTGTTACTACGTACTAACTGTTAGCAGACCGTGTTACAGACCGTTACTACGTACTAACTGTTAGCAGACCGTGTTACTACGTACTAACTGTTAGCAGACCGTGTTACTACGTACTAACTGTTAGCAGACCGTGTTACTACGTACTAACTGTTAGCAGACCGTTACTACGTACTACTTAGCGACCGTACTAACTGTTAGCAGACCGTGTTACTACGTACTAACTGTTAGCAGACCGTGTTACCACGTACTAACTGTTAGCAGACCGTGTTACTACGTAGTAACTGTTAGCAGACCGTGTTACTAACGTAGTAACTGTTAGCAGACCGTGTTACTACGTACTAACTGTTAGCAGACCGTGTTACTACGTAGTAACTGTTAGCAGACCGTGTTACTACGTAGTAACTGTTAGCAGACCGTGTTACTACGTAACTGTTAGCAGACCGTGTTACTACGTAGTAACTGTTAGCAGACCGTGTTACTACGTAGTAACTGTTAGCAGACCGTGTTACTACGTAGTAACTGTTAGCAGACCGTGTTACTACGTAGTAACTGTTAGCAGACCGTGTTACTACGTAGTAACTGTTAGCAGACCGTGTTACTAACGTTAGCAGACCGTGTAACTGTTAGCAGACCGTGTTACTAACTGTTAGCTAACTGTTAGCAGACCGTGTTACTACCGTGTTACTGCGTACTAACTGTTAGCAGACCGTGTTACTACGTAGTAACTGTTAGCAGACCGTGTTACTAACTGTTAGCAGACCGTGTTACTGCGTACTGTTAGCAGACCGTGTTACTACGTACTAACTGTTAGCAGACCGTGTTACTACGTACTAACTGTTAGCAGACCGTGTTACTACGTACTAACTGTTAGCAGACCGTGTTACTACGTACTAACTGTTAGCAGACCGTGTTACTGCGTTACTAACTGTTAGCAGACCGTGTTACTACGTACTAACTGTTAGCAGACCGTGTTACTACGCAGACCGTGTTACTAACTGTTAGCAGACCGTGTTACTACGTACTAACTGTTAGCAGACCGTGTTACTACGTACTAACTGTTAGCAGACCGTGTTACTACGTACTAACTGTTAGCAGACCGTGTTACTACGTACTAACTGTTAGCAGACCGTGTTACTACGTAGTAACTGTTAGCAGACCGTGTTACTACGTAGTAACTGTTAGCAGACCGTGTTACTACGTAGTAACTGTTAGCAGACCGTGTTACTACGTACTAACTGTTAGCAGACCGTGTTACTACGTAGTAACTGTTAGCAGACCGTGTTACTAACGTTAGCAACTGTTAGCAGACCGTGTTACTACGTAGTAACTGTTAACTGTTAGCAGACCGTGTTACTACGTAGTAACTGTTAGCAGACCGTGTTAACGTAGTAACTGTTAGCAGACCGTGTTACTACGTACTAACTGTTAGCAGACCGTGTTACTACGTACTAACTGTTAGCAGACCGTGTTACTACGTACTAACTGTTAGCAGACCGTGTTACTACGTACTAACTGTTAGCAGACCGTGTTACTAACTGTTACTAACTGTTAGCAGACCGTGTTACTACGTACTAACTGTTAGCAGACCGTGTTACTACGTACTAACTGTTAGCAGACCGTGTTACTACGCAGACTAACTGTTAGCAGACCGTGTTACTACGTACTAACTGTTAGCAGACCGTGTTACTACGTACTAACTGTTAGCAGACTGTTAGCAGACCGTGTTACTACGTACTAACTGTTAGCAGACCGTGTTACTACGTACTAACTGTTAGCAGACCGTGTTACTACGTTAGCAGACCGTGTTAACTAACTGTTAGCAGACCGTGTTACTACGTACTAACTGTTAGCAGACCGTGTTACTACGTAGTAACTGTTAGCAGACCGTGTTACTACACTAACTGTTAGCAGACCGTGTTACTACGCGTACTAACTGTTAGCAGACCGTGTTACTACGTACTAACTGTTAGCAGACCGTGTTACTACGTACTAACTGTTAGCAGACCGTGTTACTACGTACTAACTGTTAGCAGACCGTGTTACTACGTACTAACTGTTAGCAGACCGTGTTACTACGTACTAACTGTTAGCAGACCGTGTTACTAACGTACTGTTAACTGTTAGCAGACCGTGTTACTGCGTACTAACTGTTAGCAGACCGTGTTACTACGTACTAACTGTTAGCAGACCGTAACTGTTAACTGTTAGCAGACCGTGTTACTACGTACTAACTGTTAGCAGACCGTGTTACTACGTACTAACTGTTAGCAGACCGTGTTACTACGTACTAACTGTTAGCAGACCGTGTTACTACGTAGTAACTGTTAGCAGACCGTGTTACTACGTAGTAACTGTTAGCAGACCGTGTTACTGCGTGTTACAGACCGTGTTACTACGTACGTTAGCAGACCGTGTTACTACGTACTAACTGTTAGCAGACCGTGTTACTACGTAGTAACTGTTAGCAGACCGTGTTACTACGTAGTAACTGTTAGCAGACCGTGTTACTACGTAGTAACTGTTAGCAGACCGTGTTACTACGTAGTAACTGTTAGCAGACCGTGTTACTACGTACTAACTGTTAGCAGACCGTGTTAGCAGACCGTGTTACTACGTAGTAACTGTTAGCAGACCGTGTTACTACGTACTAACTGTTAGCAGACCGTGTTACTACGTACTAACTGTTAGCAGACCGTGTTACTACGTACTAACTGTTAGCAGACCGTGTTACTGTTACGTACTAACTGTTAGCAGACCGTGTTACTACGTACTAACTGTTAGCAGACCGTGTTACTACGTACGTACTAACTGTTAGCAGACCGTGTTACTACGTACTAACTGTTAGCAGACCGTGTTACTACGTACTAACTGTTAGCAGACCGTGTTACTACGTAGTAACTGTTAGCAGACCGTGTTACTACGTACTAACTGTTAGCAGACCGTGTTACTACGTACTAACTGTTAGCAGACCGTGTTACTACGTACTAACTGTTAGCAGACCGTGTTACTACGTACTAACTGTTAGCAGACCGTGTTACTACGTAGTAACTGTTAGCAGACCGTGTTACTACGTAGTAACTGTTAGCAGACCGTGTTACTACGTAGTAACTGTTAGCAGACCGTGTTACTACGTAGTAACTGTTAGCAGACCGTGTTACTACGTAGTAACTGTTAGCAGACCGTGTTACTACGTAGTAACTGTTAGCAGACCGTGTTACTACGTACTAACTGTTAGCAGACCGTGTTACTACGTACTAACTGTTAGCAGACCGTGTTACTACGTACTAACTGTTAGCAGACCGTGTTACTACGTACAGACCGTGTTACTACGTAACTGTTAGCAGACCGTGTTACTACGTACTAACTGTTAGCAGACCGTTAGCAGACCGTGTTACTACGTACTAACTGTTACTTAGCAGACGTACTAACTGTTAGCAGACCGTGTTACTACGTACTAACTGTTAGCAGACCGTGTTACTACGTACTAACTGTTAGCAGACCGTGTTACTACGTACTAACTGTTAGCAGACCGTGTTACTACGTACTAACTGTTAGCAGACCGTGTTACTACGTACTAACTGTTAGCAGACCGTGTTACTACGTACTAACTGTTAGCAGACCGTGTTACTACGTACTAACTGTTAGCAGACCGTGTTACTACGTACTAACTGTTAGCAGACCGTGTTACTACGTACTAACTGTTAGCAGACCGTGTTACTACGTACTAACTGTTAGCAGACCGTGTTACTACGTACTAACTGTTAGCAGACCGTGTTACTACGTACTAACTGTTAGCAGACCGTGTTACTACGTAGTAACTGTTAGCAGACCGTGTTACTACGTAGTAACTGTTAGCAGACCGTGTTACTACGTAGTAACTGTTAGCAGACCGTGTTACTACGTAGTAACTGTTAGCAGACCGTGTTACTACGTAGTAACTGTTAGCAGACCGTGTTACTACGTACTAACTGTTAGCAGACCGTGTTACTACGTACTAACTGTTAGCAGACCGTGTTACTACGTAGTAACTGTTAGCAGACCGTGTTACTACGTACTAACTGTTAGCAGACCGTGTTACTACGTACTAACTGTTAGCAGACCGTGTTACTACGTACTAACTGTTAGCAGACCGTGTTACTACGTAGTAACTGTTAGCAGACCGTGTTACTACGTACTAACTGTTAGCAGACCGTGTTACTACGTACTAACTGTTAGCAGACCGTGTTACTACGTACTAACTGTTAGCAGACCGTGTTACTACGTAGTAACTGTTAGCAGACCGTGTTACTACGTAGTAACTGTTAGCAGACCGTGTTACTACGTACTAACTGTTAGCAGACCGTGTTACTACGTACTAACTGTTAGCAGACCGTGTTACTACGTACTAACTGTTAGCAGACCGTGTTACTACGTACTAACTGTTAGCAGACCGTGTTACTACGTAGTAACTGTTAGCAGACCGTGTTACTACGTACTAACTGTTAGCAGACCGTGTTACTACGTAGTAACTGTTAGCAGACCGTGTTACTACGTACTAACTGTTAGCAGACCGTGTTACTACGTAGTAACTGTTAGCAGACCGTGTTACTACGTAGTAACTGTTAGCAGACCGTGTTACTACGTACTAACTGTTAGCAGACCGTGTTACTACGTAGTAACTGTTAGCAGACCGTAACTGTTACAGACCGTGTTACTACGTAACTGTTAGCAGACCGTGTTACTACGTGTTAGTAACTGTTAGCAGACCGTGTTACTACGTAGTAACTGTTAGCAGACCGTGTTACTACGTACTAACTGTTAGCAGACCGTGTTACTACGTACTAACTGTTAGCAGACCGTGTTACTACGTAGTAACTGTTAGCAGACCGTGTTACTACGTACAACTGTTAGCAGACCGTGTTACTACGTACTAACTGTTAGCAGACCGTGTTACTACGTACTAACTGTTAGCAGACCGTGTTACTACGTAGTAACTGTTAGCAGACCGTGTTACTACGTACTAACTGTTAGCAGACCGTGTTACTACGTACTAACTGTTAGCAGACCGTGTTACTACGTACTAACTGTTAGCAGACCGTGTTACTACGTAGTAACTGTTAGCAGACCGTGTTACTACGTACTAACTGTTAGCAGACCGTGTTACTACGTACTAACTGTTAGCAGACCGTGTTACTACGTACTACGTACTAACTGTTAGCAGACCGTGTTACTACGTACTAACTGTTAGCAGACCGTGTTACTACGTACTAACTGTTAGCAGACCGTGTTACTACGTACTAACTGTTAGCAGACCGTGTTACTACGTACTAACTGTTAGCAGACCGTGTTACTACGTAGTAACTGTTAGCAGACCGTGTTACTACGTACTAACTGTTAGCAGACCGTGTTACTACGTAGTAACTGTTAGCAGACCGTGTTACTACGTAGTAACTGTTAGCAGACCGTGTTACTACGTAGTAACTGTTAGCAGACCGTGTTACTACGTAGTAACTGTTAGCAGACCGTGTTACTACGTAGTAACTGTTAGCAGACCGTGTTACTACGTACTAACTGTTAGCAGACCGTGTTACTACGTACTAACTGTTAGCAGACCGTGTTACTACGTACTAACTGTTAGCAGACCGTGTTACTACGTACTAACTGTTAGCAGACCGTGTTACTACGTACTAACTGTTAGCAGACCGTGTTACTACGTACTAACTGTTAGCAGACCGTGTTACTACGTACTAACTGTTAGCAGACCGTGTTACTACGTACTAACTGTTAGCAGACCGTACTAACTGTTAGCAGACCGTGTTACTACGTACTAACTGTTAGCAGACCGTGTTACTACGTACTAACTGTTAGCAGACCGTGTTACTACGTACTAACTGTTAGCAGACCGTGTTACTACGTACTAACTGTTAGCAGACCGTGTTACTACGTACTAACTGTTAGCAGACCGTGTTACTACGTACTAACTGTTAGCAGACCGTGTTACTACGTAGTAACTGTTAGCAGACCGTGTTACTACGTAGTAACTGTTAGCAGACCGTGTTACTACGTACTAACTGTTAGCAGACCGTGTTACTACGTAGTAACTGTTAGCAGACCGTGTTACTACGTAGTAACTGTTAGCAGACCGTGTTACTACGTAGTAACTGTTAGCAGACCGTGTTACTACGTAGTAACTGTTAGCAGACCGTGTTACTACGTAGTAACTGTTAGCAGACCGTGTTACTACGTAGTAACTGTTAGCAGACCGTGTTACTACGTAGTAACTGTTAGCAGACCGTGTTACTACGTAGTAACTGTTAGCAGACCGTGTTACTGTTACTACGTACTAACTGTTAGCAGACCGTGTTACTACGTACTAACTGTTAGCAGACCGTGTTACTACGTACTAACTGTTAGCAGACCGTGTTACTACGTACTAACTGTTAGCAGACCGTGTTACTACGTAGTAACTGTTAGCAGACCGTGTTACTGTTAGTTAGACCGTGTTACTACGTACTAACTGTTAGCAGACCGTGTTACTACGTACTAACTGTTAGCAGACCGTGTTACTACGTACTAACTGTTAGCAGACCGTGTTACTACGTAGTAACTGTTAGCAGACCGTGTTACTACGTACTAACTGTTAGCAGACCGTGTTACTACGTACTAACTGTTAGCAGACCGTGTTACTACGTACTAACTGTTAGCAGACCGTGTTACTACGTACTAACTGTTAGCAGACCGTGTTACTACGTACTAACTGTTAGCAGACCGTGTTACTACGTAACTGTTAGCAACTGTTAGCAGACCGTGTTACTACGTAGTAACTGTTAGCAGACCGTGTTACTGTTACGTACTAACTGTTAGCAGACCGTGTTACTACGTACTAACTGTTAGCAGACCGTGTTACTACGTAGTAACTGTTAGCAGACCGTGTTACTACGTACTGTTAGCACTGTTAGCAGACCGTGTTACTACGTACTAACTGTTAGCAGACCGTGTTACTATGTACTAACTGTTAGCAGACCGTGTTACTACGTGTTACTAGTACTGTTAGCAGACCGTGTTACTACTGTTAGCAGACCGTGTTACTACTGTTAGCAGACCGTGTTACTACGTACTAACTGTTAGCAGACCGTGTTACTACGTACTAACTGTTAGCAGACCGTGTTACTACGTACTAACTGTTAGCAGACCGTGTTACTACGTACTAACTGTTAGCAGACCGTGTTACTACGTACTAACTGTTAGCAGACCGTGTTACTACGTACTAACTGTTAGCAGACCGTGTTACTACGTACTAACTGTTAGCAGACCGTGTTACTACGTACTAACTGTTAGCAGACCGTGTTACTATGTACTAACTGTTAGCAGACCGTGTTACTACGTACTAACTGTTAGCAGACCGTGTTACTATATACTAACTGTTAGCAGACCGTGTTACTATATACTAACTGTTAGCAGACCGTGTTACTAACTGTTAGCAGACCGTGTTACTATGTAGTAACTATTAGTAGACCGTGTTACTATGTAGTAACTATTAGTAGACCGTGTTTCTATTGGGTAAAGGCCTCCTATCCACAAGTACTGGTCTAGCTGGCCTCTGTAATGCATGTTGGTCTTCACTTAAATATTACAAATAGTCCAGGCTCCCTCACAAACAGCACTAAGCAGAAGTTAAACCTGCCTCTTTGAAAGATTCATTTAAGCTTCCATTTAGTCCTAAAGTAGCTCTAATCTGCCCTCTTGCAATCGGCTTTTTTGAGTCCAGAACAGGCTGAATCTACCACTATTTTAAGAGAAGTCTGTGCAAGTCGCTTTCAAAAAAGCATTTTGTTCTTGGACTAAGCTTAAGCCTTATCTGTGAAACCGGCCCTGAGTGTTTTATATAATATTACTAAATGTGTTTCTTTCCGTGTTGCAGTCAAGAAATGGAACAGCAAGGCCACAACATGACATAAGCAGAGCTGTGGGAGACCACCTCAAGCTCCTGGTAGAGCCGGGGGTGTTGTTTACCACTTCACCACGCCTTCAGCAGGCTGGAAAAGTGTTTTTTCAGACTAAGGTGGACCAAGAAATGTGTTACATTTACACATATTTGTTTGGCAAGAGTCTTGATTGGTCAGTCATTGGGTTAATTTGTTTTACAATATGTTCAAATCAAATTAAGCTTTATTTATACAGCACATTTCAGACTTGGATGCAACACAATGATTTCACAGGAAAAAACCCAATTAAAATAAACTGAAATATTAACAACAACAAATATAAGATAAAAAACAGAACTAACAACTGAAAGACTAATGAGCATAAGGAAATTACATTGATTAAAATATTAATTGGATGCAATATCCAACCCAAAATATAAGCTTGTTTTTTTAGGAGGGGTTCTGAAAGACACTATAGGGGTGTCCACTGAAAGTTGACCAGTAAGAACTGGGACCTAAAAGACACCCACCATGAGACCCAGTAAATCTGCCCAAGAGGCAAACAAAAGAAAAACCCACACCAAACTTAAAGACAGGAAGCAAACCAAAAAGGTGTTGACTCTCCACATCTATCAAGACAACTGGAGCACTGGGCCAGACACTCTTAAATAGAACCTGGACAAGCTCAGGTGAAACACCTTCCCACTAACCAGATGGACAAGCCAGTACAGGTGTAACACATACTGACTAACGAGGTGACACCAATCAGTGCATCCTACGTGCTAACGAGCTTGACGTGCTGAAGTCCAACCACAAAACATAAATGAAAAATATATGTACAATCATATCATTTTTTTCTCCTTTTACTTTTATAGAATCCTAGAACTCACTAGCTTCTAGAACTCTCGTCCTGCTAAAACTCACTAGCTTCTAGAACTCTCGTCCTCCTAAAACCCACTAGCTTCTAGAACTCTCATCCCCTTGGAACGAGCCCAAATGAAACTCAAATCAAATTGTATTAGTCGTGTCTGATTTCAAGAGCAAACTCCTGCAATATCCCGATAGGCATGTTGTTGGATTGGGGCCCAGTCCCCAATGTCATGCTCTGGAACATGTGGGTTGGTACAAATGAGAATGATCCCTGGTATTCTAAAAGCAGGATAACAATTTCAAATATAATAGTACCCAAAAATTGTCAGTCGGTTGCATAAATAATTATGATTACTAAATGTAACATGAATTGTAGACATGAAATATCAAAAGCAAATGTACACCCCTTTGTTAATATGTGTGGGCAATAATGAACTTAATGGTGAGGCATGGAATAATAAAACATGTATCTTTTGTCAGGCTGGATGTTTGAAATATGAGGTGATTTGTATCATGTTTCTTCAGTTGTGGAATAAAGATAATTAGCACTTGAATGTTGTCAATAAATACTGGAGGGATGTAAGTAATTGTTAATAAAATTGATTATAGACCAATTCATTACACTGCGTCCATGTGTATAGGCTGCAAGTACGTTGTTGTTTTCAAGTATTTTTTTTAAAACGACCCGAAAATACATCTTTTTAACTTTCACTTTCAACTATAACCAAACATATATTGGACGTCGGGCATAGTCTTTTCAACGTCTTTTGAATTACATTTTGCTAAGTGGGAATAGCGCAGTGTCAAAACACAGTTAACGTGTCCAAATCAATAACCAATATGTAGAAACAGTTTGGGATATATTGAAAACCTAAACATTTTGAAGTGTTGCATTTTGATTCAAGTGGGTCATCAACGTGGTAAGTGTAACACAACTCTATTTTTGTTAGTCACATTTTGTTAAATCTCATAAATAGTACTTTCAATTCAGAGCAAACGTTTAGGGTTCTACATTGTGACATCATTAAAATACTGCAACTACAATGTTAAAACATTCTACATTGTGACATCATTAGAATACTGCTACTCTAATGTTAAAACATTCTACATTTTGACGTTACTAAAATACTTCCACAATATTAACATTATTTAATTTATATTATGAAACAACATGTATTTTCTGATGTTTAATCAGAGATCTTTTACCAGATTATCTCTGGTCACAGATTTTTCTTCCCACATTGATTACAGCTATAAAGACTCTGTCCTGTGTGTGTTCTCTGGTGTTCTGTCAGACAGCCAGATGTACCGAAACTCTTCCCACATTGATCACAGCTAAATGGTTTATCTCCTGTGTGTGTTCTCTGGTGTATAGTTAGATAGCTAAATCTGGTAAATCTCTTCTCACATTGATCACAGCCAAAATATTTCTCTACTGTGTGTGTTCTCTGGTGTATAGTTAGATAGCTAGATCTGGCAAATCTTTTCCCACATTGAGCACAGATATAAGGTTTCTCTCCGGTGTGTGTTCTCTGGTGTATCGGTAGATAGCTAGATTTAGTAAAACTTTTCCCACACTGATCACAGCTATAACGTTTCTCTCCTGTGTGTGTCCGCTGGTGTACTATTAGGCTGTTTAGCTGAGTAAAACTACTTACACATTGATTACAGGTATAAGATTTCTCTCCTGTGTGTGTTCTCTGGTGTATAGTTAGATAGCTAAATGTAGTAAATTTCTTCCCACATTGATCACAGCTATAAGGTTTCTCTCCTGTGTGTGTTCTCTGGTGTCTCTTCAGTTTACTAGAACTAACAAAACTCTTCCCACATTGAGTACAGCCAAAAGGTTTTTCTTCAGTATGGATTCTTTGATGTATTTTAAGTTTTACTGAAGAGTTGAATCTTTTCCCACAGTCAGAGCAGCAGTAAGATTTCTCTTCTGTGTGTACTCGCTGGTGTTTCGTGAGGAGTTCTGATCTGGAGAGACTTTTCTCTGCCTCATCAGAATCATGGTGTTGTTGAGGCTCCACAGAGGATCCACGATAGTCTTGTCTCTCTCCTGTGTGAACAACAAAGACAGACAGATGGTTAAAATGCCCACAACAGCAGAAATCCACTGTTTATTTGAGGTAAAAGGTGATGCACAGAGCATACCCATGAAGTTGTACAACAACTGACGTCTGGTCAATTGTATTGTTTTCCCTTGTTTCCACAGTTGTAACATCAATGATTGTAGACTAGAAATAAATAATAACCATGAAGTTGTACAACAATTGACATCTGTTAAATTATTTCACAATTAAGACAGTCAAGTTAGCAACAAGTCATATTTGATCTTGTTTTCACATTAGTGGTAACTAGAAATAAGTTACTCAAGTTGTTGAAATCCTAAGCAGCGTGCCAGACAACTTTTGGTCTCCAAAATAGGCCCCTTTCTGTGCACCACGAGGGTGATTCACACACAATTTGGTTGCAGAAACTCCTCCCTGCTAATGAGGAAACCGCTAGTTATGGATGTAGTATATCTGGTAATGAGGAAACCACTAGTTATGGATGTAGTATATCTGGTAATGAGGAAACCACTAGTTATGGATGTAGTATATCTGGTAATGAGGAAACCACTAGTTATGGATGTAGTATATCTGCCAGGAGTAAAAATGGCGATCGAAGATTTTAGTTTCCCACAATGTATTCTGAATATTACAGCACAAGATCAGGAGTGCTACTCAAGGAAACTCACATTAAGTTCTGTGTCTATTCACTAATTCACCACCGTGCGGGAAAACTCAGGGGAGTTCTCATAGGCTGACAGCAAAAATAGCCTCCATTTACAGGTTGCTTCTGAGTGCATTTCACATTACTTTGGATTATAAGTGTACGGCTCACTTGAATGTACTGCTTAATATAATCTTTGTGTTATTGTTGCAAATCAACTGCTTTATACTTTTTTTTTTAAACACTTAAAAATTATCTTTGGCTAGGTTTGCCATCAGTGACAATGAGGGTTTGTACACTAAGTGTTTAACAACTTTTCCTAACAACAACAGACCTACTGTAGGACCATTACTTCACCTAACAACAATATAGACCTCGGACTATACAGTGGGGAGAACAAGTATTTGATCACTGCCGATTTTGCAGGTTTTCCTACTTACAAAGCATGTAGAGGTCAGTAATTTTTATCATAGGTACACTTCAACTGTGAGAGACGGAATCTAAAACAAAAATCCAGAAAATCCCATTGTATAATTTTTAAGTAATTAATTGACATTTTATTGCATGACATACGTATTTGATCACCTAACAACCAATAAGAATTCCAGCTCTCACAGACCTATTAGTTTTTCTTTAAGAACCCCTCCTGTTCTCCACTCATTACCTGTATTAACTGTACCTGTTTGAACTCGTTACCTGTATAAAAGACACCTGTTCACACACTCAATCAAACAGACTCCAACTTTTCCACAATGGCCAAGACCAGAGAGGGTGTAAGGACATCAGGGATAAAATTGTAGACCTGCACAAGGCTGGGATGGGCTACAGGACAATATGCAAGCAGCTTGGTGAGAAGGCAACAGCTGATGGCGCAATTATTAGAAAATGTAAGAAGTTCAAGATGAAGTTCAAGATGATGGTCAATCACCCTCGGTCTGGGGCTCCATGCAAGATCTCACCTCATGGGGCATCAATGGACATGAGGAAGGTGAGGGATCAGCCCAGAACTACACAGCAGGACCTGGTCAATGACCTGAAGAGAGCTGGGAACACAGTCTCAAAGAAAACCATTAGTAACACACTACGCCGTCATGGATTAAAATCCTGCAGCGCACGCAAGGTCCCCCTGCTCAAGCCAGTGCATGTACAGGCCCGTCTGAAGTTTGCCAATGACCATATGGATGATCCAGAGGAGGAATGGGAGAAGGTTATGTGGTCTGATGAGACAAAAATATAACTTTTTGGTCTAAAGTCCACTCGCCGTGTTTGGAGGAAGAAGAAGGATGAGTACAACCCCAAGAACACCATCCCAACTGTGCATGGAGGTGGAAACATCTTTGGGGATGCTTTTCTGCAAAGGGGACAGGACGACTGCACCGTATTGAGGGGAGGATGGATGGGGCCATGTATCGCGAGATCTTGGCCAACAACCTTTCCTCAGTAAGAGCATTGAAGATGGGTCGTGGCTGGATCTTCCAGCATGACAACGACCCCGAAACACACAGCCAGGGCAACTAAGGAGTGGCTCCGTAAGAAGCATCTCATGGTCCTGGAGTGGCCTAGCCAGTCTCCAGACCTGAACCCAATAGAAAATCTTTGGAGGGAGCTGAAAGTCCGTATTGCCCAGCGACAGCCCCGAAACCTGAAGGTTCTGGAGGAGGTCTGTATGGAGGAGTGGGCCAAAATCCCTGCTGCAGTCTGTGCAAACCCGGTCAAGAACTACAGGAAACATATGATCTCTGTAATTGCAAACAAAGGTTTCTGTACCAAATATTAAGTTCTGCTTTTCTGATGTATCAAATACTTATGTCATGCAATAGAATGCTAATGAATTACTTAAAAATCGTACAAATGTGATTTTCTGGATTTTTGTTTGTTTTAGATTCCATCTCTCACCTATGATAAAATTAGAGACCTCTTCATGCTTTGTAAGTAGGAAAACCTGCAAAATCGTCAGTGTATCAAATACTTGTTCTCTCCACTGTATATCAGTTAATATTTCAGGTGAAACATGGAAACTAAAATGTCTTTGTCATGACATTTCATAACCTGATCACCAGATAATTTAGTCAATAATCCCACTAGACTACTCGGAGGAGATGATTGTGGACTACAGGAAAAGGAACACCGAGCACGGCCCCATTCTCATCGATGGGGCTGTAGCGGAGCAGGTTGAGAGCTTCCTTGTTGTCCACATCAACAACAAACTAGATTGGTCCAAACACACCAAGACAGTTGTGAAGAGGGCACGACAAAGCCTATTCCCCATCAGGAGACTGAAAAGATTTGTCATGGGTCCTGAGATCCTCAAAAGGTTATACAGCTGCAACATTGAGAGCATCCTGACTGGTTGCATCACTGCCTGGTACGGCAATTGCTCGGCCTCCGACCGCAAGGCACTTCAGAGGGTAGTGCGTACGGCCCAGTACATCACTGGGGCAAAGCTGCCTGCCATCCAGGACCTCTACACCAGGCGGTGTCAGAGGAAGGACCGAAAAATTGTCAAAGACCCCAGTCATAGACTGTTCTCTCTACTACCGCAAAGCAAGCGGTACCGGAGTGCCAAGTCCAGGACAAAAAGGCTTCTAAACAGTTTTTACCCACAAGCCATAAGACTCCTGAACAGGTAACCAAATGGTTACACTGACTATTTGCAGTGTGCCACCCCCCCCCCAACCCCTCTTTTACGCTGCTGCTACTCTCTGTTTATCTTATATGCATAGTCAACTTAACGATACCTACATGTACATACTACCTCAATAAGCCTGACTAACAGGTGTCTGTATATAGCCTTGCTACTCTTTTTTCAAATGTCTTTCTACTGTTGTTTAATTTCTTTACTTATCTTTAACACACACACACACACCTTTTTTGGCACCATTGGTTAGAGCCTGTAAGTAAGCATTTCAATAAGGGTTACAGTTGTTGTATTTGGCACACGTGACAAATGAGCTTTGATTTGATGAATGTGTTGTCATTCTAAATGTCCTGAATAAAGGAAAATAGCTGTGTGTTGTACAATAGCCTATCCATCAAGGAACAGTTCTCTACACATTATGAGGTAAGAATCTCTGTGTCCAAACAGACTAATGAGACGCTACTGTAAATCAAGCAGACAATAACACATGATAAACATCAATTTGTTAGGGATGTTGGATCCAACATGGAGCACGGCATACCAGTCTTTACCGGAGCAATGAATGAAGAAGCACTTTGGTTGTTGTTGCAATATACAGAAAATCAGACAATGGTGTTCACTATTACTGTGAACAAAGAACTCATGCTGTAAAAACGACAATCTCAATTCCATTAAAAAGGCAAAAAAATACAAATAAAATGTTTTACAAGAACTCCATCATAGAAGTACATGTTGATCGAAGGGTGAAAGAGAAATAATGAAATCCACTTGCATTCCAATGTAACTTTCCAATCTTGCTTTTTTTTTGTGTGGGATTTGCCCTAAACAAATCCCACAAAAAAAAAGCAAGATTGGAAAGTGAGCCATGGCTTGGTATTCCTCAAAGAAGCAAGAAGAAATAAAAGAGAGGAACTGTAACAACTGTAAACCTTTTGGAGGAGGATATCAAGTGTGTTGAGGAAATGAGTGGACAGTACTTGCCAGTGAGTCAACATCATGTGACTGGAATTCAGAAAATGATTTCCTGGATCAGCTGATGATAGTTGATTATGTGACTATAACTAAATAGCTACAGTATAAAGAAGTGTGTAATTATTGAAGAACTGTGTTAATGACAGTATCCATTTGGGTGTTGTCAAGAAATTTAAGGTGACTCTCGGTTAGAACCATTGGATTTAGCAAACAGGTGGACCATCAACGAAACGAGCATGCTTATCTAGCCTACACTGGTACCAGGCTGTTGTGAGCACTGACACTTAATACACTTAGCCCGCTAACTAGCGATTAGCAGCTAACAGTATTTTAGCAACACCTTGCTAAGAAAATACAAAATTGCCAGAATATTATACAATGACTTATCAACAGCTCTAACAATTTGACCCTCACAGGAAATCTACACTGGCAGTTATAGAAAGACCCATTTACTATATAACCATTGATTCTTGAAGAATATAACTTGTAAATGCCTCAAATGCTTCAACCGTATTACCCCACCAGAAACCAAAACATAAACTCGTATAACGCCACGGTTTGTAAACTAATACTATATGGCTGAGGAGTAGGGTCAATCCAAGAGTTCTGACCTCACAATGACAGTAAAGCACCCAAGCTAACTGGCTAACGTTGGATAGTTTGCTAGACACAAATGAGAGAACCTCACTCTGACCATTTTACTTTCCCTAGCAGAGCTGGTTAGGCTGTTTCATGTTATCCAGAGTATTGATGACTAACTGGGCTGCTGGCAACAATTTAACTTGAGCTTTTTCTGCCTACGTTTACTGACACCTGGACATATTCAATGGGTGTTGAGCGCTAGTAAATTCATTATTCTGTGCTCTGGTACACTCAGACAAGAAATCGGACTAGAGAGCCAGAGCGAATTTACAAACGCCCTCGAATGAACAATGTCCATTGAGAATGCACCGGACCCCTTGGCTAAGAATGACGTGAATAATCAGGTCAATAAACGTTGGGCAGTTAGTTAGATAGAATGTAGTTAGAATACTGGCAAGTTTGATGTATAAGTAGCTAGGTAGCTAGCTGACATACCGGTACATACGGCTGTAAAGATATGCTATGCGTTTTGTAAGGATAGTGTAGTTAACATAACGTGTCACGTAACTTATTTGAAGAAATCATTAAATAAAATTTTCTTAACATTTGTCATAATTATTTAAAGCAGATCATTTGTATCCGCTCTCTCGTCGGACTTCAGCGGCATATTTTCCACCATTTTCTTCAAATCTGAAAATGTTTGAAGCAACCCCCATTTCCTGAAGAATTGCATTTTGGGCCCTAAAAACACAGAAAGTGTCCTCCACATGTATACTTTGTATTTTGGTGACTGTAGTACAACATCCAGAAACGTTTGGCATACTAACTACATCATACTATGACCAAAGCTCTAACCACTAGGCTACCTGCCGCCTTAATTAAGCATACATACTCAAGTCACAAATAGTACGGTTAGTAGGAGTATTCAAACACAGCTCAGGTCTCTGGGCTGCCATTTTGTTTCTGTTAAAAACTAGGTTGCCCCTTTAAAAAAGCCACACAACAATCAACCAACCAATCTGCAGTTCAAACAATAACAAAGCTGTAATTCCACCACTGTTTTGGTAATAAGATGATGATGGGGCTGGAGAAATGTAACTACTCTCAAATTCATAGATACAAGGACTGACCATCCATGATATCAACATAGTTTTAACCATGTTGAGGCTATACAGTGCTGATTTACATTGTTTCTAAACATTGGAGTAAAAAAAGCTTATTTTGGGTTCTGATAGGGTACAACAGTTGAACTAAGCTCATGAGGCATGTGTTATATTCTTCAATAATCAATGCCTATAAATAAATAATTAAATGTAGCAATTGCTATTTCCCATTTAACACCACACGTCAGTCCCACAACTGCCTCTGTTTTAAGACAGTACTTACTAGTGTTAATCAGGGCCCGGTTTCCCAAAACCATCTTACGGCTAAGTTCACTGTTAGAACAATTGGATGCCTTAAGATGCCTTTGGGAAACTGGGCCCAGATATCCAGTTTCCTCCTCCTTTTTTGATGTGACAGTCATCCCCCCCCCTTTCACTCCAAAAACAGCATCCTCTTTCTCTGCCTCTTCTTTTACTGTAACATCCTCCTACTCTTTCACTCTGAATACGTCTTCCTCTTCTTTCAATGAAACAACTTTCTCTTCTTTCACTGTAACAGCCTCCTTTTCCTCAATACCTTCTTTCTCCGTCCAGCAGACCGCTTCTTTAGCAAGAAGAGAGTAGCTTAGTGACCTCATGGTCAGAGATGTTAGCTAGCTAGGCTAGTTCTAACTTAACCAGCACGCTAGCTGACGGAGGTTCTGATGGGGTACAGCTGAACTAAGCTCATGAGGCATTTATAAGTGAATTATTCAAGAAACAGATGGGTACATCTTTAGATGCACTATTGTAAAGTGGCTGTTCCACTGGATGTCATAAGGTGAATGCACCAATTTGTAAGTCGCTCTGGATAAGAGCGTCTGCTAAATGACTTAAATGTAAATGTAAATGTACATATCATTAATGTATATGTCCCAAAATGGATGTAACAACTGCTGATTGCCCCTTTAAGACTACATATTGGGCTAAACTAATAGGATATATTGAGGACTACAGTATTTCAGGCATTGTCATCGGATGCATTTCATCAATTGTTAACGTTTTGTTGATGGTCCACTATTGATGTTCTACACGTTACAGTGTAGCTTCAGCCATTCCTACAGAACAACATTAAAGTGTAGAACCCCTTTACTGCATATTGGTTCAACGACTGCAGAGACGGTACTTACTGGTGTTAACTAGATCTCCAACCTCCTCTCCTTCCTCCAATGTGACAGTCATCTCCTCCTCCTCTTCTTTTACTGTAACATCCTCCTCCTCTTTCACTCTGAACGAGTCTTCCTCTTCTTTCACTGAAACGTCTTTCTCTTCTTCTTTCACAGTAACAGCTTGTTTTTGTATTGTGACATCCTTCTCTTCGTCCTCCTCTTTCACAAGACCTTCTTTCTCCGCCCAGCAGACCTCTTCTTTATCAGAAGAGTAGTTTAGTGAACTCATGTTCGGAGATGTTAGCTAGTTAGCATTAGCGACTAGCCTAGTCCTAAACTAATTTAGCAAACCAGCTAGCTGACAAACAACGTAAATATATAATTAAATGGGCCAACAAGTACATACGACAGAAGTGTGTTGAATACACAGCGACTAATATACACCAAAACAGTGTAAAGAGCTTGAATGTTGTAGCTATGTTTGCTAGAAAACTACCGAGGTATCTGACTAGCTGTTGTTGTTGGAGCGTCCCGTCCACTAGATTATTCGTCACACTGGCAGCGTCGCCTGAACCTAGAAGACGCACATCGCCATCTGCTGACTGGAGTTGGCAACGCAGTATAATGAAATGTTTATTTTATTTCCTGACAAAAAGGGGTATTTTTAAAAATGTATTTAATTAAATAATAATATTATATTGATACGTCCAAAGGAAAGCATTTGCTGATTGATTAGTGAAGATTTGTAATGAATGACAATTTAAACTTAAAGAAATTAGTTCAACCACTCGCTAACTCCTCCTTTACCCACTCCATTGAATAAAGTAAAAATTTTCATGCATTTTTCAAATCCCCAAATCTTAAATAAAGAGCATTTACTTCACTGTACAATCTACCCCTTTATTCAGACCTGTCCCTCTGCTTCACACTGAGCCTCTCAGCTGCAGTTTCACTGTACATTCTACCCCTTTATTCAGATCAGTCTCTCTGCTTCACACTGAGCCTCCCAGCTGCAGTTTCACCACATTATCATTGACAACCCCAACATCTGTCTCTGAAATGGTCCATAATATGAGGTCAACTTACTGCCCCTTGGACCCTGTTCCCACAGGACTCATACAATCATAATTCAAAAAACACTTTCTTAATTCAGGCACTGTTGCCTTAAAACTGCCTCCATCAAACCAACCTTGAGAAAATCTGCATGGACCCTTCTAGTCTGGCTAAACACAACTACCTCTCTACCAACAATCTACATGAACCCTTCCAGTCTGACTGTATACAACTACCTCTACCTCTCTACCAACAATCTACATTAACCCTTCTAGTCTGGCTAGATACTACAGAACTATCTCTCGACCAACAATCTACATGAATCCTTCCAGTCTGGCTGTATACAACTAGAGAACTACCTCTTAACTATAGGCGGCTGGTGGAACCTTAATTGGGGAGCCACTGAGCTTCTACATCTGCATTGCTGTTTGGGGTTTTAGGCTGAGTTTCTGTATATCACTTTGTGACATTGGTTGATGTAAAAAGGGCTTTATAAAGATACATTTGATTGCAAGGTGTGGAGACCATCATGGTATAGTAGTGGAGCTAGTACAATAACAAGGTGTGGAGACCATCATAGTAGTGTAGCTAGTACTATAAAAAAGGTGTGGAGACCATCATAGTATAGTAGTGGAGCTAGTTGTCATGTTTTGTCTTATATTGTCTTGTCATTATGCTTTCCCTTCTGTTCGTTTCCCCCTGCTGGTCTTATTAGGTTCGTTCCCTTTTTCTATCCCTCTCTCTCTCCCTCCCTCTCTCTCCTCTCTCTATCGTTCCGTTCCTGCTCCCAGCTGTTCCTCATTCTCCTACTCACTCATTTAGTCTTTCCACACCTGTTCCCTATCTTGCCCTCTGATTAGAGTCCCTATTTCTCCCCTTGTCTTCCGTTTCTGTCCTGTCGGATCCTTGTATATTGTTCGCCGTGCTGTGTCTTGTTTCCCTCAGATGCTGCGTGTGAGCAGGTGTCTGAGTCTGCTACGGTCGGTGCCTTCCCGAGGCAACCTACAGTTTATGGTCGAGTCTCCAGTCTGTCCTCGTCACTACGAGTGGAATTAGTTTTTTATGTTTTGTTTTCTGCTCTGATTTGTCTAGGAGTATTGCCTATTTCCTTTACTGGAATAAAGACTCTGTTTTCGCCAAGTCGCTTTTGGGTCCTCATTCACCTGCATAACACTAGTAGTGGTACAAGTACTATAACACGGTGTGGAGACCATCAAAGTATAGTAGTGGTACTACTAGTGGAGCTAGAACAATAACAAGGAGTGGAGACCATCATAGTATAGTAGTGGTACTAGTACAATAACAAGGTGTGTAGATCATCATAGTATAGTAGTGGTACTAGTACAATAACAAGGTGTGTAGACCATCATAGTATAGTAGTGGTACTAGTACAATAACAAGGTGTGTAGACCATCATAGTATAGTAGTGGTACAAGTACAATAACCAGGTGTGGAGACAATCATAGAATAGTAGTGGTACTAGTAGTGGAGTTATTGTACTAACTCCACTACTAGTACCACTACTATTCTATGATGGTCTCCACACCTGGTTATTGTACTTGTACCACTACTATACTATAATGGTCTCCACACCTTGTTATTGTACTAACAAGGTGTGGAGACCATTATAGTATAGTAGTGGAACTAGTAAAATAACAAGGTGTGGAGACTCATAGTATAGTAGTGGTACTACTAGTGGAGCTAGTACAATAACAAGGTGTGGAGACCATCATAGTATAGTAGTGGTACTAGTACTGTCACGCCTTGGTCATAGTGTTTTGTGTTTTCGTTATATATTTGGTCAGGCCAGGGTGTGACATGGGTTTAAATGTTGTGTTTCGTATTGGGGGTTTTGTAGGTATTAGGATTGCGGCCGAGTAGGGGTGTAGCATAGGTTGGCTGCCTGAGGCGGTTCTCAATCCTTCTGTAGCTGTATGGTCCTTCTGTAGCTCAGTTGGTTGAGCATGGCGCTTGTAACGCCAGGGGAGTGGGTTCGATCCCCGGGACCACCCATACGTAGAATGTATGCACACATGACTGTAAGTCGCTTTGGATAAAAGCGTCTGCTAAATGGCATATATTATTATTATTATTATAATCAGAGTCAGGTGATTCTCGTTGTCTCTGATTGGGAACCGTATTTAGGTAGCCAGGGTTTCACTGTGTATTTCGTGGGTGATTGTTCCTGTCTCTGTGTAGTGTTCACCAGATAGGCTGTATTTAGGTTTCACGTTCAGTTTGTTGTTTTTGTATTTATTAGTTATTTCATGTATCGTCATTTCATTAATTAAAGACATGAGTAACCACCACGCTGCATTTCGGTCCGACTCTCTTTCAACAAACGAAGAACGCCGTTACAGAATCACCCACCACACGTGGCGTGGTAACAGGCAGCGACAGCAGGAGCAGCAAAAGGAGGATTAATTATTCGGAGAATGGACATGGGAAGACGTTATGGATAGCAGAAGTATGGAGTATACTACGTGGGAAGAAATAGACAGGTGGGCGGTCGACCCAGAGAGAGTGCCGGAGCCCGTCTGGGATTCGCTGGAGCAGTGCGAAGAGGGCTATAGGAGAATGGAGTCGAAGAGAAAGACACGTCGGCGCAGAAGGAAACCTGAAAGTCACCCCAAAAAATGTATTGGGGGAGGGCTCAGGGAGAGAGTGGCAGAGTCAGGAGTCAGACCTGAGCCAACTCTCCCTGTTAATCGTGAGGAGCAGCGATCTAAGGACTTCTGGACTTGGGAGGAGATAGACGGAAAAGGACCCTGGGCTCAGCCTGGAGAATATCGCCGTCCCAAGGAAGAACTGGAGGCGGAAAAGCGAAGAGGCGCTGGTATGAGGAGGCAGCACGGCGACGCGGATGGAAGCCTGAGAGTCAGCCCCAAAAAAATATTGGGGGGGGGGGGCCTTACAGGGAGTATGGCTATGCCAGGTAGGAGACCTGCACAAACTCCCTGTGCTTACCGGGGGGCTAGAGAGACCGGGCAGACACCGTGTTATACTATGGAGCGCACGGTGTTTCCAGTGCGGGTGCATAGCCCGGTGCGGTTCATACCAGCCCTTCGTATTGGCCGGGCTAGAGTGGGCATCGTGCCAGGTAAGGTTGGGCAGGCTCGGTGCTCAAGAGCTCCAGTGCGCCTGCACGGTCCGGTCTATCCAGAGCCACCTCCACACACCAGTCCTCCGGTAGCAGCTCCCCGCACCAGGCTCCCTGTGTGTGTCATCGATCCAGTATCACCAGTGCCAGCACCACGCATCAGGCCTACAGTGCGCCTCGCCTCTCCTGTGCTGTCGGAGTCTCCCGCCTGTTCAGCGCTATCAGAGCCTTCCTCCTCTACAGCGCTGCCGGAGCCTCCTGCCTGTTCGGAGCAGCCTGAGCTGTCAGTCGGCATGAAGCAGCCAGAACTGTCAGTCTGCATGAAGCAGCCTGAGCTGTCAGTCTGCAAAGAGCTGCCAGTCTGCAAGGACCTGCCAGTCTGCAAGGAGCTGTCAGTCTGCAAGGAGCTGTCAGTCTGCAAGGAGCTGCCAGTCTGCAAGGAGCTGCCAGTCTGCAGGGTGCTGTCAGAGCTGTCAGTCTGTATGAAGCAGCCAGAGCTGTCAGTCTGCATAAAGCAGCCAGAGATGTCAATCTGTATGAAGCAGCCAGAGCTGTCAGCCTGCATGGAGCAGTCAGAGCTGTCAGTCTGCATGAAGCAGCCAGAGATGTCAGTCTGCATGAAGCAGCCAGAGATGTCAGTCTGCATGAAGCAGCCAGAGCTGTCAGTCTGCATGAAGCAGCCAGAGATGTCAGTCTGCATGAAGCAGCCAGAGCTGTCAGTCTGCATGAAGCAGCCAGAGCTGTCAGTCTGCAAAGAGCTGCCAGTCTGCAAGGAGCTGTCAGTCTGCAGGGAGCTGTCAGCCTGCATGGAGCAGCCAGAGCTGTCAGTCTGCAAGGAGCTGTCAGTCTGCATAGAGCAGCTAGATCCGCCAGTCAGCCATGATCTTCTAGATCTGCCAGTAGTGGTACTAGTACAATAACAAGGTGTGGAGACCATTATAGTATAGTAGTGGAACTAGTAAAATAACAAGGTGTGGAGACCGTCATAGTATAGTAGTGGTACTACTAGTGGAACTAGTACAATAAGGTGTGGAGACAATCATAGTATAGTAATGGTACTAGTACAATAACAAGGTGTGGAGACCATCATAGTATAGTGGTGGTACTAGTAGTGGAGCTAGTACAATAACAAGGTGTGGAGACCATCATAGTATAGTAGTTGAGTTAGTACAATAACAAGGTGTGGAGACAATTATAGTATAGTAGTGGAACTAGTAAAATAACAAGGTGTGGAGACCGTCATAGTATAGTAGTGGTACTACTAGTGGAACTAGTACAATAAGGTGTGGAGACAATCATAGTATAGTAATGGTACTAGTACAATAACAAGGTGTGGAGACCATCATAGTATAGTAGTGGTACTAGTAGTGGAGCTAGTACAATAACAAGGTGTGGAGACCATCATAGTATAGTAGTTGAGTTAGTACAATAACAAGGTGTGGAGACAATTATAGTATAGTAGTGGAACTAGTAAAATAACAAGGTGTGGAGACCGTCATAGTATAGTAGTGGTACTACTAGTGGAACTAGTACAATAAGGTGTGGAGACAATCATAGTATAGTAATGGTACTAGTACAATAACAAGGTGTGGAGACCATCATAGTATAGTAGTGGTACTAGTACAATAACAAGGTGTGGAGACCATCATAGTATAGTAGTGGTACTACTAGTGGACCTAGTACAATAAAGGGGTGGAGACCATCATAGTATAGCAGTGGAGCTAGTACAATAACAAGGTGTGGAGACCATCATAGTATAGTAGTGGAGCTAGTAGTGGTACTAGTAGTGGAGCTAGTAGTGATACTAGTAGTGGAGCTAGTAGTGATACTAGTAGTGGAGCTAGTAGTGGACCTAGTACAATAACAAGGTGTATAGACCATCATAATATAGTAGTGAAACTAGTACAATAACAAGGTGGAGACCATCATAGTATAGTAGTGGAGCTAGTAGTGGTACTAGTAGTGGACCAAGTAGTGGAGCTAGTTGCACCACAGACTGCCCAGGAGTTGGCGGATGCTTTAGTCCAGGTCTGGGAGGAGATCCCTCAGGAGACCATCCGCCACCTCATCAAGAGCATGCCCAGGCGTTGTAGGGAGGTCATACAGGCACGTGGAGGCCACACACAATACTGAGCCTCATTTTGACTTGTTTGAAGGACATTACATCAAAGTTGGATCAGCCTGTAGTGTGGTTTTCCACTTTAATTTTGAGTGTGACTAAAAACCCAGACCTCCATGGGTTGTTAAATTTGATTTCCATTGATAATTGTTGCGTGATTTTGTTGTCAGCATATTCAACTATGTAAAGAAAAAGTTTTCAATAAGAATATTTCCTTCATTCAGATCTAGGATGTGTTATTTTAGTGTTCCCTTTATTTTTTTAACAGTGTATACACTTTTCTTTAAATGTCATGAAAAGCACTATACAAAGTAAAAGTATTATTTATGGTCTGACGTGTCTGCAGAAGTGTTGCAATTTGGTAATGTGTTTTATTTGGTAAATTGTTTACATTTGTGGTGCCAGTAAATAAATGAATTATTTAAATCAATATTGTTATTAAAAAAATAATAATTATAATGGAGGGAGGGTGAACAGCAAGTTTTAAAAAATGAAACCCAAAAGGTTGAGGAACCATGATAAGGGGTTCTTCAAAGAACTTATAGGGGTTCCCCACAGTTTCAATTTGAAGAACCCCTAAAGGATACTCCAGGAACCTTTACTTTTTAGAGTGTATATTGATAAATGTCACCTTGTCCGAGAGACATTTACATAGTTATACACATCATAATTAGGGATGACTATTTTGGGATTAAGTAGCGGCCACAACAAACAGACCTGATATCGCCCATAATTCGACGTCATATGCTATTCTATTTAGCTACACTTTGTAGTCAATTTTTACACTATAATAAATGTTTCTGATGCCACATCGCCCGTTTTCAAAGGGAGTTGTTGGTTTTTAGGGGCAGTTGCTTTTTAGCTTTTTGTCTGAAAGCATTTTCTCAACTGCGATGCCAACTCCAGTCAGCAGATGGCGATGTGAGTCTTTCAGGTGATTCTGCCACTGTGACGTATCTAGTGGACGGGACGCTTCTTCAACATTAACAGCTAGTCAGCCACCTTGGTTCACTCTAACTTTATGGAGAAAGGTTTATACAATAAATATAGTGTAACCGATGTGAAATGGCTAGCTAGTCAGCGGGGTGCGCGCTAATAGCGTTTCAATCGGTGACGTTACTCGCTCTGAGACCTTGAAGTAGTTGCTCTGCAAGGGCCGCGGCTTTTGTGGAGCGATGGGTAACGATGCTTTGAGGGTGGCTCTTGTCGACGTGTACAGAGGGTCCCTGGTTCGAGGAGAGGAACGGAAGCTATACGGTTACAATAGCAACTCCTCTCATACTGGGAAGACCCCCCCCCATGCCTTAAGGGCAGTTTTATTTCAAATGTAGAACAGCCAGTAAGCGTTTTATAGTTTCATCCTTAGGGTAACTTGCCTTAAAGTGGACACACTCCCATCAGTTTCTGAGACAACTGCCCAGACTTTGTAGACTGTTTAATAATGCTTAAACCTCATCTTTATCAAATTATCCATTAAAGATACCAACTCAAAACCTACATTTGTCTTCATATGGGTTGTTTAAATTGTATATAATTATATTCCCAGTATTACTTCATCAAATATCTAGTAATCGATTATACACATATACAATTCATATTTTGATATATTCACAGAATCTATATAAACGTAAGAAATTCTCAGGTACTCACAACAACCATTCCATTTGCTTTTTCAAGGACTCTCCATAGCTACGAAACAGCTCTCCAAACATACTCCCAGCAGAACCAAAATAAACTTTTGTTTCCCGGACAATGATCATGAACCCTCTATTCTGTTGCATAAAAATCACCATTTGATGCAATAAAAGTATTATAACATAATGTTGCATTTTTGCCCTCAGTGTCCACAGAAAGTTGACTAGTAACAACAACTGAGACCTAAAAGACACCCACCATGAGACCCACTAAATCTGCCCAAGAAGAGGCAAACAAAAGAAAAACCCACACCAACCTTAAAGACAGGAAGCAACCCAAAAAGGTGGCTCGACTAAAGGTGTTGTCACGTTTTATCAAGGTGGGTGGAATCAGGCGCAGAGAGCAGGTTTCAGTGATTCGATAGTTTATTCTCCGGCTCACAAAAACACACGGTCAACCCAACACACAGGGTGAATAATCCAACAATGGATCAAAATAGACCGGAGAATAAAACACAAGTACTACACCAAATGACATGAATACAAAAAACAATCCCGCACAAAACAAGGGCGGGACAACCTACTACATATAAGGGCGTTAATTAAACTAAAATACACTAACAGAAAACTAACAGACAAACGAAAAAGGGATCGGTAGTGCTAGTAGGACGGTGACGACGACCGCCAAGCACTGACCGAACAGGCAGGAGAGCCGAACAGGCAGGAGAGCCAACTTCCGCGGAAGTCGTGACAGTACTCCCCCTCTGACGCGCGGCCCCGCAGCGCGCCACCATCGTCCTCGAGGACGACCCGGAAGATGAGGTGCTGGGCGATCCGGGTGGAGGCGGTGGAAATCTCTCAGGAGAGAAGGGTTCAAAATGTCCCCCACCGGAACCCAGCACCTCTCCTCCGGACCGTACCCCTCCCAGTCCACAAGGTACTGTAGGCCCCACACCCGGCGTCTCGAATCCAGAATGCCCCGAACTGTGTGCGCCGGGGACCCCTCGATGTCCAGAGGGGGCGGAGGGACCTCAGGCACCTCACCTTCTTGCAGGGGACCAGCCACCACCGGCCTGAGGGGAGACACATGAAACGAGGGGTTAATACGGTAATACCTAGGAAGTTGTAACCTGTAACACACCTCGTTTATTCTCCTCAGGACTTTGAACGGCCCCACACACTGCGGCCCCAGCTTCCGACAGGGCAGGTGGAGGGGCAGGTGGAGGGTCGAGAGCCAGACCCTGTCCCCCGGTGCAAACACGAGGGCCTCGCTGCGGTGCTGGTCAGCGCTCCTCTTCTGCCGTTCTCCCGCTAACCGTAGTGAGTCCTGAACGGCTTTCCAGGTGTCCTTGGAGCGCTGTACCCATTCCTCCACCGCAGGAGCCTCGGTCTGGCTCTGATGCCATGGGGCCAGGACCGGCTGGTAACCTAACACACACTCAAAAGGGGACAAGTTAGTTGAGGAGTGGCGTAGGGAGTTCTGAGCTAGTTCAGCCCAGGGAATACCTTGCCCACTCACCAGGCCGGTCCCGGCAATAGGACCGCAGAAACCTGCCCACATCCTGGTTTACGCGCTCCACCTGCCCATTACTCTCAGGGTGAAAACCTGAGGTTAAGCTAACCGAGACCCCCAGTCTCTCCATAAACGCCCTCCACACTCTGGACGTGAATTGGGGACCCCGATCAGAAATGATGTCCTCAGGCACCCCATAGTGCCAGAAGACATGGGTAAACAAGGCCTCCGCAGTCTGCAGGGCCGTAGGGAGACCGGGCAACGGGATGAGACGACGGGACTTAGAAAACCGATCCACAACGACCAGGATCGTAGTACTTCCCTGGGACGGGGGAAGGTCGGTAAGAAAGTCCACCGATAAGTGTGTCCACGGCCATTGTGGAACGGGGAGGGGTTGTAATTTCCCTCTAGGCAGGTGCCGAGGAGCCTTGCTCTGAGGACACACTGAGCAGGAGGAGACATAAAATCTCACGTCTTTAGCCAGCGTGGGCCACCAGTATCTCCCTCTCAGACTCCGCACTGTCCTCTCGATGCCAGGATGACCCGAGGGGAGAGTATGAGCCCACCGGATCAGCTTGTCCCGGACCCCCCTCGGCACGTACTGAGTCCCCACTGGACAGTTAGGGGGTGCCGGCTCTGACCGTGAGGCCTCCTCTATCTCCGCGTCCACCTCCCTTACCACCGGTGCCACGAGACATGACGGTGAAATAATGGGAGTTGGCTCAATGGACCGCTCCTCGGTATCATAGAGGCGGGACAGCGCGTCGGCTTTGGTGTTTTGGGAGCCTGGCCGGTATGAGAGGGTAAACCGGAACCTGGTAAAAAACATGGCCCATCTAGCCTGACGTGGATTTAGTCTCTTCGCTGCCCGGATATACTCGAGATTACGATGGCCAGTCCAGATGAGAAAAGGGTGTTTAGCCCCCTCAAGCCAATGTCTCCACACCTTCAGAGCCTTGACTACAGCTAACAACTCCCGGTCCCCCACATCATAGTTTCGCTCCGCTGGGCTGAGCTTGCTCGAAAAGAAAGCACACGGGCGGAGCTTGGGTGGCACGCCCGAGCGTTGGGACAGCACGGCTCCGACCCCAGCCTCGGACGCATCCACCTCCACTATGAACGCTAAAGAGGGGTCCGGATGCGCCAACAGGGATTGGTGAACAGCTCCTTCAAACGACTGAAAGCTCTGCCCGCCTCTGCTGACCAACGCAAGCGCACCGGTCCTCCCTTCAGCAGTGAGGTGATGGGAGCAGCCACCTGACCAAAACCCCGGATAAACCTCCGGTAGTATTTGGCAAACCCTAAAAACCGCTGCACTTCTTTCACCGTGGTCGGAGTCGGCCAATTACGCACGGCTGTAACGCGTTCATCCTCAATCACCACCCGAGGTGGAAATACAATATCCCAGGAAGGAAACGGACTGTTCGAAAAACTCACTTTTCTCCGCCTTGCAATACAGGTCATGCTCCAGCAGTCGCCCAAGTACCTTACGCACCAGAGACACATGCGCCACGCATGTGGCAGAATAGATCAAGATGTCATCGATGTACACTACCACTCCCTGCCCGACTATGGCTCGGAGAATCTCATCTACGAAGGATTGGAAGACGGCTGGAGCATTCTTCAACCCGTATGGCATGACGCGGTACTCATAATGACCAGATGTAGTACTAAATGCGGTTTTCCACTCATCTCCTCCCCGGATACGCACCAGATTATAAGTGCTCCTCAGGTCCAGTTTTGTGAAGAAGCGCGCCCCGTGAAATGATTCCACCGCCGTAGCGATGAGAGGTAGTGGGTAACTAAACCCCACTGTGATGGAATTTAGACCTATATAATCAATGCACGGACGCAGACCTCCATCCTTCTTCACAAAAAAAGAAGCTTGAGGAGACGGGTGATGCAGAGGGCTGAATGTACCCCTGTCCCAGCGATTCAGCAACAAATGTTTCCATCGCTACCGTCTCCTCCTGGGACAATGGATACACGTGACTCCTAGGAAGTGCAGCGTTCTCCAGAAGGTTTATCGCGCAGTCCTCTCGACGATGAGGTGGTAATTGGGTCGTCCTCTTTTTACTGAAGGCGATAGCCAAATCGGCATATTCAGAGGGAATGCGCCCGGTGGAAACTTGATCTGGACTCTCCACCGTAGTCGCACCAACGGCAACACCTATACACCTACCTGAACACTCCTCTGACCACCCCTTAAGAGCCCCCTGTCGCCAGGAAATCACCGGGTTGTGTTGAGCTAACCAGGGAACCCCCAACACCACTGGAAACGCAGGTGAATCTATAAGGAACAGACTAATCTGCTCCTTATGATCCCCCTGCGTTACCATGTCCAGCGGCACCGTAGCCTCCCTAATTACTCCTGACCCTAATGGTCGGCTATCTAAGGAGTGCACAGGGAAAGGTAGGTCTAACGACACCAGGGGAATCCCTAGCCTTAACGCAAGCCCACGACCCATGAAATTCCCAACTGCGCCTGAATCAACTAGCGCCTTATGCTGTAGAGAGGGAAAAAACCCAGGGAAAGAAGTCAACTCATACACATGACCGACAGGAAGCGCTGAGTGAGTCTGGTGCTTACTCACCTGGGGTGATCGAGCAGTGCTCCGCCTGCCCTCCCGACTCCCAGACGAGTTCCTCCAGCACCGGTCGGACGTGTGCCCTCGTCGACCACAACTGGTGCAGGATGACACTCCTCCTCCGGTCCCCCTCAAAGCCGCCCCTCCTAATTCCATAGGGATAGGGGCAGGAGGGCTGGGAAGTGGAAACGACAGGGCCTGATCCGAACGCCCGCGGGCAGCCAGCAGGTTGTCGAGATGGATAGCCAAGTCAATGAGTTCATCCAGTGTGAATGTGGTGTCCCGACATGCCAGCTCCCTGCGGACTTCCTCCCTGAGACTGCATCTGAAATGATCGATCAAGGCCCTGTCGTTCCATCCTGCTCCTGCGGCCAAGGTCCTGAACTCCAGAGCAAAGTCCTGTACGCTCCTCGTCTCCTGACGCAGGTGGAACAGCCGTTCACCCGCCGCCAGACCCTCTGGTGGATGGTCAAAAACAGCTCGGAATCGGCGGGTGAACTCTGGGTAATTATCCCTCGCCGAGTCCGGACCATTCCACACTGCGTTGGCCCACTCGAGGGCTCGCCCAGTCAAGCAGGAGATGAGGGCGATCACGCTCTCCTCTCCGGAGGAAGCAGGACGCACGGTAGCCAGGTATAGTTCCAGTTGAAGGAGGAAACCCTGGCACCCAGCCGCCGTTCCGTCATACTCCCGTGGGAGTGTCAGCCGAAGAGCCCCGGAGCCAGATGTGGTCGCAGGAACAGGAGGTGCTGGAGAAGGGGGTGCTAGAGATGAGGTGGGAAGGCCACTCCTCTCCCATCGATCCATCCTCTACATCATTTGGTCCATGGCAGAACCAATCCGGTGAAGCACGCTGGTGTGATGGAGGACCCTCTCTTCCATCGATGGGAGAGGAGACGCGGCTGCTCCTGCTGATTCCATGGTGGTGCGGGATTCTGTCAAGTTTTATCAAGGTGGGTGGAATCAGGCGCAGAGAGCAGGTTTCAGTGATTAGATAGTTTATTCTCCGGTGCACAAAAACACACGGTCAACCCAACAAAAAGGGTGAATAATCCAACAACGGATCAAAATAGGCCGGAGAATAAAACACAAGTACTACACCAAATGACATGAATACAAAAAACAATCCCGCACAAAACAAGGGCGGGACAACCTACTACATATAAGGGCGTTAATTAAACTAAAATACACACATGTGAAACTAATAAGACAAAACTAACAGACAAACGAAAAAGGGATCGGTAGTGGCTAGTAGGACGGTGACGACGACCGCCGAGCACCGCCCGAACAGGCAGGAGAGCCAACTTTGGCGGAAGTCGTGACAGGTGTTGACTCTCCACATCTATCAAGACAACTGGAGCACTGGGCCAAACACTCTTAAATAGAACCGGCAACACTTAATGGTGAGGGATGGAATAATAAAACATGTATATTTTGTCAGGCTGAATGTTTGAAATATGAGTAGGTGATTTGAGTCATGCTTCTTCAGTAGTGGAATAAAGGCAATTAGCATTTGAATGTTATCAAGAAATACTGGAGTGATGTCAGATTAATAAAATTGATAAGACCAATTTATTATACTGCTTTCATGTGTGTATATACACAAACATCTGCAAAAATGATCAATTACATTATTTTTTTTAAACAAGCAGCTTTTTCAACTTGTAGAAAACAGCTAGCTACATTTTGAAGTCCTGCATTTTGATTAGTGTGTCACCAACACAATAAGTGTAAAACAGCTCTTTTTTTGTTAGTCACTTTTTGTTAAATAATACTCTTTCAATTCAGAGCCTGGATTTTCCCCTGAGGCTAATATCCATATCATGCTGAAATCAATTGAACAGGGCAAACGATAAGGTAGAACATCACTAAAATACTCATACTACAATGTTAAAACATTCTACATTGTGACATTATTAAAATAGTCATACTACAATGTTAAAACATTCTACATTGTGACATCATTAAAATAGTCATGCTTCAATGTTAAAACATTCTACACTGTGATATTATTTCATTGATATCATGAAACAACTTCTTCATGTATGTATTTTATGATGTTTGATCAAAGATATTTTATCAGAGTATCTCTTGTCACATTGATCACAGCTATGAGGTTTCTCTCCTGTGTGTGTTCTCTGGTGTGAAGTCAGCTGGCAAGATGTAGTAAAACTCTTCCCACATTGATTACAACTATAACGTTTCTCTCCTGTGTGTGTTCTCTGGTGTCGAATCAGATGGCTAGATGTCGTAAGACTCTTCCCACATTGATCACAGATATAAGGTTTCTCTCCAGTATGAATTCTCATGTGTATTTTTAGTGAATCTGATCTTTTGAAATTCTTCCCGCAGTCAGAGCAGCAGTATTGTTTCTCTCCTATGTGTGTTCTCTGGTGTATTTTAAGTTCTGATGAAGATTTGCAACCTTTCCCACAGTCAGAGCAGCAATGAGATTTCTTCCCTGTGGGTCTCTGCTGGTGTTTCTTGAGGTGTTTTGATGTGGAGAGACTCTTCTCTGCCTCGTCAGCATCATGAGTTTGTTGAGGCCCCCCAGAGGATCCACGATAGTCACGTCTCTCTCCTGTGTGAACAAAAAGTCAGACAGATGGTTTAAGGCCCACAGCAGCAAAAATCCACTGTAAAAAGGTGATGTCCACAGCGTATCCATGATGTTGTACAACAAATGACGTCTGTAATGAATGTTAATTATTTGACATTTGTCTTAAGAAAGTCAAGTGAACAACAAGTCATATTTTGTCATATTTTCCCATTAGTAGTAACATCAACGATTGTATGCTAGAAATACGCTTTTAAAGTTGTTGAAATACTAAGCAGTGTGCCAGACAAATTTTGGTCTCCAATATAGGCACCTTTTTGTAGGCCTATGTTGTTGTTAGGTGAAGTTATGGGTCCTACAGTAGGTCTATGTTGTTGATAGGTGAAGTTATGGGTCCTACAGTAGGTCTATGGTATTGGTATAACTAGGGATTTCCGCATTAGCATGGAGGAGTTTCTGCAACCAAATTGCGTTTTAGCAAACACAGAGGGCAGAGAGCGATGCACTTATTTTGGGATGTCTGATTGTATTTACGCACCACCACTAATGATTTGTGGAGCTTCTCAACGTCTTACTAAAATCAATTGACGAATGACAATAGTTCCTCAAAGTATTTGTAAAATATTTCCAGCTCTCGTGCTGGAACGGCAGAATCATGGTCCATGTGGTCTAGTGATCGTCACTGTAGTCGTGTTTGCTGTCCTCACCGCTCCCTCCTTTCCCCACCGAGTCTTTGTTGGTTTATTCACCTCCAGCACGCTAACCACTCGACATGAAAGGGAAAAATGTAATACTCTGATCCAGTGGAAATGTCATAAATTTGATTACTTCTTATCCCTTACACAAATAGCCTACAGCTGTGTCTGTCCCAAACTCACTGGCAAGGGAAACTCAATCCCAGACTATTTTAGTTTCGGACCGACAGGTGATAGAACTTGAAACATTGTTTCATTGTATCAACTATGAAGACAGGCCAAAAGCAGCCAATGTGATTTATTTTTATCTGGATATTTTCTACCGGTTTTTATTTGTTGGCTTTATGTAGGCTATTTTTACATAGTTGGCAATGGCAATAAAAGTTTTTTAGATTTGTATCATTTTAATTTCAATTTATATTGATTAATCATAGATAATGATTGAGATGAAGACTATTATAATTATTAATATTATAAATTCAATGAAACTGTTCCAGTAAAATGTGAATTTGAAAATCATAACTGGCACCAGATCAGTAGAAATGGTCAGATAAATTAGCAACAAATGGAAAAGGTTGCCGACTGCTGTTGTAGCCTATTACTGGAAACTTCAGGAGCAAAATGTCAGAATTTACGAAGGCCAGCAGCAGCGGGAGGAGGAAGAGTTTTTTTCTTATGGTTAAGTGAACTTGATCTCTGGCTCCCTTGAGTCATTTGTGTGTCTCAATTATTTAATAAAACGGGTGATTCCTATGTTGATGATGTAAAGAATATTTGCTGCTCTGTGGTGTGTAATGAGGAGCAACCAGACACTGCACGCATTTGTGAAATTGCTTATTCCAGTTACTAATAAGCATGCACCCATTAAGAAAATGACTGTAAAACTGTTCAATCCCAGTGGATTGATGAGGAATTTAAAAATGGTATGGTTGAGAAGGATGAGGGAAAAGGAATGGCAAATAAGTCTGGCTGTACAACAGATTGGAAATCATGTGACTAAACTGAATAAAAAAGAAAAAAACAACACAATGAAACACAGATAAAGGACATAAAGAATGATAGTAAAAAGCTTTGGAGAACCTTACATACAATTTTGGGGAAAAAAATAACTGAATCAGATGGCTCATTAATCACAATTTTTTTTTTTCATTAGCAAGATTAGCAAATGTAGGCATGACATACCAGCAACACACGCTGACAAACACATCCAAGTATATCTGACCAAATTATGAAAGACAAGCAATGTAATTTAGACATCCGTAAAGTCAATGTGGAAGAGGTGAAAAAATGATTGTTGTCTATCAACAATGACAAGGCACCGGGGTCTGACAATCTTGATGGAAAATTAATGAGGATAATAGAGGACAATATTGGCACTCCTATTTTCCGTATCTTTAATTTAAGCCTACTAGAGAGCGTGTGAGCTCAGGCCTGGAGGGAAGCTAAAGTCATTCGACATGCGCTACGCTCTGCACAGTTAGCTCCAGGTAAAATGTTGCACTTATTCAGCCATTCTGTGACCAAAAACAAGCTACATATGGACAGTACCAAAATAAACTGACTCTGGAAATGACAAAGCGCCTTATAACCTTGCTGGAAATGGGACAAACGGACCCCTTCTGTGGTAACAGACTGGGACAATTTGTAACCAAATCTAATTCCCATGAACGGGGTTCACATGAGCCACAGAGACTGTGTGGGATAATAACATGGCCGTGTCCGACCCTGCTTGTTCCCTCGACTCCACTACCAACCACCAATCTCCAACAGGGCCCTTAATCTGTATCACTAGACACTTCATAGTGAGCTACTGGTAAGAATCAGCAATGAATCCCAATAATGAGCCACATATGGGAGGGGTATCCCTTTGTGGACAAACCTCTCAACGTAGTACTGTTAACCTGGTGAGTTTGATATACCCCTTGAACATCGGCTCCAACATTTGTCGGATGTGGCAGGGCTTGCAAACTATTACAGACAACAAAGGGAAGCACAGCCGATAGCTGCCCAGTGACACGAGCCTACCAGACCAGCTAAATTACTTCTATGCTCGCTTCGAGGAAAGTAACACTGAAACATGCATGACAGAACAACTGATTGCCCACCTCAACAACAGCCCCTTCACATTACACTCCATGCAGTTTGGCTTCAGAGCGAAACACTCCACAGAAACGGCCAACTGCTTTCTTCTGGAAAATGTGAAGTCCAAGATGGACAAAGGGGGTGCTGTTGGGGCTGTGTTTCTGGACCTAAGGAAGGCTTTTGATACTGTTAACCATGAGATTCTCATCACAAAATTGTCCAAGTTCAACTTTTCCCCTGATGCCTTGAAATGGATGAAATCATACCTTGAAGGCAGAACTCAGTGTGTCAGAGTGAGCAATGAGCTGTCGCCCACTCGTAGCTATGATGTGGGCGTGCCCCAAGGGTCAATACTGGGGCCCCTCCTGTTCAGCCTGTACATTAATGATCTGCCTTCTGTCTGTACTGGGTCTGAAGTTCAAATGTATGCAGATGATACAGTGATATATGTGCATGCAAAGAGCAAACAACAAGCTGCACAAGAACTCACTACTGTAATGGTCCAGGTTACAAAGTGGCTCAGTGACTCGTGTTTGTTCTTAGGGGTTAGGGTTAGGGTTAGGGTTAGGGTTAGGGTTAGGGTTGTTCTTCACAAAGAGGGCAACAGATGCTACTGAGCCAGATGTCTATGTGTCAGGGGAGAAGCTCCAGGTGGTATCCGATTTTAAGTACCTTGGCATCATACTTGATTCCAACCTCTCTTTTAAAAAGCATGTGAAAAAGGTAATTCAAATAACTAAATTCAATCTAGCTAATTTCCGATTTATACGAAATTGTTTGACTACAGAGGTAGCAAAACTGTACTTCAAATCTATGATACTCCCCCACTTAACATACTGCTTGACTAGTTGGGCCCAAGCTTGCTGTACAACATTAAAACCTATTCAGTCTGTCTACAAACAGGCTCTCAAAGTGCTTGATAGGAAGCCCAATAGCCATCATCATTGTCACATCCTTAGAAAACATGAGCTCTTGAGTTGGGAAAATCTTGTGCAATACACCGACGCATGTCTTGTATTCAAGATCCTTAATGGCCTGGCTCCCCCTCCACTCAATATTTTTGTTAAACAGAAAACCCAGACATATGGCAACAGATCCACAAGGTCTGCCATGAGAGGTGACTGTATAGTTCCCCTAAGGAAAAGCACCTTTAGTAAATCTGCATTCTCTGTGAGAGCTTCCCATGTCTGGAATACACTGCCATCAGACACACATAACTGCACCACATATCACACTTTCACAAAATGCTTGAAGACATGGCTAAAGGTCAATCAGATTTGTGAACATGGTCCCTAGCTGTGTGCTGCCGCTTTCCATGTTGTCTGTAGCTTGTGAGGTATGGAAACACTTTGTTGCTTTTATGAATTTTGTCTTGCTGCTTTTTGTTCTATGTTGCTATGTCTATGGTGCTATTGTCTATATTGTAAATGTTTTTAATAACCTGCCCAGGGACTGCGGTTGAAAACTGAAACGTTGATTAATGTGCACTGTCCCTGTAAAAATAAAATAAAATAAACTAAACTAAAACAGCATCAGCTGTTCCGGACGACTTTGTGATCATGCTCTCCGCAGCCGATGTGAGTAAGACCCTTAAACAGGTTAACATTCACAAGGCCACAGGGTCAAACGGATTACCAGGACGTGTACTCCAAGCATGCGCTGACCAACTGGCAAGGCTCTTCACTGACATTTTCATCCCCTGTCTGAGTCTGTAATACCAAGGTGTTTCAAGCAGACCACTATAGTCCCTGTGCCCAAGAACACTAAGGTAACCTGCATAAATTACTACCGACCCATAGCACTCATGTCTGTATCCATGGAGTGCCTTGAAAGGCTGGTCGTGGCTCACATCAACACCATTATTCCAGAAACCCTAGACCCACTCCAATTTGCATACCGCCCCAACAGATCCACAGATGATGCAATCTATTGCACTCCACACTGCCCTTTCCCACCTGGACAAAAGGAACACCCATGTGAGAATACTATTCATCGACTACAGCTCAGCATTCAACACCATAGTACCCTCAAAGCTCATCACTAAGCTAAGGATCCTGGGACTAAACACTGAACACGCCCCCATTCTCATCAAAGGGGTTGTAGTTGAGCAGTTGAAAGCTTCAAGTTCCTTGGTCTCCACATCCTTGGTGTCCACATTATAGGCTTAGTTAACTGGTGAACTATTGAAATCATGGAAACAATGACGACTCTAATTCTAGATTTGGAAGAGAATGTGCAGCACCTTGAATATATTGTTGTCTTTACTACCAATTAATAAACCAGGGAGGAATTACTGACAGAGTAGGAGTGTGGTGGAGACATCCAAGAGAGGGAAATCAGGAAGGGAAACGACAGCAAGTACTGCAGACGAAAGGGATAACAAGTTGGTGAAGCAACAGATGTGCTGGAATGAGAACAATATAGATGGAATGAGAACAATGTAGATGCTACTTTCAGAACACAAACTCTCACATCTTTTACAGCACAGAGCGAGGGAGTCCAGGGGATGACTGGAGGAGCAATGGAGGAAGCATTGTGGGATTCTCTTGGCGCGAGTACAGTTGTTGAGACTGAGTGGACAATGGTGAAGAACCGTGGAGTGAAAAGGGCTAAAGTCGGTAATGAACAGCAGTTTAGTGTCGGAGTGGGAATCATCAGCAAGGATGTTTTTGTGGGTGACCTGTTAACGGTCTCAAAGATGTTGAAGGACAAATTGGGTAACGTGGAATCGGTTCGAGCTTGGTCATATATTTTGATACATTGAATGTTGATATTGTGAAACTATATTATTATATTTTTACCTCCTGTTTCATGAAGTGATGTCACTGAGTACTGCCCCTATATATACAATGCATTCGGGAACGTATTCAGACCCCTTAACTTTTTCCACATTTTGTTACGTTACAGCCTTATTCTAAAATTTATTAAATAATTTTTTCCCTCATCAATCTACACAAAACCCAATAATGACATCACAATACCCCATAAGACATCACATTGCCCCATAAATTACATTTTACATTTACATTTAAGTCATTTAGCAGACGCTCTTATCCAGAGCGACTTACAAATTGGTGCATTCACCTTATGACATCCAGTGGAACAGTCACTTTACAATAGTGCATCTAAATCTTAAGGGGGGGGGGTGAGAGGGATTACTTATCCTATCCTAGGTATTCCTTAAAGAGGTGGGGTTTCAGGTGTCTCCGGAAGGTGGTGATTGACTCCGCTGTCCTGGCGTCGTGAGGGAGTTTGTTCCACCATTGGGGGGCCAGAGCAGCGAACAGTTTTGACTGGGCTGAGCGGGAGCTGTACTTCCTGAGTGGTAGGGAGGCGAGCAGGCCAGAGGTGGATGAACACAGTGCCCTTGTTTGGGTGTAGGGCCTGATCAGAGCCTGGAGGTACTGAGGTGCCGTTCCCCTCACAGCTCCGTAGGCAAGCACCATGGTCTTGTAGCGGATGCGAGCTTCAACTGGAAGCCAGTGGAGAGAACGGAGGAGCTGGGTAACGTGAGAGAACTTGGGAAGGTTGAACACCAGACGGGCTGCGGCGTTCTGGATGAGTTGAAGGGGTTTAATGGCACAGGGCTCTGTTCTAGGCCCTCTCCCTCTGTGTTGTATGTAAGGAGGTAGGGAGAGTGAAGACAGTAGTTTGTGTTGTATGTAAGGAGGTCGGGAGAGTAAATACAGTAGTTTGTGTTGTATGTATGGAGGTAGGGAGAGTGAAGACAGTAGTTTGTGTTGTATATAAGGAGGTAGGGAGAGAGAAGACAGTAGTTTGTGTTGTATATAAGGAGGTAGGGAGAGAGAAGACAGTAGTTTGTGTTGTATATAAGGAGGTAGGGAGAGAGAAGACAGTAGGTTGTGTTGTATATAAGGAGGTAGGGAGAGTACAGACAGTAGTTTGTGTTGTATATAAGGAGGTAGGGAGAGAGAAGACAGTAGTTTGTGTTGTATCTAAGGAGGTAGGGAGAGTAAAGACAGTAGTTTGTGTTGTATGTAAGGAGGTAGGGAGAGTAAAGACATTAGTTTGTGTTGTGTGTAAGGAGGTAGGGAGAGTGAAGACAGTAGTTTGTGTTGTATGTAAGGAGGTAGGGAGAGTGAAGACAGTAGTTTGTGTTGTGTGTAAGGAGGTAGGGAGAGTGAAGACAGTAGTTTGTGTTGTGTGTGTTGTATGTAAGCAGGTAGGGAGAGTGAAGACAGTAGTTTGTGTTGTATGTAAGGAGGTAGGGAGAGTGAAAACAGTAGTTTGTGTTGTATGTATGGAGGTAGGGAGAGTGAAGACAGTAGTTTGTGTTGTATATAAGGAGGTAGGGAGAGAGAAGACAGTAGTTTGTGTTGTATATAAGGAGGTAGGGAGAGAGAAGACAGTAGTTTGTGTTGTATATAAGGAGGTAGGGAGAGAGAAGACAGTAGGTTGTGTTGTATATAAGGAGGTAGGGAGAGTACAGACAGTAGTTTGTGTTGTATATAAGGAGGTAGGGAGAGAGAAGACAGTAGTTTGTGTTGTATCTAAGGAGGTAGGGAGAGTAAAGACAGTAGTTTGTGTTGTATGTAAGGAGGTAGGGAGAGTAAAGACATTAGTTTGTGTTGTGTGTAAGGAGGTAGGGAGAGTGAAGACAGTAGTTTGTGTTGTATGTAAGGAGGTAGGGAGAGTGAAGACAGTAGTTTGTGTTGTGTGTAAGGAGGTAGGGAGAGTGAAGACAGTAGTTTGTGTTGTGTGTGTTGTATGTAAGCAGGTAGGGAGAGTGAAGACAGTAGTTTGTGTTGTATGTAAGGAGGTAGGGAGAGTGAAAACAGTAGTTTGTGTTGTATGTAAGGAGGTAGGGAGAGTGAAGACAGTAGTTAGTGTTTTATGTAAGGAGGTAGGGAGAGTGAAGACAGTAGTTTGTGTTTTATGTAAGGAGGTAGGGAGAGTGCAGACAGTAGTTTGTGTTGTATGTGTTGTATGTAAGGAGGTAGGGAGAGAGAAGACAGTAGTTTGTGTTGTATCTAAGGAGGTAGGGAGAGTAAAGACAGTAGTTTGTGTTGTATATAAGGAGGTAAGAAGAGTGCAGACAGTAGTTTGTGTTGTATGTAAGGAGGTAGAGAGAGTGAAGACAGTAGTTTGTGTTGTATGTAAGGAGGTAGGAAGAGTGCAGACAGTAGTTTGTGTTGTATGTAAGGAGGTAGGGAGAGTGAAGACAGTAGTTTGTGTTGCGTGTGTTGTATGTAAAGAGGTAGGGAGAGTGAAGACAGTAGTTTGTGTTGTGTGTGTTGTATGTAAGCAGGTAGGGAGAGTAAATTCAGTAGTTTGTGTTGTATGTATGGAGGTAGGGAGAGTGAAAACAGTAGTTTGTGTTGTATGTAAGGAGGTAGGGAGAGTAAAGACAGTAGTTTGTGTTGTATGTATGGAGGTAGGGAGAGTGCAGACAGTAGTTTGTGTTGTATGTAAGGAGGTAGGGAGAGTAAAGACAGTAGTTTGTGTTGTATGTAAGGAGGTAGGGAGAGTAAAGACAGTAGTTTGTGTTGTGTGTAAGGAGGTAGGGAGAGTGAAGACAGTAGTTTGTGTTGTATGTAAGGAGGTAGGGAGAGTGAAGACAGTAGTTTGTGTTGTATGTGTTGTATGTAAGGAGGTAGGGAGAGTGAAGACAGTATAATAAATAAATGGGGGAAAAAAACAAGGACATTTCTAAGTGACCCCAAACTTTTGAATGGTAGTGTACATAAACATGATGTATTGTTACACCATGTAGGAGCAGTATAGACCTCGTGCGTTCATTATTTACATCTACATGATGTATTGTTACAGCATGTAGGAGCAGTATAGACCTAGTCTGTTCATTATATAGATCTACATGATGTATTGTTACACCATGTAGGAGCAGTATAGACCTACAGTAGCTAGCTACTTATTTAGATTTAGTTTGACTTAATGAAACTGCCTTAAATGTGCTGTAGTCAATATTGTTTTATTCGCACTAATCAATCAACACATTCAAGTCTTTTGTATGTCTCAATATAATAGTATTATTTAATTAAACCCATTTAAAAAATGATCTTTGTCTATAAATAAAATATGATCCTCGACTGCGTTTCCCCTCCAGTCAGCAGACGGGAATGTGCGTCTTTCGGGCGACGCTGCCAGCGTGACGTATAATCTAGTGGACGGTTCTTTATAAACAGCTCGTCAACCACCTCGGTAGCTTGCTAGCCAACATCGCCGAAATATTCAAGCTATTTATACGCTTTCGGTGTATATTAGCTACTGTTTTTTAGGCACACTTCTGTCGTATCTACTTGTTAACCTATTTAATTTAATATTACGTTATATTTTATTAGTCGGCTATAGTAGCTGGCTGGTTTAGTTAGCACTAGCCTAGTCGCTATTGATAGCTAGCTAACATCCCCGACCATGAGCTCCCTAAACTACTCCCCCCCTGTTAAGGAAGAGGGGAAATGCTGGTCGGAGAAAGAGGGTCTTTGGCTGAACATTGTCGTGAAAGAGGAGGAGGAAGAGGAGGGTGTCACCGTAAAACAAGTGGAGGGTGAGGCTGTTACAGTAGAAGAAGAAGAGAAATACGTTTCAGTGAAAGAAGAGGAAGATGCTGTTTTTGGAGTGAAGAAGGATGGGGAGATTACTGTTACATTGAAAGATGAAGAGGTCGAGATAGGAGATCTGATTCACCCCAGTAAGTACCGCCTTAAATTGTTTTTTAACGTTGGATATTCGGAGTTGGCTCGTCAATACCTCTTCAACGGAGGGCCCTGGGATGATTACATATATGTCTAGAATCAGACGATGTAGAGAGCAAGCTACCCCTAACATATATTTGAGAAGGGTCTATCTGCTGACAGCAGACTGGGGGGCACGGCAAGTAGTGATTTTCGTGTAGTGATGTTTTACTACACACCGAGCCCCCCAATAGTGCCATGTGAGAGTTGGGTTGACTACACCAACGATTATGGATATACTGACAAGATGTCCCTCCTCCCTAACAAGCAGAGTCGTTGTCCACAAACGGCACTGCGGGTTGTCTAGCTCCCGCTTATCCTTTATTTGGATTGGTGGATACATCTTATTATTGTAAACTATTGTTTATATTCTATGAGGGTTGTTGACGTCCACCGACTGTATTCAATGGAGAGAGATGCTAAGCTACTAGCATGAATATGCATAGCGATCTGGAGACAACTCCTGTAGTGTTTTTATCAAAGTTGACGGTATGTCACGTGTCCACGTAACAACTTAATCATTACGAAACTTCTGTTAGATCAAGTAAACCTCACGTAGCAAATAAGCCATTAATTTGGTTGTTGATCAAATTCAACATTTTCCACGTTGGGTTGATAATTGTTTGCACTTCGATACAACCTACTGGCATGTCCTAGAAAGCTACAGTTGTTAAGTTCCTGGATTTTAAATGAGTATTTTCCATAATAATGGTAATTTGTGTCTTCCTATCCACATGTGGGATCCCTCTCCTTTGTTGTCCTCTCCACACCAATAACAGACTACTACTGTGATACTGCCTGGATTCGAACCAGGGACTGTAGTGACACCTCTTGCACTGAGATGCAGTGGCTTAGACCGCTGTGTCCGTGTGTGTGCGTTAACTATTTAACAGTACAAGAATGCTTCAAAGGCAGCAAAACATTTTATATCGGTTTCGTTTTTTGGTCATGGATAATATTGGCCAAAAATGTAATATCGGTGCATCCCATTATTCTAAAATTGATTATATTATACTTTTTTCCCTCATCAATCTACACACAATACCCCATAATGTCATCACAATACCCCATAATGCCAAAGCAAAAACAGGTTTTAGATTTTTTGCAAATGTATTAAAACGATTCCCCATGATAACTAGTCTTAATGTAAGATGTACGATCCCAGGATAACTAGTCTCAGAGTAATGTAAGTCTCAGATAGTTTTAACCCATTACATTTACATTTAAGTCATTTAGCAGACGCTCTTATCCAGAGCGACTTACAAATTGGTGCATTCACCTTATGACATCCAGTGGAACAGCCACTTTACAATAGTGCATCTAAATATTTTAAGGGGGGAGGGGGGTGAGAAGGATTACTTTATCCTATCCTAAGTATTCCTTAAAGAGGTGGGGTTTCAGGTGTCTCCGGAAGGTGGTGATTGACTCCGCTGTCCTGGCGTCGTGAGGGAGTTTGTTCCACCATTGGGGAGCCAGAGCAGCGAACAGTTTTGACTGGGCTGAGCGGGAACTGTACTTCCTCAGTGGTAGGGAGACGAGCAGGCCAGAGGTGGATGAACGCAGTGCCCTTATTTGGGTGTAGGGCCTGATCAGAGCCTGGAGGTACTGAGGTGCCGTTCCCCTCACAGCTCCGTAGGCAAGCACCATGGTCTTGTAGCGGATGCGAGCTTCAACTGGAAGCCAGTGGAGAGAGCGGAGGAGCGGGGTGACGTGAGAGAACTTGGGAAGGTTGAACACTAGACGGGCTGCGGCGTTCTGGATGAGTTGTAGGGGTTTAATGGCACAGGCAGGGAGCCCAGCCAACAGCGAGTTGCAGTAATCCAGACGGGAGATGACAAGTGCCTGGATTAGGACCTGCGCCGCTTCCTGTGTGAGGCAGGGTCGTACTCTGCGGATGTTGTAGAGCATGAACCTACAGGAACGTGCCACCGTCTTGATGTTAGTTGAGAACGACAGGGTGTTGTCCAGGATCACACCAAGGTTCTTAGCGCTCTGGGAGGAGGACACAATGGAGTTGTCAACCGTGATGGCGAGATCATGGAACGGGCAGTCCTTCCCCGGGAGGAAGAGCAGCTCCGTCTTGCCGAAGTTCAGCTTGAGGTGGTGATCCGTCATCCACACTGATATGTCTGCCAGACATGCAGAGATGCGATTCGCCACCTGGTCATCAGAAGGGGGAAAGGAGAAGATTAATTGTGTGTCGTCTGCATAGCAATGATAGGAGAGACCATGTGAGGTTATGACAGAGCCAAGTGACTTGGTGTATAGCGAGAATAGGAGAGGGCCTAGAACAGAGCCCTGGGGACACCAGTGGTGAGAGCGCGTGGTGAGGAGACAGATTCTCGCCACGCCACCTGGTAGGAGCGACCTGTCAGGTAGGACGCAATCCAAGCGTGGGCCGCGCCAGAGATGCCCAACTCGGAGAGGGTGGAGAGGAGGATCTGATGGTTCACAGTATCGAAGGCAGCCGATAGGTCTAGAAGGATGAGAGCAGAGGAGAGAGAGTTAGCTTTAGCGGTGGAGCGCCTCCGTGATACAGAGAAGAGCAGTCTCAGTTGAATGACTAGTCTTGAAACCTGACTGATTTGGATCAAGCAGGTCATTCTGAGAGAGATAGCGGGAGAGCTGACCAAGGACGGCACGTTCAAGAGTTTTGGAGAGAAAAGAAAGAAGGGATACTGGTCTGTAGTTGTTAACATCGGAGGGATCGAGTGTAGGTTTTTTCAGAAGGGGTGCAACTCTCGCTCTCTTGAAGACGGAAGGGACGTAGCCAGCGGTCAGGGATAAGTTGATGAGCGAGGTGAGGTAAGGGAGAAGGTCTCCGGAAATGGTCTGGAGAAGAGAGGAGGGGATAGGGTCGAGCGGGCAGGTTGTTGGGCGGCCGGCCGTCACAAGACGCGAGATTTCATCTGGAGAGAGAGGGAGAAAGAGGTCAGAGCACAGGGTAGGGCAGTGTGAGCAGAACCAGCAGTGTCGTTTGACTTAGCAAACGAGGATCGGATGTCGTCGACCTTCTTTTCAAAATGGTTGACGAAGTCATCTGCAGAGAGGGAGGAGGAGGGGGAGGGGGAGGAGGATTCAGGAGGGAGGAGAAGGTGGCAAAGAGCTTCCTAGGGTTAGAGGCAGATGCTTGAAATTTAGAGTGGTAGAAAGTGGTTTTAGCAGCAGAGACAGAGGAGGAAAATGTAGAGAGGAGGGAGCGAAAGGATGCCAGGTCCGCAGGGAGGCGAGTTTTCCTCCATTTCCGCTCGGCTGCCCGGAGCCCTGTTCTGTGAGCTCGCAATGAGTCGTCAAGCCATGGAGCGGGAGGGGAGGACCGAGCCGGCCTGGAAGATAGGGGACATAGAGAGTCAAAGGATGCAGAAAGGGAGGAGAGGAGCGTTGAGGAGGCAGAATCAGGAGATAGGTTGGAGAAGGTTTGAGCAGAGGGAAGAGATGATAGGATGGAAGAGGAGAGAGTAGCGGGGGAGAGAGAGCGAAGGTTGGGACGGGTACCATCCGAGTAGGGGCAGTGTGGGAAGTGTTGGATGAGAGCGAGAGGGAAAAGGATACAAGGTAGTGGTCGGAGACTTGGAGGGGAGTTGCAATGAGGTTAGTGGAAGAACAGCATCTAGTAAAGATGAGGTCGAGCGTATTGCCTGCCTTGTGAGTAGGGGGGGAAGGTGAGAGGGTGAGGTCAAAAGAGGAGAGGAGTGGAAAGAAGGAGGCAGAGAGGAATGAGTCAAAGGTAGACGTGGGGAGGTTAAAGTCGCCCAGAACTGTACAGTCTACATTACAGTCTAAGCCCTGTCTGAGGGGGAGGTTCTTCTAAGCTATATGGAATTGTTTAAAGAAGGTTTAAACAACATGAAGGGCTTCCCCTGTATTGTACTGTTTTAAGAAGGTTCCACCAAGGATCATTTTGCTATTTGATTTTTGAACTGTAAGACCCATGGAATTATCAACAAAAAAGATTTGTCCATACTTCTATAACTCAGTAAAAGGCACCTGACCAGCCCGCTTGGAGTTTGCTAAAAAGGCACCTAAAGGACTCTGACCATGAGAAACAAGATTCTCTCTGAAACCAAGATTGAACTCTTTGGCTTGAATGCCTTTTGGCAACCTCCAAGCTGGCTATCATGTGCCTTTTACTGTGGAGTGGATTCCGTCTGCCCACTCTTCCATAAAGACGTGATCGGTGGAGTGCTGCAGAGATGGTTGTCCTTCCGGAAGGTTCTCCCATCTCCACAGAGGAAATCTGTAGCTCTGTCAGAGTGACCATCGGGTTCTTGTTCCCTTCCCCGATGAAGGCTCTTTTCCACCGATTGCTCAGTTCTGCTAGACGGCCAGCTCTTGGAAGAGTTTTGGTGGCTCCAAACATCTTCCATTTAAGAATGATGGAGGCCACTGTGTTCTTAGGGACCTTCAATGCTGCAGATTTGTTTTTGTTTTTTCGTAACCCTTCCCCAGATCTGTGCCTCGACACAATCTTGTCTGAGCTCTAAGGACAATTCCTTCGACCTCATTGCTTGGTTTTTGCTCTGACACCTGTGGGACCTTATATAGACACGTGTGTGCCTTTCCAAATCATGTCCAATCAATTGAATTTACCACAGGTGGACTCCAAACAAGTTGTAGATACATCTCAAGGATGATTAATGAAACCAGATGCACCTGACAGCAATTTTGAGTCTCATAGCAAAGGGTCTGAATACTTATGTAAATAAGGTATTTCTGTTGTTTTTTTAACCTATTTTCACTTTGTCATTATGGTCTATTGATGACACCCCTCTGAAACAAGATAGCCATCAGAAAAAAACCTCTTACTTAGCCTACTCCTCCCACTGCTGCTTGCCTTCGTAGATTCTGATGTTATGCCTCTAAAGTTTCTGGTAATAAACTACACCAGCAGTCGTTATGCTCCTATATTTTCTGGTAATAGGCTACACAAGTAGTCGTTATGCTCCTATAGTTTCTGGTAATAGGCTACACCAGCAGTCGTTATGCTCCCATAGTTTCTGGTAATAGTCTACACCAGCAGTCGTTATGCTCCCATAGTTTCTGGTAATAGGAAAGACCAGCAGTCGTTATGCTCCTTAGTTTCTGGTAATAGGCTACACCAGCCGTCGTTATGCTCCTATAGTTTCTGGTAATAGACTACACCAGCAGTCAGCAACCTGACAGCCGACACCTACAGCTGTAGGCTATTTGTGAAAGGGATAAGAAGTAATCAGGTATTTTGACATTTCCACTGGATCAGCGTATTCCGTTTTTCCCTTTCGTGCCGAGTGGTTATCGAAAGTGCGAGAGCTGGAAATAATTTTCAAATACTTTGAGGAACTATTCTCATTTGCAATTGATTTTGATTAGACTTTGTTTACTTGCTGTTTCAGGTGAATAAAACATTACTTTGAGAAGCTCCAGAACTCATTAGTGGTGGTGCGTAAGACAATCAGAAATACTATCAGACATCCCCAAATGGGCACATTTATAGGCCTACATTTGCATGCAAGCCAGGTAGACTAGTCCTACTACTATATGCGTAATTAGGTGTGCGTCCTTATTCAACATTGACAGGAGTGTTTCAAACAAAACACAATTAATAAATTGACGCATTTTGCGGGGTCAGGTCTGGGTGGTCTGCCAGGGGCCGTTTCATTTAGTATCCGTTTGGGTCGGCATGGGGAATGATTTTATTTTCCCATAGTATGTTTTACCGAAGTTGACCGACTGAAAGGGAGTGTAACTTTGACTGGATTTGGGATAAACTTTGAACATTGAGATATTAAAGACATGATAGGTCAGACGCAGAGAATATAAAGGAGTGAGATCTGTAGAAAGACAGAGTGGCTGTGGAATGTGCTGGGTAGACTGGAGGAGATCACAGGATTGGTTTAGGGGAAGAGGATGGACATCTGTGGATTAGGCGAAGGAGGGTTTGAGGTCAGGTCAGATCCCCTAGGGGTTTAGTATCCTGTAACACTATAATTACTCTTCCCTGAAGGAGGGAAACGAGGTGCGACACCTGTTTGGCCCCGCCCCTTCCTGGGTCGGTGTAGAGCCGTATTACATTAAAGGAATAAACCCGAGCGAGGCGTGAATTTAATCGTATGTTGTACCTAGTTTCCCTCCTTCAGTGAACAGTAGTTATAGACATAAAGTCATGCTTGTCATATGATGAACTTCAACTTAAATACGGATCTTGCCGTTGGACAGTTTTTTTGTATTCTGAAATGCACTTAAACTATGTATCATTTAGTGGCTACGCTGGGAAAACAGTTTGTGGGCACATAAATACTAAATCATTTCAGTGTTTGCTAAATCCAATGTTTTTTAACAGAGTCAATCCAAGATGGCGTAGCAGTAAGACTTGTTTGTTGTTGTAAATGGTTTTTTTTTGGTAATTTCTTGTATATATTGCAAAATATTTCAATCTCTTTTTCCATGTTTAAATTAAATATACCTTCCGGCAACTCGCCTCACCCAATGTGATACGGATCTGCAATTTTCCGACCTCATAGCTAGAATCTCCAACAGAAGCTAGCCATCAGAAGCTAACCAGCTAATTAGCTACTAGCTATGTAGTCATTGTTAGCCACTGCTAGCGGCCTTTACATGTTTAGCTCAGACACCAGCCTCTTTTAGCCAGGATAATACCTGCCAGTCTGCACAGCGCGATATGACCCTATGATCACTTGGTTACATAGCTGATGCCTGCTGGACTGTTCATTCATCACGGTACTCCATTTAGTTTATTTTGTTTATCTGTCGGCCCCAGCCTCAAACTCAGGCCCTGTGTGTAGTTAACTGACCCTCTCTGCCCATGCATTGCCATTTTACCTGTTGTTGTCTTAGCTAGCTCTCCCAATCAACACCTGTGATTGCTTTATGCCTCTCTAATGTCAATATGCCTTGTATACTGTTGTTTAGGGTAGTTATCATTGTTTTATTTTACTGCGGAGCCCCTAGTTCCACACATCATGCCTCAGAGAACTCTTTTGTACCGCTTCCCACACATGCGGTGACCTCACCTAGCATAACTAGTGCCTCCAGAGATGCAGCCTCTCTTATCGTCACTCAATGCCTAGGTTTACCTCCACTGTACCCGCACCCTACCATACCCCTGTCTGTACATTAGGCCTTGAATCTATCCTACCACGCCCAGAAATCTGCTCCTTTTATTCTCTGTTCCCAACGCACTAGACAACAAGTTCTGATAGCCTTTAGCCGTACCCTCATCCTACTCCTCTGTTCCTCTGGTGATGTAGAGGTTAACCCAGGCCCTGTGTGTCCCCAGGCTCTCTCCTTTTGTTGACTTCTGTAACCGTAAAAGCCTTGGTTTCATGCATGTTAACATCAGAAGCAGCTGCCCACTGCACCGAGGCTAGGAAACACTCACCACCGATAACTCCAACAATAGCTCAGTTGGTAGAGCATGGCGCTTGTAACGCCAGGGTAGTGGGTTCGATCCCCGGGACCACCCATACGTAGAATGTATGCACACATGACTGTAAGTCGCTTTGGATAAAAGCGTCTGCTAAATGACATATATTATTATATTATATTATTATTATTATATTATTATTATATTATTATTATCATATATTATATAATGGAGAATTTCAATAAGCATTTCTATACGGCTGGCCATGCTTTCCTCCTGGCTACCCCAACCCCGGGCAACAGCTCCACACCCCCTGCAGCTACTTGCCCAAACCTCTCCAGCTTCTCCTTCACCCAAATCTAGATAGCTTATGTTCTGAAAGAGTTGCAAAACCTGGACCCGTACAAATCAGCTGGGCTAGACAATCTGGACCCTCTCTTTCTAAAATTATCTGCCGCCATTGTGGCAACCCCTATTACTAGTCTGTTCAATCTCTCTTTTTATCGTCCGAGATTCCTAAAGATTGGAACACTTCAGCGGTCATGACCCTCTTCAAAGGGGGTGACACTCTAGACCCAAACGGTTACAGACCTATATCCATCCTGCCCTGCCTTTCTAAAGTCTTCAAAAGCCAAGTCAACAAACAGATCACTGACCATTTTGAATCCCACCGTACCTTCTCCGCTGTGCAATCCTGTTTCCGAGCTGGTCACGGGTACACCTCAGCCACGCTCAAGGTCATAAATGATATTATAACCGCCATCGATAAGAGACAATACTGTGTCGCCGCCTACTCTGTCAATCACCGTATTCTTACCGGCAGACTCAACAGCCTTGGTTTCTCAAATGACTGACTCATCTGGTTCACCAACTACTTCTCAGACAGAGTTCAGTGTGTCAAATCGGAGGGCTTGTTGTACGGACCTCTGGCAGTCTCTATTGGGGTACCACAGGGTTCAATTCTCGGGCCGACTCTTTTCTCTGTATATACCAACAATGTTGCTCTTGCTGCGGGTGATTCCTTGATCCACCTTTACGCAGACGACACCATTCTGTATACATCTGGCCCTTCTTTGGACACTGTTAACTTCTTGGTGACGGGGCAGTATTGAGTAGCTTGGATGAATAAGGTGCCCAGAGTAAACTGCCTGCTACTCTGTCCCAGATGCTAATATATGGATATTATTATTAGTATTGGATAGAAAACACTCAGAAATTTCTAAAACTGTTAGAATGATGTCTGTAAGTATAACAGAACTCATATGGCAGGCAAAAACCTGAGACAAATCCAACCAGGAAGTGGGAAATCTACCGAACATACCCTCGCAAGACTGACTATCCTACCGATCCTTGACTTCAGTGATGTCATTTTCAAAATAGCCTCCACAACTCTACACAGCAAACTGATCTACCGAACATACCCTCGCAAGACTGACTATCCTACCGATCCTTGACTTCAGTGATGTCATTTTCAAAATAGCCTCCACAACTCTACACAGCAAACTGGATGCAGTCTAATCACAGTGCCATCCGTTTTGTCACCAAAGCTTCATATACCACTGCTCTCGTCGGCTGGCCCTCGCTACATATTAGTCTCCAAACCCACTCGCTCCAGGTCATCAAAAAGTCTTTGCTAGGCCGCCTTAACTCAGCTCACTGGTCACCATAGCAACACCCACCCATAGCACGTGCTCCAGGAAGTATATCTCACTGGTCACCCCCAAAGCCAACACCTACTTTGGCCGACTTTCCTTCCAGTTTTCTGCTGCCAATGACTGGAACGAATTGCAAAAATCACTGAAGCTGGAGACTCTCCCTCACTAACTTTAAGCATCAGCTATCTGAGCAGCTTACCGATCGCTGCAGCTGTACACAGCCCATCTGTAAATAGCCCATCCAACACCCAAATGTATACTGTCATTCACGCGGTTCTTCAATAATTACACAATCTTTGCTACAGTATTAAGAATTATATTAAGCAGGACATTCAAACGAGCCTCACAATTATAATCCAAAGTAGTGTGAAATGTACTCATAAGCAACCTGGAAATGGAGGTTACTCCCCTGCGTTTTCCCCCATTCACATTCAGAATACATTGTGAAAAACTATCATCTTTGCTCACCATTTTTGCTCCTGGCAGATATACTACATCATAACTATCGGTTTCCTTATTACCAGGGAGGTGTTTCTGCAATCACCTTGTGTGCTCATCGCCCTCGTCCTGCAATTTTATTAACCACAGAAAGGTGCCTATATTGGAGACCAAAAGTTGTCTGGCATACTGCTTAGGATTTCAACAACATGAATAACTTATTTCTAGTCTACAATCATCAATGTTACTACTAATGGGAAAACAAGACAAAATGTGACTTCTTGCTCATTTTAAGACAATTGTTGTCTTTAAGATAATAATTTTAACATTCATTGCAGACGTCAATTGTTGTACAACATCCTGACTACGCTGTTGGCATCACCTCTGACTTTGTTATTCACACAGGAGAGAGACAGGACTATCGTGGACCCTCTGGGGAGCCTCAACAACCTCATGATGCCGATAAGGTGGAGAAGAGTCTCTCTAGATCAGAACACCTCAAGAAACACCTGCAGAGACCCACAGGGAGGAGAATTCATTGCTGCTCTGACTGTGGGAAGAGCTTCACCTCCTCATCAGGCATTAAAATTCATCAGAGAACACACACAGGAGAGAAATCTTATAGCTGTGGTCAATGTGGGAAGAGTTTTAGACAATCTGGAAGTCTGACAGTGCACCAGAGAATACACACAGGAGAGAAACCTTATAGTTGTGATCAATGTGGGAAGAGTTTTACTACATCTGGCTCTCTGACTCTACACAAGAGAACACACACAGGAGAGAGACCTTATAGCTGTGGTCAATGTGGGAAGAGTTTTGTTAAATCTAGCAAGTTAACTCAACACCAGAGAACACACACAGGAGAGAAACCTTATAGCTGTGATCAATGTGGGAAGAGTTTTACAACATCTGGCTATCTGACTCTACATCAGAGAATACACACAGGAGAGAAACCGTATATATGTGATCAATGTGGGAAGAGTTTTGTTCGATCTGACCAGCTGACATTACACCAGAGAACACACACAGGAGAGAAACCTTACAGCTGTGGTCAATGTGGGAAGAGTTTTGTTACATCTAGCTCTCTGACATTACACCAGAGAACACACACAGGAGAGAAATCTTGTCGCTGTGATCAATGTGGGAAAAGTTTTGTTACATCTAGCTCTCTGACATTACACCAGAGAACACACACAGGAGAGAAATCTTATAGCTGTGATCAATGTGGGAAGAATTTTACTACATCTGGCTATCTGACTCTACATCAGAGAATACACACAGGAGAGAAACCCTATATCTGTGATCAATGTGGGAAGAGTTTTGTTACATCTAGCTGTCTGACATTACACCAGAGAACACACACAGGAGAGAAACCTTATAGCTGTGGTCAATGTGGAAAGAGCTTTAGTAATTCTGGTGATCTGACAGTGCACCAGAGAATACACACAGGAGAGAAACCTTATTGCTGTGATCAATGTGGGAAGAGATGTACTACATCTGGCTCTCTGACTCTACACAAGAGAATACACACAGGAGAGAAACCTTATAGCTGTGGTCAATGTGGGAAGAGTTTTGTTTCATCTAGCAAGCTGACTCAACACCAGAGAACACACACAGGAGAGAAACCTTATAGCTGTGATCAATGTGGGAAGAGTTTTGGTCAATCTGGCAGTCTGACTCTACACAAGAGAACACACACAGGAGAGAAACCTTATAGCTGTGGTCAATGTGGGAAGCGTTTTGTTTCATCTACCAAGCTGACTCAACACCAGAGAACACACACATGAGAGAAATCTTATAGCTGTGATCAATGTGGGAAGAGTTTTGGTCAGTCTAAGAGAGCACACACAGTAGAGAAAACTCTTAGCTGTGACCAGAGATAATCTGATAAAAGATCTCTGATCAAATATCAGAAAATACTTACATGGAGTTGTTTCATGATATCAATGAATTCATGTCACAATGTAGAATGTTTTAACATTGCAGTATGAGTATTTTAATGTCACAATGTAGAACCCAAAACGCTATTTCACCAGGAGAGTGAAATCCAGCTGGCCTTTGATGAGGAGAACAGCCATGCCCTCCAGGGCGTCCCCATGGGACTTGGGGCTCTGCTAGGGCTGTTTTTTATTTTCCCTTAAATTTCTCAAAAATGTCAGAAAAACACTTATGCTCTTAAATTACTGTGTTTTGGGGTGAAGTTACCAGGGCCGGTCATAAAGATGGCAAACTTCCTAACATGACTAAGTGAATATGATATACACACTAAAGCTGAAAAATCTGCATTTAGCAGTCTACAATATTGTTAGTTTACCTATGATACAGTTTTAATTTGTTGTTTTTACTATTATTTAAAAAATGTTTAAATGTCATTAAAAGCACTATACAAAGTAAATGTATTATTTGTTATGGTCTGACATGTCTGCAGAAATGTTGCATTTTTGTCATGTTTTGTTTGGTCAATTGCTTTGTAAATATCAATTCACATTTGTGGTGCCACTAAATAAACTATTATTTAAGTCAATATTGTTATAATGGAGGGAGGGTGGACAGGGAGTAAAAAAAATAACCCCGAAAGGTTCTTTGAGGAACCATTTTAATGGGTTCCTGCACAGTTTCAACGTGAAGAACCCTTAAAGGATACACCATGAACCTTTTCTTTTTAAGGTCACCTTGTCCAAGAGACATTTACATAGTTATACACAGCCCAATTTGTGATGACTATATTGGGGCGAAATGGCAGCCACAACAGACAGACCTGATATCGCCCATATTTCGACGTCACAGGCTGACATTTTAACACGTTAATAAATGTTTCTGATGCCACATCCCGCGTTTTCAAAAGGGAGTCATTGGTTTTTAGGGGCAGTGGCTTTGTTAGCTGTTTGTCTGAAAGTATTTTCTCAGCTGTGATACCAACTCCAGTCAGCAGATGGCGATGTGCGTCTTTCGGGTGAATCTGCCACCGAGACGTATAATCTAGTGGACAAAACGCTTCTTCAACATCAACAGCTAGTCAGCCACCTTGCTTCACTCTAACTTTATGGAAAAATGTTTATTCAATAAATCTAGTAACGGCTCTCATACAAGGAAGACACCCCCCCCCCTCAGGCCTTAAGGGCAGTTGCATTTCAAATGTAGTACCCAGACAGAGAAAATCCAAGAAGCGTATTATAGTTACATTGTTAGGGTAACTTGCCCTAAAGTGGACACACTCCCATCAGTTTCTGAGACAATTGCCCAGACTTTGTAGACTGTTTAATAATGCTAAAAACTCATCTTTATCAAATGATCCATTAAAGGTACCAACTCAAAACCTATGTTTGTCTATATATGGGTTGTTTAAATTGTATCTAATTATATTCCCAGTATTACTTTATCAAATCTATAGTTTCTTGTCTTTGGCTATACCGGATTAAGTGATATTAACTGCTATTCTATAAAATAATTTCTCCGTAATTACTATTACCTGATTGAGCTAATCATGTAAATGTAATTAACTAGAGTCGGACACCACAAAATAATATTTATAGAGCTGTTATCTTCCGAATAAACTCTTAAAGACCTAGTAATATATTACATCCATAGCAGTCCATATCAATTGTCACCTCAATTCAGTCTCATAATCTGAAAGTTGTAAATTCTTGGTTATCTGCAAGAACCCTGGCTAACAAGTTGAATCAGCAATGCAAAATTGTGTTTATTTATTTACTAAATACCTAACTAATCACACAGAATTCACATACACACAATTAATCATAACTTGATTACAAATTATGTCATAAAGGAAAACGTCCCTAGCGGACGGAACATGTATGACAGCTGGTTACACAAAGAAAAGGGGATTGGGTTTGAGTGAAAGAGCGGGAAGACTGAGGAACAAAGGGAGAAGCGATGTCTCTATCGGGCCGTAGGCAGCTACTCTATTGTAAATACAGTATCTTATGCATTCTAAATTACCACCCATTTGGAAAAGGAGAATGCAATAAATATTTACTCTGAGCTGCGCTTTGATGGGTTGGTTGTAGATGGATGGCCGTGTTGCCCAACAGAGTCCTTTGAAGAGTGTCTCTGGTGGTGAACGGGAAACGTTGTAGTGTCGTCATTGGGTGGTAGACGGGATACTCTGTCTGTCCTTTCCTAGCCCACGTTTTTAGCTGCTGTTGCTAACTCAACGGCTAGCAGGTATCACTTCTGTAGTGAATAAGAGCTAAAAGTTCATACCATTCGCAACCAAAGCCCACGCTGAGTTTGGCTTCATTCTGTAGTTATCTGAACCATTTTAACATCGGATCGTTATCCTAATGTACCCGGAATAGGAAGTTCTGTTGTTGTCAAGGCTTTATATAGGAAGGGATAAGGGGACGTGTTTGAAATGTTTTATAGCCCATTTCCCTTCACAGAGGCGGGCCACTGAGTGAGCAGCCCTAACTTATGAAAACCCACATCTCACATTTCATCCCGTCACAAATAATTTCATATTCAAACATTTAAATTGAACAACAATTCCATCTGAATCCAATAACTCTGATGTGTAGACTTTCCACTGTAGAGTTTATGTCATCTTATCATTGATGAGAATGTCTCAGATGACAACCGAACTGACCTCATATTCATTAAATACCATTGCAATTGTTCAATTGTTCGGATTAACAGAATATAGTTCATTTCCCCCAACATTCTGATGTTCCCAGAATGTCTATGTTAACCAAGTTTAAAAAAAAATGTAACCTCAGTAGGTTAGAGAGAGGAAAAAGGGGGGAAGAGGTATTTATGACTGCCATAAACCTAACCCCCAGGCCAACGTCATGACACTAGTAATCATTATACACACATACAATTCATCATATTTTCATAGAATCCATATAAAGTGTAAGACATTCTCAGCTACTCACGACAACCATACCATTTGCTTTTTCAAGGACTCTCCACAGCTACAAAGCAGCTCTCCAAACATACTCCCAGCAGAACAAAAAATAAACTTTTGTTTCCTGGACAATGACCAATGGTTCACTAACTTCCCAGAGACCACGGCAAAATCAAGCCTCCCAGGAACTATAGATCTTCCGCTGCTTTCTAAAATATCATCCCGCTTATTATCCAAATTTCAATCATCTGATTAAGCATATTTCTAAATGTTACTCTCCAAACGTCAGATTAAGACTCCTTTCCACATTCACACAACTCATATCACAGTCACACAATGCTATTTCCAAACATATTTACATTTACATTTAAGTCATTTAGCAGACGCTCTTATCCAGAGCGACTTACAAATTGGTGCATTCACCTTATGACATCCAGTGGAACAGCCACTTTACAATAGTGCATCTAAATATTTTAAGGGGGGGGGGGTGAGAAGGATTACTTTATCCTATCCTAGGTATTCCTTAAAGAGGTGGGGTTTCAGGTGTCTCCGGAAGGTGGTGGGGGTGAGAAGGATTACTTTATCCTATCCTAGGTATTCCTTAAAGAGGTGGGGTTTCAGGTGTCTCTGGAAGGTGGTGATTGACTCCGCTGTCCTGGCGTCGTGAGGGAGTTTGTTCCACCATTGGGGAGCCATAGCAGCGAACAGTTTTGACTGGGCTGAGCGGGAACTGTACTTCCTCAGTGGTAGGGAGGCGAGCAGGCCAGAGGTGGATGAACGCAGTGCCCTTATTTGGGTGTAGGGCCTGATCAGAGCCTGGAGGTACTGAGGTGCCGTTCCCCTCACAGCTCCGTAGGCAAGCACCATGGTCTTGTAGCGGATGCGAGCTTCAACTGGAAGCCAGTGGAGAGAGCGGAGGAGCGGGGTGACGTGAGAGAACTTGGGAAGGTTGAACACTAGACGGGCTGCGGCGTTCTGGATGAGTTGTAGGGGTTTAATGTATACCTAGTCAATTAGTTGTTTTTCAACAATATTTTAATCTGCAGGAATATTTTCACATTTCTATGTCATGGTTAGTTCCTAGGATAATGTAACTCATACATTCACATCTTTCAATACTTCTAAAATGGGGTCCAGGTTTAAAACATTTCAAGGTTTAAAACTATTACAGGTACACCTTACTATCTTCTACTATATCATAAATGGTCTAAACTAGTAAACACAGATTCTCGTTTTCATCCAGGGGCCTGTTGCACAAAAGTAGAATTAAGACATCCGGGATAAATGACTCAGCTGAGCTCAATGAAGCCAAAACATGTGCGTCCAGGCTTAATTGGTTGCACAAAGACCAAGCCAGGATGAGCAGACACGGATTCATTAAGCCAGGTGAAACCAATCCTTGGATAGGTGTGCGCTCACGGCTCACTCAAATAGACCCCGCCACAGATCACAGATTAACTGATTTACCATGGCAACTAGAGCCGCGTACTTTTCCCCGTCGGAAGCACAAATCCTCATGGAGGCATACGAGGAGGTAAAAGATATAATTAAGAAGAAAGGCAACACCGCCACAGTGATAAAGCAAAGAGAAAAAGCGTGGCAAAGTATTGCAGACCGCCTGAATGCGTAAGTAGTGCACAATTACACACTCACCGCTCCGCTGAAACATCACAATTACAATTCAAATATTTAATTCACATCTCCAAAAACGCAGTTGTACTGTAATTATGAAACGGTTAAATTTTTAATTGAAATGCACTGCAGATATGAGTGAAATTGTGTAAAGTAAGTCCATCACACTGTATAAAGCTATGATAAATTATTATTAAAGCCTTACATTATTATTTAACGTTACTACGCTCAGTACGGTTTAATCTTAGCCGTTGTACTCTGCTTCTTATGTTGTCCACCGTTTTTTTGTGTTTCTCCTGCTTTCATTAATGTAAAGCTGCTTTGACAGAATGAAACAATTGTGAAAAGTGCTATATAAATAAAATTTAATTGAATAAATAGATGAGCTATAATAATAATCACTTTAATTTATATAGCGCCTTTCAAAGGACCCAAGGTCGGTTGCTCACTGCACTGCAAAAATGTCTTTCTTACTTAGTATTTTTGTCTTGTTTTCAGTTAAAAAAAAATATCTAAAAAACATCTTGAATATTTTCTTGAGCAAAATTACCTAGGAAAATAAGCAAAAAAATCTGCCAGTGAAACGATAACTTTTCTAAAATTAAGTGTTTATGGAAAAAGTAAACTTATTTCAAGAGAATTTTTATTATATTGACAGATTTTTTATTTGCTTGTTTTAAGCACACATTTACTTAAAGTTTATATTTTTTGTCTAAACTATACTTATTTTCCTAGGTCATTTAGCAAATCAAGAAAATACATCTTTATTTAAGTTTATTTTTTTTTTATATTTTTACTGAAAACAAGACAAAAATACCAAGTAATTTTTTGCAGTGTGACTCCATTAAATGTGTGTGTGTGTGTAGATTAAACATGAACGGGCCAAAACGGACATGGCAGCAGGTCAAAATCAAATACAAGAACATTCTGCAGAATGGTATGGTCCCTGACTAATATTTAACAAAGCACAAGCATATATTGTACCCAGAAGGTGCCTGCTCACACATTGTCTGTACTGTTTTAGCAGTGAAAAAGAATACCCACAGACAAGGCACGGGTGGTGGGTCACCAAAGGCTGACCTTACCCCAGCAGAGGACATGGCCTTGGAGCTAAATAAAGGCAGGCCCGTCTTAGAGGGGATCCCTGGGGGGAAAGAGACGAGCATAGGTTCCTCCCAAGATGCCACCCGCTTCATTCAAGGTATGTCCTTCCATCTCTACATGGGATACAACCACATTCATATTGAATCAATTTGGACTGTCTGACTTTGGTTTACCTATTGCCTTGCAGTGTCTGGCAGCACTGTGTTCCTGTTAGAGCCACCAGCACAAGCACCAGACGATGCTGATCCAGTGAGTACTCCATCAAAGGCATACCGTAGGCCTGGCATGTCTTGTCTACTAGCTTCAATATGAATCCGATTAAATGTGATAGGGTGAAGGCCCCAGTGCAGCAGCAACAGCACATGATGGAGACGATGATGATGAGGAGGAGACCATCTCTCTGGATTCCAGAAGGCATGAGGTATCATGGTAAGACTGTGAAAGTACTATTTACTCTACAATGGTGAGGAGTCCTCATCAAAATCAAAAAATCTAATTTCTTTTACAGGACCCAGATGCTATACAGTGGGAAAACCAGCCTGGCAACATAGTGCGTATTAATAAAAGGACACCACATCCTGCCAAATTCCAGCTGCGCTAATTGTATTGTGTTCACAGAGCTCACAAGCTATCAGAAAGTTGTATGGCAACCACCTCCGGCGCCAAATAGAACTGGCAGACATAGACATTCAGTGCAAGAAGAAAAAGATGGAAAATCTTGCACTGGAGTCCGAAATAAAAAAGAGGACAATTAGGAAACTGGACCTTGAAATAAAAAAACTTGAGAGGGAGGTGAGATATGCCTTCAATGTACACTGTATGCTAACTGTAACACAAATGTATTAATCATTATTTGTATTTCCTCCCCCAGCTCCAAGAAGATGACACAGCTCAAAATAAAAATTAGGTATATTCTCGTAAAGTCAAGTGAGCCATGACATATGAGCTCTTATTGTGAGCACACAGGACGGTGGCATCTTTCTAAGGTTTTTTTTATTTTCCCAGCAATCAGTACAACCAAGTCATCGTTATAAGGCATCGCCCTCTTTTGCCCACCCCCCCAGCACCAGGTGTGGCCACTAGCCTATATGAAGGCCCAAAATTGTGTGTTCCTTTCTGCTCTGACAATGGCATGCCCATTCGTGCGAGATGTGGTGGATGAAGAAGCACTTGTGCTGAGGAGAGCCTTCAGGCGAGAAAGGGTCTTCAGGGACCGGTTGGACCCACTGGCCTTCCCTGACGACCATCTATATGACGATACAGGTTTTCTGCAGATGGCATCAGGTATCTATGCAGACTACTGGGTCCCAGGATTAAGCACCGCACTGCACGGAGCCATGCACTGAGTGTGGAGCAAATGGTTTGTGTGGCCTTGCGCTTTTTTGCTAGTGGAGCCTTCCTGTACTCAGTGGGGGATGCAGAACAGCTGAACAAGGCCACAATTTGCCGCACAATAAGGAGTGTGTGTCTGGCTATCAAAGCATTAGCAGATGTCTTCATCTCCTTCCCTGGCCACAGAAGACTCTGTGACATCAAAGAGGAGTTCTATAGGATTGCAGGTAAGAGGATCTACAAATTACAGGACAACTGTTAACACATAGTAGGATACTCATTACTTTGTGTGACAGGTTTCCCCAATGTCATTGGTGCAGTGGACTGTACACACATAAGGATAAAAGCCCCCTCAGGTGCCCATGAGGCCGATTTTGTGAATAGGAAATCCTTTCACAGCATTAATGTTCAGGTGAACATAACTTTTTGATATTGTCCATTGACGAACACTCTGCATTGCCAGTGATGTGCATTAATTGGTGTAATATTCCTCATCTTATGATTTCAGATGGTCTGCAATGCTGACTGTGTGATCAGCAATGTTGTGGCAAAATGGCCTGGCTCAGTCCATGACTCCAGAATCTTTCGGGCCTCTGAAATCTATCAGTGCCTATCACAAGGTAAGCCACACAACCCCTATTTATAACCATCATGGCTGTGTCAAGAATATCACTGTGTTTATGAGGTAGTAATGATGAGATTTTGTGTTGACAGGTGAATTCTCTGGTGTGTTGCTGGGAGACAGGGGTATGGCTGCCAGCCTTTTCTCCTGACACCTTTCACAGACCCCCAGGAAGCACAGCAGGCCTACAACCATGCCCATGCCAGGACCAGGGCCAGAGTTGAAATGACCTTTGGCCTCCTGAAGGCACGCTTTCACTGCCTTCACAAATTAAGGGTCAGCCCTGTTAGGGCATGTGATATTACTGTGGCTTGTGCTGTCCTCCACAATGTGGCCTGCCTGAGGAAGGAGAGGGCCCCCAGAGTGCCACCAGCCATGGACTGGGACAATCCGGCAATCTTCCCTGATGACGACAGTGGTCGGCTGCTGAGGGACCAATATGTGTTGAATTATTTTAGTTAGTATGTGTGCTTTCAATTTTGGTTAAATATGTCCTGCGGTGGCAGAGGAATTTGGTTTTTTTTTGGGTTCGTTTTTTTACGAATTTGGCCTCTTATGATGTTTGTGCGGTATACTGTGTGTAATACAAGGCTGCAGGGAGGCTACTGCATCCATTCATTTGTCTGTTCAGTTGATGTGTATGGATTTGTCCTGCATTTATTTTAGTGTGCAGACATGCAGGGTGTGTTATATACAGACCTTTGAATGTGTATGTATCATTTTGTATAATATGCTTGGATTCTGTGCTTTCCATCTTGTAGAGTCACTGTGACTTCAGTTTCGAAAGGAGCTGATGGTTTACCTGCTTTGTTTTGTCCTTATTCAATAAAGGAACATAATGTTACACATTGTGTTTTTATATTCATATGGAATGTGTATTTGTTTATATGACAGAGTACTAGGGCCACACTGAAGAAAAAGGATAAAGTCATAAATTTATGAGGCTGGTTCTTTCTGCAGAAAAGCTACATATTGTTTTTACAGTTTTGATACTTATGACAATGTGATACTTAATATTCTGGCACATCAGCATGTCTTTGTTTATGAAACCATACTGAAGTACAATTTCATGAAATGCCCCGCATCTGTCATTTTAACAACTGTCCTCCTTTAAAACAACTGGTTACAATATTATGACTTGTCTTTTTTTCCCCTCTGTGGCCCTAATATTCTATCATTTTATATATAGTCTATGGGAAACTGTAAATTATCTAATGATAGCAACATCTAAAAATCATTTTTTTTCCAAAATCATTGAAATTAATGATCACAAACGTTTAAATAATTACAGTGGGTCTAGTTATATGTGATAACAATGTATAGTGAGCAGTGAAATAACTATTGGTTTCCATTTGTGGTGACTGCTGACTGACATTAGGGATGAGATTAAATAGATCCTGGAATTTAGCCTGGTCTGGAGCAGGCTAGCTCCACAGAATAAATCTCCATGGTAATTTATACCATAACATATCCTCCTGCCCCCTATCCATCTTTAGTGCAACCGGATTACGGATCAATTGAGCCAGGATCACCAAGATATCCTGGCTTAATCCCTTATCCTAGTTTTGTGCAACAGGCCCCAGTTCACACAGATAGCTGACTGGGTCCTGTTTACACCTCCACACAGCAATACACACTCAGAGCCTACAAGGCTTCTCTAAAAACTCCACTTCACGTGTTTTGCTTTTTTTTAACTACGTTTGAGATGTGGTATCCACTCAGCTCGCTGCCTCTCAGATCAAAGGTTGGACCATCTGCTCCGTTCCCAAAGTGTGGTCTCCCTGAGATCCCATGTTTGAGGGATCCCTCATGCACGATTTAACCAGGTCGTCAGGAGCGGTCACCAAGTGAAGATTAACATCCCCATCGCCAAATGTGGTTCATTTCTTTAATATCAAATGAGGAAACAAACTTACCACACAAGTCAGATTTATTCTTAAACTAAATATTTATTCACTCATAAGGGAGCAGGTCAATACAACACACACACACACACATAAAGTGAATCAATTGAGTCTCTATGATAATGATGGCTGGTCGACGAATCACCCCCAGATGATTCGTTGAGAGCCCCGATACAAAAGTACAAAGGTCTTTTACAGCCAAGATACACCCCTTCAACCTACATGACCAACTATAGATGTATAGAATGATACTGTCTGCTGAGAGTTATAAGTATCTGCTTTAAAAACAGTACTCTTTGTGTAGAGACCTGAGGTCATCTCTCCCTGGTAACATACAGAAACATTAACTCATGCTCTGGAATGTGGTCTCTTTAGGTTTTATCACCCAAAAGACCATGTAAATCTCCTGTCCCCCTGTTTTCTCAAAGACGCCCATCCTCAGTAGAACACACAGACAAAATAGTTCTAAGAACCCTCTTTTCTGTTGCATAAAACAACCATTTGATACAATAAAAGTATAATAACAATCTTGCAATTTTGCTCTCACTGAAAGTTGACTGGTAACAACAACTGGGACCTAAAAGACACCCACCATGAGACCCACTACATCTGCCCAAGAAGAGGGAAACAAAAGAAAAACCCACATCAACCTTAAAGACAGGAAGTAAACCAAAAAGGTGGATCGACTAAAGGTGTTCACTCTCCACACAAGACAACTGGAGTACTGGGCCAGACTCTTAAATAGAACCTGGACCAGCTCAGGTGAAACACCTTCCCACTAACGAGATGGACAAGCCAGCACAGGTGTAACACATACTTTTTCAACTTGTAGAAAACAGCTGGCTACATTTTGAAGTGCTGCATTTTGATTCAAGTGGGTCACCAACACGGGAAGTGTAACACAGCTCTTTTTTTGTTAGTCACCTTTTGTTAAATAATACTCTTTCAATTCAGAGCCTGGATTTTCCCCTGAGGCTAATATCCATATCATGCTGTAATCAATTGAATAGGGCAAACGATAAGGTCATCATTAAAATACTCCTACTACAATGTTAAAACATTCTACACACATTGATCACAGCTAAAAGGCTCCTCTCCTGTGTGTGTTCTCTGGTGTCAAATCAGATGGATTGGTGTAGTAAAACTCTTCCCACATTGATCACAGCTTTAAGGTTCCTCTCCTGTGTGTTCTCTGGTGCATTTTAAGTTCTGATGAATATGTGCAACCTTTCCCACAGGCTGGTCGTGGCTCACATCAACACCATTATTCCAGAAACCCTAGACCCACTCCAATTTGCATACCACCCCAACAGATGATGCAATCTCTATTGCACTCCACACTGATATGCATCGACTACAGCTCAGCGTTCAACACCATAGTGATGTGCTTTGAGAGTACTAAGCTAAGGACCCTGGTACTAAACACTGAGCACGCCCCCATTCACATCGAAGGGGTTGTAGTTGAGCAGTTGAAAGCTTCAAGTTCCTTGGTCTCCACATCCTTGGTGTCCACATTATAGGCTTAGTTAACTGGTGAACTATTGAAATCATGGAAACCTAATGACGACTCTAATTCTAGATTTGGAATAGAATGTGCAGCACCTTGAATATATTGTTGTTTGACTACCAATTAATAAACCAGGGAGGAATTACTGACAGAGTAGGAGCATGGTGGAGACATCCAAGAGAGGGCAATCAGGAAGGGAAATGACAGCAAGTAGTGCAGACGAAAGGGACAACAAGTTGGTGAAGGAACAGATGTGCTGGAATGAGAACAATACAGATGGAACGAGAACAATATAGATGGAATGAGAACAATATAGATGCTACTTTGAGAACACACTCACATTTCACAGCACAGAGCGAGGGAGTCCAGGGGATGACTGGAGGAGCAATGGAGGAAGCATTGTGGGATTCTCTTGGCGTGAGTACAGTTGGTGAGACTGAGTGGACAATGGTGAAGAACAGTGGAGTGAGAAGGGCTAAAGTTGGTAATGAACAGCAGTTTAGGGTCGGAGTGGGAATCATCAGCAAGGATGTTTTTGTGGGTGACCTGTTAACGGTCTTAAAGATGGTGTAGGAAGAATTGGGTAAAGTGGAATCGGTTCGAGTGACCGCGGTGCAAAAGGAGAAAGCTGTGTTTGGTTTAGGTTAAACATTTCAGGTAGACGGACGTTGATTAAAGTGAATGATAGACAGAAGGTTTTACTGTGGTTTGGTGAAGTGGTTCTGCCATCTTATGTAAAACCTGGGTAAGTGAGATATACAGAAGCCGCTGTGCCCTGTACGGATGAAGGATATCATAGTAGCTAGGATGATCAGGCCCATCCAGCAGGTGTCCTATGTGGAGGCAGTGAAAATAGCTTAAGGAGTAGAAAGGGGAAGGTAGTTCATGTCCCACAGTCTGCAGTGAAGCCATGCAGGAGAAGGATCCCAACATACTAGTGAATAAGGTGGACTTTGTTGTATTTATAGAGCAAGTGATAAATTGCATTCATAAATTATTAGTAACCTTCGTCCAAAACTAGGAGTTTCCGCATTAGCTTGGAGGAGTTTCTACAACAAAATTGTGTTAGCATTGCCCTCACTGCCGCAGTGATAAATTGCATTAATAATAAACTAATAAAACATCTAAGAAGCTCATTGTGAAGGCGGCAAATAGATTTCTGGATCATCAGGACTTCAGACAAAATGTTACAGGGAGTACTGAATGAAGACGTTCCCCCCCTCTCAGGTTCCTGAACCTGTGTATGGATCTGAATAGTAACCTTTTTGTTTGAAATTCGGGGTAGTGGAGTGAATTTGGTTCATGTTTATTTTACGTAATTAGTATGCTTTGTTAATCCCAATTTTTTTGCGTTTTGGATATTTTTTACAACCCCATACAGTAGGTGGCAGCAATACACCTGATGGTGTTGATAAAAGGTTATGTAGAAGGGTGAGCCGGTTAAGGATCGATTCAGACAAGGTGTTAAAATTGTAGACAAGCGACAGTTTATTCAGAGTGAGAATATCTGGTACACGTAAATACGGCCCTTCCATTCGCTCGCACAGAACAGCAGGAAAAGAGAAAGAGTGAACCGTTACAATACAATTTATACAAAACAGAAAGTAGGTTGATCCTGGGAGATCGGATCTTTGGATTGGTTCAGCTGGGCCGTCCGTCTGTAGTCTTCCGCCATTGGCTCAGCTGGGCCGTCCGTCACTCTAGAATCCCGCCGTCACATCCGTTCAGCTAAAGGAGACTGTGTGTGTGCTGGATGGGAGTGTGTGTGCGTGAGTTATCCTGTAGGGGGCCCCACATCCTTTACTGTGAGTTGTAGCCATGTATTTAGCAGTAGGCTGATCACTTGCATAAGAGAACAGCAATTCTTTACAAAACCCTCTCTTCACGTCTCACCAGAGACGTGACACAACCTAACTAGATCCAGACACAAAGAGAAACTTCTCCCAAAGGGACTATGAAATAAGGCACGGTATTAAACAGAAATAGACATGTATATTACCATCATGTTCTCCATTCAATCCCACTATGTACTAAATTGGCTACCAGCCACCTAGGAACTTTTACAACCCTCATTTAACAGAGCGGAGAACAGCTCAAAATAAAAGTAAAATGATTGTCCGCATATGCCACTTTTTTCCAGCGGGAAAACGCTGTGATTCCCTCTCTTCACATCTCCTAAGAGATATGATATAGTCCAGATACATTACTCCAAGCAAAAACGAAAACATAATCCAAAAAGGAAAAATAGCCTATACTAGGTAAGTCTATACGGAAATGGCCCACAAAGAAAAATAATTTCCCCCTCTTAAAATGGCTGCAAAAACTGAAAGATGGGTCTCATGCTCCATACCGTTATCTCGCACCTGGCTCCTGTTATCTAACAAAAAGACCGCTTGTTCTCGCAACCCACGCTCTGAATGTGCCCTCCCTTCTGTATTTTTCCAGCATGAGAAAGTTCCATGGCCCTGATACTTTTAACAATGTTTCAAATCAGCTAGGTAGCATAACACATACATACCTCCACACAAGGCAACAGCAGATAATATTCAATCTTATATATGGTAATGGCTATAATGTCAAATAACCCCAAGGGTGTGAACACAAATTCATTCAAAAACTGAACAAAAGAAAATAGTGTGAAATCTAAGTCCCCCTTTTGACACCCGCTAGGGTGTCACTCACTATCCTTTATTTCAGTAGTCATAGCATTTCATGAAAATAATAAAAAGTGTATTATTAATAACAAGTGATATATGCCTTTGTTGTAATGCTTTTGTTTCCAACTTTTGTCACCCGCAAGGGTGTCACTTATCAAAAACAGGATAAAACTTTATTGTTATTGACATGTAAGATGTAGGATAAAACTTTGGTCATGGAAAACAGAGTAAAGAATTATTAGAAACCATCTGGTCCTCTCAGCTACTCCTATCCTGTACCAGGTGGGCTCCTTGCCACCCAGGGACTCCAAACCTTCACAACAGCATATCATGTGTCATCCTCAGTCAGTCCCATCCTCCCTGAATCCTTCATCACATCTGTAACAGACTTCTTAAAACACAGTATGATGCAAGCAGCACATCAATAACAAATAATACAATAATTAGGGTCAGAAATCCAAATCATCAAATCAAATCAAATTTTATTTGTCACATACACATGGTTAGCAGATGTTAATGTGAGTGTAGCGAAATGCTTGTGCTTCTAGTTCCGACAATGCAGTGATAACCAACAAGTAATCTAACTAACAATTCCAAAACTACTGTCTTATACACAGTGTAAGGGGATAAGGAACATGTACATAAGGATATATGAATGAGTGATGGTACAGAGCAGCATACAGTAGATGGTATCGAGTACAGTATATACATATGAGATGAGTGTGTAGACAAAGTAAACAAAGTGGCATAGTTAAAGTGGCTAGTGATACATGTGTTACATAAGGATGCAGTCGATGATGTAGAGTACAGTATATACATATGCATATGAGATGAATAATGTAGGGTAAGTAACATTATATAAGGTAGCATTGTTTAAAGTGGCTAGTGATATATTTACATCATTTCCCATCAATTCCGATTATTAAAATGGCTGGAGTTGGGTCAGTGTCAATGACAGTGTGTTGGCAGCAGCCACTCAGTGTTAGTGGTGGCTGTTTAACAGTCTGATGGCCTTGAGATAGAAGCTGTTTTTCAGTCTCTCGGTCCCAGCTTTGATGCACCTGTACTGACCTCGCCTTCTGGATGATAGCGGGGTGAACAGGCAGTGGTTTGGGTGGTTGATGTCCTTGATGATCTTTATGGCCTTCCTGTAACAACGGGTGGTGTAGGTGTCCTGGAGGGTAGGTAGTTTGCCCCCGGTGATGCGTTGTGCAGTCCTCACTACCCTCTGGAGAGCCTTACGGTTGAGGGCGGAGCAGTTGCCGTACCAGGCGGTGATACAGCCCGCCAGGATTCTCTCGATTGTGCATCTGTAGAAGTTTGTGAGTGCTTTTGGTGACAAGCCAAATTTCTTCAGCCTCCTGAGGTTGAATAGGCGCTGCTGCGCCTTCTTCACGACGCTGTCAGTGTGAGTGGACCAATTCAGTTTGTCTGTGATGTGTATGCCGAGGAACTTAAAACTAGCTACCCTCTCCACTACTGTTCCATCGATGTGGATAGGGGGGTGTTCCCTCTGCTGTTTCCTGAAGTCCACAATCATCTCCTTAGTTTTGTTGACGTTGAGTGTGAGGTTATTTTCCTGACACCACACTCCGAGGGCCTTCACCTCCTCCCTGTAGGCCGTCTCGTCGTTGTTGGTAATCAAGCCTACCACTGTTGTGTCGTCCGCAAACTTGATGATTGAGTTGGAGGCGTGCGTGGCCACGCAGTCGTGGGTGAACAGGGAGTACAGGAGAGGGCTCAGAACGCACCCTTGTGGGGCCCCCGTGTTGAGGATCAGCGGGGAGGAGATGTTGTTGCCTACCCTCACCACCTGGGGGCGGCCCGTCAGGAAGTCAAGTACCCAGTTGCACAGGGCGGGGTCGAGACCCAGGGTCTCGAGCTTGATGACGAGCTTGGAGGGTACTATGGTGTTGAATGCAGAGCTGTAGTCGATGAACAGCATTCTCACATAGGTATTCCTCTTGTCCAGGTGGGTTAGGGCAGTGTGCAGTGTGGTTGAGATTGCATCGTCTGTGGACCTATTTGGGCGGTGAGCAAATTGGAGTGGGTCTAGGGTGTCAGGTAGGGTGGAGGTGATATGGTCCTTGACTAGTCTCTCAAAGCACTTCATGATGACGGAAGTGAGTGCTACGGGGCGGTAGTCGTTTAGCTCAGTTACCTTAGCTTTCTTGGGAACAGGAACAATGGTGGCCCTCTTGAAGCATGTGGGAACAGCAGACTGGTATAGGGATTGATTGAATATGTCCGTAAACACACCGGCCAGCTGGTCTGCGCATGCTCTGAGGGCGCGGCTGGGGATGCCGTCTGGGCCTGCAGCCTTGCGAGGGTTAACACGTTTAAATGTCTTACTCACCTCGGCTGCAGTGAAGGAGAGACCGCATGTTTCCGTTGTAGGCCGGGGTCAGTGGCACTGTATTGTCCTCAAAGCGGGCAAAAAAGTTATTTAGTCTGCCTGGGAGCAAGACATCCTGGTCCGTGACTGGGCTGGATTTCATCTTGTAGTCCGTGATTGACTGTAGACCCTGCCACATGCCTCTTGTGTCTGAGCTGTTGAATTGAGATTCCACTTTGTCTCTGTACTGACGCTTAGCTTGTTTAATAGCCTTACGGAGGGAATAGCTGCACTGTTTGTATTCAGTCATGTTGCCAGACACCTTGCCCTGATTAAAAGCAGTGGTTCGCGCTTTCAGTTTCACGCGAATGCTGCCATCAATCCACGGTTTCTGGTTAGGAAATGTTTTTATCGTTGCTATGGGAACGACATCTTCGACGCACGTTCTTATGAACTCGCACACCGAATCAGCGTATTCGTCAATATTCCCATCTGACCCAATACGAAACATGTCCCAGTCCACGTGATGGAAGCAGTCTTGGAGTGTAGAGTCAGCTTGGTCTGACCAGCGTTGGACAGACCTCAGCGTGGGAGCCTCTTGTTTTAATTTCTGCCTGTAGGCAGGGATCAGCAAAATGGAGTCGTGGTCAGCTTTTCCGAAAGGGGGGCGGGGCTGGGCCTTATATGCGTCGCGGAAGTTAGAGTAACAATGATCCAAGGTTTTACCACCCCTGGTTGCGCAATCGATATGCTGATAAAATTTAGGGAGTCTTGTTTTCAGATTGGCTTTGTTAAAATCCCCAGCTACAATGAATGCAGCCTCCGGATAAATGTTTTCCAGTTTGCAAAGAGTTAAATAAAGTTCGTTCAGAGCCATCGATGTGTCTGCTTGGGGGGATATATACGGCTGTGATTATAATCAAAGAGAATTCTCTTGGAAGATAATGCGGTCTACATTTGATTGTGAGGAATTCTAAATCAGGTGAACAGAAGGATTTGAGTTCCTGTATGTTTCCTTCATCACACCATGTCCCGTTAGTCATGAGGCATACGCCCCCGCCACTCTTCTTACCAGAGAGATGTTTGTTTCTGTCGGCGCGATGCGTGGAGAAACCCGTTGGCTGCACCGCCCTGGATAGCGTTTTCCCAGTAAGCCATGTCTCCGTAAAGCAAAGAACGTTGCAGTCTCTGATGTCCCTCTGGAATGCCACCCTTGCTCGGATTTCATCAACCTTGTTGTCGAGAGACTGGACATTGGCAAGAAGAATACTGGGAAGTGGTGCGCGATGTGCCCTTTTTCGGAGTCTGACCAGAACACCGCCGCGTTTCCCTCTTTTTCGGAGTCGTTTCCTTGGGTCGCTGCATGCGATCCATTCCGTTGTCCTGTTTGTACGGCAGAACACAGGATCCGCGTCGCGGAAAACATATTCTTGGTCGTACTGATGGTGAGTTGACGCTGATCTTATATTCAGTAGTTCTTCTCGACTGTATGTAATGAAACCTAAGATGACCTGGGGTACTAATGTAAGAAATAACCATCATACCAGTGTACTTACCAAACCAGGCCAAGAGAACAGACTCCTCCACCCCCCCCCGTGGACCTCATCTTAGCAGATAGTGTATCAAGCCCGCCTTAGATATACCACCATCTGGACTGGTATTATTAGGAATATACGTGCAACATTGTTTACCGAACATCTTGCAGACGTCCCCCTGACTGGCAAGAAGCATCTCCAAGGCAAGTCTATTCTGTCTGGAAACCCCAAATGTGGCCTCAAGCTGTTCAGACATACCAGTGAGTGCATCACGGGAGTAATTCACCAAACGCTGTTGATTATAGTAGATATAATTAATCCATGCAGTCTGTCTAGCATCCACTATGGCTGGACCCATAATAGGTAGTAAGTGCCAGAGTCCATCATTCCTACCCAAGGCCTGAAACTCATGAGGAACCCCCACTGGCACTCCCAACAGGTTAGTGTATGTCAACTACATCCTCTGTCCATGGAGCACTATGTCTATGTCTCCCATTGGATGGAATGTTCTCAGGTCCCCTGGATACAGAACCCAACAGCTGTTCAGCAGTAACATCAACAATGGTCAGTGGAATTATCAAACTGGTCAGACCACACGTACCTTGCCATTCTCCTCTAAGAATGGATTTCAGCACTCTTTTGGCTCCACACATCATCCACAAGTGGAATTAATGGTTATGTTACTACTGCAATCAGCTTCAGGCAATCTCCCATAATCAATGCCATTACCTGTACCCGTGATGCAACTGTAATTGCCCCCATATGCCCCAACACCAAATGGGTGTGTAGCCAGAACAGGTCTAGCATGACTACAAATAATGCAGTCCTTTCTTCTCAGGGATTTAGCTGTGTACCTCATATAAGACAGCCACAAATTGTCCCTACCATCAAAATCAGTCCCAGTTCCTAATTGATCAATAGCCGAATAGTCTCTAACATTAATTATCTGAATGGTATTTTTAACACAGTGGTGGTAGAGGAGTGTGTCCGATTACCTCTGGTCTTGGCAGTACCTTAATAAAAAACACACCCATCATGTCTGTCCTCGTCCTTTGTAGTCCGAGGGTGTGAGTGCCTGTATCAGAGAGCTTAATATTTTTTATGGTTAGTAGGATTTCATCACCTTTACAAAGTTCAACATTGCTCCCAGGTTTCCCCATATCATGGAAAACCTATCCACCCTTGTGGGACCCTCTATGCTATAAGGATACCCTCTTCTCCAATCCATCATGTAGTCTCTACTCTAACTTCCTGTCTACCCAGATCTTGGGATCTCTTATGTTCATTTTGGAACAAAATACACATCACTTAGCCAGAGCCAGACACATCCTCACTCCTATAGACAAAAACAGGGGTGATAGGACAGGTAGGGTTTCTTCATTCGGGAGTTAGCCCCCGGAATTCTGTTAATTCCAGTTCTTCTCCCGAACTCTGTTTATTGTCCGACAGTGAAAAAGTGTCTTACCCTTCCGCCGTGCGATATGAATCTGGGTAGCTCTTTCAGCTAGCTGTCACCAGGGGTCTTCTATGGTCCCCAAGCCTCTGGGACTGGATTGAGTGACTTCACCTGTAGTTCACCTGTAATGCATAAAATCCTGGACATACAGGCTTGGTTAACAAACAATTTCTCATATGTTTTATCTGATTATATCTTTAACTTCTATGCCCAATTGTTAGCTTACATTTTTTTTTTTTATTAGTTTCTTATCCAATAGTCCCCATCCTATCCTAGACCACAATTTATCCATCCCCCTTTTGATATCTGGCTTTGCCCAGGAATCAACCTTACCTACTCTAAATAATGACTTAGGTAAGATTAGTATAGTATCCTTATGTTCTGACATTATCCTGTAGGAGCGCCCCCTACATTTTCCACATGTCCAACTCTCCCCCCTGTCTCCACTCAGCAACTGCTATCTTTGCCTGTTCTGGGCCCCCCTTCCAAAACTGTCCTCACTTCTCTCCAACTTTCAAGATCTTTGCAGTGCGTGAAAATCCCCTTAACCCAAACGTTTACTACAAAAACAAAACCTAATAATTATGATAATCCCCTCATATTCAAATAATTTGTCTCTGTGTTTCATGTTTTATTCGTGTTTCTCCAAATTGTCTCCCCAAAAATACTTCTTAAATCCCCAGCCATTAGACACACACACAACTGTGATGATTGTGCACTGTCCCTTTAACATAAAAAACCTCAGCCTGCAATCCCCTCTGCGGGCCTTTCATTGTACCCCATAATGAAAACAGATTCTAATGTTAGTCTACCTTAACCTCCTGTTTAATTTCATTTGTGTTATCTGAACAATCAAACCAAAATCAATAACCGGGGAGTACTTGTGTAAACTAATTAAAAGAACAAAATAAATCTACCTTATTTCTCATCACTTGGTTAAAACACCACTCCCGTCTTACATCGACCACACCCGTCGCCCCGTACCTAGTGTATATCTTATCTATTACTCAGTGGCTCAATTAATGTTTATCGCAAGTATGTTCAGATGTTGATTATGTAATTCTACAATATTAGTATAGTCCAAACCTCATAATATAACTCTACACACAGAATTTTACGTTAATAGAGTTTAACACCTTTTCCAACAGTCATGCACACCCCCTCAATATTCTATGATATTACTCTCATCAGCAAGCCTGTGACTTTTTCAACATTCTCACCATTACCAGCTCCAACTGAAATGCCTAATGTACCACACTCGCTTGGTCCCCGACCTCATTCATACCGATATTAGTCCCCGACTGAATATCAAACGTATTTCATGCACACGATTTGAGTCTCACAAATCTTCATTTACGCCAGTAAACTTCAATTTACACCAGACACACACAAATCTTCATTCTCCCCAGCAAGCAGACCAGTAGGAGATGCAATAGCCCCACCTTCTGTCCATTCTCTGTACAGCTTCTCACCCAGTCTCCTCCACTCTTTGCCCTCTCTGCCTTTATTTAAATCTAGAGTGGACTTCAGCGTTCTCAACACCTTTTCCATTTCCAACGATATTCCATGTACACTACAATACTGCCAACAACCCATGTCTTTACTGAAACCCAAGTGATACCCTTTCCCTACGGCTAAATCGGTCTCAAGTCCGAGTAATCAAGTTAAATATCCGTCATTCACACTTGGCCCTGCCTAATACATCACGTTCGCATCATACGACTTTCTATTCGCACTTTGGCGATCACTCGTTGCTCACCACTCATACATGTAGTCCCAGACTATCCATTCAAGCTTTGGTGGCCACCCGTTACCCATCATTCATACACGTGGTAAGTGATCTCTGTTACCACCTACCAACCAGGCATACTAGTACATCCCATACACAATGCACCATTAAGTATGGTTGATCAATAATAAAATTGCAGTTGCCAATGGAGATATTACTTTCTCAACTATTTTCCAATCTCACACATCATAATAGTTTAAATTTAGTAACTTACATCAAACAGGTGTCTCACAAAACTAAATTTGTATAACTCCAATGTGCAGAACTTTAGTTTTCCACAACAGGTGTCTGCTTACCCTTTTTAGTTGACCGGTCAGGATTTGTGAGACACACCGTCCGACGACAGTCCTGGCCAATCGGCTGGCACACCAATGTCCAGCGATGTCTTTTTACCAGACCACGTCGGGGTCACCATTTGTCATGTATTGTATGTTTTAGTAATTATATATGTAGAGAGGGATTTGGCACCATCTCCTGGTGGTAGCTCGTCTGTTCATCTGCCCCTTGTGGGGGAGTGGCCACCCCCATATCATTTCAGGATTTTTATTCAGTTGTGCTTTCTGCGCTTCTTCTATGGCCCAAGTTCCTATCTTTAGTTCCTCTTCTGCTCTCTCTCTCTGTTTGGTCCCTTGGTTCCTGAATAAATGGGCCTTGTTTCTTCCTATTTCCTTGTCTCTAGCTTCCTGCAACGTCTCCCTTAACCCACATTCCATTGTTTTCAACTGGACCCCGGTTGGCAGTCCCCCTCCTAGGTAACCTGCTTGCGTCCATCTTAACTTTACTCCCTCCCAGACTTTCTTTATATCCTTCCACTGTCCCTTTCCCCCTGATCTATATTCTATTTTTTTTCTAGGAACTCATTAAACTTCAGCTTTGGAGTATTGGGGGTCGCCATTGTGAATTTTAAATCGTAATTCAATTTTAATTCAATCGGAAATTAATCGTAACTTAATCGGAATTTTACCAGACTACTTGAATATAATTAGAATATACTTAGCCCGTCGTTAGTTAATAACAACGATGTATTCGAGGAGACACTATTGCTCACACTCTGCCTTATCTCAGAGCTTTTCCTTGTATATTCAGTTCGAGAAAAACGATTGGGTTGGTATAGCTTTCATGTAGCGCGCAACCAAGGGATCTATTCGACTATATAGTCGCAATATTAAATATTATACTCAGATCTTATTTCAATTATACATCAGTCATTTTGTTCCTGATTATACATTTTACACAGAAGTTATAGATACATACAACATGGAAGTTTACATATAACATATAAGTTTCGGATTTATCCAATAACCCTTCTTGAGTTCTCTCTCTCTCTCTGTCTCTCAAACCATCAACAATCTTGATGGAGACGATTACAACCACATTACATTTTAATATGAACAGTTACAAATACACATTCTCTCTCTGACCCTTATCAGCTTATCTTTATTATTGGACTTCTTATCAGACTGGTCTTCGACCGAGTCGCGGGACAAAATTGCCATTTTTTCCCCTCTCGGCGCCAGGTTTAATGAATAGTAATTAACTATCCCCTTACTGATATTTATCCCTAATCTCTACCGTGCTGATCCTTACCATAATTAATCCACATACATGTCCGACCCCTATCAGTGAATCTCTTATCAGTCTGGACTTGACCGGGCCACAGGACAAAATTACAATTTGTCCCCCTCGGCGCCAGGTTTAATGAATAGTAATTAGCTATCCCCTACTGATCTCTATTCCTGACCCCTATCGGAACTACTCCAGGCCTCAAAAGTGATCCCTCATCATTGAAAGCTATCAAGACTGTGCTGACCGGGTCACAGGACAAAATTACAATTTATCCCCTCGGCGCCAGATTTAATGAATAGTAATTAGCTATCCCCTTACTGATATCTCATCAATGATTTAATCACCCGGCCGTCGCCGGTTTGTACCACATATGTTCACTTCACTGTACTTTCAACTTGTCAGCAAATTATAAATTTACACAAGAATTCATACTTACTCGGAAATACTGATCAAAATTTAGACAGACTATACGACAATATGCAAAGTTTGATTTAACAGGTTTTGCTTACCTTGTTTATAGTGCACCTTTTAGATCAGTTTCCCGAGTTGAGCAGAATTATTGTCCTCCCCCAAATTTCTTTCACCCGTCTTTTTTGGAACCGTCCTTCCGTCACTCTCCTTCTCACACCCAATCAACTCTCTTCGAACGGACCGTTATTAAACCATCCTCTGCTACCAAGTTCTGTTGATAAAAGGTTATGTAGAAGGGTGAGCCGGTTAAGGATCGATTCAGACAAGGTGTTAAAATTGTAGACAAGCGACAGTTTATTCAGAGTGAGAATATCTGGTACACGTAAATACGGCCCTTCCATTCGCTCGCACAGAACAGCAGGAAAAGAGAAAGAGTGAACCGTTACAATACAATTTATACAAAACAGAAAGTAGGTTGATCCTGGGAGATCGGATCTTTGGATTGGTTCAGCTGGGCCGTCCGTCTGTAGTCTTCCGCCATTGGCTCAGCTGGGCCGTCCGTCACTCTAGAATCCCACCGTCACATCCGTTCAGCTAAAAGAGACTGTGTGTGTGCTGGATGGGGGTGTGTGTGCGTGAGTTATCCTGTAGGGGGCCCCACATCCTTTACTGTGAGTTGTAGCCATGTATTTAGCAGTAGGCTGATCACTTGCATAAGAGAATAGCAATTCTTTACAATGGTGAGTGTAGTCTGACAAACCTCAGAAGAATACATGGTAGGAACCTAAGTGTTGGTCAGTGTTTCCAGTTGATCCTAATTAGATGTTACATTAGTTGTTTTCTTTCTTCATGTAGCCGGCTAGCTGGCCAACATATTCATACCTTGCTTACTCCTCTCTGATAAGATACCACTGCACAAACATGTTTATCTAGGCCTACATCAGCACCAGGCAGTATTAGCTAGCTACGTTTGCTCTGACTCTTAATACATTTAGCACGGTGGCTAGCCCGCTAACTAGCGATTAGCATTAGCAATAGCAGCTAACATTATTTGAGCAACACCTTGCTAAGAAAATACAATCTTTCTCCCTTAATGTAACGGCATGAAAATAATTGCCAGAATATTATACAATGACTTAACAGCTGTAACAATTTGACCCCCACAGGAAATCTACACTGGCAGTTATAGAAAGAACCATTTGATATATAACCATTGATTCTTGAAGAATATAACTTATAAATGCCTCAAATGTTTCAACTGTATTACTCCATCAGAAACTAAAACATAAGCTCGTATAACGCCACTGTTTGTAAACTAATACTATATGGCTGAGGAGTAGGGTCAATCCAAAAGTTCTGACCTCACAATGACAGTAAAGCACCCAAGCTAACTGGCTAACGTTGGATAGCTTGCGATCTGGACGTTTTTAAATTCATCAGTTATTGTGCTCTCTAATCAAGCCAATAAACATTGGGTCGTTAGTTAGAATATAGTTACTAAACTGGCAAGTTTGATGTATAAGTGGCCAACTAACGTTAAGTAGCTAGTTTACATACAGATACATACTGCTGTAAAGATATGCTATGTGTTTTGTAAGGATAGTGTAGCTAACATAACGTGTAACGTAACTTATTTGAAAAGTCATTACATTGCTCAACTGTATCATAATTATTTAAAGCAGTTCATTTGTATCCGATCTCGTTAGATTTTGGCTGAATATCTTCCACCAAATCTGAAAATAATGTGAAGCCACACCCATTTCGTGAAGAATTGCATTATGGGCCCTAAAGTACTGCGTGTATATGTCATATTTTGGCGAATTTAGTACGACATGCGGTAACTTTTGGCATACTAACTACATCATACTATAATAAGCAAGCTATATACTCAATTAACATTAGTATGAGTATTCTAACACAGCTCAGGTCACTGGGCAGCCATTTTGTTTGTTTAAAAACTAGGTTGCCTCTTTAAAAAAGCCACACAACAATCACTCAACCAATCTGCAGTTCAACCAATAACAAAGCTGTAATTACACCACTATTTTGGTAATAAGATGGATGGGGCTGGAGAAATGTAACTACTCTCAAATTCATAGACAGACCTATGGATGCAAGGAATGACCATCCATGATATCAACATTATAGTTTTAACCATGTTGAGGCTATACAGTGTTGGTTTACATTCTAAACATTGGAGTAAAAAAAAGCTTATTTGGGGTTCTGATGGGGTAAACAGTTGAACTAAGCTCATGAGGCATGTTATATTCTTCAAGAATCAATGCCTACAAATACATTTAAAAGTCAAAATATATAGATGTAGCAATTGCAAATTTCCCCTTTAACGCCACACATCAGTTCAACAACCGCAGAGTTTGTGTCATGTTTTGTCTTATATTGTCTTGTCATTTTGCTTTTCCTTCTGTTCGTTTTCCCCCTGCTGGTCTTTTAGGTTCGTTCCCCTTTTTCTCTCTCCCTCCCTCTCTCTCTTCTCTCTATCGTTCCGTTCCTGCTCCCAGCTGTTCCTATTCCCCTAATCAATCATTTAGTCTTCCCACACCTGTTCCCTATCTTTTCCCCTGATTAGAGTCCCTATTTCTCCCCTTGTTTTCCGTTTCTGCCCTGTCGGATCCTTGTATATTGTTCACCGTGCTGTGTCTTTGTATCGCCCTGTCGTGTCGTGTTTCCCTCAGATGCTGCGTGGTGAGCAGGTGTCTGAGTCTGCTACGGTCAAGTGCCTTCCCGAGGCAACCTGCAGTTTATTATCGAGTCTCCAGTCAGTTCTCGTGATTACGAGTGGAATTGTTTTTTTTGCTTTATTTACCGCTCCGATTTGTCTAGGAGTATTGCTATTTCCTTTAACTGGATTAAAGACTCTGTTTTCGCCAAGTCGCTTTTGGGTCCTCATTCACCTGCATAACAGAAGGATCCGACCAAAGAATGGACCCAGCGACTACAGACGCTCGTAACACTGCCGTCGAGATCCAAGGAGCCATGCTCGGCAGACACGAGCAGGAATTGTCTGCTGCTCGTCATGCCATGGAGAACCTGGCCGCTCAGGTTTCCGACCTCTCTGGACAGTTCCAGAGTCTTCGTCTCGTGCCACCTGTTACTTCCTGGTCTGCCGAGCCTCCGGAACCTAGGGTTAATAACCCACCTTGCTACTCCGGGCAGCCCAAGGAGTGCCGCTCCTTTCTCACCCAGTGTGATATTGTGTTCTCTCTCCAACCCAACACATACTCTAGAGAGAGAGCTCGGGTTGCTTACGTCATTTCACTCCTTACTGGCCGGGCTCGAGAGTGGGGCACAGCTATCTGGGAGGCAAGGGCTGATTGTTCAAACAATTACCAGAACTTTAAAGAGGAGATGATTCGGGTTTTTGACCGTTCAGTTTTTGGTAGGGAGGCTTCTAGGGCCCTGGCTTCCCTATGCCAAGGTGATCGATCCATAACGGATTACTCTATAGAGTTTCGCACTGTTGCTGCCTCTAGTGACTGGAACGATCCGGCGCTGCTCGCTCGTTTTCTGGAGGGACTCCACGCAGTGGTTAAAGATGAGATTCTCTTCCGGGAGGTTCCTTCCAGTGTGGACTCTTTGATTGCTCTCGCCATCCGCATTGAACGACGGGTAGATCTTCGTCACCAAGCTCGTGGAAGAGAGCTCGCGTCAACGGTGTTTCCCTGCTCCGCATCGCAACCATCTCCCTCCTCTGGCTCAGAGACTGAGCCCATGCAGCTGAGAGGTATTCGCATCTCGACTAAGGAGAGGGAACGGAGGATCACCAACCGCCTGTGCCTCTATTGCGGATTTGATGGACATTTTGTCAATTCATGTCCAGTAAAAGCCAGAGCTCATCAGTAAGCGGAGGGCTACTGGTGAGCGCTACTACTCAGGTCTCTCCATCTAGATCCTGTACTACTATGTCGGTCCATCTACGCTGGACCGGTTCGGGTGCTACATGCAGTGCCTTGATAGACTCTGGGGCTGAGGGCTGTTTCATGGACGAAGCATGGGCTCGGAAACATGACATTCCTTTCAGACAGTTAGACAAGCCTACGCCCATGTTCGCCTTAGATGGTAGTCATCTTCCCTGTATCAGATTTGAGACACTACCTTTAACCCTCACAGTATCTGGTAACCACAGTGAGACTATTTCTTTTTTGATTTTTCGTTCACCTTTTACACCTGTTGTTTTGGGTCATCCCTGGCTAGTATGTCATAATCCTTCTATTAATTGGTCTAGTAATTCTATCCTATCCTGGAACGTTTCTTGTCATGTGAAGTGTTTAATGTCTGCCATCCCTCCCATTTCTTCTGTCCCCACTTCTCAGGAGGAACCTGGCGATTTGACAGGAGTGCCGGAGGAATATCATGATCTGCGCACGGTCTTCAGTCGGTCCCGAGCCAACTCCCTTCCTCCTCACCGGTCGTATGATTGTAGTATTGATCTCCTTCCGGGGACCACTCCTCCTCGGGGTAGACTATACTCTCTGTCGGCTCCCGAACGTAAGGCTCTCGAGGATTATTTGTCTGTGTCTCTTGACGCCGGTACCATAGTGCCTTCTTCCTCTCCGGCCGGGGCGGGGTTTTTTTTGTTAAGAAAAAGGACGGTACTCTGCGCCCTGCGTGGATTATCGAGGGCTGAATGACATAACGGTTAAGAATCGTTATCCGCTTCCCCTTATGTCATCAGCCTTCGAGATTCTGCAGGGAGCCAGGTGCTTTACTAAGTTGGACCTTCGTAACGCTTACCATCTCGTGCGCATCAGAGAGGGGGACGAGTGGAAAACGGCGTTTAACACTCCGTTAGGGCATTTTGAGTACCGGGTTCTGCCGTTTGGTCTCGCCAATGCGCCAGCTGTTTTTCAGGCATTAGTTAATGATGTTCTGAGAGACATGCTGAACATCTTTGTTTTTGTCTACCTTGACGATATCCTGATTTTTTCACCGTCACTCGAGATTCATGTTCAGCACGTTCGACGTGTTTTCCAGCGCCTTTTAGAGAATTGTCTCTACGTGAAGGCTGAGAAGTGCTCTTTTCATGTCTCCTCCGTTACTTTTCTCGGTTCCGTTATTTCCGCTGAAGGCATTCAGATGGATTCTGCTAAGGTCCAAGCTGTCAGTGAGTGGCCCGTTCCAAGGTCACGTGTCGAGTTGCAGCGCTTTCTAGGTTTCGCTAATTTCTATCGGCGTTTCATTCGTAATTTCGGTCAAGTTGCTGCCCCTCTCACAGCTCTTACTTCTGTCAAGACGTGTTTTAAGTGGTCCGGTTCCGCCCAGGGAGCTTTTGATCTTCTAAAAGAACGTTTTACGTCCGCTCCTATCCTCGTTACTCCTGACGTCACTAGACAATTCATTGTCGAGGTTGACGCTTCAGAGGTAGGCGTGGGAGCCATTCTATCCCAGCGCTTCCAGTCTGACGATAAGGTTCATCCTTGCGCTTATTTTTCTCATCGCCTGTCGCCATCTGAACGCAACTATGATGTGGGTAACCGCATAACTGCTCGCCATCCGCTTAGCCCTAGGCGAATGGCGACAGTGGTTGGAGGGGGCGACCGTTCCTTTGTCGTTTGGACAGACCATAAGAACCTTGAGTACATCCGTTCTGCCAAACGACTTAATGCTCGTCAAGCTCGTTGGGCGTTATTTTTCGCTCGTTTCGAGTTTGTGATTTCTTACCGTCCGGGTAGCAAGAACACCAAGCCTGATGCCTTATCCCGTCTTTTTAGTTCTTCTGTGGCTTCTACTGATCCCGAGGGGATTCTTCCTTATGGGCGTGTTGTCGGGTTGACAGTCTGGGGAATTGAAAGACAGGTTAAGCAAGCACTCACGCACACTGCGTCGCCACGCGCTTGTCCTAGTAACCTTCTTTTCATTCCTGTTTCCACTCGTCTGGCTGTTCTTCAGTGGGCTCACTCTGCCAAGTTAGCTGGTCATCCCGGTGTTCGAGGCACTCTTGCTTCTATTCGCCAGCGCTTTTGGTGGCCGACTCAGGAGCGTGACACGCGCCGTTTCGTGGCTGCTTGTTCGGACTGCGCGCAGACTAAGTCAGGTAACTCTCCTCCTGCCGGTCGTCTCAGACCGCTCCCCATTCCTTCTCGACCATGGTCTCACATCGCCCTAGATTTCATTACCGGTCTGCCTTTGTCTGCGGGGAAGACTGTGATTCTTACGGTTGTCGATAGGTTCTCTAAGGCGGCACATTTCATTCCTCTCGCTAAACTTCCTTCCGCTAAGGAGACGGCACAAATCATCATCGAGAATGTGTTCAGAATTCATGGCCTTCCGTTAGACGCCGTTTCAGACAGAGGTCCGCAATTCACGTCACAGTTTTGGAGGGAGTTCTGTCGTTTGATTTGTGCGTCCGTCAGTCTCTCTTCCGGGTTTCATCCCCAGTCTAACGGTCAAGCAGAGAGGGCCAATCAGACGATTGGTCGCATACTACGCAGCCTTTCTTTCAGAAACCCTGCGTCTTGGGCAGAACAGCTCCCCTGGGCAGAATACGCTCACAACTCACTTCCTTCGTCTGCTACCGGGTTATCTCCGTTTCAGAGTAGTCTGGGTTACCAGCCTCCTCTGTTCTCATCCCAGCTTGCCGAGTCCAGCGTTCCCTCCGCTCAAGCGTTTGTCCAACGTTGTGAGCGCACCTGGAGGAGGGTGAGGTCTGCACTTTGCCGTTACAGGGCACAGACTGTGAGAGCCGCCAATAAACGTAGGATTAAGAGTCCAAGGTACTGTTGCGGCCAGAGAGTGTGGCTTTCCACTCGCAACCTTCCTCTTACGACAGCTTCTCGTAAGTTGACTCCGCGGTTCATTGGTCCGTTCCGTGTCTCCCAGGTCGTCAATCCTGTCGCTGTGCGACTGCTTCTTCCGCGACATCTTCGTCGCGTCCATCCTGTCTTCCATGTCTCCTGTGTCAAGCCCTTTCTTCGCACCCCGTTCGTCTTCCCTCCCCCCCTCCCGTCCTTGTCGAGAGCGCACCTATTTACAAGGTACGTAGGATCATGGACATGCGTTCTCGGGGACGGGGTCACCAATACTTAGTGGATTGGGAGGGTTACGGTCCTGAGGAGAGGAGTTGGGTTCCGTCCCGGGACGTGCTGGACCGTTCACTGATTGATGATTTCCTCCGTTGCCGCCAGGATTCCTCCTCGAGTGCGCCAGGAGGCGCTCGGTGAGTGGGGGGGGTACTGTCATGTTTTGTCTTATATTGTCTTGTCATTTTGCTTTTCCTTCTGTTCGTTTTCCCCCTGCTGGTCTTTTTAGGTTCGTTCCCCTTTTTCTCTCTCCCTCCCTCTCTCTCTTCTCTCTATCGTTCCGTTCCTGCTCCCAGCTGTTCCTATTCCCCTAATCAATCATTTAGTCTTCCCACACCTGTTCCCTATCTTTTCCCCTGATTAGAGTCCCTATTTCTCCCCTTGTTTTCCGTTTCTGCCCTGTCGGATCCTTGTATATTGTTCACCGTGCTGTGTCTTTGTATCGCCCTGTCGTGTCGTGTTTCCCTCAGATGCTGCGTGGTGAGCAGGTGTCTGAGTCTGCTACGGTCAAGTGCCTTCCCGAGGCAACCTGCAGTTTATTATCGAGTCTCCAGTCAGTTCTCGTGATTACGAGTGGAATTGTTTTTTATGCTTTATTTACCGCTCCGATTTGTCTAGGAGTATTGCTATTTCCTTTAACTGGATTAAAGACTCTGTTTTCGCCAAGTCGCTTTTGGGTCCTCATTCACCTGCATAACAGTTTGTGCTTCTGTTTTTAAGACAGTACTTACTAGTGTTAACCAGGGCCCGTTCATCATTAGAACCATCGGACGCCTTAAAATGCGTTTGGGAAACCGGGCCCAGATATCCAGTTTCCTCCTCTTCTTCATTTTTCTATGTGACAGTCACCTCCCCCTCCTCTTCTTTCACTGAAACGTCGTCGTCGTTTCAGGGGTGGCTTGAACTTGTTATCAGTATAAAAGACACCTGTCCACAACCTCAAACAGTCACACTCCAAACTCCACTATGGCCAAGACCAAAGAGCTGTCAAAGGACACCAGAAACAAAATTGAAGACCTGCACCAGGCTGGGAAGACTGAATCTGCAATAGGTAAGCAGCTTGGTTTGAAGAAATCAACTGTGGGAGTAATTATTAGGAAATGGAAGACATACAAGACCACTGATAATCTCCCTCGATCTGGGGCTCCAAGCAAGATCTCACACCGTGGGGTCAAAATGATCACGGTGAGCATAAATCCCAGAACCTCACGGGGGGGGGGGGGGGACCTAGTTAATAATATAATAATAATAATATATGCCATTTAGCAGACACTTTTATCCAAAGCGAATTATAGTCATGTGTGCATACATTCTACGTAATGACCTGCAGAGAGCTGGGACCAAAGTAACAAAGCCTACCATCAGTAACACACTACGCCGCCAGAGACTCAAATCCTGCAGTGCCAGACGTGTCCCCCTGCTTAAGCCAGTACATGTCCAGGCCCATCTGAAGTTTGCTGGAGAGCATTTGGATGATCCAGAAGAAGATGGGGAGAATGTCATATGGTCATAAAATGTAATCAAATTGAACTTTTTGGTAAAAACTCAACTCGTCGTGTTTGGAGGACAAAGAATGCTGAGTTGCATCCAAAGAACACCATACCTACTGTGAAGCATGGGGGTGGAAACATCATGCTTTGGGGCTGTTTTTCTGCAAAGGGACCAGGACGACTGATCCGTGTAAAGGAAAGAATGAATGGGGCCATGTATCGTGAGATTTTGAGTGAAAACCTCCTTCCATCAGCAAGAGCATTGAAGATGAAACGTGGCTGGGTCTTTCAGCATGACAATGATCCCAAACACACCGCCCGGGCAATGAAGGAGTGGCTTCGTAAGAAGCATTTCAAGGTCCTGGAGTGGCCTAGCCAGTCTCTAGATCTCAACCCCATAGAAAATCTTTGGAGGGAGTTGAAAGTCCGTGTTGCCCAGCAACAGCCCCAAAACATCACTGCTCTAGAGGAGATCTGCATGGAGGAATTGTCATGTTTGTCATTTATTATCATGTCTTGTCCCTGTGCTCCCCATTCTGTTCGTTTCCCTCTGCTGGTCTTATTGGGTTCTTTCCCTCTTTCTATCCCTCTCTCTCCCCCTCCCCCTCTCACTCTCTCGCTCTCTCTTCTCTCTATCGTTCCGTTCCTGCTCCCAGCTGTTCCTATTCCCCTAATCATCATTTAGTCTTCCCACACCTGTTCCCGATCCTTTCCCCTGATTAGAGTCCCTATTTATTCCTTTGTGTTCCGTTCCTGTCCCGTCGGTTCCTTGTTTAGTATTCACCATGCTGTGATTGCGTTTCGCCCTGTCCTGTCGTGTTTTTGCTGTGATTGTGTATCGCCCTGTCCTGTCGTGTTTTTTGCCTTCATCAGATGCTGCGTGTGAGCAGGTGTCTCTGTCTACCACGGCCTGCGCCTACCCGGCGACCTGCAGTCTGTGGCCGCTTCTCCAGTTATTCCCCTCTACAGACTAGAGGATTTCTGTTATTCCCTGTTTGGACTTAAATAAACTCTGTTTCTGTTAAGTCGCTTTTGGGTCCTCTTTCACCTGCATGACAGAAGGAACCGACCAAGGAATGGACCCAGCGACTTCAGACGCTCGTTACACTGCCGTCGAGATCCAAGGAGCCATGCTCGGCAGACACGAGCAGGAATTGTCTGCTGCTCGCCATGCCGTGGAGAACCTGGCCGCTCAGGTTTCCGACCTCTCTGGACAGTTCCAGAGTCTACGTCTCGTGCCACCTGTTACTTCCTGGCCTGCCGAGCCTCCAGAACCTAGGGTTAATAACCCACCTTGCTACTCCGGGCAGCCCACTGAGTGCCGCTCCTTTCTCACGCAGTGTGAGATTGTGTTCTCTCTCCAACCCAACACATACTCTAGAGAGAGAGCTCGGGTTGCTTACGTCATTTCACTCCTTACTGGCCGGGCTCGAGAATGGGGCACAGCTATCTGGGAGGCAAGGGCTGATTGCTCTAACAAATTCCAGAACTTTAAAGAGGAGATGATTCGGGTTTTTGACCGTTCAGTTTTTGGTGGGGAGGCTTCTAGGGCCCTGGCTTCCTTATGCCAAGGTGAACGGTCCATAACGGATTATTCTATTGAGTTTCGCACTCTTGCTGCCTCTAGTGAGTGGAACGAGCCGGCGCTGCTCGCTCGTTTTCTGGAGGGACTCCACGCAGTGGTTAAGGATGAGATTCTCTCCCGGGAGGTTCCTTCAGATGTGGACTCTTTGATTGCTCTCGCCATCCGCATAGAACGACGGGTAGATCTTCGTCACCGGGCTCGTGGAAGAGAGCTCGCATCAACGGTGTTTCCCTGCTCCGCATCGCAACCATCTCCCTCCTCTGGCTTTGAGACTGAGCCCATGCAGCTGGGAGGGATTCGCATCTCGAATAAGGAGAGGGAACGGAGGATCACCAACCGCCTGTGCCTCTATTGCGGAGTTGCTGGACATTTTGTTAATTCATGTCCAGTAAAAGCCAGAGCTCATCTGTAAGCGGAGGGCTACAGGTGAGCGCAACTACTCAAGTCTCTCCATCAAAGTCCTGTACTACTTTGTCGGTCCACCTACGCTGGACCGGTTCGGGTGCTACATGTAGTGCCTTGATAGACTCTGGGGCTGAGGGTTGTTTCATGGACGAAGCATGGGTTCGGAAACATGACATTCCTTTCAGAGAGTTAGAGAAGCCTACGCCCATGTTCGCCTTAGATGGTAGTCATCTTCCCAGTATCAGATTTGAGACACTACCTTTAACCCTCACAGTATCTGGTAACCACAGTGAGACTATTTCTTTTTTGATTTTCCGTTCACCGTTTACACCTGTTGTTTTGGGTCATCCCTGGCTAGTATGTCATAATCCTTCTATTAATTGGTCTAGTAATTCTATCCTATCCTGGAACGTTTCTTGTCATGTGAAGTGTTTAATGTCTGCCATCCCTCCCGTTTCTTCTGTCCCTACTTCTCAGGAGGAACCTGGCGATTTGACAGGAGTGCCGGAGGAATATCATGATCTGCGCACGGTCTTCAGTCGGTCCCGAGCCAACTCCCTTCCTCCTCACCGGTCGTATGATTGTAGTATTGATCTCCTTCCGGGGACCACTCCTCCTCGAGGTAGACTATACTCTCTGTCGGCTCCCGAACGTAAGGCTCTCGAGGATTATTTGTCTGTGTCTCTTGACGCCGGTACCATAGTGCCTTCTTCTTCTCCGGCCGGGGCGGGGTTCTTTTTTGTTAAGAAGAAGGACGGTACTCTGCGCCCCTGCGTGGATTATCGAGGGCTGAATGACATAACGGTTAAGAATCGTTATCCGCTTCCCCTTATGTCATCAGCCTTCGAGATTCTGCAGGGAGCCAGGTGCTTTACTAAGTTGGACCTTCGTAACGCTTACCATCTCGTGCGCATCAGAGAGGGGGACAGGTGGAAAACGGCGTTTAACACTCCGTTAGGGCATTTTGAGTACCGGGTTCTGCCGTTCGGTCTCGCCAATGCGCCAGCTGTTTTTCAGGCATTAGTTAATGATGTTCTGAGAGACATGCTGAACATTTTTGTTTTTGTCTATCTTGACGATATCCTGATTTTTTCTCCGTCACTCGAGATTCATGTTCAGCACGTTCGACGTGTTCTACAGCGCCTTTTAGAGGATTGTCTCTACGTAAAGGCTGAGAAGTGCTCTTTTCATGTCTCCTCCGTTACTTTTCTCGGTTCCGTTATTTCCGCTGAAGGCATTCAGATGGATTCCGCTAAGGTCCAAGCTGTCAGTGATTGGCCCGTTCCAAGGTCACGTGTCGAGTTGCAGCGCTTTTTAGGTTTCGCTAATTTCTATCGGCGTTTCATTCGTAATTTCGGTCAAGTTGCTGCCCCTCTCACAGCTCTTACTTCTGTCAAGACGTGTTTTAAGTGGTCCGGTTCCGCCCAGGGAGCTTTTGATCTTCTAAAAGAACGTTTTACGTCCGCTCCTATCCTCGTTACTCCTGACGTCACTAGACAATTCATTGTCGAGGTTGACGCTTCAGAGGTAGGCGTGGGAGCCATTCTATCCCAGCGCTTCCAGTCTGACGATAAGGTTCATCCTTGCGCTTATTTTTCTCATCGCCTGTCGCCATCTGAGCGCAACTATGATGTGGGTAACCGTGAACTGCTCGCCATCCGCTTAGCCCTAGGCGAATGGCGACAGTGGTTGGAGGGGGCGACCGTTCCTTTTGTCGTTTGGACAGACCATAAGAACCTTGAGTACATCCGTTCTGCCAAACGACTTAATGCCCGTCAAGCTCGTTGGGCGTTGTTTTTCGCTCGTTTCGAGTTTGTGATTTCTTACCGTCCGGGTAGCAAGAACACCAAGCCTGATGCCTTATCCCGTCTGTTTAGTTCTTCTGTGGCTTCTACTGATCCCGAGGGGATTCTTCCTTATGGGCGTGTTGTCGGGTTAACAGTCTGGGGAATTGAAAGACAGGTTAAGCAAGCACTCACGCACACTGCGTCGCCGCGCGCTTGTCCTAGTAACCTCCTTTTCGTTCCTGTTTCCACTCGTCTGGCTGTTCTTCAGTGGGCTCACTCTGCCAAGTTAGCTGGTCATCCCGGTGTTCGAGGCACTCTTGCGTCTATTCGCCAGCGCTTTTGGTGGCCGACTCAGGAGCGTGACACGCGCCGTTTCGTGGCTGCTTGTTCGGACTGCGCGCAGACTAAGTCGGGTAACTCTCCTCCTGCCGGTCGTCTCAGACCGCTCCCCATTCCTTCTCGACCATGGTCTCACATTGCCTTAGACTTCATTACCGGTCTGCCTTTGTCTGCGGGGAAGACTGTGATTCTGACGGTTGTCGATAGGTTCTCTAAGGCGGCACATTTCATTCCCTCGCTAAACTTCCTTCCGCTAAGGAGACGGCACAAATCATTATTGAGAATGTATTCAGAATTCATGGCCTCCCGTTAGACGCCGTTTCAGACAGAGGCCCGCAATTCACGTCACAGTTTTGGAGGGAGTTCTGTCGTTTGATTGGTGCGTCCGTCAGTCTCTCTTCCGGGTTTCATCCCCAGTCTAACGGTCAAGCAGAGAGGGCCAATCAGACGATTGGTCGCATACTACGCAGCCTTTCTTTCAGAAACCCTGCGTCTTGGGCAGAACAGCTCCCTGGGCAGAATACGCTCACAATTCGCTTCCTTCGTCTGCTACCGGGTTATCTCCGTTTCAGAGTAGTCTGGGTTACCAGCCTCCTCTGTTCTCATCCCAGCTTGCCGAGTCCAGCGTTCCCTCCGCTCAAGCGTTTGTCCAACGTTGTGAGCGCACCTGGAGGAGGGTGAGGTCTGCACTTTGCCGTTACAGGGCACAGACGGTGAGAGCCGCCAATAAACGCAGGATTAAGAGTCCAAGGTATTGTTGCGGCCAGAGAGTGTGGCTTTCCACTCGCAACCTTCCTCTTACGACAGCTTCTCGTAAGTTGACTCCGCGGTTCATTGGTCCGTTCCGTGTCTCCCAGGTCGTCAATCCTGTCGCTGTGCGACTGCTTCTTCCGCGACATCTTCGTCGCGTCCATCCTGTCTTCCATGTCTCCTGTGTTAAGCCCTTTCTTCGCACCCCCGTTCGTCTTCCCTCCCCCTCCCGTCCTTGTCGAGAGCGCACCTATTTACAAGGTACATAAGATCATGGACATGCGTTCTCGGGGACGGGGTCACCAATACTTAGTGGATTGGGAGGGTTACGGTCCTGAGGAGAGGAGTTGGGTTCCGTCTCGGGACGTGCTGGACCGTTCACTCATCGATGATTTCCTCCGTTGCCGCCAGGATTCCTCCTCGAGTGCGCCAGGAGGCGCTCGGTGAGTGGGGGGTACTGTCATGTTTGTCATTTATTATCATGTCTTGTCCCTGTGCTCCCCATTCTGTTCGTTTCCCTCTGCTGGTCTTATTGGGTTCTTTCCCTCTTTCTATCCCTCTCTCTCCCCCCCCCTCTCACTCTCTCGCTCTCTCTTCTCTCTATCGTTCCGTTCCTGCTCCCAGCTGTTCCTATTCCCCTAATCATCATTTAGTCTTCCCACACCTGTTCCCGATCCTTTCCCCTGATTAGAGTCCCTATTTATTCCTTTGTGTTCCGTTCCTGTCCCGTCGGTTCCTTGTTTAGTATTCACCATGCTGTGATTGCGTTTCGCCCTGTCCTGTCGTGTTTTTGCTGTGATTGTGTATCGCCCTGTCCTGTCGTGTTTTTTGCCTTCATCAGATGCTGCGTGTGAGCAGGTGTCTCTGTCTACCACGGCCTGCGCCTACCCGAAGCGACCTGCAGTCTGTGGCCGCTTCTCCAGTTATTCCCCTCTACAGACTAGAGGATTTCTGTTATTCCCTGTTTGGACTTAAATAAACTCTGTTTCTGTTAAGTCGCTTTTGGGTCCTCTTTCACCTGCATGACAGGAATGGGCCAAAATACCAGCAACAGTGTGTGAAAACCTTGTGAAGACTTACAGAAAACGTTTGACCTCTGTAATTGCCAACAAAGGGTATATAACAAAGTATTGAGATTAACTTTTGTTATTGACCAAATACTTATTTTCCACCATAATTTGCAAATAAATTCATTAAAAATCTTACAATGTGATTTTCTGGATTTTTTTCCTAATTTTGTCTGTTATAATTGAAGTGTACCTATGATGAAAATTACAGGCCTCTCTCATCTTTTTAAGTGGGAGAACTTGCACAATTGATGGCTGACTAAATACTTTTTTTTGCCCCACTGTATCTACCTCATCCCCATACTGTATTTATTTATTTTGCTCCTTTTGCACCACAGTATCTCTACTTGCACATCCATTTTTTGCACATCTACCATTCCAGTGTTTAATTGCCATATTGTAATTACTTCGCCACCATGGCCTATTTATTGCCTTAACTCCCTTATTTGACCTAATTTGCACTAACTGTTTATAGACTTTGTTTTCTTTTTTTCTACTGTATTATTGACTGTATGTTTTGTTCCTTCCACTGTGTTGTTGTATGTGTCGAACTGCTATGCTTTATCTTGGCCAGGTCGCAGTTGCAAATGACAACTTGTTCTCAACTAGCTTACCTGGTTAAATAAAGGTGAAATACATTTAAATACATCACACCTGCCCAGACCCAGTAGAACCCAGCTCCATCTCCATTAACTACATCACACCTGCCCAGACCCACTAGAACACACCTCCATCTCCATTAACTACATCACACCTGCCCAGGCCCACTATAACACCACTCCATCTCCACTCACTACATCACACCTGCCCAAACCCACTAGAACACACCCCCATCTCCATTACTACATCACACCTGCCCAGGCCCACTATAACACCACCCCATCTCCACTCACTACATCACACCTGCCCAAACCCACTAGAACACACCCCCATCTCCATTAACTACATCACACCTGCATCAGCACTATTGTATTTCTCTCCGTCACTTTCAACTTTTAGATAATAACGCATTTTACCATTCTATTGACTTAACAACAGAGGATTGGTTGATTTCCAGGTTTTAATTAAGTACAATATTTAAGATGATTGATGAGAATAGTATCATCCAACCATCGGGTATCTCACTAAATACTCAAATGCCATGTTTTGAAATATGCAGACAGACAGATTAAAAGTAATTTTACATTGTATAACTGTACTTCTGACAGCCAACTTTCTAACTCCGCCCATAACTTTATGACATCATAACATTCCCAGAAGGATTATTGAGTCATTGTTAATTTTACACTGAAGACATTACTGTCGTTGTGCTGTAGAATGTGGTCTCTTGTTTAATAAGGGACTATCATTTGTCCCAACATCACAGGCCACAGACTTTGATAAGGACTTCCAACAGTGTTTCTGCAGTTTGAGATTGACTAAGTTTTATTAATGGGTTTTCTCCCTGTGCACCTGTCAATGTAAATCCATTAAATTAAACAAGTTATTAGACAGGACATGTTGCTAATGCTGATGTGGAGGAGGTTGATCATGAGGAGTCAGATGTGAAGGAGGAGGTTGATCATGAGGAGTCAGATGTGAAGGAGGAGGTTGATCATCAGGAGTCAGATGTGAAGGAGGAGGTTGATCATCAGGAGTCAGATGTGAAGGAGGAGGTTGATCATCAGGAGTCAGATTTGAAGGAGGAGGTTGATCATCAGGAGTCAGATGTGAAGGAGGAGGTTGATCATCAGGAGTCAGATGTGAAGGAGGAGGTTGATCATCACGAGTCAGATGTGAAGGAGGAGGTTGATCATCAGGAGTCTGATGTGAAGGAGGAGGTTGATCATCAGTGAACCTCTAGGGATTGTGGCTGGGCTGGCATTTCCACTTCCAGCTTGGTCATATATTTTGATACATTGAATGTTGACATAGGTTCCCAATGTTATATATTTGTACCTCCTGTTTCATGAAGTGATGTGACTGAGTACTGCCCCTATATATACAGTGCATTCAGAAAGTATTCAGACCCCTTCACTTTTTCCACATTTTGTTACTTTACAGACTTATTCTGACATGGATTACATCACCCCCCCATCAATGTTCACACAATACCCCACAATGACATCACAATACCCCATAATGACATCACAATACCCCATAATGACAAAGCAAAACAGGTTTTTATAAATGATAAATAAAAAATGTAATTTTCTTTCAAAAACAAGGCCATTTCTCAGTGACCCCACACTTTTGGACGGTAAGTGTACATCTACATGATGTATTGTTACACCATGTAGGAGCAGTATAGACCTAGTCTGTTCATTATATACATCTACATGATGTATTGTTACACCATGTAGGAGCAGTATAGACCTCGTCTGTTCATTATATACATCTAAATGATGTATTGTTACACCAACAAATAAAGGGAAATTATATTGTTTTATACTGATACAATTGCTCAGAAAAAGAGATTTAGTTTAACATGTAATTCTCAAAAGGTAGGGGTCTGAATTATTGCTACCCTTGTTTTCAATACACTAGCACCCTCCCCTTGGGAGGATAATGACACTTACATGTTTTATGAGATTAGAGAACACATTGGGTGGGATCTTAGACCATTCCTCCATACAGAATCTCTCCATGTCCTTGATTTATTTTGTCTGCGCTTATGGACTGCCCTGTTCAATTCAAACCACAGGTTTTCAATGGAGTTCAAGTCTGACGACTCAGATGGCCGTTGGAAATGTTGATTTTGTGCCCAATTAACACTTTCTTGTGGGTGTTGATGTGTCTTGCTGGAAGATCCACTTATGGCCAAGTTTCAGCCTCATAGCAGAGAGGTAACCAGGTTTTGGGCTAAAATATCCTGGTAGTGGGTAAAGTAATGTTTATTTATTTTATACATACATTTTTGCTCATCTTTATCAAGGGTATCAATAACTAGGTGCTTGTTTTGATATCTAGTTATTTTGACTGAATCAGAATTACAGATGTGGAGTAGATATAGAGTTTGTTTAAAATTCTCATTCAAAAATCTGAACTAATCAAACAACGCTTCTTGCTCTTTGTACGTGTTGATATAATATTCTTATCAAATGGAGAGGAAAAAACGTTTCCCTAAACTGCTTTAAAATATTATAATTGTTCATGACGTCCTCCAGTGATTTTTAAACTTTTCTTGTTGAAAAGTAATATATAAATACAGTAAAGTATAAACACACTAAAGGGAAACAACTAAATGTTTTGAGCAAAATAGTGTTTTTTTAGACAACTGGAAACTAGAATGAGTGAGTGATGTCACAGTAAGTCCTTCAATGAGTTGGCTTGATGGGAAGTCGTTACGTCATCCAATAGGCGACTGATCCTCATGTGAATATTCATTATTCTTTTTAAAATCCTTCATGTTCTGTCAAGTTGGTTGTTGATCATTGCTAGAAAGCCATTTTAAAGCCTTGCTATAGACTTTCAAGACGATTTAAGTCCAAACTGTAACTTGGTCACTCAGGAGCATTCAATGTCATCTTGGTAAGCCCCTCCAATGTAGATTTGGCCTTGTGGTTTAGGTTATTGTCCTGTTAGTTCAGTTTTTTTGTAATCAGATCTCTGAAATGCACTCTACCTACGTAACATTTAGTGTCTCCATATATTACAATGGGAAAACAGTTTTCATGGGCACAGAAATTCTAAATAATTTCAGAGTTTGCTAAATCCAATGGTTCTAACCAAGAGTCACCTTAACTTTATTGACAACACCCAAATGGATACTGTCAATAATGTGGTTCTTCAATAATTACACATAATTCTTAATACTGTAGCTGTTTAGTTACAGTCACTTGTTCAACTATCATCAGCTGATCCAGGAAATCATTTTCTGAATTCCAGTCAAATGACAAACATCACAACATGCAACAACAACCAAAGTGCTTCTTCTTTCCTTACTCTGGTAAAGACAGTTAAGCTGTGCTCCACGTTGGATCCAACATCCCTAACAAATGCATGTTTATAATGTGTTATTGTCTGCTTGATTTACAGTAGGGTCCCGTTAGTCTGTTTGGACAAAGCTCATAATGTGTAGAGAACTGTTCCTTGATGTATAGGCTATTGTACCACAGACAGAGCTATTTTCCTATATTTGTTGTTAGGTGAAGTTGTGGGTCCTACAGTAGGTCTATGTTGTTGTTAGGGGAAGTTATGGGTCCTACAGTAGGTCTATGTTGTTGTTATGGGTCCTAGAGTACACTATGTATGTCATGCAACAACAACCAAAGTGCTTCTTCCTTCATTAGATAGGCATATTTGTTGTTAGGTGAAGTTATGGGCCGATTTGGGAAACAGTGTACAAACCCTCATTGCCAGGCTGATAGAAAAACTAGCCAAAGAGCATGTTACTGGTTGAAGTGTTTTTTTAAATACAAAGCGGTTGATTTGCGATGAAACATTATATTAAGCAGGATGTTCAAACGAGCCTTACAATTATAATCCTAAGTAGTGTGAAATGCACTCATAAGCAACCTGGACATGGAGGTTACTCCCCTAAGTTTTCCCCGGAACACATTCAGAATACATTGTGAAAAACTAAAACCTCTGCTCACCATTTCGGAAATACTACATCCATAACTAGTGGTTTCCTCATTTCCAGATATACTACATCCATAACTAGTGGTTTCTTCATTACCAGATATACTACATCCATAACTATCAGTTTCCTCATTACCAGATATACTACATCCATAACTAGTGGTTTCCTCATTACCAGATATACTACATCCATAACTAGTGGTTTCCTCATTACCAGATATACTACATCCATAACTAGTGGTTTCCTCATTACCATATATACTACATCCATAACTAGTGGTTTCCTCATTACCAGATATACTACATCCATAACTATCGGTTTCCTCATTAGCAGGGAGGAGTTTCTACAAACAAATTGTGTGCGCATCGCCCTGGTGCCGCAATTTTAGCAAACACAGAAAGGAGCCTATATTGGATACCAAAAGTCCTCTGGCACACTGCTTAGAGTTTCAACAACATGAGCAACTAGTCTACAATCTTAGATAATTTTAACATTAATTACAGACATCAATTGTTGTACAACATCATGACTACGGAGTTGGCATCACCATTTACCGTGGATTACCGCTGTTATGGGCCTTTAATCATCTGTCTGACTTTGTTGTTCACACAGGAGAGATACGGGGCTATCGTGGATCCTCTGGGGAGCCTCAACAACCTCGTGATGCTGAAGAGGCAAAGAGTCTCTCCAGATCAGAACACCTCAATAAACACCTGCAGAGATCCACAGGGAAGAGAACTCACTGCTGCTCTGCCTGTGGGAAGAGATTCACCTCATCAGGCCTTAAAATTCATCAGAGAACACACACAGGAGATAAACGTCCCAACCTTCGCTCTCTCTCCCCCGCTACTCTCTCCTCTTCCATCCTATCATCTCTTCCCTCTGCTCAAACCTTCTCCAACCTATCTCCTGATTCTGCCTCCTCAACCCTCCTCTCCTCCCTTTCTGCATCCTTTGACTCTCTATGTCCCCTATCTTCCAGGCTGGCTCGGTCCTCCCCTCCTGCTCCGTGGCTTGACGACTCATTGCGAGCTCACAGAACAGGGCTCCGGGCAGCCGAGCGGAAATGGAGGAAAACTCGCCTCCCTGCGGACCTGGCATCCTTTCGCTCCCTCCTCTCTACATTTTCCTCCTCTGTCTCTGCTGCTAAAACCACTTTCTACCACTCTAAATTTCAAGCATCTGCCTCTAACCCTAGGAAGCTCTTTGCCACCTTCTCCTCCCTCCTGAATCCCCCCTCCTCCTCTCTCTGCAGATGACTTCGTCAACCATTTTGAAAAGAAGGTCGACGACATCCGATCCTCGTTTGCTAAGTCAAACGACACTGCTGGTTCTGCTCACACTGCCCTACCCTGTGCTCTGACCTCTTTCTCCCCTCTCTCTCCAGATGAAATCTCGCGTCTTGTGACGGCCGGCCGCCCAACAACCTGCCCGCTCGACCCTATCCCCTCCTCTCTTCTCCAGACCATTTCCGGAGATCTTCTCCCTTACCTCACCTCGCTCATCAACTTATCCCTGACCGCTGGCTACGTCCCTTCCGTCTTCAAGAGAGCGAGAGTTGCACCCCTTCTGAAAAAACCTACACTCGATCCCTCCGATGTTAACAACTACAGACCAGTATCCCTTCTTTCTTTTCTCTCCAAAACTCTTGAACGTGCCGTCCTTGGTCAGCTCTCCCGCTATCTCTCTCAGAATGACCTTCTTGATCCAAATCAGTCAGGTTTCAAGACTAGTCATTCAACTGAGACTGCTCTTCTCTGTATCACGGAGGCGCTCCGCACCGCTAAAGCTAACTCTCTCTCCTCTGCGCTCATCCTTCTAGACCTATCGGCTGCCTTCAATACTGTGAACCATCAGATCCTCCTCTCCACCCTCTCCGAGTTGGGCATCTCTGGCGCGGCCCACGCTTGGATTGCGTCCTACCTGACAGGTCGCTCCTACCAGGTGGCGTGGCGAGAATCTGTCTCCTCACCACGCGCTCTCACCACTGGTGTCCCCCAGGGCTCTGTTCTAGGCCCTCTCCTATTCTCGCTATACACCAAGTCACTTGGCTCTGTCATAACCTCACATGGTCTCTCCTATCATTGCTATGCAGACGACACACAATTAATCTTCTCCTTTCCCCCTTCTGATGACCAGGTGGCGAATCGCATCTCTGCATGTCTGGCAGACATATCAGTGTGGATGACGGATCACCACCTCAAGCTGAACTTTGGCAAGATGGAGCTGCTCTTCCTCCCGGGGAAGGACTGCCCGTTCCATGATCTCGCCATCACGGTTGACAACTCCATTGTGTCCTCCTCCCAGAGCGCTAAGAACCTTGGCGTGATCCTGGACAACACCCTGTCGTTCTCAACTAACATCAAGGCGGTGGCCCGTTCCTGTAGGTTCATGCTCTACAACATCCGCAGAGTACGAGTTTTTGTATCAGAGAGGAGAAATTCTCTTTAAATAGTAAGGGTTATTGTTTGGTAACTACAATTCCTAGGTAGGTACATTTTTTCTGAAGATAACTTAAATGGGAGATGTTCTAGCCAGGAGGTTGGGCATTAATTCACTCTTGTTCCAATTTATTCTGTATCCCGAGAAGGTACCAAACAAATTGATCACATCAAGAATAGCTGGGATACTAGCCTGGGGTTCGGTTACATAGAGGAGGATGTCATCTGCGTATAGGGAAATCTTATTTAGAGTATCTTTAGTATTATAGCCGTGTATTGCTGCATGAGATCTAATCGTCTGAGAGAGCGGTTCGTTAATTAGGGCGAAGAGCATAGGCGACAGCAAACAACCCCGCCTTGTCCCCCTGTAAAGGTTAAATCGGGGCGACAATGATTGGTTAGTGAGTATTCTGGCACAGGGGTTCCTATATAAAAGCTGGATCCAATTTATGAATCCATCTCCAATATTACATTTCTGTAGGACCTTGAATAGATAGGACCACTCAACTTGGTCAAAGGCCTTTTCGGCATCAAGAGATATGACGGCAAGGTCCACATTGGGTAACCTCTGAGAATACATAATATTGAAGAGGCGCCTGAGATTGAAGAATGAGTTTCTGTTAGGGAGAAAGCCGGTCTGATCCGAATGGACCAATTTGCCAATTAAAGTGCTAAGCCTGTTAGCCAGAGTTTTTGCTAAAATCTTTTGGTCTGTATTAAGGAGAGATATTGGTCTGTATGACCCTACCTCTTCTGGATATTTACCCTTCTTATGTATAACTGTAATGAACGCTTCGTCCAAAGTAGAAGGGAGAGCTCCATCCTCATTGGCCTGAACCAACATTTTGTGCAGGTAGGGAGAGAGCATGTTGCTGAATGTTTTATAGAATTCACCAGGGTATCCATCTGGGCCCGGGGTCTTGCCACTCTTTAGAGATTTAATTGTTTCTTAAATTTCATCAAGAGATATTTCCTTATTCAGGAAGTTAGAATATTCCTGGTTCAGGGCAGGAAGATTACAGTCCTCCAAAAATGTTTGCATAATTAAGGGGTTAGGATCCGCTTTAGATGTATATAGAGTCTCATAAAACTGCCGGAATCTGTCATTGATGTCTTTGGGGGAAGAGAGTAATTCCCCAGATGCAGAATTAACTTTGTGAATCATTCGGTCACTCACATTTTTTTGAAGTTGTCTGGCGAGTAATTTCTGTGGTTTGTCACCAAACTCAAAATATGTTTGCTTGGCATAGAGAAAAGATTTAGCAATTTTAGCTGAGAAAATCTGATTATATTCCAATTTTAAAGAGGTAATTTTTTTATGTTTCACCATAGATGGATGGCTAGCATTCTCCCTATTCAGTAAGTGAATTTGTCCCTCCAGTTCTTCCAGTTTTCCTCTGTTTTGCCTACTCCTGGCAGCCTGAAAGGAGATGATACAGCCTCTCAGATAAGCCTTCAGTGTTTCCCACAATAATGCTGGGGAAGTCTGTGTTGTCGTTGGTATCAAATATTTTTTTTATTTGGTCTTTAAGATATTCACAGAATGTTGGTTCTGTGAGGAGCTGAGGATTCAACCTCCAGACCCTCTTGTTTGGTACAATGTCACCTAATCTCAGGGAGAAGGTGAGTGGACTGTGGTCCGAGATTATAATATCATGATACCTCACATTACAGGTATAGGGGAGTAGTCTAGCATCCAACAAAATGTAGTCAATTCGAGTGTAAACATTGTGAACATGAGAGTAAAAGGAGTATTCCCTACCCGTAGGGTTAGCGATCCTCCATATATCAAATAAGTTAAAAAATTCTATGTAGGTATTCAAGAATTCACATGAATAGGAGGTAGGGGTTCGCCGGGTGGAGGATCTATCCAAATATTGGTCTAGCACACAGTTAAGGTCCCCTCCAATGACCAGGTTAGTATGGGAGATATCTGGAATCATGGCAAGGACTCTTTTGAAAAAAGAGGGGTTATCAATTTTTGTCCCATAGATATTTAGTAGAGTTACTGAGGTAGAGTGGATTTCTCCTATTACGATCACATACCGACCCTCTTTATCCGCAATAGTGGTTTTATGTAGAAAGGGAATTCCTTTCCGTACCAGAATCGCTGTGCCTCTCGTTTTGGCAGAGAAGTTAGTGATACACTTGCCCCACCCACCTACACTTAAGTCTGCTATGAGAGTTTTTTTTCAGATGGGTTTTTTGCAAAAATATAATATCAGACAAGAGTGCTTTCAAGTGGGCTAGGACCTTGCCTCTCTTAATTGGTTCGTTTAAACCCTTGACATTCCAGGAAGTGAATGTAAGCCCCGCACTTCTCTCGTTTGTAGTTCCTATGATGGCCTGCATAACATGTAACTTGATAAAAAGGTAAGAAAGCGCACCAAACCACCACAATCAGCATATGTAGCACCTACACCCGAGCAGTATCCAACCCACCCCTTCCCCTCTGCAAGCACCATTACTTCCCACCCTGTACCCCTAATTTCCCCAACACTTACCTCCCCCCATCAACCCACATTTAACAGACATGCACAAACAGGAGAGAGAAAAAAAGGAAAAATAAAAATAATAAACACATTGTCTGGCCGATGCCAAAAAAGCACGGCGCGACCTCGAACAGGAGGTAAAACAAAAATAAAATCCCAACTATACGTTCACCTCTCACTATCCTAGAACTTCTACTAACATATGAACTGAGGAGGCTCCCGCGAATAAAGTGTTCAGTTAGCATCTAATAACCCTAAACAGAATAAGTTGCAACTTAAACATATTGCGCATTTAAGCGTCATCCTGGGTCAATCCCAGAAATAAGCAAGATATAACCTCAAGATTATATTGCTAAGCACTGCCGGTCAAAAAATAAACCATCCGCAACCAACCTAGTCAGCCGTACCTTTACATACTGTGGGTCAGGAGATCGGAACAAGGATTTGCTAAATTAAACGTTCCCCCCAATAATAAAAAAAAAAAATAAAAAAACAATTTTATATATATATATATATATATATGCCTACACATAAATACACACACATACATACAAACATATACATACATACCCACACAAAAAAATCATTAAAAAAAAAATATTTAAAAAATGTATATACATCCATATGCACATATACACATACAAACATTCATACCCCAGAATAACAATCTACACTGATATAAAATATACACATGCATAATACTAAAATGCTAAGAGAAAATAGTAATAAAGTACAAATAGTAATTATATGTACGCACACCTACACAGCCATAAGCACTACAGAGGGCTGGTGGGACTCAAGTCGGGAGAGCAGCCCACGGTTAGACAAAGACAGAACGGCACAAAACATCAACTTGCTAACCAGGTGTCTGCCCCTTCCCAACCATCACCCCCATTCCCCTGCAAGCAATAAATAAATGGTATGGTAGCAAGAATAATGTAAGGATTGTAAAATAAATAACGAAACAAAACAAAAATGGGGGAATGTAAGTATATCCATCCGAAGGTGTCAGTGATCAAACCTGGAAGTAAAAATATGCATCGCTCTGAGCATAGCCGGGATGAAAGTGAATTTAACGTTAAATGAGAGCTCTGACCGCCATCCATTGGTCGGCTCCGCGTCTTACATGTTCGGTAGCCCTTGTTGAGCTCGTTTAATATGGTTTCACCCATTATGGTATAGTATGGATTCGAGTCCATGAGCAGACCCTAACACACAACGACAAGGCACTCTAACCTGTACGGGGGATTGGTGTATGTCCCCGGATAAACTTCTCTGCGTCCAGAACCGAGGAGAGCCAAATCTTCTCACCAGAAGGCGGGGTAATTCTTAGTCTTGCAGGGAAGAGCAAGGCTGGGCGAAGATGGAGTTTGTAGAGTTTGGTCATGACATCTCTGTAGTCGGCGCGATGCTTTGCCACATCGGGCGAATAATCCTCATAGACACGGAATGGGTGCCCTTTATGTGACAGGTTGGCCCTCATTCGAGCTTCACGCAGGATAAGATCCTTGGTCTTGAAACTGTGACAACAGATGATTACTGGGCGAGGACGTTGGCCCGGTCCAGGCACTGGGACAAGGGAGCGATGTGCACGGTCCAGCTGGGTATCCGAATCCGAAACATCCGATCCCATTGCATCCTTCAATAGCTTGGCGAAGAAGTCGGTGGGGCGAGAACCCGCCTCTACCCCCTCTGCCAGACCAACAACGCGAAAGTTATTACGTCTGTATCGGTCCTCCAGGTCCACTACTTTCACAGAAAGCCTCTGCACACTATCCTGCAATGACGTGCATAGCTTCTCTAACTCGTCGATCCCACCAGCGTTGAATTCAGAAGCTTTCTCAAGGTCCACAATACTCTGGCCATGCGAAGCGACCGTTCAAATGATGCTCTCGATTTTGGTGTCCAGTTCAGCAATAGTGGCCTTAAGATCCTCAGCTATAGCAACACGTAGCTCCCCCAAAGCCCGGGTAAGTTCTGTAAGTGTCACGTTGTTGCATGTGCCTCCCGCCATGTCTGTCTCGTTGCTTAGTGGGGAATAGGCCTCCGCTGTGGATTTATTGTCCTTTGGTCGCTTATTACTCGGCATTTTCATATAAAAAGTTACAATCTTGTATTAGAAAGAAACGTTTGTTGTAAAAAAGTGCCATAAAGTAGGTTAAATTAGATTATTTAGCAAAAAAAGTTGCAGGAGCCTCTCACGCACAGCCGTTCACTCCAACATGCTAGCTCCGCCCCCCGAGCTATTCGTTTTAACAGGACCTGCAACCTCATCTCTCCTCTCTCGCTCAATTGATGTCAACGTGATATTTATGAGTGATGACAAATACGTGTTAGCTGACAGTCTTCTGCAGGTTGTCAAACCAGTGAGATAAAATATATCTCCCATTTCCATGTGTTTTTTGTTTTGTTTTACTTTCAAGAGCAGGTTCAACCTGATTTCCTCCCAAATTGATATGCGTTGCCATGGATCTTAATTTATTTTGACTGCACATTTTTCCTTATTGTAGATTAGTTTTGTTTGCGCTCGTTCCAAGGGGACAACATATGTGTTTTTTTCTTGTTTTTAAATGTTGACAGCCAGTAGACACCATGTTTATATTGTAGAAGGTGAAGCATTGTAGTTTATTATAATGTGAAATGGAAGTTGTTTTCTGTTGGTGGTGAGCAAACTTGTCCAACAAAAATCTAGGATATATTTGTTGTCTTAAGGGGGAAGGTGTTACAGGCTTTGGTTTTTCCATTTATGTTTTGAGGTTGGACTTTGGCACGTGTAGCACGCTGGGCGCACAGATTGGTGTTACCTTGTTAGTCAGTATGTGTTACACCTGTGCTGGCTTGTCCATCTCGTTAGTGGGAAGGTGTTTCACCTGAGCTGGTCCAGGTTCTATTTAAGAGTGTCTGGCCCAGTGCTCCAGTTGTCTTGATAGATGTGGAGAGTCAACACCTTTTTGGTTAGCTTCCTGTCTTTAAGTTTGGTGTGGGTTTTTATTTTGTTTGCCTCTTCTTGGACAGATTTAGTGGGTCTCATGGTGGGTTTCTTTTAGGTCCCAGTTGTTACTAGTCAATTTTCAGTCGAACCCCTCCTAAAAAACATGCTTATATTTTTGGGTTGGATATTGCATCCAAGTAATATTTTAATCTATGGCATTTCCGTAGATTAAATGCACAATCACCGCCTGGAACTACCTGCCCTCCAGGACACCTACACTACCCGATGTCACAGGAAGGCCATAAAGATCATCAAGGACAACAACCACCCGAGCCACTGCCTGTTCACCCCGCTATCATCCAGAAGGCGAGGTCAGTACAGGTGCATCAAAGCAGGGACCAAGAGACTGAAAAACAGCTTCTATCTCAAGGCCATCACTGTTAAACAGCCACCACTAATATTGAGTGGCTGCTGCCAACATACAGACACAACTCCAGCCACTTTAATAATGGAAATTGATGTAAAAAATGCCACTTTTAACAATGCCACTTAATATGTTTACATACCCTACATTACATTTACATACATTACATTTACATACCCTACATTACTCATCTCATATGTATAGACTGTACTCGATACCATCTACTGCATCTTGCCTATGCCGTTCTGTACCAACACTCATTCATATCTTTATGTACATATTCTTCATCCTTTTACACATGTGTGTATAAGGTAATAGTTGTGGAATTGTTAGGTTAGATTACTCGTTGGTTATTACTGTATTGTCGGAACTAGAGGCACAAGCATTTCGCTACACTCGTATTAACATTGCTAACCATGTGTATGTGACATAATATTTTATTTGATTTATATACAACACTCAAAGTAGTGGATATGGAGCATCTACAGCCTCAGTTACACCTGACACCTAAATATGACTCCTGTCATCTGATCACTCCAAACTGCATTAGGTTCAGATCTACCAGGACGGACCTTTGACAGTCTGGATACAGTCAGGCCACTGAATATACACTGCTCAAAAAAATAAAGGGAACACTAAAATAACACATCCTAGATCTGAATGAATGAAATATTCTTTGGAGTCAAGTGTCAAGTGGAAAACCACACTACAGGCTGATCCAACTTTGATGTAATGTCCTTAAAACAAGTCAAAATGAGGCTCAGTAGTGTGTGTGGCCTCCACGTGCCCGTATGACCTCCGTACAACGCCTGGGCATGCTCCTGATGAGGTGGCGGATGTTCTCCTGAGGGATCTCCTCCCAGACCTGGACTAAAGCATCCGCCAACTACTGGACAGTCTGTGGTGCAACGTGGCATTGATGGATGGAGCAAGACATGATGTCCCAGATGTGCTCAATTGGATTCAGGTCTGGGGAACGGGCAGGCCAGTTCATAGCATCAATGCCTTCCTCTTGCAGGAACTGCTGACACACTCCAGCCACATGAGGTATAGCATTGTCTTGCATAAGGAGGAACCCAGGGCTAACCGCACCAGCATATGGTCTCACAAGGGGTCTGAGGATCTCATCTCGGTACCTCGGTACCATCTAATGGCAGTCAGGCTACCTCTGGCGAGCACATGGAGGGCTGTGCGGCTCCCCAAAGAAATGCCACCCCACACCATGACTGACCCACCGCCAAACCGGTCATGCTGGAGGATGTTGCAGGCAACAGAACATTCTCCATGGCATCTCCAGACTGTCACGTCTGTCACATGCTCAGTGTGAACCTGCTTTCATCTGTGAAGAGCACAGGGCGCCAGTGGCGAATTTGCCAATCTTGGTGTTCTCTGGCAAATGCTAAACGTCCTGCACGGTGTTGGGCTGTAAGCCCAACCCCTCCCTGTGGACGTCGGGCCTTCATACCACCCTCATGGAGTCTGTTTCTCACTGTTTGAGCAGACACATGCACATTTGTGGCCTGCTGGAGGTCATTTTGCAGGGCTCTGGCAGTGCTCCTCCTGCTCCTCCTTGCACAAAGGCAGAGGTAGCGGTCCTGCTGCTGGGTTGTTGCCCTCCTACGGCCTCCTCTACGTCTCCTGATGTACTGGCCTGTCTCCTGGTAGCGCCTCCATGCTCTGGACACTACGCTGACAGACACAGCAAACCATCTTGCCACAGCTCGCATTGATGTGCCATCATGGATGAGCTGCACTACCTGACTCACTTGTGTGGGTTTGTAGACTCCGGCTCATGCTACCACTAGAGTGAAAGCACTGCTAGCATTCAAAAGTGACCAAAACATCAGCCAGGAAGCATAGGAACTGAGAAGTGGTCTGTGGTTATCACCTGCAGAACACTCCTTTATTGGGGGTGTCTTGCTAATTGCCCATAATTTCCAACTGTTGTCTATTCTATTTGCACAACAGCATGTGCAATTTATTGTCAATCAGTGTTGCTTCCTAAGTGGATAGTTTTATTTCACAGAAGTGTGATAGACTTGGAGTTACATTGCGTTGTTTAAGTGTTCCCTTTATTTTTTTGAGCAGTGTAAATAAGCAAACTGGAGATTCCTTCAAAACGATTGCCTACAGTTACCGTGTAGTGCACTGCAAGGTTGGGTGACCAGGGTCATCTGGGACTGCCTGCTAGAGGAATTCAGGTGTGTGAAGGCTACCTGTGGGTTACGGTTGTCTTGTGGTGAAGGAGAGTCGGACCAAAATGCAGTGTGGTATTCTTGATACATGTTTAATGACAATTAAAAAATGAACAATACAAAAACAACAAACGTACCGTGAAAACCTATACAGCCTATCTGGTGCAAACAAACACAGAGACAGGAACAATCACCCACGAAACACTCAAAGAATATGGCTGCCTAAATATGGTTCCCAATCAGAGACAACGATAAACAACTGCCTCTGATTGAGAACCACTCCAGACAGCCATAGACTATGCTAGAAAACCCCACTAAGCCACAATCCCAATACCTAACAAAACCCCAAGACAAAACACACCACCATAAACCCATGTCACACCCTGGCCTGACCAAAATAATAAAGAAAACACAAAATACTAAGACCAGGGCGTGACACTGTGTCCTGCGTAACTTCATGAGGATGGACACGAGGACCAGAAGGGGATCTGCAGCTTGCCACCGTGTCCCAGAGGTGGAGTCTGCTGCTCTGCAGGATGTTTCACGGATGGGGTTCAACAACGCAGCAAGAGAGGCAATCCGTGTGCAGGAGATCTTCACCTCCTGTTTCTTCAAAGAGAGTGCTGTTCCCTGGCAACACCATAGACTACACTATGCACAACAAAAGGCTATTTTAAGAGCCATTCACATTGCAGTAAGAGTATTCTTCCATTTACTTCGCTATGTCAACAGCAGTTATTTAATTCACAGTTTCTCTCCCTTTGATTTCTACTTCTCATGTGAGGGTGCTGTTTAGGTAAGGGTGTGATGTCTGGGTAACAACAAAACAGGCTATTTTAAATCACCCATGTTGAAAAAATGTAGAACAATTAGACACCCTATAACCCACACCTACACTCAAGTATCAATCTGATTGATTGATGGTGTTGTGCAGTAAGCAGGTTAAGGTGTATAACTGTGGCTCCTTCCACCTTCAAAGAATAGGCAAGAGGGCCAACCATGGAGAATAGTAAGACACTTAATGTGGTGTGGACACCAGGTGAGGCCACACACACAGATTCCTGTTGAACACTGTCGCTTTAACTGTCACCGACACAGCTGATATAACCTAGAGGATTTAGGGAGAAGGGGAGAGAGGAATGAAGTGAAGGAGAGAGACTGTTATTGAGAAAATCAGCTGTCTCAATAACAGTCTCTCTCCTTCACTTCATTCCTCTCTCCCCTTCTCCCTAAATCCTCTAGGTTATATCAGCTGTGTCGGTGAACCCCTCCTGCATCTGAACTGGCTACATAGAGGACACAGCATGATCAGAGGTGAGAGGTCACATGGTCAGGTCAAATGGGAGTATTATTAAAGAGATGCTTTACATTGAAATACAGGTAGATGCAGTAGTCTCAGAGTTAATGATCCCAGGTCAGTTTATATTATACAGGAAGTATTATTAAAGAGATGCTTTACATTGAAATACAGATAGATTCAGTAGTTAATGATCCCAGGTCAGTTTTGCATTTCACCTCCTGATTGATGACTAACAATGTTAGAATAAAAAATAAAAACACATGGCATGCTCTCTCTCTCCATCTGTCTCTCGTCTGCAGATATGTTTTGATGTGAGAGGATGCCAACCACCAGTCCCATCATCACCACCTCACCTGCTTTTATGATAACCTTTGGGTCGACACTATGTAATTGTGATGAACTGAGAGAATACGTAGGTAGCACTGTGATTCATTAATCATGTGCTGCCTTCCCTGCTCCTATGTGTTTACCTCTTTCCCATCTCTCTCCCCCTCCTCTTTCTTCCTCTATTTTTATAATGCACAACAAATGTGCATTGAAGTACAGATTGAACTTGTATTTATAACACTTTGATAATGAGCTTTTCACATTTTCAATTGGTTGAAATGAAGTCAAATTTGATTAAATACTACACCTATCCTGTGTGTATCAGATCAATGTCATTACCTTAATTTAACTAGGCAAGTCAGTTAAGAACAAATTCTTATTTTCAATGACAGCCTAGGAACAGTGGGTTAACTGCTTGTTCAGGGGCAGAACGACAGATTTGTACTTTGTCAGCTCAGGGATTTGAACTTGCAACCTTTTGGTTACGAGGACAACGCTCTAACGACTAGGCTACCCTGCCGCCCTGAGATGAACCGGTGTTAGAGTATTTACATGATGCATAGGAAATGTAGTGTATTGTTTTTTAAATATTTCTGTATATATGAATTAACTAGTTAAAACCTGTTTCTAGTCTATTAGTTACAATGTGTAACCATTGATGTCCCAGGACCAAGATTGGTAAACACTGTGGAAGTGTATAATTGTAATACATACATGCAGACACAGCATCATTCAAAGACTGGAATTTGATACTCCTGGTATTGGATATGACTGAAAAATAATCTCAAAGACATTCATACCTAAACTGCACATTTATTTGCCAAGGTAGAGTACATGATCAGTGAATATATTAAACGTACAGGCTACATTGTGGGGATCTCAAGCATGGTAATAACATGTACATAAAACTTGCATCCTTGGTAAAACATATTCTACTCAATCAATTAATGTCATTCAGGCTCTTTTGAAGTTGATACAACTGGCTATGATAGCTGAGGTTCATAGCTAGGTTCTGAACTAATATGTATACCAAACGTTTGGGTCCATACACAGATTGGCTAGATATCTAGCTACACATCCATGGGCATACAGGGATTTTAATCATCCACTGCACAATAAGCAAGAACATAGCTAGCTACGTTATTTCATCTATTTGCATGGCAAATATCAGCAAGGAAAGTTTACAAAATTGTACATTCAAATTGCAGTACAGTCTTCAGCTAGCTAAATTCTATACATCCACTGTTTCACAAAATGACAGCCTGGTTTGCTGGTTATTTCAGAAGTCCCTAAAACAACCAGAATTAGACAGTAGATCTAGCTGGTCTGTCAGAATATAAAACGTACAGTAGATCTATCTGGTCTGGCATAATATAATAGAGACAGTAGATCTAGCTGGTCTGTCATAATATAGTAGAGAAGGCAGATCTAGCAGGTCTGTCAAAATATAATAGATACAGAATATCTGGCTGGTCTGTCATAATATAATAAAGTAGATTTAGCTGGTCTGTCATAATATAATAGAGAAAGTAGATCTAGCTGGTCTGCCATAAAATAATAGAGACAGTTTATCAAGCTGGTATGTCATCATATAATAGAGACGATAGATCTAGCTGGTCTTTCGTAATATAATAAAGACAGTAGATCTAGCTGGTCTGTCATAATATAATAGCGACAGTAGACTTAGCTGGTCTGTCATAATGTAATAGCGACATTAGATTTAACTGGTCTGTTGTAATATAATAAAGACAGTAGATCTAGCTGGTCTGTCAGAATATAATAGGGACAGTAGATCTAGCTGGTCCGTGATACTATAGAATGTACAGTAGATCTAGCTGGTCTGTCATAATATAGAAGAGAAAGTAGATCTAGCTGGTCTGTCATAATATAATAGAGACAGTAGATCTAGCTTGTCTGCCATAATATAGTAGAGACAGTAGATCTAGCTTGTCTGTCATAATATAGTAGAGACAGTAGATCTAGCTGGTCTGTCATGATATAATAGAGACAGTAGATCTAGCTGGTCTGTCATAATATAATAGAGATAGTAGATCTAGCTGGTCATTCATAATATAGTAGAGAAGGTAGATCTGGCTGGTATTTAATAAAATAGTAGAGAAGGTAGCTCTAGCTGGTCTCGCAAGATATAAAGACAGTATATCTAGCTGGTTTGTCAAAATATAGTAGCGGCAGTAGACCTAGCTGGTCTGTCGTAATATAATAGGGACGGTAGATCTAGCTGGTCTGTGACACTATATAACGTACAGTAGATCTAGCTGGTATGTCATAATATAGATGAGACAGTAAATCTAGCTGGTCTGTAATAATATAATAGAGACAGTAGATCTAGCTGGTCTGTAATAATATAATAGAGACAGATCTAGCTTGTCTGTCATAATATAGTAGAGACAGTAGATCTACTAAGAAGGATCAAGAGTCTGTTGATTGGTCATTCATTGGTTTCATTTGTCTTGCAATATGTTCAAATCCAGCTTTATTTATACAGCACATTTCAGACATGGATGCAACACAATAGCTTCACAGCAAAAAAACAATGAATATAAACAGAAATATTTAGTACACAACAAACATAAGAGGATAAAAAAATCAACTTAAAGCCTAATGAGCATTCTAAGGAAATGCCATTGATTAAAATGGTAAAATACATGCTAGTTTTTTTAGGAGGGGCTCTGAAAGACACTACAGGGGTGTCCACTGAAAGTTGACTAGTAACAACAACTGGAACATAAAAGACACCTACCATGGTACCCTCTAAATCTGCCCAAGAAGAGGAAAACAAAAGAAAAGCCCACACCAAACAGGAAGCAAACCAAAAAAGTGGAGCAACTAAATGTGTTCACTCCACATCTACCAAGACAACTGGAGCACTGGGCCAGACACTTCCAGACACATTCCCACTAACGAGATGGACAAGCCAGCACAGGTGTAACACATACTGACTAACGAGGTGACACCAACGTGCTAACGAGCTATACATGCTAACGAGCTACAAGTGCTAACGAGCTATACGTGCCAAAGTCCAACCTCAAAACATAAATGGAAAAACCAAAGCCTGTAACACCTTCCCCCTTAAGACAACAAATATATCCTATATTTTCGTTGGACAAGTTTGCTCACCACCAACAGAAAACAACTTCCATGTCACATTATAATCAACTACAATGCTTCACCTTCTACAATATAAACATGGTGTCTACTGGCTGTCAACATTATTTTGAAAAAATCTTGACTCATTTTTCTTTCTATAGAATCCTAAAACTCACTAGCTTCTAGAACTCTCGTCCCCTTGGAACGAGCGCAAACAAAACTCAAAATAAATTAAGATCAATGGCAACGCATATCGATTTGGGAGGAAATCAGGTTGAACCTGCCCTTGAAAGTAACACAAAACAAAAAACACATGGAAATGGGAGATATATTTTACCTCACTGGTTAGACAACCTGCAGAAGACAGTCAGCTACATTTTTGAGTGATGCATTTAAATTTAGGGGTCACTAAACAAAGAAAAATAACACCTGTCATCGCTCATATAAATATCACGTTGACATCAATTGAGCGAGAGAGGGGAGGCGAGGTTGCTGGTCCTGTTAAAACAAACAGCTCAAAAACCACACGGAATCTGGGAATAATGTAAACGTCACTGGTTAGAGGACAATTTGTAGAAAACAGCTAGCTACATTTTGAAGTGTTGCATTTTGATTCAAGTGGGTAACAACTCCTTTTTTGTTAGTAACTTTTTGTTAAATCACATAAATAGTACTCTTTCTATTCAGAGCCTGGATTTATTTCATGTTGAAATCAATAGAATAGAGGACAAACATTTAGGCTTCTACATTATAACATCATTAAATTACTCCTACAATAATAAAACATTCTACATTGTGACATTAATTAATTGATATCATGAAGTAACTCCATGTATTTTCTGATGTTTGATCAGAGATATTTTATCAGAGTATATCTTGTCACATTGATCACAGCTATGCGTTTTCTCTCCTGTGTGTGTTCTCTGGTGTTGAGTCAGATAGCAAAATCAACCAAAACTCTTCCCACATTGACCACAGCTATAAGATTTCTCTCCTGTGTGTGTTATCTGGTGAAGAGTCAGATGGCTAGATGTTGTACATCTCTTCCCACATTGATCACAGCTGTACGTTTTCTCTCCTGAGTGTGTTCTCTGGTGACGAGTCAGATGGTTAGATGTAGTACAACACTTCCCACATTGATCACAGCTGTAAGGATTTTCTCCTGTGTGTGTTCTCTGGTGTGATATCAGGCTGGTTGACTGAGTAAAACTCTTCCCACATTGATCAGAGCTGTAAAATTCTCTCCTGTGTGTGTTCTCTGGTGAAGAGTCAGATGGCTAGATGTTGTACATCTCTTCCCACATTGATCACAGCTGTACGTTTTCTCTCCTGGGTGTGTTCTCTGGTGAAGAGTCAGATGGTTAGATGTAGTACAACACTTCCCACATTGATCACAGCTGTAAGGTTTATCTCCTGTGTGTGTTCTCTGGTGTGATATCAGGCTGGTTGACTGAGTAAAACTCTTCCCACATTGATCAGAGCTGTAAAGTTTCTCTCATGTGTGTGTTCTCTGGTGTTGAGTCAGATGGCAAAATCGACCAAAACTCTTCCCACATTGACCACAGCTAAAATATTTATCTCCTGTGTGTGTTCTCTGGTGTAGAGTTAGAGTGTTATATGCACCAAAACTCTTCCCACATTGACCACAGCTATAGGGTCTCTCTCCTGTGTGTGTTCTCTGATCAATTTTAAGGCCTGATGAGGTGAGTCTCTTCCCACAGTCAGAGCAGCAGTGAATTATCTTCCCTGTGGATCTCTACAGGTGTTTATTGAGGTGTTCTGATCTGGAGAGACTCTTCTCTGCATCTTCAACATCATGAGGTTGTTGAGACTCCCTAGAGGACCCACGATAGTCCCGTATCTCTCCTGTGTGAACAACAAAGTCAAACAGATGATTAAAGGCCCACAACAGCAGAAATCCACCATAAAAGGTGATTTCAACAGCGTAGCCATGATGTTGTACAACAATTGACGCCTGTAATGAATGTTAAAATTATCCAAGATTGTAGACTAGAAATACTAGAAATAAGTTATTCATGTTGTTGAAACTCTAAGCATTGTGCCAGACGACTTTTGGTCTCCAATATTGACCCCTTTCTGTGTTTAATAAAATTGTGGCACAAGGGCGATGCGCACACAATTTGATTGCAGAACCTCCTCCCTGCTAATGAGGAAACCGCTAGTTATGGATGTAGTATATCTGCTAATGAGGAAACCACTAGTTATGGATGTTGTATATCTGGTAATGAGGAAACCACTAGTTATGGATGTAGTATATCTGGTAATGAGGAAACCACTAGTTATGGATGTAGTGTATCTGGTAATGAGGTAACCACGAGTTATGGATGTAGTATATCTGGTAATGAGGAAAGCACTAGTTATGGATGTAGTATATCTGCTAATGAGGAAACAGATAGTTATGGATGTAGTATATCTAATAATGAGGAAACTACTAGTTATGGATGTAGTATATCTGAAATGGTGAGCAGAGGTTTTAGTTTTTCACAATATATTCTTAATGTGATTGGGGGAAAACTCAGGGGAGTAACCTCCATGTCCAGGTTGCTTATGAGTGCATTTCACACTATTTAGGATTATAATTGTAAGGCTCGTTTGAACATCCTGCTTAATATAATGTTTGTGTCATCATCGCAAATCCACCGCTTTGTATTTTAAAAAACACTTCAACCAGTAAAATGCTCTTTGGCTAGTTTTACTATCAAGCCTGGCAATGAGTTTTTGTACACTGTTTGCCAAATCAGCCCATTACTTCACCTAACAACAAATATACCTATGTAATGAACGAAGAGGCACTTTGGTTGTTGTTGCATGACATACATAGTGTACTCTAGGACCCATAACAATAACACTGTAGGACCCATAACTTCACCTAACAACAACATAGACCTACTGTAGGACCCATAACTTCACCTAACAACAACATAGACCTACTGTAGGACCCATAACTTCACCTAACAACAACATAGACCTACTGTAGGACCCATAACTTCACCTAACAACAACATAGACCTACGGTAGGACCCATAACTTCACCTAACAACAACATAGACCTACTGTAGGACCCATAACTTTACCAAACAATAAATATAGGAAAACAGCTCTGTGTGTGGTACAATAGCCAATACATCAAGGAACAGTTCTCTACACATTATGAGCTATCTCTTTGTCCAAACAGACTAACGGGACCCTACTGTAAATCAAACAGACAATAACACATTATAAACATTTGTTAGTGATGTTGGATCCAACGTGGAGCACGGCATAACTGTCTTTACCAGAGTAATGAATGAAGAAGCACGTTGGTTGTTGTTGCATGTCGTGATTGTTTGTCAGTTGACTGGAATTCAGAAAATGATTTCCTGGATCAGCTGATGATAGTTGAACATGTGACTGTAACTAAACAGCTACAGTATTAAGAATGATGTGTAATTATTGAAGAACCACATTAATGACAGTATCCATTTGGGTGTTGTCAATAAAGTTAAGGTGACTCTCGGTTAGAACCATTGGATTTAGCAAACTCTGAAATTATTTAGGATTTCTGTGCCCATGAAAACTGTAATACATCATGTTAATCCTGATTAGGTTCAGTATGAACACATGCTGTTGGTCTAATGGTGCCCATAAAAACCCGGAATCGAAAACACATTGGTGTGAATCTTGAGACGAAACAATGGCAGAGGCAAAAATAATTTGTTTAAAAAAAACTTTAGTGTGAATGAAAAAACGTTACCAAAACAAATGTTGTCAAACCATCCAGTTATTGAATGTAAAACCACACTGCTGCTACTGAGCAGTAGAACAAGTGGGTTGGGCTGCAATTTGCTATGAATTCAATGGACATGTGACCACAAGAAGAGTACAACAACCTCAGGTGAGATATCTGCATTATTATCAGGATTACAAGAAGAAACAACAACTAGAGGTGAAAAAATCTGCATTATTATCAGGATTACAATTATTACTGTGTAGTAACTATTAATAGGCCATATTACTACGTAGTAACTATTAGTATACCATGTTACTATGTACTAACTATCAGTAGACACTGTTACTATGTACTAACTATCAGTAGACACTGTTACTATGTAGTACCTTTTAGTAGACCATGTTACTATATAGTAACTATTAGTAGACCATGTTACTATGTAGTAACTATTAGTAAACCATGTTACTATTTTGTAACTATTAGTAGACCATGTTACTATGTAGTAACTATTAATAGACCATATTACTGTGTAGTAACTATTAGTAGGCCATATTACTATGTAGTAACTATTAGTAGACCATGTTACTATGTAGTAGCTATTTTGTAGACCATGTTACTATATAGTAACTATTAGTAGACCATGTTACTATGTAGTAACTATTAGTAAACCATGTTACTATTTTGTAACTATTAGTAGACCATGTTACTATGTAGTAACTATTAATAGACCATATTACTGTGTAGTAACTATTAGTAGGCCATTTTACTATGTAGTAACTATTAGAAAACCATGTTAATATGTAGTAACTATTAGTAGGCCATGTTACTATGTAGTAACTATTAGTAGACCATGTTACTATGTAGTAACTATTAGTAGACCATGTTAATATGTAGTAACTATTAGTAGACCATGTTACTATTTAGTAACTATTAGTAGAACATCTTACTATGTAGTAGCTATTTGTAGACCATGTTACTATGCAGTAACTATTAGTAGACCATGTTACTATGTAGTAACTATTAGTAGACCATGTTACTATGTAGTAACTATTAGTAGACCATATTACTGTGTAGTAACTATTAGTAGACCATATTACTATGTAGTAACTACTAATAGACCATATTATTATGTAGTAACTATTAGTAGACCATGTTACTATGTAGTAACTATTAATAGACCATATTACTGTGTAGTAACTATTAGTAGGCCATATTACTATGTAGTAACTATTAGTAGACCATGTTACTATGTAGTAGCTATTTGTAGACCATGTTACTATGCAGTAGCTATTCGTAGACCATGTTACTATGTTTTTCTCTTTGAGACAGAGAGGAAAGTCGAGGCTCAAGCAGGGATATTATCTCCAATGCATTATCTTTGTACATAGGAAAGCGGTCTCAAAGTAATGTAATGGATGACTCCTATCCACAAGTACTGGTCTGGCCTCTGTAGTGCATGTTGATCTTCATTTAGACATTCCACATAGTCCGGGCTCCCTCACAAATTGCACGATACAGAAGTTAAACCTACTTCTTTGAATGATTCATTTAAGCTTCAATTTAGTCCTACAGCAGCTCTAATCCTCCATCTTGCAATTGGCTTTGTTGAGTCCAGAAGAGGCTAAATCTACCACTATTTTAAGAGAAGTCTGTGCAAGTCGTTTGAGATAAGACAGCTCAAACAAGCATTTTAGTCTGGGACTAAGCTTAAGATTTGCTGGGAAACCGGCCCTGATTGTTGTATATAGTATGACTAAATGTGTTTCTTTCTGTGTTGCAGGGCCAGTCAAGAAATGGAACAGCAAGGCCACAGAACATGACATAATCAGAGCTGTGGGAGACCACCTCAAGCTCCTGGTAGAGCTGGGGTTGGTGTTTACCACTCCACCACACCTTCAGCAGGCTGGAAAAGTGGGATTGATCCATTTGTGTTTCAGTTTTCAGTAGTTGAATCCTTTGACGTATTGTTGATTTCAACATTTTTAATTTTCAACAAATTAACTGGGTTGGTTGAAAAGTGATATTGAACTTACATACCATGCACTAAATTGACATAGTGGGAGAGAAACTGAATTTATACTGTTTTTCATACTAAGATGGACCAAGATATGTTTTGCTTTTGCACATATTTGTTCATTGGTTTCACAAGAGTCTGTTGATTGGTCAGACGTTGGGTTCATTTGTTTTACTATATGTTCAAATCAAGCTTTATTTATACAGCACATTTCAGACATGGATGCAACACAATGGCTTCACAGGAAAAAACAATGAAAATAAACAAATATTTACCACAACAAACATAAGAGGATAAAAAACAGAAGATTAACAACTGAAAGACTAATGAACATTCTAAGAAAATGCCATTGATTAAAATATGAACAATTGGATGCAACATCCAACCCAAAATATCAGCTTGTTTTTTACTACATTGTTTGTTGTTACATTCCCCAGCAAGAAAACATAAATGGAAAAACCAAAGCCTGTAACACCTTCCCCCTTAGTAAGGCTAGGCCTCCCGCTCGCTGGTCACCTGCCAACAACATCCGGTGAAATTGGAGGGCGCGCAATTCAAATAAATTATCATAATATTAAACATTTATGAACATTTATTTTACCTTTATTTAACTAGGCAAGTCAGTTAAGAACAAATTCTTATTTTCAATGATGGCCTAGAAACAGTGGGTTAAATGCCTTGTTCAGGGGCAGAACGACAGATTTGTACCTTGTCAGCTCAGGGGTTTGAACTTACATACAAGCATCTTAAATTCTTGTTAATCTAACTGCATTGTCCGATTTACAATGGGCTTTACCATGCGAAACCATGCGATTGTTTGAGGACAGCACAACATATTTTCCAACCAGCACAGGCTTCATAAAAATCACAAATAGCAATTAAATAAATCACTTATATTTGAAAATCTTCCTCTGTTTGCAATCACAAGGGTCCCAACTACAACATGAATGGTCGTTTTGTTCGATAAAATTCTTGTATCCCAAAAAGTCAGTTCAGTTGGTGCCATCGATTTCAGTAATCCACTCATTCAACATGCAGACAAAGGAGTCCAAAAAGCTACCGCCGAACTTTGTATAAACAAGTCAAACTATGTCTCTATTTAATTCTCAGGTATCCTAAAATCTAAATAAACTATAAAATTTAATTACGGAAAGAAGTATGTTCAATAGAAAAGTAAAATTAGCAAGCGCACGCGGTGTCCTCTTCATAGTGCGCCAAACAGACTGATATTGTAAAAAAGAAATCTAAAAAAATTCTCAATTCTAAATAAAAAATCAAATTCTTGCTAGTTTTTGAAGAAACAAGCCTGAAACAATGAACAAAGACTGGTGACATCTAGTGGAAGCTATAGGAATTGCTATCTGGGAGCTGGAATTACATAGAACAACAAACAATTCCCGTTGGTTTTTCTTTGGATTTTCACCTGCCATATCAATTGTGTTATAGTCTCATACATTATTTTGTGCCCAAAGTAAACTGCCTGTAGCTCAGGCCCTGAAGCCATGATATGCATATAATTGGTACCATTAGAAATAAAACACTTTGAGGTTTGTAGAGATGCTAAAATAATGTAGAGGAATGGAGAAAAGCCAAAGAAAAACCAACCAGAGACCATCCTCTTAGAATCGCAAGAGAAAGGTCATATTGAAAATTAGCTCCCTGCATGCAATTCCTATGGCTTCCACCGGGTGTCAGCAGTCTATATTCAAGGTTTCAGGCCTGCAACTTCAAAAATGAATAAGAAATATCAGTTTTAGTAGAGGGACACAGTCTTGGAAATTCTTGTTTGCGCGCTATGAAGACATTACGCACCTGCTAAAATCGGTTTCCTATTGAACATACTTCTTTCCGAAATAAATATTATAGTTTGATGACATTTTACGGTATCTGAGGAGTAAATAGGATTCGCATTTTGACTTGTTGAAACAAAGTTTAGGTGTAGATTTTAGGATTCCTTTTGATGTCGGGCACCGTCCTCAATCAATCGCATGGCATGTTTTCGATGTAATAGCTACTGTAAATCTGACAGTGCAGTTAGATTAACAAGAATTTAAGCTTGTTAAAATCCATAATATTTATGATGATATATTCCAACAGGAAGTTGTCCCTCTAGCGGATCCATATTACCATGACTACCGGGACCCCTGTCCCTAAAACTGATTATAGATTTATTATACTGCGTTCATGTGTATAGGCTGCAAGTACATTGAAATTAAATTGTCTTCTTTTCAACTTTCACTTTCGACTAAAACCAAACTCCTATTGTAGATCGGGCATAGTCTTATTTTCAATAACATTTTGCTAGGTGGGATAGCCCCAATGTCACAGTCTTAACGTGTCCAAATCAATAGTCCAAATGCAAAAGCAGTTTGTGATAAATTGAAAACATAAAATGTACTATACACACAAACATCTGCCACAATAATCGTATTTAAAAAAACAACCAAGCACCTTGTAAACTGCAGAAGAACCAAAAAACGCTGTTGTTATTGACAAGTAGGCATAAATCACTGATATCGATTAGGGGGGAAATCAGGTTGTACTTGCTGTTGAAACTAACACAACTAAAAAAACACATGGAAATGGGAGATATATTTTACCTCACTGGTTAGAGGACAATCTGCAGAAGACAGTCAGCTACATTTTGGAGTGATGCATTTAAATGTAGGGGTCGCTAAACAAAGGAACGCGACACTTATTTGTCATCACTCATCGATATCATGTTGAAATCAATTGTGTGACAGGATGGAGATGAGGTTGCACATTCTATTAAAACAAAAAGCTCAAAACCCACAACATCTGGGACTAATGTTAACATCACTAGTTAGAGGACAATTTGTAGAAAACAGCTGGCCAAATTGTGAACTGTTGCATTTTGATTCAAGTGGGTCACCAACATGGTAAGTGTAACACAACTCTTATTGTGTTAGTCACTTTTTGTTAAATCACATAAAAAGTACTCTTTTAATTCAGAGCCTGGATTTTTCCCAAGACAAATATCCATATCACGCTGAAATCAATTGAATGGGGCAAACGTTTAGGGTTCTACATTGTGAAATTCCTTTGTGACATAAAAATCACTGATATCACGAAATAACTCCTTCATGTATGTATTTTCTGATGTTTGATCAGAGATCTTTTATCAGAGTATCTCTTGTAACATTGATCACAGCTATAAGGTTTCTCTCCTGTGTGTGTTCTCTGGTGTGATGTCAGATGGCCAGATCGACCAAAACTCTTCCCACATTGACCACAGCTATAAGGTTTCTCTCCTGTGTGTATTCTCTGGTGAAGAGTCAGAGAGCAAGATCGACCAAAACTCTTCCCACATTGACCACAGCTATAAGGTTTCAATCCTGTGTGTGTTCTCTGGTGTAGAGTCAGAGAGCCAGATGTAGTACATCTCTTCCCACATTGTTCGCAGCTGTAAGGATTCTCTCCTGTGTGTGTTCTCTGGTGTATTGTCAGCTGGCCAGATTGACCAAAACTCCTCCCACATTGACCACAGCTATAAGGTTTCTCTCCTGTGTGTGTTCTCTGGTGTAGAGTCAGAGAGCCAGATGTAGTAAAACTCTTCCCACATTGACCACAGCTATAAGGTCTCTCTCCTGTGTGTATTCTCTGGTGTGATGTCAGCTGGCCAGATCGACCAAAACTCTTCCCACATTGACCACAGCTGTAAGGTTTCTCTCCTGTGTGTATTCTCTGGTGCATTTTCAGGTGGCCAGATTGACCAAAACTCTTCCCACATTGACCACAGCTATAAGGTTTCTCTCCTGTGTGTATTCTCTGGTGTAGAGTCAGAGTGCCAGATGTAGTACATCTCTTCCCACATTGAACACAACTATAAGGTTTCTCTCCTGTGTGTGTTCTCTGGTGTAATGTCAGCCGGCCAGATGTAGTACATCTCTTCCCACATTGACCACAGCTATAAGGTCTCTCTCCTGTGTGTATTCTCTGGTGTAATGTCAGATGGCAAGATTGACCAAAACTCTTCCCACATTGACCACAGCTATAAGGTTTCTCTCCTGTGTGTATTATCTGGTGTTGAGTCAGAGAGCCAGATCGACTAAAACTCTTCCCACATTGACCACAGCTATAAGGTTTATCTCCTGTGTGTATTCTCTGGTGTGATATCAGGCTGGTTGACTGAGTAAAACCCTTCCCACACTGAACACAGTTATAAGGTCTCTCTCCTGTGTGTGTTCTCTGATGAATTTTAATGCCTGATGAGGTGAATCTCTTCCCACAGTCAGAGCAGCAGTGAACTCTCTTCCCTGTGGGTCTCTGCTGGTGTTTCTTGAGGTGTTCTGATCTGGAGAGACTTTTCTCTGCCTCTTCAGCATCATGAGGTTGTTGAGGCTCCCCGGAGGGTCCACTATAGTTCCGTATCTCTCCTGTGTGAACAGCAGTCAGACAGATGATTAAAGGCCCACAACAGTGGAAATCCATTGTAAAAGGTGATGCCAACAGCATAGCCATAATGTTGTACAACAATTGATGTCTGTAATGAATGTTAAAATTATTTGACAATTGTCTTAAAATGAGCAACAAGTCACATTTTGTCTAAAATTTCACATTAGTAGTAACATTAAGATTGTAGACTAGAAATAAGTTATTCATGTTGTTGAAACTCTAAGCAGTGTGGCATAAGACTTTTGGTCTCCAATATAGGCCCCTTTCTGTGTTAAAATTGCGGAACGAGAGCAATTTGGTTGCAGAAACACCTCCCTGCTAATGAGGAAAACACTAGTTATGAATTTAGTATATCTGGTAATGTGGAAATCACTAGTTATGGTTTTCATTGAGTCGGCAGGGTAGCCTAGTGGTTAGAGCGTTGGACTAGTAACCGGAAGTTTGCAAGTTCAAACCCCTGAGCTGACAAGGTACAACTGTTGTTCTGCCCCTGAACATGCAGTTAACCCACTGTTCCTAGGCCGTCATTGAAAATAAGAATTTGTTAACTGACTTGCCTAGTTAAATAAAGGTAAAATAAAAAATATATGGATGTAGTATATCTGGGAATGAGGAAACCACTAGTTATGGATGTAGTGTATCTGATAATGAGGAAACCGCTAGTTATGGATGTAGTATATCTGGTAATGAGGAAACCGCTAGTTATGGATGTAGTATATCTGGTAATGAGGAAACTGCTAGTTATGGATGTAGTATATCAGCCAGGAGCAAAAATGGTGAGCAAAGATTTTAGTTTTTCACAATGTATTATGAATGTGAATGGGGGAAAACTCCATTTCCAGGTTTCTTATGAGTGCATTTCACACTATTTAGGATTATAATTGTAAGGCTCCTGCTTAATATAATGTTTGTGTCATCACAACCGCTTTGTACTTAAAAAACACTTCAACCAGTAAAATGCTCTTTGGCTAGCTTTTCCATCAGCTTGACAATGAGGGTTTGTACACTGTTTGCGAAATTGGCCCATACCTTCACCTAACAACAAAATATAGGAAAATAGCTCTGTGTGTTGTACAATAGCCTATCCATCAAGGAACAGTTCTCTACACATTGAGCAAAGTATCTCTGTGTGCAAACAGACTAACGAAGCTCTACAGTAAATCAAGCAGACAATAACACATTATAAACATCAATTTGTTACGGATGTTGGATCCAACATGCAGCACGGAATAAATGTCTTTACCAGAGTAATGAATGAAGAAACACTTTGATTGTTGTTGCATGTCGTGATGTTTGTCATTTGACTGGAATTCAGAAAATGATTTCCTGGATCAGCTGATGATAGATGAACATGTGACTAACTAAACAGCTACAGTATTAAGTATTATGTGTAATTATTGAAGAACTGCGTTGATGACAGTATCCATTTGGGTGTTGTCAATAAAGTTAAGATTCTTATTTTACCTTTATTTAACTTCTTATGGCTGGGGGCAGTATTGAGTAGCTTGGATGAATAAGGTGCCCAGAGTAAACTACCTGCTCCTCAGTCCCAGTAGTATATTTGGATAGAAAACACTCTGAAGTTAAGAGTATGGTGATTGACAGAGTCGAAAGCCTTGGCCAGGTCGATGAAGACGGCTGCACAGTACTGTCTTTTATCGATGGCTGTTATGATATCGTTTAGTACTTTGAGCGTGGCTGAGGTGCACCCGTGACCAGCTCGGAAACCGGATTGCACAGCGGAGAAGGTACAGTGGGATTCTAAATGGTCAGTGATCTGTTTGTTAACTTGGCTTTCAAAGACATTAGCAAGGCAGGGCAGGATGAATATAGGTCTGTAACAGTTTGGGTCTAGAGTGTCACCCCCTTTGAAGAGGTGGATGACCGCGGCAGCTTTCCAATCTTTAGGAATCTCGGACGATACGAAAGAGGTTGAACAGACGAGTAATAGGGGTTGCCACAATGGAGGCAAATCATTTTTGAAAGACAAGGTCCAGATTGTCTAGACCAGCTGATTTGTACGGGTCCAGGTTTTGCAGCTCTTTTAGAACATTAGCCATCTGGTTTTGGGTGACGGAGAAGCTGGGGAGGCTTGGGCAGGTAGCTGCGAGGGGTGCGTAGCTGTTGGCCGGGGTTGGGGTAGCCAGGAGGAAAGCGTGGCCAGCCGTAGAGAAATGCTTATTGGAATTCTCAATTATCGTGGAGTTATCGGTGGTGTCAGTGTTTCCTAGCCTCAGTGTAGTAGGCAGCTGGGATGAGGTGCTCTTATTCTCCATGGACTTTACAGTCTCCCAAAACCTTTTGGAGTTTGAGCTACAGGATGCAAATTTCTGTTTGAAAAAGCTAGCCATTGCTTTCCTAACTGACTGTGTGTATTGGTTCCTGACTTCTCTGAAAAGTTGCATATCATGGGGACAATTCGGTGCTAGTGCAGTACGCAACAGGATGTTTTTGTGCTGGTCGAGGGCAGTCAGGTCGGGAGTGAACCAAGGGCTATATCTGTTCTTAGTTACACATTTTTTGAAAGGGGCATGCTTATTTAAGGTGGTGAGGAAATTAATTTTAAAGAACAACCAGGCATCCTCTACTGATGGGATGAGGTGAAAATCCTTTCAAGATACCCGGGCCAGGTCGATAAGAAAGGCCTGCAAGTGTTTTAGGGAGCGTTTGACAGTGATGAGGGGTGGTCGTTTGACCGCGGAACTATAACAGATGCAGGCAGTGATCGCTGAGATCCTCATTGAAAACAGCAGAGGTGTATTTGGAGGGCAAGTTGGTCAGGATCATATCTATGAGGGCTGTACCTGGTGGGTTCCTTTATAATTTGTGTGAGATTGAGGGCATCTAGCTTGGATTGTAGGATGGCCGGGGTGTTAAGCATATCCAAGTTTAGGTCACCTAACAGAACGAACTCTGAAGATAGATGGGGAGCAATCAATTCACATATGGTGTCCAGGGCACAGCTGGGAGCTGAGGGGGGGGGGGGTCTGTAACAGGCGGCAACAGTGAGAGACTTATTTCTGGAGAGATTGATTTTTAAAATTAGAAGCTCTAACTGTTTGGGAATGGACTGGAAAGTATGACAGAACTTTTTGCAGGCTCTCTCTTTTTGACAGTTCTAGCTTGACAGAAAATGTTGTAGTTGGGGATGGAAGTTTCAGAATTTTTGGTGGCCTTCCTAAGCCAGGATTCAGACATGGCAAGGACATCAAGGTTGGCGGAGTGTGCTAAAGCAGTGAATTAAAACAAACTTAGGGAGGAGGCTTCTGATGTTAACATTCATGAAACCAAGGCTTTATCGATTACAGCAGTCAACAAATGAGAGTACCTGGGGACACGCAGGGCATCGGTTAACCTCTACATCACCCGAGGAATAGAGGAGTAGGATGAGGGTACGACTAAAGGCTATCAGAACTGGTTGTCTAGTGCGTTGGGAACAGAGAATAAAAGGAGCAGATTTCTGGGTGTGGTAGGATAGATTCAAGGCATAATGTACAGAGAGGGGTATGGTAGGGTGCGGGTACAGTGGAGGTAAACCTCTGCATTGAGTGACGATAACAGAGGTTGCATCTCTGGAGGCACCAGTTATGCTCGGTGAGGTCACCGCATATGTGGGAGGTGGGACAAAAGAGTTCTCTGAGGCATGTTGAGTGGGACTAGGGGATCCGCAGTAAAATAAAACTACTACCCTAAACAACAGTATACAAGGCATATTGACAATAGAGAGACATAAAGCAATCACATGTGTTGATTGGGAGAGCTAGCTAAGACAACAACGGGTAAGACAACAGTTAATCAGCTAAGACAACAACAGGTAAAATGGCAATGAATGGGCAGAGGGGGTCAGTTAACTACACACAGGGCCTGAGTTCGAGGCTGGGGCCGACAGATAAACAAACTAAAACAAAATGGAGAACCGTGTTTAACATCTTATGGCTGCAAGGGCAGAATTGGGTAGCTAGGATGAAAGGTGCCCAGAGTAAACGGCCTGCTCCTCAGTCCCAGTTACTAATATATGCATACTATTATTCGTATTGGATAGAAAACACTCTGACGTTTCTAAAACTGTTTAAATTATGTCTGTGAGTATAACAGAACTCATATGGCAGGCAAAATCCTAAGAAAAAATCTAAACAGGAAGTGGAAATTCTGAGGATGGTAGAGTGTCAACCAAGATCCCATTGAAATCACATCGAGATATGAATGAGTATTCACTTCCCACGGCTTCCACTAGATGTCAACAGTCTGTAGAACTTTGTCTGATGACTCCACTGTGAAGGGGTGCCGAATGAGAGTAGAATGAGTCACCACTGCCATGAGGTGAACATTCTTTGACCACGCGCGTTCATGTGAGGAGGACCTCCATTCCACCGCTCATTTGAAGTCCATGTAATTCTCCGGTTGGAACGTTATTCAAGATATATGTTAACAACATTCTAAAGATTGATTCAATACATCGTTTGACATGTTTCTACTGACTGTTACGGAACATTTGGACATTTCGTCAGGTTTAGTGAACGCGCTTCGTGACTGGAATTGTTTACCAAACGCGCTAACCAAAGTAGCTAGTTGGACATAAATAACAGACATTATCGAACAAATCAAGCATTTATTGTGGACCTGGGATTCCTGGGAGTGCATTCTGATGAAGATCATCAAAGGCAAGGGAATATTTATCATGTAATATCTGGTTTCTGTTGACTCCAACATGGGGGCTAATTTGGCTATTGTTCTGAGCTCCATCTCAGATTATTGCATGGTTTGCTTTTTCCCTAATTTAAAAAAAAATCTCACACAGCGGTTGCATTAAGGAGAGGTATATCTATAATTCCATGTGTATAACTTGTATTATCATCTACATTTATGATGAGTATTTCTGTTGAAATGATGTGGCTATGCAAAATCACTTGATGTTTTTGGAACTAGTGAATCTAATAAACCAATGTAAACTGATTTTTTAAATATAAATATAAACTTTATCAAACAAAACATGCATGTATTGTGTAACATGAAGTCCTATGAGTGTCATCTGATTAATCACTAACCTTGAATTATCTTGATTTCTGCTTTTTGTGAATGCTATATTTCGCTGGAAAATGGCTGTGCCTATTGTGGTTTGGTGGAGACCTAACAATCGTTTGTAGTGCTTTCGCTGAAAAGCCTATTTGAAATCGGACATTTGGTGGGATAACAACAAGATTACCTTTAAAATTATATAAGACACGTGTTTGTAATTATGATATTTCTGTGCTTTGAATTTGACGCCCTCAATTTTCACTGGTAGTTGTCATATCGATCCCGGTATTGGGATTGCAGCCATAACAAGGTACGCCATTCGTGAAAATCTATTTTTACACTGGGAGCAGAAAATGCTTTTCTCTGTGTGTATTCTCTCATGCCTTTTCAGGTTAGTTAACATGGTAAAACTCTTTTCACACTGGGAACATTGGTAAAGCTTTTCTCCTGTGTGTATCCTCTCATGAGCTTGTAGGTCCCACAACTGAATAAAGCTCTTTCCACACTGGGAACATTGGTAAGGCTTTTCTCCTGTGTGTTTCCTCTTGTGAACGTTTAGGTCCCCATCCTGATTAAAACTCATTCCACATTGGGAACAGTGATTAGGCTTTTCTCGTGCGTGTAGTCTCTTGTGCCTTTTCAGGTTAGCTAACACAGCAAAACTCTTTCCACACTGGGAGCATTGGAAAGGCTTTTCTCCAGTGTGTGTCCTCTCATGCAGTTTTAGGTTCCCTATCCAGCAAAAACTATTTTCACAGTGGGAGCAGTGGTGTTGTCTCGCTGGTTTGGGCATCTCTGGGCCTGGTTCCCCTGAAGGACTCTTCATGCTGTCAGAGTGAGAGTCTGGTTCCTCTCCTTGCAAAGACACACAGAGTATGGCATTAAACACAGACCTAAATGAAACCTCCACATGATAAAACTGTCTTCCTATGAGGTTTAATCTTGACTTGATCCCTCAATAAAAGAGCAGAACTGGTCATTACAGAGTGGCTGTAGTGCTTTGTAGGCTGGGTAAATCCATTTGAATTCAATACATTTTTGACAGCATCCCTTTTGATAAAAAAAAATATTTCCTTACATGTTTGACTATGGAAGAAGTGGTAAGAAAGTGACTTCATGTAACTGAATGTAAAAACATTCATGAGATATACAGTACCAGTCAAAAGTTGACACACCTAGTCATTCAAGGGTTATTTTGTATGTTTACTATATTCTACATTGTAGAATAATAGTGAAGACATCACAACTATGAAATAACACATATGGAATCATGTAGTAACCAAAAAAGTTGTAAACAATTTCAAATATATTTGAGATTTTTCAAAGCAGCCACCCATTGCCTTGAAGACAGCTTTGCACACTCTGGGCATTCTCTCAACCAGCTTCACCTGGAATGCTTTTCCAACAGTCTTGAAGGAGTTCCCACATATGCTGAGCACTTTTTGGCTGCTTTTCCTTCACTCTGTGGTCCAACTCACCCCGAACCATCTCAATTGGGTTGAGGTCGGGTGATTGTGAAGGCCAGGTCAGCTGGTGCAGCACTCCATCACTCTCCTTCTTGGTAAAATAGCCCTTACACAGCCTGGAGGTGTTTTGGGTCATTGTCCTGTTGAAAAACAAATGATAGTCCCACTAAGCGCAAACCAGATGGGATGGCGTATCGCTTCAAAATGCTGTGGTAGCCAGACAGGTGTGTGCCTTTCCAAATCATGTCCAATCAAGTTGTAGAAACATCTCAACGATGATCAATGGAAACAGGATGCACAGCTGAGCTCAAAGTAGAGTCTCATAGCAAAGGGTCTGAATACTTAAATAAGGTATTTCTTTTTTTTTTCTAAACCCATTTTCTCTTTGTCATTATGGGGTATTGTGTGTAGATTGATGAGGATTTGTATTTATTTAATCCATTGTAGAATAAGGCTGTAACATAACAAAATGTGGAAAGAAGTGACAGGGTTAAATACTTTAAAAAATATATCTCTAGATAAATAAATATTTATATTTGTTATTATATCTCTCAGATAAAGGACAGACACTCAGAACAAACTTCCTTTAGATGTTTTGGGGGAAACAATGTTACTATGGTTACTGTTGTTCCATGTTATGAATGTTATCCAATGTGTTACTATGGTTACTGTTGTTCCATGTTGTGAATGTTATCCAATGTGTTACAGCAGTACGGCCAAATCATGTTTTGACATAAATCAACTGTTGAATATTTTTTGTTCATATACTTCAAGTCATCTTACAACTCAAACTCAGAAAGCCAAATGGTCCTTGGTATAACCTTAAAACAGTACTATACTGGAGAAGCCCTTCATGTTGGAGGGTGTTTCTACAGTACGATACTGGAGAAGCCCTTCATATTGGAGGATGTTTCTACAGTACTATACTGGAGAAGCCCTTCATATTGGAGGGTGTTTCTACAGTACTACACTGGGGAAGCCCTTCATATTGGAGGGTGTTTCTACAGTACGATACTGGAGAAGCCCTTCATATTGGAGGGTGTTCCTACAGTACTATACTGGGGAAGCCCTTCATGTTGGAGGGTGTTTCTACAGTACGATACTGGAGAAGCCCTTCATATTGGAGGATGTTTCTACAGTACGATACTGGAGAAGCCCTTCATATTGGAGGGTGTTTCTACAGTACTACACTGGGGAAGCCCTTCATATTGGAGGGTGTTTCTACAGTACGATACTGGAGAAGCCCTTCATATTGGAGGGTGTTTCTACAGTACTATACTGGGGAAGCCCTTCATATTGGAGGGTGTTTCTACAGTACTATACTGGGGAAGCCCTTCATGTTGGAGGGTGTTTCTACAGTACTACACTGGGGAAGCCCTTCGTGTTGGAGGGTGTTTCTACAGTACTATACTGGGGAAGCCCTTCATATTGGAGGGTGTTTCTACAGTACTATTCTGGGGAAGCCCTTCATGTTATTTAAACCTTCTTAAAACAATTCCACATCGCTTAGAAGAACTTCCCCCTCAGACAAGGCTTAGACTGTAATGGGTTAAACTATCTGAAACGTACATTACTCAGACTAGTTATCATGGGGAATAGTTTTAATAAATTTGCAAAAAATCTAAACCTGATTTTGCTTTGGCACAAAAGGGTATTGTGATGGCATTATTGGGTATTGTGATGGCATTATGGGGTATTGTGATGGCATTATTGGGTATTGTGATGGCATTATTGGGTATTGTGATGGCATTATGGGGTATTGTGATGGCATTATGGGGTATTGTGTGAAGATGGATTATTATTTTTTAAATCCTCATCAATTTTAGAATAAATGGATGCAGCAATATTACATTTTTGGCCAATATTTTCCTTCTCCCAAAAAACGATACTGATAACCGATATTTAAAATTTTTGCGGCCTTTTAAGCATTCTAGTACAGTTAAAAAGTTAACAAACACACACACGGACGCAGCGGTCTAAGTCACTGCATCTCAGTGCAAGAGGCGTCACTACAGTCCCTGGTTCCAATCCAGGCTGTATCACATCCGGCCGTGATTGGGAGACCCACAGTAGTCTGTTATTGGTGTAGAGAGGACGACAAAGGAGAGGGTTCCCACAGTAGTTGTCTGTTATTGGTGTAGAGAGGAAGACAAAGAAGAGGGATCCCACATGTGGATAGGAAGATACAAATGATCCTTATTACTAGAAAATATTCATTTTAGGAATTTTACAACTTTAGCTCTCTCGGTCAAACCAGTAGGCTACAGTAGGTTTTATCTCTCTAGGTAATGCCAGTATGTTACTGTAGCTTACATCTCTCTAGGTCATGCCAGTAGGTTACAGTAGGTTGTATCTCTCTAGGTCATGCCAGTAGGCTACAGTAGGTTGTATCTCTCTAGGTCATGCCAGTAGGTTACAGTAGGTTGTATCTCTCTAGGTCATGTCAGTATGTTACAGTAGGTTTTATCTCTCTAGGTCATGCCAGTAGGCTCCAGTAGGTTGTATCCAAGTGGTTCTCTCTCTCTAGGTCATTGGGCGACCCACATTAGTTGTCTGTTATTGGTGTAGAGAGGAAGACAAAGAGGGATCCCACATGTGGATAGGAAGATACAAATGATCCTTATTACAAAATGTCTTTACAACTTTAGCTCTCGAGGTCAAGCCAATAGGCTACAGTAGGTTTTATCTCTCTAGATCAAACCAGTAGGTTACAGTAGGTTGTATCTCTCTGGGTTCATTTTCTAACATGGGGGTTGTGGAATTTCTCTGCTTTTTATTCAGGAAACACGTTAATGTGGTACAAAGAACTGATGTGTCAGTAGCACAGAGGGAATGAAGGAACATGGAATAAGTACTGTAATTGCTTTTGTGTTGAAGGGAGTATTTTATAGAGCTATAATGGATTTATTACAGTAGGTTGCATCTCTCTAGGTCATGCCAGTAGGCTACAGTAGGTTTTATCTCTCTAGGTCATGCCAGTAGACTACAGTAGGTTGTATCTCTCTAGGTCATGCCAGTAGGCTACAGTAGGTTGTATCCAAGTGGAAACAATTATCAACCCAATGTGGAAAGTGTCGAATTTGGTCAACAACAAAATGAATGTCTTATTTGCTACGTGAAGTTTGCTTGATCCAACAGAAGTGTCGTAATGATTAAGTTGTTATGTGGACACATGACATACCGACAACTTTGATAAAAACACTATAGGAGTTGTCTCCAGATCGCTATGCATATTCATGCTTGTAGCTTAGCATCTCTCTCCATTGAATACAGGCGGTTGACCACAACAACCCTCATAGATTATAAACAATAGATTACAATAATAAGATGTATCCACCAATCCAAAGAAAGGATAGGCGGGAGCGAGACAACCCGCAGTGCCGCTTTGTGGACAACGACTCCCCTTGTTAGGGCGGAGATATTACATTTACATTTAAGTCATTTAGCAGACGCTCTTATCCAGAGCGACTTACAAATTGGTATATCTTGTCAGTATATCCATAATCTTTGGTGTGGCCAACCCAACTCTCACATGGCACTATTGGGGGGCACGGTGTGTAGTAAAACATCACTACACGAATCTCACAACATGCCGTGCCCCCTAGTCTGCAGTCAGCAGATAGACGCTTCTCAAATATATATGTTAAGTGACTTTTTGGAAACGGAACGGAGAAAACAAGGGGTAGATTGCTCTCTACGTCGTCTGATTCTAGACATATCAGTCATCATCTTAGGGCCCTGAAAGTGAAAGACTGGCTCCGTTGAAGAGGTATTGACGAGCCAACTCCGAATATCCTAAATTAAAAACAAATTTAAGGCGGAACTTACTGGTGTTAATCAGATCTCCCATCTCCTCTTCATCTTTCAATGTGACAGTAATCTCTCCTTCCTTCTTCACCCCGAAAACGACATCTTCCTCTTCTTTTACTGTAACATCCTCCTTATCTTTCACTCTGAACGCGTCTTCCTCTTCTTTAACTGAAACGTCTTTCTCTTCTTCTTTCACTGTAACAGCCTCACACTCTACTTGTTTTACTGTAACATCCTCCTCTTCCTTCTCCTCTTTCACGACAATGTTCAGCCCCAGACCTTCTTTCTCTGTCCAGCAAACCTCCTCTTCTTTAACAGGAGGGGAGTAGTTTAGGGAACTCATGGTCGGGGATGTTAGCTAGGTAGCTAATTATTAGCGACTAGACTAGTGCTAACTTAACCAGCCAGCTACTATAGCTGACTAATATAAAATAACGTAATATTAAATTAAATAGATGAACAAGTATATACAACAGAAGTGTGTCTAAAACACAGTAGTTAATATACACCGAAAGCGTGTAAATAGCTTGAATATTTCGGCTGTTTTGGCTAGCAAGCTAGCGAAGTGGTTGACGAGCTGTTTATGAAGAACTGTCCACTAGATTATACGTCACGCTGGGAGCGTCGCCTGAAAGACGCACATCGCCGTCTGCAGACTGGAGCGGAAACGCAGTTGAGGATCATATTTTATTTTCAGACAAAGTTCATTTTAAATGGATTTAATTAAATAATACTATTATATTGAGACATACATAGACAGGAATGTGTTGATTGATTAGTGCGAATAAAACATGTTTATTACTGCGCATTTAAGGAAGTTTCATTAAGTCATACTAAATCTAAATAAGTAGCTAACAATACATCATGTAGCTCTATATAATGAACAGACTAGGTCTATACTGCTCCTACATGGTGTAACAATACATCATGCAGATGTATATAATGAACAGACTAGGGGCCTGTTGCACAAAACTAGGATAAGGGATTAAGCCAGGATATCTTGGTGATCCTGGCTCAATTGATCCGTAATCCGGTTGCACTAAAGATGGATAGGGGGCAGGAGGATATGTTATGGTATAAATTACCATGGAGATTTATTCTGTGGAGCTAGCCTGCTCCAGACCAGGCTAAATTCCAGGATCTACTTAATCTCATCCCTAATGTCAGTCAGCAGTCACCACAAATGGAAACCAATAGTTATTTCACTGCTCACTATACATTGTTATCACATATAACTAGACCCACTGTCATTATTTAAACGTTTGTGATCATTAATTTAAATGATTTTGGAAAAAAAATGATTTTTAGATGTTGCTATCATTAGATAATTTACAGTTTCCCATAGACTATATATAAAATGATAGAATATTAGGGCCACAGAGGGGAAAAAAAGACAAGTCATAATATTGTAACCAGTTGTTTTAAAGGAGGACAGTTGTTAAAATGACAGATGCGGGGCATTTCGTGAAATTGTACTTCAGTATGGTTTCATAAACAAAGACATGCTGATGTGCCAGAATATTAAGTGTCACATTGTCATAAGTATCAAAACTGTAAAAACAATATGTAGCTTTTCTGCAGAAAGAACCAGCCTCATAAATTTATGACTTTATCCTTTTTCTTCAGTGTGGCCCTAGTACTCTGTCATATAAACAAATACACATTCCAAATGAATATAAAAACACAATGTGTAACATTATGTTCCTTTATTGAATAAGGACAAAACAAAGCAGGTAAACCATCAGCTCCTTTCGAAACTGAAGTCACAGTGACTCTACAAGATGGAAAGCACAGAATCCAAGCATATTATACAAAACGATACATACACATTCAAAGGTCTGTATATAACACACCCTGCATGTCTGCACACTAAAATAAATGCAGGACAAATCCATACACATCAACTGAACAGACAAATGAATGGATGCAGTAGCCTCCCTGCAGCCTTGTATTACACACAGTATACCGCACAAACATCATAAGAGGCCAAATTCGTAAAAAAACGAACCCAAAAAAACCCAAATTCCTCTGCCACCGCAGGACATATTTAACCAAAATTGAAAGCACACATACTAACTAAAATAATTCAACACATATTGGTCCCTCAGCAGCCGACCACTGTCGTCATCAGGGAAGATTGCCGGATTGTCCCAGTCCATGGCTGGTGGCACTCTGGGGGCCCTCTCCTTCCTCAGGCAGGCCACATTGTGGAGGACAGCACAAGCCACAGTAATATCACATGCCCTAACAGGGCTGACCCTTAATTTGTGAAGGCAGTGAAAGCGTGCCTTCAGGAGGCCAAAGGTCATTTCAACTCTGGCCCTGGTCCTGGCATGGGCATGGTTGTAGGCCTGCTGTGCTTCCTGGGGGTCTGTGAAAGGTGTCAGGAGAAAAGGCTGGCAGCCATACCCCCTGTCTCCCAGCAACACACCAGAGAATTCACCTGTCAACACAAAATCTCATCATTACTACCTCATAAACACAGTGATATTCTTGACACAGCCATGATGGTTATAAATAGGGGTTGTGTGGCTTACCTTGTGATAGGCACTGATAGATTTCAGAGGCCCGAAAGATTCTGGAGTCATGGACAGAGCCAGGCCATTTTGCCACAACATTGCTGATCACACAGTCAGCATTGCAGACCATCTGAAATCATAAGATGAGGAATATTACACCAATCAATGCACATCACTGGCAATGCAGAGTGTTCGTCAATGGACAATATCAAAAAGTTATGTTCACCTGAACATGAATGCTGTGAAAGGATTTCCTATTCACAAAATCGGCCTCATGGGCACCTGAGGGGGCTTTTATCCTTATGTGTGTACAGTCCACTGCACCAATGACATTGGGGAAACCTGTCACACAAAGTAATGAGTATCCTACTATGTGTTAACAGTTGTCCTGTAATTTGTAGATCCTCTTACCTGCAATCATATAGAACTCCTCTTTGATGTCACAGAGTCTTCTGTGGCCAGGGAAGGAGATGAAGACATCTGCTAATGCTTTGATAGCCAGACACACACTCCTTATTGTGCGGCAAATTGTGGCCTTGTTCAGCTGTTCTGCATCCCCCACTGAGTACAGGAAGGCTCCACTAGCAAAAAAGCGCAAGGCCACACAAACCATTTGCTCCACACTCAGTGCATGGCTCCGTGCAGTGCGGTGCTTAATCCTGGGACCCAGTAGTCTGCATAGATACCTGATGCCATCTGCAGAAAACCTGTATCTTTCATATAGATGGTCGTCAGGGAAGGCCAGTGGGTCCAACCGGTCCCTGAAGACCCTTTCTCGCCTGAAGGCTCTCCTCAGCACAAGTGCTTCTTCATCCACCACATCTCGCACAAATGGGCATGCCATTGTCAGAGCAGAAAGGAACACACAATTTTGGGCCTTCATATAGGCTAGTGGCCACACCTGGTGCTGGGGGGGTGGGCAAAAGAGGGCGATGCCTTATAACGATGACTTGGTTGTACTGATTGCTGGGAAAATAAAAAAAACCTTAGAAAGATGCCACCGTCCTGTGTGCTCACAATAAGAGCTCATATGTCATGGCTCACTTGACTTTACGAGAATATACCTAATTTTTATTTTGAGCTGTGTCATCTTCTTGGAGCTGGGGGAGGAAATACAAATAATGATTAATACATTTGTGTTACAGTTAGCATACAGTGTACATTGAAGGCATATCTCACCTCCCTCTCAAGTTTTTTTATTTCAAGGTCCAGTTTCCTAATTGTCCTATTTTTTATTTCGGACTCCAGTGCAAGATTTTCCATCTTTTTCTTCTTGCACTGAATGTCTATGTCTGCCAGTTCTATTTGGCGCCGGAGGTGGTTGCCATACAACTTTCTGATAGCTTGTGAGCTCTGTGAACACAATACAATTAGCGCAGCTGGAATTTGGCAGGATGTGGTGTCCTTTTATTAATACGCACTATGTTGCCAGGCTGGTTTTCCCACTGTATAGCATCTGGGTCCTGTAAAAGAAATTAGATTTTTTGATTTTGATGAGGACTCCTCACCATTGTAGAGTAAATAGTACTTTCACAGTCTTACCATGATACCTCATGCCTTCTGGAATCCAGAGAGATGGTCTCCTCCTCATCATCATCGTCTCCATCATGTGCTGTTGCTGCTGCACTGGGGCCTTCACCCTATCACATTTAATCGGATTCATATTGAAGCTAGTAGACAAGACATGCCAGGCCTACGGTATGCCTTTGATGGAGTACTCACTGGATCAGCATCGTCTGGTGCTTGTGCTGGTGGCTCTAACAGGAACACAGTGCTGCCAGACACTGCAAGGCAATAGGTAAACCAAAGTCAGACAGTCCAAATTGATTCAATATGAATGTGGTTGTATCCCATGTAGAGATGGAAGGACATACCTTGAATGAAGCGGGTGGCATCTTGGGAGGAACCTATGCTCGTCTCTTTCCCCCCAGGGATCCCCTCTAAGACGGGCCTGCCTTTATTTAGCTCCAAGGCCATGTCCTCTGCTGGGGTAAGGTCAGCCTTTGGTGACCCACCACCCGTGCCTTGTCTGTGGGTATTCTTTTTCACTGCTAAAACAGTACAGACAATGTGTGAGCAGGCACCTTCTGGGTACAATATATGCTTGTGCTTTGTTAAATATTAGTCAGGGACCATACCATTCTGCAGAATGTTCTTGTATTTGATTTTGACCTGCTGCCATGTCCGTTTTGGCCCGTTCATGTTTAATCCACACACACACACACACACACACACACACACACACACACACACACACACACACACACACACACACACACACACACACACACACACACACACACACACACACACACACACACACACACACACACTGCAAAAAATTACTTGGTATTTTTGTCTTGTTTTCAGTAAAAATATCAAAAAAATAAACTTAAATAAAGATGTATTTTCTTGATTTGCTAAATGACCTAGCAAAATAAGTATAGTTTAGACAAAAAATATAAACTTTAAGTAAATGTGTGCTTAAAACAAGCAAATAAAAAATCTGTCAATATAATAAAAATTCTCTTGAAATAAGTTTACTTTTTCCATAAACACTTAATTTTAGAAAAGTTCTCGTTTCACTGGCAGATTTTTTTGCTTATTTTCCTAGGTAATTTTGCTCAACAAAATATTCAAGATGTTTTTTAGATATTTTTTTTTTACTGAAAACAAGACAAAAATACTAAGTAAGAAAGACATTTTTGCAGTGCAGTGAGCAACCGACCTTGGGTCCTTTGAAAGGCGCTATATAAATTAAAGTGATTATTATTATAGCTCATCTATTTATTCAATTAAATTTTATTTATATAGCACTTTTCACAATTGTTTCATTCTGTCAAAGCAGCTTTACATTAATGAAAGCAGGAGAAACACAAAAAAACGGTGGACAACATAAGAAGCAGAGTACAACGGCTAAGATTAAACCGTACGGAGCGTAGTAACGTTAAATAATAATGTAAGGCTTTAATAATAATTTATCATAGCTTTATACAGTGTGATGGACTTACTTTACACAATTTCACTCATATCTGCAGTGCATTTCAATTAAAAATTTAACCGTTTCATAATTACAGTACAACTGCGTTTTTGGAGATGTGAATTAAATATTTGAATTGTAATTGTGATGTTTCAGCGGAGCGGTGAGTGTGTAATTGTGCACTACTTACGCATTCAGGCGGTCTGCAATACTTTGCCACGCTTTTTCTCTTTGCTTTATCACTGTGGCGGTGTTGCCTTTCTTCTTAATTATATCTTTTACCTCCTCGTATGCCTCCATGAGGATTTGTGCTTCCGACAGGGAAAAGTACGCGGCTCTAGTTGCCATGGTAAATCAGTTAATCTGTGATCTGTGGCGGGGTCTATTTGAGTGAGCCGTGAGCGCGAACCTATCCATGATTGGTTTCACCTGGCTTAATGAATCCGTGTCTGCTCATCCTGGCTTGGTCTTTGTGCAACCAATTAAGCCTGGACGCACATGTTTTGGCTTCATTGAGCTCAGCTGAGTCATTTATCCCGGATGTCTTAATTCTACTTTTGTGCAACAGGCCCTAGGTCTATACTGTTCCTGCTAATAATATTTGTGTAATTCTCAAAACCTTTGGCCAACTGCATTGCACTGTTGAGTAAAAATTCAGGCGTCTGATTCCTACCCTTTAACTTGTCTGAAAATAAAATACAATTTTTACTGCGTTTCCCACTCCAGTCAGCAGAGGGCGGTCTGGGAATTTAAGATTATGCTGTGTATAAACCCTCATTGTCAGGCTGATGGCAAAGCTAGCCAAATAGCATTTTACTGGTTGAAGTGTTTAAGTATAAAGCAATTGATTTGCGGCAATAACACACATATTAAGCAGGAGATTCAAATGAACCTTACAATTATATTCCAAAAGTTATGTGAAATGCACTCATAAGCAACCTGGAAATGGAGGCTATTATTGCTGTCAGACTATGAGAACACCCCAGAGTTTTCCCCCATGGTGGTGAATTAATGAATAGACACAGAGCTTAATGTGAGTTACCTTGAGTAGCACTCCAGATCTTGCACTGTAATATTCAGAATACATTGTGAAACTAAAATCTTTGCTCACCATTATTGATCTTGCTCTGATAGTGCGCTGTAATATTCAGGTCTGCATTAGCAGGGAGGATTTTCTGCAACCAAATTGTGTGTGCATCGCCCTCCTGACACAATTTTATTAAACACAGAAAGGGGCCTATATTGGAGACCAAAGGTCGTCTGGCACACTGCTTAGGATTTAACGTTTTAATAACTTATTTCTAGCCCACAATCACAGATGTTACTACTGTGAAAACGAGAAAACAAGACAATTGTCATATAATTTAACAGACGTAAATTGTTGTACAACTTCATGGGTATGCTCTGGGCATCACCTTTTACCTCAAATTAACAGTGGATTTCTGCTGTTGTGGGACTTTAACCATCTGTCTGACGTTGTCATTCACACAGGAGAGAGACGGGACTATCGCGGGTCCTCTGGGGAGCCTCAACAACATCCTGATGATGACGAGACAGAGAAGAGTCTCTCCACATCAGAACTGCTCAAGAAACACCAGCAGAGACACACAGAGAAGACATCTCATTACTGCTCTGACTGTGGGAAACGTTGCAAATCTTCATCAGAACTTAAAATACACCAGCGAGTACACACAGGAGAGAAACCTTATAGCTCAATGTGTGAAGAGTTTTACTCAGTCAAGCTCCCTGAAATCACACCATAGAACACACACTGGAGAGAAACCTTTAATCTGTGATCAATGTGGGAAGAGTTTTACTCAGCTAAGCAGCCTGATAGTACACAGGCGGGGACATACAGGACATAAACCTTATAGCTGTGGGAATAGTTTTACTACATCTAGCTATCTAACTATACACCAGAGAATACACACAGGAGATATATCTTATGGCTGTGATCACTGTGGGGAGAGTTATATTCAGCTACAAACCCTGAAATCACACCAGAGAATACACACAGGAGAGAAACCTCATAGCTGTAATCAATGTGGGAAGAGATACTCTGATAAAAGATTTCTGATTAAACATCAGAAAATACATGAAGGAGCTGTTTCATGATATCAATTAATTAATGTCACAGTGTAGAATGTCTTAACATTGTAGTAGGACTATTTTAATGATGTCAGAATGTAGAACCCTAAACATTTGTTAAATTGATATTAGCCTCGAGGAAAAAATCCAGTCTCTGAAATGAAAGAGTATTATCTATGAGAGTTATTAAAAAGTGACTAACAAAAAAAGAGTTCTGTTACATTTAACATGTTGGTGACCCACTTGAATCAAAATGCAACACTTCGAAATGTTAAGGTTTTCAATATATCCCAAACGGTTTCCGCATATTGGTTATTGATTTGGACATGGTAAAACTGTGTTTTGACATTGCGCTATTCCCATTTAGCAAAATGTCATTCAAAAGACGTTGAAAATAATACTATGCCCGACGTCCAATATATGTTGGTTGTAGTTGAAAGTGAAAGTTGAAAAGATGTCTTTTCAGGTCGTTTTTTCAATGACTTGAAAACAGCTTAATTTCAATGTACTTGCAGCTTATACACATGTATGCAGTATAATAAATTGGTCTATAATCATTTTGATTAACAATCTTACATCACTCCAGTATTTCTTGACAACATTCAAGTGCTAATTGTCATTATTCCACTACTAAAGAAATTGACTCAAATCACCTCCTGATTTAATTTCCTCATATTTGCTTGCTATTAGAGATTAGTTTTGTTTGGGCTTGTTCCAAGGGGAGTCAAAAATGTTCTAGAAGCTAGTGAGTTTTCCATGGAATTTTAAAAAATGAAACAGGAGAAAAAATATATGTTGTATATGATTATTTACAAGTATGTTTTTTATAATGTCTTTAATTGGAAGTTGTTTTCTGTTGGTGGTGAGCAAACTTGTTCAACAAAAATATAGGATATATTTGTTGTCTTTAAGGGGAAGGTGTTGCAGGCTTTGGTTTTTCCATTTATGTTTTGAGGTTGGACTTTAGCACGTCTAACTTGTTAGCACGTTGGGCGCACAGATTGGTGTCACCTCGTTAGTCAGTATGTGTTACACCTGTGCTGGCTTGTCCATCTTGTTAGTGGGAAGGTTTTCACCTGAGCTGGTCCAGGTTCTATTTAAGAGTGTCTGGCCCAGTGCTCCAGTTGTCTTGATAGATGTGGAGAGTCAACACCTTCAGTTGCTCCACCGTTTCCTATTAAAGATGTTTTCATTTCAGGTTGAAGGTTAGAGGGAGAGTTTTTCCATTTTAAAAAATCTGATTTTTATCAGATTTGTCATTTGCGTCTCTATTGGCTTCTGTGTTAAAGAGTAAGTCGCTCTGGATGTGAAGATGGCACAGAAAAATCCCCACATAGGGGTACCTGGGATTGGTCTGGTAAATACCGTGAGGTTCTCTTGGAAAGATAAGGAGATGGAGCCCTGGGGAGAGAGACATTCGGGAGGAAATCCTGATGGGATGCCTAAAGCTGAAGGTTAAGATGTTCTCTGCCTTCAAGGGAACCCATGGAGAAGGATTTGATGTGACCCTACATTTGGAAGAAAAACACAATGAGATTATGAAGATGGAGAAGGAAAGGAAAGAAACCCCTGTGCCATTACACGGTGACCAGCCTGGCAAGAACAACTTCAGGGTGGTCACCGTAACCATGTACAATCCGCATGTGAAGGATGAAGAGGTGAGGGCCTTTCTGGGGAGATATATGGACAATGTCTCCTCAGCGAGGTACCTCAGGGACTCCCTGGGTTTCTGGAATGGAAAGAGGTTTCCAGGCGTTACTCAGGGAGTCCCCGAAGAGTGTGGATGGCTACCTCCATCCTCCGGCGATGTTCTCCCTGGGGGCTGACAGGGGAACACTCTACTATGCACGTCAGCCCCCGTTCTGCAGGCGTTGTATGGCCTAGGCCATACCCTGGCCTCGTGCAGCAACAAGAGGTGTCGATTTTGTGGGTCGGAAGAGCACGAGGCCAGGGAATGTGATGAGCCCAAGGCTTGCCACGGGTGTGGCTCCAGAGAACACCTGTGGCGTGATTGCCTGGCTCATCACAGGTCATACGCGTCTGCAGCTGGGGGAGGAGCGGGGGATGGGGGAGGAAAGAAAGGACGCGTGCGGATTGTACGGATGGCACAGGGAAAAGACGGAGAAGGACTAAGGGAAGAAGGAAGAGGCGAAAGAAAGAGGAGTGAAGATGGAAAGAAGGAAAAAGGAGAGAAAGAAAAAGAAGGCGGAAGAACGGGAAGGAGCGGAGAAGAGGGAGAGTGGGACAGTGGTGCGAGAAGGAGTGGAAGAGGGAGCGGTGACAGTGACTGGGACGGAGGGAGGTGTGGAGATGGGAGGGGAGGGGGATGGGGGGGAAGATGGGGGGGAAAGGAGTGGGGGACAGCCTGCCAGGCTTCCTCGAGGTCGAAATTAGGGATTTGGTGGAGGATTTAGCGGGGATGGGACGTTGTCTCCCCGCTACCTCCTCCACCAAAGAAGAAAGGGATGAAGAGGGGGAGCTTGGCAGGAAGTGAGAGGGAGGGGGGTGTGGAGGGGGGCTAAGAGAGTGGCGGGGGGAGGGGAGGGTAATTTGTCCTCCCGGTTTGCCTCAGCCCCTTGCATTTTAGTGGATGACTCCAGTGAGGGGTCGGTGGGCTGTTTGCTAGAGGGATCCCAACTCCTGTTTGAGGAGATGGGGTCCCCTACATGCAGCCCCGAGGCAAACAGGGAGGGGGTGGTGGGTGGGGAGGGAGGACCCAACACACTGCCTGGGTCATGGGTTGGGATGGAGGACGGGGGGGCGTCAGGAGATGAGAGGGACGTCCCCGCCGGTGGAGATGGACCAGGGGAGCATCGGGTGAGTCTCCTGTTTTTTCTTTGGTTTTTGGGGTTTTATTTGTTGTTAATAATTAAATGAATAGTTCTGTTTCTTTTTTTAGTCTAAATGTTAGGGGGTTAAGGAATAATGTTAAAAGGAGGGCGGTTTTTTGTTATTTAGAGGGTGTGGGGTTTGATTTCTGTTTTTTACAGGAGGTTCACCTGAGGGATGGTGGGGATGTGTGTAGATTTAAGAGGAGTGGGATAAGGGGGAATCTTTTTGGGGCATAGGAGGGGTGCACTCAACAGGAGTAGGGATTTTGTGTGGGCATAGAGAGGTTAAAATAGAGAACACTTTTGTAATAATGCAGGGTAGAGTTTTGGGGATAGATGTTAAGTTTAGAGAAGCTAGATATAGGTTAATTGGGGTGTATGGGCCACAGGTGGCGGCAGACAGGAGGGAGATGGTGGACTGTCTGGCGCCCCTGTGTGTTACAAACAGGCACTTGGTGATAGGAGGAGACTTTAATATAGATTTAGGGGTAGGCGGTGATAGCAGTGCAGGTGCCATCTCTGGGCTAATGGCTTGCCATGGTCTGGTTGATGGTGGCCTGCACACTACTCCGGCAATGGTCGGTCCTACATGGCGCAACTCCAGGGGTTGCGCGGAGGCTCGACTACATTTTTGTATCCAGGTCTTTGGGTCAGTTGTCTGGGCGGCTGTTGCCTGTTTTCTTCACGGATCACGACGGGGTGTTCCTGCAGGTGGGGTTGCCAGTCTGCCTCTTCGGTAGGGGGTACTGGAAGTTAGATCGGGATATACTGGAGGAGCAGGCTTTCGTTGACGCATTTTTTTGTTTCTTTCGGAGGCTTGACGGCCTCCGGTCCATGTGCGAGGGGTGTTAGAGTGGTGGGATTTAGTTAAGGGGAGGATAAGGGCTTTTATAATAGGATATTGTAGAAGGAAAAAAAGGGAGGAAAGGAGGGAGGTGGATCGTATCCAAAGGTTAATTGAACTCGAGTACGAGGCAGGCAACCTCGGCGGGTCGATTGACTGGGAGAGATTCGCAGCCCTAAAGGCGCAGCTCAGGGAGCTGCAGGAGCAGAAGGCTCGAGCTTTCCTGGAGCGTGCGCATAGTGGCTTTCTAGAACATAATGAGACTTGTTCCGCTATGTTCTTTAAGTCGGTTAGGGCCAGGCAGAGTAGGAAGGTAATGCATGGAGTTAGGGAAGAAAATGGTAGTATAGTAAGTAAACCAGAGGAAATGGTCAGGGTGACAACTGATCATTTCCAAGGTTTATTTAAGGAAAGGGAAATAGATGTAGAGCAGGGAAACGTGTTTTTAGAACACTTGTCCCGGCGGTTGCCAGAGGACATTAGAGACGTGATGGAGGCCCAGATCTCACTAGAAGAGGTTGAGAGCGCTCTTAGGAGGATGGGAAAAGGGAAGGTGCCTGGGATGGATGGGCTGCCGGCTGAGTTTTACCTCAAGTTTTGGGGTATACTTGGACCAGTGGTTCTCGAAGTCTTGAAGGCCATCCTTGAGACGGGGTCCCGGGGGGATCAATGGCTGTTGGTGTGCTGTCACTTCTTTATAAGAAGGGGGAAGCAACTGACCTTGGCAACTGGCGGCCATTGACCATGCTGTGCGTAGATTACAAGATTCTTGCAAAGGTTTTAGCAGACCAGTTGCGCACAGACCTTCCCCACGTCGTCCACGAGGATCAGACGTGCGGGGTAGAGGGCCGCTCTATAAGATGGAACCTACAGTTGATCAGGGATTCCATCGCTTGGGTTGAAGATAGAGGGCTGCCTTTAATGGTAGCAGCGCTAGATCAGGCGAAAGCTTTTGATCGCGTGAATAGATCTTTTCTATTCAGGGTGTTAGGTAGATTAGGATTTGGGGAGAAGTTTATAGGATGGATCCGTACTTTATATGTCGGAGCGGGGTGTCGAGTTAGTGTAAATAGTCACTTAGGTGACGTTTTTGACCTCTCGTCTGGGGTCAGGCAGGGATGCCCACTCTCGGCTCTCCTCTTCGTTCTGTACATGGAGCCTCTGGGGGCTGCCATTAGGGCAGACACGGGGGTGGAAGGCTTGTTGATCCCTGGAAGTGGTGGGCTGCGTGTTAAGATGACGCAGTACGCCGACGACACTTCCTTGCTGTTGTGCAAGGACTCGTGCCTGACAAGGTCCCTTGCCATCTTTGGGGATTTCACCCGAGCGTCGGGAGCAGTTCTGAACCATGCAAAGTCTTCCGTCAAGTTTTTCGGAAGATGGCGCGGTAGAACGGATGTGCCTGGGGGGTTATCTCTCTGTGAAGGGGCCCTGAGGATTCTCTGGGTTCATTTTGAGACCTCCGGCTCAGCGACGCTAAACTGGAACATGCGTATCGCAGTGGTACAGAGGAAGCTAGCAATGTGGAAGGCTAGGTATTTGTCTTTTATGGGCAAAGTCCTGGTCCTAAAGGTGGATGTGTTGCCGTCTCTTTTGTATTTGGCGTACATCTACCCATTGCCGGCTTGTCTGAGGAGGCCTCTAGTGAGGCTTGTGTTTCAGTTTATGTGGAGTGGCAGGTGCGAGTGGGTCGCCAGGGCACGCATGATCTGTCCCATCGGGGAGGGAGGTAGGGGGGTACCACATTTCCCCCTCAAGCTGGACTCAATTTTTGTTTCTTTCTTGTTAGCGGAGCTTGCTCAGCCAGTGATACACCCGTCCGGTTACCTCCTGCGGGTGTTCTTCTCGTATCAGGCGAGAAGCGTAATGGTGTGGTCTAACGCGGGTCCTCGGGCGGAACAGCTGCCGTGGCACTTTGGTCATGCGGCCAAGTGGCTGCGTGCGCACCCGAGGTTGAAGTTGCCCGAGTAGGTTTAGACCACAGGCACCTGTACGAGGAGGTCAGGCAGGCAGAGAGTCCTGCGCCCGTAGCGGGCATCTCGTCAGTGGTCTGGGAGGGAGTGCAGGCGCGGGGCCTGGACAACGGGCTCAAGGACCTGAATTGGTTGAGCCTTCATAAGCGTTTGCCGGTACTTTCCATCTTGTACCGGTATAGTTTGGTGCAATCCCCCACCTGTCCAAGATCCTCTTGTGGCAGGGAGGAGACTGTGCGCCATGCCTTCTGGGACTGTGCCTTTGCCGGACTAGTCTGGGCTAGGGCACGGGTGATGCTAGGTGTGGTTAGGAGTGATTTTGTTTTGACATGGGCTAGGCTAGAGAGAGGCGTAGGGAGAGCAAAGGGAACGGATAGGGACAGGTTTCTGCTCTGGCTTCTCATGAGTCTCTTTAAAAGGGGACTGTGGGAAGCCAGGAAGAATTTAGTCAAGACAGGGAGAGATTGGGGGGTGGAAGGGATAGTGAGAAGGGTGGAAGGTGATTTGAGGGGGAGGATGAAGAGGGAGGAGAGGAAGTGGGGGAAGCATGTGGCACGGGAGAGGTGGAAAGGGGGTTTAGGGCTGGGAGTGTTAGAGTGAGTTTGTTAAGGGGATAGATTAGGGAAGGGGAGATAGGGAAAGTGTTAGGTATTGGTTAGGTATGACGGGGAGGGACGATGCTCCCCTGAGGTTTGTTTTTGTTTGGTGTTTGGTGATTTGGTTTTGTAAATATAAGTAATTAAGAATGAATGAGAGATATTATTTTGTAAAGTGTGAATGGTATTGATTGTAAATAAATTATTTTAACCAACCACCACTTTTTTGGTTTACTTCCTGTCTGTATGTTTGGTGTGGGTTTTTCTTTTGTTTTCCTCTTCTTGGGCAGATTTAGAGGGTCTCATGATAGGTGTCTTGTATGTCCCAGTTGTTGTTACTAGTCAACTTTCAGTGGACACAGAGCAAAACTGCAAGATTATGTTATAATACTTTTATTGCATTAAATGGTTGTTTTATGCAACAGAATAGAGGGTTCTTAGAACTATTGTGTCTGTGTTCTACTTAGGATTGGCCTTTGGGAGAAAACACTGACAGGAGATTTCCAATGTATTTTGGGCGATACCCTAAAGAGACCGCATTCCAGAACATGAGATAATGTTTCTGTTCTATATGGTACCAGGGAGAGATGACCCCAGGGCCAGACTCTGGTCTCTACACAGAGTACTGTTTTTACAGCAGATACTGTCTGCTGAGAATTACAAGTATCTTTCATACAAATCTTAACCTTGTGACCCGTTCTATACATCGGTTAGTCGTCATGTAGGTTGAAAGGGGTGTATCTTGGCTGTAAAAGACCTTTGTACTTTCATCTGGGCGTGATTGGTCGACCAGCCATCATTATCGTAGAGCACTCAATTGATTGACTTTATGTGTACGTTGTATTGACCTGCTCCCTTACTATTAAGTGAATAAAGATTTATTTTAAGAACTCTGACTTGTGTGATAAGTTTGTCTCATTTGATATTAAAGAAATTAACCACCACATTTGGCGATGGGGATGTGAATCCTGATTTGGTGACCGTGGTGCACTAGGGATCCCTCTAACTTGGGATCTTAGGGAGACCACACTTCGGGAACAGAGCAGATGGACCCACATTTGATCTGAGAGGCAGCGAGCCGAGTGGATACCACATCTCCAACCTAGTTTTTTTTTAAAGAAAGAGGCGTGCGAAACAAGTGGAGTTTTAAGAAGTGTGTATTCTTGTTTGTGTATTGTGTATTGAGTGTGTATTCTTGTTTGAGGGGGGCATCTTGGAGGTGTAAACAAGGCAGAGTCAGGAGGCTCTGAGTGAACTGGATGAACTATAATCTGTGTTTACTAGTTAAGACAATTTATGATATAGATAGTAAGGTGCACCTGTAATTGTTTTAAACCAGTACCCCATTTTAGAAGTATTAAAATATGTAAATGTATGAGTTGCATTATCATAGGAACTAACCATGACATAGAAATGTGAAAATATTTCTGCAGGTTAAAATATTGTTAAAAAACAACTAATTGATTAGGTATGTTTGGGAATAGCATTGTGTGACTGTGGTATGAGAGATGTGACTGTGATATGTGAGTTGTGACTGAGTCTTAATCAGAATTTTGGATAGTAACATAGATCTGTAGTTCCTCACAGAGATCTATAGGTCCTCACAGAGATCTATAGGTCCTCACAGAGATCTATAGGTCCTCACAGAGATCTATAGGTCCTCACAGAGATCTATAGGTCCTCACAGAGATCTATAGGTCCTCACAGAGATCTATAGGTCCTCACAGAGATCTATAGGTCCTCACAGAGATCTATAGGTCCTCACAGAGATCTATAGGTCCTCACAGAGATCTATAGGTCCTCACAGAGATCTATAGGTCCTCACAGAGATCTATAGGTCCTCACAGAGATCTAGGTCCTCAGAGATCTATAGGTCCTCACAGAGATCTATAGGTCCTCATATAGAAATATGCTTAATCAGATGATTGACATGTGGATAGTAAGCTTTAATATAACGTTATCTTGGGGTTCCGTTACTTCACTGCCCATCAGAGTATCATGGAGTGGTATTGAGAGCGGAATGATATTTCAGAAAGCAGCGGAAGGTTTATAATTCCTGGGAGGCTTGATTTTGTCGTGGTCTCTCCTTCAGCAGGCTGGAAAAGGGGGATTGATCTGTTTTTCATACTAAGATGGACCAAGATACGTGTTGCTTTTACACATATTTGTTCATTGGTTTGACATGAGTCTCGATTGGTCATTGGAACAATTTGTCTTACAATATGTTCAAATCAAATCAAGCTGTATTTATACAGTACATTTCAGACATGGATGCAACACAAAGGCTTCATAGGGAAAAAACAAAAACCAATGGAAAAAAACAAACATTTAGTACACAAACATAAGATTTAAAAAAACATAAGACTAAACTGAAAGACTAATGAGCACCTCACTGGCAGCGTCGCCAGAACCTAAAAGACGCACATCGCCATCTGCTGACTGGAGTGGGCAATGCAGTTGAGGAACCAAATTTTCATTTATTTCACAAAAGGTTAATATTATATTAAGTCGTTCAAAGAGAAGCATGTGTTGATTGATTCATGTTTAATGAGTGAGTATTTAAAACAAACCTTACACCCACTACACATTTGCAATGCATACTGGGGCGGCAGGTTAGCCTAGTGGTTAGAGCGTTGGACTAGTAACCGGAAGGCTGCAAGTTCAAACCCCCGAGCTGACAAGGTACAAATCTGTCATTCTGCCCCTGAACAGACAGTTAACCTAGGCTGTCATTGAAAATAAAAATTTGTTCTTAACTGACTTGCCTGGTTAAATAAAGGAAAAATTAAACTTCTGACATGGAACATTTTGAGCCCAGAGGCATATCTTTTATCATAGCCAAAAATGTGGTTTATTCAATTCTTCCAATTTTTTCATGACTTTGTCAATCAACTTGCTATTCATAAATCTAAATATGGTTTAGTGTTTCTGTATCAATATGGACTTTTAACACATTCAAATCCTTTGGTCATTTTGAACCCAGCCAAAAGCACATTTGATAAAGAGGACGTTTATTTCAAATCAAAATCCAATCACATTTTATTCGTCACATACACTTGTTTATCAGTTGTTATTGTGGGTGTAGCAAAATGCTTGTGTTTCTAGCTTCGACAGTGCAGTAATATCTAACAATTTCACAACATATACCCAATACACACTCATCTAAGTATTGGAATCTTGGTCCATCCCACCAGAGGGTGGAGGGGCACCTATATCAGTGGTTTTGACCAGATAGACACCCGCAGACAGACAGTATAGTGTCTCCCATGTACTCTCCTAAGATAGGATAAGTAATCCCTCTCACCCCCTTTAAGATTTAGATGCACTATTGTAAAGTGACTGTTCCACTGGATGTCATAAGGTGAATGCACCAATTTGTAAGTCGCTCTGGATAAGAGCGTCTGCTAAATGACTTAAATGTAAATGTAAATGAATTAACATGTATAAATGATGGGTTATGAATTAACAGGTATACATGATGGGTTATAAATTAACAGGTATAAATGATGGGTTATGAATTAACAGGTATAAATGATGGGTTATGAATTAACAGGTATAAGTGATGGATTATGAATTAACAGGTATAAATGATGGGTTATAAATTAACAGGTATAAATGATGGGTTATAAATTAACAGGTATAAATGATGGGTTATGAATTAACACATCCCCTCCAGGCATTTCAATACATTCAGGATTTATTCTAGTATTTCACTCGGTGATGTTTCATTATACAGGATTTCTTATAGTGAGCATAACATGACAATACATGACATCTAAGTTGCTGAATATTCTTTTGGACTAACAGTATGAAGGACACAACTCATGTTATTCTGGTTAAACAGTGGGAGACTAGTTGATTAAGGAGTGGGGATTTTTTTTTACAATTAGGAAATAATAATATGATTCACTCGTACCCCAGCCAGCATTGTGAATGGTGTCTGAGGCGGTGACATACTAGACCATGGCAGTAAATCTAATACTTAGGTATTTTTTGTCAGGCATGAAAGGTCTGTGGTGGTTATAAGTTACATCTCTGGCCATGTTGGCAGGGTCTGAATCAAACCCAATGTCCAGTGGAATTGATCCGTTTGATCGTTTCAGTTTTTAGTAGTTTAATCCTTTGACGTATTGTTCATTTCAACATTTTTCATTTTCAACAAATTAACTGGGTTGGTTGAAAAGTGATACTAAACTTACAAACCAGGCACTATATTGACATAGTGGAAGGATTTTATATATATATATATATATATATATATATATAAGCGTCTGCTAAATGGCATATATTATTATTATTATATATATATATATACACACACACATATATGTAAAAGTTATTATGTACAATGCCATTCATATAAAACAAAACCATCAATATTCCAAACAAACTCAAATATATGCATTTTAAAATTCTAAACGAGACAAAAACCCAACAAACTACATCTCCCCGTCCCTAAACTATCCCCTTAAATCATCTAAATTAACCCCAGCCCTAAACCTCCCTTCCACCTCTCCCGGGCAATATGCTGCCCCCATTTCCTCTCTTCCCTCTTCATCCTCCCACTCAAATTTCCCTCCAACATCCTCACTATCCCCACCACCCCCCAATCTCTCCCGGTCTGACGAGCAAAATGTCATTCAAAAGACGTTGAAAATAATACTATGCCCGACGTCCAATATATGTTGGTTGTAGTTGAAAGTGAAAGTTGAAAAGATGTCTTTTCAGGTCGTTTTTTCAATGACTTGAAAACAGCTTAATTTCAATGTACTTGCAGCTTATACACATGTATGCAGTATAATAAATTGGTCTATAATCATTTTGATTAACAATCTTACATCACTCCAGTATTTCTTGACAACATTCAAGTGCTAATTGTCATTATTCCACTACTAAAGAAGCATGACTCAAATCACCTCCTATTTAATTTCCTCATATTTGCTTCGCTATTAGAGATTAGTTTTGTTTGGGCTTGTTCCAAGGGGACGAGAGTTCTAGAAGCTAGTGAGTTTTCGGAATTTTAAAAAATGAAACAGGAGAAAAAATATATGTTGTATATGATTATTTACAAGTATGTTTTTTTCTTGTCTTTAGCAAGTTGTTTTCTGTTGGTGGTGAGCAAACTTGTTCAACAAAAATATAGGATATATTTGTTGTCTTTAAGGGGGAAGGTGTTGCAGGCTTTGGTTTTTCCATTTATGTTTTGAGGTTGGACTTTAGCACGTCTAACTCGTTAGCACGTTGGGCGCACAGATTGGTGTCACCTCGTTAGTCAGTATGTGTTACACCTGTGCTGGCTTGTCCATCTTGTTAGTGGGAAGGTGTTTCACCTGAGCTGGTCCAGGTTCTATTTAAGAGTGTCTGGCCCAGTGCTCCAGTTGTCTTGATAGATGTGGAGAGTCAACACCTTCAGTTGCTCCACCGTTTCCTATTAAAGATGTTTTCATTTCAGGTTGAAGGTAGGATAGGAGGGAGAGTTTTTCCATTTTAAAAATCTGATTTTTATCAGATTTTTCATTTTTTGTCTCTATTGGCTTCTGTGTTAAAGAGAGCTTTTTTGTGAAGATGGCACAGAAAAATCCCCACATAGGGGTACCTGGGATTGGTCTGGTAAATACCGTGAGGTTCTCTTGGAAAGATAAGGAGAAGGAGCCCTGGGGGAGAGAGACATTCGGGAGAAATGTTCTGATGGGATGCCTACAGCTGGAAGTAAAAGATGTACTATGCCGTCAAGGGAATCCCATCGAGAAAGGATATGATGTGACGTTACAAGTGGAAGAAAAACACGACGAAGTTATGAAGGTGAGAGAAGGAAAAGGAGCGAAACCCCTGTGCCATTACACGGTGACCAGCCTGGCAAGGAACAACTTCAGGGTGGTCACCGTAACCATGTACAATCCGCATGTGAAGGATGAAGAGGTGAGGGCCTTTCTGGGGAGATATATGGACAATGTTTCCTCAGCGAGGTACCTCAGGGACTCCCTGGGTTTCTGGAACGGAAAGAGGTTTCCAGGCGTTACTCAGGGAGTCCCCGAAGAGTGTGGATGGCTACCTCCATCCTCCGGCGATGTTCTCCCTGGGGGCTGACAGGGGAACACTCTACTATGCACGTCAGCCCCCGTTCTGCAGGCGTTGTATGGCGGCCATACCCTGGCCTCGTGCAGCGCCAAGAGGTGTCGATTTTGTGGGTCGGAAGAGCACGAGGCCAGGGAATGTGATGAGCCCAAGGCTTGCCACGGGTGTGGCTCCAGAGAACACCTGTGGCGTGATTGCCTGGCTCATCACAGGTCATACGCGTCTGCAGATGGGGGGGGAGCGGGGGATGGGGGCAGGAAAGAAAGGACGCGTGTGGATTGTACGGATGGCACGGGAAAAGACGGCAAGAGAAGAGGATGGGAAGAAGGAAGAGGCGAGAAGAAAGAGGAGTGAAGATGGAATGAAGGAAAAAGGAGAGAAGAAAAAGAAGGCGGAAGAACGGGAAGGAGCGGAGAAGAGGGAGAGTGGGACAGTTGTGCGAGAAGGAGTGGAAGAGGGAGCGGTGACAGTGACTGGGACGGAGGGAGGTGTGGAGATGGGAGGGGAAGATGGGGGAAAGGAGTGGGGGACAGCCTGCCAGGCTTCCTCGAGTTCGAAATTAGGGATTTGGTGGAGGATTTAGCGGGGATGGGACGTTGTGTCTCCCCGCTACCTCCTTCACCAAAAAAGAAAGGGATGAAGAGGGGGAGCTTGGCAGGTAGTGAGAGGGAGGGGGTGTGGAGGGGGGCTAAGAGAGTGGCGGGGGGGGGGAGGGTAATTTGTCCTCCCGGTTTGCCTCAGCCCCTTGCATTTTAGTGGATGACTCCAGTGAGGGGTCGGTGGGCTGTTTGCTAGAGGGATCCCAACTCCTGTTTGAGGAGATGGGGTCCCCTACATGCAGCCCCGAGGCAAACAGGGAGGGGGGGTGGTGGGTGGGGAGGGAGGACCCAACACACTGCCTGGGTCATGGGTTGGGATAGAGGACGGGGGGGCGTCAGGAGATGAGAGGACGTCCCCGCCGGTGGAGATGGACCAGGGAGCATCGGGTGAGTCTCCTGTTTTTCTTTGGTTTTTGGGGTTTTATTTGTTGTTAATAATTAAATGAATAGTTCGGTTTCTTTTTTTAGTCTAAATGTTAGGGGGTTAAGGAATAATGTTAAAAGGAGGGCGGTTTTTTGTTATTTAGAGGGTGTGGGGTTTGATTTCTGTTTTTTACAGGAGGTTCACCTGAGGGATGGTGGGGATGTGTGTAGATTTAAGAGGGAGTGGGATAAGGGGGAATCTTTTTGGGGCATAGGAGGGGTGCACTCAACAGGAGTAGGGATTTTGTGTGGGCATAGAGAGGTTAAAATAGAGAACACTTTTGTAATAATGCAGGGTAGAGTTTTGGGGATAGATGTTAAGTTTAGAGAAGCTAGATATAGGTTACTTGGGGTGTATGGGCCACAGGTGGCGGCAGACAGGAGGGAGATGGTGGACTGTCTGGCGCCCCTGTGTGTTACAAACAGGCACTTGGTGATAGGAGGAGACTTTAATATAGATTTAGGGGTAGGCGGTGATAGCAGTGCAGGTGCCATCTCTGGGCTAATGGCTTGCCATGGTCTGGTTGATGGTGGCCTGCACACTACTCCGGCAATGGTCGGTCCTACATGACGCAACTCCAGGGGGGGTTGCTCGGAGGCTCGACTACATTTTTGTATCCAGGTCTTTGGGTCAGTTGTCTGGGCGGCTGTTGCCTGTTTTCTTCACGGATCACGACGGGGTGTTCCTGCAGGTGGGGTTGCCAGTCTGCCTCTTCGGTAGGGGGTACTGGAAGTTAGATCGGGATATACTGGAGGAGCAGGCTTTCGTTGACGCATTTTTTTGTTTCTTTCGGAGGCTTGACGGCCTCCGGTCCATGTGCGAGGGGGTGTTAGAGTGGTGGGATTTAGTTAAGGGGAGGATAAGGGCTTTTATAATAGGATATTGTAGAAGGAAAAAAAGGGAGGAAAGGAGGGAGGTGGATCGTATCCAAAGGTTAATTGAACTCGAGTACGAGGCAGGCAACCTCGGCGGGTCGATTGACTGGGAGAGATTCGCAGCCCTAAAGGCGCAGCTCAGGGAGCTGCAGGAGCAGAAGGCTCGAGCTTTCCTGGAGCGTGCGCATAGTGGCTTTCTAGAACATAATGAGACTTGTTCCGCTATGTTCTTTAAGTCGGTTAGGGCCAGGCAGAGTAGGAAGGTAATGCATGGAGTTAGGGAAGAAATGGTAGTATAGTAAGTAAACCAGAGGAAATGGTCAGGGTGACAACTGATCATTTCCAAGGTTTATTTAAGGAAAGGGAAGTAGATGTAGAGCAGGGAAACGTGTTTTTAGAACACTTGTCCCGGCGGTTGCCAGAGGACATTAGAGACGTGATGGAGGCCCAGATCTCACTAGAAGAGGTTGAGAGCGCTCTTAGGAGGATGGGAAAATGGAAGGTGCCTGGGATGGATGGGCTGCCGGCTGAGTTTTACCTCAAGTTTTGGGGTATACTTGGACCAGTGGTTCTCGAAGTCTTGAAGGCCATCCTTGAGACGGGGGTCCCGGGGGGATCAATGGCTGTTGGTGTGCTGTCACTTCTTTATAAGAAGGGGAAGCAACTGACCTTGGCAACTGGCGGCCATTGACCATGCTGTGCGTAGATTACAAGATTCTTGCAAAGGTTTTAGCAGACCAGTTGCGCACAGACCTTCCCCACGTCGTCCACGAGGATCAGACGTGCGGGGTAGAGGGCCGCTCTATAAGATGGAACCTACAGTTGATCAGGGATTCCATCGCTTGGGTTGAAGATAGAGGGCTGCCTTTAATGGTAGCAGCGCTAGATCAGGCGAAAGCTTTTGATCGCGTGAATAGATCTTTTCTATTCAGGGTGTTAGGTAGATTAGGATTTGGGGAGAAGTTTATAGGATGGATCCGTACTTTATATGTCGGAGCGGGGTGTCGAGTTAGTGTAAATAGTCACTTAGGTGACGTTTTTGACCTCTCGTCTGGGGTCAGGCAGGGATGCCCACTCTCGGCTCTCCTCTTCGTTCTGTACATGGAGCCTCTGGGGGCTGCCATTAGGGCAGACACACGGGGTGGAAGGCTTGTTGATCCCTGGAAGTGGTGGGCTGCGTGTTAAGATGACTCAGTACGCCGACGACACTTCCTTGCTGTTGTGCAAGGACTCGTGCCTGACAAGGTCCCTTGCCATCTTTGGGGATTTCACCCGAGCGTCGGGAGCAGTTCTGAACCATGCAAAGTCTTCCGTCAAGTTTTTCGGAAGATGGCGCGGTAGAACGGATGTGCCTGGGGGGTTATCTCTCTGTGAAGGGGCCCTAAGGATTCTCTGGGTTCATTTTGAGACCTCCGGCTCAGCGACGCTAAACTGGAACATGCGTATCGCAGTGGTACAGAGGAAGCTAGCAATGTGGAAGGCTAGGTATTTGTCTTTTATGGGCAAAGTCCTGGTCCTAAAGGTGGATGTGTTGCCGTCTCTTTTGTATTTGGCGTACATCTACCCATTGCCGGCTTGTCTGAGGAGGCCTCTAGTGAGGCTTGTGTTTCAGTTTATGTGGAGTGGCAGGTGCGAGTGGGTCGCCAGGGCACGCATGATCTGTCCCATCGGGGAGGGAGGTAGGGGGGGTACCACATTTCCCCCTCAAGCTGGACTCAATTTTTGTTTCTTTCTTGTTAGCGGAGCTTGCTCAGCCAGTGATACACCCGTCCAGTTACCTCCTGCGGGTGTTCTTCTCGTATCAGGCGAGAAGCGTAATGGTGTGGTCTAACGCCCGGTCCTCGGGCGGAACAGCTGCCGTGGCACTTTGGTCATGCGGCCAAGTGGCTGCGTGCGCACCCCGAGGTTGAAGTTGCCCGAGTAGGTTTAGACCACAGGCACCTGTACGAGGAGGTCAGGCAGGCAGAGAGTCCTGCGCCCGTAGCGGGCATCTCGTCAGTGGTCTGGGAGGGAGTGCAGGCGCGGGGCCTGGACAACGGGCTCAAGGACCTGAATTGGTTGAGCCTTCATAAGCGTTTGCCGGTACTTTCCATCTTGTACCGGTATAGTTTGGTGCAATCCCCCACCTGTCCAAGATCCTCTTGTGGCAGGGAGGAGACTGTGCGCCATGCCTTCTGGGACTGTGCCTTTGCCGGACTAGTCTGGGCTAGGGCACGGGTGATGCTAGGTGTGGTTAGGAGTGATTTTGTTTTGACATGGGCTAGGCTAGAGAGAGGCGTAGGGAGAGCAAAGGGAACGGATAGGGACAGGTTTCTGCTCTGGCTTCTCATGAGTCTCTTTAAAAGGGACTGTGGGAAGCCAGGAAGAATTTAGTCAAGACAGGGAGAGATTGGGGGGTGGAAGGGATAGTGAGAAGGGTGGAAGGTGATTTGAGGGGGAGGATGAAGAGGGAGGAGAGGAAGTGGGGGAAGCATGCGGCACGGGAGAGGTGGAAAGGGGGTTTAGGGCTGGGAGTGTTAGAGTGAGTTTGTTAAGGGGATAGATTAGGGAAGGGGAGATAGGGAAAGGGTTAGGTATTGGTTAGGTATGACGGGGAGGGACGATGCTCCCCTGAGGTTTGTTTTTGTTTGGTGTTTGGTGATTTGGTTTTGTAAATATAAGTAATTAAGAATGAATGAGAGATATGATTTTGTAAAGTGTGAATGGTATTGATTGTAAATAAATTATTTTAACCACTAACGTTTTGGTTTGCTTCCTGTTTTTAAGTTTGTTGTGGGTTTTTCTTTTGTTTGCCTCTTCTTGGGCAGATGTAGTGGGTCTCATGGTGGGTGTCTTTTAGGTCCCAGTTGTTGTTACTTGTCAACTTTCAGTGGACACTGAGCAAAACTGCAAGATTATGTTATTGTACTTTTATTGTATCAAATGGTTGTTTTATGCAACAGAATAGAGGGTTCTTAGAACTATTGTGTCTGTGTTCTACTGAGGATGGGCTTCTGGGAGAAAACACTGACAGGAGATTTACAATGTATTTTGGGTGATTAAAACCTAAAGAGACAGTATTCCAGATTATGAGTTAATGTTTCTGTTCTATATGTTACCAGGGAGAGATGACCCCAGGGCCAGACCCTGGTTTCTACACAGAGTACTGTTTTTACAGCAGATACTGTCTGCTGAGAATTATAAGTATCTTTCATACAAATCTTAACCTTGTGACCCGTTCTATACATCTGTTGTTGGTCATGTAGGTTGAAAGGGGTGTATCTTGGCTATAAAAGACCTTTGTACTTTTTTCTTGTCTCTCAACGTCATCTGGTGATTTGTTGACAGCCATCATTATCGTAGAGCACTCAATTGATTCACTTTATGTGTGTGTTGTATTGACCTGCTCCCTTACTAATAAGTGAATAAAGATTTATTTTAAGAACTCTGACTTGTGTGATAAGTTTGTTTCTCATTTGATATTAAAGAAATTAACCACCACATTTGGCATGGGGATGTGAATCCTGATTTGGTGACCGTGGTGCACCTAGGGATCCCTCTAACTTGGGATCTTCAAACTTGGAGACCACACTGGAGAACAGAGCAGATGGACCCACATTTGATCTGAGAGGCAGCGAGCAGATACCACATCTCCAACCTAGTTTTTTTTTTTTAAAGAAAGAGGCGTGCGAAACAAGTGGAGTTTTAAGAAAATTCTTGTTTGTGTATTGTGTATTGAGTGTGTATTCTTGTTTGAGGGGGCATCTTGGAGGTGTAAACAAGGCAGAGTCAGGAGGCTCTGAGTGAACTGGATGAACTATAATCTGTGTTTACTAGTTAAGACAATTTATGATATAGATAAAGGTGCACCTGTAATTGTTTTAAACCAGTACCCCATTTTAGAAGTATTAAAATATGTAAATGTATGAGTTGCATTATCATAGGAACTAACCATGACATAGAAATGTGAAAATATTTCTGCAGGTTAAAAATATTGTTAAAAAACAACTAATTGATTAGGTATGTTTGGGAATAGCATTGTGTGACTGTGGTATGAGAGATGTGACTGTGATATGTGAGTTGTGACTGAGTCTTAATCAGAATTTTGGATAGTAACATAGATCTGTAGTTCCTCACAGAGATCTATAGGTCCTCACAGAGATCTATAGGTCCTCACAGAGATCTATAGGTCCTCACAGAGATCTATAGGTCCTCACAGAGATCTATAGGTCCTCACAGAGATCTATAGGTCCTCACAGAGATCTATAGGTCCTCACAGAGATCTATAGGTCCTCACAGAGATCTATAGGTCCTCACAGAGATCTATAGGTCCTCATATAGAAATATGCTTAATCAGATGATTGACATGTGGATAGTAAGCTTTAATATAACGTTATCTTGGGGTTCCGTTACTTCACTGCCCATCAGAGTATCATGGAGTGGTATTGAGAGCGGAATGATATTTCAGAAAGCAGCGGAAGGTTTATAATTCCTGGGAGGCTTGATTTTGTCGTGGTCTCTCCTTCAGCAGGCTGGAAAGGGGGGATTGATCTGTTTTTCATACTAAGATGGACCAAGATACGTGTTGCTTTTACACATATTTGTTCATTGGTTTGACATGAGTCTCGATTGGTCATTGGAACAATTTGTCTTACAATATGTTCAAATCAAATCAAGCTGTATTTATACAGTACATTTCAGACATGGATGCAACACAAAGGCTTCATAGGGAAAAAACAAAAACCAATGGAAAAAAACAGAAACATTTAGTACACAAACATAAGATTTAAAAAAACATAAGACTAAACTGAAAGACTAATGAGCACCTCACTGGCAGCGTCGCCGGAACCTAAAAGACGCACATCGCCATCTGCTGACTGGAGTGGGCAATGCAGTTGAGGAACCAAATTTTCATTTATTTCACAAAAGGTTAATATTATATTAAGTCGTTCAAAGAGAAGCATGTGTTGATTGATTCGTGTTTAATGAGTGAGTATTTAAAACAAACCTTACACCCACTACACATTTGCAATGCATACTGGGGCGGCAGGTTAGCCTAGTGGTTAGAGCGTTGGACTAGTAACCGGAAGGCTGCAAGTTCAAACCCCCGAGCTGACAAGGTACAAATCTGTCATTCTGCCCCTGAACAGACAGTTAACCTAGGCTGTCATTGAAAATAAAAATTTGTTCTTAACTGACTTGCCTGGTTAAATAAAGGAAAAATTAAACTTCTGACATGGAACATTTTGAGCCCAGAGGCATATCTTTTATCATAGCCAAAAATGTGGTTTATTCAATTCTTCCAAATTTTTCATGACTTTGTCAATCAACTTGCTATTCATAAATCTAAATATGGTTTAGTGTTTCTGTATCAATATGGACTTTTAACACATTCAAATCCTTTGGTCATTTTGAACCCAGCCAAAAGCACATTTGATAAAGAGGACGTTTATTTCAAATCAAAATCCAATCACATTTTATTCGTCACATACACTTGTTTATCAGTTGTTATTGTGGGTGTAGCAAAATGCTTGTGTTTCTAGCTTCGACAGTGCAGTAATATCTAACAATTTCACAACATATACCCAATACACACTCATCTAAGTATTGGAATCTTGGTCCATCCCACCAGAGGGTGGAGGGGCACCTATATCAGTGGTTTTGACCAGATAGACACCCGCAGACAGACAGTATAGTGTCTCCCATGTACTAAGATAGGATAAGTAATCCGTCTCACCCCCTTTAAGATTTAGATGCACTATTGTAAAGTGACTGTTCCACTGGATGTCATAAGGTGAATGCACCAATTTGTAAGTCGCTCTGGATAAGAGCGTCTGCTAAATGACTTAAATGTAAATGTAAATGAATTAACATGTATAAATGATGGGTTATGAATTAACAGGTATACATGATGGGTTATAAATTAACAGGTATAAATGATGGGTTATGAATTAACAGGTATAAATGATGGGTTATGAATTAACAGGTATAAGTGATGGATTATGAATTAACAGGTATAAATGATGGGTTATAAATTAACAGGTATAAATGATGGGTTATAAATTAACAGGTATAAATGATGGGTTATGAATTAACACATCCCCTCCAGGCATTTCAATACATTCAGGATTTATTCTAGTATTTCACTCGGTGATGTTTCATTATACAGGATTTCTTATAGTGAGCATAACATGACAATACATGACATCTAAGTTGCTGAATATTCTTTTGGACTAACAGTATGAAGGACACAACTCATGTTATTCTGGTTAAACAGTGGGAGACTAGTTGATTAAGGAGTGGGGATTTTTTTACAATTAGGAAATAATAATATGATTCACTCGTACCCCAGCCAGCATTGTGAATGGTGTCTGAGGCGGTGACATACTAGACCATGGCAGTAAATCTAATACTTAGGTATTTTTTGTCAGGCATGAAAGGTCTGTGGTGGTTATAAGTTACATCTCTGGCCATGTTGGCAGGGTCTGAATCAAACCCAATGTCCAGTGGAATTGATCCGTTTGATCGTTTCAGTTTTTAGTAGTTTAATCCTTTGACGTATTGTTCATTTCAACATTTTTCATTTTCAACAAATTAACTGGGTTGGTTGAAAAGTGATACTAAACTTACAAACCAGGCACTATATTGACATAGTGGAAGGATTTTATATATATATATATATATATATATACACACACACATATATGTAAAAGTTATTATGTACAATGCCATTCATATAAAACAAAACCATCAATATTCCAAACAAACTCAAATATATGCATTTTAAAATTCTAAACGAGACAAAAACCCAACAAACTACATCTCCCCGTCCCTAAACTATCCCCTTAAATCATCTAAATTAACCCCAGCCCTAAACCTCCCTTCCACCTCTCCCGGGCAATATGCTGCCCCCATTTCCTCTCTTCCCTCTTCATCCTCCCACTCAAATTTCCCTCCAACATCCTCACTATCCCCACCACCTCCCAATCTCTCCCGGTCTTTACCATGTCCTGCCTGGCTTCCCACAGCACCCATTTAAAGAGGCTTATGAGAAGTCAGAGCAGAAACCTGTCCCTGACCGTCCCCCTCACTCTCCATACACCTCTCTCTACCTTAGCCCAAGTTAAAACAGAATTCCCTTTCACCCACTAAACAACAGCCGTGCCCATACTACTCCAGCAAAGGTCACAGTCCCAAAAGGTGTCTCCTCCCTGCCACAAGATGGTCTTGGACAGGTGGGGGATCGCGCCATGCTATGCCTGTACATGATGGAATGTACCGGCAAGCACTTGTGGAGGCTCAACCAATTCAGGTCCTTGAGCTTGTTGTCCAGACCCCTCGCCTGCACTCCCTCCCAGACCATCTCCACCATCTCCTTTCTGTCTGCCGCCACCTGTGGCCCGTACACCCCCACTAATCTATATCTGCAATCCCTTAAAGTGACATCCACCCCCAAAACCCTCCCCTGCATAACCACAAATGAACCCTAAACCTTTACTTCCCTGTGCCCACACAAAATCCCTACCCCTGATGAGTGCAACCCCCCCTATAACCCAAACCGAATCCCCCTTGTCCCACTCCCTCCTAAATCTATTAACATCCTAGGTGAACCCCCTTTAAAAAACAAAAGTCAAAACCCACACCCTCTAAATAACTAAAAACCTCTTAACAAAATCCCTTAAACACTTACATTTAAACTAACAAAAGTTATAGTAGGCTCCATTAAAAAAAATAAAAACAACCATCACCCAACTACTAACCCCCCCAAAAAAACAAAAAACAAACAGGAGCCTCACTCGATGCTCTCCTGCTCCATCTCCACCGGCAGGGACGCCGTCTCTCCTCCCAACGTCCCCCCGTCTTCCTCCATCTCACCAATCCAGGATGCAGGAATGGTGTTTGGCTCCTGAGTGCCCTGCATCCTGGGTTGACCACCAAACTTCTCCACTTCCCCAGCCCCGTATCTGGTTGGGTAGAGAGTGGGGGAGCCCATGTCCCCAAACAGGAACTCCAGGAGTTGAGGGGCTGGGGAAGCCAGCGAGGACGCAGAAGTTTCTCCCGCCCCAATCACTCGCTTGGCCACCCCCTCCATGCCCCCTTCCCTCTCGCTGTCTGTCGAGAGCCCCTTCCTCTTCCCTTTCTTCTTTTGCGATGGTGGTAACAGGAAGACACCACCCCCACCAAGTTCCTCCACCATTCCCCCATCACTTCCACGAGGACACTCGGCATTTTGCTGTCCCCCCACTCTCTCCTCCTCCACTGGTCCTGCCACCGACTCCTTTTCCACCACCTCTCCCGCCATTGCTGCTCTCTCTGGCTCCTCCACTCCCTTGCTTCCTTCCACCTCTTTTCCCTCCTCTCCTCCCGGTTTTGCTGCTCCCGTGCCTTCTCTGTCCCCCTCTCCTCCTGCTGCCGCTCTTTGCTCCTCCTCCTTCCGTGAGGCCATCCTCTCTGGGCCTGTTCTCGGTTCTTGGTCTGGGCCTCCTCCCCTTCCTCCCGCTCCTGCTCCCCCGCCAACTGCAGACACATATGACCTTTGACGAGCCGGGCATTCCTGCCACAGGTGTGCTGACGAGCCACACCCGTGGCACGCCTTGAGCTCGTCACAGTCCTTTGCCTCGTGCTCCCCAGATCCACAAAATCTGCACTTTCTTGTGCTGCACGAGGCTAGGATGTGGCCGTAGGCCATACAACTCCTACAAAACGGGGGCTGACGTGCATAAAACAATGTCCCCCTGTCAGCCCCCAGGGAGAACATAGCTGGAGGATGAAGGTAGCCGCCCAGTCCCTTTGGGTCCTCCCTGAGGAGGGCCTGGAAGTCTCTCCTCCCATTCCAAAAACCCAGGGAGTCCTTGAGGTGCCTTGCTGAGGAGATGTCATCCATGTATCTCCCCAGAAAGGCCCTCACCTCCTTGTCCTTGACGTACGGATTGGAAATGTTCACAGTTACAATCCTGAAATTGTTTTTTGCCAAGCTGGTTACCTCGTAGTGGCACATCGGCCTCGCACCTCCCACTTCTCGCACCTTTTTCAGGATCTCATCGTGTTTTTCTTTTGAGTGTAAAGCCACATCATAAGTTCCCTCCAACGGGTAACCTTGGAGGCAAAACACATCCTTCCCTGTCAGTTTAAGGATCCACATCAAGATAGTCCTTCCAAATGTTTCACGTCCGAATGGCTCAATCTCCTTGTCCTTCCACACAAAGCGAACTGTATTCGCCAGCCCGATCCCAGGGACCAACCTATTTGAAGAATTTTGCGCCATCTCCACTCCCGCTCTCTTCTAAAAAAGGAAAAACTGAAAAGAAAAGCAATAATGGCTGAGAATCATTACCCCCAAAAAACTTTTACTGGCCGTCGGCTTTCAGCTAAGGGGTTACGGTACCTCAGTACCCAACTTTAACTTAGCCACCCACACAAGAGAGAAGCCTTATAGCTGTGATCAATGTGGCAAGTGGTCTGATTAACCTTCAGAAAATACATGCAGGAGATCCAGAGTGTAGAATGATCTCCAACACCAGACCTATGTACATCAAATCACATTTTATTTGTCACATACACTTGTTTAGCAGATGTTATTGCCGGTGTAGCAAAATGCTTGTGTTTCTAGCTCCAACAGTCCAGTAATATCTAACAATACACACAATCTGAAGGAATGGAATTAAGAATATATAAATATTTGGACGAGTGATGTCAGAGGGGCATAGACTAAGTTCCTTGGCGTACACATCATGGACAAACTGAATTGGTCCACCCACACAGACAGCGTTGTGAAAAAGGCGCAGCAGCGCCTCTTCAACCTCAGGAGGCTGAAGAAATTCATCTTGTCACCAAAAGCCCTCAAACTTCTACAGATGCACAAGCAAGAGCATCCTGTCGGGCTATATCACCGCCTGGTACGGCAACTGCTCCGCCCACAACCGTAAGGCTCTCCAGAGGGTAGTGATCACCGGGGGCAAACTACCTGCCCTCCAGGACACCTACACCACCTGATGTCACAAGAAGGCCATAAAGATCATCAAGGACAACAACCACCCGAGCCACTGCCTGTTCACCCCGCTATCATCCAGAAAGCGAGGTCAGTACAGGTGCATCAAAGCAGGGACCGAGAGACTGAAAAACAGCTTCTATCTCAAGGCCATCAGACTGTTAAACAGCCACCACTAACATTCAGTGGCTGCTGGAAAACATACTGACAACTCCAGCCACTTTAATAATGGAAATTGATGTAAAAATATGTATCACTAGCCAGTTTAAACAATGCCACTTAATATAATGTTTACATACCCTACATTACTCATCTCATATGTATATACTGTACTCAATACAATCACTGCATCTTGCCATGCCGTTCTGTACCATCACTCATTCATCTATCTTCATGTACATATTCTTTATCCCTTTACACTTGTGTGTATAAGGTAGTAGTTGTGGAATTGTTAGGTTAGATTACTCATTGGTTATTACTGCATTGTCGGAACTAGAAGCACAAGCATTTCACTACACTAGCATTAACATCTGCTAACCATGTGTATGTGACAAATAGAATTTGATATACAGTAGAACAGGATAGAATACAGTATATACATATGAGATGAGTAATACATAGACTACGATACAGTAGAATAGGATAGAATACAGTATATACCTGAGGTGGGACCAAGTCATTGTTTTACAAGTCACAAGTAAGTCTCAAGTCTTAGCACTCAAGGTCCAAGTCAAGACAAGCTATGGGGCGCAATCAAGCGATGTAGGCTTGAACACAATCACCCAACCTTAACACACACACCCTCTCTGTGTGTGGTTACAGTATGGGTCTAACGTATGTCAATGGTTTTAGGAACAGCAGTAACATCAGGCAGGATTTAGGCTACCAACTGCCAAGCCAGTTGTAGCTCAATCTTGAGTGCAATGTTCACGTTCCCGCATTGACTGTGTGGAGGCTCATTGATTTAATGTTACGTTAGCCTACATGCTATACTAGCAAAACAATTAATTGTATAGCTGTCAGCTATATTAGCCACGATTTACCGTTCTTTGTGCAGCTTCAAATGTCGAACAAATTTGAAAGTTGTTGCGCCTCCGTCTGTAATTTTCTTCCTGGGTATTTTGGAAGTTGCAATCCGTTTTTTGTTGATACAGCGTAGTCTTTATATCCGAAAATAATAATGACTTAATTACATCAAGTCCAATGGCAAAACGTTTGATTTAATTACATCAAGCGTCCCAATGGTAAAACGTTTGATTTAATTACATCAAGCGTCCCAATGTTAAAACGTTTGATTTAATTACATCAAGCTTTCCAATGGTAAAACGTTTGATTTAATTACATCAAGCGTTCCAATGGTAAAACGTTTGATTTAATTACATCAAGCGTCCCAATGGTAAAACCTTTAAGTTCATTGTGACACGGTCACGTTGCCACGTTGGGATGAAACCTTTTTTTTTAACATCCTTTTTAATATTTTTTTATTTGTAATAATTTTACCCCCGTTTTTTCTCCCCAATTTCGATCTTGTTTCATCTCTGGGGGAGGCGAAAGTCAAGTCATACGTCCACTGAAACATGACCCGCAATACCCAGCTTCTTCACGTCAGCCCGCTTAACCCGGAAGCAAGCCACAACAATATGTCGGAGGAAACACGGAAGTTTCCTTTAAAATTATTCATAAATATTATCCTGCCAACCACTATATGAAGAAGTTTAAGGAAAACATCAACTCAAATTGCTCCTTTTGTAATGACCACCCAGAAACAGTTGTGCATCTTTTTTGGCATTGTATGCATGTAAGAACTGTGGCAAGACATCAGTAGGTTTATAATTGAACACATTTATGAAGATTTTACACTATTGTGGAGAGATGTACTGTTTGGATTCTTTACATACAATAGAAATAAGCGGAATCATTTTTATGTAATTAATTTCATTATTCTTTTGGCCAAATTTCATATACACAAATGTAAATTTATAAACAGAAAACCACATTTTCGTATCCTACAAAAAGAAATTGAACTGTATTTTAAGACGGTTAAATGCTCTACTAACAAAAAAGCTGTTCGAATTGTAAGTATATGCATGTCCCTTAAGGTCCTTGTGTAATTGTAATGTGATATTGTACCCCCTAGCTCGATTGTCCATTGTTTGTAATCTATGTATGCTTGTGTTCCCTCATGTGCTTTATGTATTGATTTGTTGTTAATACAAATAAAAAAAATAAAAAGTGTCGGACGAAACACGGTTCGTTCACCTGACGACCGAGATCAGCCTGCAGGCGCTACAAGGAGTCGCTAGAATTAGATGAGCCAAGTAATGATGTATTGTTACACGTAGAAGCAGTATAGACCGACAGTAGCTTGCTACTTATTTAGATTTAGTTTGACTTAATGAAACTGTCTTAAATGTGCTGTAGTAAACATTATTTATTCGCACTAATCAATCAACACATTCAGGTGTTTATATGTCTCAATATAATAGTATCATTTAATTAAATCCATTAAAAATTATCTTTGTCTGAAAATAAAATATGATCCTCAACTGCGTTTCCCCTCCAGTCAGCAGACGGCGATGTGCGTCTTTCAGGCGATGCTGCCAGCGTGACGTATAATCTAGTGGACGGTTCTTCAGAAACAGCTCGTCAACCACCTCGGTGGCTTGCTAGCCAACATAGCCCAAAGATTCAAGCTATTTTTACGATTTCGGTCAATATTAGTTACTGTGTTTTAGACACACTTCTGTCGTATCTACTTGTTAACCTATTTAATTTAATATTACGTTATTTTGTATTAGTCAGCTATAGTAGCTAGCTGATTAAGTTAGCACTAGACGAGTCGCTAATGATAGCTAGCTAGCTAACATCCCTGAACATGAGCTCCCTAAACTACTCTCCTCCGGTTAAAGAAGAGGGTGTCTGCTGGACGGCGAAAGAGGGTATGTGGCAGAACATTGTTGCTGTGAAAGAGAAGGAAGAGGAGGATGTTACAGTAAAACAAGTAGAGGGTGAGTATGTTACTGTGAAAGAAGAAGAGAAATTACGTTTCAGTGAAAGAAGAGGAAGACGCGTTCAGAGTGAAAGAGGAGGAGGATGTTACTGTAAAAGAAGAGAAAGAGGAGGATGCAGTTTTTTGGAGTGAAAGAGGAGGAGGGGGAGATGACTGTTACATTGAAAGAGGAGAAGGAAGAAGAGGTTGGAGATCTGTTTAACACCAGTAAGTACCGTCTCTGCAGTCGTTGAACCAATATGCAGTAAAGGGGTTCTACACTTTAATGTTGTTCTGTCGGAATGGCTGAAACTACACTAACATGTAGAACATCGAGTGGACCATCAACGAAACGTTAACAATTGATCAAATGCATCTAATGCCTGAAATACTGTAATCCTCAATATCTCTTATTAGTTTAGCCCAATATGTAGTCTTAAAGGGTCAATCAGCAGTTGTTACATCCATTTTGGGACTTATACATTAATGATATGTACCCATTGTTTCTTGAAGAGATCACTTATAAATGCCTCATGAGCTTAGTTCAACTGTCGTACCCCATCAGTTGTCTTGCCTATGCCGCTCTGTACCATCACTCATTCATATATCTTTATGTACATATTATTTATCCCTTTACACTTGTGTGTATAAGGTAGTAGTTTTGGAATTGTTAGCTAGATTACTTGTTGGTTATTATTGCATTGTCGGAACTAGAAGAACAAGCATTTCGCTACACTCACATTAACATCTGCTAACCATGTGTATGTGACAAATAAAATTTGATTTGATTGATTTGATATAGAGGAAAGGATGGAATGGAGCATGATTAGATTCTAAATAGAGGAAAGGAACACATATTGTAAATAGAGGAAAGGATGGAATGGACACTATTAGATTCTAAATAGAGGAAAGGAACACTATTATATTCTATATAGAGGAAAGGATGGAATGGACACTTAGATTCTAAATAGAGGAAAGGAACACTATTATATTCTAAATAGAGGAAAGGATGGAATGGGACACTATTAGATTCTAGATAGAGGAAAGGATGGAATGGACACTCAGATTGAAAATAGCAGTGATGTCACAAACATGTCCCATCCTCAAGTCTCACTCTTTGAAGTGAGTTTGGAAAATCACTATGCAGCATCTTAAAAATAGTTTTCACAAACACACTTTATATGTCCGAACTTAGAATCAAATAGACTTCCCAAAAAGAAGATGGCATTTACTTTTTTTCACCTTAATTTAATCAGATATGTCAATTGAGAACCAATTCACATTTACAATGACGATCTGAATGAAGAAATTGCATTCAATCAATCTTAAGTTCATAATCAAAACATCATATTGTTTTTACACTATTTTAATCTGATTTTCGACATGATCATGTTTTGAGCTGGAAAATAAAATGTAAACCTATTTTTCAGTATGATTTCATTCGTACAATATGATTTAATGTAGCATGAACAAAAACCCATTTCTCAATCAAAAACACAGCCTCACTCTTCTCTCGTGTGATTTCAGGTCCTCTTGACTGGGAAAATGTATTTTCACAATGAGAGCAGTGGTATGTCTTCTCCTCCTGTGTCTTAGTATGTTGGAAAGGCTTTTCTCCTGTGTGTTCTCTCTCGTGCTTTTTCATGCTCCCTAACCGGGTAGAACTCTTTTCACACCGGGAACATTGGTAAGGCTTTTCTCCTGAGTGTATTCTCTCATGGGCCTTTAGGCTCGCATACCACCTAAAATTCCTTCCACAGTGGGAACAGTGATAAGGCTTCTCCCCAGTGTGTCCCCTCTGTATTATTCAGGTTCTCTAACCCAGTAAATATATTTTCACACTGAGAGCAGTGGTAGGTCTTCCTATCTTCTGTGTGTATTTCTTCATGTTGTTTCAGGTACCGTAACTGGGTAAACCTCTTTCCACACTGGGAACATTGGAAACGCTTTTCTCTTGTGTGTGTGTCCTCTCATGCTCCTTTAGGTTCCCTAACTTGGTAAAACTCTTTCCACAGTGGGAGTAATCATAAGGGTTTTCTCCTGTATGTGTTCTCTAATGTACATTTAGGTTCCTTAACCCCTTAAAACTCTTTCCACACTGGGAGCAGGGGTGTTGTCTTGCTGGTTTGGGCGTCTCTGGGTCTCGTTCCCCTGAAGGACTCTTCCTGCTGTCAGAGAGTCGGGTCCCTCCTACCAAAGACAGACTATTTAGTTAAATACTAAACAGAGAACTGAATTAAACCTCCATAAAAACAAAATTGTCTTCCTGTGAGGCTAGATTCCTCAAAAACCTGAAGTCAGTTTTCAGAACATTCCATAATTTAATAAAAAACATAATAATAATAATGTAGAACATAAAATCTAATCTTACTCTCATGTTTATAGCAGAGCTCGATAATAGGGAAAGGGGGTAATATTAGATAATGTCATGCATGTCATGTATAGGCTGAGCAGAGCTCTATAATAATAGATAATGTCATGTTTTAGGCTGTATAACTAAACTATATGTTTGCCATTCCGTGAGACAATTAAGTTGTGATTTTTGGTGTGGGGGGGGGGGGGTCTCTGATGGTATACACATGTTACAGTTAAGCAATAAGGCCCGAGGAAGTGTGGTATATGGCCAATATAGCATGGTTAAAGACTGTCCTTTGTACGACGCAATGCAGAGTGCATGGATACAGCCCTTAGCCGTGGTATATTGGCCATATATCATAAACCCGAGGTGGCTTATTGCAATTATAAACTGGTTACCAACGTAATCATTACAGTAAAAATACATGTTTTGTCATACCTATGGTATACGGCCTCATACCACGGCTGTCAGCCAATCAGCATTCAGGGCTTTAACCACCCATTTTTAAACGTAGCTTTAACATTATATTATAACATAAATTCCTATAATACAGAACAACATTTTCAAGTATAGCATTTCAGTAGCATGCTGCTACATTCGTTCAAAAACTTTGGAGAGTTAGTGCCCTTTTTTAAGACAGTACTTACTGGTAGTAATCAGATCTCCTGACTCCTCTGTCAATACGACAGTTCTCTCTCCCTCTTTCTCGTCATTCACTTCAAAAACGAGAAATCCTCCTCTTTCCCTTCCTCCTCTTGTTTTACTGTAACAACCTCCTCTTCCTTCTCCTCTTTCACGACAACGTTCAGCCCCAGAGCTTCTTTCTCCGTCCAGCAGACCACCTCTTCTTCAGCAGGAGGAGAGTAGCTTAGTGAGCTCATAGTCGGGGATGTTAGCTAGCTAGTTGTTAGCATGAGCGACTAGTTTAGTGCTAGGCTAACTTATAAAGCCAGCTAGTTGACTAACAATGTACATGTAACATTTCAATTGGGGCAATTAACTATATGTCAGAAGTATATTTAAAACACAGAGGCAAATATGCACAGAAACAGTCTAAATGTTTCGGCTGTTGGCTACCAAGGTGGCAGACTCATTGTTGTTGCAGTGTTCCGTCCACTAGATTATACGTCACGCTGGCAGCAACGCCTGAAAGACTCATATCGCCGTCTGCTGACGGAGTGGGTAACGCAGTTAAGATACGTTTGTTTATTTTTCATTCCTTTCATTAAATAATAATATTATATTGAGACGTTTAAATAGAGCAGTGCATATTTTGAGTGAGAATTTAAAACATACTGTCCTTTATGTCATTATTATAGATGACATCCCACACCGTAGCAGCATAGCCTTTGTCATTATTATAGATGACATCCCACACCGTAGCAGCGTAGCCTTTATGTCATTATTATAGATGACATCCCACACTGTAGCACGTAGCAGCATAGCCTTTATGTCATTATTATAGATGACATGCCACACCGTAGCAGCATAGCCTTTATGTCATTATTATAGATCACATCCCACACTGTAGCATGAAGTTTACTGCTTAGCGATTTGGACGCATGCCTCGTAGCTCCGGAATCAAACGTAACATCCTACCGAAAAGTTGACCAAACAAAAAGGAGCAAGCAGGTATGATTTTCAAAACTCATGCTTCCTACACTTCAACTTGTTGTCTGAAAATTAAAACCTCTTAGGGAAGCTGCGAAAATTTGCAGCTTTTTGTTAAAAATCGCGTAACATTTCAGCGCCCTGCTATTCATGCCAGGAATATAGTATATGCATATGATTAGTATGTGTGGATAGAAAACACTCAGACGTTTCTAAAACTGGTTAAATCACGGCTGTGACTATAACAGAACGTGCGTTTCATCTAAAAGTGCAGGAAAATCTGATCACTGAAAATGGAAAAAAATATCCATGCGCCACTTCCAAGGATTGTTAAAGGTGAACCGGATTAAATGAGGTTGAGGTTGCAATACCTACAGCTTCCACACATTGTCTAGAGTCTTGTCATTTGTCTACTATTTGTTTCTTGGTCAAACAGACGCAAGGCAGCGCATTTCTTCCGGTCTCCGACCGGATATTTTGGTTGAGATTTATCCGGACAGCATTTCCAGACGGACACCTATAGAATTGACATCGCCTCGTGATCAATTTTATCACTTATTAACGTGTACTAATACCTAAAGTTGCATTACAAAAGTATTTCGAAGTGTTTTGTGAAAGTTTATCGTCGACTTTTTTAATTTAAAAAAATGACGTTACGTTAGAAAACGCAATTTTTTTCCGTTGTTCACACAGTGTTCATAGATCGATATCTAGGCTATATATGGACCGATTTAATCGAAAAAAGACCCAAAATGATGTTTATGGGACATCTAGGAGTGCCAAGAAAGAAGCTCGTCAAAGGTAATGAATGTTTTATATTTTATTTTTGCGGCTATCGCAAAATCTGTCATTAGATGACGTTGATGTATTTTGGGGGATACATGCTATCAGATAATAGCTTCTCATGCTTTCGCCCAAAAGCATTTTACAAATCTGACTTGGTGGATAGATTCACAACGAGTGTAGCTTTAATTCAGTACATTGTATGTGCATTTTAATGAAAGTTTTGAGGTTTATCAAAAACTATACGTGGCGCACTTGAAATTTCCGCTAATTGATGTTCCCACAGCGGGAGCACTTCTCTAACAAGTACTGAACTACGTTACCCACTCCAGTCAGCAGATGGCGAAGTGAGACTTTATGGCGATGCTGCTGGTGTGACGTATAATTTAGTGGACGGAACGCTTCTTTAAACAGCAGCAGCAACACTTAGTCAGACACCTCGGTAGCTTGCTTGACAAAATAGCCGAACCAATAAAGCTCTTTAGACGCTTTTGTGAATATTAGCATCTGTGTTTTAAACCCACTTCTGTCCTCTAGTTAGTTATCCAATTTAATATTTACGTTGTTGTTGTTGTTATTCAGCTAGCGGTCTGGTTAAGTTAGCATTAGCCTAGCTAGCTAACATCCCCGACCATGCGGTCACTAAGCTACTCTCCTCCTGATAGAGAAGAGAGGTGGGTAATCACAGTAAAACAAGAAGTAGAGGGTGAGGCCCTTACTGTGAAAGAAGAGGAAGACATGTTCAGAGTGAAAGAGGAGGAGGATGTTAGAGTAAAAGAAGAGGAGGAAGAGTTTTATGGATTGAAAGAGGAGGAGGGGAGATGACATTCACATCGAAAAAAGGAGGGGGAAGAAGAGGAGGAACCTGGATATCTGGGTCCCGGTTTCCCAAATGCATCTTAAGGTGTCCGATGGTTCTAACGTTGAATTTAGCCATAAAATGGTTTTGAGAAACTGTTTCCTGATTACCACTAGTAAGTACTGTCTTAAAAACACAAGCACAAACTCTGCAGTTCTGATCTGATGTTTGATGTTAATTTGGGAAATCAGCAATTGCTACATCCATATTGTGACTTTTAAATCATTTATTTATAGCCATTGATTCTTGAAGAATATAACACATGCCTCATAAGCTTAGTTCAACTGCTGTAAACAATGTAAAAAAACACTACAGCCTCAACATGGTTAAAACTATAATGTTGATATCATGGATGGTCAGTCCTTGCATCCATAGGCCTGTCTATGAATTTGAGAGTAGTTTAATTTCTCCATCCCCATCCATCATCTGGGAAATGATGTAAATATATCACTAGCCACTTTAAACAATGCTACCTTATATAATGTTACTTACCCTACATTATTAATCTCATATGCATACGTATATACTGCACTCTATATCATCGATTGCATCCTTATGTAATACATGTATCTCTAGCCACTTTAACTTTGTTTACATACTCATCTCATATGTATATACTGTACTCGATACCATCTACTGTATCTTGCCTATGCTGCTCTGTACCATCACTCATTCATATATCCTTATGTACATATTCTTTATCTCCTTACACTGTGTATAAGACAGTAGTTTTGGAATTGTTAGTTAGATTACTTGTTGGTTATTACTGCATTGTCGGAACTAGAAGCACAAGCATTTCGCTACACTCACATTAACATCTGCTAACCATGTGTATGTGACAAATAAAATTTGATTTGATTTATTACCAAAACAGTGGTGGAATTACAGATTTGTTATTGTTTGAACTGCAGACTTCTGGGTTGTGTGGGTTTTTTAAACAGAGACTTGGTTTGGTAAACAGCTGAGGGATGGGGGCTGGAGAAATGTAACCACTCTTAAATTCATAGAGAAAGCTTTTGTAGCAACCGAAACCCAACACCTAGCGACCTCGTCAAGAAGTTCAGACATCTTGGCTTAACAGTTATAAGGTGTTGGCTTGACAGGCACCGGACCCAGGTTTGAGCTCAACTCAGGGCTACCCCCTGAATTGACTACACTATGAATACAAAGACCGGCCATCCATGAGGTCAAAATTATCGTTTTAAACAGATTGAGGCTATATAGTATATTCTAGAATTCATCCATGATGTCATAATGATAGTTTAACCAGGTTTCTAGGATATATAGTATATTCTTGCATTCATCCATGATGTCATAATGATAGTTTAACCAGGTTTCTAGGATATATAGTATATTCTAGCATTCATCCATGATGTCATAATGATAGTTTAACCAGGTTTCTAGGCTATATAGTATATTCTAGTATTCATCTATGATGTCATAATGATAGTTTAACCAGGTTTCTAGGCTATATACAGTGAGGAGGGAAAGGTATTTGATCCCCTGCTGATTTTGTACGTTTGCCCACTGACAAAGAAATTATCAGTCTATAATTTTAATGGTAGGTTTATTTGAACAGTGAGAGACAGAATAACAACAAAACAATCCAGAAAAACGCATGTCAAAAATGTTATAAATTGATTTGCATTTTAATGAGGGAAATAAGTATTTACACTCTTAAAGGCAGTGCTCCTAATCTCAGTTTGTTACCTCTATATACTCTCCACCATGGCCAAGACCAAAGAGGATGTCAGACAAGATTGTAGACCTACACAAGGCTGGAATGTGCTACAAGACCATCACCAAGCAGCTTGGTGAGAAGGTGACAACAGTTGGTGCGATTATTCGCAAATGGTAGAAACAAAAAACTGTCAATCTCCCTCGGCCTGGGGCTCCATGCAAGATCTCACCTTGTGGAGTTGTAACCACAGTCATGAGAACGGCAAGGAATCAGCCCAGAACTACACGGGAGGATCTTGTCAATGATCTCAAGGCAGCTGGGACCATAGTCACCAAGAAAACAACTGGTAACACACTACGCCGTGAAGGACTGAAATCCTGCAGCGCCTGCAAGGTCCCCCTGCTCAAAAAAGCACATATACATGCCCGTCTGAAGTTTGCCAATGAACATCTGAATAATTCAGAGGACAACTGGGTGAAAGTGTTGTGGTCAGATGAGACCAAAATGGAGCTTTTGGCAACTCAACTCGCTGTGTTTGTAGGAGGATGAAGGCTGCCTATGACCCCAATAACACCATCCCCACCGTCAAACATGGAGATGGAAACATGCTTTGGGGGTGTATTTCTGCTAAGGGGACAGGACAACTTCACCGCATCAAAGGGACAATGGACGGGGCAATGTACCGTCAAATCTTGGGTGAGAACCTCCTTCCCTCAGCCAGGGCATCGAAAATGGGTCGTGGATGGGTATTCCAGCATGACAATGACCCAAAACTCACGGCCAAGGCAACAAAGGAGTGGCTCAAGAAGAAGCACATTAAGGTCCTGGAGTGGCCTAGCCAGTCTCCAGACCTTAATCCCATAGAAAATCTGTGGCGGGAGCTGAAGGTTCGAGTTGCCGAACGTCAGTCTCGAAACCTTCATGACTTGGAGAAGATCTGCAAAGAGGAGGGGGACAAAATCCCTCCTGAGATGTGTGCAAACCTGGTGTTGCCAACTACAAGAAACATCTGACCTCTGTGATGGCCAACAAGGGTTTTGCCACCAACTACAAAGTAATGTTTTGCAGAGGGGTCAAATACTTATAAATGCAAATCAATTTATAACATTTTTGACATGAGTTTTTGTGTTGCTATTCTGTCTTTCACTGTTCTAATAAACCTACCATTAAAATTATAGACTGATAATTTCCTTGTCAGTGGGCAAATGTGAAAAATCAGCAGGGGATCAAATACTTTTTTACCTCACTGTAGTATTTTCTAGAATTGCCAGTGTAGATTTCCTGTGGGGGTCAAATTGTTACAGCTGTTAAGTCATTGTGTAATATTCAGCCAATTTATTTTCATGCCATTACGTTAAAGACAAAACATACCAAGATTCAATGACATTCATGAATTGGTTTGAAACCTTTGTTTTAAAATCTTCTCAAAGTTGGTGCCTTGACAGATTTGTAGAAAATGGTTTGTCATAAAACAATTTTTATTTATTTAAATGTAACCTTTATTTAACTAGGCAAGTAATTTAAGAACAAATTGTTATTTACAATGCCTGCCTACCCCGGACAACGCTGGGCCAATTGTGCGCCGCCTTATGGGACTCCCAATCACGGCCGGTTGTGATACAGCCTGGATTTGATCCAGGGTGTCTGTAGTGACGCCTCAAGCACTGAGATGCAGTGTCCGCTGTGCCACCCGGGAGCCCCAAAATCATGTTCTAGTGTTGTCCCCAACTAAAATATATCTTGGTCAACCAAGAGTCATCTGTTCTTTCTACTAATCACCCCATGTTTTAATAAAATCAACTATATGTGCGTAACTTGTCTGATGCTTTAAGCATGCTTTTTGATTAAATAATTACAGATACACAAGTTACTCGAGGGACCCAGTCATTTACATTTACATTTAAGTCATTTAGCAGACGCTCTTATCCAGAGCGACTTACAAATTGGTGCATTCACCTTATGACATCCAGTGGAACAGCCACTTTACAATAGTGAATCTAAATATTTTAAGGGGGGGGGGGGTGAGAAGGATTACTTTATCCTATCCTAAGTATTCCTTAAAGAGGTGGGGTTTCAGGTGTCTCCGGAAGGTGGTGATTGACTCCGCTGTCCTGGCGTCGTGAGGGAGTTTGTTCCACCATTGGGGAGCCAGAGCAGTGAACAGTTTTGACTGGGCTGAGCGGGAACTGTACTTCCTCAGTGGTAGGGAGACGAGCAGGCCAGAGGTGGATGAACGCAGTGCCCTTATTTGGGTGTAGGGCCTGATCAGAGCCTGGAGGTACTGAGGTGCCGTTCCCCTCACAGCTCCGTAGGCAAGCACCATGGTCTTGTAGCGGATGCGAGCTTCAACTGGAAGCCAGTGGAGAGAGCGGAGGAGCGGGGTGACGTGAGAGAACTTGGGAAGGTTGAACACTAGACGGGCTGCGGCGTTCTGGATGAGTTGTAGGGGTTTAATGGCACAGGCAGGGAGCCCAGCCAACAGCGAGTTGCAATAATCCAGACGGGAGATGACAAGTGCCTGGATTAGGACCTGCGCCGCTTCCTGTGTGAGGCAGGGTCGTAATCTGCGGATGTTGTAGAGCATGAACCTACAGGAACGGGCCACCGCCTTGATGTTAGTTGAGAACGACAGGGTGTTGTCCAGGATCACGCCAAGGTTCTTAGCGCTCTGGGAGGAGGACACAATGGAGTTGTCAACCGTGATGGCGAGATCATGGAACGGGCAGTCCTTCCCCGGGAGGAAGAGCAGCTCCGTCTTGCCGAAGTTCAGCTTGAGGTGGTGATCAGTCATCCACACTGATATGTCTGCCAGACATGCAGAGATGCGATTCGCCACCTGGTCATCAGAACGGGGAAAGGAGAAGATTAATTGTGTGTCGTCTGCATAGCAATGATAGGAGAGACCATGTGAGGTTATGACAGAGCCAAGTGACTTGGTGTATAGCGAGAATAGGAGGGCCTAGAACAGAGCCCTGGGGGACACCAGTGGTGAGAGCGCGTGGTGAGGAGACAGATTCTCGCCACGCCACCTGGTAGGAGCGACCTGTCAGGTAGGACGCAATCCAAGCGTGGGCTGCGCCAGAGATGCCCAACTCGGAGAGAGTGGAGAGGAGGATCTGATGGTTCACAGTATCGAAGGCAGCCGATAGGTCTAGAAGGATGAGCGCAGAGGAGAGAGAGTTAGCTTTAGCGGTACGGAGCGCCTCCGTGATACAGAGAAGAGCAGTCTCAGTTGAATGACTAGTCTTGAAACCTGACTGATTTGGATCAAGAAGGTCATTCTGAGAGAGATAGCGGGAGAGCTGACCAAGGACGGCACGTTCAAGAGTTTTGGAGAGAAAAGAAAGAAGGGATACTGGTCTGTAGTTGTTAACATCGGAGGGATCGAGTGTAGGTTTTTTCAGAAGGGGTGCAACTCTCGCTCTCTTGAAGACGGAAGGGACGTAGCCAGCGGTCAGGGATAAGTTGATGAGCGAGGTGAGGTAAGGGAGAAGGTCTCCGGAAATGGTCTGGAGAAGAGAGGAGGGGATAGGGTCGAGCGGGCAGGTTGTTGGGCGGCCGGCCGTCACAAGACGCGAGATTTCATCTGGAGAGAGAGGGGAGAAAGAGGTCAGAGCACAGGGTAGGGCAGTGTGAGCAGAACCAGCAGTGTCGTTTGACTTAGCAAACAAGGATCGGATGTCGTCGACCTTCTTTTCAAAATGGTTGACGAAGTCATCTGCAGAGAGGGAGGAGGGGGGGGAGGGGGAGGAGGATTCAGGAGGGAGGAGAAGGTGGCAAAGAGCTTCCTAGGGTTAGAGGCAGATGCTTGAAATTTAGAGTGGTAGAAAGTGGTTTTAGCAGCAGAGACAGAGGAGGAAAATGTAGAGACGAGGGAGCGAAAGGATGCCAGGTCCGCAGGGAGGCGAGTTTTCCTCCATTTCCGCTCAGCTGCCCAGAGCCCTGTTCTGTGAGCTCGCAATGAGTCGTCAAGCCACGGAGCGGGAGGGGAGGACCGAGCCGGCCTGGAAGATAGGGGACATAGAGAGTCAAAGGATGCAGAAAGGGAGGAGAGGAGGGTTGAGGAGGCAGAATCAGGAGATAGGTTGGAGAAGGTTTGAGCAGAGGGAAGAGATGATAGGATGGAAGAGGAGAGAGTAGCGGGGGAGAGAGAGCGAAGGTTGGGACGGCGCGATACCATCCGAGTAGGGGCAGTGTGGGAAGTGTTGGATGAGAGCGAGAGGGAAAAAGGATACAAGGTAGTGGTCGGAGACTTGGAGGGGAGTTGCAATGAGGTTAGTGGAAGAACAGCATCTAGTAAAGATGAGGTCGAGCGTATTGCCTGCCTTGTGAGTAGGGGGGGAAGGTGAGAGGGTGAGGTCAAAAGAGGAGAGGAGTGGAAAGAAGGAGGCAGAGAGGAATGAGTCAAAGGTAGACGTGGGGAGGTTAAAGTCGCCCAGAACTGTGAGAGGTGAGCCGTCCTCAGGAAAGGAGCTTATAAATGCATCAAGCTCATTGATGAACTCTCCGAGGGGACCTGGAGGGCGATAAATGATAAGGATGTTAAGCTTGAAAGGGCTGGTAACTGTGACAGCATGAAATTCAAAGGAGGCGATAGACAGATGGGTAAGGGGAGAAAGAGAGAATGACCACTTGGGAGAGATAAGGATCCCGATGCCACCACCCCGCTGACCAGAAGCTCTCGGGGTGTGCGAGAACACGTGGGCGGACGAAGAGAGAGCAGTAGGAGTAGCAGTGTTATCTGTGGTGATCCATGTTTCTGTCAGTGCCAAGAAGTCGAGGGACTGGAGGGAGGCATAGGCTGAGATGAACTCTGCCTTGTTGGCCGCAGATCGGCAGTTCCAGAGGCTACCGGAGACCTGGAACTCCACGTGGGTCATCAATATAACCGAGAGAAACTCTTCCCTACTCCTCCTCCCGCTGCTGCTGGACTTCGTAAATTCTGCAGTTATGCTCCTGAAGTTTTCAATAATACACGACACCAGCGGTCGTCAAACTTTTTCCATTTGGAGTGCCAATTTATCTTACAATTTCTTTTCATGTGCTCATTTTTTGTGGAACAGATTCATTTAATTTATAATAGTATCTTCAAAATCTTCGTCTGTGATTCATCTTGATTTATTTATCCGATATTTTACCAAGTAAGTTGACTGAGAACACGTCATTTGCAGCAACGACCTGGGGAATAGTTACAGGGGACATTAATCTACATTCTATATAAATCTAAATGAAAATTATACAAATCTCAATGTAACTTTTATTGCCATTGCCAACTATGGAAAAATAACCGACATGAAGCCAACAAATAAAAACATTGCAGCCTACAGGTAGAAAATATCCTGATAAAAATACATATCCTATAAATCACATTGGCTGCACATGCCCTGTCTTCAACAAACTTTAAACATTGTATCAACTATCAACTGGGTTAGCCCAAAACTCGAGATAGCAAGCTTATAAAATATTCTGGGCCCTCGGAATTTCCCGGCCAGTGAGTTTGGGACAGACCGCTGTCGGCTATTTGTGTAAAGGATAAGAAGTAATCAGGTATTTTATGACATTTCCACTGGATCAGAGCATTACATTTTTCCCATTTATGCTGAGTGGTTATCAAAAGGGCGAGAGCTGGAAATATTTTATGAAAATACTTTGAGGAACTATTGTCATTCGCAATTGATTTTGATTAGATTTTGTTTACTTGCTGTTTGAGGTGAAGAAAAAATTGCTTTGAGAAGCTCCAACTCATTAGTGGTGGTGCGTTAAGACAATCAGAAATACTATCAGACATCCCAACTGTAACTTTGAGTATAATTACGTTATGACTATAACTAATGTTCCCTGAAGGAGGGAAATGAGGTACAGGTAACAGCCTGTAGCTCAGGCACAGAACCAAGGATATGCATATTATTGGTACTATTTGAAAGAAAACACTCTGAACTTGTGAATTCAATGTAGGAGAATAACACACAATAGATCTGGTTTAGATAAAACAATGAAAAAAAAACATACGTCTTCCTCTCTACACCAATAACAGACAGCTACTGTGGGATCCATCTTCTTTGTCTTCCTCTCTACACCAATAACAGACAGCTACTGTGGGATCCCTCTCCTTTGTCGTCCCCTCTACACCAATACCAGATAGCTGCTGTGGGATCCCTCTCCTTTGTCGTCCTCTCTACACCAATAATAGACAACTACTGTGGGTCTCCCAATCACGGCCGGATGTGATACAGCCTGGATTGGAACCAGGGACTCTAGTGACTCCTCTTTCACTGAGATGCAGTGACTTAGACCGCTGCGTCCATGTGTGTGTTTGTTAACTTTTTAACTGTACTAGAATGCTTAAAAGGCCGCAAAAAAATTAAATATTGGTTATCAGTATCGTTTTTTGGGAGAAGGAAAATATTGGCCAAAAATGTAATATTGCTGCATCGATTTATTCTAAAATAGATTGATGACGATTTAAAAAATAATAATCTTCACACAATACCCCATAATGACATCACAATACCCCTTAATGCCAAAGGAAAAACGGGTTTAGATTTTTTGCAAATTTATTAAAACTATTCCCCAGGATAACTAGTCTGAGTAATGTAAGATGTACGATCCCAGGATAAATAGTCTGAGAAATGTAAGATGTAAGATCCCAGGATAAATAGTCTGAGTAATGTAAGATCCCAGGATAACTAGTCTGAGTAATGTTAGATCCCAGGATAACTAGTCTCAGTAATGTTAGATCCCAGGATAACTAGTCTCAGTAATGTTAGATCCCAGGATAACTAGTCTCAGAGTAATGTAAGTTTCAGATAGTTTAAACCATTACAGTCTAAGCTTTGTCTGAGGGGGAGGTCCTTCTAAGCTATATGGAATTGTTTTAAGAAGGTTTAAATAACTTGAAGGGCTTCCCCAGTATAGTACTGTAGAAACACCCTCTAATATGATGGGCTTCCCCAGTATAGTACTGTTTTAAGGTTATACCAAGGATCATTTGGCTTTCTGAGTTTGAGTTGTAAGATGCATTGAAGTATGAACAAAAATATTCAACAGTTGATTTATGTCAAAACATGATTTGGCCATACTGCTGTAACACATTGGATAACATTCACAACATGGAATAACAGTAACCATAGTAACACATTAGATAACATTCACAACATGGAACAACAGTAACTATAGTAACATTGTTTACCCCAAAACATCTAAAGAAGTTTGTTCTGAGTGTCTGTCCTTTATCTGAGAGATATAATAACAAATATAAATATTTATTTATCTAGAGATATATTTGTTAAAGTATTTAACCCTGTCACTTCTTTCCACATTTTGTTATGTTACAGCCTTATTCTACAATGGATTAAATAAATACAAATCCTCATCAATCTACACACAATACCCCATAATGACAAAGAGAAAATGGGTTTAGAGAAGAAGAAAAAAAACAGAAATACCTTATTTTAGTATTCAGACCCTTTGCTATGAGACTCTACTTTGAGCTCAGCTGTGCATCCTGTTTCCATTCATCATCGTTGAGATGTTTCTCATGTTTCTTGATTGGACATGATTTGGAAAGGCACACACCTGTCTGGATACCACAGCATTTTGAAGCGATACGCCATCCCATCTCGTTTCTGCCTAGTGGGACTGTCATTTGCTTTTCAACAGGACAATGACCCAACACACCTCCAGGCTGTGTAAGGGCTATTTTACCAAGAAGGAGAGTGATGGAGTGCTGCACCAGCTGACCTGGCCTTCACAATCACCCAACCTCAACCCAATTGAGATGGTTCGGGATGAGTTGGATCACAGAGTGAAGGAAAAGCAGCCAAAAAGTGCTCAGCATATGTGGGAACTCCTTCAAGACTGTTGGAAAAGCATTCCAGGTGAAGCTGGTTGAGAGAATGCCCAGAGTGTGCAAAGCTGTCTTCAAGGCAATGGGTGGCTGCTTTGAAAAATCTCAAATATATTTGAAATTGTTTACAACTTTTTTGGTTACTACATGATTCCATATGTGTTATTTCATAGTTTTGATGTCTTCACTATTATTCTACAATGTAAAAAATAGTAAAGATAAAGAAAACCCCTGGAATGAGTAGGTGTGTCAACTTTTGACTGGTACTGTATATCTCATGAATGTTTTTACATTCAGTTGCATGAAGTCACTTTCTTACCACTTCTTCCATAGTCAAACATGTAAGGAAAGATTTTTTTAAATCAAAAGGGATGCTGTCAAAAATGTATTGAATTCAAATGGATTTACCCAGCCTACAAAGCACTACAGCCACTCTGTGACGACCAGTTCTGCTCTTTTATTGAGGGATCTAGTCTAGATTAAACCTCAAAGGAAGACCGTTTTATCATGTGGAGGTTTCATTTAGGTCTGGGTTTAATGACATACTCTGTGTGTCTTTGCAAGGAGAGGAACCAGACTCTCACTCTGACAGCGGGAAGAGTCCTTCAGGGGAACCAGGCCCAGAGACGCCCAAACCAGCGAGACAACACCACTGCTCCCACTGTGAAAATAGTTTTTGCTGGATAGAGAACCTAAAACTGCATGAGAGGACACACACTGGAGAAAAGCCTTTCCAATGCTCCCAGTGTGGAAAGAGTTTTGCTGTGTTAGCTAACCTGAAAAGGCACAAGAGACTACACACAGGAGAAAAGCCTAATCACTGTTCCCAATGTGGAATGAGTTTTACCATGTTAACTAACCTGAAAAGGCATGAGAGAATACACACAAGAGAAAATAATTTTCTGCTCCCAGTGTAAATATAGATTTTCACGAATGTCGTACCTTGTTATGGCTGCAATCCCAATACCGGGATCGATATGACAACTACCAGTGAAAATTGAGGGCGCCAAATTCAAACTACAGAAATATCATAATTACAATTTCTAAAACAAACACGTGTCTTATATAATTTTAAAGGTAATCTTGTGTCCGATTTCAAATAGGCTTTTCAGCGAAAGCACTACAAACGATTATGTTAGGTCTCCACCAAACCACAATAAGCACAGCCATTTTCCAGTGAAATATAGCATTCACAAAAAGCAGAAATCAAGATAATTCAAGGTTAGTGATTAATTTTATCTTCATCAGATGACACTCATAGGACTTCCATGTTACACAATACATGCATGTTTTGTTTGATAAAGTTCATATTTATATAAAAAGTTTACATTGGTTTATCAGATTCACTAGTTCCAAAAACATCAAGTGATTTTGCATAGCCACATCGTTTCAACAGAAATACTCATCATAAATGTAGATGATAATACAATTTATACACATGGAATTATAGATATACCTCTCCTTAATGCAACCGCTGTGTCAGATTTCCAAAAAAACTTTACGGATAAAGCAAACCAATGCAATAATCTGAGACTGAGCTCAGAACAATAGCCAAATTAGCCCCCGTGTTGGAGTCAACAGAAACCAGAAATTACATGATAAATATTCCCTTACCTTTGATGTTCTTCATCAGAATTCACTCTCCTGAATCCCAGGTCCACAATAAATGCTTGATTTGTTCGATAATGTCCGTTATTTATGTCCAATTAGCTACTTTGGTTAGCACGTTTGGTAAACAATTCCAAAGTCACGAAGCGCCTTCACTAAAACCTGACGAGATGTCCAAACGTTCCGTAACAGTCCATGGAGAATAAGAGCACCTCATCCCAGCTGCCCACTACACTGAGGCTACTCCACGATAATGGAGAATTTCAAGAAGCATTTCTCTACGGCTGGTCGCAGATCACAGATGTTCTGAAAGAGCTGCAAAAGCTGGACCCGTACAAATCAGCTGGGCTAGACAATCTGGACCCTGTCTTTCAAAAATTATTTGCCTCCATTGTGGCAACCCCTATTACTAGTCTGTTCACCCTCACTTTCGTATCGTCTGAGATTCCTAAAGATTGGAAAGCTGCCGCGGTCATCCCCCTCTTCAAAGGGGGGTGACACTCTAGACCCAAACTGTTACAGACCTATATCCATCCTGCCCTGCCTTACTAATGTCTTCGAAAGACAAGTTAACAAACAGATCACTGACCATTTCGAACCCCTTCTCCACTGTGCAATCCGGTTTCCGAGCTGGTCACGGGTGCACCTCGACTACGCTGAAAGTACTAAATGATATCATAACAGCCATCGATAAAAGACAGTACTATGCAGCCGTCTTCATCGACCTGGCCAAGGCTCTCGACTCTGTCAATCACCGTATTCTTATCGGCAGACTCAACAGCCTTGGTTTCTCAAATGACTGACTCACCTGCTTCACCAACTAACAAACTAACAAACCTCCAAATGAGCTTCAATGCCATACAACACTCCTTCTGTGACCTCCAACTGCTCTTAAACGCAAGTAAAACTAAATGCATGCTCTTCAACAGATCGCTGCCTGCACCCACCCACCCACCCGACTAGCATCACTACTCTGGACGGTTCTGACTTAGAATATGTGGACAACTACAAATACCTGGGTGTCTGGTTAGACTGTAAACTCTCCTTCCAGCTGACGGTCTTCTGCAGGTTTTCCTCTAACCTGTGAGGTGAAAGATATCTCCCATTTCCATGTGTTTTTTTAGGCACGTACAACCTGATGGAGAGTCAACACCTTTAGTTGCTCCACCTTTTTGGTTTGCTTCCTGTCTTTAAGTTTGTTGTGGGTTTTTCTTTTGTTTGCCTCTTCTTGGGCAGATTTAGTGGGTCTCATGGTGGGTGTCTTATGTCCCAGTTGTTGTTAGTAGTCAACTTTCAGTGGACACCCTCATAGTCTTTCAGAACCCCTCCTTTAAAAACAAGCTTATGTTTTAGGTTGGATATTGCATCCAATTGTTAGTTAATATTTTAATCAATGGCATTTCCTTAGAATGCTCATTAGTCTTTCAGTTGTTGTTCTGTTTTTTATCCTCTTATGTTTGTGTACTAAATATTTCTGTTTATTTTCATATTTTTTTCCTGTGAAGCCATTGTGTTGCATCCATGTCTGAAATGTGCTGTATAATTAAAGCTTGATTTGATTTGAACATATTGTGAAATAAATTATCCCAATGACTGACCAATCAACAGATTGGTCCATCTTAGTATGAAACACAATCAATTCCACTTTTCCAGCCCCAGCTCCACCAGGGGCTTGAAGTGGTCTCTCACAGCTCTGCTTATGTCGTGTTCTGTGGCCTTGCTGTTCCATTTCTTGACTGCCCCTGCAACACAGAAAGAAACACATTTAGTCATATTAAATAAAACACTCAAAGTAATGGATATAGAGCATCTATGGCCTCAGTTACACCTGGCGCCTAAATGTGACTTCTGTCATCTGATCACTCCAAGCTGCATTAGGTCTGGATGCACAAAAATCACAATGTGATTCACAATGTGCTCCATTAGGTTTAGATCTGCCAGGATGGGCATTGTGTTCGGAATTTGAGTCGGGGAAAAATACATTTGACACAAATGACCTTCATAATAACAAAGAACAACTAAGGGGACAAATATTTACCATCTAAACCAAGTGTGACCTCTCACCTCTCTGACTGTAGGAGTGTTCTTCCTAACCAGTCTCTCAACAGCTCTCTGACTGAGCTCCACACTCACTGGGTCTTCAGAGGAGAGAAAGTTGAGGAGGGATCGGAGGATGAATTAATCTGTCACTCAACGTTTAGAGCTGCTGTCTATGCTGTCTAACAAGATCACTATTTTAGTAGTTCACTAAAGTAAATAAGTCTTTATGACTGATGAATACCAACTATCAATCACTTAGATCACGCATTTTCAGGTAGAGATACATCCTTGGGACATCCCTAGCCCGTTGAAGTTGACATTTAAAATGGTTAAGGTAGGGGTTAAGGTCAGGGTTTAGGGTAGAGATGTCCCAAGAATCACAGATGGCATTGAACATTGTGCATTCGTCTGTCTCTTTTACATAGCAGGTGTAAAGTAAACAGACAAGACAAGTAGACACACAATGCATTATGGTCATTGTAGTTCAATTATACACGCAGTGGATGACGGAACATATTCCATTTTTTTCTTCCTTTATTTAAATTGTTAAGTCAGTTAAATTGTCAGAACAAATTCTTGTTTACAATGTTGGCCTAGGAACAATGTGATTGTCAGCCCTAACAATCCATTCTAGCACCACTAGGAACAGTACCTTCCTAGACAATGTGCTGGATGGTAATTATTTATGTGGCCCATGTACCCAGTGTAACTTTACGAGAAAAAAAATACCAAATATTCTCCGCGGACTGCAGGCGACAGGCTCAGGACACGGTTGATTGGCTATCAGACAAGGTTCATTACACTGCTAGCTGGTAGGACTGCTTTGCTGGATTATACTAGAGCTGAGATCCCAATACCCATGTAACCATAGCTTACTGACTGATCAATGAGATCAGATCCCAATACCCATGTAAACAGCTTACTGACTGATCAATGAGGTTAGATCCCAATACCCATGTAAACAGCTTACTGACTGATCAATGAGGTTAGATCCCAATACCCATGCAAACATAGCTTACTGACAGATCAATAAGGTCAGATCCCAATACCCATGTAACCATAGCTTACTGACTGATCAATGAGATCAGATCCCAATACCCATGTAAACATAGCTTACTGACTGATCAATGAGGTTAGATCCCAATACCCATGCAAACATAGCTTACTGACAGATCAATAAGGTCAGATCCCAATACCCATGTAAACATAGCTTACTGGCAGATCAATGAGGTTAGATCCCAATACCCATGTAAACATAGCTTACTGACAGATCAATGAGGTCAGATCCCAATACCCATGTAAACATAGCTTACTGACAGATCAATGAGGTCAGATCCCAATACCCATGTATTGCGAACAGGTCGATTGTAGCGGTAGTTGTTTCGATGGCGACATACTTTACAGTTATTTCGACCATGGTGTTTATTGGAGTCGTGGAAGAAACCATTGTTGTGCATCGTCTTTCAACACTCCAAAACCTGATAATGACCAAACCTGTATCGGCTATTTGGGAATTAAAATGTAATTAACCTGAAAGCGTTTCTTCATAGTAGATACATATGTTGGGTTGGTAGAATGTGGAAAGACCCACCGCATTGGTTAATATTCCCTGTAGTAGAAACAACTGTTGGGTTTGTAGAATGTGGAAGTAGGTTTTAAATTCATACTTATTACAAATCTACAGTTGTCTGACTATTATGTTATTATTTAATGAAAGAAATATAGAAATTCACTTTTTGTCAAAATAAAATAAACTCACCTGCGTTAACCACTCCAGTCAACAGATGGCTATCAGTGTGATGTATGAGCTTGGAAAGTCTATACATTCTAGTTATCACTAGTTGTGCAATTTAAATGTTTAAATATGAAATGTAATTTTAGCTTCTAAATGAGAGAATTGTTTTCAATAAGTAAACTGGGCTCAATCAGTGGCCACTCCCAAGTGAACAGACATTGATTGAGAAATATGAAACACGTCCTTCTCTCCCCCACTACAAAAGCCCATTGATGGAAGTCAACCTCATGTTCCAGATGAGGTGTCCATACGTTTAAAAGGGCTAATTTCAACCCTGGCGGTGACGATCACCAAGCTGGAAGGATGAATTTCGACTACAACAGCCAGAATACAGTACGAGCTGCGTTGAGGCAACTTGGTAAGAACTTTGAACTCTTATTCACTGAAGAAGAAGTGATACATACATCCTAGACGTCGAGTTATCAGCTGCAGCTGTGAACGTACGTGGCCTAGGAAAGGACAGACAATCTCCTGAGAACGACAGGGTACAATGTATCTGTTCTACGACCAGACAGATTCTACAAGGGACGAGGGTGATCTCTGCTGGGCAAACCAGTCTTCCATTGTCGACCCGTCATGACACAGGCACAAGAATGTCAATATACTTTTATAATATTCTACAGGAAGGCCGCCCAGACCAGGTGATTTCCCTGCTTTCAGAGATAAAATGGCGTCTAACCTCCTCTTCTGTTATAGTCCAGTCCAGGTCCTCTACCTGGCTATCTGATAATCTAGGTAATTCTATACCAGACAAAGAAGTGTCCATATATATGGGGCTGAACAGGAGGATATATATACATCTTCATAATAACATTAAAACACGCTGTCAATCTCTTTAAAGGAGGTCACCATCTTAGTGTCCTTCTCAATGGCTGGAGTTACGTTCCAGGTGTTGTGCAGTTTTAGTTGTCTTGCTAGTAGCCTGCCTGTCTTCTCACCTCCCTAATTAAACTGGTTCTAGGTCTAAACAGAGCATATTCTTCCTTTTTGTTCTACATTTCCTGCATCTGAAATGTGAATTTGCAGGCAGTTTTGAAATGTGCGATCTGTGAAATGTCCAAATCCCTTTCCAGACCACATCTCTGTTTCTAGTCTTTTCACTGCTTCAGACCTTCTCTCTTTTTTCTGCATGTCATTTTCCCAATAATACACCAGAGCCATAATACATGTTATAGAGGCTCCCACACTGTGTTATTTCCCCTCTAATACACCAGAGCCTACCATAATACATGTTATAGAGGTTCCCACACTGTGTTATTTCCCCTCTAATACACCAGAGCCTACCATAATACATGTTATAGAGGTTCCCACACTGTGTTATTTCCCCTCTAATACACCAGAGCCATAATACATGTTATAGTGGTTCCCACACTGTGTTATTTCCCCTCTAATACACCAGAGCCTACCATAATACATGTTATAGAGGTTCCCACACTGTGTTATTTCCCCTCTAATACACCAGAGCCATAATACATGTTATAGTGGTTCCCACACTGTGTTATTTCCCCTCTAATACACAAGAGCCCATCGTAATACATGCTTTAGAGGTTTCCCACACTGTGGAAATCCTTTCAGTTGAGCCCATCTGCTAGTGACTGGATACATATCTCATCTTGTAATAGCATGGCGTTGAGTCTAAATCTACCCTTCCTCTGCTAGTGACTGGATAAATATCTCATCTTGTAATAGCATGGTGTTGAGTCTAAATCTACCCTTCCTCTGCTAGTGACTGGATAAATATGTCATCTTGTAATAGCATGGTGTTGAGTCTAAATCTACCCTTCCTCTGCTAGTGACTGGATAAATATCTCATCTTGTAATAGCATGGTGTTGAGTCCTCCTCTCTACATTTTCCTCCTCTGTCTCTGCTGCTAAAGCCACTTTCTACCACTCTAAATTCCAAGCATCTGCCTCTAACCCTAGGAAGCTCTTTGCCACCTTCTCCTCCCTCCTGAATCCTCCTCCCCTCCCCCTCCTCCTCTCTGCAGATGACTTCGTCAACCATTTTGAAAAGAAGGTCGACGACATCCGATCCTCGTTTGCTAAGTCAAACGACACCGCTGGTTCTGCTCACACTGCCCTACCCTGTGCTCTGACCTCTTTCTCCCTTCTCTCTCCAGATGAAATCTCGCGTCTTGTGACGGCCGGCCGCCCAACAACCTGCCCGCTCGACCCTATCCCCTCCTCTCTTCTCCAGACCATTTCCGGAGACCTTCTCCCTTACCTCACCTCGCTCATCAACTTATCCCTGACCGCTGGCTACGTCCCTTCCGTCTTCAAGAGAGCGAGAGTTGCACCCCTTCTGAAAAAACCTACACTCGATCCCTCCGATGTCAACAACTACAGACCAGTATCCCTTCTTTCTTTTCTCTCCAAAACTCTTGAACGTGCCGTCCTTGGTCAGCTCTCCCGCTATCTCTCTCAGAATGACCTTCTTGATCCAAATCAGTCAGGTTTCAAGACTAGTCATTCAACTGAGACTGCTCTTCTCTGTATCACGGAGGCGCTCCGCACCGCTAAAGCTAACTCTCTCTCCTCTGCTCTCATCCTTCTAGACCTATCGGCTGCCTTCGATACTGTGAACCATCAGATCCTCCTCTCCACCCTCTCCGAGTTGGGCATCTCCGGTGCGGCCCATGCTTGGATTGCGTCCTACCTGACAGGTCGCTCCTACCAGGTGGCGTGGCGAGAATCTGTCTCCTCACCACGCGCTCTCACCACTGGTGTCCCCCAGGGCTCTGTTCTAGGCCCTCTCCTATTCTCGCTATACACCAAGTCACTTGGCTCTGTCATAACCTCACATGGTCTCTCCTATCATTGCTATGCAGACGACACACAATTAATCTTCTCCTTTCCCCCTTCTGATGACCAGGTGGCGAATCGCATCTCTGCATGTCTGGCAGACATATCAGTGTGGATGACGGATCACCACCTCAAGCTGAACTTCGGCAAGACGGAGCTGCTCTTCCTCCCGGGGAAGGACTGCCCGTTCCATGATCTCGCCATCACGGTTGACAACTCCATTGTGTCCTCCTCCCAGAGCGCTAAGAACCTTGGCGTGATCCTGGACAACACCCTGTCGTTCTCAACTAACATCAAGGCGGTGGCCCGTTCCTGTAGGTTCATGCTCTACAACATCCGCAGAGTACGACCCTGCCTCACACAGGAAGCGGCGCAGGTCCTAATCCAGGCACTTGTCATCTCCCGTCTGGATTACTGCAACTCGCTGTTGGCTGGGCTCCCTGCCTGTGCCATTAAACCCCTACAACTCATCCAGAACGCCGCAGCCCTTCTAGTGTTCAACCTTCCCAAGTTCTCTCACGTCACCCCGCTCCTCCGCTCTCTCCACTGGCTTCCAGTTGAAGCTCGCATCCGCTACAAGACCATGGTGCTTGCCTACGGAGGTGTGAGGGGAACGGCACCTCAGTACCTCCAGGCTCTGATCAGGCCCTACACCCAAATAAGGGCACTGTGTTCATCCACCTCTGGCCTGCTCGCCTCCCTACCACTGAGGAAGTACAGTTCCCGCTCAGCCCAGTCAAAACTGTTCGCTGCTCTGGCTCCCCAATGGTGGAACAAACTCCCTCACGACGCCAGGACAGCGGAGTCAATCACCACCTTCCGGAGACACCTGAAACCCCACCTCTTTAAGGAATACCTAGGATAGGATAAAGTAATCCTTCTCACCCCCCTTAAAATATTTAGATGCACTATTGTAAAGTGGTTGTTCCACTGGATGTCATAAGGTGAATGCACCAATTTGTAAGTCGCTCTGGATAAGAGCGTCTGCTAAATGACTTAAATGTAAATGTAATGAGTCTAAATCTACCCTTACTCTGATAGACTGGCTAAATATCTCATATTGTAGTAAATACTGTGTTATTGCCCCTCTAATACACCAGAGCCTACCATAATACATGCCTTAGAGGTTTCCCACACTGTGGAAATCCTTTCAGTTCAGCCCATCTGCTTGTGACTGGATAAATATCTCATCTTGTAATAGCATGGTGTTGAGTCTAAATCTACCCTTCCTCTGATAGTGACTGGAAAAATATATCATCTTGTAATAGCATGGTGTTGAGTCTAAATCTCCTCACACTTTCGGAGTTTATATCAACATGTAAGTCTACGAGTACACACCTGACTGCAGGACATTAAGGAAAATGTCTCATTGGGCTAGCTGATGGGCCCTGGGCAAATCTCTTGTACTGGAAGTACTCTGACATGACTTCCTCTGGTGTAATCATGCCTTATAGTCAAGAGTTCCTTGTAAAAGGCAACCAGACTCCTCAACTCCTGACCATACTGACTGAAGGTCTCTCTGACTAAGATCCACACAGAGACATGCATTTTGTAGTCGGTTTAATAATACTTGTGAAAACTGACTGGTGATTGAGGGATCTAGTATAGATTAAAGGTAGTAGGAAATTTTATCATGTGGAGGTTTCAATACACACTGGAGAGAAGCCTTACCACTGTTCCCAATGTGGAATGACGTTTACCCAGTTAGGGAGCCTGAGAACACATACGAGAATACACACTGGAGAGAAGCCTTACCACTGTTCCCAATATGGAATGACGTTTACCCAGCTAGGGAGCCTGCAGATGCATGAGAGGGGGGACACAGGGGAAAAGCTTTTCCAATGTTCCTATTGTGGAAAGAGTGTTGGCCTGGTAGGAAACCTGAACAAGCATAAGAGGACACACACAGGAAAGAAGACGTACCACTGCTCCCACTGTGTATAGAGATGTACCCGTTTAAGGTACCTGAAAGAGCATGAAATAATACATACAAATACACAGGAGGAGAAGACATACCACTGCTCTAATTGTGGAAAGACATTTTCCCAGTCAGAGGACCTGAAAACATGAGAGAATAGAGAGGCTGTGTTCTACTTGTGTTTTTGACTGAGAATGTGTGTTTTTGTTTGGGCTGTCAGACTCAAGATAACTTTGTGTAATGTTAGTGCACTATTTTTTTATATTGCGATTAATCGCATTGTCTGAAAGGGTTCAAAATACACTGAAAACATCCAAAATACATACTATATACCGCTAAAATCTACAATGCCATGTAAAAACAAGTTGACGTGGAGGTTAAATAAAGTGTGCTTTATCAATATAACATATTTTGACACGTCCACTGTGGGGCGCTGTAGAGTCACAATATCCATAACAACTACAGGTCAAACAGGGAAATGGTTCACATCGTTTTTCCGCCATTAATTTTTCCCACAGGGCTGTGTTTTGTTTAGGCTCACCCTGGTGTGACGTTTTGATAATCATGTAAATCTCTCTAGGACAAGGTGACTGAGGGCACACCGTGTGTTAATGTATTGTAATGTTTTTAATATTGTATAACTGCCTTTATTTTGCTGGACCCCAGGAAGAGTAGCTGCCTCCTTGGCAGGAACTAATGGGGATCCTTTATTCACGGATTTGAAAATCGTATTTAGCATCAAAGTAGACGGCATGCAAGACTACAAATAATAATACACTTCTTCCATTAAGCATGATAGAGGTCACTGTATTCTTGGGGACATTCAATGCTGCAGAAATGTTTTGGTTCCCGTTCTCCAGATCTGTGCCTCGACACAATCCTGTCTTGGAGCTTTACATTCTTTTGACCTCATTGCTTGGTTACGTGTGGGACCATATATAGACAGGTGTGTGCCTTTCCAAAACATGTCCTATCAATATAATTTACCACAGGTGGACTCCAATCAAGTTGTAGAAACATCTCAAGGATGATCAATGGAATCAGGGTGCATCTGAGCTCAATTTTGAGTCTCATAGCAAAGGGTCTGAATACATGCATAAATGTAAAAAAAAAAACCTGTTTTTGGTTTGTCAGTATGGGGTATTGTGATGTCATTATGGGGTATGGGGTATTGTGATGTCATTATGATGTATTGTGATGTCATTATGGGGTATTGTGATGTCAGTATGGGGTATTGTGATGTCATTATGAGGTATTGTGATATCATTATGGGGTATTGTGTGTAGATTGATGAGGGAAAAAATCTTCCATTTTAGAATAAGGCTGTAATGTAACAAAATGTGGAAAAGGTGAAGGGGTCTGAATACATTACAAATATACTCCTGGCAGAGTTTTCTACCACTGTTTTCTACCGCAGAGTTTTCTACTGCTGGCAGTTTTGTACAGTCATGTGATACGTGGTATAGAAAAATCCATTCTTATGAGAGGACATGGGAGACACTATACTGTGTGTCTGCAGGTGTCTATCTGGTCAAAACCACTGATACAGGTTCCCCTCCACCCTCTGGTGGAATTGATCATGTCTACAGAGAAACCTAGATTTGAATACTTAGATGTGTGTGTGTATTGGGTATATGTTATGAAATGGTTAGATATTACTGCACTGTCGGAGCTAGAAACACAAGCATTTCACTACACCCGCAATAACATATGCTAAACACGTGTATGTGACCAATATAATGTGATTTTGATTTAAAATAAACGTCATATTTATCAAATGTGCTTTATCAAATGTGCTTTTGGCTGGGGTCAAAATGACTCCAAAGGATTTGAATATGTTAAAAGTCTATATTGATACAGAAACACTAAACCATTATTTAGATTTATTAAGAACAAGTTGAATGAAAATTTTGAAGAATTGAATGAACCACATTTTGGCAATGATAAATGATATGCCTCTGGGGTCAAAATGATCAATGTCAGAAGTATGGTTCAATGCAAATGTGTAGTGGGTGTAAAGTTTGTTTTAAAATCTCACTCATTAAGCACGAATCAATCAACACATGCTTCTCTGTGAACGACTTAATCTAATATTAAACTTTTATTCAATAAATGAAAAATGTACTTTTGGTTCCTCAACTGCGTTGCCCACTCCAGTCAACAGTTGGCGATGTGCGTCTTTTAGGTTCAGGCTACGCTGCCAGTGTGACGTATAATCTAGTGGACGTGACGCTCCTTCAACAACAACAGCTAGTCAGACACCTCGGTAGCTTTCAAGCAAGCACAGCTACAACATTCACGCTCTTTACACTGTTTTGGTGTAATTAGTCGCTGTGTATTCAACACATTTCTGTCGTATGTACTTGTTGGCCCATTTAATTATATATTTACGTTGTTTGTCAGCTAGCTGGTTTGCTAAATTAGCTTAGAGCTAGGCTAGTCGGTAATGCTAACTAGCTAACACCCCCGACCATGAGTTCACTAAGCTACTCTCCTGATAAAGAAGAGGTCTGCTGGACGGAGAAAGAAGGTCTTGTGAAAGAGGAGGAGGAAGAGAAGGATGTTACACTACAAAAACAAGTAGAGGGTGAGACTCTTTCCGTGAAAAAAGAAGAGGAAGACGCGTTCAGAGTGAAAGAGGAGGATGTTACAGTAAAAGAAGAGGGGGAAGAGAAAGAGGGTGCAGTTTTTGGAGAGGAGGGGGAGATGACTGTAACATTGGAGGAAGAAGAGGAGGTTGGAGATCTGTTTAACACCAGTAAGTACCGTCTCTGCAGTCGTTGAACCAATATGCAGTAAAGGGGTTCTACACTTGTTGTTCTGTAGGAATTGCTGAAGCTTCACTGCAACGTGTAGAACATCGAGAGTGGACCATCAACAAAACGTTAACAATTGATGAAATGCATCCAATGACAATGCCTGAAATACTGTAGTCCTCAATATCTCCTATTAGATTAGCCCAATATGTACTCTTAAAGGGGCAATCAGCAGTTGTTACATCCAATGTACCCATTGTTTCTTTAAGAAATCACTTATAAATGCCTGATGAGCTTAGTTCAACTGTCGTACCCCATCAGATCCCAAAATATAAGCTTTTTGTTTTACTGCAATGTTTGTCAGTAAATATAAACAAACACTGTATATCCTCAAAACATGGTTAAATCTATAATGTTGATATCATGGATTGTTGCATTTCTCCAGCCCCATCCCTCAGCTTTTTGCTGAAACGGGCATGAAGTACGCTTTGTTATTGTTTCTAATAGAGGTCGACCGATTGTGATTTTTCAACGCCGATACCGATTATTGGAGGACCAAAAAAAGCAGATACCGTTTAATCTGATGGTTTAAATGTTTTATTGTTTTATATATATTTATATACACACACATTTTTGTAATATTGACAATTGCCACAATACTGAATGAACAATGGACACTTTTATTTTAACTTAATATAATCCATAAATAAAATACATTTAGTCTCAAATGACATGAGAACATATGTTGACAGGAAGCAGCAGCTTTCATGGGTCTTCAATATTCCCAGTTCAGAAGTTTTAGGTTGTAGTGCAGAAAGCAGAGCTTGTCTGCATGTTCCCCTGTCAGTCAGCTCCTCTGCTTATCATACATGTTCCCCACCTCACTGAACACTCTCTCTGCTTGGGACCGAAGAAGGTGGGGGACAGAGAAACTTGTTTGCCAGTGGAGCGAGTGATTGAAGTCTATCCTCATTCTGCTTCCACAGCTCCAAAAGCATGCCGCTCTTTCTGTCAATGACAGGCTCTGAGGTAACGCTCAAACTCAATTCCAAAACTGCACTGGACTTCAGCCCTGCCCTCTTGGCTTCCAAGGATTCTGGCGTAGAGGCTGTCCACCAGACTGGGTGGCTGATCAACCTGGACTCTTTGCTTTTTTTGCACCTGGGTCCTCCTCTTCACTTGTCCCTTCTACTGTGGCTCTGGGATTTGGTTTCCTTAGTAGGTCAGACTCCTCCTTCAGCCAGTCTTTTGCTTTCTCTAGTGCTGTCCCTGAGCTGAAGGCATAGCTCTTGTAACGTGGATCCAGGACAGTTGCCAGCACCAGGCACTTTGTCACCTCGGCATTGGAGAACCTCCTTGTCAGACTGTCCAACATGGTGTTCCGTAAAGTTGATGCCTTGAGTAGAAGAACCCTCCTGCTGCAGCATCAGCTTCAGCACCGACACACTGGGGATGCTTCATGCTGCTGTAGATTTGGAGTGGCTTATCTCCAGTGTCACCTCCTCCATAGGTGCCAGAGTCTCAATTAGGTTAGAGACAATGTCCCATTGTGAAGCAGACAAACTGCTGATGTGTCCGTATTCACCTGCATACACATTCAGTGCATGCCTCTGTTCAAACATCCTCTGCAACATGTGTAGTGTTGAGTTCCAGCGAGTTTGAACTGCTTGGATGATGCTGTGTTTGGGAAGGCCAAGCTCTTCCTGAATGGCCCTCAGCCTCTGTTTGGCCAGTACAGAGTGGTCAAAGTGAGTTGCACAGCTCTTCAACATGGCAATAATGTCTAGCACAGCTGTCTGACTGGATAGGCCATCATTGATTACAAGCTGTAGGTTGTGTGCTCTGTAGCTGAAGTCTGGAAGCTCTGCCAGTCTCATACCTTTCACCATGTTTGCCCCACTGTCTCTGAGGACCAGCACTACACGTTCTGTGTGGATTTCACAGTATTCCAACATGGTCAAAAACATCTCTCTGATGTAGTTTCCTGTGTGTGATCCAATCATAGTCTTGACATTCAGCACAACCTGCTTTCTTGTCCAGACATTGTCAATGAAATGTCCAGTAAGGTTCATCAGGGACTCTAGTGCCTGACCAGCAGTCAGTTGTGAATGCCATGTGTGGAGCGTTCACTGGTGCCACCAGATTCTTCACTTTCATCACAACTCTTTCATGTGTTTTATCTAGCATTTCGGTGCAAAATATATTTTTAATCTTTGATCCTGTACCGGAATTCAGCAAGAGTAATCAGCCGCTATAATAATCAGTCTGAGTAATCAGTCTGAGTAATCAGACTGCTATATCAAATCATATACTTAACTATATATAATAAACACACAAATACGAGCCTTAAGTCATTATGGTCAAATCCGGAAACTATCATTTCGAAAACAAAACCTTTATTCTATCAGTGAAATACGGAACCGTTCAGTATTTTATCTAACGGGTGGGTGGCATCCATAAGTCTAAATATTGTTGTTACATAATTATGTAAAATTCTGGCAAATTAGTTCGCAACGAGCCAGGCGGCCCAAACCGTTGCATATACCCTGACTCTGCGTGAATGCAAGAGAAGTGCGTCAATGAATGCAAGAGAAGTGACACAATTTGCCTAGTTAATATTGCCTACTAAAATGAATTTCTTTCAACTAAATATGCAGGTTAAGAAATATACTTCTGTGTATTGATTTGAAAAAAGGCATTGATGTTTATGGTTAGGTACATTCGTGCAACGATTGTGCTTTTTTTCACAAATGCGCTTTTGTTGAATCATCCCCCGTTTGGCGAAGTTGGCTGTTTTTTGGGGGAATAAATAGTCTTCACACAGTTCGCAACGAGCCAGGCGGCCCAAACTGCTGCATATACCCTTACTCTGTTGCACAGAATGCAAGAGAAGTGACACAATTTCCCTAGTTAAAATAAATTAATGTTAGCAGACAATATTAACTAAATATGCAGGTTTAAAAATATATACTTGTGTATTGATTTTAAGAAAAGCGTTGATGTTTATGGTTAGGTAACATTGGTGCAAGTGTAATGGATGTAAAACGGCTAGCTTAGTTAGTGGTGGTGCGCGCTAAATAGCGTTTCAATCGGTGACGTCACTTCCTCTGAGACCTTGAAGTAGTGGTTCCCCTTGCTCTGCAAGGGCCGTGGATTTTGTGAAGCGATGGGTAACGATGCTTCGTGGGTGACTGTTGTTGATGTGTGCAGAGGGTTCCTGGTTCGGGGACGGTCTAAAGTTATAATGTTACACAATGACACTGCTTTTTTCGCGAAATGCTTTTGTTAAATCATCACCCGTTTGGAAAAGGAGGCTGTGAATCCATGATAAATTACCAGGCACCGCATCGATTATATGCAACGCAGGACAAGCTAGATGAACTAGTAATATCATCAACCATGTGTAGTTAACTAGTGATTATGTTAAGATTGATTGTTTTTTATAAGATAAGTTTAATGCTAGCTAGCAACTTACCTTGGCTCCTTGCTGCATTCGCATAACAGGTCGTCAGCCCGCCACGCAGTCTCCTCGTGGAGTGCAATGTGATCGGCCACAATCGGTGTCCAAAAATGCCGATCGCCGATTGTTATGAAAACTTTAAATTGACCCAAATTAATCGTCCATTCCCATTTAATTGGTCGACCTCTAGTCTGCACAGTGCGATATCAACCCTGAACATGTCGGACTGTTTTTCTCCACTATATCACTGTATTCCTGACGTAAGCTCTGGACCATTACAACGGATAATCGCAGCTAGATAGCTGCTACCGAGTGGACCAGCCCCGAAGCTAGCCTTGAGCCAGGCCCATCTCCCGGCCTGCTCACTGGACCCTATGATCACTCAGCTACACAGCTCATGCCTCCCGGACTCTTCACTAAGACGACTACATCACCGGATTCCTGGACCTTTGCACCGGAGTGGCTATAGTGGCTAACGTCCTTGTCCCGAAGCTAGCACCAGTTAGACTCGAGTCAGGTGCATCTCCCGGCTAACAAACAAAATTACTCCAGCTACAATACCTCTTTTGCCAATGGCCTGGACCATTTGTCGACACGGAACCCCGCCGATCCATCACGTCTGGTCTGCCGACATAATTCCGTCTGATGTGTCCTAAACGTCGGTGATGCCCTGGTCCCGACGCTAGCACCAGTTAGCCTCGAGCCAGGCGCATCTCCTGGCTAGCGTAGTAAAGACTACCTAAGGGTTTCCCTGTTTCATATTCCTGTTCACTGGACCCTATGATCACTTGGCTACATAGCTGATGCCTGCTGGACTGTTCATTAATCACAGTACTCCATTTTGTTTATCTGTCGGCCCCAGCCTCAAACTCAAGCCCTGTGTGTAATTAACTGACCCTCTCTGCCCATTCATCGCCATTTTACCTGTTGTTGTTGTCTTAGCTAGCTCTCCCAATCAACACCTGTGATTGCTTTGTACCTCACTTTGTCTCTATCTAATGTAAATATGCCTTGTATACTGTTTAGGGTAGTTATCATTGTTTTATTTTACTGCGGAGCCCCTAGTCCCACTCAACATGCCTCAGAGAGCTCTTTTGTCCCACCTCCCACACGTGGTGACCTCACCTATCATAACTAGTGCCTCCAGAGATGCAACCTCTCTTATCGTCACTCAATGCCTAGGTTTACCTTCACTGTACCCGCACCCTACCATTCCCATGTCTGTACATTATGCCTTGAATCTATCCTACCACGTCCATAAATCTGCTCCTTTTATTCTCTGTTCACAACGCACTAGACGACCAGTTCTGATAGCCTTTAGCTGTACCCTCATCCTACGCCTCTATTCCTCGGTTGATGTAGAGGTTAACCCAGGTCCTGTGTGTCCCCAGGCGCTCTCATTTGTTGACCTTTGTAACCGTAAAAACTTTGGTTTCATGCATGTTAACATCAGAAGCCTCCTCCCTAAGTTTGTTTTACTCACTGCTTCAGCAACCTTGATGTCCTTGTCGTGTCTGAATCCTGGCTTTGGAAGGCCACCAAAAATTCAGAAATGTCCATCCCTAACTACAACATTTTCCATCAAGTTAGAACTGCTAAAGGGGGAGGAGTTGCAATCTACTGCAGAGATGGCCTGCATAGTTCTGTCATACTTTCCAGGTGTATGCCCAAACAGTTTTAGGTTCTAATTTAAAAAATGTATCTCTCCAGAAATAAGTCTTGCACTGTTTCCGCCTGTTACTAACCCCCCTCAGCTCCCAGCTGTGGCCTGGACACCATATGTGAATTTATTGCCCCCCATATGTCTTCAGAGTTCGTTCTGTTAGGTGGCCTAAACTGGGATATGCTTAACACCCCGTCCATCCTACAATCCAAGCTAGATGCCCTTAATCTCACACAAATTCTCAAGGAACCCACCAGGTACAACCCTAAATCTGTAAACATGGGCACCCTCGTAGATATTATCCTGACCAACTTGCCCTCCAAATACACCTATGCTGTTTTCAATCAGGATCTCGGCGATCACTGCCTCATTGTCTACATCCGTTACGTACCATCACACGGGTGTGATCGTTCTACAGTGGTCCCTGAAGCGTACGATCACACCCGTGTGCTTAGAACACTCATTTAGAATGCTCGTTTAGAACGGCAGTTTCGAATGACTCAACAATCAGCGTTTGAGCTGGCCACACCTTTTTCAGAAACTATTTACACAAACACAGTCCTTACAAAGTTATGTCCAGAATGTCAGCAGTTTATTTTTGGATGGAATTGTTCAGATATTCACAGAAGTAAATATAGCATAACACAATCATCCTAACTGGAAAATGTAGGCTACATTTGTCCTAGCGCTGAGGAAAGATTGACCCAACACAAGCAGTCATATTTTCTAACTCTCTGCTGACGTAAACTACAATATGAATTATCTAATAGCAATTACTGTATATAATTAATCACATCACGGGTGAGTGAGCTCACCATTGATCGAAATAACTAGGTAAAACACTTTATAGAAATCGAAAGTAATCCGACGATTAGTTTCAGCGCGCAGCCATGCATTTTTTTCCTCACAGAAACCGAAGATAATAAGAGAAGACGAGATGAGTTTGGTCTGTTTGTAGTATGCATGTTGAAGGGGTGTGTCATCTACCGTCGTTCACATCCCACCATTAATTTCCGGAAGTCCTCCAAAAATTAGTGAACTCTTACTCACCTCATTTTGTTATAACATCTTTGGTCAAACAGACGTGAATCCCAGAATGCATTGTATGTCAACAAACATGGCTACACAGCTAGAATTAGCTTAGCTCATCATAATCAGTACAACCTTCAAAAAGGTAATTTACACACATAATATGTGCCCATTACAATCTGTGCAAGAATCGGAATGCATGATTTGTCACCTAGAATTGAAAACGTGAATAAAATCGTAAATACACAAATAATTATCACACAAAACATTTTCTGATAGTGATTTATTGATACAAGTAGCGCGTGCCGGCAGTCAACCACGTAACCTCCCACTCTGCGCCATTCAGAGTTGTTGCAGCCATGATACTATGCCTTAGAGATGGGGGTGGAAATGCAGTTGTTGTTCAGTCACTGCATGGATATTAAATATGGGTTATGCATATTCAGTTTTTTGTCCTCTAGTAAAACAAGTTGTTGAACGAACTACCAGTACTTAATAAAATATATTAATATTACATATTGACATATGTGTTTTCTTGCTGTGTTTTCATCCAGTACAACTGTTAAGGAGTGTACATTAGCATACAAAAGCTGTCCTCATTCTTCAGCTCCAAAGATGTCCAGCTCCAGTTATGATATTGGCAAATAATGTTTCTGGTTTCTGAAAGTACAGAATAAAGAGGAATTATTCATTAGAATACAATAGAAGGATATAGCAATAAAACAATACTACAAAGAAGTAACATAATAAACACTGCTATAAAAAAAAATAGTTTATTGCATTGAAAAAATCACAGATTTGAGTTATAACAGTAAGAAACTCACTTTTGAGCTCCACAAGGGGGCAAGGCAGGGCAGAACAGAGCTATGCTGAATAGACCAAATAAACAAACCATGGTCATATTTTTTATTTATTTAACTAGGCAAGTAATTTAAGAACAAATTATTATTTACAATGATGGCCTACACCGGCCAAACTCGGACAATGCTGGGCCAATTGTGCGCTGCACTATGGGACTCCCAATCACAGCCAGTTGTGATACAGCCTGGATTTGAACCAGGGTGTCTGTAGTGCCATAGCGCGCTCTGCCACTTGGAAGTCATAAGGCCAGGGTAGCTTCAAAATACAACACAAGCTAATAGTTTTCTGACGCAACTAGCATCGTTTTCCTGAGCTAATAGAATAATGTAGCTAGGTAAGCATGATTGACAATAACACCATAAAGGTTATAACATGTGTAACATTACCTCACGTGTCTGCAGTTATAAGGAATATATTATGATCTACAGCTACAGCAGAAACGGCATACGGAAACTATTATTATAACTATTATAACGTAATAAGGCACTTTGATGGAAACGCAGCCCGGGTTTGAACCAGGGAGTCTGTAGTGACGCCTCTAGTACTGATGTGCTGTGCCTTTGACCGCTGCACCACTTGGAAGTCATAAGGCCATGGTAGCTTCAAAATGCAACACAAGATAATACTTCTCTGACTCATTTAGCATTGTTTTACAGAGCTAATAGAAGAATGTGGCTACATAAGCACGATTGACTATAACACCATAAAGGTTATAAAATGAGTAACGTTACCTCACGTGTCCGCGGTGATAAAGAATATACACAAATATATTATGCTCCATACATACAGTACGCTACAATACAAATGTGGAATAGAAAATGTGAACACGTGTGCAGATCCTGTTCTGACGGGAGATGAGCAAATGTCTGCAGACGTGAACTGCACAAACAATTGGGAAGTGCTTCGTGAATTTTGTCCGTTTCAGAAATGTCCCAAAAATGTAATTATCCGCAAAAGTAAAAATGACTATTTTTATGTGAATGAATGAGGCGGAACACACCTAAATTCAAACTGTTTTTAGAAAATAAAAACTTTTGAAAACGTTTGAAAATCATTTGAAATTGAAGTTAAAACAACCTATAAATATAAACAGGCTGCGTGCTTTAGTTTGAGGACAGCGCGGATCAAATGTACTGTTACGTATCAATCACATTCTGGAATGGAGAGAACATTCTAACATCACGTGCATAAAAAAACTCACGCTGGGGCGACCGTTAGAGATATTTGGAACTCACGCATGAAAGGGTTAAAAGTAATTTCCTCACCAACTTAAATAAGCATGCCCCTTTCAAAAAATGTAGAACTAAGAACAGATAACGCAACGTTAACTATTCATGAAAATCGCAAATGAAATGAAATCAATATGCTAGCTCTCAAGTTTAGCCTTTTGTTAACAACACTGTCATCTCAGATTTTCAAAAATATGGTTCTCAACCATAGCAAAACAAGCATTTGTGTAACAGTATTGATAGCTATTGATAGCTAGCGTTAGCATTTAGCGTTAGCATTCAGCAGGCAACATTTTCACAAAAACCAGAAAACCATTCAAATAAAATAATTTACCTTTGAAGAACTTCAGATGTTTTCAATGAGGAGACTCTCAGTTAGATAGCAAATGTTCAGTTTTTCCTGAAAGATTATTTGTGCAGGAGAAATCGGTCCATTTTCTGCGTCATGTTTGGCTACAAAAAAAATAAAAAATTCATTCATCAAAACGCCAAACTTTTTTCCACATTAACTCCATAATATCGACTGAAACATGGTAAATGTTGTTTAGAATCAATCCTCAAGGTGTTTTTCAAATATCTCTTCATGATATATCGTTCCTGGAATTCTCCTCTCTGTCTCAATCACATGGATGAATGCAGCTTGGAGATTACGCAGCAATTTCAACAAAGGACACCGGGCGGACACCTGGTAAATATAGTCTCTTATGGCCAATCTTCCAATGATATGCCTACAAATACGTCACAATGCTGCAGACAACTTGGAGAAACGATAGAAAGGGCAGGCTCATTCCTGGCGCTTTCACAGCCATATAAGGAGACAATGAAAAACAGAGCTTCAAAAGTCCTGCTCATTTCCTGTTTGAAGTTTCATCTTGGTTTCGCCTGTAGCATCAGTTCTGGGGCAATTACAGATAATACCTTTGCAGTTTTGGAAACGTCAGAGTGTTTTCTTTACAAAGCTGTCAATTATATGCATAGTCGAGCATCTTTTTGAGACAAAATATTGCGCTTAAAAACGGGCACATTTTTTTATCCAATAATGAAATAGCGCCCCCATAGGTTGAAGAGGTTAGCTTCTCTAGGGTATGTGGGACGGTAGCGTCCCACCTCATCAACAGCCAGTGAAACTGCAAGGTGCCAAATTCAAACAACAGAAATCCCATAATTTAAATTCCTCAAACAAACAAGTATTTTACGCCATTTTAAAGATACACTTGTTGTAAATCCAGCCAAAGTGTCCGATTTCAAAAAGACGAAAGCACACTAAACGATTGTTTAGGTATGAGCCAAGTCACAGAAAAAGACAGCCATTTTTCCTGCCAAAGAGAGCAGTAACAAAAAGCAGAAATAGAGAGAAGATTAATCACTAACCTTTGATGACCTTCATCAGATGACACTCATATTACAGAATACATGTATGTTTTGTTCGGTAAAGTTCATATTTATATACAAAACTCTGACTTTAGGCGGGACGCTACTGTCTCACTTGGCAAAAAGCCTGAGAAAATGCAGAGCGCCAAATTAATTACTTTGAAAATTACCATTAAATCACACATGAAAGATACCAAATTAAAGCTACACTGGTAGTGAATCCAGCCAACATGTCAGAATTCAAATAGGCTTTTCGGCGAAAGCATACGATGCTATTATCTGAGGATAGTACCATTGTAAACAGAGAGATAAGCATATTCAACCCTGCAGGCAAGACACAAAACGCAGAAATAAAAAATATAATTCATGCCTTACCTTTGACGAGCTTCTGTTGTTGGCACTCCAATATGTCCCATAAATATCACAAAATGGTCCCTTTGTTCGATTAATTCCGTCATTATATATCCAAAATGTTCATTTATTTGGCGCCTTTGATCCAGAAAAACACATGTTCCAACTTGCTCAAACGTGACGACAAAATAGCTCAAAGGTTACCTGTAAACTTTGCCCAAAAATATCAAACTACTGTTTTAATACAACTTTAGGTATTTAACATAAGTAATCGATCAAAATTGAAGACGGGATGATCTGTGTTCAATACAGGGTTAAAACCAACTATAGCTAGCCTTCTGGTCTCGCGCATCTAATAAACAGGACATGTCGAGTGACTCTCTTTCAAGATGGCCGTACTTCTTCATTACACAAAGGAATAACCTCAACCAATTTCTCAAGACTGTTGACATCCAGTGGAAGTGGTAGGAACTGCAAGCATGTCCCTTAGAAATCTGGATGGTTTGTCCTCAGGGTTTCACCTGCTAAATAAGTTCTGTTATACTCACAGACATGATGCAAACAGTTTTAGAAACTTCAGAGTGTTTTATATCCAAATCCACTAATAAAATGCATATCTTATCTTCTGGGTAGCTGGCAGTTTAATTTGGGCATGCTTTTCATCCACAATTCTGAATTCTGCCCCCTACCCTAGAGAAGTTAACAAACAGATCACTGACCATTTCGAATCCCACCGTACCTTCTCCGCTGTGATATCCGGTTTCCGAGCTGGTCACGGGTGCACCTCATCCACACTCAAGGTACTAAACGATATCATAACCGCCATCGATAAAAGACAGTACTGTGCAGCCGTCTTCATCAACCTGGCCTGTTGTCCTGACCTCTGGGAGTCTCTATGTGGGTACCACAGGGTTCAATTCTCGGGCCGACTCTTTTCTGTATATATCAAGGATGTCGCTCTTGCTTTTCTGTATACATCTGGCCCTTCTTTGGACACTGTGTTAACAAACCTCCAAATGAGCTTCAATGCCATACAACACTCCTTCTGTGGCCTCCAACTGCTCTTAAACGCTAGTAAAACTAAATGCATGCTCTTCAACCGATGGCTGCCCGCACCCGCCCGCCCGACTAGCATCACTACTCTGGACGGTTCTGACTTAGAATATGTGGACAACTACAAATACCTAGGTGTCTGGATAGACTGTAAACTCTCCTTCCAGACTCATATTAAGCATCTCCAATCCAAAATTAATTCTAGAATCGGCTTCCTATTTCGCAACAAAGCCTCCTTCACTCACGCTGCCAAACTATCCTACCGATTCTTGACTTCTGCGACATCATTTACAAAATAGCCTCCAACTCTACTCAGGAAACTGGATGCAGTCTATCACAGTGCCATCCGTTTTTTCACCAAAGGCTCATATACCACCCACCACTACGACTTGTATGCTCTCGTCGGCTGGCCCTCGCTACATATTTGTCACCAAACCCACTGGCTCCAGATCATCTATATGTCTTTGCTATGTAAAGTTCTGCCTTAACTCAGCTCACTGGTCACCATAGTAACACCCACCCATATCACGCGCTCCAGCAGGTCTCTGGTATCTCACTGGTCATCCCCAAAGCCAACACCTTTTTGGCCACCTTTCCTTACAGTTCTCTGCTGCCAATGACTGGAACGAATTGCAAAAATCGCTGAAGTTGGAGACTTATATCTCCCTCACTAACTTTAAGCATCAGCTATCTGAGCAGCTTACTGCTCGCTGCAGCTGTACACAGCCCATCTGTAAATAGCAAATCCAACTAGCTACCTCATCCCCATTTTTTTTGCCTTTTTGCTCTTTTGCACACCAGTATTTCTACTTGCACATCTATCACTCCAGTGTTCATTTCCATAGTAGTACTTCGCTACTATGGCCTATTTATTGCCGTGCCTCCTTACTCCATTTGCACACACTGTATATAGACTTTTCTATTTTGTTATTGACTGTACGTTTGTTTTTTTGTCGCACTACTTTGATTTATCTTGGCCAGGTCACAGTTGTAAATGAGAACTTGTTCTCAACTGGCCTACATGGTTAAATAACGGTGAAAACTAAATTTAATTAAATATACATTTAAAAAATCATAACTTTATTGACAACACCCAATTGGATACTGTCATTAACGTGGTTCTTAATAAGGTAGCAAACATTATATTAAGCAGGACATTCAAGCGAGCCTTACAATTATAATCCAAAGTAGTGTGAAATGCACTTATAAGCTTCGTGGAAATGGAGGTTACTTCCCTGAATTTTCCCCCATTCACATTCAGAATACATTGTGAGAAACTAAAATCTTTGCTCACCATTTTTGCTCTAATCAGATATTATACATCCATAACTATCGGTTTCCTCATTAGCAGGGAGGAGTTTCTACAACCAAATTGCATGTGCATCACCCTCGTGCCGTAATTTTAGGAAACACAGAAAGGGGCGTATATTGGAGACCAAAAGTCGTCAGGCACACCGCTTAGAGTTTCAACAACATGAATAACTTATTTCTAGCCTACAATCATCGATGTTACTAATAATGTGAAAACAAGACAAAATATGATTATTGTTTCTCATTTTAAGACAATTGTCAAATAGCTAACATTCATTACAGACATCAATTGTTGTACAACATCATGGCTAAGCTGTTGGCATCACCTGTTACAGTGGACTTCTGCTGTTGTGGGCCTTTAATCATCTGTCTGACTTTGTTGTTTACACAGGAGAGATACTTCACTATCGTGGATCCTCTAGGGAGCCTCACCAACCTCATGATGCTGAACAGGCAGAGAAGAATCTCTCCAGATCAGAACACCTCAATAAACACCTGCAGAGATCCACAGGGAAGAGAACTCACTACTGCTCTGACTGTGGGAAGAGATTCACCTCATCAGGCATAAAAATTCATCAGAGAACACACACCGGAGAGAAACCTTTTTGCTGTGTTCAATGTGGGAAGAGTTTTTCAACATCTGGCTCTCTGACGCTGCACCAGAAAACACACACAGGAGAGAAACCTTATAGCTGTGGTCAATGTGGGAAGAGTTTTGGTAGATCTTGCTATCTGACTCAACACCAAAAGACACACACAGGAGAAAGACCTTATAGCTGTGGTCAATGTGGGAAGAGTTTTGGTCAATCTTGCCATCTGACTCAACACCAGAAGACACACACAGGAGAGAAATTATATAGTTGTGGTCAATGTGGGATGAGTTTTCTTCGATCTGGAGAGTTGACAGTGCACCAGAGAATACACACAGGAGAGAAACCGTACAGCTGTGATCAATGTGGGAAGAGTTTTGCTGCATCTAGAACTCTGACTCAACACCAGAGAACACAAACCTTATAGCTGTGGTCAATGTGGGAAGAGATGTTCAACATCTGGTCATCTGACTGTACACCAGAGAATACACACAGGAGAGAAACCTTATAGCTGTGATCAATGTGGGAAGAGATGTTCAACATCTGGTCATCTGACTGTACACCAGAGAACACACACAGGAGAGAAACCTTACAGCTGTGATCAATGTGGGAAGAGTTTTGGTCAATCTGGAGAGCTGACAGTGCACCAGAGAACACACACAGGAGAGAAACCTTACAGCTGTCATCAATGTGGGAAGAGTTTTGCTGCTTCGAGAACTCTGACTCAACACCAGAAATTACACACAGGAGAGAAATCTTATAGATGTGGTCAATGTGGGAAGAAATGTACAACATCTGGCTCTCTGACTGTACACCAGAGAACACACACAGGAGAGAATCCTTATAGCTGTGATCAATGTGGGAAGAAATGTACTACATCTGGCTCTCTGACTGTACACCAGAGAACACACACAGGAGAGAATCCTTATAGCTGTGATCAATGTGGGAAGAAATGTACTACATCTGGCTCTCTGACTGTACACCAGAGAACACACACAGGAGAGAAACCTTATAGCTGTGATCAATGTGGGAAGAGTTTTACTACATCTGGCAATCTGACTGTACACCAGAGAACACACACAGGAGAGAAACCGTACAGCTGTGGTCAATGTGGAAAGAGTTTTGCTCTATCTAAAACTTTGACTCAACACCAGAGAATACACACAGGAGAGAAATCTTATAGCTGTGATAAATGTGAGAAGACTTTTGGTCAATCTTGCCATCTGGTATCACACCAGAGAACACACACAGGAGAGAAACCTTATAGCTGTGGTCAATGTGGGAAGAGTTTTGGTCAATCTTGCCATCTGGTATCACACCAGAGAACACACACAGGAGAGAAACCTTATGGCTGTGCTCAATGTGGGAAGAGTTTTACTACATCTGGCTCGCTGACTCTACACCAGAGAACGCACACAGGAGAAAAATCTCATAGCTGTGATCAGTGTGACAAGAGATACTCTGATAAAAGATCTTTGATCAAACATCAGAAAATACATGGAGTTTTTTCATGATATCAATGAATTAATGTCACATAGTAGAATGTTTTTAACATTGTAGTAGAGGAGTATTTTAAGGGATTTCACAATATAGAACCCTACACTTTTGCCCCATTTAATTGATTTCAGCCTTAGGAAAAATCCAGGCTCTTGAAAGTGTACTATTTATGTGATTTAACAAAAAAGTGACTAACACAAAAAGAGCTGTGTTACACTTACCATGTTGGTGACCCACTTGAATCAAAATGTAGCTAGCTGTTTTCTACAAATTGTCCTCTAGCCAGTGATGTACACATTATTCCCAGATTCCGTGTGGTTTTTGAGCTGTTAGTTTTAACAGGACGTGCAACCTCATCTCCCTCCTCTCGACACAATTGATTTCAACATGATATCGATGAGTGATGACAAATAAGTGTTGTGTTCCTTTGTTTAGCGACCCCTAAATTACGGATATTGCAGGAGTTTCCTCTTGAAATCAGACATGTCCGTGGTAAGGACAACTTGGATGCTGATTGTCTCAAAGGTGGGCAGTCAAAAATATTTGTGTTTTGCGTTTAGCCAGTGCGTTGTCATGGATCACAATCTATTTTGACTGCAAGTTTTTTTGTATTGGGGATGAGTTTTGTTTGGGCTCGTTCCAAGGGGATGAGAGTTCTAGAAGCTAGTGAGTTTTAGGAAGACGAGAGTTCTAGAAGCTAGTGGAAAAACAATAGTTTTTTCCCCCTATTTTTAATTGTTGACAGTAGACACCATGTTTATATTGGTAAAGGTGAATCATTGTAGTTGATTATAATGTAAAATGTAAATTGTTTTCTGTTGGTGGTGAGCAAACTTATCCAACAAAAATATAGGATATATTTGTTGTCTTAAGGGGGAAGCTGGTACAGGCTTTTTAGTTTTATGTTTCGAGGTTGGACTTTCGCCTGTGTAGCTTGTTAGCACCGATTGGTGTCACCTCGTTAGTCAGTATGTGTTACACCTGTCCATCTCGTTAGTGGGAAGGTGTTTCACCTGTGCTGTTCCAGGTTCTATTTTAGAGTGTCTAGCCCAGTGCTCCAGTTGTCTTGATAGATGTGGAGAGTCAACACCTTTAGATGCTCCATCTTTTTCTATTAAAGATGTTTTTCATTTCAGGTTGAAGCTTCTTTCTGAAGAGAGCTTATTTTTTTAAATGAATCAATACAAGCAAACAAGATCATTTCCGGGGATTGGTATGGCAAATACCTTACGATTTGCCTGGACTGAAAAGGAGATGGAGCCGTGGAGTAGAGAGACATTTGGAAGGACCATTTTGATGGGATGCCTCAGGATAGAGGTGAAGGAAGTGCTCTGACTTCAAGGGAACCCGAATGAGAAGGCTTTCGATGTGACGTTTCACAAAGAAGAAAAACATGACGAAGTAATGAAGATGGCAAAGGAAGCGGAGAAAACGGGACCCCTGTGCCATTATGCGGTGACCAGCCTGGCGAAGAACAACTTCAGGGTGGTCACCGTAACCATGTACAATCCGCATGTGAAAGATGAAGAGGTGAGGGCCTTTCGGGGGAGGTACATGGACAATGTCTCCTCAGCGAGGTACCTCAGGGACTCCCTGGGTTTCTGGAACGGAAAGAGAGGTTTCCAGGCGTTACTCAGGGAGTCCCCGAAGAGTGTGGATGGCTACCTCCATCCTCCGGCGATGTTCTCCCTGGGGGCTGACAGGGGAACACTATACTATGCACATCAGCCCCCGTTCTGCAGGCGTTGTATGGCCTATGGCCATATCCTGGCCTCGTGCAGCGCCAAGAGGTGTCGATTTTGTGGGTCGGAAGAGCACGAGGCCAAGGAATGTGACGAGCCCAAGGCTTGCCACGGGTGTGGCTCAAGAGCACACCTGTGGCGTGATTGCCCGGCTCGTCACAGGTCATACGCGTCTGCAGCTGGGGGGGGAGCGGGGGATGGGGGGAGGAAAGAGAGGACGCATGCGGATTGTACGGATGGCACAGGGGAAAGGACGGAGAAGGACGAAGAAGGGAAGAAGGAAGAGGCGAAAAGAAAGAGGAGAGAAGATGGAAAGAAGGAATGTAAATGTAAATGTGAAAAAGAAGGAGAGATTAAAAAGAAGGTGGAAGAGCAGAGAAGAGGGAGAAGGGGACAGTGGTACAAGAAGGAGTGGAAGAGGGAACGGGGACAGTGACGGAGAAGGAGGGAGGAGTGGAGGTGGGAGGGGAGGGGGTGGGAGGGGGTGAGATGGGGATAAGGAGTGGGGGACAGCCTGCCAGGCTTCCTCGAGGTCAAAATGAGGGATTTGGTGGAGGAGTTAGCGGGGATGGGACGTTGTGTCTCCCCGCTATCTCCTTCACCAAAGAAGAAAGGGATGAAGAGGGGGAGCTTGGCAGGAAGTGAGAGGGAGGGGGTGTGGAGGGGGCTAAGAGAGTGGCGGGGGGAGGGGAGGGTGATTTGTCCTCCCGGTTTGCCTCAGCCCCTTGCATTTTAGTGGATGACTCCAGTGAGGGGTCGGTGGGCCGTTTGCTAGAGGGATCCCAACTCCTGTTTGAGGAGATGGGGTCCCCTACATCCAGCCCTGAGGCAAACAGGGAGGGGGGGATGGTGGGTGGGGAGGGAGGGAGGACCCAACACACTGCCTGGGTCATGGGTTGGGATGGAGGACGGGGGGGCGTCAGGAGAGGATAGGACGTCCCCGCCGGTGGAGATGGAGCATCGGGTGAGTGTCCTGTTTTTTCTTTGGTTTTTTTTATTTTTTATTTGTTGTTAATAATTAAATGAATAGTTCTGTTTCTTTTTTTAGTCTAAATGTTAGAGGGTTAAGGAATAATGTTAAAAGGAGGGTGGTTTTTTGTTATTTAGACGGTGTGGTGTTTGATTTCTGTTTTTTACAGGAGGTTCACCTGAGGGATGGTGGGGATGTGTGTAGATTTAAGAGAGAGTGGGATAAGGGGGAATCTTTTTGGGGCATAGGAGGGGTGCACTCAACAGGAGTAGGGATTTTGTGTGGGCATAGAGAGGTTAAAATAGAGAACACTTTTGTAATAATGCACGGTAGAGTTTTGGGGATAGATGTTAAGTTTAGAGAAGCTAGATATAGGTTAATTGGGGTGTATGGGCCACAGGTGGCGGCAGACAGGAGGGAGATGGTGGACTGTCTGGCGCCCCTGTGTGTTACAAACAGGCACTTGGTGATAGGAGGAGACTTTAATATAGATTTAGGGGTAGGCGGTGATAGCAGTGCAGGTGCCATCTCTGGGCTAATGGCTTGCCATGGTCTGGTTGATGGTGGCCTGCACACTACTCCGGCAATGGTCGGTCCTACATGGCGCAACTCCAGGGGGGTTGCGCGGAGGCTCGACTACATTCTTGCATCCAGGTCTTTGGGTCAGTTGTCTGGGCGGCTGTTGCCTGTTTTCTTCACGGATCACGACGGGGTGTTCCTGCAGGTGGGGTTGCCAGTCTGCCTCTTCGGTAGGGGGTACTGGAAGTTAGATCGGGATATACTGGAGGAGCAGGCTTTCGTTGACGCATTTTTTTGTTTCTTTCGGAGGCTTGACGGCCTCCGGTCCATGTGCGAGGGGGTGTTAGAGTGGTGGGATTTAGTTAAGGGGAGGATAAGGGCTTTTATAATAGGATATTGTAGAAGGAAAAAAAGGGAGGAAAGGAGGGAGGTGGATCGTATCGTGCAGGGTAGAGGGCCGCTCTATAAGATGGAACCTACAATTGATCAGGGATTCTCCATCGCTTGGGTTGAAGATAGAGGGCTGCCTTTAATGGTAGCAGCGCTAGATCAGGGGAAAGCTTTTGATCGCGTGAATAGATCTTTTCTATTCAGGGTGTTAGGTAGATTAGGATTTTGGGAGAAGTTTATAGGATGGATCCGTACTTTATATGTCGGAGCGGGGTGTCGTGTTAGTGTAAATAGTCACTTAGGTGACGTTTTTGACCTCTCGTCTGGGGTCAGGCAGGGATGCCCACTCTCGGCTCTCCTCTTCGTTCTGTACATGGAGCCTCTGGGGGCTGCCATTAGGGCAGACACAGGGGTGGAAGGCTTGTTGATCCCTGGAAGTGGTGGGCTGCGTGTTAAGATGACGCAATACGCCGACGACACTTCCTTGCTGTTGTGCAAGGACTCGTGCCTGACAAGGTCCCTTGCCATCTTTGGGGATTTCACCCGAGCGTCGGGAGCAGTTCTGAACCATGCAAAGTCTTCCGTCAAGATTTTTCGGAAGATGGCGCGGTAGAACGGATGTGCCTGGGGGGGTTATCTCTCTGTGAAGGGACCCTGAGGATTCTCGGGGTTCATTTTGAGACCTCCGGCTCAGCGACGCTAAACTGGAACATGCGTATCGCAGTGGTACAGAGGAAGCTAGCAATGTGGAAGGCTAGGTATTTGTCTTTTATGGGCAAAGTCCTGGTCCTAAAGGTGGATGTGTTGCCGTCTCTCTTGTATTTGGCGTACATCTACCCATTGCCGGCTTGTCTGAGGAGGCCTCTAGTGAGGCTTGTGTTTCAGTTTATGTGGAGTGGCAGGTGCGAGTGGGTCGCCAGGGCACGCATGATCTGTCCCATCGGGGAGGGAGGTAGGGGGGTACCACATTTCCCCCTCAAGCTGGACTTGATTTTTGTTTCTTTCTTGTTAGCGGAGCTTGCTCAGCCAGTGATACACCCGTCCGGTTACCTCCTGTGGGTGTTCTTCTCGTATCAGGCGAGAAGCGTAATGGTGTGGTCTAAAGCGGGTCCTCGGGCGGAACAGCTGCCGTGGCACTTTGGTCATGCGGCCAAGTGGCTGCGTGCGCATCCCGAGGTTGTAGTTGCCCGAGTAGGTTTAGACCACAGGCACCTGTACGAGGAGGTCAGGCAGGCAGTGAGTCCTGCGCCCGTAGCGGGCATCTCGTCAGTGGTCTGGGAGGGAGTGCAGGCGCGGGGCCTGGACAACGGGCTCAAGGACCTGAATTGGTTGAGCCTTCATAAGCGTTTGCCGGTACTTTCCATCTTGTACCGGTATAGTTTGGTGCAATCCCCCACCTGTCCAAGATCCTCCTGTGGCAGGGAGGAGACTGTGCGCCATGCCTTCTGGGACTGTGCCTTTGCCGGACTAGTCTGGGCTAGGGCACGGGTGATGCTAGGTGTGGTTAGGAGTGATTTTGTTTTGACATAGGCTAGAGAGAGGCATATGGAGAGCAAAGGGAATGGATAGGGACAGGTTTCTGCTCTGGCTTCTCATGAGTCTCTTTAAAAAGGGACTGTGGGAAGCCAGGAAGAATTTAGTCAAGACAGGGAGAGATTGGGGGGTGGAAGGGATAGTGAGAAGGGTGGAAGGTGATTTGAGGGGGAGGATGAAGGGGGAAGAGAGGAAGTGGGGGAAGCATGCGGCACGGGAGAGGTGGAAATGGGGTTTAGGGCTGGGAGTGTTAGAGTGAGTTTGGTAAGGGGATAGATTAGGGAAGGGGAGATAGGGAAAGGGTTAGGTATTGGTTAGGTATGACGGGGAGGGACGATGCTCCCCTGAGGTTTGTTTTTGTTTGGTGTTTGGTTTTGTAAATATAAGTAATTAAGAATGAATGAGAGATATTATTTTGTAAAGTGTGAATGGTATTGATTGTAAATAAATTATTTTAACCACCTTTTTGGTTTGCTTCCCGTCTTTAAGTTTGGTGTGGGTTTTTCTTTTGTTTTCCTCTTCTTGGGCAGATTTAGTGGGTCTCATGGTGGGTGTCTTTTATGTCCCAGTTGTTGTTACTAGTCAACTTCCAGTGGACACCCCCATAGTGTCTTTCAGAGCCCCTCCTAAAACATGTTTAGTTGTTTGTAGTTGCCTCTTCTGTTTGAGGGACATTTTTGGTTTTCTTGCTGGAGAATGTAACATTAAACAATGGAGAAAGACCAGATGTTTTGGGTTGGATATTGCAGTGAATTGTTAATATTTTAATTGATGAATGCTCATTAGTCTTCAGTTTAGTTTTCAGTTATTCTGTTTTTTGATCCTCTTATGATTGTTTTAAATATTTGTTTATTTTCATTGTTTTTCCTGTGAAGCCATTGTGTTGCATCCATGTCTGAAATGTGCTGTATAAATAAAGCTTGATTTGATTTGAACATATTGTAAAACAAATTAACCCAGTGGCTGACTAATCAACAGACTCTTGGTCCCTCTTAGTATTAAAATCAGTATCAATCCCACTTTCCCAAGCTGCTGAAGGTGTGGTGGGGTGGTAAGCACCACCCCCGGCTCTATCAGGGGCTTGAGGTGGTCTCCCACAGCTCTGCTTATGTCATGTTCTGTGGCCTTGCTGTTCCATTTCTTGACTGCCCCTTCAACACAGAAACACATTTAGTCATATTATATAAAACACTCAAAGTAATGGATATGGAGCATCTATGGCCTCAGTTACACCTGGCACCTAAATGTGACTTCTGTCATCTGATCACTACAAGCTGCATAAGGTTCAGGGATCCCAGGATTTGCCTCTGAAAATGCATAAGTAATGTAAAGAGATGGGTTTTTTCTAACTAAATGCTTGTGTTCCTAGCTCCAACAGTGCAGTAATATCTAACGTAATGCTTGTGTTTCTAGCTCCAACAGTGCATTAATATCAAACTAAATGGTTGTGTTCATAGCTCCAACGGTGCAGTAATATCTAACAATTTCACAACAAATACCTAATACACACAAATCTAAGTAAAGGAATAAGAATATATAAATATATGGACGAGCGATGTCAGAGCGGCATAGACAGATACAGTAGAATAGGATAGAATAAATATATACATATGAGATGAGTAATGAGTATGTAAACATGCAGGAGATCCACGAAGGAAAGATAGTGATGGTGCTGCAAATGGTGGGGAACAAACAATTTCGTCATTTTAAAAATAATTTTCCCCCCGTTTTTTCCCCCACATTTTCGATATTGTGATGTCTACAGTGCTGTTGGCTGTTCGTCATTAACCTTCGTAGGCTTAAACACTGGTATACACTGATTTTTAAGGCCATATTGGGTCAAATGCCATTTTATCTATGTTATTTTTTAGTCAGATCGGAAAATAAATATATATTACGGTCCCCTTCTCATTTTCTTCTAATAGTACCAAAAATTAGAACAGGTCATGGTAGAAATTGTTTTAGTTACTCAGCTCCGTGGTCCTGGAATCCTCTCCTGAACATTTTAAAATTTGATGATCTAGTTTCGTTGGTGGAGCTTAAACACTTGATCGATGTATAAATCATAGAAGAGTGTAATTGTTTTTAGGACAGCTGTTTTTAGTCAAACTTTCGTGTTAACGTAAAATGTTATTGTTGTACTGTGTGAGTGTTTATAGGTTTGTTTAATGTTGTGTTAGTGTACGTAAGTTGTTTTGTCTGAAACGTTGTTTCCCCTGCTGCTATTGGACCAGGTCTCTCTTGGAAAAGAGATGTTATCTCAATGAGAAAAACCTGTATAAATAAAGGTAAAATAAACAATTTAAATATTGTCTCATCGCTGCAACTCCCCAAAGGGCTCAGGATTCGAAGGTCGAGTCATGCGTCCTCTGAAACATGACCAGCCAAACCCGCTTCTTAACAGCTGCCCGCTTAACCCGGAAGCCAGATGCACCAATATGTCGGAGGAAACACTGTTCACCTGACGACCGAGGTCAGCCTGCAGGCGCCACAAGGAGTCGCCAGAGTAGTAAAGCCCACCCCCCCTAACCTGGGCAACGCTTGGACTATAGTGTGCTGGCCTATGGAACTCCCGATCACAGCAGGTTGTGGTACAGCCCGGAATCAAACCCGGGTCTGTAGTGATTCCTCAAGCCCTTCAATGCAGTAGCTTCGACCATTGCACTACTCGGGTATAACGTTTTTTTTTTTTTTTACCAATTCTGATGTTTGTTAAAAGTGGGATTTTGACATTATTACTGTTATATCAACACACTTGACACTCCCAACTATCAATGTCTTTGGCATGTAGGAGCAGTAGAGACCTCGTCTGTTCATTATATACATCTACATGATGTATTGATACACCATGAAGGAGCAGTATAGACCTAGTCTGTTCATTATATACATCTACATGATGTATTGTTACACCATGTAGGAGCAGCATAGACCTACACTAGCTAGCTACTTATTTAGATTTAGTTTGACTTAATGAAACTTCCTTAAATGTGCTGTAGTAAACATTGTTATATTCGCACTAATCAAACAACACATTCAAGTCTTTTGTATGTCTCAATATAATAGTATTATTTAATTAAATCAATTTAAAAATAATCTTTGTCTGAAAATAAAATATGATCGTCAACTGCGTTTCCCCTCCAGTCAGCAGACGGCGATGTGTGTCTATAATCTAGTGGACGGTTCTTCAGAAACCTCCGTAGCTTGCTAGCCAACATAGCCGAAAGATTCAAGCTATTTATACGCTTTCGATGTATATTAGCTACTGTGTTTTAGACACACTTCTGTCGTATCTACTTGTTAACCTATTTAATATTACGTTATTTTGTATTAGTCAGCTATAGTAGCTGGCTGGTTAAGTTAGCACTAGCCTAGTCGCTAATGATAGCTAGCTAACACCCCCCGACCATGAGCTCTCTAAACTGCTGGACGGAGAAAGAAGCTCAGGGGCTGAACATTGTTGTGAAAAAGTTGGAGGAGGAGGATGTCACAGTAAAACAAGTGGAGGGTGAGGTTGTTCCAGTGGAAGAAGAAGAGAAAGACGAAAGAAGAGGAAGATGCTGATTTTGGAGTGAAGAATGATGGGGAGATTACTGTCACATTGAAAGATGAAGAGGTGGAGATAGGAGATCTGATTCACACCAGTAAGTACCGCCTTAAATTGTTTTTTAACTTTGGATATTCGGAGTTGGCTCGTCAATACCTCTTCAACGGAGGGCCCTGAGATGACGACTGATGTCTAAAATCAGACAACGTAGAGAGCAAGCTACCCCTTGTTTTCTCCGTTCCCAAAAAAGTGGCTTAACATATATATTTGAGAAGGGACTATCTGCTGACCGCAGACTGGGGGGCACGACTTATAATTGATTTTCGTGTAGTGATGTTTTTACTACACATCGAGCCCCCCCAATAGTGCCATGTGAGAGTTGGGTTGACTACACCAAAGATTATGGATATACTGCATGGGTAAAGCTGCTTCGAGGGTGGCTGTTGTCGTTGTGTTCCTGGTTTGAGCCCAGGGAGGAGCGAGGAAAGGGACAGAAGCTATACTGTTACACTGGCAATACTAAAGTGCCTATAAGAACATCCAATAGTCAAAGGTTAATGAAATACAAATGGTATAGAGTGAAATAGTCCTATAATTCCTATAATAACAACAAACTAAAACTTCTTACCTGGGAATATTGAAGACTCATGTTAAAAGGAACCACCAGCTTTCATATGTTCTGAGCAAGGAACTTAAACGTTAGCTTTCTTACATAGCACATATTGCACTTTTACTTTCTTCTCCAACACTTTGTTTTTGCATTATTTAAACCAAATTGAACACGTTTCTTTATTTATGTGAGGCAAAATTGATTTTATTGATGTGTTCATTCAGTATTGTTGTAATTGTCATTATTACAAATAAATAATAAATAAAAATATTGACAGGATTAAATGGTATCGGCTTTTTTGTCCCTCCAATAATTGGCATGGGTGTTGAAAAATCATAATCGGTTGACCTCTAGTCTATGTTATTGCTAGGTAAAGTTATGGGCCAATTTCTTAAACACTTAGTGTACAAACCCTCATTGTCAGGCTTGATGGCAAAGCTAGCCAAAGAACATTTTACTGGTTGAAGTATAAATCAGTTGATTTGCAACAATAAAACACACATTTTATTAAGCAGGACATTCAATTGAGCCTTACAATTCTAATCCAAAAAGTGTGAAATGCACTCTTTGGTGAATTAGTGAATAGACACAGAGCTTAATGTGAGTTTCCTTGATTAGCACTCCTGATCTAGTGTTGATGGTGCTAATATTCAGAATACAAAGTGAAAACGAAAATCTTTACTCACCATTTTTGCTCCAGGCAGATATACTACATCCATAACAATTGGTTTTCTCATTAGCAGGGAGGTGTTTCTGCAACCAAATTGAGTGTACATCGCCCTCGTGCCGCAATTTTAGCAAACACAGAAAGGGGCCTATGTTGAACACCAAACGTCGTCTGGCACACCGCTTAGGGTTTCAGAAACTTTAATAACTTTCTTCTAGTGCACATCGCTAGAACACTCATCGATGTTACTACTAATGTGAAAACAAAATTATAGGACATAAACTCAGGGAAAAAAATAAACATCCTCTCACTATCAACTGCATTTATTTACATGTGTAAATATTTGTATGAACATAAGATTCAACAACTGATACAAACTGAACAAGATCCTCAGACATGTGACTAACAGAAATGGAATAATATGTCCCTGAACAAAGAGGGGGTCAAAATCAAAGTAACAGTCAGTATCTGGTGTGGCCACCAGCTGCATTAAGTACTGCAGTGCATTTCCTCCTCATGGATTGCACTAGATTTGCCAGTTCTTGCTGTGAGATGTTACCCCACTCTTCCACCAAGGCACCTGCAAGTTCCTAGACATTTCTATGGGGAATGGCCCTAGCACTCACCCTCAATCCAAAAGGTCCCAGATGTCCTCAATGGGATTGAGATCCGGGCCCTTCGCTTGCCATGGCAGAACACTGACATTCCTGTCTTGCAGGAAATCATGCACAGAACGAGCAGTATGGCTGGTGGCATTGTCATGTCAGGATGACTGGCAGAGATGCAAGGAAAAAGCCATATCTCAGACTGGCCAGTAAAGAGAAAAGTTTAAGATGGGCAAAATAACAGACACTGGGCAGAGGAACTCTGCCTAGAAGGCCAGCATCCCGGAGTCGCCTCTTCACTGTTGACGCTGAGACTGGTGTTTTGAGGGTACTATTTCATGAAGCTGCCAGTTGAGGACTTGTCTGTTTCTCAAAAAAGGTGAACAGGTCTGAATACTTTCCAAAATATAAGACCAAGCTGGAAGTGGAAACGCCAGCCCAGCCACAATCCTAGAGGTTCACTGTTGATCAACCTCCTCCTTCACATCTGACTCCTGATGATCAACCTCCTCCTTCACATCTGACTCCTGATGATCAACCTCCTTCACATCTGACTCCTGATGATCAACCTCCTCCTTCACATCTGGCTCCAGTGATCAATCCAGAGAGTCTTCTTTTTTTGGGGGGGTCCCGATGGACGACGTCATCCAATAGGCCATCGTCACGACCTCAAGCACTGAGATGCAGTGTCCACTGCGCCACTTGGGAACCCCAAAATCATGTTCTAGTGCTGTCCCCAACTAAAATACATCTTGGTCAACCAAGAGTCATCTGTTCTTTCTACCAATCGCCCCATGTGTTTTTATAAAATCAACTGTATGTACTGAACTGGAATGATGCTTTAAGCTGTTTGATTAAATAAGACACACAATGACTGGAGGGAGCCAGAGATCAAGATAACCTAACCAGAAGAGAGAAATTCTGCCTTTATGCTCCTGAAGTTTCCGGCAATGGGCTACACCAGAGGTCGGCCAACTTTTCCATTTGGAGTGCCAATGTATCTTACCATTTCTACCTATCTGTGTGCCAGTTATGATTTTCATATGCACATTTTCGTGGAACAGTTTCATTTAATTTATGATAGTATCTCAAAAATATTGTCTGTGATTAATCTACATTCTATCAAAATTAAAATTATATAAATCTAAAAGTAACTTTTATTGCCAACTATATAAAAAAAATAGCCAACATATTAAAAACAGTGCAGGTAGAAAATATCCTGATAAAAATAAATATCCTATCAATCACATTGGCTGCACATGGCCTCATTGTCCTCACATTGTCCTCTAACCAGGGATGTACACATTCCCAGATTCCGTGTGGTTTTTGAGCTGTTAGTTTTAACAGGACGTGCAACCTCCTCTCCCTCCTCTAGCACAAGTTATTTTAGCGATGAGTTATGACAAATAAGTGTTGTGTTCCTTTGTTTAGCGACCCCTACATTTAAATGCATCACTCCAAAATGTAGCTGACTGTCTTCTGCAGGTTGTCCTTTAATCTCCCGTTTCCATGTTTCTTTAGTTTCAATAGCACGTACAACCTGATTTCCCCCCCTAATCGATATCAGTGATTTATTGCTACTTGTCAAAACAACAGTGTTTCTGGTGATTGTACAGTTTATAAGGAGCTTGTTTAAACAATACAAGTAATATGATTATTGTGGCAGATGTTTGTGTATATAGCCCATTTTATGTTTATGTTTTCAATTTATCCCAAACTGTTTCTGCATATTGGTTATTGATTCGTACATGTTAAAACTGTGTTTTGACATTGGGGATATCTCACCTAGCAAAATGTAATTGAAAATAAGACTATGCAACCAAATATTTCATATTTACATTTCATGTAACATTTAGTAATCATAATTATTTATGTAACCAACTGACAATTTTTGGGTACAATTATATTGACATTGTTGCCCTGCTTTTAGAATATCAGGATTCATTCTCAGATGTGCCAACCCAAATGTACTAGAGCATGTGGTAAGGACAACTTGGTTGCTGATTGTCTCAAGGGTGGGCAGTCAATATTTGTGTTGTGCATTTAACCAGTGTGTTTTTAACCAGTGTGTTACCATGGATCATGGATCACAGTTGATTTTTTTTCCATGTTCGAGATGAGTTTTATCTCTTCTTCTTATCTGTATTTTTTTTTAAACTGCACTGTTGGTTAGGGGCTCATACGTAAGCATTTCACTGTTAGGTCTACACGTATTCAGCGCATGTGACTAATACAATTTGATTTGAGTTTGGTTTGGGCTCGTTCCAAGGGGACGAGAGTTCCAGAAGCTAGTGAGTTTTAGGAAGACGAGAGCAATGTAAAGAGATGGGGTGAATGAGTGGGGAAAAGTACATTTGACACAAATTACCTTCATAATATCAAAGAACAAATGTTTGTATGAGGGGAATTAACTTTCATACAGCCAGAAGGGGTGAGAAATTACACCAATACCAGTAGACAATTTGCACTAATGTAAATAAACATAGATGATGGAACATTTTACCTTTTGCTGATGTGATGAACCGCTAAGGGGACATAAATATTTACCATCTAAACCATGTATGACCTCTCACCTCTCTGACTGAGCTCCACCCTCACTGGGTCCTCAGAGGAGAGGAAGGCTGAGGAGGGATGGAAGGATGAATGGATCAGTCAGTCAGTGTATAGCTGCTGTCTGACAAAATCACTATTTTAGTAGTTTGTTAAAGTATATTAGGCTTTATAGGAGACACTGCTAGCTAGCCAACAGCTAGCCAACGTCTACTGAATAGAACTTCCGCACTCAACAACCCGGTCGCATTCCGCTTCGCTCCACAGGTAGTATCACATTTTTCATTTCATTTCTTTACAGCACAACGGTTTGATTTGTTTGATCGTAGCTAGCTACATAGCTAGCTACATAGCCGTCTGTGTATCAAAGATAATTGTGTAGTCTAGAGCGATTTTCTAGGTTAGCTAGCCAGCTATTGTCGTTCTTTTAACGCAACGTAACGTAATCAACACTGCTAGCTAGCCAGCTAGCCCCCGAATAGCAGCACTGTAGAAACTATTACACTCAACGGAACGACTTGATTAGTGTAGTGTCAACAACGCAGCCACTGCCAGCTAGCCTACAAAGTCAACAACGCAGCCACTGCCAGCTAGCCTACTTCAGCAGTACTGTATCATTTTAATCATTTTAGTCAATAAGATTCTTGCTACGTAAGCTTAACTTTCTGAACATTCGAGACGTGTAGTCCACTTGTCATTCCAATCTCCTTGCATTAGCGTAGCCTCTTCTGTAGCCTGTCAACTATGTGTCTGTCTATCCCTGTTCTCTCCTCTCTGCACAGACCATACAAACGCTCCACACCGCGTGGCCGCTGCCACCCTAATCTGGTGGTCCCAGCGCGCACGACCCATGTGGAGTTCCAGGTCTCCGGTAGCCTCTGGAACTGCCGATCTGCGGCCAACAAGGCAGAGTTCATCTCAGCCTATGCCTCCCTCCAGTCCCTCGACTTCTTGGCACTGACAGAAACATGGATCACCACAGATAACACTGCTACTCCTACTGCTCTCTCTTCGTCCGCCCACGTGTTCTCGCACACCCCGAGAGCTTCTGGTCAGCGGGGTGGTAGCATCGGGATCCTTATCTCTCCCAAGTGGTCATTCTCTCTTTCTCCCCTTACCCATCTGTCTATCCCCTCCTTTGAATTTCATGCTGTCACAGTTACCAGCCCTTTCAAGCTTAACATCCTTATCATTTATCGCCCTCCAGGTTCCCTCGGAGAGTTCATCAATGAGCTTGATGCCTTGATAAGCTCCTTTCCTGAGGACGGCTCACCTCTCACAGTTCTGGGCGACTTTAACCTCCCCACGTCTACCTTTGACTCATTCCTCTCTGCCTCCTTCTTTCCACTCCTCTCCTCTTTTGACCTCACCCTCTCACCTTCCCCCCCCCTACTCACAAGGCAGGCAATACGCTCGACCTCATCTTTACTAGATGCTGTTCTTCCACTAACCTCATTGCAACTCCCCTCCAAGTCTCCGACCACTACCTTGTATCCTTTTCCCTCTCGCTCTCATCCAACACTTCCCACACTGCCCCTACTCGGATGGTATCGCGCCGTCCCAACCTTCGCTCTCTCTCCCCCGCTACTCTCTCCTCTTCCATCCTATCATCTCTTCCCTCTGCTCAAACCTTCTCCAACCTATCTCCTGATTCTGCCTCCTCAACCCTCCTCTCCTCCCTTTCTGCATCCTTTGACTCTCTATGTCCCCTATCTTCCAGGCCGGCTCGGTCCTCCCCTCCCGCTCCGTGGCTTGACGACTCATTGCGAGCTCACAGAACAGGGCTCCGGGCAGCCGAGCGGAAATGGAGGAAAACTCGCCTCCCTGCGGACCTGGCATCCTTTCACTCCCTCCTCTCTACATTTTCCTCCTCTGTCTCTGCTGCTAAAGCCACTTTCTACCACTCTAAATTCCAAGCATCTGCCTCTAACCCTAGGAAGCTCTTTGCCACCTTCTCCTCCCTCCTGAATCCTCCCCCCCCCTCCCTCTCTGCAGATGACTTCGTCAACCATTTTGAAAAGAAGGTCGACGACATCCGATCCTCGTTTGCTAAGTAAAACGACACCGCTGGTTCTGCTCACACTGCCCTACCCTGTGCTCTGACCTCTTTCTCCCCTCTCTCTCCAGATGAAATCTCGCGTCTTGTGATGGACGGCCGCCCAACAACCTGCCCGCTTGACCCTATCCCCTCCTCTCTTCTCCAGACCATTTCCGGAGACCTTCTCCCTTACCTCACCTCGCTCATCAACTTATCCCTGACCGCTGGCTACGTCCCTTCCGTCTTCAAGAGAGCGAGAGTTGCACCCCTTCTGAAAAAACCTACACTCGATCCCTCCGATGTTAACAACTACAGACCAGTATCCCTTCTTTCTTTTCTCTCCAAAACTCTTGAACGTGCCGTCCTTGGTCAGCTCTCCCGCTATCTCTCTCAGAATGACCTTCTTGATCCAAATCAGTCAGGTTTCAAGACTAGTCATTCAACTGCGACTGCTCTTCTCTGTATCACGGAGGCGCTCCGCACCGCTAAAGCTAACTCTCTCTCCTCTGCTCTCATCCTTCTAGACCTATCGGCTGCCTTCGATACTGTGAACCATCAGATCCTCCTCTCCACCCTCTCCGAGTTGGGCATCTCCGGCGCGGCCCACGCTTGGATTGCGTCCTACCTGACAGGTCGCTCCTACCAGGTGGCGTGGCGAGAATCTGTCTCCTCACCACGCGCTCCCACCACTGGTGTCCCCCAGGGCTCTGTTCTAGGCCCTCTCCTATTCTCGCTATACACCAAGTCACTTGGCTCTGTCATAACCTCACATGGTCTCTCCTATCATTGCTATGCAGACGACACACAATTAATCTTCTCCTTTCCCCCTTCTGATGACCAGGTGGCGAATCGCATCTCTGCATGTCTGGCAGACATATCAGTGTGGATGACGGATCACCACCTCAAGCTGAACTTCGGCAAGACGGAGCTGCTCTTCCTCCCGGGGAAGGACTGCCCATTCCATGTTCTCGCCATCACGGTTGACAACTCCATTGTGTCCTCCTCCCAGAGCGCTAAGAACCTTGGCGTGATCCTGGACAACACCCTGTCGTTCTCAACTAACATCAAGGCGGTGGCCCGTTCCTGTAGGTTCATGCTCTACAACATCCGCAGAGTACGACCCTGCCTCACACAGGAAGCGGCGCAGGTCCTAATCCAGGCACTTGTCATCTCCCGTCTGGATTACTGCAACTCGCTGTTGGCTGGGCTCCCTGCCTGTGCCATTAAACCCCTACAACTCATCCAGAACGCCGCAGCCTGTCTAGTGTTCAACCTTCCCAAGTTCTCTCACGTCACCCCGCTCCTCCGCTCTCTCCACTGGCTTCCAGTTGAAGCTCGCATCCTCTACAATACCATGGTGCTTGCCTACGGAGGTGTGAGGGGAACGGCACCTCAGTACCTCCAGGCTCTGATCAGGCCCTACACCCAAATAAGGGCACTGCGTTCATCCACCTCTGGCCTGCTCGCCTCCCTACCACTGAGGAAGTACAGTTCCCGCTCAGCCCAGTCAAAACTGTTCGCTGCTCTGGCTCCCCAATGGTGGAACAAACTCCCTCACGACGCCAGGACAGCGGAGTCAATCACCACCTTCCGGAGACACCTGAAACCCCACCTCTTTAAGGAATACTTAGGATAGGATAAAGTAATCCTTCTCACCCCCCCCCCCCTTAAAATATTTAGATGCACTATTGTAAAGTGGCTGTTCCACTGGATGTCATAAAGTGAATGCACCAATTTGTAAGTCGCTCTGGATAAGAGCGTCTGCTAAATGACTTAAATGTAAATGTAAATGTTTATGACTGCTGAATACCAACTATCAATCACTTAGATCATGTATTTTCAGGTAGAGATACATCCTTGGGATGTCCCGAGCCCATTGAAGTTGACATTAAAAAGTGTTATGGTTAGGGTTTTAGGGTAGGGATGTCCCAAGGATCCCGGGTAGAATTGACCATTGTGCATTCTTCCGTCTCCTTTACATAGCAGGTGATGGGTTCTGACTTCTGAACTTGAAAATATGAAATATCCTCATGTAAAATTGAATGAAACAATTATGTTGATGCTAATATAATGTACAATATTCCACGATGATATGATAACATGAGTAATATATTTAATATGCCATATACTATTTTTTAACAGTTTCACTTATTAACTTAATCTTTATCATTCAACGTCAGTTCACCCTCTCACCTCATACTGTATTGGAGCAGCAGCAGACTGCCGGGTTCAACATCAGTTCACCGTCTCACCTCATACTGTATTGGAGCGGCAGCAGCTGACTTGTTCGTTGATGCAAATCAGCATGTTTCGAATTTGAGAGTAAATAGAGCCGACTACAACTCTAAAAATGAAGGGTACAACTAGAGTTGTTCTCAGAACCTTAGGGGTCTTGACAATGAAAAACAGCCCCAAAAAGGTTCTCCAAAGAACTTGTTAGAAGATGGGTTCATCGAGGAACCTCCGTTGTTGCTGGACTTCTTCCGGGAACTTCGCAATTACAACTGAAAACGATGGTGACAAGTTTGGATGCGACAACAGTTAAAAAGGTTAAGTTGGGTTGATGTTTGGCTCTGAATATGTCTCGAAATAATTAATATAATAATATAACATACTAATAATGAATAACGAAGACAACGATGGGTTTCAGTGAATATCTTCCGTAACGTTACTATAGTTAATTACCTTAAATATTAGAAAGCAGGGTTTGACCGTCGGCGTTGTATGAGCTACAGTACTGTTATCTAGCTAGATAACGTTATGTCCTAACTAGGCACAACTAGGTTTGGATTATTTCCCTCAACTATATTCGTTCCCATATATTGCATATCGTTTCCATAAAGCCAACATGGCTTTACACTCATTAACGTGAGTTTCCAATCTAGAGCTGTTCTCAGTTTTGTGATAATGAACTAGCAAACGTTAACTAACTAAGGACGGTGACCTGTCCTTACGAGATGTTACAACGAACTGAATCGTCAATGGAGGTCTTCCTCTTTATATAGCCTGCTACAGCATGCAATACTATCAACTCACAATGGGACATAACGTTACATGTACAATACTATCCCATTTTGGAAACGTTACATGTCCGCGTTAATTATCTTAATTATATTTTCTGATCTTCTCCAAAATTAATCAAGTCCATGGAATGTGTAGTGTCTTAACACTTAGTACTTATTTATGTAATAAGAAAGACTCTGAATACAAGCAATTGAACTGGAGCTTCACATTTACTCAAACGAGTTTGTACCAGAATAACATAGAACAACACTGCGCATGACCAAGGGTGCTCCGTCCTTAAAGGGGACATCAGTAATTACAGAACATAACATTCCTTCTCTTATACAATCAAAGTTACTTTAACCAAACCACAACATTTCCCATAACTTGTTGTAGTTATTTTGCATATTTTAATTTGAACTTGACCAGTTCGTTTTTGTTTGTTTGTTTATAAGTCTAGTCTGTCTGGTGGACGGTGCCTTCGTTCTGGGTAGCGCCTCGGATTGTCTGGAGGCTCCTGAACATCCTCAGTGTGTGCTTGTTCCATTATAGCTTCTGCTATAGCAGCACCTTCATCAACACGTTCCCTTCTTTCAGCCTGGGGTCTCTTTACTGCCCCACCGTCCTCTACAGTTCCCTGTGTGTCACTCTCAGGATCTCTGTGCCTGTTCTCTCTCGATTGTTGTGCTGTTTTCCGTGGAATGCATTTGGTTAATGTGACGCCGCCACATTATGTCTGGGCTCACTTGAACCTGGTAAGTTCTGGGACCCGTTTGTGTGTGTACGGTCCCTCTTGTCCATTTCCCTACTCTTCTGTATTCTCGCACCATCACTTCCTGTCCTGTTTGGAGATGGCGCTCCCGGTCACCGGAGAGCATCTTGGCTTGTTTGTTCAGCACTTCATTACGCCTGTTTGGCTTCATGATGTCCAGCTGTGTGCGGAGAGGCCTCTCGAACATCAGTGCGGCTGGGTTTCATTTGTCGTGGCATGTGGGGTGTTTTGGTAGGAGGCCAGGAACTTGGCCAGTTTTGTTTGCAAAGTCCCTTCGTCTCTTTTATCTGCACGGAGTCCTTGCTTTAGGGTTTGCACAAAGCGTTCTGCCAGCCCATTGGTGGCAGGGTGGTACGGAGCTGAGGTTGAGTGTTTGATTCCATTTACTGACATGAATCTTGTAAACTCGTCACTTACAAAAGCTTGCGCGTTGTCACTTACCAGCTGCAGTGGCAAACCGAAGCGTGCAAACGTTGTTCTGAGACACTCTATCGTCTGAGCTGAGGTGGAGGAGTCAGTGCAAAACACCTCTGGCCATTTGGAATGGGCATCAACTATAACCAGAAACATGTGCTTTTCAAAGGGACCAGCGTAGTCCACATGAATTTTCTGCCATGGCTCAGCGTGCCATTCCCATGGGTGGACTGGGACAGGAGCAGGCATGTGAAGGGTTTCCAAACATCCGCTACAGTTCTTTATCATATTCTCTATCTGTTGGTCCAGACCTGGCCACCAGAAGTGGCTCCTTGCGAGCAGCTTCATTTTGACAATTCCAACATGACCTTCATGTAGTTGCTGCAAGACTAGATGTTGGCATTTCTGGGGTCTCATGACTCTCATTCCCCACATCAAACATCCTTGGTACGTTGTAATTTAGTTTCTCCGCTGGAAATACGGAGTCAGCTCCTTTCTGCCAGTAGCTGGCCATCCTGACATGGTGTAGGTGTACAATTTTGACAAGGTCACATCTTTCCTTGTCTCATGTTCAATAACTGTGCTTGTGACCGGTAGTGCCTTGAGCTGAGCGGTATGGAAAACGTGCACTGCATCCACCCTCCTTTGTCTTTCTCTTGTACGCGGCAGTCTGGATAATCCATCTGCATTTGTGTGGAGGGATGACGGTTAAACTCAATGTCATACATATGACTGGCAAGGAACAGGGCATATCGCTGTAACCTGGCTGCTGTCATTGCATGGAATGCCTTTCTTTGGACTGAAAATGGAAAGCAACGGCTGGTGATCTGTAACCAGTGTGAAACGCTTGCCATATAGGTATGCGTGGAATTTCCTGACGCCCCACACTAGTGCCAGTGCTTCTTTGTCGATTTGTGAGTAGTTTTTCTCTGCATCATTCAATGTTCGTGACGCAAATGCAACTGGCCTCTCTGACCCATCTTTCAGTGTGTGTGAAAGGACTGCCCCTAATCCATAAGGGGACGTATCACAAGCCAACTTCACTGGCATTTCAGGGTCGTAATGCATCAGGACCTGTTCAGATGTTATGAGCCGTTTTGCCTCCAGAAATGCATTTTCACACTGCTCTGTCCACCGCCATGTCCTATTCTTCTCCAGGAGCTGGTTAGAGGCTGGAGTACTGCTGAAAGGTTTGGGAGTAATCTTCTGTAGTAATTGATCAGTCCCGTGAAAGATCTCACTTCTGTGATATTTTGTGGTCGTGGTGCCTGTACCACTGCCTCGATTTTGTCCTGTGTTTTGTGCAATCCATTGCAGTCAATCTCATGTCCACAGAAGACAATCTTGTCTTTGAAGAACTCACACCTATGTAAGTTTGCCTGTAGACCATACTCTTTCAGTCTTTTCAGGACCACTTCCAGGTTAGCCAGGTGCTCTTTGTCGGTGCGTCCTGTTATGATCATGTCATCCAAGATACACTGGGTTCCTGGGATTCCTTGCAAAATCTGGTCAATAGTTCATTGCCAAATGGCTGATGCAACGCCAAAAACCAGGCTGTATAGACCTTTGTGTGTGTTTATTGTCAGGTACTGTTTGGAACTCTCTTCAACCGGTAGCTGCAGGTAAGCCTGTTTCAGATCGATTTTACTGAAGTGTTTCCCACCAGCTAGTGCAGCAAAGATGTCATCCAGACGTGGTAGGGGGTATTGGTCCACATGCAACATTGAATTCACAGTTACCTTGAAGTCCACACACATTCTAACAGACTCGTCTTTCTTCACAATAGGAACTATGGGTGTGGCCCATTCGCTTCTGTCCACTTTTGTCAGGATCCCTGTATCCTGCAAGCGATCGATTTCCGCTTACACCTTTGGTCTCAAGGAGTATGGATCAGATCTGGCTTTGCAGAATTTGGGGGTTGCGTCATCTCTTAGTACAAGTTTTGCTGTGAAGCCTTTTACTGTTCCCATCTGATCACTGAAAACTGTGTTGTATTTCTTCTGCAAGTATTCCAGTGTTTGGTCTGTGCCTTTCTCTTTGGACTGGAACGTGTGGAGCATTTTCAAGTCACACCAATTCAGCTTTATTTTTGAAAGCCATTCCCTGCCAAATAATGGGGGGCCAGTTCCAGGCACCACATACAGCTGTAACTGCACTCTGACCTGCAACGCCCCCATTGGGCTCAATCTCTCTCCTGAGTATGTCTTCAGCAACACATTTGTGTTCTTCAGCTTGATAGCCTTAACGTGCTCATTGTAGACGGTAGTGAAAATTATAGACACTGCAGATCCTGTGTCCAGCTCCATTTTGAGGGGTTTGCCTTCGATATCTGGTGTCACCCATATAATGCTACTGCTGGGAGAAGTCACTGTGTTTAACTCCATTGTACCAATTAATCGTTCATCTGAATCACTGCCACTGTTCTCTGCTAGTGCATTCACAGACCCTTTAATTTACTCAGTTTTCCTGTTGTGACTGAATTTTGCTTTGCATGCTCTTTAAATGTGCCCCCTTCTACTGCATTTGTGACAAATTTCGTCTTTGAAACGGCAGTCCTCTGCTCTGTGACCATCTCTGTCACACCTGTTGCATTTTGTCGGCCACACGGGGCGCTGTCGACTGCGTGAAAACTTGTGCAGGGAAATTTGTGACAGGTCAGTACTTCTTTTACTTTGCAACTCAAATGCATCGTTAGTCGCAATTTCCATAGCCACAGCAATTTCAACAGCCTTTGCAAACGTGAGCTCTCGTTTTTGAATGTGTTCATGTTTCAGTCCACAAACAAATCTATCCCTTAATGTGTCATTTAGGTTCTCTCCAAACTGGCAATGTTCAGACAGTTTCTTCAACTCTGCTACATATGTACTAACACCCTAACCTCCATTCTGATCTCTCTTGTGGAAACGAAAACATTCAGCGATGAGGAGTGGTTTAATATCAATATCTCCACAATCTCTGTGAATGTTTTATTTGAGGGCTTCAGAGGGGCAGTCAGATCTCTTAGCAAACTGTATGTTTTTGGGCCAATTCAACTCAACAACGCTGGTACTCTTTTGTTATCAGCAATGTCGTTTGCAATGAAGTACTGTTCCAGTCGTTCAATGTAAGTTGCCCAGTTTTCTTGCGTGTCATCAAACACATCTTTTTTCCCGATGCTTGCCATTCTCTTCCGGCTCCACGGGTCTTTGATCTGCCGCCTCGTTGTCGTCAGCTCTCCCCAAAACGAGATTTCAAAGACTAGCAGAGGTAGAGAGGCAGGGGTGAGGACATCCTCCTGGTATTTTGACAGTCCCCGAAGGACAATACAGAAGAAGGATTTGCTCTTGTTCCTTCCCTTTCTCTAATGTATTTTGTAATAAAATTAGCAAGTGTAGTAAGATCAATGCTTTACTAGGACTGGAGACCACAGCAGCAATTCTGCTCTTGCCCAACCTCTTCAAAGAGGAGCCAAGTGGCCTTTATGTCCGTGACAAGGTATGCCTATGCACCAATCATCTGTTTCTTCATAAACATAAATGTGCATGCTTATATAAAACTACAGCTGAACATTTGTTATGTTCTTTGTTAATTGTATGTGTATTAATCCTTTCTTACTTTTGTTGACACAGATTTCACCGCTCTTCACTCCTTTACTGCACATCGGCGGAAATCCATTTCACCATGAGTGTGAAATCCCACTGGCCTTTGATGGGGAGAACATCCACACCCTTGAGGACATCTCCATGGGACTTGGGGCTCTGCTTGGGCTGTATTTTTTATTTTCCCTTAAATTTCCCAAAAATGTCAGAAAAACACTTATGTTAAGTTACTGTGTTCTGGGGAAAAGAGAAGTTGGGTGAAGTTACCAGGGCAGGTCATAAAGATGGCAAACTTCCAAACATAACTGAGTGGATACGATATACACATTAAAGCTGAAAAATCTTTATTTAGCATCAAGTCTACAATGTTAGTTTACCTATGATTCATTTAATGTTTTTATTGTACATCATTATTATTTTAAATGTCCTGAAATGCACTTTACAAAGTAATTTTATTATTTAATATGGTCTGACATGTCTGCAGAAATGTTGCAATTTGTAATGTGTTATGTTTGGTAAATTGTATTGTAAATATTAATTCACATTTGTGGTGCCACTCTAATAAACAATTAATTATTTAAGTCAATATTATTGTTTTTGTAATGGAGGATGGGAGTTAAAAAATGAACCCCAAAAGGTTGAGGAACCATGATAAGGGGTTCTTCAAATAACTTATAGGGGTTCCTGCAAAAGGTTCTTCAAATAACTTTTTTAGCTTTTTGTCTGAAAGTATTTTCTCAACTGCGATACCAACTCCAGTCAGCAGTTCCCAGTTTTACTTTATCAAATCTATAAAAATTATACACAACATTTCATATTTTCATATATTCACAGAATCCATATAAAACGTAAGAAATTATTTGGTACTCACGAAAACCATTCAATTAGATTTTTCAAGGACTCTCCATAACTAAGAATCAGCTCTCCAAACATACTCCCAGCAGAATTTAAAAAATCACTTCTGTTTCCCAGACAATGACCATGGGATCGTCAACGTTTCTCTATCCTCCCAGAGACCACTGGAAAAATCAAGCCTCCCAGGAACTATAGACCTTCCGCTGTTTTCTAAAATATCATCCTGCTTATTATCCAAATTTCAATAATATGAGTCAGCATATTTCTATATGTTACCATCCAAACCTCAGATTAAGACTAATTTCCACATTCACACAACTCTGTCACACAATGTTATTCCCAAACATACCTAATCAATTAGTTCAACATTTTAACCTGCAGGAATATTTACACATTTCTATGTCATGGTTAGTTCCTAGGATAATGTAACTCATACATGTACATCTTTCAATTCTAAAATGGGGTCCAGGTTTTAAAAAATTACAGGTGCACCTAACGATCTTCTACTATATCATAAATGGTCTTAACTAGAATCTGTGTTTACTAGTTTTCATCCAGTTCACACAGATAGCGGTCTCAGCCCTGTTTACACCCCCTCACACAGAAATAAACACTCGGAGCCTACGAGGATTTTCTAAAAACTCCTCTTTACATGTTTCGCTTGTCTTTTTTTAAACTATGTTTGAGATGTGGTATTCACTCTGCTCGCTGCCTCTCAGATCAAGGGTTGGACCATCTGCTCCGTTCCCAAAGTGTGGTCTCCCTGAGATCCCATGTTTGAGGGATCCCTCGTGCATGATTTAACCAGGTCGTCAGGAGCGGTCACCAAGTGAAGATTAACATCCCCATCGCCAAATGTGGTTAATTTCTTTAATATCAAATGAGGAGACAAACTTATCACACAAGTCAGAGTTAAATTTACATATTTATTCACTTAATAAGGGAGCAGGTCAATACAACGCACAAATATAAAGTGAATCAATTGAGTGTTCTACGATAATGATGGCTGGTCGACAAATTACCCCCAGATGACTCGTTGAGAGCCACGATACAAAAGTACAAAGGTCTTTTACAGCCAAGATACACCCCTTTCAACCTACATGACCAACAACAGATGTATAGAACTGGTCACAAGGTTAAGATTTGTATGAAATATACTTATAATTCTCAGCAGACAGTATCTGCTGTAAAAAGAGTCCTCTTTGTGTAGAGACCAGGGTCTGGCCCTGGGGTCATCTCTCCCTGGTACCATATAGAACAGACACATTAACTCATGCTCTGGAATGCGGTCTCTTTAGGTTTTATCACCCAAAAGACATTGTAAATCTCCTGTCAGTGTTATCTCCCAGAGGCCCATCCTCAGTAGAACACACAGACACAAACATAAGAACCCTCTATTCTGTTGCATAAAACAACCATTTGATCCAATAAAAGTAATATAACATAATGTTGCAGTCTTGCGCTCAGTGACCACTGAAAGTTGACTAGTAACAACAACTGGGACCTAAAAGACACCCACCATGAGACCCACTAAATCTGCCCAAGAAGAGGGTAACAAAAGAAAAACCCACACCAAACTTACAGACAGGAAGTAAACCAAAAAAGTGGAGCAACTAAATGTGTTGTGTTGGCTCTCCACATCTATCAAGACAAAAGGAGCACTGGGCCAGACACTCTTAAATAGAACCTGGACCAGCTCAGGTGAAACACCTTCCCACTAACGAGATGGACAAGCCAGCACAGGTGTAACACATACTGACTAACAAGGTGACACCAATCAGTGCACTGAAGACACATTTCAGTTGAATGCATTCAGTTATACAACTGACTAGGTATCCCCCTTTCCTACGTGCTAAAGTCCAACCTCAAAACAAATGGAAAAGCCAACGCCTGTAACACTTTCCCCTTTAGACAACAAATATATACTATATTTTTGTTGGACAAGTTTGCTAACCAACAGAAAACAACTTCCATTTCACATTATAATCAACTACAATGCTTCACCTTCACTAATATAAACATGGTGTCTACTGGCTGTCAACAATTAAAAACACGTACTTCTAAATAATAATATACAATAGTATTATTTTTTCACATTTTTCTTTATAGAATCAGGAAACTCACTAGCTTCAATAACTCTAGTCCACTTTTTATTTAACTTGGCAAGTCCGTTAAGAACAAATTCTTATCTACAATGACAGCCTAGGAACAGTGGACTAACTGCCCTATTCAGGAGCTGAACAACATATTTTTACCTTGTCAGCTCGGGGATTCGATCCAGCAACCTTTCGGTTACGCTCTAACCACTCGGCTACTGAAAGTACGTTGAAATTACATTGTTTTAAATCATTTTAAAAATGACCCGAAAATACAGATTTTCAACTACAACCGAATGAATATTGGAGGTCATGCATAGTCTACTTTTCAATGACATTTGTGTCAATAATTCACTTCATGGTGAGGCATGGAATAATAAAACATGCATATTTTGTCAGGCTGAATGTTTGAAATATGAGTCGGTGATTTGAGTCATGCTTCTTCAGTCGTGGAATAAAGACAATAGCATTTGAATGTTGTAAAGAAATACTGGAATTTTGTAGGATTGTTAGCAAAATTGTTCATAGACATTTAAATCAAGTTGTTTTCAAGTAGTTGAATCAACCTGAAAAATAAGTATTTTCAACCAAAACTGGACGTATTTTGGACGTCGGCCAAAGTTTTCTGTCTCATGACATTTTGCTCGGTGGGATGGTCCCAATGTCAAAACAGTTTTAACGTGTCCAAATCAATAACCAATATGCAGAAACAGTTTGTGATAAATTGAAAACATATTATTTATGTAACTAGGCAAGTTAAGAACAAATTATTATTGACAGCCTAGGAACAGTGGGTTAACTGCCTTGTTCAGGGGGAGAATGACAGATTTGTACCAAGTCAGCTCGGGGATTTGAACTTGCAACCTTTCGGTTACTAGCGCAATGCTCTAACCACTACGCTACCCTGCCGCCCCATATACACAAACACCTGCCACAATAATCATATTACTTGTATTTTTTAAACAAGCTCCTTATAAACTGCACAAGAATCAGAAACACTTGTTTTGACAAGTAGCAATAAATCACTGATATCAATTAGTGGGGAAAATCAGGATTATGTGCTGTTGAAACTAACATAACTAAACAAAACACATGGAAATGAGAGATATCTTTTACCTCACTGGTTAGAGGACAACCTGCAGAAGACATTCAGCTACATGTTGGAGTGATGCATTTAAATGTAGGGGTCACTAAACAAAGGAACACAACACTTATTTGTCATCACTTATCGATATCAAGTTGAAATCAATTGCACGAAAAAAGGGGGGAGATGAGATTGCATGTCCTGTTAAAACTAACAGCTCAAAAACCACACAGAATCTGGGAATAATGTGCACATCACTGGTTAGAGGACAATTTGTAGAAAACAGCTCGCTACGTTTTGAAGTGTTGCATTTTGATTCAAGTGGGTCACCAACGTGGTAAGTGTAACGCAACTCTTTTTTGTTAAACACTTTTTGTTGAATTTCATAAATAATACTTTCAATTCGGAGCCTGGATATCCATATCATGTTGAAATCAATAGAAAAAAGGGGACAACCATTTATGGTTCTACAATGTGACGTCATTAAAATACTCCTTCTACAATGTTAAAACATTCTACATTGTGACATTAATTTCTCCTTCATGTATGTATTTTCTAATATTTGATCAGAGATCTTTTATCAGATTATCTCTGGGCACAGCTATGAGATTTATCTCCTGTGTGTGTTCTCTGGTGAAAAGTCAGCTGCCCAGCTCGACCAAAACTCTTCCCACATTGATAACAGATATCATATTTCTCTCCTGTGTGTTTTCTGGTGTACAGTCAGCTGCCCACATTGATCACAGATATAAGATATCTCTCCTGTGTGAATTCCCTGGTGTGATATCAGGCTGGATGACCGAGTAAAACTCTTCTCACATTGAGTACAGCTATAGGATTTCTCTCCTGTGTGTATTCTCTGGTGCACTGTCAGAACACTAGATCAAAACGCTTCCCACATTGAGCACAGATATAAGATTTCTTTCCTGTGTGCGTTCTCTGGTGTGATATCAGGCTGGATGACCGAGTAAAACTCATCCCACATTGAGGACAGCTAAAACATTTCTCCCTTGTGTGTATTCTCTGATGAGGAGGTGAATCTCTTCCCATAGTCAGAGCAGGAATGAGATTTATTCCCCGTGGATCTATGCAGGTGTTTGTTGAGGTGTTCTGATCTGGAGAGACTTCTCTGCCTCGTCAGCATCATGATGTTGTTGAGGCTCCCCAGAGGATCCACAATAGTCACGTCTCTCTCCTGTGTGAACAACAAAGTCAGACAGATGGTTAAAGGCCCACAACAGTGGAAATCCACTGTAAAAGGTGATTCCAACAGCATAGCCATGATGTTGTAAAACAATTGACATCTGTAAAGAATGTTAAACATTTTTGAGAATTGTCTTAAAATGAGCAACAATAGTCATATTTTGTCTTGTTTTCACCTTAGTAGTAAAATCGATAAGTTATTCATGTTGTTGAAACTCTAAGCAGTGTGCCCAATGACTTTGTCTCCAATATGGGCCCCTTTCTGTGTTTAATAAAATTGCGGCATGAGGGCATTGCACACACAATTTGTTTGCAGAAACACCTCCCTGCTAATCAGGAAACCGCTAGTTATTGATGTAGTATATCTGCCTGGAACAAAAATGGTGAGAAAAGATTTCAGTTTTTCACAATGTATTCTGAATGTGAATGGGGGAAAACTCAGGGGAGTAAACCTCCATTTCCAGGAAGCTTATGACTGCATTTCACACTACTTTGGATTATAATTCTACGGCTGGTTTGAATGTCCTGCTGAATGTCCTTAATGACAATATCCATTTGGGTGTTATGACAGTTCTGATTTTTTTTTCTCATTTATTTTAAATTAAAAAAAAAAAAAGTTTCACCTTTATTTAACCAGGTAGGAAAGTTGAGAACAAGTTCTCATTTACAACTGCGACCTGGGCAAGATAAAGCAAAGCAGTGTGACAAAAACAACAGAGTTACACGTGGGATAAACAAACGTACAATCAATAACACAATAGAAAAATCTATATCCAGTGTGTGCAAGTGGAGTAAGGAGTTATGGCAATGTATAGGCCATAGTAGCGAAGTAATTACAATTTAGCAAATTAACACTGTGTGATAGATGTGCAGATGATGATGTGCAAGTAGAAATACTGGTGTGCAAAAGAGCAAAAAAAGTCAATAAAAAAATGGTGATGAGGTAGCTAGTTGGATGGGCTATATACAGATGGGCTGTGTACAGCTGCAGCGATTGGGTAAGCTGCTCAGATAGCTGATGCTTAAAGTTAGTGAGGGAGATAAGTCTCCAGATAACTGGAAGGAAAGGCGGCCAAAGAGGTGTTGGTTTTGGGAATGACCATTGAGATATACCTCCTAGAGCGCGTGCTATGGGTGGGCGTTGCTATGGTGACCAGTGAGCTGAGTTAAGACGGAGCTTTACCTAGCAAAGACTTATAGATGACCTGGAGCCAGTGGGTTTGGTGACGGATATGTAGCGAGAGCCAGCCGACGAGAGCATACAGGTTTCAGTGGTGGGTGGTATATGGGGCATTGGTAAGTCAAGGATTAGTAGGATATTCAGTTTTAAAAAGGTATGTTTGGCAGCGTGAGTGAAGGAGGCTTTGTTTCTAAATAGGAAGCTAATTCTAGATTTCATTTTGGATTAGGAGATGTTTAATGTGAGTCTGGAAGGAGAGTTTACAGTCTAACCAGACACCTAGGTATTTGTAGTTGTCCACATATTCTAAGTCAGAACCGTCCAGAGTAGTGATGCTTGTCGGGCGGGCGGGTGCGGGCAACGATCGGTTGAAGCGCATGCATTTAGTTTTACTGGTATTTAAGAGCAGTTGGAGGCCACAGAAGGAATGTTGTATGGCATTGAAGCTTGTTTCGAGGGTTGTTAACACAACCCAAAGAAGGGCCAGATGTATACAGAATGTTGTCATCTGCGTAGAGGTGGATAAAGGAATCACCCGCAGCAAGAGCGACATCGTTGACATATTCAGAGAAGAGAGTCGGCCCGAGAATTGAACCCTGTGGTACCCCATGGAGACTGCCAGAGGTCCGGACAACAGGCCAGGTCGGTGAAGACGGCTGCACAGTGGCGGTTATGATATCGTTTAGTACCTGGAGCGTGGCTGAGGTGCACCCGTGACCAGCTCGGAAACCGGATTGCACAGCGTAGAAGGTACGGTGGGATTCTAAATGGTCAGTGATCATTTAGAATCCCAGACTTTAGAAAGGCAGGACAGGGTGGATATATGTCTGTAACAGTTTGGGTCTAGAGTGTCACCCTCTTTGACAAGGGGGATGACCACGGAAGCTTTCCAATCTTTAGGAATCTTGGACGATATGAAAGAGAGGTTGAACAGACTAGTAATAGGGGTTGCAACAATGGCGGCGGATAATTTTGGAAAGAGAGGGTCCAGATTGTCTAGCCCAGCTGATTTGCACGGGTCCAGGTTTTGCAGCTCATTCAGAACAGCAGCTATCTGGATTTGGGTGAAGTAAAAGCTGGGAGGCTTGGGCAAGTAGCTTCGGGGGGTGGGGAGCTGTGGCCGGTGTTGGGGTAGCCAGGAGGAAAGCATGGCCAGCCGTAGAGAAATGCTTCTTGAAATTCTCGATTATCGTGGATTTATCAGTGGTGACAGTGTTTCCTATCATCAGTGCAGTGGGCAGCTGGGAGGAGGTGTTCTTATTCTCCATGGACTTTACAGTGTCCCGGAACTTTTTTGAGTTTGTGTTGTAGGAAGCAAATTTCTGCTTGAAAAAGCTAGCATTGGCTTTTCTAACTGCCTGTGTATAATTGTTTTCTAGCTTCCCTGAAAAGTTGCATGTCACGGTGCTAATGCAGAACGCCATAGGATGTTTTTGTGTTAGTTAAGGGCAGTCAGGTCTGGAGAGAACCAAGGGCCATATCTTGAATGGGGCATGCTTTTTTAAGATGGTGAGGAAGGCATTTTTAAAAAAAAAAAAACAGGCATCCTCTACTGAAGGGATGAGATCAATATCCTTCCAGGATACCCCGGCCAGGTCAATGAGAAAGGCCTGCTCGCTGAAGTGTTTCACGGAGCGTTTGACAGTGATGGGTGAAGGTCGTTTGACCGCTGACCCATTACGGATGCAGGCAATGAGGCAGTGATCGCCGAGATCTTGGTTGAAAACAGCAGAGGTGTATTTAGAGTGCAAGTTGGTTTGGATGATATCTATGAGGGTTCCCGTGTTAACGGCTTTGGGGTGGTACCTGGTAGGTTCATTGATCATTTGTGTGAGATTGAGGGCATCAAGCTTAGATTGTAGGATGGCTGGGGTGTCAAGCATGTTCCAGTTTATGTCACCTAGCAGCACGAGCTCTGAAGATAGATGGGGGGAAATCAGTTCACATATGGTGTCCAGAGCACAGCTGGGGACAGAGGGTGGTCTAAAGCAGGTGGCAACAGTGAGAGACTTGTTTTTAGAGAGGTAGAATTTTAAAAGTAGAAGTTCAAATTGTTTGGATTCAGACCTGGATAGTAGGACAGAACTCTGCAGGCTATCTTTGCAGTAGATTGCAACACCGCCCCCTTTGGCCGTTCTATCTTGTCTGACAATGTTGTAGTTAGGGATGAAAATTTCAGAATTTTTGGTGGTCTTCCCAAGCCAGGATTCAGACACCGCTAGAACATCCAGGTTGGCAGAGAGTGCTAAAGCAGTGACTTAGGGAGGAGGCTTCTAATGTTAACATGCATGAAACCAATGCTATTACGGTTACAGAATTCATCAAAAGAGTGTGCCTGGGGAATAGGAGTGGAGCTAGGCACTGCAGGGCCTGGATTCACCTCTACATCACCAGAGGGAAAGAGGAGGAGTAGGATAAGGGTACGGCTAAAAGCTATGAGAATTGGTCGTCTAGAACGTCTGGAACAGAGAGTAAAAGGAGGTTTCTGGGGGCGATAAAATAGCTTCAAGGTAGTTTTTTTTAAATTACCTTTATTTAACCAGGCAAGTCAGTTAAGAACACATTCTTATTTTCAATGATGGCCAGGGGCAGAATGACAGATTTGTACCTTGTCAGCTCGGGGGTTTGAACTCGCAACCTTCCGGTCACTAGTCCAACGCTCTAACCACTAGGCTACTCTGCCTCCCCGTATAATATACATACAAAGGTATGGCAGGATGTGAATACAGTGGAGGTAAACCTAGGTATTGAGTGATGATGAGAGAGATATTGTCTCTAGAAACATCATTGAAACCAGGAGATGTCATCACATGTGTGGGTGGTGGAACTGAAAGGTTGGATAAGGTATAGTGAGCAGGGCAAGAGGCTCTACAGTGGAATAAGCCAATAAACACTAACCAGAACAGCAATGGACAATGCATACTGACATTAAGGAGAGGCATGCTTAGTCGAGTGATCAAAAGGGTCTAGTGAGTAGTGAGGTTGGTTGGGGTCACGATTCAGACAGCTAGCCGGGCCATCGATAGCAAGCTAGCATAGGATGGAGGTCTGTTTTTAGCCACCTTGTGTGTTTCCGTCGGTAGGATTAGTGGGGTTCCGTGTGGTAGAGGGCATCAATCCAATTGGCAAAAAAAACAAATATAGTTATAGAGACCAGATTTGAGGTAAATAATACTTTTTATTTTTTATTGGTGAGACAGGTTGCAGGAGAGTGTTTTGAAGTTGAGTTTTTGGAAAAAAATATATATAAAAAGAAGAAATGTGTAAAGATATACACTGCTCTAAAAAATAAAGAAAACACTAAAATAACACATCCTAGATCTGAATGAAATATTCTTATTAAATACTTTTTTCTTTACATAGTTGAATGTGCTGACAACAAAATCACACAAAAATTATCAATGGAAATCAAATTTATCAACCCATGGACGTCTGGATTTGGAGTCACACTCAAAATTAAAGTGGAAAACCACACTACAGGCTAATCCAACTTTGATTTAATGTCCTTAAAACGAGTCAAAATAAGGCTCAGTAGTGTGTGTGACCTCCCTACAATGCCTGGGCATGCTCCTGATGAGGTGGCGGATGGTCTCCTGAGGGATCTCCTCCCAGACCTGGACTAAAGCATCCGCCAACTCCTGGACAGTCTGTGGTGCAACGTGGCGTTGGTGGAGGGCTGTGCGGCCCCCAAAAGAAATGTCACCCCACACCATGACTGACCCACCGCCAAACCGGTCATGCTGGCGGACGTTGCAGGCAGCAGAACGTTCTCCATGGCATCTCCAGACTTTTGTCACATGTGCTCAGTGTGAACCTGCTTTCATCTGTGAAGAGCACAGGGCACCAGTGGCCAATCTTGGTGTGTTCTCTGGAAAATGCCAAACGTCCTGCACGGTGTTGGGCTGTAAGCACAACCCCCACCTGTGGACGTCAGGCCCTCATACCACCCTCATGGAGTCTGTTTCTGACCGTTTGAGCAGACACATTTGCATTTGTGGCCTGCTGGAGGTCATTTTGCAGGGTTCTGGCAGTGCTCCTCCTGCTTGCACAAAGGTGGAGGTAGCGGTCCTGCTGCTGGGTTGTTGCCCTCCTACGGCCTCCTCCACGTCTCCTGATGTACTGGTCTGTCTCCTGGTAGCGCCTCCATGCTCTGGACACTACGCTGACAGACACAGCAAACCTTGCCACAGCTCGCATTGATGTGCCATCCTGGATGAGCTGCACTACCTGAGCCACTTGTGTGGGTTGTAGACTCCATCTCATGCTACCACTAGAGTGAAAGCACCGCCAGCATTCAAAAGTGACCAAAACATCAGCCAGGAAGCATAGGAACTGAGAAGTGGTCTGTGGTCACCACCTGCAGAACCACTCCTTTAATGGGGGTGTCTTGCTAATTGCCTATAATTTCCACCTGTTATCTATTCCATTTGCACAACAGCATGTGAAATGTATTGTCAATCAGTGTTGCTTCCTAAGTGGACAGTTTGATTTCACAGAAGTGTGATTGACTTGGAGTTACATTGTGTTGTTTCAGTGTTCCCTTAATTTTTTTGAGCAGTGTATATATACGGGACACGACAAGACGAGAACAAAGGACGTCTGACTGCTATGCCATCTTGGATGCTGGACCGTTGAGTGAGACTAGGGGCTCCGCAGTAAAATAAAACAATGATAACTACCCTAAACAACAGTATGCAAGGCATATTGACATTAGAGAGATATAAAGCGAGGCATAAAGCAATCACAGGTGATGATTGGGAGAGCTAGCTAAGACAACAACAGGTAAGACAACATGTAAAATGGCAATGAATGGGCAGAAAGGATCAGTTAACTACACACAGGGCCTGAGTTTGAGGCTGTGGCCGACAGATAAACAAATTAAACAAAAATGGAGACCCGTGAAGAATGAACAGTCCAGCAGGCATCAGCTATGTAGCCAAGTGGCCTTCCTGGCTCAGGAAGGCCACCAAAAATTCAGAGATTTCCATACCCAACTATAACTGTAGCTCAGTTGGTAGAGCATGGCGCTTGTAACGCCAGGGTAGTGGGTTCGATCCCCGGGACCACCCATACGTAGAATGTATGCACACATGACTGTAAGTCGCTTTGGATAAAAGCGTCTGCTAAATGGCATATATTATTATTATATTTTTATTATTATTATTATAACATCTTCCGTCAAGATAGAACTGCCAAAGGGGGCGGAGTCGCAGTCTACTGCAGAGATAGCCTGCAAAGTAATGTCATACTTTCCAGGTCCATACCCAAACAGTTTGAACTACTAATTTTGAAAATTACTCTCTCCAGAAACAAGTCTCTCACTGTTGCCGCCTGCTACCGACCCCCCTCAGCTCCCAGCTGTGCCCTGGACACCATTTGTGAATTGATCGCCCCCCATCTAGCTTCAGAGTTCATTCTGTTAGGTGACCTAAACTGGGATATGCTTAACACCCCGGCAGTCCTACAATCTAAGCTAGATGCCCTCAATCTCACTCAAATCATCAAGGAACCCACCAGGTACAACCCTAACTCTGTAAACAAGGGCACCCTCATAGACATCATCCTGACCAACTGGCCCTCCAAATATACCTCTGCTGTCTTCAACCAGGATCTCAGCGATCACTGCCTCATCGCCTGTATCCGCCACGGAGCCGCAGTCAAACGACCACCCTCATCACTGTCAAACGCTCCCTAAAACACTTCTGTGAGCAGGCCTTTCTAATCGACCTGGCCCGGGTATCCTGGAAGGACATTGACCTCATCCCGTCAGTTGAGGATGCATGGTCATTCTTTAAAAGTAACTTCCTCACCATTCTAGATAAGCATGCTCCGTTCAAAAATGCAGAACCAAGAACAGATACAGCCCTTGGTTCACTCCAGACCTGACTGCCCTCGACCAGCACAAAAACATCCTGTGGCGGACTGCAATAGCATCGAATAGCCCCGTGATATGCAACTGTTCAGGGAAGTCAGGAACCAATACACGCAGTCAGTCAGGAAAGCTAAGGCCAGCTTCTTCAGGCAGAAGTTTGCATCCTGTAGCTCCAACTCCAAAAAGTTCTGGGACACTGTGAAGTCCATGGAGAACAAGAGCACCTCCTCCCAGCTGCCCACTGCACTGAGGCTAGGAAACACGGTCTCCACCGATAAATCCATGATTATCGAAAACTTCAATAAGCACTTCTCAACGGCTGGCCATGCCTTCCGCCTGGCTACTCCAACCTCGGCCAACAGCTCCGCCCCCCGTAGCTCCTCACCCAAGCCTCTCCAGGTTCTCCTTTACCCAAATCCAGATAGCAGATGTTCTGAAAGAGCTGCAAAACCTGGACTCGTACAAATCAGCTGGGCTTGACAATATGGACCCGCTATTTCTGAAACTATCTGCCGCCATTGTCGCAACCCCTATTACCAGCCTGTTCAACCTCTCTTTCATATCGTCTGAGATCCCCAAGGATTGGAAAGCTGCCGCAGTCATCCCCCTCTTCAAAGGGGGAGACACCCTGGACCCAAACTGTTACAGACCTATATCCATCCTGCCCTGCCTATCTAAGGTCTTCGAAAACCAAGTCAACAAACAGGTCACTGACCATCTTGAATCCCACCGTACCTTCTCCGCTGTGCAATCTGGTTTCCGAGCCGGTCACGGGTGCACCTCAGCCACACTCAAGGTACTAAACAATATCATTACCGCCATCGATAAAAGACAGTACTGTGCAGCCGTCTTCATCGACCTCGCCAAGGCTTTCGACTCTGTCAATCACCATATTCTTATCGGCAGACTCAACAGCCTCGGTTTTTCGGATGACTGCCTTGCCTGGTTCACCAATTACTTTGCAGACAGAGTTCAGTGTGTCAAATCGGAGGGCATGCTGTCCGGTCCTCTGGCAGTCTCTATGGGGGTGCCACAGGGTTCAATTCTCGGGCCGACTCTTTTCTCTGTGTATATCAATGATGTTGCTCTTGCTGCGGGCGATTCCCTGATCCACCTCTACGCAGACGACACCATTCTATATACTTTCGGCCCGTCATTGGACACTGTGCTATCTAACCTCCAAACGAGCTTCAATGCCATACAGCACTCCTTCCGTGGCCTCCAACTGCTCTTAAACGCGAGTAAAACCAAATGCATGCTTTTCAACCGATCGCTGCCTGCACCCGCATGCCCGACTAGCATCACCACCCTGGATGGTTCCGACCTTGAATATGTGGACATCTATAAGTACCTAAGTGTCTGGCTAGACTGCAAACTCTCCTTCCAGACCCACATCAAACATCTCCAATCGAAAATCAAATCAAGAGTCGGCTTTCTATTCCGCAACAAAGCCTCCTTCACTCACGCTGCCAAGCTTACCCTAGTAAAACTGACTATCCTACCGATCCTCGACTTCGGCGATGTCATCTACAAAATGGCTTCCAACACTCTACTCAGCAAACTGGATGCAGTCTATCACAGTGCCATCCGTTTTGTCACTAAAGCACCTTATACCACCCACCACTGCGACTTGTATGCTCTAGTCGGCTGGCCCTCACTACATATTCGTCGCCAGACCCACTGGCTCCAGGTCATCTACAAGTCCATGCTAGGTAAAGCTCCGCCTAATCTCAGTTCACTGGTCACGATGGCAACACCCATCCGTAGCACGCGCTCCAGCAGGTGTATCTCACTGATCATCCCTAAAGCCAACACATCATTTGGCCGCCTTTCGTTCCAGTACTCTGCTGCCTGTGACTGGAACGAATTGCAAAAATCGCTGAAGTTGGAGACTTTTATCTCCCTCACCAACTTCAAACATCAGCTATCCGAGCAGCTAACCGATCGCTGCAGCTGTACATAGTCTATAGGAAAATAGCCCACCCATTTTAACCTACCTCATTCCCATACTGTTTTTTATACTGTTTTTATTTATTTATTTTTCTGCTCTTTTGCAAACCAATATCTCTACCTGTACATGACCATCTGATCATTTATCACTCCAGTGTTAATCTGCAAAACTGTATTATTCGCCTACCTCATGCCATTTGCACACATTGTATATAGACTGCCCATTTTTTTCTACTGTGTTATTGACTTGTTAATTGTTTATTCCATGTGTAACTCTGTGTTGTCTGTTCACACTGCTATGCTTTATCTTGGCCAGGTCGCAGTTGCAAATGAGAACTTGTTCTCAACTAGCCTACCTGGTTAAATAAAGGTGAAATAAAAAAATTAAAAAAAAAGTGATCATAGGGTCTAGTGAACAGGAATATATGAACCAGGGAAGCCGTTAGGTAGTCATTACTACGCTAGCTGGGAGATGCGCCTGGCTCGAGGCTAACTGGTATTAGCTTCGGGACAAGGGCGTCACCGACGTCCTGCAAAGGCCGGTTGAGGGCACATCGGACGGAATTATGTCGGCAGACCAGTCGTGATGGATCGGCAGGGCTCGGTGTTGACAAAGGGTCAAGGCCAATTGGCAAAAGAGGGATTGTAGCTGGAGTAATTTTGTTTGCTAGCCAGGAGATGCACCTGGTTCGAGGCTAACTGGTGCTAGCTTCGGGACAAGGGCGTTAGCCACTATAGCCACTCCGGTGCAAAGCTTACGGCAGGAATTTGGTGATGTAGTGGCTTCTAGTCGTCTTTGTGAAGAGTCTGGGAGGCATCAGCTGTGTAGCCGAGTGATCATAGGGTCCACTGAGCAGGCCGGGAGAAGGGCCTGGCTCAAGGCTAGTTTAGGGGCTGGTCTACTCGTTAGCAGCGATTATCTGGTGTAATGGTCCAGAGCGTACGGCAGGAATATGGTGATGTAGTGGAAAAAAACAGTCCGATATGCTCATGGTTGACATTGCGCTGTGCAGACTGGCAGGTATTATCCAGGCTAACAGCGGCTGGTGTCTGAGCTAAAAAGGTAAAGGCCGCAAGCAGTGGCTAACAATGACTAAATAGCTAGTAGCTAATTAGCTGGTTAGCTTCTGATGAAGGTTCTAGCTATAAGGTCTAAAAAAAAATTGCAGATCCATATCACATTGGGTGAGGTGGGTTGCCGGAAAGTATATTTAATTTAAAAATGGAAAAAGATTTAAATATATTGCAATATATACAAAAAAAAGACAGAAAAAACATACAATTTACAACAAACACGTCTTACTGCTACGCCATCTTGGATTACAAGATGACTCAGTTAAAAAACAATGATATAGCACTCTGAAATTATTTAGTATTTCTGTGCCCATGAAAACTGTTTTCCCAGCGTAACATAAGGAGCCACTAAATGATAAGTACATTTACATTTACATTTAAGTCATTTAGCAGACGCTCTTATCCAGAGCGACTTACAAATTGGTGCATTCACCTTATGACATCCAGTGGAACAGCCACTTTACAATAGTGCATCTAAATATTTTAAGGGGGGGGAGGGGGGGTGAGAAGGATTACTTTATCCTATCCTAAGTATTCCTTAAAGAGGTGGGGTTTCAGGTGTCTCCGGAAGGTGGTGATTGACTCCGCTGTCCTGGCGTCGTGAGGGAGTTTGTTCCACCATTGGGGAGCCAGAGCAGCGAACAGTTTTGACTGGGCTGAGCGGGAACTGTACTTCCTCAGTGGTAGGGAGACGAGCAGGCCAGAGGTGGATGAACGCAGTGCCCTTATTTGGGTGTAGGGCCTGATCAGAGCCTGGAGGTACTGAGGTGGATTAGGACCTGCGCCGCTTCCTGTGTGAGGCAGGGTCGTACTCTGCGGATGTTGTAGAGCATGAACCTACAGGAACGTGCCACCGTCTTGATGTTAGTTGAGAACGACAGGGTGTTGTCCAGGATCACACCAAGGTTCTTAGCGCTCTGGGAGGAGGACACAATGGAGTTGTCAACCGTGATGGCGAGATCATGGAACGGGCAGTCCTTCCCCGGGAGGAAGAGCAGCTCCGTCTTGCCGTAGTTCAGCTTGAGGTGGTGATCCGTCATCCACACTGATATGTCTGCCAGACATGCAGAGATGCGATTCGCCACCTGGTCATCAGAAGGGGGAAAGGAGAAGATTAATTGTGTGTCGTCGGCATAGCAATGATAGGAGAGACCATGTGAGGTTTTGACAGAGCCAAGTGACTTGGTGTATAGCGAGAATAGGAGAGGGCCTAGAACAGAGCCCTGGGGGACACCCGTGGTGAGAGCGCGTGGTGAGGAGACAGATTCTCGCCATGCCACCTGGTAGGAGCGACCTGTCAGGTAGGACGCAATCCAAGCGTGGGCCGCGCCGGAGATGCCCAACTCGGAGAGGGTGGAGAGGAGGATCTGATGGTTCACAGTATCGAAGGCAGCCGATAGGTCTAGAAGGATGAGAGCAGAGGAGAGTTAGCTTTAGCAGTGCGGAGCGCCTCCGTGATACAGAGAAGAGCAGTCTCAGTTGAATGACTAGTCTTGAAACCTGACTGATTTGGATCAAGAAGGTCATTCAGAGAGAGATAGCGGGAGAGCTGGCCAAGGACGGCACGTTCAAGAGTTTTGGAGAGAAAAGAAAGAAGGGATACTGGTCTGTAGTTGTTGACATCGGAGGGATCGAGTGTAGGTTTTTTTCAGAAGGGGTGCAACTCTCGCTCTCTTGAAGACGGAAGGGACGTAGCCAGCGGTCAGGGATGAGTTGATGAGCGAGGTGAGGTAAGGGAGAAGGTCTCCGGAAATGGTCTGGAGAAGAGAGGAGGGGATAGGGTCAAGCGGGCAGGTTGTTGGGCGGCCGGCCGTCACAAGACGCGAGATTTCATCTGGAGAGAGAGGGGAGAAAGAGGTCAGAGCACAGGGTAGGGCAGTGTGAGCAGAACCAGCGGTGCCGTTTGACTTAGCAAACGAGGATCGGATGTCGTCGACCTTCTTTTCAAAATGGTTGACGAAGTCATCTGCAGAGAGGGAGGAGGGGGAGGGGGAGGAGGATTCAGGAGGGAGGAGAAGGTGGCAAAGAGCTTCCTAGGGTTAGAGGCAGATGCTTGGAATTTAGAGTGGTAGAAAGTGGCTTTAGCAGCAGAGACAGAGGAGGAAAATGTAGAGAGGAGGGAGTGAAAGGATGCCAGGTCCGCAGGGAGGCGAGTTTTCCTCCATTTCCGCTCGGCTGCCCGGAGCCCTGTTCTGTGAGCTCGCAATGAGTCGTCAAGCCACGGAGCGGGAGGGGAGGACCGAGCCGGCCTGGAAGATAGGGGACATAGAGAGTCAAAGGATGCAGAAAGGGAGGAGAGGAGGGTTGAGGAGGCAGAATCAGGAGATAGGTTGGAGAAGGTTTGAGCAGAGGGAAGAGATGATAGGATGGAAGAGGAGAGAGTAGCGGGGGAGAGAGAGCGAAGGTTGGGACGGCGCGATACCATCCGAGTAGGGGCAGTGTGGGAAGTGTTGGATGAGAGCGAGAGGGAAAAGGATACAAGGTAGTGGTCAGAGACTTGGAGGGCGTCTTGTATGTCCCAGTTGTTGTTACTAGTCAACTTCAGTGGACACTGAGAGCAAAACTGCAACATTATGTTATAATACTTTTATTGGATCAAATGGTGGTTTTATGCAACAGAATAATTCTTATAACTATTTTGTATGTGTTCTACTGAGGATGGGCCTCTGGGAGATAACACTGATAGGAGATTTACAATGTCTTTTGGGTGCTAAAACCTAAAGAGACCGCATTCCAGAATATGAGTTAATGTTTCTGTTCTATATGGTACCAGGGAGAGATGACCCCAGGGCCAGACCCTGGTCTCTACACAAAGAGTACTGTTTTTACATCAGATACTGTCTGCTGAGAATTATAACTATCTTTCATACAAATCTTGACCTTGTGACCCGTTCTATACATCTGTTTGTCATGTAGGTTGAAAGGGGTGCATCTTGGCTATTAAAGACATTTGTACTTTTGTATCGGGGCTCTCAACAAATCATCTGGGGGTGATTCGTTGACCATTATCGTAGAGCACTCAATTGATTCACTTTATATGTGTACGTTGTCTTGACCTGCTCCCTTATTATAAGGCAAATAAAGATGTAGTTCAAGTATAACTCTGACTTGTGTGATACGTTTGTCACCTCGTTTAATATGAAAGAAATCAACAACCACATTTGGCGATGGGGCGTGAATCTTGACTTGGTGACTGATGGCTAAATGGTGCACGAGAGATCCCTCTAACTTGGGATCTCAGGGAGACCAAGGTCTATAGTTCCTGGGAGGCTTGATTTTGCCTTGGTCTCTGGGAGGTTAGAGAACCGTTGGGGATCCCATGGTCATTGTCCGGGAAACAAAAGTTTATTTTTGGTTCTGTTGTATGTTTTGAGAGCTGTTTCGTAGCAATGGAGAGTCCTTGAAAAAGCAAATGGAATACCTGGAGTACCTGAGAATTTCTTACGTTTTATATGGATTCTGTTAATATATGAAAATATGATGAATTGTATGTGTGTATAATCGATTACTAGAGATTTGATGAAGTAATACTGGGAATATAATTAGATACAATTTAAACAACCCATATGAAAACAAACGTAGGTTTTGAGTTGGTATCTTTAACCTCTAAAGACTCCCCATCCCGCATGAGGGAGCGTAATCATCGCCTGACACTAATTAGCATAACGCAACGGACATACATATTCCTAGAAAATATTCCTATTCATGAAAATCACAAATGAAATATATTGAGACACAGCTTAGCCTTTTGTTAATCACCCTATCATTTTCAAAATATGCTTTACAGCCAAAGCTAGACAAGCATTTGTGTAAGTGTATTGATAGCCTAGCATAGCATTTTGTCCAGCTAGCAGCAGGTAACTTGGTCACGGAAATCAGAAAAGCAATCAATTAAATCGTTTACCTTTGAGCTTAGGATGTTTTCACTCACGAGACTCCTAGTTAGATAGCAAATGTTCCTTTTTTTCCCAAAATATTGTTTTTGTAGGCGAAATAGCTCTGTTTGTTCTTCACGTTTGGCTGAGAAATCACCCGGAAATTGCAGTCACGAAAACTGCAAAAAATATTCCAAATTAGCTCCATAATATTGACAGAAACATGGCAAAGGTTGTTTATAATCAATCCTCAAGGTGTTTTATATCTATTCGATAATATATCCATTGGGACAATTAGTTTTTCAGTAGAACCGATTGGAGTAATGGCTACCTCTGTATTTTACGCGAGAATCTCTCTGGGAGAATCAGGTGACCACTTGCGCAATGTAGCCGCTTATGGGTATTCTTCAACATAAATGCGTAAAACTACGTCACAATGCTGTAGACACCTTCGGGAATACGGAGAAAGAGTAATCTGGTTGATAGCCCATTCACTGCTCAATAAGGGTGCATAGGAAGGCAGCGCTTTCAAAACATGAGGCACTTCCGGATTGGATTTTTCTCAGGCTTTTGCCTGCAACATCAGTTCTGTTATACTCACAGACAATATTTTTACAGTTTTGGAAACTTTAGTGTTTTCTATCCTAAGCTGTCAATTATATGCATATTCTAGCATCTTGTCCTGACAAAATATCCCGTTTGCTACGGGAACGTTTTTTTTTTCCAAAAATGAAAATACTGCCCCCTAGTCACAACAGGTTTTAATGGATAATTTGATAAAAATGAGGTTGGAGAGAATAAAGTAGACGGCACAGGTCAAAATGTTGATTTATGTCCAGATGACACGTACATGCCCAAATATGGGCATCCGGCCAGAACATCCTGTTCCTGTTGTCACGTGTTAGAGGGTGTGTTATTTTATATCTATATTGCATCTATTCCTTTGAAGTTGTTATGCTGATTGATGCCTAGGGACCTCTTTGAACTGCGGGGATGTGTTTGAACATTTCAAAGAGTATGCCCCCCAACCCCCCTGTTTTATTGACCTTAGGGCTGTTGTCTATGAAACAGGAATGTCCGGGGTATTGGATGTGACAGACGCATTATAAATAAAGTCCAGAACAAGACATGCGACCCCAGAACAGTAAACAAGATTTTTTAAATAAACATGGATTTTGTGATCAGTGGCAAAGCTCTGATGACTGTAACAACGGAAGCAGGACCGCGGCTGAAACAGAGAAAGGGCCAAGTATAAAGCCACAATATACGATGTGCCAAAAAAGCGGTTTCTAATTGTGTATAGAACCCAGATACCGCCCACAACTGCGCTGAAAGATCAAGTGCTGATGTCTAATGGACAGCAATGGGGGTATCAGTTTGATTACCTGGCCTGTAGAGTGAACCTCTATACGGTAGCCGAAGGAGAAGAATATACCGACCAGACATTAGGAGTGGACTATGGGCTTGAAGACTGGATGGTTTTTCGCAAGGTTTTGTGTCCCGAACTGAGATTATCACCAAGGGGTATAGCTTGTTCACAGGCTACGAGACCCGATGGGAAGGTACCCCTGACTCCTCAGGAAGAGTATTTCACAGGGTGAAAATACAAAGAAAGAATGGACTTCCGTGTGGCTGTGTGGAGTTCTACATCAGCAACGAGGAAACCCTCAACCAAAACATTCGTGATGGAGGCCTGACTGGGGATTTTAGGTTGTGCATGCTTATTCCTTTTAAAAGTTGGGATTTAATGGAATTGAAAATGTTAGAGTTGCTGGACACTCTGTTTGTACATAGCCAGCAGCGACAGAGCATTGTTCGGATAATGAAGTGCATAATATGTTCGAATCCCAAGGATTATGATTTAAAGGAGCCCCAAGAAGGAACATCGTCAGAAGGGTCATCCCCCGAAGAAAACTAACCATGCCCTGATACCCAGAGGACTGGTTCAACAATAAAAGGAGGATCCTTAAAACCTACAGTTCTTCACTTACGCATATACCATGGATATTCCTACAACATACCAGGACTCTGAAACGTCATGGGGGCCAGACCCTAAGGACTCTATGCCTCTCAGCCCAACATTCTACTCCCCCCTGGCAAGACCCGCAACACCCCCTACATGTACACAGCCTGAGGATGTGTTTGATGGGGTGGTCAGTACTATTTTTGTGGACACCATCAAGGCCTCTGTAGCCACGCTTTGAGACGTGGTGATTGGAGAGTATATACGAGAAAAATGCATTGGTTGTGAGATCAATCACCCCAGCCAGCTCAGGCATCCTTGCCTACACGACCCCCCAAGATACTACTTCTTCAACCATTTTGAGGCCACTTCTATCAATACCATCTCCCGCCTGATTTATTAGACAATTTTCCAATTCCCCCAAAACATTGTGTTGCATTTCAGACTCTACGGACATGGGCGTTAACGGTTGGGATGTCGATGATGGTGTGGGGGGTGCCGAAGATGTCTGGCTCTCGTTCATCCGATTTAATTAGGGATATGAGGGCTTCGGGAATCTGTGATAACAGGTTTTCATCGGGTGTCCCTGACTTGTTCATACGATTAATCATTTCTAGGAGTTTGGCTGGAATCTGTGATAATATGCTTTCATCTATCGGTATTATGTATGTTACCCCTGCCTCGTTCATATGTTTAATAATTTCTAGGAGTTCTGGCGGTATCTGTGATGAGAGGCTTTCAACTGTCTCAACTTGTTCCTGTGGTTCTGCGATATTGATAATTAAGGATGTGCGTTCTTGGGTATTTCTGGAATGATCCGTGTTACATATGATTTTAGCGCCTGTATTTGCACCTGGGATCGTCTCGGTACTGTCTCTCAAGTAAAACCCCCAGTCGTTTGTGTAGCAAAACCTTCCTTGATTTCAAAGCCCTGGAAAAGACTGTGAAAAGCCTTGCTTGTTCTATTTCAGATCCGGATGTTGCCACCATAGAATTGTCGGGGTCTAGAAGGTTGGCTGCATCACAGAATAGCCTATCGTCTACCTCTGAAATGTCATTTAAAACAGGGATGTCCTCCGCTTTGTTTGTTTCATTGGGAATGTTCGGTGAGCCGGAATCCCCCAGCTCTAGATGTATGTGGCCCTCTGTGCCGTTTTTCGCCGGGGAGGAGTCTGATAGACAATAATACATACAAAATAGGTTATTAAATATAAAAATATGTTAGATACATAAAATGTCAAATACATTTCAGGTATAATACTATATATTAACAATACATAGTTAAAATACCTCAGCTTTTTTGGAGTGGGCTGTTCTGACGAATCACAGAAACAGGGGGGGGGGGGTCTCGTGGGAGTCTGAAAAAACATTATTTGTCCTTGTTTTAACACATTCAAGCCTAAAAAATGTATTAAAAAAATGTGTATAACTAATAATATTATTATATATAATAACTTCATACGGTGTCCATGGAGCGCCTGATCGTGAAGCCGCAAGTTCTCGGCACAGTAGTACTTCTCCAGAGGGGTTGATTCAGAGCAATGTACAAGTGCCCTCGTTATGCGTTGCTTGTTGGGGCCTGGAATATGTAGCGAGTGGGTGGAGGTTCCCGGGGGAGTTGGCGAGACATTTAAATTCTCTGTTCTCGGTGTGCTGGAAAAAACGTTTGTGCAGAACGGGAGAATTGCATCTGTGTCATCGGATGTGTCATCTGCTCCAACGAAGTCGTTCAGGGTCCATAAGGAGGCCGTTATCCTTCTTGGCTGTATGTCGGCTGTAAATACAAAAATAGCTTTTAATATAGGGTGCACACTATTTGTTTTTTAATTTCTAAATATTCTTGGGTATGTGATTATTTGGATTTACGTTGAAAATAGGTTGATGGGGATTGGCTGCATGGGTTTTGCGTCTGAGAATCACCGTCTAACGAGTTGTGTTCCAGATCATTTAAACCTCTTAAAAGCTGCGTAAATGATGGGGACCCTACAAACGTTAGATAATATTAACATGTATTTATACAAAATATATACACTTTAACTTATATGTGCATTTGGCCTGAAATACATACCTAAAAAAAACACTGTCCCCCCGTTTAAAACACATATAACTCCTGTTTAATATTACAATAATATCCATACTATTCAGACAACGAGTCCAAATCTTAAAATATATTTTTTTCACGAACTCACCTTCAGAAAGATCCATTAGGCGGGATTCACAGACTATCTTTTTTTATCTGTCCTGGCCGATAAATATTTGGGGCTGTTGGCCTGTGGGTTTGCGCTAAAGCTGTGCTAACAGAGTGGGAAAGTAAATGCTTAACTAGACTCGCTCCACGATCGTGTCCCTAACTAGAGATAGTAAGGAATGAGTTTACATGCCGTGGTGGCATTTTTCCGGGCAATATCCTGTATGTCATAAAATGGGGTTGGAATACCCCCAGAATGTTTTAGAGAACAAAAGGCAGTGAATTCAAACAACAGGAGGGGATGTCGAGACATTTCGTCTGCATGCATTGCTTTTTTTTTTTCCTGCATCCTCAGGGTTAGCACCTTGGTGGGGTGTCCGATGTAAATTTATAGACCGGGGTGGGGGCACCCGCCGCTGATTAGAAATAACATTGTTTAACCCCGGGATCGGTCTAGACATATTGGATTCTTTCTGGGGTGTTTGAACCACATCCTCTGGGGTGAGATAAAATTTGGATTTGAAAGACCTGTGTGTTAATGAATGGAAAGTGCCCATTTTAAGAGTCGCCGTCACACTTTTTGATGGGGGGTAGGCAGATATCTGGACATACTGTATGCATGATAGTGCAAACCTTGGTTTCAAACGATCCCCTACAGAGAGAAAGGGCCTTGAGTGCAGATGCCTGGGCATTGTTGAACACACACCCACCCCCCTCATGTTTTTGAAACACACACTCCTGCTGGCCCGTCACATGCACACTCACGCACGCACCCTGATTTTCCATGTATTTTTCTTCGCGACAGACCGGGGTGATGATGTAAAATACATTTTCCTATCGTTAAAGGGTGAGATAGTGTTTTAAATTCCTTTTATTTAATTCCAAAATATTTAGTACAAACTTTTTTAAGACATGTTAGAATTAATTACCCAATTTTACTAATATTTAAACATGCACCACGAGTGTTTTATGTAAAAACATTGGAGGCCTACAGTTGTACATCATTACAAACTTTAATAACCAGTAATGTTTATAACATACCATTGTAGGAAAGACTATAAAATAATACTTTTTTTTTTTAAAGACATTGCATTTCTCTGCGACAGACCAGGTAGTGAGAGAAAACGAGAGACCCCCTTTCGTTAAGGGTGAGATGATTTAATTCAAAATATTTAGTACATACATTTTAACACACGTTATAATTCAACCTTTTTACTATTTCTTACAGATAAAGGGGCTGGTTAGCCCTGACCATTATCAGTTTCCAATTCACCATCGCAAAGACGCTTGCACGCTCCATCAAAGCCCTGTAAGTTTTCACTCCAGGGAATTATCCTCCTTCTGGCTTGTTTTGTCTCAACGATAACTTCCGCCATCGCCGTAATTGTTCACGATTTTGGAAAAGACTGTCCAGCTAATTCTGAATATATGATAATCACGCCATTTAAAACTGAACACGGGCATAAAAAAGTTTACATCCTTGCATGCTTTGGAAAATGCATATGAACTGACAGATTTCGTCGTATTTGCACTATCAAATTGTTCACATGCTAAAATTGTCACTTTGGAGTCAGGGGTATACGCCATTGAAGCGATTCTTAGGGCCATCAGATCACTGCGTCCGCAGACCAGTTCTTCCAGGGCATATCCCGGCAGAGTTGTACCGCTCAGGGCCTGTTCAATTTGACAGTGCGCGCGAGTCTTATCTTAAGCCATTCTCTCATCCATAGCACTGGAGAAAAACTCACGGGTTCTGACCGATAAAGGGGTTTGGGGCCGCTGTCTGTGAATATCTTAACCGTAGATTCCTCAGGTTGGAATATGTAAGACATATGTCCCTCACTCATACCAAAAACTCCTTTAAAACATTCTGGGGTCTCACAGAAAACATCCTCCAGGCTTTTGTCATTGGTTTCATGACATGAGCCACATAGCACCCCGAGAATTGGCCGAGTAGACATATTTTTACGTTTAATAGTCTGGGTTTTATTTTAAAAATCTTGTTTACTGTTCTGGGGTCGCATGTCTCTATTTATAATGCGTCTGCCACAGCCAATACCCCGGACATTCCTGTTTCATAGACAACAGCCCTAAGGTCAATAAAACAGGGGAGTGGGGGGGGCCATACTCTTTAAAATGTTCAAACACATCCCCGCAGTTCAAAGAGGTCCCTATACATCAATCAGCATGACAACTTCAAAGGAATAGATGCAAAATAGATATAAAAGAACACACCCTCTAACACGTGACAACAGGAAGAGGATGTCCTGGCCGGATGCCCATATTTGGGCATGTACGCATCATCTGGACATAGGGTCATAAATCAACATTTTGACCCGAGCCGTCTACTTTATTCTCTCTGAGGTTTAAGCATTATTAAACAGTCTACAAAGTCTGGGCAGTTGTCTCAGAAACTGATGGGAGTGTGTCCACTTTAAAGTAAGTTACCCTAAGGATGAAACTATAAAACGCTTACTGGATTTTCTCCGTCTGGGTACTACATTTGAAATAAAACTGCCCTTAACACCTGAAAATTCGGAGGGGGGGGGGTCTTCCCAGTATGAGAGCAGTTGCTATTGTAACAGTATAGCTTCCGTCCCTCTCCGAACCAGGGACCCTCTGCACACACCAACAACAGCCACCCTCGAAGCATCGTTACCCATCGCGCCACAAATGCCGTGGCCCTTGCAGAGCAACTACTTCAAGGTCTCAGAGCGAGTGACGTCACCGATTGTAAAGCTATTTGCGCGCACCCCGCTGACTAGCTAGCCATTTCACATCGGTTACACTATATTTATTGTATAAACCTTTTTCCATAAAGTTAGAGTGAACCAAGGTGGCTGACTAGCTGTTGATGTTGAAGAAGCGTCCTGTCCACTAGATTATACGTCACAGTGGCAGAATCACCTGAAAGACGCACATCTCCATCTGCTGACTGGAGTTGGTATCGCAGTTGAGAAAATACTTTCAGACAAAAAGCTAAAAAAACGACTGCCCCTAAAAACCAACGACTCCCTTTGAAAACGGGCGATGTGGCATCAGAAACATTTACTATCGTGTAAAAATGTACTACAAAGTGTAGCTAAATAGAATAACTTTGGTCATACCCAGTCAGCATGTGACGTCCAATGACGTTGAATTATGGGTGATATCAGGTCTGTCTGTTGTTGCCGCTACTTCACCCCAAAATAGTCATCCCAAATTGGGTTGTGTATAACTGTATAAATGTCTCTCGGACAAGGTGACTTTTATCAATATACACTCTAAAAAGTAAAGGTTCCTGGAGTATCCTTTAGGGGTTCTTCAAATTGAAACTGTGGGGGAACCCCTAAAAGTAATTTGAATAACTTTTTGTGGGAACCCCTATAAGTTCTTTGAATAACCCCTTATCATGGTTCCTCAAATAACCTTTTGTGTTTCATTTTTTTAACTCGCTGTCCACCCTCCCTCCATTATAAAAAATATTTTAATAATAATAATTTCAATATTGACCATATTGATTTAAATAATTAATTGTTTATTTAGTGGCACCACCAATGTGAATTAATATTTTGTAAGGGATTTGCCCCTCTTCTTCTGAAGAGGAGAGGCGAGAAGGATCGGAGGACCAATATGCGGCGTGGTTAAAGTTCATGGTACTTTAATCAGAGAAACTATACGTGAACAGAATACAAAACAAGAAACGTGAAAACCCGAAAACAGCCCCGTGTGGCACAAACACAGACTTAGGAGACAACCACCCACAAAATACCCAAAGAATATGGTTGCCTAAATATGGTTCTCAATCAGAGACAACGATAAACACCTGCCTCTGATTGAGAACCACTCTCGCAACCATAGACTCACCTAGACAACTACACTGAACACAACCCCATAAATCTAATAAACCCTGAGACAAGAGAAACACAATAAATCACCCATGTCACACCCTGGCCTAACCAAAATAATAAAGAAAACACAGATAACTAAGGCCAGGGCGTGATATATTTACAAAACAATGTACCAAACAAAACACATTACCAAATCGCAACACTTCTGCAGACATGTCAGACCATAAAAAATAATACATTTACTTTGTATAGTGCTTTTCATGACATTTAAAAAATATATATAGAAATATATACATATATATAAATAATGATGTACAATGAAACAACATACATTAAAAATGAATCATAGGTAAACTAGCAATATTGTAGACTTGATGCTAAATACAGATTTTTCAGCTTTAGTGTGTATATCGTATCCACTTAGTTACGTTAGGAAGTTTGCCATCTTTACGACCGGCCCTGGTAACTTCACCCCAACTTTTCTTATCCCCAGAACACAGTAAATTAACAACAGAAGTGTTTTTCTGACATTTTGGGGAAATTTAAGGAAAATAAATCAATTCAGCCCTAGCAGAGCCCCAAGTCCTACGGGGACGTCCTCGAGGGCATGGATCACCGTCCTTATGTAACAGTATATCTTTAGACCGTCCCCTCGCCCATACCTGGGCGTGAACCAGGGACCCTCTGCACACATCAAAAACTGACACCCAGGAAGCATCGTTACCCATCGCTCCACAAAAGCCGCGGCCCTTGCAGAGCAAGGGGAACTACTACTTCAAGGTCTCAGAGCAGGTGACGTCACCATTGAAACGTTATTTAGCGCGCACCACCGCTAACTAAGCTAGCCGTTTCACATTCGTTACACTTAGTTAGTTAGTTAGTCCGTTTACGTTAGCTAGTTCATTTTCACAAATGTGAGAACTGCTCTACATTGGAAACTTACATTAATGTGTCTAAAACCAAGTTGGCTTTATGGAAACGATATACAATATATAGGAAAGAATATAGTTGAGGGAAATAATCCAAACCTAGTTGTTTCTAGTTAGGACATAACGTTATCTAGCTAGATAACGGTACTGTACTGTAGCTCATACAACCCCTACGGTCAAACCCGGCTTTCTAATATTTACGGTAATTAACTATAGTAACATTATGAAAGATATTCACAGAAAACCATCTTTGTCTTCGTTATTCATTATTAGTATGTTATATAGATTATTTCTAGACATATTCAGAGCCAAACATCAACCCAACTTAACCTTTTTAACTGTTGTCGCATCCAAACTTGTCACCATAGTTTTCAGTTGTAAATTGCGAAGTTCCCGGAAGAAGTCCAGCAACAACGGAGGTTCCTCGATGAACCCACCTTCTAACAAGTTCTTTGAAGAACCTTTTGGGGCTGTTTGTCATTGACCAAGAACCCTACGGTTCTTAGGGATATGAGAACAACTCCATCTGAACCCTTCATTTTTATAGTTGTAGTCGGCTCTATTTACTCTCATATTCAAACATGATGATTAGCATCAACGAACAAGTCAGCTGCTGCTGCTCCAATACAGCATGAGGTGAGACGTGAACTGATGTTGAACTGGGCAGTCAGCTGCTGCTGCTCCAATACAGTTTGAGGTGAGAGTTAAAATTAATTAGTGAAACTGTTAAAAGAATAGTATATGGCATATAAAATATATTAGGCTATTGTTATCATACTGAAACATAATTGAATATTGTACATCGTATTAGCATCAACATACATTATTGTTTCATTCAAGTTCACATAATAAGGATGTTTCATATTTTCAAGTTCAGAAGTCAGAACCCATCACCTGCTATGTAAAAGAGACAGAAAAATGCTCAATGGTCAATGCTCTCCGTGTTCCTTGGGACATCAGGTATCCTAAAACATTACCATTTTAAATGTCAACTTCAACGGGCTAGTGACGTCCCAAGGATCTATCTCTACCTGAAAATACATGATCTAAGTGATTAATAGTTGGTATTCAGCAGTCATGAAGCCTTAATTACTTTAATTTACGACTAAAATAGTCATTTTGTCAGACAGAATAGACAGCAGCTCTACACTTTATTGACTGACTGATCCATTCATCCTTCCAACCTTCCTCAGCCTTCCTCTCCTCCGAAGACCCAGTGAGGGTGGAGCTCAGTCAGAGAGCTGTTAAGGGACTGGTTAGGAAGAACATTTCTACAGCCAGAGAGCTGAGAGGTCACAGATGGTTTAGATGGTAAATATTTATATCCCCTTTAGCGGTTCATCACGTAAGCAAAAAGTAATATGTTCCATCATCTATGCTTATTTACATTAGTGCAAATTGTTCACTGATATTGGTGTAATTTCTCACCCCTTTTGGCTGTATGAAAGTTAATTTCCCCTCAGGCACACACATTTGTTCTTTGATATTATGAATGTAATTTGTGTAGAATTTACTTTTCCCCACATCTCTTTACATTGCCTATGCATATTTGGTGGCCTGACTGCGTCAAAGGCCCATCCTGTTAGATCTGAACCTAATGGAGCTTACAGTGATCGGATGTAAGAAATCACATTTAGGTGCCAGGTGTAACTGAGGTCATAGACGCTCCATATCCATTACTTTGAGAGCTTTATATAATATGACTAAATATATTTATTTCTGTGTTGCAGGGGCAGTCAAGAAATGGAACAGCAAGACCACAGAACATAACATAAGCAGAGCTGTGGGAGACCACCTCAAGCCCCTGGTATTTTTTTATTTATTTTTTATTTCACCTTTATTTAACCAGGTAGGCTAGTTGAGAACAGGTTCTCATTTGCAACTGCGACCTGGCCAAGATAAAGCATAGCAGTGTGAACAGACAACACAGAGTTACACATGGAGTAAACAATTAACAAGTCAATAACACAGAGAAAAAAAGGGGAGTCTATATACAATGTGTGCAAAAGGCATGAGGAGGTAGGCGAATAATTACAATATTGCAGATTAACACTGGAATGATAAATGATCAGATGATCATGTACAGGTAGAGATATTGCTGTGCAAAAGAGCAGAAAAGTAAATAAATAAAAACTGTGGGGATGAGGTAGGTGAAAATGGGTGTGCTATTTACCAATAGATTATGTACAGCTGCAGCGATCGGTTAGCTGCTCAGCTAGCTGATGTTTAAAGTTGGTGAAGGAGATAAAAGTCTCCAACTTCAGCGATTTTTGCAATTCGTTCCAGTCACAGGCAGCAGAGTACTGGAACGAAAGGCGGCTGAATGAGGTGTTGGCTTTAGGGATGATCAATGAGATACACCTGCTGGAGCGCGTGCTACGGATGGGTGTTGCCATCGTGACCAGTGAGCTGAGATAAGGCGGAGCTTTGCCTAGCATGGCCTTGTAGATGACCTGAAGCCAGTGGGTCTGGCGACGAATATGTAGCGAGGGCCAGCCGACTAGAGCATACAAGTCGCAGTGGTGGGTAGTATAAGGTGATTTAGTGACAAAACGGATGGCACTGTGATAAACTGCATCCAGTTTGCTGAGTAGAGTGTTGGAAGCAATTTTGTAGATGACGTCGCCGAAGTCGAGGATCGGTAGGATAGTCAGTTTTACTAGGGTAAGCTTGTTGCGGAATAGAAAGCCGATTCTTGATTTGATTTTCGATTGGAGATGTTTGATATGGGTCTGGAAGGAGAGTTTGCAGTCTAGCCAGACACCTAGGTACTTATAGGTGTCCACATATTCAAGGTCGGAGCCATCCAGTGTGGTGATGCTAGTCGGGCATGCGGGTGCAGGCAGCGATTGGTTGAAAAGCATGCATTTGGTTTACTAGCGTTTAAGAGCAGTTGGAGGCCACGGAAGGAGTGTTGTATGGCATTGAAGCTCGATTAGAGGTTAGATAGCACAGTGTCCAATTACGGGCCGAAAGTGTATACAATGGTGTCGTCTGCGTAGAGGTGGATCAGGTAATCGCCCGCAGCAAGAGCAACATCATTGATATATACAGAGAAAAGAGTCGGCCCGAGAATTGAACCCTGTGGCACCCCCATAGAGACTGCCAGAGGACCGGACAACATGCCCTCCGATTTGACACACTGAACTCTGTCTGCAAAGTAATTGGTGAACCAGGCAATGCAGTCATCCGAAAACCCGAGGCTACTGAGTCTGTCTATAAGAATATGGTGATTGACAGAGTCGAAAGCCTTGGCAAGGTCGATGAAGAGGGCTGCACAGTACTGTCTTTTATCGATGGCGGTTATGATGTCGTTTAGTACCTTGAGTGTGGCTGAGGTGCACCCGTGACCGGCTCGGAAACCGGATTGCATAGCGGAGAAGGTACGGTGGGATTCGAGATGGTCAGTCACCTGTTTGTTGACTTGGCTTTCGAAGACCTTAGATAGGCAGGGCAGGATGGATATAGGTCTGTAACAGTTTGGGTCCAGGGTGTCACCCCCTTTGAAGAGGGGGATGACTGCGGCAGCTTTCCAGTCCTTGGGGATCTCAGACGATATGAAAGAGAGGTTGAACAGGCTGGTAATAGGGGTTGCGACAATGGCGGCGGATAGTTTCAGAAATAGAGGGTCCAGATTGTCAAGCCCAGCTGATTTATATGGGTCCAGGTTTTGCAGCTCTTTCAGAACATCTGCTATCTGGATTTGGGTAAAGGAGAACCTGGAGAGGCTTGGGCGAGGAGCTGCGGGGGGGCCGGGGCTGTTGGCCGAGGTAGGAGTAGCCAGGCGGAAGGCATGGCCAGCCGTTGAGAAATGCTTGTTGAAGTTTTCGATAATCATGGATTTGTCGGAGGTGACCGTGTTCCTTAGCCTCAGTGCAGTGGGCAGCTGGGAGGAGGTGCTCTTGTTCTCCATGGACTTCACAGTGTCCCAGAACTTTTTGGAGTTGGAGCTACAGGATGCAAACTTCTGCCTGAAGAAGCTGGCCTTAGCTTTCCTGACTGACTGCATGTATTGGTTCCTGACTTCCCTGAACAGTTGCATATCGCGGGGACTGTTCGATGCTATTGCAGTCCGCCACAGGATGTTTTTGTGCTGGTCGAGGGCAGTCGGGGGTGGTGTTTACCCGGTAGAGCCGGGGGTGGTGTTTACCACTCCACCACACCTTCAGCAGGCTGGAAAAGTGGGATTGATCTGTTTGATCCATTTGTCTGTTTCGGATTTCAGTAGTTGAATCATTTGACGTATTGTTGGGTTGGTTGAAAAGTGATACTAAACTGTTTTTCATAATAAGATATGTGTTGCTTTTGCACATATTTGTTCATTGGTTTGAAGAGAGTCTGTTAAATGGTTGGTCATTGGGATAATTTGTTTTGCAATATCAAATCAAGCTTCATTTATCTGGCATATTTCAGACATGGATGCAACACAATGGCTTCACAATGAAAATAAACAGAAATATTTAGTACACAACAAACATAAGAGGATAAACAACACAACAACTGAAAGACTAATGAGCATTCTAATTCTAAGGAAATGCCATTGATTCAAATATTAAGAATAGGATGCAATATCCAACCTAAAATATCCACTTATTTAACTCCATTGTTTGTTGCTATGGAAACCAGAAATGTAGCCTCCTTCACTCACGCTGCCAAACATACCTTCGTAAAACTGACTATCCTACCGATCCTTGACTTTGGTGATGTCATTGACAAAATAGCCTCTAACACTCTACTCAGCAAATTGGATGTAGTCTATCACAATGCCATCCATGTTGTCACCAAAGCCCCATATACCACCCACCACTGCAACCTGTATTCTCTCGTTGGCTGGCCCTCGCTACATATTCGGCGCAAAACCCACTAGTTCCAGTTAATCTATAAGTCTTTGCTAGGCCCCCCTTAACTAAGCTCACTGGTCACCATAGCAACACCCAGCCATAGCACACGCTCCAGGAGGTATATCTCACTGGTCATCCCCAAAGCCAACACCTACGTTGGCCGCATTTCCTTCCAGTTCTCTGCTGCCAATGACTGGAACGAATTGTAAAAATCGCTGAAGTTGGAGACCTATATCTCCCTCACTAACTTTAAGCATCAGCTATCTGAGCAGCTTACCGATCGCTGCAGCTGTACACAGCCCATCTGTAAATAGCCCATCCAACTGCCTACCTCATCCCCATGTTTTTGACTTTTTTTGCTCTTTTGCACACCAGTATTTCTACTTGCACATCATCATCTGCACATCTACCACTCCAGTGTTAATGTGTTCAATTGTAATTACTTCAGTTTTCCTTCCAGTTCTCTGCTGCTAATGGTTAAATAAATAAAAGTGAAATAAAAAAAATGAAACAACTAAACAGATGTTTTTTAGGAGGAGCTCTGAAAGACACTATGGGGGTGTCCACGGAAGGTTGACTAGTAACAACAACTGGGACCTAAAAGACACCCACCATGAGACCCACTAGAATCTGCCCAAGAAGAGGCAAACAAAAGAAAAACCCACACCAAACTTAAAGAAAGGAAGCAAACCAAAAAGTGGAGCTACTAAAGGTGTTGACTCTCCACATCTATCAAGACAACTGGAGCACTGGGCCAGACCCTCTTAAATAGAACCTGGACCTGCTCACCACCAGTTAACTGAATGGTGAGGCATGGAATAATAAAACATGTATCTTTTGTCAGGCTGATTGTTTGAAATATGAGGTGATTTGAAACGTGCTTCTTCAGTTGTGGAATAAAGACAATTAGCACTTGAATGTTGTCAAGAAATGCTGGAGTGATGTAGGATTGTCAATGTCAAAACAAAACACAGGTTTAACGTTTCCAAATCAATAACCAATATGTAGAAACAGTTTGGGATATATTGAAAACCTAAACATTTTGAAGTGTTGCATTTTGATTCAAGTGGGTCACCAACATGTTAAATGTAACAGAACTCTTTTTTTGTTAGTCACTTTTTGATAAATCTCATAAATAGTACTCTTTAAATTCAGAGCCTGGATTTTTTTCTCCCAGAGGCTAATATCCATCTCAAGCTGAAATCAATAGAACAGGGGACAAACGTTTAGGGTTCTACATTGTGACATCATTAAAATACTCCTAATACAATGTTAAAACATTCTACATTGTGACATTAATTCATTGATATTTCATTGGGGCGGCAGGGTAGCCAAGTGGATAGAGTGTTGGACTAGTAACCGAAAGGTTGCATGTTCGAATCCCCGAGCTGACAAGGTACACATCTGTCGTTCTGCCCCTGAATAGGCAGTTAACCCACTGTTCCTAGGCTGTCATTGAAAATAAGAATTTGTTCTTAACTGACTTGCCTAGTAAAATAAAGGTCAAATAAAATAAAATTTGATATCATGAAACAACTCCATGTATTTTATGTTTAATCAGAGTATCTCTTCCCCTGTGTTTGTCTGCTTGTGTATATTCAGGCTGTTTGGCCAAGTAAAACTCTTACCACATTGATCACTGCTATAAGATTTCTCTCCTGTGTGTGTTCTCCAGTGTATAGTTAGATAGCTTGAAGTAGAGAAACTCTTCCCACATTGATCACAGCGCAGATTATCTCCTGTGTGTGTTCTCTGGTATATAGTTAGAGAGCTAGATATATATATATATATATATATAAGACCCACTAGAACACACCTCCATTTCCATTAACTACATCACACCTGCCCAGGCCCACTAGAACACACCCCCATCACCATTAACTACATCAAACCTGCCCAGACCCACTAGACCACACACCCATCTCCATTAACTACATCACACCTGCCCAGACCCACTAGAACACACACCCATCGCCAGTGCCCGCATCAGCACCATTTTATTTCTCTCCGTTGCACACTCATTTTCAACTTTTAGATAATAAAACATTTTACCTTTGTGATGAATTAACAACAGAGGATTGGTTGATTTCCAGGTTTTAATTAAGTATAATATTTAAGATGACTGATTAGAAAAGTATCATCCAACCATTGGGTATCTCACTGCATCCTCATATGCCATGTATTGAAATATACAGACAGACGGATTAAAAGTCATTTTACATTGTATAACTGTACTTCTGACAGCCAACTTTCTAACTCCTCCCATAACTTTATGATGTCATAACATTCCCAGAAGGATTATTGAGTCATTGCTAGTTTTACACTTAAGACATGACTCTGCCGTTGTGCTGTAGAATTTGTGAATTATGTCCCTTGTATAATAAGGGACTATTATTTGTCCCAACATCACAGGCCACAGACTTTGATGCAGTTAAAGACTTCCAAAAGTTTTTCCTCTGTTTGAATTCAACTGAGTTTTTTTTATACACCTGCCAATGTAAATCCATTGAACGAGACAAGTTACCAGACAGGACATATTGATAATGTTCTTCCTATTGATAACCTGAATGACTATTAACTTGTGGGCGGTGGTGGTGATAATAATAATAATAATAATATATGCCATTTAGCAGACGCTTTTATCCATGTTGACGGCCTATTGGATGAAGTCGTCCATCGGGATTCCCCAAAAAAGAAGACGCTCTGGATTGATGACTGGAGTCAGATGTGAAGGAGGAGGTTGATCATCGGGAGTCAGATGTGAAGGAGGAGGTTGATCATCAGGAGTCAGATATGAAGGAGGAGGTTGATCATCAGGAGTCAGATGTGAAGGAGGAGGTTGATCATCAGGAGTCAGATATGAAGGAGGAGGTTGATCATCAGGAGTCAGATGTGAAGGAGGAGTTTGATCATCAGGAGTCAGAGGTGGAGGAGGTTGATCATCAGGAGTCAGATGTGAAGGAGGAGATTGATCATCAGGAGTCAGATGTGAAGGAGGAGGTTGATCATCAGGTGTCAGATGTTAAGGAGGAGGTTGATCATTAGTGAACCTCTAGGATTGTGACTGGGCTGGCGTTTCCACTTCCAAGTGGGTCATATATTTTGATACATTGAATGTTGATATTGTGAACCTATTTATATATTTGTACCTCCTGTTTCATGAAGTGATGTCACTGAGTACTGCCCCTATATATACAGTGCATTCGGAAAGTATTCAGACCCCTTCACTTTTTACACATTTTGTTACGTTACAGCCTTATTCTAAAATGTATGAAATTATTTTTTCCCCTCACCATCTACACACAATACCCCATAATGACATCACAATACCCCATGATGTATTGTTACTCCATGTAGGAGCAGTATAGACCTAGTCTGTTCATTATATACATCTACATGATGTATTGTTACACCATGTAGGAGCAGTATAGACCGACAGTAGCTAGCTGCTAATTTAGATTTAGTATGACTTAATGAAACTGCCTTAAATGTTCTGTAGTAAACATTTTTTATTCGCACTAATCAATCAACACATTCAGGTCTTTATATGTCTCAATATAATAGTATTATTTAATTAAATCCATTTAAAATAATCTTTGTCTGAAAATAAAATATGATCCTCAACTGCGTTTCCCCTCCAATCAGCAGACGGCGATGTGCGTCTTTCAGGCGACGCTGCCAGCGTGACGTATAATCTAGTGGACGGTTCTTCAGAAACAGCTGGTCAACCACAAATTGCCCTAAACAAATCCCCCACAAAAAAAGCAAGCTTGGCAAGTTCCATTGGAATTCAAGTGGATTTCATAATTTCTCTTTCACCCTTAGATCAACATATACTTCTGTGATGGAGTTCTTTTAAAACATTTTATTTGTATTTTTTGCCTTTTAATGGAATGGAGATTGTCGTATTTACAGCATGCGTTCTTTGTTCCCAGTAATATTGAACACCATTGTCGGATTTTCTGTATATTGCAACAACAACCAAAGTGCTTCCTCATTCATTGGTCTGGTAAAGACAGTTATGCCGTGCTCCATATTGGATCCAACATCCCTGAATCTTTGCAACGTTTCCCACAGTCTGAGCAGCAGTGAGATTTCTCTCCAGTGTGAATTCTCAGGTGTACTTTTAGTGAATTTGATCTTGAGAAACGTTTCCCGCAGTTGGAGCAGCAGTAAGGTTTCTCTCCAGTGTGTACTCGCTGGTGTATTTTAAGTTCTGATGAAAATTTGCAATCTTTCCCACCGTCAGAGCAGCAGTGAGGTTTCTTTCCTGTGGGTCTCTGCTGGTGTTTCTTGAGGTGTTCTGATGTGGAGAGACTGCTTTGCCTCGTCAGCATCATAATGTTGTTGTGGCTCTCCAGAGGATCTACGATAGTCCCGTCTCTCTCCTGTGTGAACAACAAAGTCAGATGGTTAATGGCCCACGACAGCAGAAATCCATTGTTTGTTTTAGGTTAAAAGCCCAGAGCCATGAAGTTATACAACAACTGATGTCTGTTCAATTATTTACAATTGTCCTTTCACATTAGTAGTCACGTCAATGATTGTTAGCTAGAAATAAGTTATTAAAGTTGTTGAAATACTAAGCAGTGTGCCAGACAACTTTTGGTCTCCAACACAGCCCCTCTCTGTGTTTAATAAAATTGTGGCAGGAGGGCGATGCACACGAAATTTGGTTGTAGGAACTCCTCCATTTAATGCGGAAGTTTTAATTTTTCACGATGTATTCTGAACATTACAGCACACTATCGGTCTGTAGGACACATAACTTCACCTAACAACAACACAGACCTACTGTAGGACCCATAACTTCACCTAACAACAACATAGACCTAGGACAAATATAATTTTATATTTCAGGTGAAACATGGAAACTAAAAAGTTTTTCATGACATTTCATAACCTGATCACCAGATAATTTTGTGAATAATCCCACGAGGCTACTCTGTAATGTGTTGTCATTCTAAATGTCCTGAATAAAGGAAAATAGCTCTGTGTGTTGTACAATAGCCTATCCATCAAGGAACAGTTCTCTACACATTATGAGCTAAGTATCTCTGTTTCCAAACAGACTAACGAGACGATACTGTAAATCAAGCAGACGATAACACATCATAAACATAAATTTGTTAGGGATGTTTGATTAAACATGGAGCACGGCATAACTGTCTTTACCAGAATAATGAATGAAGAAGCACTTTGGTTGTTGTTGCATGTCGTAAAGGTAGTCATGTGACTGTCATTCAGAAAATGTTTTCCTGGATCAGCTGATGAGAGTTGAACATGTAATTTAACAGCTACAGAATTAAGAATTATGTGTAATTATTGAAGTACTGCATTAACGACAGTATTGATTTGGGTGTTGTCAATAAAGTTAAGGTGACTCTCGGTTAGAACCATTGGATGTTGCAAACTCTGAAATGATTTAGGATTTCTGTGCCCATGAAAACTGTTATCCCAGCGTAATATAAGGAAACTAAATGTTACGTAGTTAGAGTGCATTTCAGAGATCTGAATACAAAAAACTGTACTAACAAGACAATAACCTAAACCACAAGGCCAAATCTACACTGGAGGAGCTTACCAAGATTACATGAATGTTCCTGAGTGGCCTAGTTACAGTTTGGACTTAAATCATCTTGAAAGTCTATGGAAAGAATTTAAAATGGCTTTCTGGCAATGATCAACAACAAACGTGACAGAACAGGAAGGATTTTTAAAAGAATAATGATTATTCACATGAAGGTCAGTCGCCTATTGGATGACATCACGACTTCCCATCAAGCCAACTCCTTGAAGGCCTTACAATGACATCACTCACTCCTTCAAGTTTACAGTTGTCTAAAAAAAAACTATTTTGCTCAAAACAGTAATTGTTTTCCCTTTTGTGTGACAATGTAACAATACATCATGTAGATGTATATCAAATCAAATAAAATTTTATTTGTCACATACACATGGCTAGCAGATGTTAATGCGAGTGTAGCGAAATGCTAGTTCCGACAATGCAGTAATAACCAACAAGTAATCTAACTAACAATTCCAAAACTACTGTCTTATACACACAAGTGTAAGGGGATAAAGAATATGTACATAAAGATATATGAATGAGTGATGGTACAGAGCGGCATAGGCAAGATGCAGTAGATGGTATCGAGTACAGTATATACATTTGAGATGAGTATGTAAACAAAGTGGCATAGTTAAAGTGGCTAGTGATACATGTATTACATAAAGATGCAGTAGATGATATAGAGTACAGTATATACGTATACATATGAGATTAATAATAATAATATATAATATATGCCATTTAGCGGACGCTTTTATCCAAAGCGACTTACAGTCATGTGTGCATACATTCTACGTATGGGTGGTCCCGGGAATCGAACCCACTACCCTGGCGTTACAAGCGCCATGCTCTACCAACTGAGCTACGTAAACATTATATTAGGTAGCATTGTTTAAAGTGGCTAGTGATATATTTTCCATCATTTTCCATCAATTCCCATTATTAAAGTGGCTGGAGTTGAGTCAGTGTGTTGGCAGCAGCCACTCAATGTTAGTGGTGGCTGTTTAACAGTCTGATGGCCTTGAGATAGAAGCTGTTTTTCAGTCTCTCGGTCCCAGCTTTGATGCACCTGTACTGACCTCGCCTTCTGGATGATAGCGGGGTGAACAGGCAATGGCTCGGGTGGTTGTTGTCCTTGATGATCTTTATGGCCTTCCTGTAACATCGGGTGGTGTAGGTGTCCTGGAGGGCAGGTAGTTTGCCCCCGGTGATGCGTTGTGCAGACCTCACTACCCTCTGGAGAGCCTTACGGTTGTGGGCGGAGCAGTTGCCGTACCAGGCGGTGATACAGCCCGCCAGGATGCTCTCGATTGCGCATCTGTAGAAGTTTGTGAGTTCTTTTGGTGACAAGTCGAATTTCTTCAGCCTCCTGAGGTTGAAGAGGTGCTGCTGCGCCTTCTTCACGATGCTGTCTGTGTTGGTGGACCAATTCAGTTTGTCTGTGATGTGTATGCCGAGAAACTTAAAACTTGCTACCCTCTCCACTACTGTTCCATCGATGTGGATAGGGGGGTGTTCCCTCTGCTGTTTCCTGAAGTCCACAATCATCTCCTTACTTTTGTTGACGTTGAGTGTGAGGTTATCTTCCTGACACCACACTCCGAGGGCCCTCACCTCCTCCCTGTAGGCCGTCTCGTCGTTGTTGGTAATCAAGCCTACCACTGTTGTGTCGTCCGCAAACTTGATGATTGAGTTGGAGGCGTGCATGGCCACGCAGTCGTGGGTGAACAGGGAGTACAGCAGAGGGCTCAGAACACACCCTTGTGGGGCCCCAGTGTTGAGGATCAGCGGGGTGGAGATGTTGTTGCCTACCCTCACCACCTGGGGGTTGGCCCGTCAGGAAGTCCAGTACCCAGTTGCACAGGGTGGGGTCGAGACCCAGGGTCTCGAGCTTGATGACGAGCTTGGAGGGTACTATGGTGTTAAATGCCGAGCTGTAGTCGATGAACAGCATTCTCACATAGGTATTCCTCTTGTCCAGATGGGTTAGGGCAGTGTGCAGTGTGGTTGAGATTGCATCGTCTGTGGACCTATTTGGGCGGTAAGCAAATTGGAGTGGGTCTAGGGTGTCAGGTAGGGTGGAGGTGATATGGTCCTTGACTAGTCTCTCAAAGCACTTCATGATGACGGAAGTGAGTGCTACGGGGCGGTAGTCGTTTAGCTCAGTTACCTTAGCTTTCTTGGGAACAGGAACAATGGTGGCCCTCTTGAAGCATGTGGGAACAGCAGACTGGGATAGGGATTGATTGAATATGTCCGTAAACACACCAGCCAGCTTGTCTGCGCATGCTCTGAGGGCGTGGCTGGGGATGCCGTCTGGCCTGCAGCCTTGCGAGGGTTAACACGTTTAAATGTTTTACTCACCTCGGTTGCAGTGAAGGAGAGGCCGCAGGTTTTGGTTGCAAGCCGTGTCAGTGGCACTGTATTGTCCTCACAGCGGGCAAAAAAGTTATTTAGTCTGCCTGGGAGCAAGACATCCTGGTCCGTGACTGGGCTGATTTTCATTTTGTAATCCGTGATTGACTGTCGACCCTGCCACATACCTCTTGTGTCTGAGCCGTTGAATTGAGATTCTACTTTGTGTTATGCAGGTGAGTGAAGACCCAAAAGCGACTTAACAGAAACAGAGTTTATTCAAGTCCAAACAGAAAACGACAAATCCTGAATCCTTAACAGGAAATGTCCAAACGGGGAATAACTGAGGGGAATAACAGGAGAAGCGGCCACAGACTGCAGGTCGCTTCGGGTAGGCGCAGGCCGTAGCTGACAGATACACCTGCTCACTCGCAGCATCTGATGAAGGCAAAAACACGACAGGACGGAACAAGAACACAGCACAGCAAACAAGGATCCGACAAGGACAGAAGCAGAAACAGAGAGAGAAATAGGAACTTAATCAGAGGGCAAAATAGGGGACAGGTGTGAAAGAGTAAACGAGGTAGTTAGGAGAATGAGGAACAGCTGGGAGCAGGAACGGAACGATAGAGAGAGAGGGATAGAGAGAGGGAAAGAACCTAATAAGACCAGCAGGGGGAAACGAATAGAAGAGAAAGCACAGGGACAAGACATGACAATCTATGACAAAACATGACAGTACCCCCTCACTCACCGAGCGCCTCCTGGCGCACTCTAGGAGGAACCCTGGCGGCAACGGAGGAAATCATCGATCAGCGAACGGTCCAGCACGTCCCGAGATGGAACCCAACTCCTCTCCTCAGGACCGTACCCCTCCCAATCCACTAAGTACTGGTGACCACGTCCCCGAGAACGCATGTCCATAATCTTCCGGACCCTGTAGATAGGTGCGCCCTCGACAAGGACGGGGGGAAGACGAACGGGGGCGCGAAGAAAAGGCTTGACACAGGAGACATAGAAGACTGGGTGGACGCGACGAAGATGTCGCGGAAGAAGAAGTGGCACTGCGACAGGATTAACGACCTGAGAAATATGGAACGGACCAATGAACCGCGGAGTCAATTTGCGAGAAGCTGTCGTAAGGGGAAGGTTACGAGTGGAAAGCCATACTCTCTGACCGCGACAATACCTAGGACTCTTAATCCTACGTTTATTGGCGGCTCTCACAGTCTGCGCCCTATAACGGCAAAGTGCAGACCTGACCTTCCTCCAGGTGCGCTCACAACGTTGGACAAAAGCCTGAGCGGAGGGAACGCTGGACTCGGCGAGCTGGGACGAGAATAGAGGGGGCTGGTACCCAAGGCTACACTGAAAAGGAGATAGCCCGGTTGCAGACAAAGGAAGCGAGTTGTGAGCGTATTCTGCCCAGGGGAGCTGTTCTGCCCAAGACGCAGGGTTTCGAAAAGAAAGACTGTGTAAGATGCGACCAATCGTCTGATTGGCCCGTTCTGCTTGACCGTTAGACTGGGGATGAAAACCAGAAGAGAGACTGACGGAAGCACCAATCAAATGACAAAACTCCCTCCAAAACTGAGACGTGAATTGTGGACCTCTGTCCGAAACGGCGTCTAACGGGAGGCCATGAATTCTGAACACATTCTCAATGATGATTTGTGCCGTCTCCTTAGCGGAAGGAAGCTTAGCGAGGGGAATGAAATGTGCCGCCTTAGAGAACCTATCGACAACCGTAAGAATCACAGTCTTACCCGCAGACGAAGGCAGACCGGTAATGAAGTCTAAGGCGATGTGAGACCATGGTCGAGAAGGAATGGGAAGCGGTCTGAGACGACCGGCAGGAGGAGAGTTACCTGACTTAGTCTGCGCGCAGTCCGAACAAGCAGCCACGAAACGGCGCGTGTCACGCTCCTGAGTAGGCCACCAAAACCGCTGGCGAATAGAAGCAAGTGTACCTCGAACGCCGGGATGGCCAGCTAACTTGGCAGAGTGAGCCCACTGAAGAACAGCCAGACGAGTAGAAACAGGAACGAAAAGAAGGTTACTAGGACAAGCGCGCGGCGACGCAGTGTGAGTGAGTGCTTGCTTAACCTGTCTCTCAATTCCCCAGACAGTCAACCCGACAACACACCCATAAGGAAGAATCCCCTCGGGATCGGTAGAAGCCACAGAAGAACTAAAGAGACGGGATAAGGCATCAGGCTTGGTGTTCTTATTACCCGGGCGATAAGAAATCACAAACTCAAAACGAGCGAAAAACAACGCCCAACGAGCTTGACGTGCATTAAGTCGTTTGGCAGAACGGATGTACTCAAGGTTCTTATGGTCAGTCCAAACGACAAAAGGAACGGTCGCCCCCTCCAACCACTGTTGCCATTCGCCTAGGGCTAAGCGGATGGCGAGCAGTTCGCGGTTACCCACATCATAGTTGCGTTCCGATGGCGACAGGCGATGAGAAAAATAAGCGCAAGGATGGACCTTATCGTCAGACTGGAAGCGCTGGGATAGAATGGCTCCCACGCCCACCTCTGAAGCGTCAACCTCGACAATGAATTGTTTAGTGACGTCAGGAGTAACGAGGATAGGAGCGGACGTAAAACGCTTCTTGAGGAGATCAAAAGCTCCCTGGGCGGAACCGGACCACTTAAAGCACGTCTTGACAGAAGTAAGAGCTGTGAGAGGGGCAGCAACTTGACCGAAATTACGAATGAAACGCCGATAGAAATTAGCGAAACCTAGAAAGCGCTGCAACTCGACACGTGACCTTGGAACGGGCCAATCACTGACAGCCTGGACCTTAGCGGGATCCATCTGAATGCCTTCAGCGGAAATAACAGAACCGAGAAATGTGACAGAGGAGACATGAAAGGCGCACTTCTCAGCCTTCACGTAGAGACAATTCTCTAAAGGCGTTGGAGTACACGTCGAACGTGCTGAACATGAATCTCGAGTGACGGTGAAAAAAAAAATCAGGATATCGTCAAGGTAGACAAAAACAAAGATGTTCAGCATGTCTCTCAGTACATCATTAACTAATGCCTGAAAAACAGCTGGAGCATTAGCGAGACCAAACGGCAGAACCCGGTACTCAAAATGCCCTAACGGAGTGTTAAACGCCGTTTTCCACTCGTCCCCCTCTCTGATGCGCACGAGATGGTAAGCATTACGAAGGTCCAACTTAGTAAAGAACCTGGCTCCCTGCAGAATCTCGAAGGCTGACGACATAAGGGGAAGCGGATAACGATTCTTAACCGTTATGTCATTCAGCCCTCGATAATCCACGCAGGGGCGCAGAGTACCGTCCTTCTTCTTAACAAAGAAAAACCCCGCTCCGGCAGGAGAGGAAGAAGGCACTACGGTGCCGGCGTCAAGAGAAACAGACAAATAATCCTCGAGAGCCTTACGTTCGGGAGCCGACAGAGAGTATAGTCTACCCCGAGGGGGAGTGGTCCCCGGAAGGAGATCAATACTACAATCATACGACCGGTGAGGAGGAAGGGAGTTGGCTCTGGACCGACTGAAGACCGTGCGCAGATCATGATATTCCTCCGGCACTCCTGTCAAATCACCAGGTTCCTCCTGAGAAGAGGGGACAGAAGAAACAGGAGGGATAGCAGACATTAAACACTTCACATGACAAGAAACGTTCCAGGATAGGATAGAATTACTAGACCAATTAATAGAAGGATTATGACATACTAGCCAGGGATGACCCAAAACAACAGGTGTAAAAGGTGAACGAAAAATCAAAAAGGAAATGGTCTCACTGTGGTTACCAGATACTGTGAGGGTTAAAGGTAGTGTCTCATATCCGATACTGGGGAGAAGACTACCATCTAAGGCGAACATGGGCGTGGGCTCCCCTAACTGTCTGAGAGGAATGTCATGTTTCCGAGCCCATGCTTCGTCCATAAAACAACCCTCAGCCCCAGAGTCTATTAAGGCACTGCATGAAGCAGCCGAACCGGTCCAGCGTAGATGGACCGACATGGTAGTACAGGATCTTGATGGAGAGACCTGAGTAGTAGCGCTCACCAGTAGCCCTCCGCTTACTGATGAGCTCTGGCTTTTACTAAATGGCATATATTATTATTATATTATTACTGGACATGAATTGACAAAATGTCCAGCAGAACCGCAATAGAGGCAAAGGCGGTTGGTGATCCTCCGTTCCCTCTCCTTAGTCGAGATGCGAATACCTCCCAGCTGCATGGGCTCAGTCTCTGAGCCGGAGGGAGGAGATGGTTGCGATGCGGAGAGGGGGAACACCGTTAACGCGAGCTCTCTTCCACGAGCTCGGTGACGAAAATCTACCCATCGTTCTATGCGGATGGCGAGTGCAATCAAAGAGTCCACACTGGAAGGAACCTCCCGGGAGAGAATCTCATCCTTAACCTCAGCGTGGAGTCCCTCCAGAAAACGAGCGAGCAGCGCCGGCTCGTTCCAGTCACTAGAGGCAGCAAGAGTGCGAAACTCTATAGAGTAATCCGTTATGGATCGATCACCTTGACATAGGGAAGCCAAGGCCCTAGAAGCCTCCCTACCAAAAACTGAACGATCAAAAACCCGTATCATCTCCTCTTTAAAGTTCAGATAATTGTTAGAACACTCAGCCCTTGCCTCCCAGATAGCTGTGCCCCACTCTCGAGCCCGACCAGTAAGGAGTGAAATGACGTAAGCAATCCGAGCTCTCTTGAGTATGTGTTGGGTTGGAGAGAGAACACAATATCACACTGGGTGAGAAAGGAACGGCACTCAGTGGGCTGCCCAGAATAACATGGTGGGTTATGAACCCTAGGTTCCGGAGACTCGGAAGACCAGGAAGTAGCTGGTGGCACGAGACGAAGACTCTGAAACTGTCCTGAGAGGTCGGAAACCTGAGCGGCCAGGGTCTCAACGGCATGACGAGCAGCAGACAATTCCTGCTCGTGTCTGCCGAGCATAGCTCCCTGGATCTCGACGGCAGTGTTACGAGAATCCGTAGTCGCTGGGTCCATTCTTGGTCGGATCCTTCTGTTATGCTGGTGAATGAGGACCCAAAAGCGACTTAACGAAAACAGAGTCTTTATTCCAGTATATGACAAAAGTAATAATCCTGGAAAAATCAAGAAGAAAACAAAACAGGAAAAAACTTAAATCCACTCGTAGTAACGAGGACAGACTGGAGACTCGACCATTGACTGCAGGTTGCTTCGGGAAGGCACCGACCGTAGCAGACTAAGACACCTGCTCACACGCAGCATCTGAAGGAGACAAAACACGACAGGGCGAGACAAGGACATAGAACAGCGAACATCATACAAGGATCTGACAAGGACAGAAGCGGAAAACAAGGGGAGAAATAGGGGCTCAATCAGAGGGCAAAATAGGGGACAGGTGTGAAAAGAGTAAATGAGTGAGTTAGGAGAATGAGGAACAGCTGGGAGCAGGAACGATAGAAAGAAGAGAGAGAGGGAGGGGGAGAGAGAGGGATAGAAAAAGGGAACGAACCTAATAAGACCAGCAGGGGGAAACGAACAGAAGGGAAAGCACAAGGACAAGACAATACATGACAAAACATGACAGATCTGAACCTAATGCAGCTTGGAGTGATCGGATGGCATAAGTCACATTGAGGTGCCAGGTGTAACTGAAGCTGTAGATGCTCCATATCCATTATTTTGAGTGTTTTATATATGACTAAATGTGTTTCTTTCTGTGTTGCAGGGGCAGTCAAGAAATGGAACAGCAAGGCCACAGAACATGACATAAGCAGAGCTGTTGGAGACTACCTCAAGCCCCTGGTAGAGCCGGGGGTGGCGTTTACCACTCCAGAAAAATGATACTGTTTTTCATACTAAGAGGGACCAAGAGTCTGTTGATTGGTCAGTCATTGGGCTCATTTGTTGAACTCAAAACAAGCTTTATTTATACAGCACATTACAGACATGGATGCAACACAATGGCTTCACAGAAGAAAACAAAAAACGAAAACAGAAATATTTAGTACACAACAAACAGAAGACTAACAACTGAAAGACTAATGAACATTCTAAGATAATTCCATTGATTAAAATATTAATTGGATGCAATATCCAACCCAAAATATGAGCTTGTTTTTTTAGGAGGGGCTCTGAAAGACACTATAGGGGTGTCCACTGGAAGTTGACTAGTAACAACAACTGGGACAAAAAAGACACCCACCACGAGACCCACTAAATCTGCCCAAGAAGATGCAATCAAAAGAAAAACCCATAACAAAGTAAAAGACAGGAAGCAAAACCAAAAAGGTTATAAAAAAAAATATTATCTTCAATACCATTAATTCTTTACAACTCATAATTTACATACATACTCAAATAATGATATTTTAATTAAACTAATTAAAACTAAACATAAACCCCAAACAAAACCTCAGGGGAGCATCTTCCCTCCCCGTCACCCTACAAAATACCTTTCCCTATCTCCCCGTCCCTAATCTATCCTCTTACAAATCTAAATGACACCCAGTCCTAAACGCCCCTTCCACCTCTCCCGAGCAGCATGCTGCCCCCACTTCCTCTCCTCCCTCTTCATCCTCCCCCTCAAATCTCCTTCCACCCTCCTCACTATCCCTTCCACCCCCCAATCTCTCCCTGTCTTCACCATGTTCTGCCTTGCTTCCCACAGCCCCCGTTTAAAGAGACTCATGAGAAGCCAGAGCAGAAACCTGTCCCTATCCGTCCCTCTCGCTCTCCCTACACCCCTCTCTAACCTGGCCCACGTCAATACAAAATCCCCCTTTACCAAACCTAACAACACCCGTGCCCTAGCCCATACTACTCCGGCAAAGGCACAGTCCCAAAAGACATGGCGCACAGTCTCCTCCCTGCCACAAGAGGATCTTAGACAGGTGGGGGATTGCACCAAATTATACCGGTACAAGATGGAACGTACTGGCAAACACTTATGAAGGCTCAACCAATTCAGGTCCTTGAGCCTGTTATCCAGACCACGCGCCTGCACTCCCTCCCAGACCACTTCCGAGATTCCCACTACAGGCGCCGGACTCCCTGCCTTTCTGACCTCCTCGTACAGGTGCCTGTGATCTAAACCTACTCGGGCAACTTCAACCTCAGGGTGCGCATGCAGCCACTTGGCCGCATGACCGAAGTGCCACGGCAGCTGTTCCGCCCGAGGACCCGTGTTAGACCACACCATTATGCTTCTCGCTTGATACGAGAAAAACACCTGCAGGAGGTAACCGGACGGGTGTATCACTGGCTGAGCAAGCTCCGTTAACAAGAAAGAAACAAAAATTGTGTCCAGCTTGAGGGGGAAATGTGGTACCCCCCTACCTCCCTCCCCGATGGGACAGATCATGCGTGCCCTGGCGACCCACTCGCACCTGCCACTCCACATAAACTGAAACACAAGCCTCACTAAAGGCCTCCTCAGACAAGCCGGCAATGGGTAGATGTACGCCAAATACAAAAGAGACGGCAACACATCCACCTTTAGGACCAGGACTTTGCCCATAAAAGACAAATACCTAGCTTTCCACGTTGCTAGCTTCCTCTGTACCACTGCGATACGCATGTTCCAGTTTAGCGTCGCTGAGCCGGAGGTCTCAAAATGGACCCCGAGAATCCTCAGGGCCCCCTCACAGAGAGATAACCCCCCAGGCACATCCGTTCTACCGCGCCATCTTCCGAAAAACTTGACGGAAGACTTTGCATGGTTCAGAACTGCTCCCGACGCTCGGGTGAAATCCCCAAAGATGGCAAGGGACCTTGTCAGGCACGAGTCCTTGCATAACAGCAAGGAAGTGTCGTCGGCGTACTGCGTCATCTTAACACGCAGCCCACTGCTCCCAGGGATCAACAAGCCCTCCACCCCTGTGTCTGCCCTAATGGCAGCCCCCAGAGGCTCCATGTACAGAACGAAGAGGAGAGCCGAGAGTGGGCATCCCTGCCTAGCCCCAGACGAGAGGTCAAATACGTCACCTAAGTGACTATTTACACTAACTCGACACCCCGCTCCGACATATAAAGTACGGATGCATCCTATAAACTTCTCCCCAAATCCTAATCTACCTAACACCCTGAATAGAAAAGATCTATTCAAGCGATCAAAGGCTTTCGCCTAATCTAGCGCTGCTACCATTAAAGGCAGCCCTCTATCTTCAACCCAGACGATGGAGTCCCTGATCAACTGTAGGTTCCATCTTATTGAGCGGCCCTCTACACCGCACGTCTGATCCTCATGGACGACGTAGGGAAGGGCTGTGCGCAACCGGTCTGCTAAAACCTTTGCAAGAATCTTGTAATCTACGCACAGCATGGTCAATGGCCGCCAGTTGCCAAGGTCAGTTGCTTCCCCCTTCTTATAAAGAAGTGACAGCACACCAACAGCCATTGATCCCCCCGGGACCCCCGTCTCAAGGATGGCCTTCAAGACTTTGAGAACCACTGGTCCAAGTATACCCCAAAACTTGAGGTAAAACTCAGCCGGCAGCCCATCCATCCCAGGCACCTTCCCTTTTCCCATCCTCCTAAGAGCACTCTCAACCTAGTGAGATCTGGCCCTCCATCACGTCTCTAATGTCCTCTGGCAACCGCCGGGACAAGTGTTCTAAAAACACGTTTCCCTGCTCTACATCTATTTCCCTTTCCTTAAATAAACCTTGGAAATGATCAGTTGTCACCCTGACCATTTCCTCTGGTTTACTTACTATACTACCATTTTCTTCCCTAACTCCATGCATTACCTTCCTACTCTGCCTGGCCCTAACCGACTTAAAGAACATAGCGGAACAAGTCTCATTATGTTCTAGAAAGCCACTATGCGCACGCTCCAGGAAAGCTCGAGCCTTCTGCTCCTGCAGCTCCCTGAGCTGCGCCTTTAGGGCTGCGAATCTCTCCCAGTCAATCGACCCACCGAGGTTGCCTGCCTCGTACTCGAGTTCAATTAACCTTTGGATACGATCCACCTCCCTCCTTTCCTCCCTTTTTTTCCTTCTACAATATCCTATTATAAAAGCCCTAATCCTCACCTTAACTAAATCCCACCACTCTAACACCCCCTCGCACATGGACCGGAGGCCGTCAAGCCTCCGAAAGAAACAAAAAAATGCGTCTACGAAAGCCTGCTCCTCCAGTATATCCCGATCTAACTTCCAGTACCCCCTACCGAAGAGGCAGACTGGCTATCCTACCTACAGGAACACCCCGTCGTGATCCGTGAAGAAAACAGGCACCAGCCGCCCAGACAACTGACCCAAAGACCTGGATACAAAAATGTAGTCGAACCCCCCTGGAGTTGTGCCATGTAGGACCGACCATTGCCGGAGTAGTGTGCAGGCCACCATCAACCAAACCATAGCAAGCCATTAGCCCAGTGATGGCGCCTGCACTGCTATCACCACCTACCCCTAAATCTATATTAAAATCCCCTCCTATCACCAAGTGCCTGTTTGTATAACACACAGGGGCGCCAGACAGTCCACCATCTCCCTCCTGTCTGCCGCCACCTGTGGCCCATACACCCCAATTAACCTATATCTAGCTTCTCTATACTTTACATCTATCCCCAATACTCTACCCTGCATTATAACAAAAGTGCTCTCTACCTTAACCTCTCTATTCCCACACAGAATCCCTACTCCTGTTGAGTGCACCCCTCCTATGCCCCAAAAAGATTCCCCCTTATCCCACTCCCTCCTAAATCTACACACATCCCCACCATCCCTCAGGTGAACCTCCTGTAAAAAACAGAAATCAAACCCCACACCCTCTAAATAACAAAAAACCACCCTCCTTTTAACATTATTCCTTAACCCTCTAACATTTAGACTAAAAAAAGAAACAGAACTATTCATTTAATTATTAACAACAAATAAAACTCCCAAAAACCAAAGAAAAAACAGGAGACTCACCCGATGCTCCCCTGGTCCATCTCCACCGGCGGGGACGTCCTCTCCACTTCTGACGCCCCCCGTCCTCCTCCATCTCTCCAACCCAGGATGCAGGCAGTGTGTTAGGCAGGGTGCACCCTGGGTTCCTCACCACCACCCCCCCCCCCTCCCTGTTTGCCTCTGGGCCGTATGTAGGGGACCCCAACTCCTCACACAGGAGTTGGGATCCCTCTAGCACACCGCCCACAGACCCCTCACTGGAGTCATCCCCCACTAGGATGTAAGGGGCTGAGGCAAACAGGGAGGCCAATGTAGCCCCCCCCGCCAATCTCTTAGCCCCCCTCCCCCTCCACACCCCCTCCCTCTCACTACCTGCCAAACTTCCCCTCTTCTTCCCCTTCTTCTTTGGTGAAGGAGGTAGCGGGGAGACACAACGTCCCATCCCCGCTAACCCCTCCACCAATTCCCTTGTCTCGTCCTCAAAGAAACTTGGCAGGCTGTCCCCCCACTCCTTTCCCCCATCTCCCCCTCCCACCCCTCCCATCTCCACACCTCACTCCGTCCCCGTCACTGTCACCGTTCCCTCTTCCACTCCTTCTCGCACCACTGTCCCACTCTCCCTCTTCTCCGCTCCTTCCCGTTCTTCCGCCTTCTTTTTCTTCTCTCCTTCTTTTTCCTTCGGTCCATCTTCTCTCCTCTTCCTTCTCACCTCTTCCTTCTTTCCATCCTCTTCCCTTGCCGTCTTTTCCCCTGTGCCATCCGTACAATCCGCACGCGTCCCTTTTCTCCCCCATCCCCCGCTCCCCCCCCCCAGCTGCAGACACGTATGACCTGTGACGAGCCAGGCAATCATGCCACAGGTGTTCTCTGGAGCCACACCCGTGGCAAGCCTTGGGCTCGTCACACTCCCTGGCCTCGTGCTCTTCCGACCCACAAAACCGACATTTCTTGTTACTGCACGAGGCCAGGGTATGGCCGTAGGCCATACAACGCCTGCAGAACGGGGGTGCATAGTAGAGTGTTCCCCTGTCAGCCCCCAGGGAGAACATCGCCGGAGGATGGAAGTAGCCATCCACACTCTTCGGGGACTCCCTGAGTAACGCCTGGAAACCTCTCTTTCCGTTCCAGAAACCCAGGGAGTCCCTGAGGTACCTCGCTGAGGAGACATTGTCCATATATCTCCCCAGAAAGGCCCTCACCTCTTCATCCTTCACATGCGGATTGTACATGGTTACGGTGACCACCCTGAAGTTGTTCCTTGCCAGGCTGGTCACCGTGTAATGGCACAGGGGTTTCGCTCCTTTTCCTTCTCTCACCTTCTTCATAACTTCGTCGTGTTTTTCTTCCACTTGTAACGTCACATCATATCCTTTCTCGATGGGATTCCCTTGAAGGCATAGTACATCTTTTACTTCCAGCTGTAGGCATCCCATCAGAACATTTCTCCCGAATGTCTCTCTCCCCCAGGGCTCCTTCTCCTTATCTGTCCAAGAGAACCTCACGGTATTAACCAGACCAATCCCAGGTACCCCTATGTGGGGATTTTTCTGTGCCATCTTCACAAAAAAAGCTCTCTTTTACACAGAAGCCAATAGAAACAAAAAAATGAAAAATCTGATAAAAATCTGATTTTTAGAATGGAAAAACTCTCCCTCCTATCCTACCTTCGACCTGAAATTAAAACATCTTCTTTAATAGGACGAAGATGGAGAACCTAAAAGGTGTTGACTCTCCACATCTATCAAGACAACTTTAGCACTGGGCCAGACACTCTTAAATAGAACCTGGACCAGCTCAGGTGAAACACCTTCACACTAACGAGATGGACAAGCCAGCACAGGTGTAACACATACTGACTAACGAGGTGACACCAATCAGTGCGTCCTACGTGCTAACGAGCTATACGTGCTAAAGTCCAACCTCAACATAAATGGAAAAACCAAAGCCTGTAACACCTTCCCCTTAGGACAACAAATATATCCTACATTTATGACTCAATTTATTAGGATTGTTAATAAAATTGATTATAGACCAATTTATTATACTGCGTCCATGTGTATAGGATTCAAGTATGTTGAAATAAAAAACATTTATTTTCAACTTTCAACCAAAACCAAACTTATATTGGGCATAGTCTTATTTTCAGTGACATCTTGCTGGGTAGGATATCCCCAATGTCACAGTTTTAACGTGTCCAAATCAATAACATGCAGAAGAAGTTTGTTATTAATTGAAATCCTAGACATAAAATGTGCTACATACACAAACATCTGCAATAATACATTACTTGTATTTCTTTAAACAATCAGCTTATAATTAAATATTGTTAAACAAGCTCCTTATAAACTGCACAAGCACCAAAAACGCTGTTGTTTTTACAAGTAGCAATAAATCACTGATATCGATTAGGGGGTTGGGGGGGGGGGGAATCAGGTTGTTGAAACTAACACAGCTAAAAAAACATATGGAAATGGGAGATATATTTTACCTCGCTGATTAGAGGACAACTTGCAGAAGACAGTCAGCTACATTTTGGAGTGGTGCATTTAAATGTAGGGGTCGCTAAACAAAGGAACACAACACTTATTTGTCATCACTCATCGATATCATGTTGAAATCAATTGTTTGACAGGAGGGAGATGAGGTTGCACATCTTGTTAAAACTAACAGCTCAGAACCCACACGGAATCTGGAAGTAATGTGTACATCACTGGTTAGAGGACAATTTGTAGAAAACAGCTAGCAACATTTTGAAGTGTTGCATTTTGGTTCAAGTGGGTCACCAACGTGGTAAGTGTAACACAACTCTTTCTTTGTTAGTCACTTTTTTGTCAAATCTCATATTTAGCACTCTTTCAATTCAGAGCTTGAATCATTGATTTTAGCTTCAATTCAGAGCTAAAATCATTGAACCCAGGGGGCAAATGTTAACGGTTTTATATTCTGACATTCATTAAAATACTGCTCCTACAATGTTAAAACATTCTACATTGTGACATCATTTAATTGATATCATGAAACAACATGTATTTTCTGATGTTTAGTCAGAGATCTCTTATCAGAGTATCTCTTCCCACATTGATTACAGCTATGAGGTTTTTCTCCTGTGTGTGTTCTCTGGTGTGATACCAGGCTGTTGAGCCAAGTAAAATTCCTCCCACAATGATTACAGCTAAATGGTTTCTCTCCTGTGTGTGTTCTCTGGTGTATAGTTAGATAACTAGATGTAGAAAAACTCTTCCCACATTGAGTACAGCTATAAAGAGTATGTCCTGTGTGTGTTCTCTGGTGTATAGTTAGCTGGCTAGATGTCGTAAAACTCTTCCCACATTGATCACAGCTATAAGGTTTCTCTCCTGTATGTATTCTCTGGTGTAAAGTCAGCTGGCTAGATGTAGTAAAACCCTTCCCACATTGTTCACAGCTATAAGGTTTCTCTCCTGTGTGTGTCCGCTGGTGTACTATCAGGCTGTTTAGCTGAGTAAAACTCTTCCCACACTGAATACAGCTATACGATTTCACTCCTGTGTGTGTTCTCTGGTGTGTATTCAGGGAGCCAGATGTACCAAAACTCTTCCCACATTGATCACAGGTAAAAGGTTTCTCTCCTGTGTGTGTTCTCTGATGTGTATTCAGGCAGCCAGATGTACCAAAACTCTTTCCACATTGATCACAGCCAAAAGGTTTCTCTCCTGTGTGTGTCCGCTTGTGTACTACCAGGCTGTTTAGCTGAGTAAAACTCTTCCTACATTGATTACAGCTATATGGTTTCTCTCCTGTGTGTGTTCTCTGGTGTATAGTTAGATAGCTAGATGTAGAAAAACTCTTACCACATTGACTACAGCTATAAGATTTTTCTCCTGTGTGTGTCCGCTGGTGTACAATCAGGCTGTTTAGCTGAGTAAAACTCTTCCCACATTGATCACAGCTATAAGGTTTCTCCCCAGTGTGTATTCTCTGGTGTGATTTCAGGGTTTGTAGCCGAAAAAAACTCTTCCCACATTGAGTACAGCCAAATGGTTTCTCTCCAGTGTGAATTCTTTGATGTATTTTAAGTTTTACTGAAGAGTTTAATATTTTCCCACAGTCAGAGCAGCAGTGAGATTTCTTCCCGGTAGGTCTCTGCTGGTGTTTCTTGAGTTGTTCTGATGCGGAGAGACTTTTCTCTGCCTCGTCAGCAACATGTCGAGGCTCCACAAAGGATCCACGATTGTCCTGTCTCTCTCCTGTGTGAATGACAAATTCAGACAGACGGTTAAGGCCCTTAAGGCCCACAACAGCAGAAATCCACTGTTCTTTTGAGGTAAAAGGTGATGCCCAGAGCATACCCATGAAGTTGTACAACGATTGACGCTTGTTAAATTATTTGACAATTAAGACAGTCAAGTGAGCAACAATCATATTTTGTCTCGTTTTCACATTAGTAGTAACCAGAAATATAGGCTCCTTTCTGTGTTTGCTCAAATTGCGACACGAGGGCAAAGCGCATACAATTTGATTGCAGAAACTCCTCCCTGCTAATGAGGAAACCACTAGTTATGGATGTAGTATATCTGGTAATTAAGGAAAAAACGCTAGTTATGGATGTAGTATATCTGGTAATGAGGAGACCACTAGTTATGGATGTAGTATATCTGGTAATGAGGAAACCACTAGTTATGGATGTAGTATATCTGCCTGGAACAAAAATGGTGAGCAAACATTTTAGTTTTTCACAATGTTTTCTGAATATTACAGCGCAAGATCACATAAAGCTCTGTGTCTATTCACTAATTCACCACCGTGGGGGAAAACTCATAGGCTGAGAGCAAAAATTGCCTCCATTTCAAGGTTGAATATGAGTGAATTTCACATTACTTTTGGATTATAATTGTAAGGCTTGTTTGAATGTCCTGCTTAATATGTTTGTGTTATTGTCGCAAATTAACTGCTTTATACTTAAAAAACACTTCAACCAGTAAAATTATCTTTGGCTAGCTTTGCCATCAGCCAGACAATGAGGGTTTGTACACTGTTTTTAACTTCACCTAACAACAACACAGACCTACTGTACGACCCACAACTTCACCTAACAATAACATAGACCTACTGTAGGACCCATAACTTCACCTAACATCAACACAGACCTACTGTACGACCCACAACTTCACCTAACAATAACATACACCTACTGTGGGACCCATAACTTCACCTAACAATAACATACACCTACTGTAGGCCCATAACGTCACCTAACAACAACACATGCCTACCTAGATGTAGGACTATAAATCATTTAATATTTCAGGTGAAACATGGAATCTAAAATGTATTTGTCGTGACATTTCATAACCTGATCACCAGATAATTTTGTGAATAATCCCACTAGGCTACTCTGTAATGTGTTGTCATTCTAAATGTCCTGAATAAAGGAAAATAGCTCTGTGTGTTATACAATACCCTATCCATCAAGGAACAGTTCTCCAAAATGATTTCCTGGATCAGCTGATGATAGTTGAACATGTGACTGTATCTAAACAGCTACAGTATTAAGTATTATATGTAATTATTGAAGAACCATGTTAATGACAATATCAATTTGGGTGTTGTCAATAAAGTTAAGGTGACTCTCGGTTAGAACCATTGGATTTTGCATACTCTGAAATGATTTAGGATTTCTGTACTCATGAAAATTGTTTTCCCAGTGTAATATAAGGAGGCACTAAATGTTACGTAGGTAGAGTGCATTTCAGTGATCTGAATACAAAAAACAAACTGTACAAATAGGACAATAACCTAAACCAGACGGTCAAATCTACACTGGAGGAGCTTACCAAGATGACATTGAATGTTCCTGAGTGGCCTATTTACAGTTTGGACATAAATTGTCTTGAAAGTCTATAGAAAGGATTTAAAAATAGCTTTCTAGCAATGATCAACAACCAACTTGACAGAATAATAAGGTTTTTATAAATAATAATTAATATTCACATAAAGAACAGTCTCTATTTGGTTGACATCACGACTTCCCATCAAGCCAACTCCTTGAATGCATTACCATGACACCACTCACTCCTTCTAGTTTGCAGTTCTCTCAAAAAACACAACATTTATTTCTTTCCCTTTCGTGTGTTTATACTTTACTGTATTTATATATCACTTTTCAACAGGAAACGTTTTTTTTAAATCACTGGAGGACGTCATCAACAATTCCGACAGTCCAAAAACATATTCAAGTGTAGTGCCCTTTTAAAAAATCACACATTAGTTTAACAATTGCAGAGTTTTGTGTCCCTGTTTTGTAAGATAGTACTCACTGTATTTACTGGTGTTAATCAGATCAATGTCCCTGTTTTATAAGACGGTACTCACTGTATTTACTGGTGTTAATCAGATCAATGTCCCTGTTTTATAAGATAGTACTCACGGTATTTACTGGTGTTAATCAGATCAATGTCCCTGTTTTATAAGGTAGTACTCACTGTATTTACTGGTGTTAATCAGTTCTCCAGTCTTCTCTTCTTCGTCCTCCTCTAATGTGACAGTAATCTCCCCCTCTTCAGCCTTCATTCCAAAAACGTCTTCATCTTCTTTCACTTCATCCTCCACTCTAAAAACGGCATCTTCCTCCTTTTCTTTTACAGTAACATCCTCCTCCTCTTTCACTCTGAAGGCGTCTTCCTCTTCTTTCACGGTAACAGCCTCACCCTCTACTTGTTTTTGTATTGTAACATCTTTCTCTTCCGCCTCCTCTTTGACGAGAGCTTCCTTCTCCGTCCAGCAGACCACCTCTTCTACAGCAGGAGGAGAGTAGCTTAGTGAACTCATGGTCGGAGATAATAGCTAGTTAGCTTTAGCGACTAGGCTAGTGCTAACTTAACCAGCCAGCTAGTTGATTTACAACGTAAATATTAAATTAAATGGGGTAGCTACTTGTTTCCACATACGTCTGTTTAAATCATAGTGGCAAATAAACCACTAAATTGTCCTAAAGAACGTGAATGTTCCGACTTTGTTGTCTAGCGAGCTACCGATGTGGCTGCAGTTGTTGAAGAAGCGTTCCGTCCACTAGATTATACATCACAGTAGAAACATCGCCTGAAATAAACATATCGCCATCTGCTGTCTGGAGGGGGGAAACGCAGTTGAGGAGGGAAAACTATTTCTCTTCTTCATTGAATTATAATATTATAAAGCAGTTTAGGGAAACGTTTTTTTCCCTCCCCATTAAATAAGAATATTATATCAACACGTACGAAGACCAGCAAGTGGTTTGATTAGTTCATATTTTTTATGAGAATTTAAAACAAACTCTACATTACTCCACATCTGTATTCCTGATTCAGTAAAATAACTAGATATCAAAATAAGCCCCTAGTTATTGATACCCTTGATAAAGATGAGCAAAAATGTATGTATAAAGTAAATAAATCATCTTTACCCACTACCAGGATATTTTAGCCCAAAACCTGGTTACCACTCTGCTAGGAGGCTGAAACTTGGCCATAAGTGGATCTTCCAGCAAGACACATCAACATCCACAAAGAAATGGTTAATTGGGCACAAAAGCAACATGTTCAACGGCCATCTCAGTCGTCAGACTTGAACTCCATTGAAAACCTGTGGTTTGAATTGAACAGGGCAGTCCACAAGCACAGACAAAATAAATTAGGGAACTGGAGAGATTCTGTTTGGAGGAATGGTCTAAGATCCCACCAAATGTGTTCTCTAATCTCATAAAACATTTCAGTGTCATTATCCTCCCAAGGGGAGGGTGCTGGAGTATTGAAAACATTGGTAGCAATAATTCAGACCCCTACCTTTTGAGAATTACATGTTAAACGTAATCTCTTCCTCTGAGCAATTGTATCAGTAAACATAGATCATTCCCCCTTATTTATTTATTTTACATACAATATAGCTCAGTATTTGAATTCTTTATTTTATAGAGTTGTTTATCTCAACTTTATCAAGGGTGTCTGTCCCCCACTACCTCTATACTGCTCCTACATGGTGTACCAATACATCATGTAGATCAGGGGTGTCAAAGTCAAATGGACGGAGGGCCAAATAAAAAATTTAGCTACAAGCCGAGGGCCGGACTGTTCGAATGTTCATTGAAAAATTTTTAAATGACGCATATAGTCTAGTGAACCTAATTGAACCTACTGAAAACCTAACAAATATATTCCAATATGATCAGATAAATAAAGCAATATTTTCTTATGGCTCTGTCAGTAATCTTTAATTTTCAACAGACACAAAAGACAAATTTCCTTTATATAAAAATCCCCATAACATGAACATTAAATGAAAGAAACCGGTATTCAAGGCACCATCAGTAGCCTATATTTTCTATTTTAGCAAAAGTGGGCTAAATTTACTTCAAAGAAAAAAACAATAATAGCAATTTTCTATCATCCACTCAACTGAAATATTTTTAAAATATAATTGGATTGAAATACAATAAAATAAAGTGCAAAAATCTATTAATCAAAAACAACACTTTGTTTAAGGAGAAGTAACATGCAGTGAAAACAAATATTAAACTTTAACTTTTAAACTTGAACTGAGTAAAAACTCTAAATATGTGATTGCACAGTAATGTTCACTTGTTTGAGGTTGAGGGTGATACTTGGTGGTGTCCCATCTTTTCCACAAGTTCATCAATGTTCGGGGTAAGGCTCTGAGCTGAGGAAATCCTCAGAATTGAGTGGAGGTGTTCAGCAGTAAGTCGACTTCTGTGTGATGTTTTGTTCAAGTTCATCAAAGAAAACAGTTGTTCACACAGGTATGTGCTGCCAAACATAGACAACGTTTGAGCAGCCTGGATGCGCAGCTGGGGCATTGTGTCGGGGAGGAAACGGGCGAACTCCGCAGCACCCACTGCCGCATATTTTGCCCTCAGTGCATCATTGCATTGGAGGTCAATCAACTCCATTTGGAGGTTTGGTGGTGAGCTTTCCACGTCAACAGCAAATGGGTTACCGAGCAGTTCCAACCTGCTTTTTTGTGCTTCAAAGTCAGCAAATCGGCGTCGAAAGTCAGCGGCAAGCATACCTATTTTATCAGCCAACTGTGCGCTCGGGAACGCACTGGTAGAGAGCTTCTCTTTCATGGTCTGGCAGCTGGGAAAGTGGCTCAAATTTTCTTTCCGCATCTGCGTCTCCCACAGAGTCAGTTTGGTTTTAAATGCCTTCACTGTACTGTACATATCAGAGATGACACGATCCCGACCCTGCAGCTGCAAGTTCATTGCATTCAGATGACTCGTAATGTCACACAGAAAAGCCATTTCACACAGAAACATTTCGTCTCGGAGTTGTGTTGTGTCTTTCCCTTTGCTGTCCAAGAACAGACAAATCTCCTCACGAAGATCGAAACATCTTTGAAGCACCTTTCCCTGGCTTAGCCATCGCACCTCTGTGTGATAAGGCAAATCACCATGCTCCGTTTCTAACTCTGTCAGAAATGCCTTGAACTGGCGGTGATTCAAACCTTTGGCTCTGATAAAGTTAACTGTGCGCGTGATGATGCTCATTACATGCTCCATTTTCAAGGCTTTACCACACAACGCTTCCTGGTGTATGATACAATGATAAGCTGTCAGCTCACCTGTCGCGTTTTCCTCTTGCATCTTTTCCCGTATCTTCTCCACCAGTCCGCTCCTGTGTCCACACATCGCAGGTGCTCCGTCGGTTGTCAAACCCACGAGTTTTTCCCAAGGCAGCTCCATCTCATTTACACATCTTGACACCTCTTCATACAAATCATGCCCCGTAGTTGTGCCATGCATAGGACGTAAAGCCAAAAACTCCTCTGTCACGCTTAGGCTGGAGTCCACTCCGCGGATGAAAATTGACAACTGGGCAATGTCAGAAATGTCGGTGCTCTCATCCACAGCCAAGGAATATGCAATGAAATCTTTTCCCTTTTTCACAAGCTGCTCTTTTAGATTGATGGACAACTGGTCTACTCTCTCGGCAATGGTGTTTCTGCTCAGACTCACATTTAAAAAGAGTTGCCTTTTTTCTGGGCAAACTTCGTCACAAACTTTAATCATGCAGTTTTTGATGAAATCCCCTCCGTAAATGGCCGGGCTGATTTAGCGATCTCTTCTGCCAAAATAAAACTGGCCTTGACAGCAGCCTGGCCTTGTGATTTGGCTTTTTTGAACAGAGCCTGTCGAGATTTGAGGCCTCGTTTTAATTCCTCTGCCTTTTGTAGCCTTTGTTCCATGTCCATATTCTTGTTTTTGTCCGCGTGTTTCGTTTCATAATGTCGTCTCAGATTATACTCTTTCAGTACCGCCACACTTTCTCCACACAGAAGACACACAGGTTTTCCAGCTACCTCCGTGAACAAATACTCCGACTCCCACCTTGTTTGAAACCCCCGGTTCTCAGTGTCCACCTTCCGTTTTGCCATTTTTGATGGGTATCTGAAAGTTAATTTTACTGTGATGCTGACAACTGCTGTGCCAATAAATATTGAAATGAAGCAGCCTACTGCTCGGTGCGTCACCGTTGCATTGTGGGAAATGTAGTATTGGTGCGTGTAAAAGATCTGCGGGCTGCCGGCTTGCTGCGGTCTGCGGGCCGGTTCTAATAATAAATCAAGATCATCCCAGGGGCCGTAAAAAACCTTCTCGCGGGCCGGATGTGGCCCGCGGGCCTTGACTCTGACATATGTGATGTAGATGTATATAATGAACAGACTAGGTCTATACTGCTACTACATGGTGTAACATTACATCATGTAGAGGTACACTAACGTTCAAAAATTTGGGGTAACTTAGAAATGTCCTTGTTTTTGAAAGAAAATCATATTTTTTCATTTATCATTTATAAAAACCTGTTTTTGCTTTTTCATTATGGGGTATTGTGATGTCATTATTGGGTATTGTGATGACATTATGGGTATTGTGTGTAGATTGATGAGAGGGGGAAAATTATTTAATCCATGTCAGAATAAGGCTGTAACGTAACAAAATGTAGAAAAAGTGAAGGGTTCTGAATACTTTCCGAATACACTGTATATATAGGGGCAGTACTCAGTGACATCACTTCATGAAACAGGAGGTACAAATATATAACTTAGGTTCAAAATATCAACATTCAAAATATATGACCAAGCTGGAAGTGGAAACGCCAGCCCAGCCACAATCCTAGAGGTTCACTGATGATCAACCTCCTCCTTCACATCTGACTCCTGATGATCAACCTCCTCCTTCACATCTGACTCCTGATGATCAACCTCCTCCTTCACATCTGACTCCTGATGATCAACCTCCTCCTTCACATCTGACTCCTGATGATCAACCTCCTTCTTCACTTCTGACTACTGATGATCAACCTCCTTCACATCTGTCTCCTGATGATCAACCTCCTCCTTCACATCTGACTCCAGTGATCAATCCACAGCGTCTTCTTTTTGGGGGGGAATCCCGATGGACGACGTCATCGAATAGGCCGTCGTCACGACCACAAGTTAATTGTCATTCAGGTTATCAATGAGAAGAGCATCAGCAATATGTCCTGTCTGGTAACTTGTCTCATTTAATGGATTTAAATTGGCAGGTGCACAGGGAGAAACCCCATTAAAACACTTTTGGAAGTATTTAACTGTATCAATGTCTGTGGCCTGTGATGTTGGGACAAATGATCGTCCCTTATTATACAAGATCATGTCTTAAGTGTAAAACTAACAATGACTCAATAATCCTTCTGGGAATGTTATGACATCATAAGTTTATGGGAGGAGTTAGAAAGTTGGCTGTCAGAAGTAAAGTTATACAATGTAAAATGACTTTTAATCCGTCTGTCTGTATATTTCAAAACATGGCATATGAGGATGCAATGAGATTCCCGCTGGTTGGATGATACTTTTCTAATCAGTCATCTTAAATATTATAGTTCAAACCTGGAAATCAGCCAATCCTCTATTGTTAATTCAATAGAATGGTAAAATGCTTTATTATCTAAAAGTTGAAAGTGAGTGGGCGACGGAGAGAAATAAAATGGTGCTGATGCGGGCGCTTGAGATGGAGGTGTGTTCTAGTGGGTCTGTGCTGGAGCTTCACATTTACTCAAACGAGTTAGTACCAGAATAACATAGAATAACATTGCGCATGACCAAGGGTGCTCAAGCCTTACAGGGGACATCAGTAATTAACAGAACATAACATTCCTTCTCTTATACAATCAGAGTTACTTTTACCAAACCACAACTGAAACATTTCCCAGAACTTGTTGTAGTTATTTTGCAGCTTTTAATTTGAACAGTTAGTTTTTGTTTGTTTGTTTATAAGACTAGTCTGTCTGGTGGACGGTGCCTTCGTTCTGGGTAGCGCCTCGGATTGTCTGGAGGCTCCTGAACATCCTCAGTGTGTGCTTGTTCCATTATAGCTTCTGCTATATAGCAGCACCTTCATCAACACGTTCCCTTCTTTCAGCCTTGGGTCTCTTTACTGCCCCACCGTCCTCTACAGTTCCCTGTGTGTCACTCTCAGGATCTCTCTGTGCCTGTTCTCTCTCGATTGTTGTGCTGTTTTCCGTGGAATGCATTTGGTTAATGTGACACCGCCAGATTATGTCTGGGCTCACTTGAACCTGGTAAGTTCTGGGTCCCGTTTGTGTGTGTACAGCCCCTCTTGTCCATTTCCCTCCTCTTCTGTAGTCTCGCACCATCACTTCCTGTCCTGTTTGGAGATGGGGCTCCCGGCCACCGGAGAGCATCTTGGCTTGTTTGTTCAGCACTTCATTACGCCTGTTTGGCTTCATGATGTCCAGCTGTGTGCGGAGAGGCCTCCCGAACATCAGTGCGGCTGGGCTTTCATTTGTCGTGGCATGTGGGGTGTTTCGGTAGGAGGCCAGGAACTTGGCCAGTTTTGTTTGCAAAGTCCCTTCGTCTTGTTTTGCTGCACGGAGTCCTTGCTTTATGGTTTGCACAAAGCGTTCTGCCAGCCCATTGGTGGCAGGGTGGTATGGAGCTGAGGTTGAGTGTTTGATTCCATTTACTGACATGAATCTTGTAAACTCGTCACTTACAAAAGCTTGCGCGTTGTCACTTACCAGCTGCAGTGGCAAACCGAAGCGTGCAAACGGTGTTCTGAGTCACTCTATTGTCTGAGCTGAGGTGGAGGAGTCAGTGCAAAACACCTCTGGCCATTTGGAATGGGCATCCACTATAACCAGAAACATGTGCTTTTCAAAGGGACCAGCGTAGTCCACATGAATTCTCTGCCATGGCTCTGCAGGCCATTCCCAATGGGTGGACTGGGACAGGAGCAGGCATGTGAAGGGTTTCCAAAAATCCGCTGCAGTTCTTCGCCATGTTTTCTATCTGTTGATCCAGACCTCCTTTGTCTTTCTCTTGTACGCGGCAGTCTGGATAATCCATCTGCATTTGTGTGGAGGGATGACGGCTTAAACTCAATGTCATACATATGACTGGCAAGGAACAGGGCATATCGCTGTAACCTGGCTGCTGTCATTGCCGGAATGCCTTTCTTTGGACTGAAAATGGAAAGCAACGGCTGGTGATCTGTAACCAGTGTGAAACGCTTGCCATATAGGTATGGGTGGAATTTCTTGACGCCCCACACTAGTGCCAGTGCTTATTTGTCGATTTGTGAGTAGTTTTTCTCTGCATCATTCAATGTTCGTGACGTGAATGCAACTGGCCTCTCTGACCCATCTTTCAGTGTGTGTGAAAGGACGGCACCTAAGCCATAAGGGGACGCATCACAAGCCAACTTCACTGGCATTTCAGGGTCGTAATGCATCAGGACCTGTTCAGATGTTATGAGCCGTTTTGCCTCCAAAAATGCATTTTCACACTGCTCTGTCCACCGCCATGTCCTATTCTTTTCCAGGGGCTGATTTAGAGGCTGGAGTACTGCTGAAAGGTTTGGGAGGAATCTTCTGTAGTAATTGATCAGTCCCATGAAAGATCTCACTTCTGTGATATTTTGTGGTCGTGGTGCCTGTACTACTGCCTCGATTTTGTCCTGTGTTTTGTGCAATCCATTACAGTCAACCTCATATCCACAGAAGACAATCTTGTCTTTGAAGAACTCACACTTCTGTAAGTTTGCCTGTAGACCATACTCTTTCAGTCTTTTCAGGACCTCTTCCAGGTTAGCCAGGTGCTCTTTGTCGGTGCGTCCTGTTATGATCATGTCATCCAGGATACACTGGGTTCCTGGGATTCCTTGCAAAATCTGGTCAATAGTTCATTGGCAAATAATAAGAAAGACTCGGAATACAAGCAATTGAACTGGAGCTTCACATTTACTCAAACGAGTTAGTACCAGAATAACATAGAACAACACTGCTCATGACCAATTGTGCAAGTTCTCCCACTTAAAAAGATGAGAGGCCTGTAATTTTTTTAAGTTGCATAATTTGCAAATAAATTCATTAAAAATCCTACAATGTGATTTTTTTGGATTTTTTCTTCAAATTTTTTCTGTCATAGTTGAAGTGTACCTATGATGAAAATTACAGGCCTCTCATCTTTTTAAGTGGGAGAACTTGCACAATTTGTGGCTGACTAAATACTTTTTTGCCCCACTGTAACAACAACATAGACCTAGGACTATTAATAATGTAATATTTCAGGTGAAACATGGAAACTAAAATGTCTTTGTCATGACATTTCATAACCTGATCACCAGATAATTTTGTGAATAATCCCACTAGGCTATTCTGTAATGTGTTGTCATTCTAAATGTCCTGAATGAAGGAAAATAGCTCTGTGTGTTGTACAATGTCCAAACAGACAAACAAGAAGCTACTGTAAATCAAGCAGACAATAATACATTATAAACATCAATTTGTTAGGGATGTTGGATCTAACGTGGAGCACGGCATAACTGTCTTTACCAGAGTAATGAATGAAGAAGAACTTTGATTGTTGTTGCATCTCGTGCTGTTTGTCATTTGATAGGCATTCAAAAAATGATTTCCCGGGTCAGCTGATGATAGTTGAACACGTGACTAAATAGCTTCAGTATTTAGAAACACTCCTGTCAATGATGAGTAAGGACGCACACCTGATTACGCATATAGAAGTAGGACTAGTCTACCTGTCCTGCGCGCAAATGTAGGCCTATAAATGTGCCTATTTGGGGATGTCTGATAGTATTTCTGATTGTCTTAACGCACCACCACTAATGAGTTGTGGAGTTTCTCAAAGCAAATTTCTCTTCACCTCTAACAGCATGTAAACAAAGTCTAATCAAAATCAATTGCAAATGAGAATAGTTCCTTAAAGTATTTGTAAAATATTTCCAGCTCTCGCCCTTTCGATAACCACTCGGCACGAAAGGGAAAAATGTAATGAGCTGATCCAGTGGAAATGTCATAAAATACCTGATTACTTCTTATCCTTTGCACAAATAGCCGACAGCTGTGTCTGTCCCAAACTCACTGGCGCAGGAAACTGAGAGACCACAATATTTCTAGGATATTTATTTTTATCAGGATATTTTGTAAATGCAGAATGCAATGTTTTTATGTGTTGGCTTTATGTAGATGGTTATGAAAGTTTCTTTTAGATTTGTATAATTTTCACTTGGAATGTAGATTAATCACAGACAATGATTTTGAGATACTGTTATCAATTAAATGAAACTGTTCCAGTAAAATGAACATATGAAAATCATAACTGGCACCAGATCAGTAGAAATGGTCAGATAAATTTGCACTCCAGATGTAGGTTGCCGACTGCTTATGTAGCCTATTACCAGCAATGTAAGAATTTATGAAGGACAGCAGGAGGAGGTGGTTCAGGAAGAGTGTCTTCTCTTCTGGTTGGGCCACATTGATGTAATGGCATGAAAATAAATTGGCTGAATATTATACAATGACTTATCAACAGCTTTAACAATTTGAACCCCGCAGGAAATCTACATTAGTAATTCTAGAATATACTATATAGCCTAGAAACCTGGTTAAACTATCATTATGACCCCATGGATGGCCAGTCCTTGTATTCATAGTGTAGTGAATTCTGGGGGTAGCCCTGAGCTGAAGTCAAACCTGGGTCCAGCGACTGTCAAGCCAACACCGTATAACTGTAACACCAAGATATTGACAATATTAATTTAAATACCACAAATGTGAATTAATATTTACAAAACTATTTACCAAACAAAACACATGACAAAAATGCAACATTTCTGTAGACATGTCAGACCATAATAATTAATATATTTACTTTGTACAGTGTACAATAAAAACAACATACATTAAAACTGAATCATAGAAAAACTAACAATATTGTAGACTTGATGCTAAATACAGATTTTTTCAGCTTTATTGTGTATATCATATTAACTTAGTTATGTTAGGAAGTTTGCCATCTTTATGACCGGCCCTGGTAACTTCACCCAACTTCTCTTATCCCCAGAACACAGTAACTTAACAACATAAGTGTTTTTCTGACATTTTGGGGGGAAATTTAAGGGAAAATAAAAAATTCAGCCAGAGCCCCAAGTCCCATGGGGACGTCCTCGAGGGCGTGGATGTTCTCCCCATCAAAGGCCAGCGGGATTTCACTCTCATGGTGAAAGGGATTTGTGTCAACAAAAGTAAGAAATGGCAGTGCTTTTCATGACATTTAAAAATATATAAATAAAGATGTACAAATAAAACAACATACATTGAAAACATTAATACAATCTTTTGTCTATATCCATTCCATGGACTTGATTCATTTATGAGACGACCTGAAAAGATAATTTGCAGAAGTGTATGCTAATAGATGCCAGTTTGTATTGACTGCTATGTAGTTTAAATGTAATCTTGAAATATCACATTTCAAGATATCTTTGTACACAAATTGTCCAATATTTTATCAGGCTGACTTGGCAATACTGTGTTTGGATTATGAAGGGCATTTATACGAAAGAGGTCGTCCAGACACTGTATTAATACCGTTATGCATTTCAATCCCATCTACAGCTTCCATCTACGATATTACTTTCCCTCCACAAGGGGGCGTACATGTAACGTTTCCAAATTGGGATAGTATTGTCCTATGTAACGTTTCCAAAATGGGATAGTATTGTCCATGTAACGTTTCCAAAATGGGATACTATTGTCCATGTTACGTTTCCAAAATGGGATAGTATTGTCCATGTAATGTTTCCAAAATGGGATAGTATTGTCCATGTAACGTTTCCAAAATGGGATAGTATTGTCCATGTAACGTTTCCAAAATGGGATAGTATTGTACATGTAACCGTATGCCCCCTTGTGAGTTAATAGTATTGCATGCTGTAGCAGGCTATATAAAGAGGAAGACCTCCATTGACGATTCAGTTCGTTGTAACATCTCGTCTGGACAGTTCACCGTCCTTACTTAGTTAGTTAGTTAGTTAGTTAGTTAGTTAGTTAGTTAGTTAGTTAGTTAGTTAGTTAACGTTAGCTAGTTCATTATCACAAATGTGTGAACTGCTCTATATTGGAAACTTACGTTAATGAGTGTAAAGCCATGTTGGCTTTATGGAAACGATATTCAATATATAGGAAAGAATATAGTTGAGGGAAATAATCTAAATAATATAAAATAATAGTTCTGCCGAGTTAGGACATAACGTTATCTAGCTAGTTAACAGTACTGTACTGTAGCTCATACAATGCCGACGGTCAAACCCGGCTTTCTAATATTTACGGTAATTAACTATAGTAACATTTTGGAAGATATTCACAGAAAACCATCATTGTCTTCGTTATTCATTATTAGTATGTTATATTATTATAATAAATTATTTATAGACATATTCAGAGCCAAACATCAACCCAACTTAACCTTTTTAATAACTGTTGTCACATCCAAAATTGTCACCCACCTTCTAACAAGTTCTTTGAAGAACTTTTTGGGGCTGTTTTTCATTGACCAAGAACCCTACGGTTCTTAGGGATCTGAGAACGACTCCAGTTGAACCCTTAATTTTTATAGTTCCGGTCGGCTCTATTTACTCTCAGATTCAAAACATGCTGATTAGCATCAACGATTAAGTCAGCTGCTGCTGTTCCAATACAGTATGAGGTGAGACGGTGAACTGACGTTGAACCAGGCAGTCAGCTGCTGCTTCTCCAACACAGTATGAGGTGAGACGGTGAACTGATGTTGAACTGGGCAGTCAGCTGCAGCTGCTCCAATACAGTATGAGGTGAGACGGTGAATTGATGTTGAACTGGGCAGTCAGCTGCAGCTGCTCCAATACAGTATGAGGTGAGACGGTGAACTGATGTTGAACTGGGCAGTCAGTCATTCATTCTGTATGATGAGTCTAACAATTCAAATCAAATGTTAACTTACAGGGAAATGCTTACTTACAAGCCCCTAACCAACAATCAATACAGTTTTTTTATGTACAAATAAGAATAGAAAATAAAAGGAACAAGTAATTAAAGAGCAGAAGTCAAATAATATCTTGACCATATACAGGGTGTACCGGTACAGAGTCAATGTACGGGGGCACCGGTTAGCGGAGGTAATTGAAGTAATATGTTCATTTAGGTAGAGTTATTTAAGTGACAATGCATAGATGATAACAGAGAGTGAGGGGGCTTCCTCTGACACTGCCTATTATATAGGTCCTGGATGGCAGGAAGCTTGGCCCAAGTGATGTACTGGACTGTACACACTACCCTCTGTAGCGCCTTGTGGTTGGAGGCAGAGCAGTTGCCATTCCAGGCAGGGATGCAACCAGTCAGGATGCTCTCGATGGTGCAGCTGTAGAACCTTTTGAGGATCTGAGGACCCATGCTAAATCTTTTTAGTCTCCTGAGGGGGAATATGTTTTGTCGTGCCCTCCTCATGACTGTCTTGGTGCTTGGACCATGATAGTTTGTTAGTGATGTGGACACCAAGGAACTTGAAGCTCTCAACCTGCTCCACTACAGCCCTGTCGATGAGAATGTGGGCGTGCTCGGTCTTCCTTTTCCTGTAGTCCACAATCATCTCCTTTGTCTTAATCACATTGAGGGAGAGGTTGTTTTCCTGGCACCACACGGCCAGATCTCTGACCTCCTCCCTATAGGCTGTCTTGTCATTGTTGGTGATCAGGCCAACCACTGTTGCATCATTGGCAAACTTAATGATGGTGTTGGAGTCGTTCCTTCGTTGAGGATCAGCGTGGGGATCAGCGTGTTGTCACCTACCCTTAAAAAACATGAGCTGGCGCACACCAGGGTTCCTTGGGACACCAGCTATCTGGGTTCCTTGGGACATCCCTACCCTAAACCCGAACCTTAGCCATTTTAAATGTCAACTTAAACGGGCTAGGGACGTCCCAAGGATGTATCTCTACCTGAAAATACATGATCTAAGTAATTGATAGTTGGTATTCAGTCATTAAGCCTTAATTACTTGAATGAACTACTAAAATTGTGATTTTGTCAGACAGCAGCTCTACACTTTATTGACTGACTGGTCCATTCATCCTTCCATCCCTCCTCAGCCTTCCTCTCCTCTGAGGACCCAGTGAGGGTGGAGCTCAGTCAGAGCGGTGAGAGGTCACACGTGGTTTAGATGGTAAATATTTATGTCCCCTTAGCGGTTCATCACATCAGCAAAAGGTAAAATGTTCCATCATCTATGTTTATTTACATTAGTGCAAATTGACCACTGGTATTGGTGTAATTTCTCACCCTTTTTGGCTCTATGAAAGTTAATTCCCCTCATACACACATTTGTTCTTTGATATTATGAAGGTAATTTGTGTCAAATGTACTTTTCCCCACTCATTCACCCCATCTCTTTACATTGCTCTCGTCTTCCTAAAACTCACTAGCTTCTAGAACTCTCGTCCCCTTGGTACGAGCCGAAACCAAACTCAAATCAAATTGTATTAGTCACATGCGCAGAATACATGTGTAGACCTAACAGTGAAATGCTTACTTATGAGCCCCTAACCAACAGTTCAGATTAAAAACAATACGGATAAGAATAAGAGATAAAACTCATCTCCAACACGGAAAAAAATGAATTGTGATCCATGATCCATGGAAGCGCACTGGTTAAAAACACTGGTTAAATGCACAATACAAATATTTTGACTGCCCACCCTTGAGACAATCAGCAACCTAGTTGTCCTTACCATTTACATTTACATTTAAGTCATTTAGCAGACGCTCTTATCCAGAGCGACATGCTCTAGTACATTTGGGTTGGCACATCTGAGAATTAGTCCTGATATTCTAAAAGCAGGGCAACAATGTCAATATAACTGCAACAATTATATTATAATTGTAACAATGTAAAAAAAATGTCAGTTGGTTACATAAATAATTATGATTACTAAATGTTACATGAAATGTAAATATGAAATATTTTAGACGTTTAAACGTTTAGAGTTCTACACTGTGGCATTATTAAAATGTTTAAACATTCTACATTGTGACATCGTTAAAATACTTTTCGTACATTGTTAAAACATTCTACATTGTGACATTAATTATTTGAGATCATGAAACAACTCCTTCCTGTATGTATTTTCTGATGTTTGATCAGAGGTATTTTATCAGATTATCTCTGGTCACACTGATCACAGCTGAGGCTTCACTCCTCTATGTGTTATATGGTTTGTAGTCCGCTTGCTAGACGTAGTAAAACTCTTCCCACATTGAGTACAGCTAAAAGATTTCTCTCCTGTGTGGATTACATTTACATTACATTTAAGTCATTTAGCAGACGCTCTTATCCAGAGCGACTTACAACTTGTAAACACTGGGCAGCAAGGTGATAGATTGGTTCAATATATTTAAAATACAAAACATTTTTATTTTATTTAACTAGGCAAGTCAGTTTAAAACATAACACTGCATATCCATAAACATGTCACTTCAGTGCTTTTGTGCAGCCAGAGTCTCTGATGAATTGTAATGCCCGCTGATGAGGTGAATCTCTTCCCACAGTCAGAGCAGTGGTGAGTTTTCTTCCCTGTGGGTTTCTGCTGGTGTTTCTTGAGGTGTTCTAATGTGGAGAGACTCTTCTCTGCCTTGTCAGCATCATGAGGTTGTTGAGGCTCCGCGATAGTCACGTCTCTCTCCTGCGTGAACAACAAAGTCAGACAGATGGTTAAAGGCCCACAAAATGAGCAAGAATAGTCATATTTTGTAATGTTTCCACATTAGTAGTAACATCGATGATTGAGTTATTCAAGTTGTTGAAACCCTAAGCAATGTGCCAGACAACGTTTGGTCTCCAATATAGGACCATTTCTGTGTTTGCTCAAATTGCCGCACAAGGGCGATGCACACACAATTTAGTTGCAGAAACTCCTCCATGCTAATGAGAAAAACGCTAGTTATGGATGTAGTATATCTGGTAATGAGGAAACCACTAGTTATGGATGTACCATATCTGCCTGGAGCAAAAATGGCAAGCAAAGATTTTAGTTTCTCACAATGTATTCTGAATGTGAAAAACTCAGGGGAGTAACCTCTATTTCCAGGTTGCTTATGAGTGAATTTCACACTACTTTGGATTATAATTGTAAGGCTCCTTTGAATGTCCTGCTTAATATAATGTTTGTGTTATCATCGCAAATCAACTGCTTTATACTTTTTTTTTAAACACTTCAACCAGTAAAATGCTCTTTGGCTAGCTTTAACATCAGCCTGACAATGAGGGTTTGTACACGGTGTTCGCCAAATTGGCAAAAAACTTTCATGATTAGTTAATCACGTAATACTAATGAGAGAATTGATTTGATAAAACAAGTCTTCACTTTAATTATACCAAAGACACGACCAATAACATTTGATTTGACCCTGCAAGATGCGTCAGTTGTCAATTTATTCATTGTCTTTTGTTTGAAAACAAACCTGTCAATGTTGAGTAAAGATGCACACCTGTTTACGCATATAGAAGTAGGACTAGTCTACCTGGCCTGAGCGCAAATGTAGGCCTATAAATGTGCCCATTTGGGGATGTCTGATAGTATTTCTGATTGTCTTAAACGCACCACCACTAATGAGTTGTAAGAGCTTCTCAAATACATTTTTTCTTCACCTCAAAAAAAGTCTAATCAAAATCAATTGTGAATGACAATAGTTCCTCAAAGTATTTTCGTAAAAGATTTCCAGCTCTCACCCTTTTGATAAACCCTCGGTGGAAAGGGAAAAATGTAATGCTCTGATCCAGTGTAAGTGTCTGATTAAAATACCCAATTACTTCTTATCCTTTGCACAAATAGCCAACATGTCACGAACCTCGCCGAAGATGGTGCCTCTTCCTGTTCGGGCGGTGCTCGGCGGTCGTCGTCGCCGTCGGCCTATAAGCTGCCATTGATTCCCTTTTCGTTTGTTTTTGGTAATTGGGTACACCTGTTTTGTATTAGGGTTTGTTTGTAGGGTATTAAAGGACACTAGACGGGCTTGTTCCTTGTTACTCTGTGTTGGATGGTAAAAACAAATTGTTCGTGTCTTATTTCTCCGGACTATTTCTGTCCTGTTTGGACTGGCAACTTGTATCCGCCCTGTGTGTTGGCGTGACCGGTTGTGTTGCGCTGGTGAATAAATTTGACCAACGACTGAACCCTGCTCTCTGCGCCTGATTCCACCCACCACTCCTAGTTTATCGTAACACAACAGCTGTGTATGTCCCGAACTCACTAGCGGGGAAACTCTATTATTTTATACAATGTCGCAAGCTTGCTATCTCGAGTTTTGGGCCGACCTAGTTTCAAGTTCATTGTAGACAGGCCATGATGTGCAGCCAATTTGATTTATAGGATATTTATTTTTATCAGGATATTTTCTACCTGCACTGTTATGTTGGCAATTTCTTTTTACATAGTTGGCAATAAAAGTTACTTTTAGATTTGTATAATTTAAATTTAGATTTAGATATAATGTAGATTAATCACAGACAATATTTTGAGATACTATCATAAATTAAAAGTTGACCGACCGCTGGTGTAGCCCATTACCGGAAACTTCAGGAGCATAACGGCAGAATTTCTCTCTTCTGGTTAGGTTATCTTGATCTCTGGCTCCCTCCAGTCATTTGTGTGCCTTATTTAATCAAACAGCTTAAAGCATCAGTCCAGTTCAGTACATACAGTTGATTTTATAAAAACACATGGGGCGATAGGTAGAAAGAACAGATGACTCTTGGTGGACCAAGATGTATTTTAGTTGGGGACAGCACAAGAACGTGATTTTGGGGTTCCCGAGTGGCGCAGTGGACACTGCATCTCAGTGCTCGAGGCGCCACTACAGACACCCTGGATCAAATCCAGGCTGTATCACAACCGGTCGTGATTGGGATTCCCACATAGGGCGGCACACAATTGGCCCAGCGTCATCAGTCATTGTAAATAACAATTTGTTCTTAACTGACTTACCTAGTTAAATAAAGGTTACATTTAAATAAATAAAAAGTGTTTTATGACAAACCATTTTACACAAATCCATCAAGGCACCAACTTTGAGTAGGTTTTAAAACAAAGGTTTCAAACCAATTCATGAATGTAATTAAATCTAGGTATGTCTTGCCTTTAATGTAATAGTATGAAAAGAATTGTCTGAATATTATACAACGACTTATCAACAGCTCTAATAATTCCCCCCCATGGGAAATCTTCACTGGCAATTCTAGAATATACTATATATCCTAGAAACCTGGCTAAACTATAATTATGACATCATGGATGAATTCTAGAATATACTATATATCCTAGGAACCTGGTTAAACTATCATTATGACATCATGGATGGGTAGTCTTTGTATTCATAGTGTAGTGATTTCAGGGTGTAGCCCTGAGCTGAACTCAAACCTGGGTCCAGCGACTGTCAGGCCAACCAAGACCTTATAACTGTTATGCAAAGATGTCTGAACTTCTAGAGGAGGTCGCTAGGTTTGGGTTACGGTTGCTACAATAGTGTTCTCTATTAATTTGAGTGGTTACATTTCTCCTTCCCCCATCCCTCAGCTGTTAACCAAACCAAGTCTCTGGGCAGCCATTTTGTTGCTGTTAAAAAACCCACACAACCAATCTACAGTTGAAACAATAACAAAACTGCCATTCCACCACTGTTTTGGTAATAAGATGAGGATGGGGCTGGAGAAATGTAACTACTGTCAAATTCATAGACAGACCTATGGATGCAAGGACTGACCATGCATGATATCAACATTATAGTTCTAACCATGTTGAGGCTATACAGTGTTGATTTACATTGTTCCTAGACATTGGAGTAAAAAAAGCTTAATCGGGGTTCTGATGGGGTACAACAGTTGAACTAAATTAATGAGGCATGTGTTATATTCTTCAAGAATCAATGGCTATATATAAATAATTTAAAGTCAAAAATTGGATGTAGCTATTTCATATTTTCTCTTTAACATCACACATCAGTTCAACAACTGCAGAGTTTGTGCCTCTGTTTTTAAAACAGTACCTACTAGTGTTAATCAGGGCCCGGTCTCCAAACCATCTTATGGCTACGTTCATCGTTAAAACCATAGGATGTCTTAAGATGCGTTTGGGAAACCGGGCCCAGATATCCAGTTTCCTCCTCTTCCTTTTTCGATGTAACGCAATTCTAATTCTCACCCTCTTCCTCTTTCACTCCAAAAACGTAATCCTCTTCTCCTTTTACAGTAACATCATCCTCTTTCACTCTGAACGCGTCTTTTTATTCTTTCACTGAAACGACTTTCTCTTCTTTCACTGTAACAGTCTCACCCTCTACTTCTTGTTTTACTGTGACATCCTCCTCTTCCTTCTCCTCTTTCACAATGTTCAGCCCCAGAGCTTCTTTATTCGTCCAGCAGACATCTTCTTCAGCAGGAGTAGCTTCGTGACCTCATGGTCGTGGATGTTAGCTATGGTAATTTAACCAGCCCGCTAGCTGACTAATGTTAGAATTGCGTAAATTCGAATCTGGTATCAGGATAAATATAACAATGAGTCACCGATTTTATACTATGTATTTTTTATTAGCTAAGTAATAAATGGCAAATGCAACTTTCGTGTATACGGGCTCACTGTGATACCACGCAGGGCAGAACAGAGAACTGACAAGATGTATGTAAACAGTATTCTTTATACTGTGATAGACATAGGCCAACAGACGGGTTGGAACTATGACAATAGAGGCTGGGCGTGGTTTAAACTTGCCCAGCCTATTGCAGGCGCTCAGGCAGGTCCGCGCTTCTTGGAGTTCTCCCTCCTCGATGTATAGATCCTTACTGTTAGAACAGTTGCTCAGTTCCTGCTATTGTGTTGTTCAGTATTTTTCCATCTCAGTTAAACCTCGTGATGACCACCCCTCCCTATCACAACTTTGTAAGATACAGCAAGTCACACCATGTGCTCAATATTGTTACATACAAACACAAGGACAAAGCATCTGCTGGGCTGTTATCTACAGTTTTGCAACATGCAGGTCACACCATGTTACTCAGTTCTTGTCACACACAAACAGGCAAGTAGCAAGCAGTTGTTTAATCTCATGATGCTCCAGTGCACAAATGCAGACACCTCACACAACCAACATCAGATGATATTTAATCATATATATACTAATGGCTATAATGTAAAACACAGGACCCAACACTAATAACAACAACACCGTAGATATTAAATTAAATCGGTCAACTAACTAGACGACAGAAGTGGGTTTAAAACACCGTGGGCAATAAACACTAAAACGTCTAAAGAGTTTTATTGGTTCGGCTATTTTGTCTAGCAAGCTACCGAGGTGGCTGACTTACTGTTGTAAGTCAGTGTAGGAAGTGTAACAGTACTCTTCTTGCGTTGTGTACAATCAGTCATCGACACGGAACTCCAACATGTAGCACCAGTCAATGTAGATTTATTCTGATAGGAACGGCACAAAATTGCACGTCATGCACGTCTCACCATCCAACTTTGCACTCACGCACTGTACAAAATGTATGAACCCCCCCACCACCAGACACTGTAAGTTACATTTACATTACATTTAAGTCATTTAGCAGACGCTCTTATCCAGAGCGACTTACAAATTGGTGCATTCACCTTATGACATCCAGTGGAACAGCCACTTTACAATAGTGCATCTAAATATTTTAAGGGGGGAAGGGGGGGTGAGAAGGATTACTTTATCCTATCCTAGGTATTCCTTAAAGAGGTGGGGTTTCAGGTGTCTCCGGAAGGTGGTGATTGACTCCGCTGTCCTGGCGTCGTGAGGGAGTTTGTTCCACCATTGGGGAGCCAGAGCAGCGAACAGTTTTGACTGAGCTGAGCGGGAACTGTACTTCCTCAGTGGTAGGGAGGCGAGCAGGCCAGAGGTGGATGAACGCAGTGCCCTTATTTGGGTGCTATTTAAGTTGCTAGCTAGTACTGGCGGGAATTATTTACAACAAAATGTACAACAAATATTCTCCAAAAACCGCTGCATCTTATGTGTGATGTTCGAATAACATTTACAAACAATTTGATATAAATTGTACATTTAAATCATCACTTGAGAGTATAAAAATCACTTTTGATGTACAGTGCTTTGCAACCAACAATTTACCGCTGGTTTGGTGCTTGTTCACTGGGGACGATTCTATCTGGAACATCCCCCCTCGTAAGCAAGCTACGCAAACCAGCCAATAAGATGCCATGTTGAGTAGGTGAAGGCAAGACAAACTCAAACCAAAAACCCATTGGCTTAACAATAGTGGCAAGGGGAATCACCAATCCAACCCTGTTACAGAAGCTTGAGTTTTTACTCACCAGTGTAACAACACTGTGTGGTTAGACTTTGTAACGATCTGGTTACCTATGAGTACAAACAGTTATGTTTTTGTGTTGTTACATATTTCTTAACTTATTTCTTCTAAGTGTTAGTGTTTCATACTGGAGAGGGAATGCAGATCAACGATGCTGGACAGAGTGGAATCAGGTGTATCAAAAAGGCCGTTTATTGGTAAAAGATATCTTGTTCTACATCGTGCACGGATCTAGTTCATATAACCCGATGAGGGGTCAGGTGAAAAAGAGACCTTATTCAAAGGTTACATTCATTGTTATACATATAATAAAGTAGGTGGAGTCTTGTCGTTTTGGTCCTCTGACTGGTCACAAAGAGTTGGAGGCGGACCTTGCTCTAGCCAGAGCGGGCCCCATTGGTGCATAGCAGAGTCATGTTCTCTGAGCTCCCTTTGATCTGGACTGAGATGTGGTAAGGTGTGTGTGTTCATGCAAGCAAGTATTTGTGTGTCAGGAAATCTGATACAGGAGAGCAGAGGGGGTCGTGAAAGAAGAGAACAGAGGGGGTCAGTTTTATGGCTGGGTGTATGTGTTCTTGCGATGGAATGTCTTTGTTTCCTGGGGTGGTAAGACAACAGAGCTGAGGGGATAGTGTTAGGGGGGGGTAGTTTTATTGCTGGCTGTGTGAGCTAGTTCCTGTTTTAGCAGGGGTATGTGAAATGACTTGAGTCAGGCGGTTTGGCTTGGCGCTGTATAATATATGAGCTATGTGTATGAATGTTTACATATATATATATATAACATAAGCTCCCCACAATGCACTATTTCTCAACGTCATATCGATTTCATTTTTACCTTTATTGTAGATCAACTCTGTGCTACAGAGTTTGTATGCTAGCTCGGTAGCTAGCTCAAGGAGGATAGGTTGACTTCCAGTTTTTAAGTACAGTATTTAAGATGATCAGTATTTAAGATGATTGAAGAGAAAACCATCGGGATCTCACTGCATATGCCACGTCTTAAAATATGCAGACAGATGGATTAAAAGTACATTTACATTGTACTCCTTCTGACAGCCAACTTTCTAACTCCGCCCATAACTTTATGACGTCATAACAGTACCAGAAGGATTATTGAGTCATTGTTAGTTTTACACTTAAGACATGACTCTGCCTTAGTGCTGTAGAATTTGTGAATTTGGTCTCTTGTATAATAAGGGACTATCATTTGCCCAACATCACAGGCCACAGACTTTGATACAGTTAAAGACTTCCAAAGGTGTTTTAATGGGGTTTCTCCCTGTGCACCTGCCAATTTAAATCCATTAAATGAGACAAGTTACCAGACAGGACATATTGCTGATGCTCTTCCTATTGATAACCTGAATTGCAAATAACTTGTGGGCGGTGGTCGTGATGACGTCCTATTGGATGACGTCGTCCAACGGGATTCCCCAAAAAAGAAGACTCTCTGGATTGATCACTGGAGTCAGATGTGAAGGAGGAGGTTGATCATCAGGAGTCAGATGTGAAGGAGGAGGTTGATCATCAGGAGTCAGATGTGTAGGAGGAGGTTGATCATCAGTGAACCTCTAGGATTGTTGTGGCTGGGCTGGCGTTTCCACTTCCAGCTTGGTCTTATATTTTGGAAAGTATTCAGACCCGTTCACCTTTGAGAAACAGACAAGTCCTCAACTGGCAGCTTCATGAAATAGTACCCTCAAAACACCAGTCTCAGCATCAACAGTGAAGAGGCGACTCCGGGATGCTGGCTGTCTAGGCAGAGTTCCTCTGCCCAGTGTCTGTTATTTTGCCCATCTTAAACATTTCTCTTTACTGGCCAGTCTGAGATATGGCTTTTTCCTTGCATCTCTGCCAGTCATCCTGACATGACAATGCCACCAGCCATACTGCTCGTTCTGTGCATGATTTCCTGCAAGACAGGAATGTCCGTGTTCTGCAATGGCCAGCGAAGGGCCCGGATCTCAATCCCATTGAGCACATCTGGGACCTTTTGGATTGGAGGGTGAGGGCTAGGGCCATTCCCCCCAGAAATGTCTGGGAACTTGCAGGTGCCTTGGTGGAAGAGTGGGGTAACATCTCACAGCAAGAACTGGCAAATCTGGTGCAATCCATGAGGAGGAGATGCACTGCAGTACATAATGCAGCTGGTGGCCACACCAGATACTGACTGTTACTTTTGATTTTGACCCCCTCTTTGTTCAGGGACATATTATTCCATTTCTGTTAGTCACATGTCTGAGGATCTTGTTCAGTTTGTATCAGTTGTTGAATCGTATGTATGTTCATACAAATATTTACACATTATAAGTTTGCTGAAAATAAATGCAGTTGATAGTGAGAGGATGTTTCTTTTTTTTTGCGGAGTTTATGTCCTATAATTTTGTTGGACAAGTTTGCTTACTACCAGAAGCAAACAACTTCCATTTCACATAATAATCAACTACAATGCTTCACCTTCTACAATATAAACATGGTGTCTACTGGCTGTCAACAATTAAAAACAAGAAAAAAAAACATTTTTCCCCCACAAGCTTCTAGAACTCTCGTCTTCCTAAAAGTCAATAGTTTCTATTACTCTCGTCTTCCTTAAAACTCACTAGCTTCTAGAACTCTTGTCTTCCTAAAACTCACTAGCTTCTAGAACTCTTGTCTTCCTACAACTCACTAGCTTATAGAACTCTCGTCCCCTTAGAACGAGTCCAAACAAAACTAATCTCCAATACAGAAAAACGTGTTAAAATAAAAACGTGTCAAAACACAAATCTTTTTGACTGCCAACCCTTGATGATTGTGGACTTCAGGAAACAGCAGAGAGAACACCCCCCTATCCACATCGATGGAACAGTAGTGGAGAGGGTAGCTAGTTTTTAAGTTCCTCGGCATACACATCACAGACAAACTGAATTGGTCCACTCACACTGACAGCGTCGTGAAGAAGGCGCAGCAGCGCCTATTCAACCTCAGGAGGCTGAAGAAATTCAGCTTGTCACCAAAAGCACTCACAAACTTCTACAGATGCACAATCGAGAGCATCCTGGCGGGCTGTATCACCGCCTGGTACGGCAACTGCTCCGCCCTCAACCGTAAGGCTCTCCAGAGGGTAGTGAGGACTGCACAACGCATCACCGGGGGCAAACTACCTGCCCTCCAGGACACCTACACCACCCGTTGTTACAGGAAGGCCATAAAGATCATCAAGGACATCAACCACCCGAACCACTGCCTGTTCACCCCGCTTATCATCCAGAAGGCGAGGTCAGTACAGGTGCATCAAAGATGGGACCGAGAGACTGAAAAACAGCTTATATCTCAAGGCCATCAGACTGTTAAACAGCCACCACTAACATTGAGTGGCTGCTGCCAACATACTGTCATTGACACTGACCCAACTCCAGCCATCATTTTAATAATGGGAATTGATGGGAAATGATGTAAATATATCACTAGCCACTTTAAACAATCCTACCTTATATAATGTTACTTACCCTACATTATTCATCTCATATGCATATGTATATACTGTACTCTACATCATCGACTGCATCTTTAACTATGCCACTTTGTTTACTTTGTCTACACACTCATCTCATATGTATATACTGTACTCGATACCATCTACTGTATGCTGCTCTGTACCATCACTCATTCATATATCCTTATGTACATGTTCCTTATCCCCTTACACTGTGTATAAGACAGTAGTTTTGGAATTGTTAGTTAGATTACTTGTTGGTTATCAGTGCATTGTCGGAACTAGAAGCACAAGCATTTCGCTACACTCGCATTTAACATCTGCTAACCATGTGTATGTGACAAATAAAAATTTGATTTGATTTTGATTTGAGACAATCAGCAACCAAGTTGTCCTTACCAAGGACATGTCTGACTTTAAGAGGAAACATATTATTCTTTTCAATTACATTTTGCTAGGTGGGATAGCCCCAATGTCAAAACACAGTTTTAACGTGTCCAAATCAAAAACCAATATATTGAAAACATAAACATAAAATGTACAATTCACACAAACATCTGCCACAATAACCATATTACTTGTGGACCTTATAAACTGCACAAGCACGCTGTTGTTTTGACAAGTAGCAATACATCACCAATATAGATTAGGGGGGAAATCAGTTCTACATGCTGTTGAAACGAACACAACAACAAAAAAACACATGGAAATGGGAGATATATTTTACCTCACTAGTTAGAGGACAACCTGCAGAAGACAGTCAGCTACATTTTGGGGTGATGCATTTAAATGTAGGGGTCGCTAAACAAAAGAACACAACACTTATTTGTCATCACTCATCGATATCATGTTGAAATCTGAGAGGAGGGAGATGAGGTTGCACGTCCTGTTAAAACTAACAGCTCAAAAACCACACGGAATCTGGGAATAATGTGTACATCACTGGTTAGAGGACAATTTGTAGAAAACAGCTAGCTACATCTTGATTCCAGTGGGTTGCCAACGCGATGTAACAAGTCTTGTTTGTCACTTTTTGTAAAAAAAAAACTAAAAAAGTAGACATCCACTGCGTTAAATCTCCTGTTAAATATGTTAAAACACACACAGATGAGAGTTCTGAGAACCCCCAATTCTGATGCAATAAATTATAGCACCATCTTGTCATTTCAGTTCTGACAATGTATTTTCTGATGTGTAATCAGATTTCTTTTATCAGAGTATCTCTTCCCACACTGATTACAGTTAAATGGTTTTTCTCCTGTGTGTGTTCTCTGGTGTACAGCCAGATGACTAGATGTAGTAAAGCTCTTCCCGCATTGAGCACAGCTATAAGATTTCTCTCCTGTGTGTGTTCTCTGGTGTACAGTCAGATGGCTAGATGTAGTAAAACTCTTTTCGCATTGATCACAGCTATAAGGTTTCTCTCCTGTGTGTGTTCTCTGGTGTACAGTCAGATGGCTAGATGTAGTAAAACTCTTCCCACATAGATCACAGCCATATGATTTCTCTCCTGTGTGGATTCTCTGATGAATTTTAATGCCTGCTGAGGAGGTGAATCTCTTCCCACAGTCAGAGCAGCGGTGAGATTTCTTCCCTGTGGGTCTCCTCTGGTGTTTCTTGAGGTGTTTTGATATGGGGAGACTATTCTCTGCCTTGTCAGCATCATGATGTTGTTGAGGCTCCCCAGAGGATCCACGATAGTCCAGTCTCTCTCCTGTGCGAACAACAAAGTCATACAGATGGTTAAAGGCCCACAACAACAGAAATCCACTGCAAATCCACGATGGTGTCAAGTGAGCAACAATAGTCACATTTTGTCTTGTTTTCACATTAGTAGTAACATCGATGAGTGTTCTAGCGATGTACGCTAGAAGAAAGTTATGAAAGTTTCTGAATCCCTAAGCGGTGTGCCAGTGTTTGCTCAAATTGCGGCATGAGGGCGATGTACACTCAATTTGGTTGCAGAAAACCTCCCTGCAGATGAGAAAAGCAATTGTTATGGATGTATTATATTTGCCTGGAGCAAGAATGGTGAGTAAAGATGTTTCATTTTCACTTTGTACTCTGAATCTTAGCACAATCAGTGCTAGATCAGGAGTGCTACTCAAGGAAACTCACATTAGGCTCTGTGTCTATTCACTAATTCACCAATGAGTGCATGTCACACTATTTTTGGACTATAATTGTAAGGCTCGATTGAATGTCCTGCTTAATAAAATGTGTGTTTTATTGTTGTAAATCAACTGATTTATACTTTTAAAAATACTTCAACCAGTAAAATGTTATTTGGCTAGCTTTGCCATCAGCCTGACAATGAGGGTTTGTACACTAAGTGTTTAAGAAATTGGCCCATAACTTCACCAAGCAATAACATAGACTAGAGGTCGACCGATTATGATTTTTCAAGCCCATACCCATACCGATTATTGGAGGGCCAAAAAAACCGCTGCCGATTAATCGGACGATTTTAAAAATGTATTATTTATTTGTAATAATGACAATTACAACAATACTGAATTAACACTTATTTTAACTTAATATAATACATCAATAAAATCAATTTAGCCTCAAATAAATAATGAAACGTGTTCAATTTGGTTTAAATAATGCAAAAACAAAGTGTTGGAGAAGAAAGTAAAAGTGCAATATGTGCTATGTAAGAAAGCTAACGTTTAAGTTCCTTGCTCAGAACATATGAAAGCTGGTGGTTCCTTTTAATATGAGTCTTCAATATTCCTAGGTAAGAAGTTTTCATTTGTAGTTATTATAGGAATTATATGACTATTTCCCTCTATACCATTTGTATTTCATTAACCTTTGACTATTGGATGTTCTTATAGTTCTATAACAGTATAGCTTCCGTCCCTTTCCTCGCTCCCCCCTGGGCTCAAACCAGGAACACAACGACAACAGCCACCCTCGAAGCAGCTTTACACATGCAGCGCAAGGGGAACAACCACTCCAAGGCTCAGAGCGAGTGATGTTTGAAACGCTATTAGCACGCGCTAACTAGCTAGCCATTTCACATCGGTTACACCAGCCTCATCTCGGGAGTTGATAGACTTGGCAAAACACCAGACTTCAAGTCTATGGCAAAACGCCCGAAAGTGCTGTATGAATGAATGTTTATGCCCCTGCTTCTGCCTACCACCGCTCAGTCAGATTATATGCAACGCAGGACATGCTAGATAAACTAGTAATATCATCAACCATGTGTAGTTATAACTAGTGATTATGATTGATTGATTGTTTTTTATAAGATATATGATTTTTAAAATATTTTTTTTAACCTTTATTTAACTAGGCAAGTCAGTTAAGAACAAATTCTTATTTTCAATGACGGCCTAGGAACAGTGGATTAACTGCATGTTCAGGGGAAGAATGACAGATTTGTACCTTGTCAGCTCAGGGATTTGAACTTGCAACATTCCGTTACTAGTCCAATGCTCTAACCACTAGGCTACCCTGCCGCACCAGCCAGATTGATTGTTTTTCATAAGATAAGTTTAACTAGCTAGCAACTTACCTTGGCTTACTGCATTCTCGTAACAGGCAATCCCTTGTGGAGTGCAGCGAAAGAGAGGCAGGTCGTTATGGCATTGGACGAGTTTAACTGTAAGGTTGCAAGATTGAATCCCCCGAGCTGACAATGTGAAAATCTGTCGGTCTGCCCCTGAACGAGGCAGTTAACCCACTGTTCCTAGGGCGTCATTGAAAATAAGAACGTGTTCTTAACTGACTTGCCCAGTTAAATAAAGATTAAATAAAGGTGTAAATATATATATATATATATATATATATATATATATATATGCAAAATCGGTGTCCAAAAATACCGATTTCCGATTGTTATGAAAACTTGAAATCGGCCCTAATTAATCGGCCATTCAGATTAATTGGTCGACCTCTAACATAGACCTACTATAGGACCCATAACTTCACCTAACAATAACATAGACCTACTGTAGGACCCATAACTTCACGTAACAACAACATAGACCTAATGACTATAAATCATTTCATATTTCAGGTGATACATGGAAACTAAAATGTCTTTGTCATGACATTTCATAACCAGATAATTTTGTGAATAATCCCACTAGGCTACTCTGTAATGTGTTGTCATTCTAAATGTCCTGAATAAAGGAAAATAGCTCTCTGTGTTGTACAATAGCCGATCCATCAAGGAGCAGTGCTCTACACATTATGAGCTAAGTATCTCTGTGTCCAAACAGACAAACGAGACCCGACTGTAAATCAAGCAGACAAAAACACATTATAAACACCAATTTGTTAGGGATGTTGGATCCAACATGGAGCACAGCATAACTGTCCGTGCCAGAGTAATGAATGAAGAAGCACTTTGGTTGTTGTTGCATGTCGTGATGTTTGTCATTTGACTGTCATTCAGAAAATTATTTCCTGGATCAGCTGATGATAGTTGAATATGTGACTGTAACTAAACAGCTACAGTATTAAGAATAATGTTTAAATATTGAATAACCGCGTTAATGACAGTATTGATTTGGGTGTTGTCAATAAAGTTAAGGTGACTCTTGATTAGAACCACTGGATTTTGCAAACTCAAATGATTTAGAATTTCTGTGCCCATGAATACTGTTTTCCCAGGGTAATATAAGGAAACTAAATGTTACGTAGGTAGAGTGCATTTCAGAGATCTGAATCCAAAAAATGTACAAACAGGACAATAACTTAAACCACAAGGCCAAATCTACACTGGAGGAACTTACCAAGATGACATTGAATGTTCCTGGGTGGCCTAGTTACAGTTTGGACTTAAATCGTATTGAAAGTCTCTGGTAAGACTTGAAAATGGCTTTCTTGATCAAAAACCGACTTGACAGAACAGGAAGGATTTTTAAAAGAATAATGAATTTCACATGAAGATCAGTCGCCTATTGGATAACATTAAGACTTCCCATCAAGCCAATTCCTTGAATACCTTACTATGACAACACTCACTCTTTCTAGTTTCCAGTTGTCTAAAAAACACTATTTTGCTCAAAGCATTTATTTGTTTCCCTTTAATGTGTTTATACTTTACTGTATTTATATATCACTTTTCAACAGGAAAAGTTAAAAATCACTGGAGGACGTCATGAACAATTAAGACAGTACAAAAACATATTCAGGTGTAGAATGCCCTTTTAAAAATCACACATTAGTTAAACAACTGCAGTTTGGGCCCCTCTTTTATAAGATACTACTCACTGTATTTACTGGTGTTAATCAGATCAATGTCCCTGTTTTATAAGATAGTACTCACTGTATTTACTGGTGTTAATCAGTTCTCCAGTCTTCTCTTCTTCGTCCTCCTCTAATGTGACAGTAATCTCCCCCTCTTCATCCTTCATTAAAAAAACGTCTTCATCTTCTTTCTCTGTCACAGTAACCTCCTTCTCTCAAAACCTGCATCCTCCTCTTTCTCTTCCTCCTCTTCTTTTACTGTAAAATCCTCCTCCTCTTTCACTCTGAACGCGCCTTCCTCGTCTTTCAATGAAACGTCTTCCTCCTCCTCTTTCACAGTAACAGCCCTACCCTCAACTTGTTCTTGTATTGGAACAGCCTCCTCTTTGACGAGAGCTTCCTTCTCCGTCCAGTAGACCCCCTCTTCTTTATCAGGAGAGTAGCTTAGTGTACTCATGGTCGGGGATAACAGCTAGTTAGCATTAGCAACTAGACTAGTGCTAATTTAACCAGCCAGCTAATTGACTTACAACGTAAATATTAAATTCAATGGGATAGCTAGTTGTTTACACATAAGTATGTTTAAATCATAGTGGCAAATAAACCAGTAAATTGTCTAAAGAGCTTGAATGTTCCGACTTTGTTGTCTAGCGAGCAACCGAGGTGGCTGCAGTTGTTGAAGAAGCGTTCCGTCCACGAGATTATACGTCACAGTAGAAACATCGCCTGAAAGACACATCTCGCCATCTGCTGTCTGGAGGGAGGAAACGCAGTTGAGGAGGGAACTTTTTTTCTACTTCATTGAATTATATTATAAAGCCGTTTAGATAAACGTTTTTTTCCTCTCCATTAAATAAGAATATTATATCAACACGTACAAAGAGCAACACATGTTGTTTGATTAGTTCAGATTTTTTATGAGATTTTAAAACAAACTTTAAATCAACTCCACATCTATATTTCTGAATCAGTCAGTCAAATAACTTGTTTTCAAAATAAGCACCTAGTTATTGATACCCTTGATAAAGATTACTGTATGAAATAAATAACTAAACTTTACCCACTACCAGGATATTTTAGCCCAAAACCTGGTTAACTCTCTGCTAGGAGGCTGAAACTTGGCCATAAGTGGATCTTCCAGAAAGACACATCAACACCCACAAAGAGATGGTTAATTGGGCAAAAAATCAACATTTTCAATGGCAATCTCAGTCATCGGACTTGAACTCCCTTGAAATCCTGTGGTTAGAATTGAACAGGGCAGTCCATAAACGCAGACTAAATCAATCAAAGACCTGGAGATATTCTGTATGGAGGAACAGTCTAAGATCCCACCCAATGTGTTCTCTAATCTCATAAAACATTTTAATGTCATTATCTTTTATTATCTTCAATTGCATCAGTATAAAATCATAATTTCCCTTTTATTGTTGGTGTAACAATACATCATGTAGATGTATATAATGAACAGACTAGGTCTATACTGCTCCTACGTGGTGTAACAATAAATCATGTATATGTATATAATGAACAGACTAGGTCTATACTGCTCCTACGTGGTGTAACAATACATTACGTAGATGTATATAATGAACAGACTAGGTCTATACTGCTCCTACGTGGTGTAACAATACATCATGTAGATGTATATAATGAACAGACTAGGTCTATACTGCTCCTACGTGGTGTAACAATACATCACGTAGATGTATATAATGAACAGACTAGGTCTATACCCTACGTGGTGTAACAATACATCACGTAGATGTATATAATGAACAGACTAGGTCTATACTGCTCCTACGTGGTGTAACAATACATCACGTAGATGTATATAATGAACATACTAGGTCTATACTGCTCCTACGCGGTGTAACAATACATCATGTAGATGTATATAATGAACAGACTAGGTCTATACTGCTCCTACGTGGTGTAACAATACATCATGTAGATGTACACAAAAGTTTGGGGTCACTTAGAAATGTCCTTGTTGTTGAAAGAAAAATCACCTTTTTCATTGATCATTTATAAAAACCTGTTTTTGCTTTGTCATTATGGGGTATTGTGATGTCATTATTGGGTATTGTGTGTAGATTGATGAGGGGGGGAGATGATTTAATCCATTTTAGAATAAGGCTGTAACATAACAAAATGTAGAAAAAGTGAAGGGGTCTGAAAACTTCCGAATGCACTGAATATATAGGGGCAGTACTTTGTGACATCACTTCATGAAACAAGAGGTACAAATATATAACACAATATCAACATTCAATGTATCAAAATATATGACCCAGCTGGAAGTGGAAACGCCAGCCCAGCCACAATCCGAGAGGTTCACTGATGATCAACCTCCTCCTTCACATCTGACTCCTGATGATCAATCTCCTCCTTCACATCTGACTCCTGATGATCAACCTCCTCCTTCACATCTGACTCCAGATGATCAACCTCCTCCTTCACATCTGACTCCAGTGATCGATCCAGAGCGTCTTCTTTCTTGGGGAATCCCGATGGATGACGTCATCGAATAGGACGTCATCACAACCACCGCCCACAAGATAATTTTCATTCAGGTTATCAATAGGAAGAGCATCAGCAATATTTCCTGTCTGGTAACTTGTCTCGTTCAATGGATTTAAATTGGCAGTCGATCTCAAACTGAGGAAACACTTTTGGAAGTCGTTAACTGCATCAAAGTCTGTGGCCTGTGATGTTGGGACAAATGATATAGTCCCTTATTATACAAAATTCACTAATTCTACAGCACAACGCAGAGTCGTGTCTTAAGTGTAAAACTAACAATGTCTCAAAAATGTTTCTGGGACTATTATGACGTTAGAAAGTTATGGTAGGAGTTAGAAAGTTGGCTGTCAGAAGTACAGTTATACAATGTAAAATTACTTTTAATCGCAACCAATGCTCTGTTGTTAACACAATAGAAAGGTCAAATGCTTTATTATCTAAAAGTTGAAAGTGAGTGTGCGACGGAGAGAAATAAAATGGTGCTGATGCGGGCGCTGGAGATGGAGGTGTGTTCTAGTGGGTCTGGGCAAGTTTGATGTAATTAATGGAGATGGAGGTGTGTTCTAGTGGGTCTGGGCAGGTGTGATGTAGTTAATGGAGATGGAGGTGTGTTCTAGTGGGTCTGGGCAGGTGTGATGTAGTTAATGGAGATGGAGGTGTGTTCTAGTAGGTCTGGGCAGGTGTGATGTAGTTCATGTTTGTATGATGTTGTTGTTTGTATGTGTATGTTTTGTATTGTTTATAAAATATCAAATAAAATATTAAAGCATTCCCATTGCAAAGTAACACCTCACAGTTCTATTTTTGGAGTTATTACATTAAACCAATCAGAATTCAGAAGAATGCCAAAGTCAGGTGTGAAGTAATATGCAGGACCAGCCTATTCCCTATAATGTAAACTACCACAGAAATAACTTAAAATGTATAACTTTAAATTAAACCAATAATTTGCGTTCATGACTTGAGTGATTAAAGTAAACCACAGTTTTGGAAACATATAACGCCATCAAACCAAATATCAAAGAATGTTAGCTATTTGCAGTTATCTTAGCCAGCCAGCTAATATTAGCATTTTAGCCAACAAGCTATTAGCCTAACCAGTGTAGCCAAACAGCACGGCTATGGTCGGTGAGACCAACTACCGGAGACCAGTTAAAACCCAACTAGCAGTATGCCAAGGTGGAAAAAGCTACAAAACTCCCATAGTCTAATTCACAGAAAACATGCTGAAAGTGGTGATGGGGAAACAAAGCTTCCTGAAGCATTGGCTCTTTCGTGTAAAAAAATAGATTCATTACTTTGAGCTTTATTTAGAACAGTCAGCAGCCACCTGAATTGTCGGCTGCAATGTCGAATGAGCCCAAAACCAAACCAATCAGGTGTTCAACGAATTGATTCTTCCAACGTCATTCATCACGTGATGCTGATAAAGAGACACTGCTTTGAATTATACCGCTTAGCGATTTCAATACATGCCTCATAGCTCCAGTCTCAAATTTAACCCCGTTCCTGCTGAAGAAGAGAAGGTCTCGTGAAAGAGGAGGAGGAGGAAGAGGAAGCTGTTACAATGCAGCTTTTTCGATGTCACATCGAAAAATGAAGAAGAGGAGGAAACTGGATATCTGGGCCCTGTTTGTTTCAGTATGATATGTTAGATAAAGGAATAACGACAGACACCAATGTCAGGTTCAATAGCCTTGTTTGTGCATTGTACGAATGGCTACAACTGGAGTCCGGGGAACAGTCCGGCTAGTCGATTACCTATCAACTAGACTCCGTAACATCATCCTTTTCAATAGAAAGTGCAAACATGAAGGCATAACATTAAATTCTTAACAGTCAGGTCATAACAATAGAAAAAGCATTACATTTTCTTTTTTACTTCAGTTGTCATCTTCCTTTTTTAATTTCAATTTAATTATTTAAGAGCAAATATAGATTTTAATTAACCGAGGGCAAGTTAACAGTCCCTTGCTTACAGAGAAAGCCTGTCCGGTGGCTTGCACAGCCGACCCACCCGTGAGTAAGTATTGGCTCTGACAGGGGTTGGATTAGGGGCACGAGCTGGAGAGCTTGGTGGGGTAGAAGCCTCACCTTCAGTTGGCCCATGTCTCAATTCTGCACCCCTTACCCTTAGGCCTGGACTGTGATCCAGCTCATCTAGGTGAGTGTATGGCGTGTTCTGGTTTGTCTGCTCTGCTACGCGCAGATCCACCCGATTGCGACGATAGAGGGAGCCACCAACATCCACCAGGTAAGAACGTGGTGCAACTCTCTGCAGGCATGTGCTCAGCCTCCAAAGTCCTGTGTGGTCTCCCTGCAGCGGTTTCATCCTTATCGTTTCACCCACCTCCAGCTCTGGTAGGTCCCGAGCAGTCCGGTCATAGAAGCACTTAGCGAGCTGGTTTCTGTGACGCAGTTTGTCCGTGACGCCAACCATGACGCAGGGCTCACGTAGCTTGTTAGCTACGGGGATGGTAGTCTTCAGACGTCTGGACAGAAGGCGTTGTGCTGGGCTGCTGTCTATGTTTTCAGTGGGTGTGGTCCTCCACTGTAAGATCGTTTTCCATGGGTCGTTGCTGTCGCGCAAGGCCCTGCTTAACAGGTTTTTTGCAATCTTGACAGCTGATTCTGCCTTGCCATTTGCTTTTGGGTGTCTTGGAGAGGAGGTCACGTGGTCAAACTCCCATTCTGAGGCGAAACACTTGAACTGTGCAGTGAATTGTGGGCCATTGTCCGTGATTACCTTGTCAGGCTGACCTTGCCTTGCAAACTGCGCCTTGCAGCGCTTTATGACCATCTTTGCAGACAAGTCAGGGAGCAGTTCAATTTCCCAAAAGTCAGAGTAGTGATCAACGATGAGAAGATAGTCCTTTTGTCTGTGGCTGAATAAGTCCATGCTGACGATTTGCCAGGCCCTTGTGGGCAATTCGTGTGACATCATGGTTTCCTTTTGCTGTTCATGTGCGTACTCGTTGCATGTGGTACAGTTGCTGACAAAGTCTTTAATTTCTGCTTGCATGTTTGGCCAGTATAATGTTTCACGAGCCTGGCGGTAGCATGCATCACCTCCAACGTGACTGGAGTGTATGCGGGTAAGCATCTCTGGACGTAGTGATTTGGGAATAATTATCTTCTGACCTCTGAACAAGACACCATTTTGCACGCTGATCTCATCTCGAAAGGTCCAGTATACTCTCACTGTGAAAGGTGTCTCCTCTTTCAGGTATGGCCAACCTGCAAGAGCCATGGACTTCAGTGACTGTAGGCGTTCGTCCTTGTCAGTGTGTTGCCTTATCTGGGCTAGGCGGTGATCTGTGACGTTTAAGTAGTCTGCCTGATTGATCTGTTTAACATCTTGTTGTTCCTGCTGTAGCGAACAGATGGCCTGCCGCTGATAGACAGTGCCTCTGCCTGTACATTGTGTTGTTGCCCTGCTCAGTGTGTCGCTGATGTACATCTCTGGCCCTGGCTTGTAAATTACCTTCAGGCTGTAGTTTTGCAGAGTCAGGTGCATGCTTTGAAGCCTCTTGGGCGCGTTGAGGAGAGGTTTACTGAATATGGCAATGAGTGGTTTGTGGTCAGTTTCAGCGATGACCAGGTCTCGCCCATATAAGTAGTGATGGAATCGCTGGCAGGAGAAGACGATGCTGAGGCACTCTTTCTCAATTTGTGCATAGTTTTGTTCGGTGGGGGTGAGCGCTCTCGAGGCAAACGCAACGGGCTGGCCTTCCTGCATAAGGCAGCACCTAAGTCCCCTTTGGCTGGAGTCGCTCTGGATTGTGACAGGCGTCATGACAGTCGTAGTAGCGCAACACTGGCATGGATGAAGCCAGAGATTTCATCTCCTGCACTGCGTGGTCAGTTTCAGCGATGACCAGGTCTCGCCCATATAAGTAGTGATGGAATCGCTGGCAGGAGAAGACGATGCTGAGGCACTCTTTCTCAATTTGTGCATAGTTTTGTTCGGTGGGGGTGAGCGCTCTCGAGGCAAACGCAACGGGCTGGCCTTCCTGCATAAGGCAGCACCTAAGTCCCCTTTGGCTGGAGTCGCTCTGGATTGTGACAGGCGTCATGACGTCGTAGTAGCGCAACACTGGCATGGATGAAGCCAGAGATTTCATCTCCTGCACTGCGTGGTCAGTTTCAGCGATGACCAGGTCTCGCCCATATAAGTAGTGATGGAATCGCTGGCAGGAGAAGACGATGCTGAGGCACTCTTTCTCAATTTGTGCATAGTTTTGTTCGGTGGGGGTGAGCGCTCTCGAGGCAAACGCAACGGGCTGGCCTTCCTGCATAAGGCAGCACCTAAGTCCCCTTTGGCTGGAGTCGCTCTGGATTGTGACAGGCGTCATGACGTCGTAGTAGCGCAACACTGGCATGGATGAAGCCAGAGATTTCATCTCCTGCACTGCGTGGTCAGTTTCAGCAATGACCAGGTCTCGCCCATATAAGTAGTGATGGAATCGCTGGCAGGAGAAGACGATGCTGAGGCACTCTTTCTCAATTTGTGCATAGTTTTGTTCGGTGGGGGTGAGCGCTCTCGAGGCAAACGCAACGGGCTGGCCTTCCTGCATAAGGCAGCACCTAAGTCCCCTTTGGCTGGAGTCGCTCTGGATTGTGACAGGCGTCATGACGTCGTAGTAGCGCAACACTGGCATGGATGAAGCCAGAGATTTCATCTCCTGCACTGCGTGGTCAGTTTCAGCGATGACCAGGTCTCGCCCATATAAGTAGTGATGGAATCGCTGGCAGGAGAAGACGATGCTGAGGCACTCTTTCTCAATTTGTGCATAGTTTTGTTCGGTGGGGGTGAGCGCTCTCGAGGCAAACGCAACGGGCTGGCCTTCCTGCATAAGGCAGCACCTAAGTCCCCTTTGGCTGGAGTCGCTCTGGATTGTGACAGGCGTCATGACGTCGTAGTAGCGCAACACTGGCATGGATGAAGCCAGAGATTTCATCTCCTGCACTGCGGCCTCGTGCTTGGGTAGCCAGTGCCATGGTGTGTCTTTGTCCAGCAACTGGTGCAGAGGCTCACAGACTGCTGATAGGTGTGGTATGAACTTTGCAAGATAGTTTGCAAAGCCGATGAGACGCTGTACTCCTTTTGCATCAGACGGGTTTGGCATGTCGAGGATCGCTCTGACCTTGTCTGGGTCCGGCTTCAGGCCTTTTGCCGAGAGAATGTGGCCATGGAAGTGGACATCTTTCACCTTGAACTGCAGCTTCTTCAGGCCAAGGCGAAGCTTAACTTGATCGGCAGCGCTCCATCAGTGCCAGGAGCTTCACATCGTGGTCGCGTACTGCTTCTTCGTCTGTGTCACCACAGCCTACGATCAGGACATCATCTGCGATGGGTTCAATGCCCTTGAGCCCAGCCAGTAACTCGTGCTGCTTACGTTGGTATATCTCAGGCGCCACCGAGACACCAAACGGGAGCTTGAGCCAGCGTTTCCGACCCCAGGGGGTCCAGAAGGTAGTTATGAGGCTGCTTTCTTCATCCAGCTTGCATTGAAGGAATGCATCTCGGGCATCCACCAAGGTGAAAATCCTGGCCTTGGGAAGCTTATAGAGGACATCCTCTAGTGTCGGCATGATGTAGTGGGATCGTTTCAGTGCTTGGTTCAGATGCTTTGGGTCGATGCAGACCCTCAGCTTCTCTGGTTTTTTCACAATGACCATATTGCTGATCCAGTCAGTTGGTTCAGTCACAGATGTCATGTGGCCATCGGCCTCATACTTGTCCAGCTGGGCCTTCACAGCCACTTTCATTGCAATGGGCACATTGCGAGGAGCACACTGGACTGGAGTGATGCTCTCATCCACTTCAAAGTGTACTTCCCCAGGCACAGATTCAACGGGCATGTTGAATACATCGTCATATCTGCTAAGTAGTTGTTCTTTGGACAGGGGTCCATGCTGGACATGATCCACAATGTGCAGGTCATTTGGTACAGTGAACTGCATCAGTCCCAGGCGTTCGCATGTAGAGCCTGAGAGGAGAGGATGTTGACTGGTTTTTACAATCTCAAACTCCAGCTTGTGTTTGCGTCCCCGAATAACACATTCGGTCTCAAAGGTGCCCATAGAACTCATTAGCTCTCCTGAGTAGAGCTTTAGTCTAGTATCGCTGGGCAATAGATGTGTGTCAGGTGCCAGATTGATTTTGTCTTTGTAGCTCATTACGTTGCATGTAGCACCAGAATCCAGTTGACATTGTTGTTGCTTGTTGTGTAATCATAGTGTCACAAACCATTTCTTCCCTCTTGAGTGTACAGCCCCAATGGATTCGTGCATGTAAATGTCACTTTCACTTTTCAGATCTGAACATTGAATGACATCATCAACACAGTGAATCTTGCCCTTACTCATCCTTCTTTTGCTTTTGAGACACACTTTTGCCAAATGATTATTAGTTCCACAAGCTCTGCATGGTTTTCCGTAGGCAGGGCAGTGCTCTTTGCCACGTGTGTGTGTATTCCCACAGTATTTACATGCTACGGGGCTCTCTGTGTTCACCGTTCGTGGTGAATTGCTCTGCCTCGATTGGTTTAGTCTGAATGTCTGCCTAGCAACAGCGTGAACGGTATCAACGTCGGAGCGTGGGGTTTCGATTTCCATTGCTCTCATTCTCATGTCAGTGACTTCAGCAGTGCGCCACATTTCAATGGCAGTTACTAATGTTAAGTCTCTCAGTAGACGCCGGCGTGTATCCTCATTTGCAATTCCCAGCACTATTTTGTCATGAATCAATTCATCTTTCAATCCCCCGTATTCACAAGTGGCGGATTTCTCTCTCAAACGGGTTACAAAGTTGTGTACTGACTCAACCTCTTCCTGTTTACAGCTTCCGAAAACGAACCGCTCATAAATTACGTTTCTGGCGGGTTTGAAGTAATTCTCCAATGCATCCAATATAGCCTTGGCATCACACTGTTGACGTGCTGTGAGGGTGAGATTGTGCCGGTAGATATGCCTGCATTCGCTGCCCATTAAACTCCTCAGAGTTGCCGCTTGTACCTCGTTGGGTTTCTCATGTAGACCGGTCGCCAGCGCATAGTCCTCGAATTCATCCCTGAAGTTGTCCCAATTAGTATTCCAGTCCCCTGTGAGAACCATGGGATTTGGTGGCGGAATGTTCGCTGCCATAGCAATGGAATATGAGATTTCTTTGCCTTCAGTCATCGACGTAGGTAGTGATGCTAGCTAGGCAGCTAACAACGAGTTGATCAGTGTTGTGAGTAGGAAACGGCGTGTGTTCGCATATGGAACGTAACTGCGCCTATACTGTACTTAGCTACAAAAATAACAAACGTGTGTTTTCCGAGCCACTTCTGATAACATGTTTCAGTATGATATGTTAGATAAAGGAATAATGACAGACACCAATGTCAGGTTCAATAGCCTTGTTTGTGCATTGTACGAATGGCTACAACTGGAGTCCGGGGAACAGTCCGGCTAGTCGATTACCTATCAACTAGACTCCGTAAAACACTGTTTCCCAAACGCATCTTAATGCGTCCGATGGTTCTAACGCTGAACGGGCCCTGATTAACGCTAGTAAGTACTGTCTTAAAAACATTACATTTACATTTACATTTAAGTCATTTAGCAGACGCTCTTATCCAGAGCGACTTACAAATTGGTGCATTCACCTTATGACATCCAGTGGGACAGTCACTTAACAATAGTGCATCTAAAACTTAGGGGGGTGGGGTGAGAGGGATTACTTATCCTATCCTAGGTATTCCTTAAAGAGGTGGGGTTTCAGGTGTCTCCGGAAGGTGGTGATTGACTCCGCTGTCCTGGCGTCGTGAGGGAGTTTGTTCCACCATTGGGGGGCCAGGCCAGCGAATAGTTTTGACTGGGCTGAGCGGGAGCTGTACTTCCTCAGTGGTAGGGAGGCGAGCAACAAAAACAGATGCACAAACACTGTGATTGTTGAACTGATGTGTGGTATTAAAGGGGAAATGTGCAATTGCTACATCCATATTTGGACTTTTAAATTATTTATTTAGAGCCATTGATTCTTGAAGAATATAACATGCCTCATGAGCTTAGTTCAACTGTTGTACCCCATCAGAACCCAAATAAGCTTTTTTTACTCCAATGTTTAGAATCAATGTAAACCAACACTGTATCGCCTCAACATGGTTAAAACTATAATGTTGATATCATGGATGTTCAGTCCTTTCATCCATAGGTCTCTCTATGCATTTGAGACTAGTTACATTTCTCCAGCCCCATCCATCATCTTATTACCAAAACAGTGGTGGAATTACAGCTTTGTTATTGGTTAAACTGCAGATTGGTTGATTGATTGATTGTTTGGTTTTTTAAAGGGGCAACTTAATTTTTAAATAAACAAAATGGCTGCACAGAGTCCTGAGCTGTGTTAGAATACTCATACTAACCGTACTACTTATGATGTTAATTGAATATATAGTATGCTTATTGGTCATAGTATGGATATAGTTAGTATGCCAAAAGTTCCCGGATGTCGTGCTAAATTTGCCAAAAACGAAGTATTCATGCAGTACTTTAGGGCCAATAATGCAATTCTCCAGGAAATGGGCGTGGCTTCAACGTTTTCAGATTTGAAGAAAATGGAGGAGAATATGCAGCCAAAGTCCAACGAGAGTGGATATAAAATAACCACTTTAAATAATTGAGCAATGCAATAAAGTAATGACTTTTCAAATAAGTTACCGTTCATATAATGTTAGCTACACTATCCTACACAAAACGCATAGCATATCTTTACAGCAGTATGTATCCGTATGTTAACTAGCTACCTAACGTTAGCTGGCTACTTATACATCAAACTTCTTTCAAGGAAAGAGATGACCTGCCTCCACCAGCTAGTTTCACTCCCTGGTATATTCTATTACCGTGTATTTGTCCCCTAATTGTGATGTAATTACAGCCTGTCTGAACTACCAGCATATCGTTCTTTACTGCAGGAGAAAACCTTCACCAGATCAACATTGAGATCAATTCATTCACTTATAAAACATGTCTTATGTTTACACAGTGTGTAAAGACGGTAGTGGATTACAATATTTAGTCATTTAATGGGAAATCAACGACAGAGACATTCCCAATGTTTATTGACTTGATTATTTACGTCATTCTTAGCCAAGGGGTCGTGTGCGTTCTCAATGGACATTGTTAATTCGGGTGCGTTCGTAAATTCGTTCTGGCTCTCTACTCCGATTGCAGAGCACCCTCATCTGAGTACCAGAGCACAGAATAACTGATGAATTTAATAACGCCCAACACCCGTTGAATATGGCTGGTGTCAGTAAACATTTATGCAAAAAAGCTCAAATTAAATTGTTGCCAGCAGCACAGTTAGTCACCAACGCTCTGGATAACATGAAAACAGAGCCTAACCAGCTCTGCTAGGGCAAGTAAAATGGTAAGAGTGAGGTTTTCTCTGATTTGTGTCTAGCAAGCTATCCAACGGTAGCCAGTTAGCTTGGGTGCTTTACTGTCATTGCGAGGTCAGAACTCTTGGATTGACCCTACTCCTCAGCCATATAGTATTAGTTTACAAACAGTGGCGTTATACGAGCTTATGTTTTGGTTTCTGGTGGGGTAATACGGTTGAAGCATTTGAGGCATTTACAAGTTATATTCTTCAAGAATCAATGGTTATATAGTAAATGGGCCTTTCTATAACTGCCAGTGTAGATTTCCTGTGAGGGTCAAATTGTTACAGCTGTTAAGTCATTGTATAATATTCTGGCAATTATTTTCATGCCATTTCATTAAAGGTGAAAGATTGTCTTTTCTTAGCAAGGTGTTGCTCAAATAATGTTAGCTACTATTGCTAATCGCTAGCTAGCTTGCTAAATGTATTAAGAGTCAGAGCAAACGTAGCTAGCTAATACTGCCTGGTACCAGTGCTGGTGTAGGCCTAGATAAACATGTTTGTGCAGTGGTATCTTATCAGAGAGGAGTAAGCGAAGTATGAATATGTTGGCCAGCTAGCCGGCTACATGAAAAAGGAAAACGACAAGTAATGTAACATCTAATTAGGGTCAACTGGAAACACTGACTAACACTTTGGTTCCTACCATGTATTCTTCTCTGAGGTTTGTCAGACTACACTCATCAGGTGTATTGCTGCCACCTACTGTACGGGGTTGTAAAAAATATCCAAAACGCAAAAAAATTGGGATTAACAAAGCATACTAATTACGTAAAATAAACATGAACCAAATTCACTCCACTACCCTGAATTTCAAACAGAAAGGTTACTATTCAGATCCCTACACAGGTTCAGGAACCTGGGGGGGGAGGGGACACGCACACACACACACGTCTTCATTCAGTACTCCCTGTAACATTTTGTCTGAAGTCCTGGAGATCCAGAAATCTATTTGCCGCCTTCACAATGATGTCTAGCTTCTTAGATGTTTTATTAGTTTATTATTAATGCAATTTATCACTGCGGCAGTGAGGGCAATGCTAACACAATTTTGTTGTAGAAACTCCTCCAAGCTAATGAGGAAACTCCTAGTTTTGGACGAAGGGAAGGTTACTAATAATTTATTAATGCAATTTATCACTTGCTCTATAAACACAACAAAGTCCACCTTGTTCACTATTAGTGTGTTGGGATCCTTCTCCTACATGGCTTCACTGCAGACTGTGCGACATGAGCTACCTTCCCCTCTCTACTCCTTCAGCTATTGTCACTGCCTCCACATAGGACACCTGCTGGATGGGCCTGATCAACCTAGCTACCGTGACATCCTTCATCCATACAGGGCACTCCGGGAACTCCGGAACGTGATTCCCATCACAAATACAATTTGCTTCATGTGACTACGACATATTTATTCCTTCGACAAACACTTGCCACATGTCCAAATTGCAGCGGCTTCTGTAAATATCACTTACCCAGGTCACCAAACCACAGTAAAACCTTCCGTCTATCATTCATTTGAATCCACGTGCGTCTACCTGAAATGTTTAACCTAAACCACATACAGCTTTCTCCTTGTGCGCTGTTGACACACAATCGGTATCATACCACTCCTGGTCACTTGAACCGATTCAACTTTACCCAATTCATCCTTCACCATCTTTGAGGCAGTTAACAGGTCACCCACAAAAACATCCTTGCTGATGATTCCCACTCTGACCCTAAACTGCTGTTCTCATTCCATCTACACTGCTCAAAAAAATAAAGGGAACACTAAAATAACATCCTAGATCTGAATGAATGAAATATTCTTATTAATATATATATATGTACATAGTTGAATGTGCTGACAACAAAATCACACAAATTATCAATGGAAATCAAATTTATCAACCCATGGAGGTCTGGATTTGGAGTCACACTCAAAATTAAAGTGGAAAACCACACTACAGGCTGATCCAACTTTGATGTAATGTCCTTAACACAAGTCAAAATGAGGCTCAGTAGTGTGTGTGGCCTTCACGTGCCTGTATGACCTTCCTACAACACCTGGGCATACTCCTGATGAGGTGGCGGATGGTCTCCTGAGGGATCTCCTCCCAGACCTGGACTAAAGCATCCGCCAACTCCTGGACAGTCTGTGGCGTTGGTGGATGGAGCGATACATGATGTCCCAAATGATGTCCCAGATGTGCTCAATTGGATTCAGGTCTGGGGAACGGGCGGGCCAGTCCATAGCATCAATACCTTCCTCTTACAGGAACTGCTGACACACTCCAGCCACATGAGGTCTAGCATGGTCTTGCATTAGGAGGAACCCAGGGCCAACCGCACCAGTATATGGTCTCACAAGGGGTCTGAGGATCTCATCTCGGTACCTAATGGCAGTCAGGCTACATCTGGCGAGCACATGGAGGGCTGTGCGGCCCCACAAAGAAATGCCACCCCACACCATGACTGACTCACCGCCAAACCGGTCATGCTGGAGGATGTTGCAGGCAGCAGAACGTTCTCCACGGCATCTCCAGACTCCGTCACGTATTCCGTGTGAACCTGCTTTCATCTGTGAAGAGCACAGGGTGCCAGTGAGAAGTTGCCAATCTTGGTGTTCTCTGGCAAATCCCAAACGTCCTGCACGGTGTTAGGCTGAAAGCACAACCCCCATCTGTGGATGTCGAGCCCTCATGGAACGGAAAGAGAGGTTTCCAGGCGTTACTCAGGGAGTCACCCTCATGGAGTCTGTTTCTGACCATTTGAGCAGACACATGCACATTTGTGGCCTGCTGGAGGTCATTTTGCAGGGCTCTGGCAGTGCTCCTCCTGTTCCTCTGTTAGAAGTATTATGAATAAACAATATCCCCATTTCAAATAGAACTGTAACGAAGTAAACTTATACTCTGTTTTATTATATCTGATTAACAATATGAGTTAATAAGAAGGGATTGTGTGACACGGACAAGGAGTAATTAAAGTTAATGAACACCATTCCAACTAGGAAGAAAAACAAGACAAAATATGACTATTGTTGGTCACTTGACTGTCTTAAGACAACTGTCAAATATTGAACATTCATTACAGACGTCATTGTGTGTACAACATAATGGCTACGCTGTTGGCATCACCTTTTTACAGTAGATTTTTGCTGTTGTGGGCCTTAAACCATCTGTCCGACTTTTTGTTCACACAGGAGAGAGACGTGACTACTGTGGATCGTCTGGGGGGCCAAAACAACCTCATGATGCTGACGAGGCAGAGAAGAGTCTCCACATCAAAACACTTCAAGAAACACCAGCAAAGACCCACAGGGAAGAAATCTCACTTCTGCTCTGACTGTGGGAAAGGTTGCACATCTTCATCAGAACTTAAAATACACCAGAGAACACACACAGGAGAAAAACCTTACAGCTGTGATCAATGTGGGATGAGTTTTGCTACATCAAGCCACCTGACATCACACCAGAGAACACACACAGGAGAGAAACCTTATAGCTGTGATCAATGTGACAAGAGATACTCTGATAAAAGATCTCTGATCAAACATCAGAAAATACATGAAGGAGTTGTTTCATGATATCAATGAAATAATGTCACAATGTAGAATGTTAACATTGTAGTAGGAGTATTTTAATGATGTCACAATGTAAAATGTTTTAACATTGTAGGAGTATTTTAATGATGACCTTATCGTTTGCCCTGTTCAATTGATTGCAGAATGATATGGATATTAGCCTCAGGGGAAAATCTAGGCTCTGAATTGAACGAGTAAAAAAAAATTGTGTTTCGTCAGTGAGTTGCCATGGATCACAATTTATTTTGACTGCATGTTTTTCTGTTTTGGAGATGAATTTAGTTTGTGTTCGTTTCAAGGGGACCAGAGTTCTAGAAGCTAGTGAGTTTTAGGATTCTATAGGAAAAAAAGAAAAATGAGAAAAGATACGATTGGATATTATTATTTAGAAATACGTGTTTTTTTGTGTCACCTCGTTAGTCAGTATGTGTTACACCTGTGCTGGCTTGTCCTTCTCGTCAGTGGGAAGGTGTTTCACCTGAGCTGGACCAGGTTCTATTTAAAAGTGTCTGGCCCAGTGCTCCAGTTGTCTTGATAGATGTGGAGAGTCAACACCTTTAGTTGCTCCACCGTTTCCTATTAAAGATGTTTTTCATTTCAGGTTGAAGCTTCTTTCTGAAGAGAGCTTTTTTTTTTTAATGAATCAATACAAGCAAACAAGATCGTTTCCGGGGGATTGGTATGGCAAATACCTTACGATTTGCCTGGACTGAAAAGGAGATGGAGCCGTGGAGTAGAGAGACATTTGGAAGGACCATTTTGATGGGATGCCTCAGGATAGAGCTGAAGGAAGTGCTCTGCCTTCAAGGGAACCCGAATGAGAAGGCTTTCGATGTGACGTTTCACAAAGAAGAAAAACATGACGAAGTAATGAAGATGGCAAAGGAAGTGGAAGTGGAGAAAACGGGACCCCTGTGCCATTATGCGGTGACCAGCCTGGCGAAGAACAACTTCAGGGTGGTCACCGTAACCATGTACAATCCGCATGTGAAAGATGAAGAGGTGAGGGCCTTTCTGGGGAGGTACATGGACAATGTCTCCTCAGCGAGGTACCTCAGGGACTCCCTGGGTTTCTGGAACGGAAAGAGAGGTTTCCAGGCATTACTCAGGGAGTCCCCGAAGAGTGTGGATGGCTACCTCCATCCTCCGGCGATGTTCTCCCTGGGGGCTGACAGGGGAACACTATACTATGCACGTCAGCCCCCGTTCTGCAGGCGTTGTATGGCCTATGGCCATATCCTGGCCTCGTGCAGCACCAAGAGGTGTCAATTTTGTGGGTCGGAAGAGCACGAGGCCAGGAGTGTGACGAGCCCAAGGCTTGCCACGGGTGTGGCTCAAGAGCACACCTGTGGCGTGATTGCCCGGCTCGTCACAGGTCATACGCGTCTGCAGCTGGGGGGGAAGCGGGGGATGGGGGGAGGAAAGAGAGGACGCATGCGGATTGTACGGATGGCACAGGGGAAAGGATGGAGAAGGACGAAGAAGGGAAGAAGGAAGAGGCGAAAAGAAAGAGGAGAGAAGATGGAAAGAAGGAAAAAGGAGAGATTAAAAATAAGGTGGAAGAACGGGAAGGAGCAGAGAAGAGGGAGAAGGGGACAGTGGTGCGAGAAGGAGTGGAAGAGGGAACGGGACAGTGACGGAGGAGGGAGGAGTGGAGGTGGGAGGGGAGGGGGTGGGAGGGGGGATGGGGGTAAGGAGTGGGGGGACAGCCTGCCAGGCTTCCTCGAGGTCGAAATGAGGGATTTGGTGGAGGATTTAGCGGGGATGGGACGTTGTGTCTCCCCGCTACCTCCTTCACCAAAGAAGAAAGGGATGAAGAGGGGGAGCTTGGCAGGAAGTGAGAGGGAGGGGGTGTGGAGGGGGGGGGGCTAAGAGAGTGGCGGGGGGGGTAATTTGTCCTCCCGGTTTGCCTCAGCCCCTTGCATTTCAGTGGATGACTCCAGTGAGGGGTCGGTGGGCTGTTTGCTAGAAGGATCCCAACTCCTGTTTGAGGAGATGGGGCCCCCTAAATGCAGCCCCGAGGCAAACAGGGAGGGGGGGGTGGTGGGTGGGGAGGGACGACCCAACACACTGCCTGGGTCATGGGTTGGGATGGAGGACGGGGGGGGGTCAGGAGTGGAGAGGACGTCCCCGCCGGTGGAGATGGACCAGGGGAGCATCGGGTGAGTCTCCTGTTTTTTCTTTGGTTTTTGGGGTTTTATTTGTTGTTAATAATTAAATGAATAGTTCTGTTTCTTTTTTTAGTCTAAATGTTAGGGGTTAAGGAATAATGTTAAAAGGAGGGCGGTTTTTTGTTATTTAGAGGGTGTGGGGTTTGATTTCTGTTTTTTACAGGAGGTTCACCTGAGGGATGGTGGGGATGTGTGTAGATTTAAGAGGGAGTGGGATAAGGGGGAATCTTTTTGGGGCATAGGAGGGGTGCACTCAACAGGAGTAGGGATTTGTGTGGGCATAGAGAGGTTAAAATAGAGAACACTTTTGTAATAATGCAGGGTAGAGTTTTGGGGATAGATGTTAAGTTTAGAGAAGCTAGATATAGGTTAATTGGGGTGTATGGGCCACAGGTGGCGGCAGACAGGAGGGAGATGGTGGACTGTCTGGCGCCCCTGTGTGTTACAAACAGGCACTTGGTGATAGGAGGAGACTTTAATATAGATTTAGGGGTAGGTGGTGATAGCAGTGCAGGTGCCATCTCTGGGCTAATGGCTTGCCATGGTCTGGTTGATGGTGGCCTGCACACTACTCCGGCAATGGTCGGTCCTACATGGCGCAACTCCAGGGGGGTTGCGCGGAGGCTCGACTACATTTTTGTATCCAGGTCTTTGGGTCAGTTGTCTGGGCGGCTGTTGCCTGTTTTCTTCACGGATCACGACGGGGTGTTCCTGCAGGTGGGGTTGCCAGTCTGCCTCTTCGGTAGGGGGTACTGGAAGTTAGATCGGGATATACTGGAGGAGCAGGCTTTCGTTGACGCATTTTTTGTTTCTTTCGGAGGCTTGACGGCCTCCGGTCTATGTGCGAGGAGGTGTTAGAGTGGTGGGATTTAGTTAAGGTGAGGATTAGGGCTTTTATAATAGGATATTGTAGAAGGAAAAAAGGGAGGAAAGGATGGAGGTGGATCGTATCCAAAGGTTAATTGAACTCGAGTACGAGGCAGGCAACCTCGGCGGGTCGATTGACTGGGAGAGATCCGCAGCCCTAAAGGCGCAGCTCAGGGAGCTGCAGGAGCAGAAGGCTCGAGCTTTCCTGGAGCGTGCGCATAGTGGCTTTCTAGAACATAATGAGACTTGTTCCGCTATGTTCTTTAAGTCGGTTAGGGTCAGGCAGAGTAGGAAGGTAATGCATGGAGTTAGGGAAGAAAATGGTAGTATAGTAAGTAAACCAGAGGAAATGGTCAGGGTGACAACTGATCATTTCCAAGGTTTATTTAAGGAAAGGGAAATAGATGTAGAGCAGGGAAACGTGTTTTTAGAACACTTGTCCCGACGGTTGCCAGAGGACATTAGAGACGTGATGGAGGCCCAGATCTCACTAGAAGAGGTTGAGAGCGCTCTTAGGAGGATGGGAAAAGGGAAGGTGCCTGGGATGGATGGGCTGCCGGCTGAGTTTTACCTCAAGTTTTGGGGTATACTTGGACCAGTGGTTCTCGAAGTCTTGAAGGCCATCCTTGAGACGGGGGTCCCGGGGGATCAATGGCTGTTGGTGTGCTGTCACTTCTTTATAAGATGACCTTGAACTGGCGGCCATTGACCATGCTTGATTACAAGATTCTTCCAAAGGTTTTAGCAGACCGGTTCCAGCCCTTCCCTACGCGTCCACGAGGATCAGACGGTTGATGGAACCTACAGTTGATCAGGGATTCCATCGGGGTTGAAGATAGAGGGCTGCCTTTAATGGTAGCAGCGCTACAGGCAGGCGAAAGCTTTTGATCGCGTGAATAGATCTTTTCTATTCAGGGTGTTAGGTAGATTAGGATTTGGGGAGAAGTTTATAGGATGGATCCGTACTTTATATGTCGGAGCGGGGTGTCGAGTTAGTGTAAATAGTCACTTAGGTGACGTTTTGACCTCTCGTCTGGGGTCAGGCAGGGATGCCCACTCTCGGCTCTCCTCTTCGTTCTGTACATGGAGCCTCTGGGGGCTGCCATTAGGGCAGACACAGGGGTGGAAGGCTTGTTGATCCCTGGAAGTGGTGGGCTGCGTGTTAAGATGACGCAGTACGCCGACGACACTTCCTTGCTGTTGTGCAAGGACTCGTGCCTGACAAGGTCCCTTGCCATCTTTGGGGATTTCACCCGAGCGTCGGGAGCAGTTCTGAACCATGCAAAGTCTTCCGTCAAGTTTTTCGGAAGATGGCGCGGTAGAACGGATGTGCCTGGGGGGTTATCTCTCTGTGAAGGGGCCCTGAGGATTCTCGGGGTTCATTTTGAGACCTCCGGCTCAGCGACGCTAAACTGGAACATGCGTATCGCAGTGGTACAGAGGAAGCTAGCAATGTGGAAGGCTAGGTATTTGTCTTTTATGGGCAAAGTCCTGGTCCTAAAGGTGGATGTGTTGCCGTCTCTTTTGTATTTGGCGTACATCTACCCATTGCCGGCTTGTCTGAGGAGGCCTCTAGTGAGGCTTGTGTTTCAGTTTATGTGGAGTGGCAGGTGCGAGTGGGTCGCCAGGGCACGCATGATCTGTCCCATCGGGGAGGGAGGTAGGGGGGTACCACATTTCCCCCTCAAGCTGGACTCAATTTTTGTTTCTTTCTTGTTAGCGGAGCTTGCTCAGCCAGTGATACACCCGTCCGGTTACCTCCTGCGGGTGTTCTTCTCGTATCAGGCGAGAAGCGTAATGGTGTGGTCTAACGCGGGTCCTCGGGCGGAACAGCTGCCGTGGCACTTTGGTCATGCGGCCATGGCTGCGTGCGCACCCCGAGGTTGAAGTTGCCCGAGTAGGTTTAGACCACAGGCACCTGTACGAGGAGATCAGGCAGGCAGGGAGTCCTGCGCCCGTAGCGGGCATCTCGTCAGTGGTCTGGGAGGGAGTGCAGGCACGGGGCCTGGACAACAGGCTCAAGGACCTGAATTGGTTGAGCCTTCATAAGTGTTTGCCGGTACTTTCCATCTTGTACCGGTATAGTTTGGTGCGATCCCCCACCTGTCCAAGATCCTCTTGTGGCAGGGAGTTGACTGTGCGCCATGCCTTCTGGGACTGTGCCTTTGCCGGAGTAGTATGGGCTAGGGCACGGGTGATGCTAGGTGTGGTTAGGAGTGATTTTGTTTTGACATGGGCTAGGCTAGAGAGAGGCGTAGGGAGAGCAAAGGGAACGGATAGGGACAGGTTTCTGCTCTGGCTTCTCATGAGTCTCTTTACAAAGGGACTGTGGGAAGCCAGGCAGAATTTAGTCAAGACAGGGAGAGATTGGTGGGTGGAAGGGATAGTGGAAGGGTGGAAGGTGATTTGAGGGGGAGGATGAAGAGGGAGGAGAGGAAGTGGGGGAAGCATGCGGCACAGGAGAGGTGGAAAGGGGGTTTAGGGCTGGGAGTGTTAGAGTGAGTTTGGTAAGGGGATAGATTAGGGAAGGGGAGATAGGGAAAGGGTTAGGTATTGGTTAGGTATGACGGGGAGGGACGATGCTCCCCTGAGGTTTGTTTTTTTGTGTGTTTTGGTTTTGTAAATATAATTAATTAAGAATGAATGAGAATTATGATTTTGTAAAGTATGAATGGTATTGATTGTAAATAAATTATTTTAACCACTTTTTGGTTTGCTTCCTGTTTTTAAGTTTGTTGTGGGTTTTTCTTTTGTTTTCCGCGTCTTGGGCAGATTTAGTGGGTCTCATGGTGGGTGTCTTTTAGGTCCCAGTTGCGTGTTACTGGTCTGGGGCTTTCAGTGAGTGGACTACACAGTTCCACCTGAATTAATCCACCTTTATTACCATCATTATGATGCCATAGCTCGACACTATACATTTAGACAGAAACGAGTATAAAACCAGGCGTTAAGTCACCTTGAAATTGACATTTTTGTTCACTGAGGATTGCAGGGGAAGAAAACAATGACCCTTTTCATTGTGCAATGTTTTTGGGTGTTAAAACGTTGAGACAGTATTCCAGATTATGAGTTAATGTTTTCTAAAGTTACCATTGCTTGTAAGTGACCCAGGGTCTCAGCTGCCTTGGTTTCAACTCAAGTACTGTTTTTAAGCAGATGTGTCTGCAAACACCAAATCTATCACTTGCAAATAATAGGCATTCCCAGTTCTATACATCTGCTTGTTGGTCCTGTAGCCATTGTTGTAAGTCTATCTGTGCGTTTTAGTTCCACCAATAAGTAATTTTCTATCGACATGGAGGCTAATGCTGAAAGCCGAGTCTGTCCAGTAGCATTTCTGGAATACGTTTTGATTCGCTTTAAGGCCAAGAATGACCGCTAGACAGAAGCCGTGGACACAGGGATAGTCACTGTCACATGCCAATGTGTAAAGTTGCCCCATGTCCTCATTCAGATTTTTCTGCTTAAGGAAATCAAGGAGATCAGAGGGACTTTTCCCTTCAAAATCAGTCATAGCATACATTACAGTCAGTTCTGTTCTGTTTTTTTGTTTTGTTTTTAGCTTGGATAGGTCAAACAGTGTTCCGTGACTCTCTGTTAAACTGGAGAAGGCTGTTTGCAGAATGGATTTTTTTTCCGGTCGGTCTGAAAGTGCTGGGGGTCCAGGAGGGAGAGAAACATACATTTTTCGTGGTCTTGAAACCTGTGTCGTATCTGGCAAAGAATGTTGTCCAGAATATTGCTGTGGAGTTGTTGGTAGTATGTGTGAGGGTCTCCTTGTGCTGGGTGAACTTGAGATGCGCGCTGTGTCATTGTAAATTTGACTGAACCTGCGCCTCTCTCGCTCAATTGTAATAATAGGCATTCCCAGCAGTACAGTTTGCAGTGCTTCTCGGGCTGCTTATTGAAAATTAGATAACAAACGGGATGAGTATTTTATCAGCCTGTGAGCCATTGATAGCGCTCGTAGTTGGAACTGTGAAAGTGGCTGAGGTAAAAATTTCCCGCCTGTGACAGGCTTTGTAGGTGGTCGTTTGGGAATACCTCTCCTGACAATGTCTAACTTTTCTTGAAAAGTTTGTCTTGAGAATGGCGTAATAATTATATCCTCGACCATATCGATATCTTCTCCTCCTTCCGCCATTGTGGGTTAAAAAAACAGCTTAGTAGTACGCAAATGAATTAGTTTATCAAATTCAGTTTCCTAGTTCTGAGGTTTGCATAGACCTGCCCATATAGGACCTGCCTCTCGATATTGGTAACCAATCAAAAGACGTGCACGCACTACGCATGCTAGCTGGCTCCTGTGTAACACTGGAGCCAGCCAGCAGGCGTACAATAGCCAACTCTCTGAAGCTGATTGGTTGACACTAAATTTTCATTTCCATTCACTTTAAGCTACAAGCGCCCACACTGTTGATTCTGAAGGCCTGAGGGCAGATTTTAGACCCCTGGCAACACATGATGGCTGAATATGATTGGATAAAAGATCTAACATAAAGACCAGCCCTCCAAATCTAAACCTGGGGCTGGAAGCAGTTCAACCAAGAGGAAAGCTATGAAATGAAGACTATAACTCTTACTCTGGGGAATAATTTAATACATATTTTTGGGAAAATACATTTTTTTTAGAGTATATTATGATGATGTTTAGGCCAGCAGAGAAGGCCTTGCTGGCCCTGATGGCCCACCACTGCTTTTAGGTCCCAGTTGTTGTTACTAGTCAACTTTCAGTGGACACTGTGAGAGCAAAATTGCAAGATTATGTTATTATACTTTTATTGTATCAAATGGTTGTTTTATGCAACAGAATAGAGGATTATTATAAATATTGTGTCTGTGTTCTACTGAGGATGGGCTTCTTCGAGAAAACACTGACAGGAGCTAATACATTGTCTTTTGGGTGATAAAACCTAAAGAGACCACATTCCAGAGCATGAGTTAATGTTTCTGTTCTGTATGTTACCAGGGAGAGATGACCTGGTCTCTACACAAAGAGTACTGTTTTTAAAGCAGATACTTATAATTCTCAGCAGACAGTATATTTCATACAAATCTGAACCTTGTGACCCATTCTATACATCTATTGTTGATCATGTAGTTTGAAAGGAGTGTATCTTGGCTGTAAAAGACCTTTGTACTTTTGTATCGTGGCTCTCATCTGGGAATGATTCGTCAACCAGCCATCATTATCGTAGACTCAATTGATTCACTTTATGTGTGTGTGTTGTATTGACCTGCTCCATTATAGGTGGATAAAGATTTAGTTTAAGAATAAATCTGACTTGTGTGATAAGTTTGTTTCCTCATTTAACATTAAAGAAAATAACCACATTTGGCGATGGGGATGTTAATCTTCACTTGGTGACCGTTCCTGACGACCCAGGTAAATCATGCACGAGGGATCCCTCAAACATGGGATCTCAGGGAGACCACACTTTGGGAACGGAGCAGATGGTCCCACCTTTAATCTGAGAGGCAGCGAGCCGAGTGGATACCACATATCGAACATAGTTCTTTTTAAAGAAAGAGGTGAGCAAAACACGTAAAGTGGAGTTTTTAGAAAAGCCTTGTAGACTGAGTGTGTATTGCTGTGTGGAAGTGTAAACAGGACCCAGTCAGCTATCTGTGTGAACTGGATGAAAACTAGAATCTGTGTTTACTAGTTAAGACCATTTATGATATAGAAGATAGTAAGGTGCACCTGTAATTGTTTTAAACCTGCACCCCATTTTAGAAGTATTGAAAGATGTGAATGAGTTACATTATCCTAGGAACTAAACATGACATAGAAATGTGAAAATATTCCTGCAGATTAAAATATTGTTGAAAAACAACTCATTGACTAGGTATGTTTGGAAATAGCATTGTGTGACTGTGATATGAGAGTTGTGTGAATGTGGAAAGGAGTCTTAATTTGACTTTTGGATAGTAACATTTAGAAATATGCTCAATCAGATGATTGAAATTTGGAAGATAATAAGCGGGATGATATTTTAGAAAGCAGCGGAAGATCTATAGTTACTGGGAGGCTCCTGGGAACCCATTAAAATGATTCCTCAAAGAACCTTTTGGGGTTGGGTTAATTTTTTAAAACTCCCTGTCCACCCTCCCTCCATTAAACAATATTGACTTAAATAATAGTTTATTTAGTGGCACAACAAACGTGAATTGATATTTACAAAGCAATTGACCAAACAAAACACATTACAAAAATGCAACTTTTTCCGCAGACATGTCAGACCATAATAAATAATACATTTACTTTGTATAGTGCTTTTAATGACATTTAAACATTTTAGAAATAATGATAAAGAATCATAGGTAAACTAACAATATTGTAGACTTGATGCTAAATGCAGATTTTTCAGCTTGTGTGTATATCATATCCACTTAGTTATGTTAGGAAGTTTGCCATCTTTATGACCGGCCCTGGTAACTTCACCCCAAAACACAGTAACTTAGGAACATAAGTGTTTTTCTGACATTTTTGAGGAATTTAAGGGGAAATAAAAAATGCAGAGCCCCAAGTCCCATGGTAATGTCCTGCCCTGGATGTTCTCTAATCAAAAAAAGCAGGATTTCAATGTCTATGAAATAGCGTTTTGGGTTCTACATTGTGACATTAAAATACTCCTACTGCAATGTCAACACATTCTACATCGTGACATTGATATCATGAAACAACTCCATGTATGTATTTTCTGATATTTGATCAGAGATTTTTTATCAGATTATCTCTGGTTACAGCTAAGAGGTTTCTCTACTGTATGTGTTCTCTTGTGTACTGCCAGATTGATCACAGCTATACGATTTCTCTCATGTGTGTGTTCTCTGGTGTTGAGTCAGCTTGCTAGATGAAACAAAACTCTTCCCACATTGACCACAGCTATAAGGTTTCTCTCCTGTGTGTGTTCTCTTGTGTAAAGTCAGAGTGCCAGATTGTCCAAAACTCTTCCCACATTGATCACAGCTATAAGGTTTCTCTCCTGTGTGTGTTCTCTGGTGTTGAGTCAGCTTGCTAGATGAAACAAAACTCTTCCCACATTGACCACAGCTATAAGGTTTCTCTCCTGTGTGTATTCTCTGGTGTACTGTCAGATCACCAGAATTACTACAACTCTTCCCACATTGACCACAGCTATAAGGCTTCTCTCCTGTGTGTGTTCTCTGGTGCACTGTCAGATCACCAGAATTACTAAAACTCTTCCCACATTGACCACAACTATATGGTTTCTCTCCTGTGTGTGTTCTCTGGTGTAATGTCAGACAGCTAGATGTAACAAAACTCTTCCCACATTGATCACAGATATAGGGTTTCTCTCCTGTGTGTATTCTCTGATGTAGAGTCAGATAGCCAGATGTGGTAAAACTCTTCCCACATTGATCACAGCTATAAGATTTCTCTCCTGTGTGTGTTCTCTGGTGTAATGTCAGAGAGCTAGATGTAACAAAACTCTTCCCACATTGATCACAGCTATACGATTTCTCTCCTGAGTGTGTTCTCTGGTGTAATGTCAGAGAGCTAGATGTAACAAAACTCTTCCCACATTGACAACAACTATAAGGTTTCTCTCCTGTGTGTGTTCTCTGGTGTAATGTCAGCTGGTCAGATCGAACAAAACTCTTCCCACATTGATCACATATATACGGTTTCTCTCCTGTGTGTATTCTCTGATGTAGAGTCAGATAGCCAGATGTAGTAAAACTCTTCTCACATTGATCACAGCTATAAGGTTTCTCTCCTGTGTGTGTTCTCTGGTGTTGAGTCAGCTTGCTAGATTTAACAAAACTCTTCCCACATTGACCACAGCTATAAGGTTTCTCTCCTGTGTGTGTTCTCTGATGGAGAGTCAGAGAGCCAGATGTCGTAAAACTCTTCCCACATTGATCACAACTATAAGGTTTCTCTCCTGTGTGTATTCTCTGGTGCACTGTCAGACTTCCAGATTGTCTAAAACTCTTCCCACATTGACCACAGCTATAAGATTTCTCTCCTGTGTGTGTTCTCTGATGAATTTTAATGCCTGATGGGGAGGTGAATCTCTTCCCACAGTCAGAACAGCAGTGAATTCTCCTCCCTGTGGGTCTCTGCTGGTGTTTCTTGATGTGTTCTGATCTGGAGAGACTCTTCTCTACCTTGTCTGCATCATGAGGTTGTTGAGGCTCCCCAGAGGATCCACGATAGTCCCGTCTCTTTCCTGTGTGAACAACAAAGTCAGACAGATGGTTAAAGGCCCACAAACAGCGGTAATCCACGGTAAAAGGTGATACCAACAGCATAGTCATGATGTTGTAGAACAATTGACGTCTGTAATGAATGTTAAAATTACTTGACAATTGTCTTAAAATGAGCAAGAATAGTAACATTTTGTCTTGTTTTCCCATTAGTAGTAACATTGATGATTGTAGACTAGAAATAAGTTATTCATGTTGTTGAAATCAGACGACTTTGGTCTCCAATATATAGGCCCCTTTCTGTGGTTAATAAAATTGCAAGACGAGGGCGATGAGCACACAAGTTGATTGCAGAAACACCTCCCTGCTAATGAGGAAACCGATAGTTATGGATGTAGTAAAGCTGCCAGGAGCAAAAATGGTGAGCAAAGATTATAGTTTTTCACAATGTATTCTGAATGTGAATGGGGGAAAATGCAGGGGAGTAACCTCCATTTCCAGGTTGCTTATGAGTACATTTCACACTACTTAGGATTATAATTGTGAGGCTCGTTTGAATGTCCTGCTTAATATAATGTTTGCTACAGTATTAAGAATTATGTGTAATTATTGAAGAACCGCATTAATGACAGTATACATTTGGATGTTGCTAATAAAGTTAAGATTTATTTGTATTTCACCTTTCATTTAACCAGGTAGGCCAGTCGAGAACAAGTTCTCATTTACAACTGCGACCTGGCCAAGAAAAAGCAAAGCAGTGCGACAAAAAAACAACAGAGTTACACTTGGGACAAACAAACGTACAGCCAATAACACAATAGAAAGGCTATATACAGTGTGTGCAAATGGAGTAAGAAGGTAAGGCAATAAATAGGCCATAGTAGCGAAGTAATTACAAATTAACACTGGAGTGATGGATGTACAGAAGATGATGTGCAAGTAGAAATACTGGTATGAAAAAGAGTTAAAAAAGTAAAAAACGTGGATGAGGTAGGCAGTTGGATGGGCTATTTACAGATGGGCTGTGCACAGCTGCATTGATCGGTAAGCTGCTCAGATAGCTGATGCTTAAAGTTAGTGAGGGAGAGTCTCCAGATTCAGTGATTTTTGCAATTCGTTCTGGTCATTGGCAGCAGAAAACTGGAAAGGAAAGGAAAGGCGGCCGAAGTAGGTGTTGGCTTTGGGGATGACCAGTGAGAGATACTTCCTGGAGCACGTGCTATGGGTGGGTGTTGCTATGGTGACCAGTGAGCTGAGTTAAGGTGGCCTAGCAAAGACTTATAGATGACCTGGAGCCAGTGGGTTTGGAGACTAATATGTAGCGAGGGCCAGCCGATGAGAGAAGTGGTACATGAAGCTTTGGTGACAAAACAGATGGCACTGTGATAGACTGCATCCAGTTTGCTGTGTATAGTGTTGGAGGCTATTTTGAAAATGACATCACTGAAGTCAAGGATCGGTAGGATAGTCAGTTTTGCGAGGGTATGTTCGGCAGTGTGAGTGGAGGCTTTGTTGCAAATTAGGAAGACAATTCTAGATTTAATTTTGGATTGGAAATGCCTAATATTAGTCTAGAAGGAGAGTTTACAGTCTCGCAAGACACCTAGGTATTTATAGTTGTCCACATATTCTAAGTCAGAACCGTCCAGAGTAGTGATGCTGTACGGGCAAAGATCGGTTGAAAAGGATACATTTAGTTTTACTAGCATTTAAGAGCAGTTGGAGGCCACGGAAGGAGTGTTGTAATGGCATTGAAGCTCGTTTGGAGGTTTGTTAACCTTTTTGGGACAGGGGGCAGCATTTTCACTTTTGGATGAATAGTGTGCTCAGAGTAAACTGCCTCCTACTCTGTCCCAGATGCTAATATATGCATATTACTATTAGTATTGGATAGAAAAAACATTGAAGTTTCTAAAACTGTTTGAATGATGTCTGTGAGTATAGCAAAAACCTGAAAAAAAATCCAACCAGGAAGTGGGACATCCGAGGTTTGTAGTTTTACAAACCTCAATACACATTGAGATATGGATAAAGTTGCACTTCCTACGGCTTCCACTAGATGTCAACCATCTTTAGAAACTTGAATGAGGCTTCTACTGCTACTGAGTAGCAGGCAGTTTACTCTGGGCACCTTATTCATCCAAGCTACTCAATGCTGCCCCCCTGTCACCAATAAGTTAACAGTGTCCAAAAAAGGGCCAGATGTATACAGAATGGTGTTGTCTGCGTAAAGGTGGAACAAGGAATCACCCACAACATTGTTGGTATATACAGAGAAAAGAGTCTGCCCGAGAATTGAACCCCGTGGTACCCCCACAGAGACTGCCAGACAAGACCTCCGATTTGACACTCTTTCTGAGAAGTAGTTGGTGAACCAGACGAGTCAGTCATTTGAGAAACCAAGGCTGTTGAGTCTGCCGATAAGAATACGGTGATTGACAGAGTCGAAGGCCTTGGCCAGGTCGATGAAGACAGCGACACAGTATTGTCTCTGATCGATGGCGGTTATGATATCGTTTAGGACCTTGAGCGTGGCTGAGGTGCACCCGTGACCAGCTCGGAAACAGGATTGCACAGCGGAGAAGGTACGGTGGGATTCAAAATGGTCAGTGATCTGTTTGTTAACTTGGCTTTTGAAGACTTTAGAAAGGCAGGGCATGATGGATATAGGTCTGTAACAGTTTGGGTCTAGAGTGTCACCCCCTTTGAAGAGGATGGCCGCGGAAGTGTTCCAATCTTTAGGAATCTCGGACGATAAGAGAGGTTGAACAGACTAGTAATAGGGGTTGCCACAATGGCGGCGGATAATTTTAGAAAGAGAGGGTCCAGATTGTCTAGCCCAGCTGATTTGTACGGGTACAGGTTTTGCAACTCTTTCAGAACAACAGCTATCTGGATTTGGGTGAAGGAGAAGCTGGGGCAAGTAGCTGCGGGGGGTGGGGAGCTGTGGCAGCCAGGAGGAAAGCATAGCCAGCCGTATAGAAATGCTTGTTGAAATTATCAATTATCATGGAGTTATCCGATGGTATCAGTGTTTCATAGCCTCAGTGCATTGGGCAGCTGGGATGATGTGCTCTTATTCTCCATGGACTTTAATGTCCCAAAACTTTTTGGAGTTAGAGCTAAATTTCAGTTTGAAAAAGCTAGCTTTTGCTTACGTAACTGACTGTGTATTGGGGGGGGGGGGCAGGGTCATATGGTGTCCAGGGCACAGCTGGGAGCTGAGGGGGTTCTGTAAACAGGCGGCAACAGTGCAAAACTTATTTCTGGAGAGATTCATTTTTTAAATTAGAAGCTCGAACTGTTTAGGCTTAGACCTGGAAACTAGTATAGAACTTTGCAGGCCATCTCTGCAGTAGATAGCAACTCCTCCCCCTTTGGTAGTTCTACCTTGATGGAAAATGTTGTAGTTGGGGATAGACATTTCAGAATTTTTGGTGACCTTCCAAAGCCAGGATTCAGACACGTCAAGGACATCAAGGTTGGTGGAGTGTGCTAAAGCAGTGAGTAAAACAAACTTAGCTAGGAGGCTTCTGATGTTAACATGCATGAAACCAGGGCTTTTACGGTTACAGAAGTCAACAAAGGAGAGAGCCTGGGGACACGCAGGGCCTGGGTTAACCTCTACATCACCAGAGGAACGGAGGAGTAGGATGAGGGTACGGCTAAAGGCTGGTTGTCTAGTGCGTTGGGAACAGAGGATAAGAGGAGTAGATTTCTGGGCGTGGTAGGATAGATTCAAGGCATAATGTACAGACAGGGGTATGGTAGGTTGCGGGTACAGTGGAGGTAAACCTAGGCATTGAGTGACGATAAGAGAGGTTGCATCTCTGCAGGCACTAGTTATGCTAGGTGAGGTCACCGCATGTGGGGGAAGTGGGACAAAAGAGTTCTCTGAGGCATGATGAGTGTAACTAGGGGCTCCACAGTAAAATAAAACAATGATAACTACCCTAAACAACAGTATACAAGGCATATTGACATTAGAGAGGCATAAAGCAATCACAGGTGTTGATTGGGAGAGATAGCTAAGACAACAGTAAATCAGCTAAGACAACAACAGGTAAAATGGCAATGAATGGGCAGAGAGGGTCAGTTAACTTGCAGATCCGTGTCACATTGGGTGAGGCGGGTTGCCGGAAGGTATAATTAATTTAAAATGGAAAAAGAGATATTTAAATCTGGGAAAATACAATCATTCCCCATGCAGACCTAAACGGATACTAAATGAAACGGCCCCTGGCAGACCACCCAGACCTGACCCCGCAAGATGCGTCAGTTTTGTCAATTTATTAAGTGTGTTTTGTTTGAAACACTCCTGTCAATGTTAGGAAGCACACCTAATTACGCATATAGTAGTAGGACTAGTCTACCTGGCCTGCATGCAAATGTAGGCCTATAAATGTGCCCATTTTGGGGATGTCTGAGAGTATTTCTGATTGTCTTAACGCACCACCACTAATGAGTTCTGGAGCTTCTCAAAGTAATGCTTTTCACCTCAAACAGCAAAAAAACTAAGTCTAATCAGAATCAATTGCAAATGAGAATAGTTCCTCAAAGTATTTGAAAAATATTTCCAGCTCTTGAACTTTCGATATCCACTCGGCACAAAAGGGAAAAACGTAATACGCGGATCCAGTGGAAATGTCAAAATACCTGACTTACTTCTTATCCCTTTCACAAATAGTCTACAGCTGTAGGTGTCAGCTGTCAGGTTGCTGACACTGCTGGTGTAGCCTATTTACCAGAAACTATAGGAGCATAACGACTGCTGGTGTAGCCTATTACCAGAAACTTTAGAGGCATAACATCAGAATTTACAAAGGCCAGCAGCAGTGGGAGGAGTAGGCTAAGGAAGAGGTTTTTTTTCTGATGGATATCTTGTTTCAGAGGGGTGTCATCAATAGACCATAATGACAAAGTGAAAACAGGTTAAAAAAAAACAGATACCTTATTTACATAAGTATTCAGACCCTTTGCTATGAGACTCAAAATTGCTTTCAGGTACATCTTGTTTTCATTAATCATCCTTGAGATGCATCTACAACTTGTTTGGAGTCCACCTGTGCCAGTAAATTCAATTGATTGGACATGATTTGGAAAGGCACACACGTGTCTATATAAGGTCCCACAGGTGTCAAGGCAAAAACCAAGCAAGATTGTGTCGAGGCAAATATCTGGGGAAGGGTTACGAAAAAACTAAAACAAATCTGCAGCATTGAAGGTCCCTAAGAACACAGTGGCCTCCATCATTCTTAAATGTAAGATGTTTGGAGCCATCAAAACTCTTCCAAGAGCTGGCCGTCCAGCAGAACTGAGCAATCGGTGGAGAAGGGCCTTCATCGGGGAAGGGAACAAGAACCCGATGGTCACTCTGACAGAGCTACAGATTTCCTCTGTGGAGATGAGAGAACCTTCCGGAAGGACAACAATCTCTGCAGCACTCCACCGATCAGGTCTTTATGGAAGGGTGAGCAGACGGAATCCACTCCACAGTAAAAGGCACATGATAGCCAGCTTGGAGGTTGCCAAAAAGCATTCAGGCCAAAGAGTTCAATCTTGGTTTCATCAGACCAGAGAATCTTGTTTCTCGTGGTCAGAGTCCTTTAGGTGCCTTTTTGGCAAACTCCAAGCGGGCTGCCAGGTGCCTTTTACTGAGTTATAGAAGTATGGACAAATCTTTTTTGTTGATAATTCCATGAGTCTTCCAGTTCAAAATCAAATAGCAAACTGATCCTAAGTATAACCTTCTAAAACAATACAGGGGAAGCCCTTCATGTTGTTTAAACCTTCTTAAAACAATTCCATATAGCTTAGAAGAACCTCCCCCTCAGACAGGGCTTAGACTGTAATGGGTTAAAACTATCTGAGACTTGAATTACTCTGAGACTAGTTATCCTGGGATCATACATCTTACATTACTAAGGGCTCTCTCTCAGAGGACCTGAGCCCTAGGACCATGCCTCCTTGCTGTCCCCAGTCCACCTGGCTGTGCTGTTGCTCCAGTTTCAACTGTTCTGCCTTATTATTATTTGACCATGCTGGTCATTTATGAACATTTGAACATCTTGGCCATGTTCTGTTATAATTTCACCCAATCGCACAGCCAGAAGAGGACTGGCCACCCCACATAGCCTGGTTCCTCTCTAGGTTTCTTCCTAGGTTTTGGCCTTTCTAGGGAGTTTTTCCTAGCCACCGTGCTTCTACACATGCATTGCTTGCTGTTTGGGTTTTAGGCTGGGTTTCTGTACAGCACTTTGATATATCAGCTGATGTAAAAGGGTTATATAAATAGATTTGATTTGAAGACTAGTTATCATGGGGAATAGTTTTAATACATTTGCAAAAAATCTAAAACCTGTTTTTGCTTTGGCATTATGGGGTATTGTGTGTAGATTGATGAGGGAAAAAAGTATAATATAATCAATTTTATAATAATGGGATGCACCGATATTACATATCCCACATGTGGAAAGGGAGAAACAAATCACCATTATTATGGAAAATACTAATTTAAAATCCAGGAATTTAACAACTTTAGCTTTCTAGGACATGCCAGTAGGTTGTATCCAAGTGCAAACAATTATCAACCCAACTTGGAAAATGTTGAATTTGGTCAACAACAAAAGTAATGGCTTATTTGCTACGTGAGGTTTACTTGATCTAACAGAAGTTTCGTAATGATTAAGTTGTTACGTGGACACGTGACATACCGACAACTTTGATAAAAACACTACAGGAGTTGTCTCCAGATCGCTATGCATATTCATGATAGTAGCTTAGCATCTCTCCATTGAATACAGGCGGTGGATGTCAACAACACTTATAGAATATAAACAATAGTTTACAATAATAAGATGTATCCACCAATCCAAAAAAAGGATAAACGGGAGCTAGACAGACCCGCAACCGCTTCAACTCCCCTTATTAGGGAGGAGTACATCTTGTCAGTATATCCATAATCTTTGGTGTAATGTCAACCCAACTCTCACATGGCACTATTGAGGGGCACAGTGTTTCAGTAAATCATCACTACATTTCACTACATGCCGTCCCCCAGTCTGCTTTACTGATAGACCCTTCTCAAATATATATGTTAAGCCACTTTTTTGGAAACGGAACAGAAAAACAAGGGGTCTTCTCTCTAAGTCTGATTTTAGACATATCAGTCATCATCCCAGGGCCCTCCGTTGAAGAGGTATTGACGAGCCAACACCGAAAATCCAAAGTTAAAAACCAATTTAAGGCGATACTTACTGGTGTGAATCAGATCTCCTATCTCCACCTCTTCATCTTTCAATGTGACAGTAATCTCCCCATCCTTCTTCACTCCAAAAACAGCATCTTCCTCTTCTTTCACTGAAACGTCTTTCTCTTCTTCTTCCACTGTAACAGCCTCATCCTCCACTTGTGTTACTGTCACATCCTCCTCTTCCTCCTCCTCTTTCACGACAATGTTCAGCCAAAGACCCTCTTTCTCCGTCCAGCATTTCCCCTCTTCTTTAACAGGAGCGGAGTAGTTTAGGGAGCTCATGGTCGGGGATGTTAGCTAGCTATCATTAGCGACTAGAGCTAACTTAACCTGCCAGCTACTATAGCTGACTAATAAAAAATAACGTAATATTAAATTAAATAGGTTAACAAGTAGATACGACAGAAGTTTGTCTAAAACACAGTAGCTAATATACATCGAAAGCGTATAAATAGCTTGAATCTTTCGGCTATGTTGGCTAGCAAGCTACGGAGGTGGTTGACGAGCTGTTTCTGAAGAACCGTCCACTAGATTATACGTCACACTGGCAGCGTCGCATGAAAGACGCACATCTCCGTCTGCTGACTGGAGGGGAAACGCAGCTGAGGATCATATTTTATTTTCAGACAAAGATTATTTTTAAATGGATTTAATTAAATAATACTATTATATTGAGACATACAAAAGACTTGAATGTGTGGATTGATTAGTGCGAATAAAACAATGTTTACTACAGCACATTTAAGGCAGTTCCATTAAGTCAAATTACATCTAAATAAGTAGCGAGCTACTGTAGGTCTATAGTGCTCCTACGTGGTGTAACAATACATCAGGTAGATGTATATAATGAACAGACTAGGTCTATACTGCTCCTACGTGGTGTAACAATACATCAGGTAGATGTATATAATGAACAGACTAGGTCTATACTGCTCCTACGTGGTGTAACAATACATCATGTAGATGTACATAATGAACAGACTTGGTCTACACTGCTCCTACATGGTGTAACAATACATCAGGTAGATGTATATAATGAACAGACTAGGTCTATACTGCTCCTACATGGTGTAACAATACATCATGTACATGTATATAATGAATAATAATAATAATAATATATGCCATTTAGCAGACGCTTTTATCCATACTTGGTCTATATTGCTCCTACATGGTGTAACGATACATCATGTAGATGTATATAATGAACAGACTAGGTCTATACTGCTCCTACATGGTGTAACAATACATCATGTATATGTATATAATGAACAGACTAGGTCTATACTGCTCCTACATTTTTATGTATTATTATGTGTTATTTATTTCACCTTTATTTAACCAGGTAGGCAGTTTAGAACAAGTTCTCATTCACAACTGCGACCTGGCCAAGATAAAGCAAAGCAGTTCGACAAAAACAACAACACAGAGTTACACATGAACAAACATTCAGTCAACAACACAATAGAAGATAGAGAATATATTTTTTGGTTTAGGAATATTGTGAAACATGATCATTCATTTAACATTACATTTAAGTCATTTAGCAGACGCTCTTATCCAGAGCGACTTACAAATTGGTGCATTCACCTTATGACATCCAGTGGAACAACCACTTTACAATAGTGCATCTAAATATTTTAAGGGGGGGGGGGGTGAGAAGGATTACTTTATCCTATCCTAGGTATTCCTTAAAGAGGTGGGGTTTCAGGTGTCTCCGGAAGGTGGTGATTGACTCCGCTGTCCTGGCGTCGTGAGGGAGTTTGTTCCACCATTGGGGAGCCATTCCAATGTTAATCATTCCACTATTAATGCAGATATTATGGACATTTTATTTAAAACATGTAATTAAATTATGATTGTAACTCCTTTAATTCAGAGCCAAAATGTATTTGTTATAATGTGTGCCATTGCCCGGCTATTAAAATGGACAGGAGACTATTTGAGACTCAGCCTTGAATTTAAATTTGATGGAATGTTAACTTTGATTGTCTTCATTGAAAATGATAGACCTTTCAAACATGGAATGCAACGTTGTATGAAACATTATTGTCAAGTGACTTGATGTCTACGGTGCCAAAGACATTGATAGTTGGGAATGTCAAGTGTGTTGATATAGCGGTAGTAATGTCAAAATCCCTTAGCAACCATCGGAATTGGTTTTTTTTTAAAGATGGGGGGTGGGGCTTTTACTACTCTAGCGACTCCTTGTGGCGACTGCAGGCTGACCTCGGTCGTCAGGTGAACAGTGTTTCCTCCGACATATTGGTGCATCTGGCTTCCGGGTTAAGCGGGCAGCTGTTAAGAAGCGCAGTTTGGCTGGTCATGTTTCAGAGGACACATGACTCGACCTTTGACTCCTGAGCCCTTTGGGGAGTTGCAGCGATGAGACAATATTTTTATTTTACCTTTATTTATACAGGTTTTTCTCATTGAGATAACATCTCTTTTCCAAGAGAGACCTGGTCCAATAGTAGCAGGGGAAACAACGTTTCAGACAAAACAACTTACGTACACTAACACAACATTAAACAAAGCTATAAACACTCACACAGTACAACAATAACATTTTACGTTGAAAACACGAAAGTCTTGACTAAAAACAGCTGTCCTAAAAACAATTACACTCTTCTATGATATATACATCGATCAAGTGTTTAAGCTCCACCAACAAAACTAGATCATCAAATTTTTAAATGTTCAGGAGAGGATTCCAGGACCACGGAGCTGAGTAACTAAAACAATTTCTACCATGACCTGTTCTAATTTTTGGTACTGTTTAGAAGCAAATGAGAAGGGGACCGTAATTGATTTTTTAAAAACCTTTATTTAACTAGGCAAGTCAGTTAAGAACAAATTCTTATTTTCAATGACTGCCTAGGAACAGTGGGTTAACTGCCTGTTCAGGGGCAGAACGACAGATTTGTACCTTGTCAGCTCAGGGGTTTGAACTTGCAACCTTCCGGTTACTAGTCCAACGCTCTAACCACTAGGCTCTAACCACTAGGCTACCCTGCCACCCCGGCCTGACTAAAAAAGAACAGAGATAAAATTATATTTTACCCAATGTGGCCTTAAAAATCAGTGTATACCAGTGTTTAAGCCTACGCAAGGTCAATGAGGAACAGCCAACAGCAATGTAGACATCACAGTATCGAAATTGTGGAGAAAAAACGAGGGTAAAATCATTTAAAAAATGCCGGAATTGGTTGTTCCCCACCATTTGCAACAACGTCACTGAGCACCATCACTATCTTTCCTTCATGGATCTCCTGCATGTTTACATACTCATTACTCATCTCATATGTATATATGTATTCTATCCTATTCTACTGTCTCTTAGTTTATGCATTACTAATCTCATATGTAAATACTGTATTCTATCCTATTCTACTGTATCTTAGTCTATGTATTACACATCTCATATGTATATACCGTATTCTATCCTATTCTACTGTATCTGTCTATGCCGCTCTGACGTTGGCTTGTCCATATATTTATATATTCTTATTCCTTTACTTAGATGTCATGTTTTGTCTTATATTGTCTTGTCATTATGCTTTCCCTTCTGTTCGTTTCCCCCTGCTGGTCTTATTAGGTTCCCTTTTTCTATCCCTCTCTCTCCCCCTCCCTCTCTCTCCTCTCTCTATCGTTCCGTTCCTGCTCCCAGCTGTTCCTCATTCTCCTAACTCACTCATTTAGTCTTTTCACACCTGTCCCCTATTTTGTCCTCTGATTAGAGTCCCTATTTCTCCCCTTGTTTTCCCCTTCTGTCCTTGTCGGATCCTTATATGATGTTCGCTGTGCTGTGTCATTGTCTCGCCCTGTCGTGTCTTGTCTCCTTCAGATGCTGCGTGTGAGCAGGTGTCTAAGTCTGCTACGGTCGGTGCCTTCCCGAGGCAACCTGCAGTCAATGGTCGAGTCTCCAGTCTGTCCTCGTCACTACGAGTGGATTTAAGTTTTTTCATGTTTTGTTTTCTTCTTTAATTGTCCAGGAGTATTGCTTTTGCCTTTTACTGGAATAAAGACTCTGTTTTCGCCAAGTCGCTTTTGGGTCCTCATTCACCTGCATAACAGAAGGATCCGACCAAGAATGGACCCAGCGACTACGGATTCTCGTAACACTGCCGTTGAGATCCAGGGAGCTATGCTCGGCAGACACGAGCAGGAATTGTCTGCTGCTCGTCATGCCGTTGAGACCCTGGCCGCTCAGGTTTCCGACCTCTCTGGACAGTTCCAGAGTCTTCGTCTCGTGCCACCAGCTACTTCCTGGTCTGCCGAGTCTCCGGAACCTAGGGTTAATAACCCACCTTGTTACTCCGGGCAGCCCACTGAGTGCCGCTCCTTTCTCACCCAGTGTGATATTGTGTTCTCTCTCCAACCCAACACATACTCAAGAGAGAGAGCTCGGGTTGCTTACGTCATATCACTCCTTACTGGCCGGGCTCGAGAGTGGGGCACAGCTATCTGGGAGGCAAGGGCTGATTGTTCTAACAATTACCTGAACTTTAAAGAGGAGATGATACGGGTTTTTGATCGTTCAGTTTTTGGTAGGGAAGCTTCTAGGGCCCTGGCTTCCCTATGTCAAGGTGATCGATCCATAACGGATTACTCTATAGAGTTTCGCACTCTTGCTGCCTCTAGTGACTGGAACGAGCCGGCGCTGCTCGCTCGTTTTCTGGAGGGACTCCACGCAGAGGTTAAGGATGAGATTCTCTCCCAGGAGGTTCCTTCCAGTGTGGACTCTTTGATGGCACTCGCCATCCGCATAGAACGACGGGTAGATCTTCGTGACCGAGCTCGTGGAAGAGAGCTCGCGTTAACGGTGTTTCCCCTCTCCGCATCGCAACCATCTCCTTCCTCCGGCTCAGAGACTGAGCCCATGCAGCTGGGAGGTATTCGCATCTCGACTAAGGAGAGGGAACGGAGGATCACCAACCGCCTGTGCCTCTATTGCGGATTTGCTGGACATTTTGTCAATTCATGTCCAGTAAAAGCCAGAGCTCATCAGTAAGCGGACGGCTACTGGTGAGCGCTACTACTCAGGTCTCTCCATCAAGATCCTGTACTACTATGTGGGTCCATCTACGCTGGACCGGTTCGGCTGCTTCATGCAGTGCCTTGATAGACTCTGGGGCTGAGGGTTGTTTTATGGACGAAGCATGGGCTCGGAAACATGACATTCCTCTCAGACAGTTAGGGAAGCCCACGCCCATGTTCGCCTTAGATGGTAGTCATCTCCCCAGTATCAGATATGAGACACTACCTTTAACCCTCACAGTATCTGGTAACCACAGTGAGACTATTTCCTTTTTGATTTTTCGTTCACCTTTTACACCTGTTGTTTTGGGTCATCCCTGGCTAGTATGTCATAATCCTTCTATTAATTGGTCTAGTAATTCTATCCTATCCTGGAACGTTTCTTGTCATGTGAAGTGTTTAATGTCTGCTATCCCTCCTGTTTCCTCTGTCCCCTCTTCTCAGGAGGAACCTGGTGATTTGACAGGAGTGCCGGAGGAATATCATGATCTGCGCACGGTCTTCAGTCGGTCCAGAGCCAACTCCCTTCCTCCTCACCGGTCGTATGATTGTAGTATTGATCTCCTTCCGGGGACCACTCCCCCTCGGGGTAGACTATACTCTCTGTCGGCTCCCGAACGTAAGGCTCTCGAGGATTATTTGTCTGTTTCTCTTGACGCCGGCACCGTAGTGCCTTCTTCCTCTCCTGCCGGGGCGGGGTTTTTTTTTGTTAAGAAGAAGGACGGTACTCTGCGCCCCTGCGTGGATTATCGAGGGCTGAATGACATAACTGTCTGTCATGTGCTGTGTCTTTGTATCGCCCTGTCGTGTCGTGTTTCCCTCAGATGCTGCGTGGTGAGCAGGTGTCTGAGTCTGCTACGGTCAAGTGCCTTCCCGAGGCAACCTACAGTTTATGATCGAGTCTCCAGTCTGTTCTCGTCATTACGAGTGGAATTGTTTTTTATGCTTTATTTACCGCTCCGATTTGTCTAGGAGTATTGCATATTTCCATTACTGGATTAAAGACTCTGTTTTCGCCAAGTCGCTTTTGGGTCCTCATTCACCTGCATAACAGAAGGATCCGACCAAGAATGGACCCAGCGACTATGGATTCTCTCTACTCTACTCTCGAGTTCCAGGGAGCGATGCTCGGCAGACACGAGCAGGAATTGTCTGCTGCTCGGCATGCCGTTGAGACCCTGGCCGCTCAGGTCTCCGACCTCTCAGGACAGTATCAGAGTCTTCGTCTCGTGCCACCAGCTACTTCCGGGTCTTCCGAGCCTCCGGAACCTAGGGTTAATAACCCACCATGTTATTCTGGGCAGCCCACTGAGTGCCGCTCCTTTCTCACCCAGTGTGATATAGTGTTCTCTCTCCAACCCAACACATACTCAAGAGAGAGAGCTCGGATTGCCTACGTCATATCACTCCTTACTGGTTGGGCTCGGCAGTGGGGCACAGCTATCTGGGAGGCAAGCGCTGAGTGTACTAACAATTATCTGACTTTAAAGAGGAGATGATAAGGGTTTTTGATCGTTCAGTTTTTGGGAAAGAAGCTTCCTGGTCCCTGTCTTCCCTATGTCAAGGTAATCGATCCATAACGGATTACTCTATAGAGTTTCGCACTCTTGCTGCCTCCAGTAACTGGAACGAGCAGGCGTTGCTCGCTCGTTTTCTGGAGGGACTCCACGCTAAGGTTAAGGATGAGATTCTCTCTCGGGAGGTTCCATCCAGCGTGGATTCTTTGATTGAACTCACTATTCGCATTGAACGACGGGTAGATCTTCGTCACCGAGCTCATAGAAGAGAGCTCGCGTTAACTGTGTCTCCCCTCTCTCCGACACTACCATCTTTCCCCACTGACTCAGGTGTTGAGCCCATGCAGCTGGGGGGTATTCGCATTTCGACTAAGGAGAGGGAACGGAGAATCACCAACCGCCTCTGTCTCTATTGCGGTTCTGCTGGTCATTTTGTCATTTCATGTCCAGTTAAAGGCCAGAGCTCATCAGTAAGCGGAGGGCGACTGATAAGCGCTACTAGACGGTCCTCTCCGTCAAGTACCTGTACTACCTTACCGGTCCATCTACGCTGGACCGGATCGGCAGCTTCCTGCAGTGCATTAATAGACTCTGGGGCGGAGGGCTGTTTTATGGACGAAGCCTGGGCTCGGGAACATGACATTCCTCTCAGACAGTTAGGGAGCCCACGGTCATGTTCGCCTTGGATGGTAGTCCTCTCCCCAGTATATTATGTGAAACACTACCTTTAACCCTCACTGTATCTGGTAACCATAGTGAGACCATTTCTTTTTGATTTTTTGTTCACCTTTTACACCTGTTGTTTTGGGTCATCCCTGGCTAGTGTGTCATAATCCTTCTTTTGATTGGTCTAGTAATTCTATCCTTTCCTGGAACGTTTCTTGTCATGTGAAGTGTTTAATGTCTGCTATTTCTCCTGTTTGTTCTGTCCCCTCTTCTCAGGAGGAACCTGGTGATTTGACAGGAGTGCCGGAGGAATATCATGGTCTGCGCACGGTCTTCAGTCGGTCCAGAACCAACTCCCTTCCTCCACACCGGTCGTATGATTGTTGTTCTGATCTCTTCAAGAAGCGTTTTGCATCCGCTCCTATCCTTGTTGCACCTGACGTCACTAAACAGTTTATTGTTGAGGTTGACGCTTCGGGGGTGGGCATGGGAGCCATTCTGTCCCAGCGCTCCGATACTGACGATGGGGTCCACCCTTGTGCGTATTTTTCTCATCGCCTGTCACCGTCGGAACGTAACTATGATGTGGCTAACCGCGAACTGCTCGCCATCCGTTTAGCCCTAGGCAAATGGCGAGAGTGGTTGGAGGGGGCGACCGTTCCTTTTGTCGTTTGGACTGACCAAAGGAACCTTGAGTACATCCGTTCTGCCAAACGACTGAATGCGCGTCATGCTTGTTGGGCGTTGTTTTTCGCTCGTTTCGAGTTCGTTATTTCTTATTGCCCGGGTACTAAGAACACCAAGCCTCATGCTTTATCCCTGTTATGCAGGTGAATGAGGACCCAAAAGCGACTTGGCGAAAACAGAGTCTTTAATCCAGTAAAGTAAATATACAATCATAAAGCACAATTCCACTCGTAATGACGAGAACAGACCGGAGACTCGATCATGAACTGCAGGTTGCCTCGGGAAGGCACTTGAACGTAGCAGACTCAGACACCTGCTCACCACGCAGCATCTGAGGGAAACACGACACGACAGGGCGATACACAGACACAGCACGGTGAACAATAGACAAGGATCCGACAGGGCAGAAACGGAAAACAAGGGGAGAAATAGGGACTCTAATCAGGGAAAAAGATAGGGAACAGGTGTGGGAAGACTAAATGATTGATTAGGGGAATAGGAACAGCTGGGAGCAGGAACGGAACGATAGAGAGAAGAGAGAGAGGAAGGGAGAGAGAAAAAGGGGAACGAACCTAAAAAGACCAGCAGGGGGAAAACGAACAGAGGGAAAAGCAAAATGACAAGACAATATAAGACAAAACATGACAGTACCCCCCACTCACCGAGCGCCTCCTGGCGCACTCGAGAGGAATCCTGGCGGCAACGGAGGAAATCATCAATAAGTGAACGGTCCAGCACGTCCCGAGACGGAACCCAACTCCTCTCCTCAGGACCGTAACCCTCCCAATCCACTAAGTATTGGTGACCCCGTCCCCGAGAACGCATGTCCATGATCCTACGTACCTTGTAAATAGGTGCGCCCTCGACAAGGACGGGAGGGGGGGAGGGAAGACGAACGGGGGTGCGAAGAAAGGGCTTGACACAGGAGACATGGAAGACAGGATGGACGCGACGAAGATGTCGCGGAAGAAGCAGTCGCACAGCGACAGGATTGACAACCTGGGAGACACGGAACGGACCAATGAACCGCGGAGTCAACTTACGAGAAGCTGTCGTAAGAGGAAGGTTGCGAGTGGAAAGCCACACTCTCTGGCCGCAACAATACCTTGGACTCTTAATCCTACGTTTATTGGCGGCTCTCACAGTCTGTGCCCTGTAACGGCAAAGTGCAGACCTCACCCTCCTCCAGGTGCGCTCACAACGTTGGACAAACGCTTGAGCGGAGGGAACTGTCATGTTTGTCATTTATTATCATGTCTTGTCCCTGTGCTCCCCATGCTATTCGTTTCCCTCTGCTGGTCTTATTTGGTTCTTTCCCTCCTTCTATCCCTCTCTCTCCCCCTCCCTCTCTCACTCTCTCGCTCTCTCTTCTCTCTATCGTTCCGTTCCTGCTCCCAGCTGTTCCTATTCCCCTAATCATCATTTAGTCTTCCCACACCTGTTCCCGATCCTTTCCCCTGATTAGAGTCCCTATTTATTCCTTTGTGATCCGTTCCTGTCCCGTCGGTTCCTTGTATTGTATTCACCATGCTGTGATTGCGTTTCGCCCTGTCCTGTCGTGTTTTTGCCGTGATTGTGTATCACCCTGTCCTGTCGTGTTTTGTGCCTTCATCAGATGCTGCGTGTGTGCAGGTGTCTCAGTCGACTACGGCCTGCGCCTACCCGAAGCGACCTGCAGTCTGTGGCCGCTTCTCCAGTTGTTTCCCCTCTACAAGTCTAGAGGATTTCTGTTATTCCGTTTTGGACTTTAATAAACTCTGTTTCTGTTAAGTCGCTTTTGGGTCCTCTTTCACCTGCATGACAGAAGGAACCGACCAAGGAATGGACCCAGCGACTACAGACGCTCGTTACACTGCCGTCGAGATCCAAGGAGCCATGCTCGGCAGACACGAGCAGGAATTGTCCGCTGCTCGCCATGCCGTGGAGAACCTGGCCGCTCAGGTTTCCGACCTCTCTGGACAGTTCCAGAGTCTACGTCTCGTGCCACCTGTTACTTCCTGGCCTGCCGAGTCTCCAGAACCTAGGGTTAATAACCCACCTTGCTACTCCGGGCAGCCCACTGAGTGCCGCTCCTTTCTCACGCAGTGTGAGATTGTGTTCTCTCTCCAACCCCACACATACTCTAGAGAGAGAGCTCGGGTTGCTTACGTCATTTCACTCCTTACTGGCCGGGCTCGAGAATGGGGCACAGCTATCTGGGAGGCAAGGGCTGATTGCTCTAACAAATTCCAGAACTTTAAAGAGGAGATGATTCGGGTTTTTGACCGTTCAGTTTTTGGTGGGGAGGCTTCTAGGGCCCTGGCTTCCTTATGCCAAGGTGAACGGTCCATAACGGATTATTCCATTGAGTTTCGCACTCTTGCTGCCTCTAGTGAGTGGAACGAGCCGGCGCTGCTCGCTCGTTTTCTGGAGGGACTCCACGCAGTGGTTAAGGATGAGATTCTCTCCCGGGAGGTTCCTTCAGATGTGGACTCTTTGATTGCTCTCGCCATCCGCATAGAACGACGGGTAGATCTTCGTCACCGGGCTCGTGGAAGAGAGCTCGCATCAACGGTGTTTCCCTGCTCCGCATCGCAACCATCTCCCTCCTCTGGCTTTGAGACTGAGCCCATGCAGCTGGGAGGGATTCGCATCTCGAATAAAGAGAGGGAACGGAGGATCACCAACCGCCTGTGCCTCTATTGCGGAGTTGCTGGACATTTTGTTAATTCATGTCCAGTAAGAGGCCAGAGCCCATCAGTAAGCGGAGGGCTACTGGTGAGCGCTACTACTCAGGTCCCTTCATCTAGATCTTGTACTACTATGTCGGTCCATCTACGCTGGACCGGTTCGGGTGCTACATGCAGTGCTTTGATTGACTCTGGGGCTGAGGGTTGTTTCATGGACGAAGCATGGGCTCGGAAACATAACATTCCCTTCAGACCGTTAGACAGGCCTACGCCCATGTTTGCCTTAGATGGTAGTCATCTTCCCAGTATCAAATTTGAGACACTACCTTTAACTCTCACAGTATCTGGTAACCACAGTGAGACTATTTCTTTTTTGATTTTCCGTTCACCGTTTACACCTGTTGTTTTGGGTCATCCCTGGCTTGTATGTCATAATCCTTCTATTAATTGGTCTAGTAATTCTATCCTATCCTGGAACGTTTCTTGTCATGTGAAGTGTTTAATGTCTGCCATCCCTCCCATTTCTTCTGTCCCTACTTCTCAGGAGGAACCTGGCGATTTGACAGGAGTGCCGGAGGAATATCATGATCTGCGCACGGTCTTCAGTCGGTCCCGAGCCAACTCCCTTCCTCCTCACCGGTCGTATGATTGTAGTATTGATCTCCTTCCGGGGACCACTCCTCCTCGAGGTAGACTATACTCTCTGTCGGCTCCCGAACGTAAGGCTCTCGAGGATTATTTGTCTGTGTCTCTTGACGCCGGTACCATAGTGCCTTCTTCTTCTCCGGCCGGGGCGGGGTTCTTTTTGTTAAAAAGAAGGACGGTACTCTGCGCCCCTGCGTGGATTATCGAGGGCTGAATGACATAACGGTTAAGAATCGTTATCCGCTTCCCCTTATGTCATCAGCCTTCGAGATTCTGCAGGGAGCCAGGTGCTTTACTAAGTTGGACCTTCGTAACGCTTACCATCTCGTGCGCATCAGAGAGGGGGACGAGTGGAAAACGGCGTTTAACACTCCGTTAGGGCATTTTGAGTACCGGGTTCTGCCGTTCGGTCTCGCCAATGCGCCAGCTGTTTTTCAGGCATTAGTTAATGATGTTCTGAGAGACATGCTGAACATTTTTGTTTTTGTCTATCTTGACGATATCCTGATTTTTTCTCCGTCACTCGAGATTCATGTTCAGCACGTTCGACGTGTTCTACAGCGCCTTTTAGAGAATTGTCTCTACGTAAAGGCTGAGAAGTGCTCTTTTCATGTCTCCTCCGTTACTTTTCTCGGTTCCGTTATTTCCGCTGAAGGCATTCAGATGGATTCCGCTAAGGTCCAAGCTGTCAGTGATTGGCCCGTTCCAAGGTCACGTGTCGAGTTGCAGCGCTTTTTAGGTTTCGCTAATTTCTATCGGCGTTTCATTCGTAATTTCGGTCAAGTTGCTGCTCCTCTCACAGCTCTTACTTCTGTCAAGACGTGTTTTAAGTGGTCCGGTTCCGCCCAGGGAGCTTTTGATCTTCTAAAAGAACGTTTTACGTCCGCTCCTATCCTCGTTACTCCTGACGTCACTAGACAATTCATTGTCGAGGTTGACGCTTCAGAGGTAGGCGTGGGAGCCATTCTATCCCAGCGCTTCCAGTCTGACGATAAGGTTCATCCTTGCGCTTATTTTTCTCATCGCCTGTCGCCATCTGAGCGCAACTATGATGTGGGTAACCGTGAACTGCTCGCCATCCGCTTAGCCCTAGGCGAATGGCGACAGTGGTTGGAGGGGGCGACCGTTCCTTTTGTCGTTTGGACAGACCATAAGAACCTTGAGTACATCCGTTCTGCCAAACGACTTAATGCCCGTCAAGCTCGTTGGGCGTTGTTTTTCGCTCGTTTCGAGTTTGTGATTTCTTACCGTCCGGGTAGCAAGAACACCAAGCCTGATGCCTTATCCCGTCTGTTTTCTTCTTCTGTGGCTTCTACTGATCCCGAGGGATTCTTCCTTATGGGCGTGTTGTCGGGTTAACAGTCTGGGGAATTGAAAGACAGGTTAAGCAAGCACTCACGCACACTGCGTCGCCGCGCGCTTGTCCTAGTAACCTCCTTTTCGTTCCTGTTTCCACTCGTCTGGCTGTTCTTCAGTGGGCTCACTCTGCCAAGTTAGCTGGTCATCCCGGTGTTCGAGGCACTCTTGCGTCTATTCGCCAGCGCTTTTGGTGGCCGACTCAGGAGCGTGACACGCGCCGTTTCGTGGCTGCTTGTTCGGACTGCGCGCAGACTAAGTCGGGTAACTCTCCTCCTGCCGGTCGTCTCAGACCGCTCCCCATTCCTTCTCGACCATGGTCTCACATCGCCTTAGGCTTCATTACCGGTCTGCCTTTGTCTGCGGGGAAGACTGTGAGAGCCGCCAATAAACGCAGGATTAAGAGTCCAAGGTATTGTTGCGGCCAGAGAGTGTGGCTTTCCACTCGCAACCTTCCTCTTACGACAGCTTCTCGTAAGTTGACTCCGCGGTTCATTGGTCCGTTCCGTGTCTCCCAGGTCGTCAATCCTGTCGCTGTGCGACTGCTTCTTCCGCGACATCTTCGTCGCGTCCATCCTGTCTTCCATGTCTCCTGTGTTAAGCCCTTTCTTCGCACCCCCGTTCGTCTTCCCTCCCCCCCTCCCGTCCTTGTCGAGAGCGCACCTATTTACAAGGTACATAAGATCATGGACATGCGTTCTCGGGGACGGGGTCACCAATACTTAGTGGATTGGGAGGGTTACGGTCCTGAGGAGAGGAGTTGGGTTCCGTCTCGGGACGTGCTGGACCGTTCACTCATCGATGATTTCCTCCGTTGCCGCCAGGATTCCTCCTCGAGTGCGCCAGGAGGCGCTCGGTGAGTGGGGGGGTACTGTCATGTTTTGTCTTATATTGTCTTGTCATTTTGCTTTTCCTTCTGTTCGTTTTCCCCCTGCTGGTCTTTTTAGGTTCGTTCCCTTTTTTCTCTCTCCCTCCCTCTCTCTCTTCTCTCTATCGTTCCGTTCCTGCTCCCAGCTGTTCCTATTCCCCTAATCAATCATTTAGTCTTTCCACACCTGTTCCCTATCTTTTCCCCTGATTAGAGTCCCTATTTCTCCCCTTGTTTTCCGTTTCTGTCCTGTCGGATCCTTGTATATTGTTCACCGTGCTGTGTCTTTGTATCGCCCTGTCGTGTCGTGTTTCCCTCAGATACTGCGTGGTGAGCAGGTGTCTGAGTCTGCTACGGTCAAGTGCCTTCCCGAGGCAACCTACAGTTTATGATCGAGTCTCCAGTCTGTTCTCGTCATTACGAGTGGAATTGTTTTTTATGCTTTATTTACCGCTCCGATTTGTCTAGGAGTATTGCATATTTCCTTTACTGGATTAAAGACTCTGTTTTCGCCAAGTCGCTTTTGGGTCCTCATTCACCTGCATAACAATAACGGTTAAGAATCGTTATCCGCTTCCCCTTATGTCATCAGCCTTCGAGATTCTGCAGGAAGCCAGGTTCTTTACTAAGTTGGACCTTCGTAATGCTTACCATCTCGTGCGCATCAGAGAGGGGGACGAGTGGAAAATGGCGTTTAACACTCCGTTAGGGCATTTTGAGTACCGGGTTCTGCCGTTTGGTCTCGCTAATGCTCCAGCTGTTTTTCAGGCATTAGTTAATGATGTACTGAGAGACATGCTGAACATCTTTGTTTTTGTCTACCTTGACGATATCCTGATTTTTTCACCGTCACTCGAGATTCATGTTCAGCACGTTCGACGTGTACTCCAGCGCCTTTTAGAGAATTGTCTCTACGTGAAGGCTGAGAAGTGCGCCTTTCATGTCTCCTCCGTCACTTTTCTCGGTTCTGTTATTTCCGCTGAAGGCATTCAGATGGATCCCGCTAAGGTCCAGGCTGTCAGTGATTGGCCCGTTCCAAGGTCACGTGTCGAGTTGCAGCGCTTTCTAGGTTTCGCTAATTTCTATCGGCGTTTCATTCGTAATTTCGGTCAAGTTGCTGCCCCTCTCACAGCTCTTACTTCTGTCAAGACGTGCTTTAAGTGGTCCGGTTCCGCCCAGGGAGCTTTTGATCTCCTCAAGAAGCGTTTTACGTCCGCTCCTATCCTCGTTACTCCTGACGTCACTAAACAATTCATTGTCGAGGTTGACGCTTCAGATGTGGGCGTGGGAGCCATTCTATCCCAGCGCTTCCAGTCTGACGATAAGGTTCATCCTTGCGCTTATTTTTCTCATCGCCTATCGCCATCGGAACGCAACTATGATGTGGGTAACCGCGAACTGCTCGCCATCCGCTTAGCCCTAGGCGAATGGCGACAGTGGTTGGAGGGGGCGACCGTTCCTTTTGTCGTTTGGACTGACCATAAGAACCTTGAGTACATCCGTTCTGCCAAACGACTTAATGCACGTCAAGCTCGTTGGGCGTTGTTTTTCGCTCGTTTCGAGTTTGTGATTTCTTATCGCCCGGGTAATAAGAACACCAAGCCTGATGCCTTATACCGTCTCTTTAGTTCTTCTGTGGTTTCTACTGATCCCGAGGGGATTCTTCCTTATGGGCGTGTTGTCGGGTTGACAGTCTGGGGAATTGAGAGACAGGTTAAGCAAGCACTCACTCACACTGCGTCGCCGCGCGCTTGTCCTAGTAACCTTCTTTTCGTTCCTGTTTCTACTCGTCTGGCTGTTCTTCAGTGGGCTCACTCTGCCAAGTTAGCTGGCCATCCCGGCGTTCGAGGTACTCTTGCTTCTATTCGCCAGCGCTTTTGGTGGCCTACTCAGGAGCGTGACACGCGCCGTTTCGTGGCTGCTTGTTCGGACTGCGCGCAGACTAAGTCAGGTAACTCTCCTCCTGCCGGTCGTCTCAGACCGCTTCCCATTCCTTCTCGACCATGGTCTCACATCGCCTTAGACTTCATTACCGGTCTGCCTTCGTCTGCGGGGAAGACTGTGATTCTTACGGTTGTCGATAGGTTCTCTAAGGCGGCACATTTCATTCCCCTCGCTAAGCTTCCTTCCGCTAAGGAGACGGCACAAATCATCATCGAGAATGTGTTCAGAATTCATGGCCTCCCGTTAGACGCCGTTTCAGACAGAGGTCCGCAATTCACGTCACAGTTTTGGAGGGAGTTCTGTCGTTTGATTGGTGCTTCCGTCAGTCTCTCTTCCGGTTTTCATCCCCAGTCTAACGGTCAAGCAGAAAGGGCCAATCAGACGATTGGTCGCATACTACGCAGCCTTTCTTTTAGAAACCCTGCGTCTTGGGCAGAACAGCTCCCCTGGGCAGAATACGCTCACAACTCGCTTCCTTCGTCTGCTACCGGGCTATCTCCATTTCAGAGTAGTCTGGGTTACCAGCCTCCTCTGTTCTCGTCCCAGCTCGCCGAGTCCAGCGTTCCCTCCGCTCAGGCGTTTGTCCAACGTTGTGAGCGCACCTGGAGGAGGGTGAGGTCTGCACTTTGCCGTTACAGGGCGCAGACTGTGAGAGCCGCCAATAAACGTAGGATTAAGAGTCCTAGGTATTGTCGCGGCCAGAGAGTGTGGCTTTCCACTCGTAACCTTCCCCTTACGACAGCTTCTCGTAAGTTGACTCCACGGTTCATTGGTCCGTTCCGTGTCTCCCAGGTCGTCAATCCTGTCGCTGTGCGACTGCTTCTTCCGCGACATCTTCGTCGCGTCCATCCTGTCTTCCATGTCTCCTGTGTCAAGCCCTTTCTTCGCACCCCGTTTGTCTCCCCCCCGTCCTTGTCGAGGGCGCACCTATTTACAAGGTACGTAGGATCATGGACATGCGTTCTCGGGGACGTGGTCACCAGTACTTAGTGGATTGGGAGGGTTACGGTCCTGAGGAGAGGAGTTGGGTTCCATCTCGGGACGTGCTGGACCGTTCGCTGATTGATGATTTCCTCCGTTGCCGCCAGGATTCCTCCTCGAGTGCGCCAGGAGGCGCTCGGTGAGTGGGGGGGTACTGTCATGTTTTGTCTTATATTGTCTTGTCATTATGCTTTCCCTTCTGTTCGTTTCCCCCTGCTGGTCTTATTAGGTTCCCTTTTTCTATCCCTCTCTCTCCCCCTCCCTCTCTCTCCTCTCTCTATCGTTCCGTTCCTGCTCCCAGCTGTTCCTCATTCTCCTAACTCACTCATTTAGTCTTTTCACACCTGTCCCCTATTTTGTCCTCTGATTAGAGTCCCTATTTCTCCCCTTGTTTTCCGCTTCTGTCCTTGTCGGATCCTTATATGATGTTCGCTGTGCTGTGTCATTGTCTCGCCCTGTCGTGTCTTGTCTCCTTCAGATGCTGCGTGTGAGCAGGTGTCTAAGTCTGCTACGGTCGGTGCCTTCCCGAGGCAACCTGCAGTCAATGGTCGAGTCTCCAGTCTGTCCTCATCACTACGAGTGGATTTAAGTTTTTTCATGTTTTGTTTTCTTCTTTAATTGTCCAGGAGTATTGCTTTTGCCTTTTACTGGAATAAAGACTCTGTTTTCGCCAAGTCGCTTTTGGTCCTCATTCACCTGCATAACATTAGATTTGTGTATTAGGTATTTGTTGTGAAATTGTTAGATATTACTGCATTGTTGGAGCTAGAAACACAAGCATTTAGTTAGATATTACTGCATTGTTGGAGCTATGAACACAAGCATTTAGTTTGATATTAATGCACTGTTGGAGCTAGAAACACAAGCATTTAGTTAGAAACACCCAGTCTCTTTACATTACCTATGCATTTCCAGTGGCCTGTCTGTCCAGACTATGTCAAAGGCTCATCCTGAGTGATCAGATGACGGAAGTCACATTTAGGTGCCAGGTGTAACAGGTCATAGATGCTCCATATCCATTACTTTGAGTGTTTTATATAATATGACTAAATGTGTTTCTGTGTTGCAGGGGCAGTCAAGAAATGGAACAGCAAGGCCACAGAACATGACATAAGCAGAGCTGTGGGAGACCACCTCAAGCCCCTGTTAGAGCCAGGGGTGGTGTTTACCACTCCACCACGCCTTCAGCAGGCTGGGAAAGTGGGATTGATACTGATTTTCATACTAAGAGGGACCAAGAGTCTGTTGATTGGTCAGTCATTGGGTTAATTTGTTTCACAATATGTTCAAATCAAATCCAGATTTATTTATACAGCACATTTCAGACATGGATGCAAAGCAATGGCTTCACAGAAAAAAAAACAATGAAAATAAACAGAAATATTGAGGATTAAAAAAACTGAGACTAATGAGCATTGCAAAGGAAATGTCATTGATTAAAATATTAACAATATGATGCTACATCCACATAAAACAACTTGTTTTTTAGGAGGGGCTCTGAAAGACACTACGGGGGCATCGATTGAAAATTGACTGGTAACAACTGGGACCTAAAAGACACCCACCATGAGACCCACTAAATCTGACCAACAAGAGGCAAACAAAAGAAAAACCCACAACAAATTTAAAGATAGGAAGCAAACCAAAAAAGGTGGTTAAAATGATTTATTACAATCAATACCATTCATACTATTACAAAATCATAATTCTCATTCATTCTTAATTAATTCTATTTACAAAAACATCAAACAAAAACAAACCTCAGGGGAGCATCGTCCCTCCCCGTCATACCTAACCAATACCTAACCCTTTCCCTATCTCCCCTTCCCTAATCTATCCCCTTACCAAACTCACTCTAACACTCCCAGCCCTAAACCCCCTTTCCACCTCTCCCGTGCCGCATGCTTCCCCCACTTCCTCTCCTCCCCCTTCATCCTCCCCCTCAAATCACCTTCCACCCTTCTCACTATCCCTTCCACCCCCCCAATCTCTCCCTGTCTTGACTAAATTCTTCCTGGCTTCCCACAGTCCCTTTTTAAAGAGACTCATGAGAAGCCAGAGCAGATACCTGTCCCTATCCGTTCCCTTTACTCTCCCTACGTTTCTCTCTAGCCTAGCCCATGTCAAAACAAAATCCCTCCTAACCACACCTAGCATCACCCGTGCCCTAGCCCATACTAGTCCGGCACAGGCACAGTCCCAGAAGGCATGGCGCACAGTCTCCTCCCTGCCACAAACAGATCTTGGACAGGTGGGGGATCGCACCACACTATACCGGTACAAGATGGAAAGTACCGGCAAGCACTTATGGAGGCCCAACCCATTCAGGTCCTTGAGCCTGTTGTCCAGGCCCCGCGCCTGCACTCCCTCCCAGACCACTGACGAGATGCCCGCTACAGGCGCAGGACTCCCTGCCTGCCTGACCTCTTCGTACAGGTGCCTACTCGGGCAACTTCAACCTCGCGGTGCGCACGCAGCCACTTTGCCGCATGGCCAAAGTGCCTAGGGAGCTGTTCCGCCCGAGGACCCGCGTTAGACCACACCATTACGCTTCTCGCCTGGTACGAGAAGAACACCCGCAGGAGGTAACCGGACGGGTGTATCACTGGCTGAGCAAGCTCCGCTAACAAGAAAGAAACAAAAATTGAGTCCAGCTTGAGGGGGAAATGTGGTACCCCCCTACCTCCCTCCCCGATGGGACAGATCATGCGTGCCCTGGCGACCCACTCGCACCTGCCACTCCACATAAACAGAAACACAAGCCTCACTAGAGGCCTCCTCAGACAAGCCGGCAATGGGTAGATGTATGCCAAATACAAAAGAGACGGCAACACATCCACCTTTAGGACCAGACCTTTGCCCATAAAAGACAAATACCTAGCCTTCCACATTGCTAGCTTCCTCTGTACCACTGCGATATGCATGTTCCAGTTTAGCGTCGCTGAGCCGGAGGTCTCAAAATGAACCCCGAGAATCCTCAGGGCCCCTTCGCAGAGAGATAAACCCCCAGGCACATCCGTTCTACCGCGCCATCTTCCGAAAAACTTGACGGAAGACTTTGCATGGTTCAGAACTGCTCCCGACGCTCGGGTGAAATCCCCAAAGATGGCAAGGGACCTTGTCAGGCACGAGTCCTTGCACAATAGCAAGGAAGTGTCATCGGCGTACTGCGTCATCTTAACACGCAGCCCACCACTTCGAGGGATCCCCCTGGAGTTGCGCCATGTAGGACCGACCATTGCCGGAGTAGTGTTCAGGCCATCATCAACCAGACCATGGCAAGCCATTAGCCCAGTGATGGCGCCTGCACTGCTATCACCACCTACCCCTAAATCTATATTAAAATCCCCTCCTATCACCAAGTGCCTGTTTGTAACACACAGGGGCGCCAGACAGTCCACCATCTCCCTCCTGTCTGCCGCCACCTGTGGCCCATACGTCCAATTAACCTATATCTAGCTTCTCTAAACTTAACATCTATCCCCAAAACTCTACCCTGCATTATTACAAGTGTTCTCTATTTTAACCTCTCTATGCCCACACAAAACCCTACTCCTGTTGAGTGCACCCCTCCTATGCCCCAAAAAGATTCCCCCTTATCCCACTCCCTCTTAAATCTACACACCTCCCCACCATCCCTCAGGTGAACCTCCTGTAAAAAACAGAAATCAAACCCCACACCCTCTAAATAACAAAAAACCACCCTCCTTTTAACATTATTCCTTAACCCCCTAACATTTAGACTAAAAAAAGAAACAGAACTATTCATTTAATTATTAACAACAAATAAAAAAAAAAAAACCAAAGAAAAAACAGGAGACTCACCCGATGCTCCCCTGGTCCATCTCCACCGGCGGGGACGTCCTCTCCTCTCCTGACGCCCCCCCGTCCTCCATCCCAACCCATGACCCAGGCAATGTGTTGGGTCCTCCCTCCCCACCCACCCACCCACCATCCCCCCCTCCCTGTTTGCCTCGGGCTGCATGTAGGTGATCCTCAAACAGGAGTTGGGATCCCTCTAGCAAACAGCCCACCGACCCCTCACTGGAGACATCTACTAAAATGCAAGGGGCTGAGGCAAACCGGGAGGACAAATTACCCCGCCACTCTCTTAGCCCCCCCCTCCACAACCCCCTCCCTCTCACTACCTGCCAAACTTCCCCTCTTCTTCCCCTTCTTCTTTGGTGAAGGAGGTAGCGGGGAGAGACAACGTCCCATCCCCGCTAACCCCTCCACCAATTCCCTTGTCTCGTCCTCAAAGAAACTTGGCAGGCTGTCCCCTCACTCCTTCCCCCATCTCCCCCTCCCACCCCCTCCCCTCCCATCTCCACACCTCCCTCCGTCCCCGTCACTGGACTTCTCGCACCACTGTCCCACTCTCCCTCTTCTCCGCTCCTTCCCGTTCTTCCGCCTTCTTTTTCTTCTCTCCTTCTTTTTCCTTCTTTCCATCTTCACTCCTCTTTCTTCTCGGCTCTTCCTTCTTCCCTTCTTCGTCCTTCTCCGTCCTTTCCCCTGTGCCATCCGTACAATCCGCACGCGTCCTTTCTTTTCTCCCCCCATCCCCCGCTCCCCCCAGCTGCAGATGCGTATGACCTGTGACGAGCCAGGCAATCACGCCACAGGTGTTCTCTGGAGACACACCCATGGCAAGCCTTGGGCTCGTCACATTCCTTGGCCTCGTGCTCTTCCGACCCACAAAACCGTCATTTCGTGTTACTGCACGAGGCCAGGGTATGGCCGTAGGCCATACAACGCCTGCAGAACGGGGGCTGACGTGCATAGTATAGTGTTCCCCTGTCAGCCCCCAGGGAGAACATCGCCGGAGGATGGAGGTAGCCATCCACACTCTTCGGGGACTCCCTGAGTAACGCCTGGAAACCTCTTTCCGTTCCAGAAACCCAGGGAGTCCCTGAGGTACCTCGCTGAGGAAACATTGTCCATATATCTCCCCAGAAAGGCCCTCACCTCTTCATCCTTCACATGCGGATTGTACATGGTTACGGTGACCACCCTGAAGTTGTTCCTTGCCAGGCTGGTCACCGTGTAATGGCACAGGGGTTTCGCTCCTTTTCCTTCTCTCACCTTCTTCATAACTTCGTCGTGTTTTTCTTCCACTTGTAACGTCACATCATATCCTTTCTCGATGGGATTCCCTTGAAGGCATAGTACATCTTTTACTTCCAGCTGTAGGCATCCCATCAGAACATTTCTCCCCGAATGTCTCTCTCCCCCAGGGCTCCTTCTCCTTATCTGTCCAAGAGAACCTCACGGTACTAACCAGACCAATCCCAGGTACCCCTATGTGGGGATTTTTCTGTGCCATCTTCACAAAAAAAGCTCTCTTTTACACAGAAGCCAATAGAAACAAAAAATGAAAAATCCGATAAAAATCAGATTTTTAAAATGGAAAAACTCTCCCTCCTATCCTACCTTCGACCTGAAATGAAGACATCTTTAATAGGAAACGGTGGAACAAACTAAAGGTGTTGACTCTCCACATCTGTCAAGACAACTGGAGCACTGGGCCAGACACTATTAAATAGAACCTGGACCAGCTCAGGTGAAACACCTTCCCACTAATGAGATGGACAAGCCAGCACAGGTGTAACACATCCTGACTAAGGAGGTGACACCAATCAGTGCGTCCTACGTGCTAACAAGCTATACATGATAAAGTCCAACCTCAAAATATAAATGGAAAAACCAAAGCCTGTAACACCTTCCCCCTTAAGAAAAATATATCCCATATTTCTGTTGGACAAGTTTGCTCACCACCAACAGAAAAGGTCAATTCTTTAATATTTTTCCCCCACAAGCTTCTAGAACTCTCGTCCACTTGGAACAAAATAAATTGTGATCCCTGGCAAAGCACTGGCTGAAACGCAGAACTTGCTGACTGCCCACCCTTGAGACAATCAGCAACCAACAACTTCAATATCCGTTGTAACTTTCCACCTCACTGCCGAGCATCTCTCTCTTTTCAGGGTTCACTCGATAGGCATGTTGTTGGATCAGGGACCAATGTCCCAAATGTCATGCATTTGGGTTGTCACATCTGAGAATGAATCCTGATATTCTAAAGGAAGGGTAACAACACCAATATAATTATATCTAAAAGCTGGGCAACAACGTCAATATAATTGTACCCAAAAATGGTCAGCTGGTTGCATAAATAATTATTATTACTAAATGTTACAAATTGTAAATATGGAAATCAAAACCAAATGTACACCCCTTTGTTAATATGTATTGGCAATACTTAACTTAATGGTGAGGCATGGAATAATAAAACATGTCTTTTGTCAGGCTGAATGTTTGAAATATGAGGTGATTTGAGACATGCTTCTTCAGTAGTGGAATAAAGACAATGCGCACTTGAATGTTGTAAAGAAATACTGGAGTGATGTCAGATTGTTAATAAAATTGATTATAGTACAATTTATTATAGTGCTTTCATGTGTGTGTATGTATATACACAAACATCTGCAACAATTATCATATTACATGTATTTTCTTAAACAAGCAGCTTTTTCAACTTGTAGAAAACAGCTAGCTACAGTGCCTTGCGAAAGTATTCGGCCCCCTTGAACTTTGCGACCTTTTGCCACATTTCAGGCTTCAAACATAAAGATATAAAACTGTATTCTTTTGTGAAGAATCAACAACAAGTGGGACACTATCATGAGATCTTTTATCAGAGTATCTCATCCCACATTGATCACAGCTATACAATTTATCTCCTGTGTGTGTTCTCTGGTGTATAGTCAGAGAGCTAGATGTCGTAAAACTCTTCCCACATTGATCACTGCTATTAGATTTCTCTCCTGTGTGTGTTCTCTGGTGTCGAATCAGATGGCTTGATGTAGTAAAACTCCTCCCACATTAATAAGGTTAAGGTTTTTCTCCTGTGTGTATTCTCTTATGTAGTTTAAGTGAATCTGATCTTGAGTAACTTGAGTAACTCTTCCCACAGTCAGAGCAGAAGTGAGATTTCTTCCCTGTGGGGTTTTGCTGGTGTTTCTTGAGGTGTTTTGATGTGGAGAGACTCTTCTCTGCCTCTTCAGCATCATGAGGTTGTTGAGGCCCCCCAGACAATGGACAATAGTCACGTCTCTCTCCCGTGTGAACAAAAAAGTTGGACAGATGGTTTAAGGCCCACAACAGCGGAAATCTACTGTAAAAAGGTGATGCAATCAGTGCAGCCATTATGTTGTACAAACAATGACATCTGTAATGAATGTTCAATATTTGACATTTGTCTTAAGACAGTCAAGTGAACAACAATAGTCATATTTTGTCTTGTTTTTCCATTAGTAGTAACATCGACGATTGTAGGCTACGTTTTTAAAGTTGTTGAAATCCTAAGCAGTGTGCCAGACAAATTTTGGTCTCTAATATAGACACCCTTCTGTCAGTCTATGTTGTTGTTGGGTGAAGTAATGGGTCCTACAGTAGGTCTATGTTGTTGTTAGGTGAAGTTATGGGTCCTACAGTAGGTCTATGTTGTTGTTAGGTGAAGTTATGGGTCCTACAGTAGGTCTATGTTGTTGTTAGGTGAAGTTATGGGTCCTACAGTAGGTCTATGTTATTGTTAGGTGAAGTTATGGGTCCTAAAGTAGGTCTATGTTGTTGTTAGGTGAAGTTATGGGTCCTACAGTAGGTCTATGTTGTTGTTAGGTGAAGTTATGGGTCCTACAGTAGGTCTATGTTGTTGTTAGGTGAAGTTATGGGTCCTACAGTAAGTCTATGTTATTGGTATAACTAGGGATTTCCACATTAGCATTGAGGAGTTTCTGCAACTAAATTGCGTTTTAGCAAACAGAGGGCACAGAGCGATGCAGACAGCGATGAACCTATTTGGGGATGTCTGATAAGTATAAACAAAGTCTTACAAAAATCAATTGGCGAATGACAATAGTTCCTCAAAGTATTTGTACATTATTTCCTGCTCTCACTCTTGATAACCACTCGACATGAAAGGGAAAAAGGTAATGCTCTGATCTGATGGAAATGTCATAAAATACCTGATTACTTCTTATCCCTTACACAAATAGCCAACGGATGTGTCTGTCCCAAACTCACTGGCGCGGGAAACTCTGAGGGCCAAGAATATTTTATATCATGTTTCAGACCGACCTAGGTGATAGAACTTTAAACAATGTATCAACTATGTAGACAGGCCATGCGCATCCAATGTGATTTGTTTTTATCTGGATATTTTCTAGCTGTTTGTATTTGTTGGCTTTATGTAGGCTATTTTTACATAGTTGGCAATGGCAATAAAATGTACTTTTAGATTTGTATAATTTTCATTTAGATTTAGATAGAATGTAGATTAATGACAGACAATGATTTTGAGATACTATTATAAATTAAATGAAACTGTTCCACGAAAATGTGCATATGAAAATCATTACTGGCACACAGATTAGCAGAAATCGTCAGATAAATTGGCACTCCAACTGGAAAAGGTTGCAGACTGCTGGTGTAGTCTATTACCTATCCATCTATCTGAAGTCCAGCAGCAACCGACAACCGGCTCCCTTTAGTTATGACTTCGAGTCATTTGTGTGTCTTAATTATTTAATTAAACAGAATCCTTAACTTCACTAGGGTAGGGGCCAGCATTCGGAATAATGGATGAAAAGTGTGCCTAAATTAAACTGCTTGCTACTCAGGCCGAGAAGCTAGGATATGAGAGGGCGCCACTGCAACGTTTTATTATCAAAATTGATGATTTCTCTGGCTGAGACTCTTCACAGATAAACAATAACTTTTGTGTTACTTGTTTATTTGCAATTCTAATGTATATCTGATATAAGTAGGGTGAGTTTTACCAGTATACTAGATATAGATATAGGTTAGATTTTGACGTGAGGTTAAGAAATATATTTATACATTTTTTGCTATTTACATTTTTATTAGTGTGTTGATTTCCCATTGTTAACTTCTTGGATATAGAGGGTGCTCTTTTAATTTATGGATAAAAAAACGTTCCCATTGTAAACAAGTCGACTATGCATATAATTGACAGCTTTGGAAAGAAAACACTCTGACGTTTCCAAAACTGCAAAGATATTGTCTGAGTGCCACAGAACTAATGCTACAGAAGAAACCAAGATGAAACTTCAAACAGGAAGTGAGCCAGATTTTTGAGGCGCTGTGTTCCAATGTCTCCTTATATGGCTGTGAATGCGCCAGGAACGAGCCTACACTTTCTGTCGTTTCCCCAAGGTGTCTGCAGCATTGTGACGTATTTGTAGGCATATCATTGGAAGATTGACCATAAGAGACTACACTTACCAGGTGTCCGCCTGGTGTCCTCCGTCGAAATTGGTGCGTAATCTCCAGCTGCATGTATTTTCCCATGTGATTCAGAGGAGAAACAAAACTGCCACGAATAACTTATCATCGAATAGATATGTGAAAAACACCTTGAGGATTGATTCTAAACAACGTTTGCCATGTTTCTGTCGATATTATGGAATTAATTTGGAAAACAATTCGTGTTTTAATGACTGAATTTTCTGGGGTTTTTCTCAGCCAAAGGTGATGAACAAAACGGAGCAATTTCTCCTACACAAATAATATTTTTGGAAAAACTGAACATTTGCTATCTAACTGAGAGTCTACTCATGGAAAACATCCGAAGTTCTTCAAAGGTAAATTATTTTATTTGAATGCTTTTCTTGTTTTTGTGAAAATGTTGCCTGCTGAATGCTAGGCTTAATGCTATGCTAGCTATCAATACTCTTACACAAATGCTTGTTTTGCTATGGTTGAAAAGCATATTTTGAAAATCTGAGATGACAGTGTTGTTAACAAAAGGCTAAGCTTGAGAGCCAATATATTTATTTCATTTCATTTGCGATTTTCATGAATAGTTAACGTTGCGTTATGGTAATGAGCTTGAGGCTATAATTACACTCCCGGATACGGGTTTTTTTCTTAGCCAAACGTGATGAACAAAACGGAGAGATTTCTCCTACACAAATAATATTTTGGAAAAACTGAACATTTGCTATCTAACTGAGAGTCTCCTCATTGAAAACATCTGAAGTTCTTCAAAGGTAAATGATTTTATTTGAATGCTTTTATTGTTTTTGTGAAAATGTTGCCTGCTGAATGCTAGGCTTAATGCTATGCTAGCTATCAATACTCTTACACAAATGCTTGTTTTGCTATGGTTGAAAAGCATATTTTGAAAATCTGAGATGACAGTGTTGTTAACAAAAGGCTAAGCTTGAGAGACAATATATTTATTTCATTTCATTTGCGATTTTCATGAATAGTTAACGTTGCGTTATGGTAATGAGCTTGAGGCTATTATTACGATCCCGGATACGGAATTGCTCATCGCAACAGGTTAAAATGGAAGGTGTTGGGAGAGGTAGGGGTTTCCTGTCATTTAATCTGTCACCATCTGTTGTTAGGGGTTCAGCCAAAATTCCAGTTACTTCTACACCTATGCCTGAAACTGGAGGGTTTTGATGATATTTTACCCATGGACACGCCCAAGGATGTGTATGAAAGAGTTTTGCCAAATACTGGGAGTGCGGAGGTCTCCATGGATTTCATAGCATACATAGTGCAGCAGATTGGTCATTCCATTGGGGAGAACATTGCCTCCCGTTTGGAGTCAAAGGCAATTGTTGGACATGTTGGGGACAATCTTATGGGGAATGTATGCAGCTCGAGTGGTATGGATGTGTCAGGCCTGAACCTGGTATTGAAGTCTGATATCAGGGAACCGGTGTACTTTCGGGGGGATGGCTCTGAAAAGTGCACAGTGCATGAGTGGGAGGATATGGTCATGGTTTACATGCGTAAGAAGGGTATATCTGTGATGGACCAAGCAGTTGAGGTTATGGGCAGGCTTATGGGAAGGGCCCGCGATGTTGTTAAAGTTGGCATATGCAGCAATCCCTCCATTGATTTATCTAAAGGCCCGAGTCCCATCTTTGACATACTGAAACAAGATTTTAGTGACACTGTTTTTTCAAGCATGCCCCTTGCTGACTTTTATGCCACATTACCTCTGACTGATGAACAACCATTTGAATATTGTCTCAGACTGAACAGTGCTATGGAGGTTGCTGAAGATTGTCTAAAGAGACAGAAAAAAAGTGTTGAAGACCCATCTCATGAGCTCACAGTCATGTTCTTCAGACATTGCCCTAACGCTGAACTGTCCCTTATCTTTAAGTGCAAGCCATTACAGTAGTGGACCGCTGCAGATGTTCATGAGAGGCTAGATGAATACAGGAGGGAGCGGAGGTACTCTCACTTATCTAAGATGACCCCAGCCATCGCAACAATGAAGCAGGAAGTTGGTGTTGTCATGCCAATCACCATGCCTGCTGTGAGGCCCCACATGGAAGTACCCAATACATTGCCTTACCCAGCCCAGACTATTCAGGGCTCAGCTGAGCCGATGGAACGTATCCTTGCAATGCTAGAGCGTGTGCTGGAGCAGAGGCCACAACAGTCTGACCATAAGTTCCAAAAAGGGAATAGGAGCAAAGTGAAGTCTAATGGGCCATGTAACGTGTGCGGGGATGCTGGACATGATACTTACTTTCACTGCAGGGCCAATCACCTCTGCTTTCTTTGTCATGCAGCTGGCCACGCACGCTCTCAGTGCCGCAAGGCCACAGCTCTGAACACAGCTGGTGGAGTCCCTACAGTAATCACTGCTCAGCTCCCGGAAAACTAGTAGGCCTGCATGTAGAAGGGGAGAGTGTTGGGCCTTTTGTAGAGTCCCCATCAGTGAGAGCTGTTGATTTGGAGTCACTATATAAAAGTGTTTGTGACGAAATGGAGACTGAGAAGAGTATCATAATCCAGAACACACAGAGACTTTCCCCGTATGATGATTTATTCTATGCCAAGGTGTTAATAGGAGGAGAAGTAGAAGTGAGAGTTATGCTTGACAGTGGATCCATGGCTTGTACCTTGAGCTCTAGGGTCTTACCTGAACTGTTGCATGCAGGAGTGTTGAAAAGTCCATCATTGAGTCCTACAGAGGTAGTCTTGGTTGGTTGTGGTGGGTTGAAGACGAGGCCTTTGGGAGTATGTGAGCTGGAGATGGAGGTGTACGGATGTAGAGTTGCTGTGCCTACACTGGTGGTTGAAGGCCAGAATGATGACCTCATTTTGGGAAGCAATCTGCTAAAGCACTTGATTCGCCACCTGAAGACGGATGGAGATCTCTGGAAGAGGGTTTATACTCCTGTGTGTGATGGGGGTGAGGAGAGCAAGCTAATCGATATGATGGCTAATGTGGAAAGATGGAGAGACAGTGAAGTACCTGACAAAGTTGGAACTGTGAGACTAAAAGGGGCTGTGACTCTAGAGCCTATGCAGGAGCACTTAGTCTGGGGCAGACTATGAAACACTCAGAATCTATCAGCTGGCAGTGCTGTTGTCATTGAGCCCAGCAGTTCAAGGTCAACACCAAGGTCAATACTGGTAGGGAGGACAGTAGCTCTATTGCGGGGGGATCGGTGGATCCCTGTTAGAGTGATAAACCCTTCTCAGAAGACAGTGACATTGAGACGAAACGCCACTCTAGCCGATGTCTTTCCTTGCATGGCTCTAGAGGACTTTGACTGTTTGTGTGTGAATGATGATTTATCAGCAGCAAGTGCAGAGAATGGCTGATATACTCACTGACTGCCAAGATGACTTGACACTGACTGATGACGGTTCCAGCCAACTTCACGATACTGGCGGGCCTGACAGTTCAAGCGATCCTTCTTACGTGACTTAGGTTTGACTGATATTGATGTCTCCTCCTGTCAAGCGTCTCCTGGTGGTAAGAAGAAACTCATCCAGCTCATAGCTGAGTACCAGTCTATTTTTTCCAGGCACAAGTTGGATTGTGGAAAAGCTTCCGGATGTCTTCACCGCATTCAATTGAGTGATGAGAAACCCTTTCGGATGCCCTACCGACGCCTTTCACCAAATCATTATGAGAAGCTCAAACAAGCATTGAATGAGATGGAAGAACGTGATATAATAAGGAAGTCTAGTAGTGAGTTCGCCTCTCCCCTTGTCCTTGTATGGAAGAAGTCTGGAGATTTGAGACTCTGTACTGATTTTCGTTTGTTCAATGCTCGCACCATCAAAGACGCCCACCCACTCCCTCACCAGGCTGACGCGCTGGCTGCGTTAGGTGGAAATGCCTTTTTCTCAACAATGGACCTTACCTCTGGCTACTACAATGTGGAAGTGCATGAGGATGACCGGAGATTCACAGCTTTTACGTCGCCATTTGGATTGTACGAATACAATCGTATTCCACAGGGGTTATGTAATAGACCTGCAACCTTTATGGGGATGATGCTAAACATATTTGGGGATCAGAACTTTCTTAGCCTGCTGTGTTACCTTGACGATGTCTTGGTCTATGCGCCCACTGTAGATTTGGCTACACAGCGCCTGGAAATGGTTGAGCGTCTAAAGGCTCACAACCTGAAGTTGGAGCCAAAAAAGTGTAACTTTCTGCAGAGGTCTGTGAAGTTTCTGAGGCTTATCATTAGTGCAGATGGTGTAGCTACAGACCCTGAGAAGGTGAGGGCCATTACAGGAGTAACAGAAGCTGATCTGATGAAAGATGGCACTGACATTCCATCTCAGACGAAATTGAGGTCATTCCTTGGGATGGTGGTGTATTATCAACAGTTCATTGAAGGTTGCTCGACCACTGCAAAGCCTCTCTTTGGATTGACTACTGGACACAAGGCTCCATGCTGGAAAAAGAAGCGAAGCTCACCTGTCAGGAAGTTGACGGCTGCCGACTGGACAACAGAATGCAGACAGGCCTTACTCCAGCTAAAGCAAGCCTTACTGGACCAGGTTTTGTTGGCCCACCCCAACTTCGAAAAACCCTTCTGTGCTGTCTCAGGTGCAGGAACCGGGAGCTACAGCGAGACCTATAGCCTTCGCGAGCAAGTCTCTCAGTTATGCACAGTCGAGGTATACTGTGCACAGGCTCGAGTTCTTTGCCATGAAATGGGCTATCCTATCTGTGACAAGTTCCACCACTGGCTACGGGGACAGCAGTTCACGATATGGACGGAAAATAATCCCTTGACATAAATTCTGACCAAAGCAAAGCTTGTGGGTGTCAGAAGGAAGCAAGCAACTTACTGTGTCTGGTGGGGGGAGGTTCATATATTTTGTACAGTGTGTGAGTGAAGAGTTGGATGGTGAGCCGTGCATTGCATGACTTGCAAATTTGTGCTGTTCCTATCAGAATAAATATCCATGACTGGTGCTACACGTTGGAGTTCCGTGTCGATGACTGATTGTACACAACGCAAGCAGAGTACTGTTACAAAGGCACCAACTTTGAGTACGTTTTAAAACAAAGGTTTCAAACCAATTCATGAATGTAATTGAATCTAGGTATGTCTTGCCTTTAATGTAAGGGCATGAAACAAATTGGCTGAATATTATACAATGACTTATCAACAGCTCTAATAATTTGACCCCCACAGGAAATCTACACTGGCAATTCTAGAATATCCTATATATCCTAGAAACCTGGTTAAAATATCATTATGACATCATGGACAAATTCTAGAATATACTATATATCCTAGAAACCTGGTTAAAACTATCATTCTAACATCATGGATGGCCAGTCCTTGTATTCATAGTGTAGTGAATTCTGGGGGTAGCCCTGAGCTGAACTCAAACCTGGGTCCAGTGACTGTCAAGCCAACACCTTATAACTGTTACGCCAAGATGTCTGAACTTCTTGACGAAGTTGCTAGTTGTTGGGTTAAGGTTGCTACAATAGCTTTCTCTATGAATTTGAGGGTGGTAACACTTCTCCAGCCCCCATCCTTCAGCTGTTCACCAAACCAAGTCTCTGGGCAGTCATTTTGCTGCTGTTTAAAAAACAACCACCCTGCAATCTGCAGTTCAAACAATAACAAATCTGTCATTCCACCACTGTTTTGGTAATAAGATGATTATGGGGTTGGAGAAATGTAACTACAGACAGACCTATGGATGCAAGGACTGACCTTCCATGATATCAACATGATAGTTTTAACCATGTTGAGGCTATACAGTGTTGATTTACATTGTTTCTAAACATTGGAGTAAAAAAAGCTTATTTGGGGTTCTGATGGTGTACAACAGTTGAACTACGCTCATGAGGCATGTGTTATATTCTTCAGGAATCAATGGCTATAAATAAATCATTTAAAAGTCACAATATGGATGTAGCAATTGCAGATTTCCGCTTCAACACCAAACATTAGTTCAACAACTGCAGAGTTTGTGCCTCTGTTTTTAATACAGTACTTTCTAGTGTTAATCACCGAACGGTATCTCAAAACCGTCTTATGGCTAAATTCATCCTTAGAACCATTGGATGCCTTAACTATCCATTCATTGCTCATTCCTGACAGACTCACTAAACAGAGAACATCCCTGGTCGTCCCTACTGCCTCTGCTCGGACGGACTCACTAAACACAAATGCTTCGTTTGTAAATTATGTCTGAGTGTTGGAGTGTGCCCCTGGCTATCCGTAAATAAAAAAACAAGACAATGGTTCCATCTGGTTTGCTTAATATAAGGAATTTTAAATTATTCATACTTTTACTTTTGATACTTAAGTATATTTAAAACCAAATACTTTGACTTTTACTAAAGTAGTATTTTACTGGGTAACTTTCTATTAAGGTATCTATACTTTTACTCAAGTATGACAATTGGGTACTTTCTCCACCACTGATTATGAGTCTAATCTGGTCTCCTTCAACATGGTCAGCATCATTATGAGTCTAATCTGCTCTCCTTCAACATGGTCAGCATCATTATGCGTCTAATCTGGCCTGCTTCAACATGGTGAGGCTCATTATGAGTCTAATCTGCTCTCCTTCAACATTGTCAGCATCATTATGAGTATAATCTTGTCTGCTTCAATATGGTGAGCATCATTATGAGTCTAATCTGCTCTCCTTCAACATGGTGAGGCTTTATTATGAGTCTAATCTGCTCTCCTTCAACATGGTCAGCCTCATTATGAGTCTAAACTGCTCTCCTTCAACATGGTCAGCCCCATTATGAGCCTCATTAATTGTCTGATGAAAAATAAAACCCACACACTGATCAGTATAAATCAGCCTTTTGTTTTCTGTCAAGTTATTAACTAATGATTAACACACACAAGTTCTCAGATGTGTGAGTGCTTTACCTATTTCTAACAGTATCATTTCAAATGGAGAAAACATCTCAGCAACATGGAAACAATGTGGGAGGATTAGCAAATCCTGTTTCAGTATCGAAATTACAAACCACATGAGCCTAGATAAATAAAGACTAAATTAAACAAATCATTTTTAAATGTAGCAGAATTAAGTAATGATTGTGCACTATCAGACTAAATTAGAGTAACAACCCAAAAAAAACAGACAAACAGGGAATGTTCAATGACCCAAAAAGAGACTATACTTGTTTCTGTGAATCACCACTTTATTTCCTATCATGAAGAACACCTGTGGAAATGGACAGTGGGTATAGACATTCATCTGACTCCAAATCAAGACATGATTGAATAGTTGAATAGTGTCTAATCCAAATAATCAGCACAATGTCAGCTGTTAGTGCAGGGCTGGCACAGAAAACTACACACCCAGTAGCTAGATCTCTAGCAGCAAGGTTGGCCATGTATTTTCTAGGTCTGTGAATCGTGGAACAGTATTGGTGGTCATACAACATATTATAACAGTAAACCAACAGCATATTCAGAGCATTTAGAAAGTATTCAGACCCCTTGACTTTTTCCACATTTTTTTATTTTACACCCTTATTCTAAAATGTATTAAATAATATTGTGATCCTCATTAATCTACTAATCCACACCATACCCCATAATGACAAAACAGGAATACGCTCTGGATAAGAGCGTCTGCTAAATGACTTAAATGTAAATGTAATGTAATGAATACCTTATTTACATACAGTGGGGAGAACAAGTATTTGATACACTGACAGTTTTGCAGGTTTTTCTACTTACAAAACATGTAGAGGTCTGTCATTTTTATCATAGGTACACTTCAACTGTGAGAGACGGAATCTAAAACAAAAATCCAGAAAATCACATTGTATGATTTTTAAGTAATTCATTAGCATTTCACAAGAAACAGGCTTCATTATAGTCAAATTACACCACACTGAATATTATGTTACTATTATCTCCGTCCTCACTTCTAGGGACAGGAGCAACACAAAAGTACCTGTCCTATCCAGAATAGCCTCCTCTCTCACTGACAGTTGGGGCTGCTATCCTTTCACCCTCCTCCATGGCTGTTAGCTAGCTACAAATGCATTTGGAGTTTGTTTTTTACAGTGATAAATAGATAGATAGCTAATATGAAGTCAGGTAGCTGGTGATATTTAATTAACTTAGCTATCTATCTATACAGAATGTGAAGTTGTCTAGTTAGCTCATTTAGCAGCTCATTTGAGTCAGCAGAGACTGTAGCTAGTTAGATAATACTACATTGTTGTTTTTCATTTCCAAAATGTATTTACTTACTTACTTGAATAGGTTCTCCCAGCCATGTGGACAACTGGAAACAGGGCAGCAAAGTTCATCACCAGAGGGTTTTAGAGGATATTACTATTGAACTATGAACCCATTTAATAACCAGACCTTCATACAAACTTGCTCTGCTGACATCTTGACAGAGTCACAAAGGGCGGCCTAAGTGGCATCTTGTCCATCTGCTGACTGGACGCAGTTGAGGAAAATGTACATTTTATTTTAAGACAAAAAAGTTCAAGTGTAGGGAGCATGAGTTTTTACTCACCAGTGTAACAATACAGTCTGGTTAAAGACTTAGTAACTTAGTTGCAGCCACGATTTGATTAGATATGAGTACAAACAGTTATGTTTTTGTTTTAAATTTACAAATTATAATTACATTTTAAATGTTTTCTTTACACAAGTATGACAGTTGGGTACTTTTTCCACCACTGTATTTTTTTTGTCTGAAACACTCATCAAGCCATTCCTCTGAGTAACCCCACTGTCTGAAACACTCATCAAGCCATTCCTCTGAGTAACCCCACTGTCTGAAACACTCATCAAGCCATTCCTCTGAGTAACCCCACTGTCTGAAACACTCATCAAGCCATTCCTCTGAGTAACCCCACTGTCTGAAACACTCATCAAGCCATTCCTCTGGGTAACCCCGCTGTCTGAAACACTCATTAGGCCATTCCTCTGGGTAATCCCGCTGTCTGAAACACTCATCCAGCCATTCCTGAGTAACCCCGCTGTCTGAAACACTCATCAAGCCATTCCTCTGGGTAATCCCACTGTCTGAAACACTCATCCAGACATTCCTGAAACACTCTGAAACACTCAGATTCCTCTGGGTTCCACTCATCCAGACATTCCTCTGAGTAACCCCGCTGTCTGAAACACTCATCCAGCCATTCCTCGAGTAACCCTGCTGTCTGAAACACTCATCCAGCCATTCCTCTGAGTAACCCAGCTGTCTGAAACACTCATCCAGCCATTTCTCTGGGTAATCCCGCTGTCTGAAACACTCATCCAGCCATTCCTCTGAGTAACCCCACTGTCTGAAACACTCATTAGGCCATTCCTCTGGGTAACCCCACTGTCTGAAAAACTCATCCAGACATTCCTCTGAGTAACCCCGCTGTTTGAAACACTCATCCAGCCATTCCTCGAGTAACCCCGCTGTCTGAAACACTCATCCAGCCATTCCTCTGAGTAACCCAGCTGTCTGAAACACTCATCCAGCCATTCCTCTGGGTAACCCCGCTGTCTGAAACACTCATCCAGCCATTCCTCTGGGTAACCCCGCTGTCTGAAATACTCATCCAGCCGTTCCTCTGGGTAACCCTGCTTTCATTCAGATAGTCGACTTGTTCGTCATAGTCACTTTGTGTCCTACAAATCCTGTGTATGCGACTGTATTGGGTGATGGGGAGGCTCTTTTTTAGGGGTGTATGGTGGAAGCTCTCTCAGGGAACAGGGAATTCCTGTCAGTCGGATTCCTGTATAGGTCTGTGCTAAAGCCACACCCCTCCCTCTTAATCAAAATGTCCAGATAACTTGTTTCATGCGCATCAAAGGTGAGAGTGAATTTCAGATGTTCACGGCTTGTATTGATGATGGAGTGGAATCAATGAAGTTCCTCTGCTGTCCCCTGGAATAGAAGGAACACGTCATCAATGAAGCCTTTTACAGAACCCGATGAGGTGCTAGAATGGATTGTTAGGGCTGACAATCACATTCTTCTCTAACAACCCCACATAGAGATTGGCATAATTAGATGCTATTCTTAAAACTACAATGACCACAATGCACTGCGGGTCTACTGGTCTTGTCTGTTTATTTTACACCGGCTATGTAAAAGAGACCGAAGAATGCACAATGGTCGATGCTATCCGGGGTCGTTCGGACATCCCTACCCTAAACCCCAACCCGTAACCCCTACCTAACGATTTTAAATGTCAACTTCAAAGGGCTAAGGACGTCCCAAGGATGTATTTCTACCTGAAAATACATGATCTAAGTGATTGATTGTTGGTATTCATCAGTCATAAAGCATAATTCACTTTAATGAAATACTAAAATAGTGATTGTGTCAGACAGCATAGACAGCAGCTCTACACTTTATTGACTGACTGATCCATTCATCCTTCCATCCCTCTTCAGCCTTCCTCTCCTGGTTAGGAAGAACACTTCTACAGCCAGAGAGGTGAGAGGTCACACATGCTTTAGATGGTAAATAGTTATGTCCCCTTAGTGGTTCATCACGTCAGCAAAAGGGAATATGTTCCATCATCGATGTTAATTTACATTAGTGCAAATTGTCCACTGATATTGGTGTATTTCTCACCCCTTTTGGATGTATAAAAGTTCATTTCGCCTCAGGCACACACATTTGTTCTTTGTTATTACCTGAGCTACTGCCTGTTCACCCCACTATCATCTACAATGCGAGGTCAGTACAGGTGTATTTTCAATCTCAAGGCCATCAGACTGTTAAATAGCCGTCACTAACACAGAGGCTGCTGCCTACATACACAGACTTGAAATCATTGGCCACTTTAAGGAATGGAACACTAGTCACTTTAATAAAGGTTTACACATCTGGCATTACTCATCCCATATTAATATGCTGTATCCTATCCTATTCCACTGTATCTTAGTCTAGGTATTACTCATCTCATATGTATATACTGTATTCTATCCTATTCTACTGTATCTTAATCTATGTATTACTCATCTCATATATATATACTGTATTCTACCCTATACTATTGTATCTTAGTCTATGCCGCTCTGACATCACTCGTCCAAATATTTATATATTCTTAATTCCATTCCTTTAGATTGTGTGTATTGTTAGATATTACTTGTTAGATATTACTGGACTGTTGGAGCTAGAAACACAAGCATTTTGCTACACCCGCAATAACATTGCTAACTAAACAAGTGTGTGACAAATAAAATGTGATTTGATGTATATAGGTCTGTTGTTGGTCATTCTACACTCTGTGTTCTACTACCCAGTTCTGGTGTTGGGAGATCATTCTACACACTGTGTTCTACTACCCAGGTCTGGTGTTGGAGATCATTCTACACACTGTGTTCTACTACCCAGGTCTGGTTTTGGAGATCATTCTACACTCTGTGGATCTCCTGCAAGTATTTTCTGATATTTAATCAGACCACTTGAATGAGAGTATCTCTTGTCACATTGCTCTCAGCTATATGACTGCTCTCCTGTGTGTGTTCTCTGGTGTGATACCAGGTTGCTTGACTGAGTAAAACTCTTCCCACACTGATCACAGCTATAAGGCTTCTCTCCTGTGTGTGTTCTTTGGTGTCTATCCAGGCTGTTTGACTGAGAAAAACTCCTCCCACATTGCTTACAGCTATATGGCTGCTCTCCTGTGTGTGTTCTCTGGTGTGATACCAGGTTGTTTGACTTTGTAAAACTCTTGCCACACTGATTACAACTATAAGGTTTCTCTCCTGTGTGTACTCGCTGGTGTATTTTAAGTTTTGATGAAGATTTGCAATGTTTCCCACAGTCAGAGCAGTAGATAGATTTCTTCCCTGTGGGTCTCTGCTGGTGTTTCTTGAGGAGTTCAGATCTGGAGAGAGTCTTCTCTGCCTCGTCAGCATCATGATGTTGTTGAGGCTCCCCAGATGATCCACGATAGTCACGTCTCTCTCCTGTGTGAACGACAAAGTCAGACAGATGGTTAAAGGCCCACAACAGCAGAAATCCACTGTAAATTATTTGACAGTTGACAGAGGATTTAACCATCTTAAAATTAAAACTTCTTTGTTCATTGAAAAATTGTGAATAACTCACTACAGGTTAATGAGAAGGGTGTGCTTGAAAGGATGCACATAACTCTGCAATGTTGGGTTGTATTGGAAAGTCTCAGTCTTAAATCATTTTCCACACACAATCTGTGCCTGTATTTAGTTTCATGCTAGTGAGGGCCGAGAATCCACTCTCACATAGGTTGCCAAGGCAGGATACTCTGAGCGCAGCCCAATCCTTCATATTAAATAACATTTTCACAGAACCGCTTGTTGCAATTTCAATGAGGTTCTCTTGTTAAGATATCGGTAAGTGGACTGGAGGCAGGGCATGAAAGGGATAACGAATCCAGTTGTGTGTCATCCGTTTCAGGAAAGTACCTGCGTAATTGCGCACCCAACTTGCTTCGCTATATCACATTTGACATAGTCCGTAAGCTTGAGTTCATTTGCACACAAAAAAATCATACAATGATGGAAAGACTTGTGTGTTGTCCTTGGTAATGCAGACAGAGAACAGCACCTACTTCTTAAATCATAGCCTCAATTTTGTCCCGCACATTGAACATAGTTGCGGAGAGTCCCTGTAATCCTAGATTCAGATCATTCAGGCCAGAAAAAAGATCACCCAGATAGGCCAGTCGTGTGAGAAACTCGTCATCATGCAAGCGGTCAGACAAGTGAAAATTATGGTCAGTAAAGAAAACATTAAGCTCTCAATCTAAAAAAATGTGTCAATACTTTGCCCCTTGATAACCAGCACACTTCTGTATGTTGTAAAAGCGTTACATGGTTGCTGCCCATATCATTGCATAGTGCAGAAAACACGAGAGTTCAGGGGCCTTGCTTTAACAAAGTTAACCATTATCACTATAGTGTCCAAAAATGTTTTCCAAGATGTCAGTCATTCCCTTGGCAGCAAGAGCATGTTGCTAGATGCTGCAGTGTACCCAAGAGCCTGTCGCTAGATGCTGCAGTGTACCTAAGAGCCTGTCGGTAGATGCTGCAGTGTACCCAAGAGCCTGTCGGTAGATGCTGCAGTGTACCCAAGAGCCTGTCGGTAGATGCTGCAGTGTACCCAAGAGCCTGTTGGTAGATGTTTCAGTGAATCTAAGTGGCGTCGGGAGCAACTGCTTGATGCGCGTTACCACTCTACTATGTCTCCCTGCACCATCAGTACAGATACCAACATGAGCAGCAGCCACATTTGGCTACAAACATTTTTGGAATTCCCGCGAGAGAGTAACGGTTAATGTGATTGGAAGTTAATTATTTGACTAAGCTACCTGTATTTAACATGGTGTTGCTATTTCGCTGAACTCTAGATGGTTTAATTGTATTTTTGGCAATGAAAGGAGGCTACTCGGGTGAGAAACAAACCTCACCCAAATGTAACGCCCCATTGGAAAATATAAATTGTCCGTTTGAAAATGTTAAGAAAATGTATTATTTGTACATTTAAAAAAATGTGAATCACATTATTACTTGGCGTACCCCTGACGGCATACTCCAGTTTGGGAATACCTGCCATAGACCTACTGTTGGACCCATAACTTCACCTAACAATAACATAGACCTACTGTATGACCCACCTAACATAGACCTATTGTAGGACCCATAACTTCACCTAACAATATCACAGACCTACTGTAGGACCCATAACTTCACCTAACAATAAGAGACCTACTGTAGGACCCATAACTTCACCTAACAACATAGACCTACTGTAGGACCCATAACTTCACCTAGCAATAACACAGACCTACTGTAGGACCCATAACATCACCTAACATAGACAAACTATTATAGAACTACGTTATTGACAATATCCATTTGGGTGTTGTCAATAAAGTTATGGTGACTCTCGGTTAGAACCATTGAGTAGTGCGAAATCTGAAATTTATTCAGGATTTCTGTGCCCATGAAAACTGTTTTCCCAGCGAAATTTAAGGAGACACTAAATGTTACGTAGGTAGAGTGCATTTCAGAGATCTGAATAAAAAAAACTGTAGGAAAAGGAAAACAACCTGAACCACAAGGTCAAATCTACACTGGAGGAGCTTACCAAGATGACATTGAATGTTCCTGAGTAGCCTAGTTACAGATTGGACTTAACTTGTCTTGAAAGTCTATAGCAAGACTTGAAAATGGCTTTCTAGCCATGATCAACAACCAACTTGACAGAAAGGGAAGGATAAAAAAAAGAAGAATATTCACATTAAGATCAGTCACCTTTTGGATGACATCACGAAGTCCCATCAAGACAACTACTTGAAGGCCTTACCATGACATCACTCACTACTTCAAGTTTCCAGTTGTCTAAAAAAAAACACTATTTTGCACAAAACATTTATTTGCTTCCCTTTAGTGTGTTTATATTTTACTGTATTTATATATCACTTTTCAACAGGAAAAGTTAAAATCACTGGAGGACGTCACGAACAATTCAGACAGTACAAAAACATATTCAAGTGTAGAATGTAAAATCACACAGCTCAACAACTGCAGAGTTTGTGCCCCTGTTTTATAAGATACTACTCACTGTATTTACTGGTGTTAATCATATCAATGTCCCTGTTTTATAAGATAGTACTCACTATATTTACTGGTGTTAATCAGATCAACGTCCCTGTTTTATAAGATAGTACTCACTGTATTTACTGGTGTTAATCAGTTCTCCAGTCTTCTCTTCTTCGTCCTCCTCCAATGTAACAGTAATCTCCCCCTCTTCATCCTCCACTCCCAAAACGGCATCTTCCTCCTCCTCTTTCACTCTGAACACGTATTTCTCTTCCTCTCGTCTTTTACTGTAACATCCTCCTCTTTCACTCTGAACGCGTCTTCCTCTTCTTTCACTATAACGCCTTTCTCTTCTTTTTTCACGATAACAGCCTCACCATCTACTTGTTTTTGTATTGTAACAGCCTCCTCTTCCTCCTCCTCTTTGACGATAGCTTCTTTCTCCGTCCAGCAGACCCCCTCTTCTTTATCAGGAGAGTAGCTTAGTGACCTCATGGTCGGAGATGTTAGCTAGCTAGCATTAGTTACCAGACTAGTGCTAATTTAACCAGCCAGCTAATTGACTTACAACGTAAATATTAAATTAAATGAGGTAGCTAGTTGTTTACACATAAGTATGTTTAAATCATAGTGGCAAATAAACCACGAAATTGTCTAAAGAACTATTATATTAATGTTCCGACTTCGTTATTTGGCGAGTTACAGAGGTGGCTGCAGTTGTTGAAGAAGCGTTCCGTCCACGAGATTATACGTCACAGTAGAAACATCGCCTGAAAGACACATATCGCCATCTGCTGTCTGGAGGGAGGAAACGCAGTTGAGGAGATAACTTTTTTTCTTCTTCAATTAATTATAATATTGTTAAGCAGTTTTGGGAAACGTTTTTATCCCTCTCCATTTAATAAGAATATTATATCAACACGTGTTGTTTGATTAGGCTTTTTTTTCTTCTTCAATTAATTATAATATTGTTAAGCAGTTTTGGGAAACGTTTTCATCCCTCTCCATTTAATAAGAATATTATATCAACACGTGTTGTTTGATTAGGCCAGATTTTTTAATGAGAATTTAAAACAAACATCACCTCCACATCTGTATTTCTTATTCAGTCAAATAACTTGATATCAAAATAAGCCCCTAGTTATTGATACCCTTGATAAAGATGAGCAAAAATGTATCAAATAAATAAATAAACTTTACCCACTACCAGGATATTTTAGCCCAAAACCTGGTTACCTCTCTGCTAGGAGGCTGAAACTTGGCCATAAGTGGATCTTCCAGCAACATCAACATCCACAAAGAAACGGTTAATTGGGCACAATATCAACATTTTCAACGGCCATCGCAATCTTCGGACTTCAACTCCATTGAAAACCTGTGGTTTGAATTGAACAGGGCAGTCCATAAGCACAAACAAAATACATCAAGGACCTGGAGAGATTCTGTATGGAGGAATGGTCTAAGATCCCACCCAATGTGTTCTCTAATCTCATAAAACATTTCAGTGTCCTTATCCTCCCAAGGGGAGGGTGCTGGAGTATTGAAAACATGGGTGGCAATAATTCAGACCCCTACCTTTTGAGAATTACATGTTAAACTAAATCTCTTTCTCTGAGCAATTGTATTCGTATAAAATAATATAATTTCCCTTTATTTGTTACATACAATATAGCTCAGTACTTGAATTCCTTATCTTATAGTCATTTATCTCATCTTTATCATGGGTGTCAACAATTTTGTCCCCCACTGTACCTCCATACTGCTCCTACATGGTGTAACAATACGTCATGTAGATGTCTATAATGAACAGACTAGGTCTATACTGCTCCTACATGATGTAACAACACAATGCATTCGGAAAGTATTCAAACCCCTTCACTTTTTCCACATTTTGTTACGTTACCATGGCACCCTTATTCTAAAATGGATTTAAAAAATAATAATATTCACCAATCTACAGACATAGTGACACTATAATGACAAACCAAAAACATGTTTTTAGATTTTTTTGGTAATTTATTAAAATAAACTGAAAAATCTACATAAGTATTAAGACCGTTTACTATGTACTATGTACAAAGGGTATATAACAAAGTATTGAGATAAACTTTTGTTATTGACCAAATATTTATTAACCATAACTTGCAAATAAATTCATAAAAATCCTAAAATGTGATTTTCTGGATTTTATTTTTCTCATTTTGTCTGTCATAGTTGTGTACCTATGATGAAAATTACAGGCCTCATCTTTTTAAGTGGGAGAACTTGCACAATTGGTGGCTGACTAAATACTTTTTTCCCCCACTGTATATATACACATATATATTTGTTATTATATCTCTCAGATACAGGACCGACACCTCAGAACAAACTGCCTTTAATTTTTTTGGGGGGGGAATAATGTTACTATGGTTACTGTTGTTCCATGTTGTGAATTTTATCCAATGTGTTACTACGGTTACTGTTGGTCCATGTTGTGAATTTTATCCAATGTGTTACTATGGTTACTGTTGGTCCATGTTGTGAATGTTATCCAATGTGTTACTATTGTTACTGTTGTTCCATGTTGTGAACGTTCTCCAATGTGTTACAGCAGTATGGACAAATCATTTTTTGACAAATAATTTTGAAATATTTTTTGTTGATACTTCAAGGTGTCTTACAATTCAAAATTAAATAGCAAAATGATCCTTGGTATAACCTTAAAACATTTCTCATTCCGTTGTCGTTGGAGTGAGGCCTAGCCTACTGGTGAAGGGGGTCTCATTCATATTGGGAAATTATTTGGCAATCCTTTCTTTGGGGTAATTATATCATTTGGGCAAATTTATTTCAATTTATTTACCTGTTGGACCCACCAAATCAAATCAAATGTATTTATAGAGCCCTTCGTACATCAGCTGATATCTTAAAGTGCTGCACAGAAACACAGCCTAAAACCCCAAACAGCAAGCAATGCCGTAAAATTGGTTTGATTCCTCAATTTCCCTCTTTATGGGTGACAGTCAGCAGAGCCATGAGTATGTTGTACTGTAGCAGTAGGCCACAGTATTCTTATGACTAACAGCAGGCTACAGTATTCTGAACACGGTGGCTAGGAAAAACTCCCTAGAAAGGCCAAAACCTAGGAAGAAACCTAGAGAGGAACCAGGCTATGTGGGGTGTCCAGTCCTCTTCTGGCTGTGCCGGGTGGAGATTATAACAGAACATGGCTAAGATGTTCAAATGTTCATAAAGGACCAGAATGGTCGAATGATAATAAGGCAGAACAGTTGAAACTGGAGCAGCAGCACGGCCAGGTGGACTGGGGACAGCAAGGAGTCATCATGTCAGGTAGTCCTGAAGCATGGTCCTAGGGCTCAGGTCCTCCGAGAGAGATAAAGAAAGAGAGAATGAGAGAGAGCACACTTAAATTTACACAGGACACCGAATAGGACAGGAGAAGTACTCCAGATATAACAAACTGACCCTAGCCCCCCGACGCAAACTACTGCAGCATAAATACTGGATGCTGAGACAGGAGGGGTCAGGAGACACTGTGGCCCCATCCGAGGACACCCCCGGACAGGGCCAAACAGGAAGGATATAACCCCCCCACTTTGTCAAAGCTCAGCCCCCACACCCCATGTAATTTCTCTCCTGTTATATTAGACCCACCACTATGTCATTTCCCTCCTGTTCTATTGGACCCACCACTATGTCATTTCTCTCCTGTTATATTAGACCCACCACTATGTCATTTCTCTCCTGTTATATTAGACCCACCACTATGTCATTTCTCTCCTGTTATATTAGACCCACCACTATGTCATTTCTCTCCTGTTCTATTGGACCCACCACTATGCCATTTCTCTCCTGTTCTATTACTTTTCATATCAACATTATTTCATTGTCCAGAAGCCAAAAGGCACAATCCTAGTTGCTGCAGCTTTAGACTCCCCCTCTTTCTGAGCTTATAAGAGAGATTTTCATCTGTCAGACATGAACCTCTACCAGGTGGACTGTATAGAACGGTGTGTTCATCTCTGTCAGATATGAACCTCTACCAGGTGGACTGTATAGAACGGTGTGTTTTAATAAAACACTATAGGAGTTGTCTCCAGATGCATATTCATGCCATGAGGCTAGTAGCTTAGCATTTCTCTCCATTGAATAAAGGCGATTGACGTCAACAAACCTCATAGAATATAAACAATAGATTACAATAATAAGATGTATCCACCAATCCAAAGAAAGGATATGTGGTCCTTCTGTAGCTCAGTTGGTAGAGCATGGCGCTTGTAACGCCAGGGTAGTGGGTTCGATCCCCGGGACCACCCGTACGTAGAATGTATGCACACATGACTGTAAGTCGCTTTGGATAAAAGCGTCTGCTAAATGGCATATATTATATTATTATTATTATTATGTGGGAGCTAGACAACTCACAGTGCCGCTTTGTGGACAACGACTCCCCTTGTTAGGGTGGAGAGACATCTTGTCAGTATATCCATAATCTTTGCTGTAGCCAACCCAACTCTCGCATTGCACTATTGGGGGCCACTACACAAAAATCACTACATGCCGTGCCCCCCAGTCTGCGGTCAGCAGATAGACCCTTCTCAAATATATATGTTAAGTCACTTTTTGGAAACAGAAGGGAGAAAACAAGGGGTAGCTTGCTCTCTACATCGTCTGATTCCAGACATATCAGTCATCATCCTAGGGCCCTCCGTTGAAGAGGTATTGACAAGCCAACTCCGAATATCCAAAGTGAACAAAAACTATTTAAGGCGGAACTTACTGGTGTTACTCAGATCTCCTATCTCTCCCTCTTCATCTTCCAATGTGACAGTAATCTGCCCTTCCTTCTTCACCCCCAAAAATGCATCATCATCTTTCTCTTCCAACCCCTTCTTTCACTGTAACATCATCATCCTCTTTCACTCTGAACACGTCTTCCTTTTCTTTCACTGAAACGTTTTTCTCTTCTCCTTTCACTGTAACAGCCTCACCCTCTACTTCTCATTTTACTGTAACATCCTCCTCTTCCTTCTCCTCTTTCACGACAACGTTCAGCCCCAGAGTTTCTTTCTCTGTCCAGCAGATCTCCTCTTCTTTGACAGGAGGAGAGTAGTTTAGGGAGCTCATGGTCGGGGATGTTAGCGATCTATCATTAGCGACTAAGCTAGTGCTAACTTAACCAGACAGCTACTATAGCTGACTAATACAATATGTACAATTACAATAAATAAGTTAACAAGTAGATACGACAGAAGTGTGTCTAAAACACAGCAGCTAATATAGACCGAAAGCATATAAATAGCTTCAATCTTTCGGCTATTTTGTCTAGCAAGCTACCGAGGTGGTTGATGAGCTGTTTCCTGAAGAACCGTCCACCAGATTATACGTCACGCTGGCAGCGTCGCCTGAAAGATGCACATCGCCGGCTGCTGACTGGAGGGGAAACGCAGTTGAGGATCATATTTTCAGACAAATATTATTTTTTAAATCGATTTAATTAAATAATAATATTATACTGAGACATACAGAGACCTGAATGTGTTGATTGATTGGTGTGAATGTGTTTTATACTACAGCACATTTAAGCAGTGGCGTGCCGTGGGCCTGGGCCTTCAGTGAGGTCCTACACAGTCCCACCTGAATTAATCCACCTCTTATTACCATCATTATGATGCCATGGCTCTAGACACTATACATTTAGACATAAACGCAGTATAAAACCAGGCATTAAGTCACCTTGAAATTGACATTTTCATTCATAGAATTGCAGGGGAAGAGTATAATACCTTTTCATTGTGCAGCTCCCGTTGCCCTGCGCGCAAAAATGATCAATGGAAATCAAATTTATCAACCCATGGAGGTCTGGATTTGGAGTCACACTCCAAATTAAAGTGGAAAACCACACTACAGGCTGATCCAACTTTGATCTAATGTCCTTAAAACAAGTCAAAATGAGGCTCAGTAGTGTGTGTGGCCTCCACGTGCCCATATGACCTCCCTACGACGCCTGGGCATGTTCCTGATGAGGTGGCAGATGGTCTCCTGAGGGATCTCCTCCCAGACCTGGACTAAAGCATCCACCAACTCCTGGACAGTCTGTGGTGCAACGTGACGTTGGTGGATGGAGCGAGACATGATGTCTCAGATGTGCTCAATTAGATTCAGGTCTGTGGAACGGGCGGGCCAGTCCATAGCATCAATGCCTTCCTCTTGCAGGAACTGCTGAAACACTCCAGCCACATGAGGTTTAGCATTGTCTTGCATTAGGAGGAACCCAGGGTCAACCGCACCAGCATATGGTCTCACAAGGGGCCTGAGGATCTCATCTCGGTACCGAATGGCAGTCAGGCTACCTTTAGCGAGCACATGGAGGGCTGTGTGGCCCCCCAAAGAAATGCCACCCCACACCATGACTGACCCGCCAAACCGGTCATGCTGGAGGATGTTGCAGGCAGCAGAACTTTCTCCACAGCGTTTCCAGACTGTCACGTCTGTCACATGTGCTCAGTGTGAACCTGCTTTCATCTGTGAAGAGCACAGGGCGCCAGTGGCGAATTTGCTAATCTTGGTGTTCTCTGGAAAATGCCAAACATCCTGCACGGTGTTCGGCTGTATGCACAACCCCCACCTGTGGACGTTGGGCCTTCATACCACCGTCATGGAGTCTGTTTCTGACTGTTTGAGCAGACACATGCACATTTGTGGCCTGCTGGAGGTCTTTTGCAGGGCTCTGGCAGTGCTCCTCCTGCTCCTCCTTGCACAAAGGTGGAGGTAGCGGTCCTGCTGCTGGGTTATTGCCCTCCTACGGCCTCCTCCACGTCTTCTGATGTACTGACCTGTCTCCTGGTAGCGCCTCCATGCTCTGGACACTACGCTGACAGACACAGCAAACCGTCTTGCCACAGCTTGCATTGATGTGCCATCCTGGATGAGCTGCATTACCTGAGCCACTTGTGGGGGTTGTAGACTCCGTCTCATGCTACCACTAGAGTGATAGCACCGCCAACATTCAAAAGTGATCAAAACATCAGCCAGGAAGCATAGGAACTGAGAAGTGGTCTGTGGTCACCACCTGCAGAACCACTCCTTTATTGGGGGTGTCTTGCTAATTGCCTATCATTTCCACCTGTTGTCTATTCCATTTGCACAACAGCATGTGAAATTTATTGTCAATCAGTGTTGCTTCCTAAGTGGACAGTTTGATTTCACAGAAGTGTGATTGACTTGGCGTTACATTGTGTTGTTTACGTGTTCCCTTTAATTTTTTGAGCAGTGTATATATATATATTTTACACTTGTAAGACTATTCTTTGACACATTTTCTCTTCATTTACTAAATTCTTGTAGGACAGAACATGGACACAATGCAATTGGGATCAAGAAGAAGGTACAGATATGTTGTAGGACAGCTGCATTTGAAGTGTACATTTAACCTTCATAGCAGTCACTACAAACTGAAATGTATTAGCATACAAATGATCTTCTCAGAAATGAATCAAGTCCATGGAATGGATATAAACAAAAAAAGAATAAGGACTAGCAGAGGTAGAGAGGCGAGGCAGGGGTGAGGACATTATCCTGCTATTTTGACAGTCCAGACCTCTGCCAGGAACTACAGACCTCTGCCAGGAACTACAGACCTCTGCCAGGAACTACATACCTCTGCCAGGAACTACAGACCTCTGCCAGGAACTACAGACCTCTGCCAGGAACTACAGACCTCTGCCAGGAACTACAGACCTATGTTACTATCCAAACTTCAGATTAAGACTCAATCACACAACTCTCATATCACAGTCACACAATGATATTCCCAAACATAACTAATCATAATATAATAATAATAATAATAATAATAATATAATAATAATAATAATATAATAATATAATAATATAATAATAATAGTAATAATATAATAATAATAATAATAATATATGCCATTTAGCAGACACTTTTATCCAAAGCAACTTACAGTCATGTGTGCATACATTCTACGTATGGGTGGTCCCGGGGATCGAACCCACTACCCTGGCGTTACAAGCGCCATGCTCTACCAACTGAGCTACAGAAGGACCACATCAATTAGTTGTTGTTACGAATCCCTTTTGCCCTGCAGTCTAGGGGGGATGGAAACATCTCATGCAAATTATAACAGTGAAAACGAACAGTGAGAACAAAAATCACAGACAACTTAAATTTACCGCCAAACACTCCAGGCTTATTTTTAAACACACAGTAAAGGGGGGTGGGCAAATGGACGGAACTGGACCCAAGGAAAGAAATCAGTATTCAAAAACACCCCTAAGCCTACCTGCTTCAACAACAGCTCACTAACCAATAAAATACAGTGGTGGTCCACCCAGTTCTATCTAGTCTTTAGACAATATTTACCTATGGGTAGTGTAGGCTCATGGGCGACTTGTCTTGGTACCCCCTTTTCCCACCAACAAACAAACAGTCAAACACCATAACAAAACAACACTCACAGGGTAACGGACAAAGTGACATGTAGTTGCAAAAACAAAAGAGATCTCCAGAGAGAACTGATTGGGATAATTTTAAACCAAGGGAAAGGGGATGTGATTGGGTAAGGGGAAAGGAGCAGGTGTCTTCTGATTGGTGACTGATTGGCGGCACCTTATGAATAGGGCAGAAGGAAAGAAAATACATGCACAGGATACCTGTATCTGTAACAGTTGTTTTGAGACAATATTTTAACCTGCAGAAGTATTTTCTATCTCATGGTTAGTTCCTAGGATAATGCAACTCATACATTTACACCTTTCAATACTTCTAAAATAGGGTACAGGTTTAAAACAATTACAGATGCACCTTTACTATCTTCTACTATATCATAAATGGCCAAAACTAGTTCACACAGATTCTAGTTGTCATCTAGTTCACAAAGATTCTAGATATCTAACGCTAAATGACCAAACCCAGGGCATACCTGGCCAGCACATTTAAAATAGGAATTCACTACTTCTGAGGGTCACACAGACACTTCTCAGAATGAGGTCCTTCTTACAATAGAGTTTGACCAGGTATTCACACAGAACCCAGTCACCCTGGCCCCTCCCCAATCCCCACTGTGATCAATTCAGTGTCAGGACGGCTCTAGGTCGCCTACAACCGACCAATGATAGGTGTCTTTGAGTCGACTAACTCTCAGATCATCCTCCACTGATTCGGCCCGGTTTACACCTCCAAGGTGACCCCCTCACACAGGAATACACACTCAGAGCCTACGAGACTTTTATAAAAAACTCCACTTTACGTGTTTCGCTAACCTCTTTTTTAAACTACGTTTGAGATGTGGTATCCACTCGGCTCACTGCCTCTCAGATCAAAGGTCGGTGCATCTGCTCCGTTCCCCAAGTGTGGTCTCCCTGAGATCCCAAGTTTGAGGGATACCTCGTGCACCATTTATCCAGGTCGTCAGGAGTGGTCACCAAGTGAAGATTAACATCCCCATCGCCAAATGTGTTTTATTTTTTTTGTAACAGTATTTTTATTGGAATTTCACAATTTTCACCCATATTAAGAGATACAACAACAGAGACAAAGCAAACAGAAAAAAACAAGAAAAACAGCACCCACTTACACATATCTACGTGCATATATATATATATATACACACATACATATACATACACACACATATATACATATACCCATGCATATACACACATATACGCACACACACACACACATACACACACACCCATACATACGTACACCATTTTCCTCTTCCCTCTCGGTGCTTCTCTCACCCCATCACCATCATTGTGTCTCTCAATACATACATTTTAAACAAACTTACAAACAGAAATTAAACAAAAAAGCTCAGTTTAAACCAAGAGGTTAGGTTCCACACATGGAACGTACAGTGTACCCGCCATTCTAAGAGAATCCTTGCAGCATAATAGCTGATACCTCAGGTTCTAGGTAATTTAAATAAGGTTCCCATACTTTGTAGAACTTGTCTGTTTTAGAATGCAATGTACATGTCAGATATTCCAGAGGCACCCATTCAAATAGTATCTTATGCCAATCTTTAATAGAAGGAACCTTATCACTAATCCACTGTAAAAGGATGTTTTTCCTCACTGCGAAGGTAAGGATGTTGTAAAGCCTCCTTTTACCCACAGAAGTAACATGCCTACTAGGGAAACTTAACAGTAAAGAAACTGGGTCCAATTCTAGATCAACCCCTAGGATCCTTTCAATTTCTTGCAGAACACCAGACCAGTATCTTTGTATTTTGGTACATGACCATAAACAATGTGTTAGTGTCTTAAATGTAAAACTGATACAGGCACCCTGAGGGGAAGAGGAAGTGGGGCTAAAAGCATGTCTGCGATTTGGGGATATATGCAATCTGTGTATTATTCTCAATTGGATTGCTCTAGTACGATTACATATAGATATTGTTTTTGCATATCTCCAAATGTCCTCCCACATCTCTTCGTCAATAGTAACAGACAATTCTTTCTCCCACACTTGTTTCACCCTCTGTGTGTTGACAGCCGAAAAGGACCTTAAAGTATCATAAAACAGACTTAGACATTTTCCTTTGTGGGAAAAAAAGCATTCTTTCAATGACAGACACATCTGGGTTACCAATTAAGGTGGTGCTCTTCAGAATATAATGTCTTACTTGTAGGAAGCGGAAAAAGTCCTGCTTTGGGAGTCGATATTTCTCGACCATCTACTCAAATGTCAACAAAATCTTATCAGCAAATAAGTAATTTAGCCTGCGTATGCCCTTATTAAGCCATAAGTTAAAGCCAGCATCCAGCAATCCTGGACTGAAATCTGGGTTGTTAAGAATTGGGGTAAGAGCAGAGGTTAGTTTGGACCTTCCCAGGAAGCGTTGAACTGACCTCCATACTTTGAGTGTGTTAAGTGTAACGGGATTATTGCAGTGATCTTCTACTGACTTGAAACTTCTGAAAAATAAAAGATCCTGTAAGGGGTATTTTGAAAGAGAAGTCTCAATATCTAACCAAATAGGGGAGTCATCATTTGTGATCCAGTCAGAAATATAACAAAGGTGGGCACACCATTGATAGAACCTGATATTGGGCAGGTTCAAGCCGCCCATAGAACTTGGCAGCTGCAATATTGCCATCTTAAGTCTTGGCTTGCGTTTACTCCATATAAAGGAACTTAGCCATCCATTTACATCCTTTATTACCTTATTGGAGAGTAATACTGGGATCATTTGGATTGGGTAAAGTAGTCTAGGTAAAATGTTCATTTTCAAGAGGGATATTCTACCCAACCAAGAAATCGGGAGAGAGTTCCAGCACTCCAGATCCTGTCTTATTGTATCAAACAAGGGAACAAAATTGGCTTTGTACATTTGCTGGAATTTAGGGGTTACAAATATACCCAGATACATGAAACCTGAGGGAGACCATTTAAAAGGGAAGGGGGGAGAAGTAATAGGTACAGAGTGTAGGCTACCAAGTGGCATAGCCTCTGACTTAGTAAGGTTAATCTTGTAGCCTGAGAATTCACTGAATAATTCAAAAATCAAATCAAATTTTATTTGTCACATACACATGGTAAGCAGATGTTAATGCGAGTGTAGCGAAATGCTTGTGCTTCTAGTTCTGACAATGCAGTAATAACCAACAAGTAATCTAACTAACAATTCCAAAACTACTGTCTTATACACACAAGTGTAAGGGGATAAAGAATATGTGAATGAGTGATGGTACAGAGCGGCATAGGCAAGATACAGTAGATGGTATCGAGTACAGTATATACATATGAGATGAGTATGTAAACAAAGTGGCATAGTTAAAGTGGCTAGTGATACATGTATTACATAAAGATGCAGTAGATGATATAGAGTACAGTATATACGTATACATATGAGATGAATAATGTAGGGTATGTAAACATTATATTAGGTAGCATTGTTTAAAGTGGCTAGTGATATATTTTCCATCATTTTCCATCAATTCCCATTATTAAAGTGGCTGGAGTTGAGTCAGTGTGTTGGCAGCAGCCACTCAATGTTAGTGGTGGCTGTTTAACAGTCTGATGGCCTTGAGATAGAAGCTGTTTTTCAGTCTCTCGGTCCCAGCTTTGATGCTTGGAGGGTACTATGGTGTTAAATGCCGAGCTATAGTCGATGAACAGCATTCTCACATAGGTATTCCTCTTGTCCAGATGGGTTAGGGCAGTGTGCAGTGTGGTTGAGATTGCATCGTCTCTGGACCTATTTGGGTGGTAAGCAAATTGGAGTGGGTCTAGGGTGTCAGGTAGGGTGGAGGTGATATGGTCCTTGACTAGCCTCTCAAAGCACTTCATGATGACAGGAGTGAGTGCTACGGGGCGGTAGTCATTTAGCTCAGTTACCTTAGCTTTCTTGGGAACAGGAACAATGGTGGCCCTCTTGAAGCATGTGGGAACAGCAGACTGGGATAGGGATTGATTTAATATGTCCGTAAACACAACAGCCAGCTGGTCTGCGCATGCTCTGAGGGCGCGGCTGGGGATGCCGTCTGGGCCTGCAGCCTTGCGAGGGTTAACACGTTTAAATGTTTTACTCACCTCGGCTGCAGTGAAGGAGAGGCCGCATGTTTTGGTTGTAGGCCGTGTCAGTGGCACTGTATTGTCCTTAAAGCGGGCAAAAAAGTAATTTAGTCTGCCTGGGAGCAAGACATCCTGGTCCGTGACTGGGCTGGTTTTCTTTTTGTAATCCGTGATTGACTGTAGACCCTGCCACATACCTCTTGTGTCTGAGCCGTTCAATAATATTAATAAGAGATGTAATTGAAGTCTCGGGACTAGAGATGAATATCAGGACATCATCCGCATACAAGCTTATTTTATGGTGAACATCACCAATGAGGAGCCCCTGTATAGCAGGCGTTACCCTGATGGCCTCGGCCAGTGGTTCCATAACGAGTGCAAAGAGGAGGGGGGATAAAGGACAGCCCTGTCTGGTACCTCTGTGTATAGAGAAGCGATTTGACCTTAGCTCATTAGTAAGGACAGCAGCCTGGGGATCATCATATAAAACTTTCACACATTTTATAAAGTTGTCCCCCAGACCAAATTTATTTAGAGCAAATAATAGGTAAGACCACTCCACATGATCAAATGCTTTCTCAGCATCTAGGGAGAGCACAAGACCGTCCACAGCACTTTGTTGGTAGGCTTGAATTACATTAAGAAGTCGCCTGACATTGTTGCATGACTTTACGGCCCTCAATGAAGCCAGTTTGGTCTCCTTTCACAATTAGTGGCAGTGAGTCCTCTAATCTTGTGGCTAGAATTTTAGAAAGCAATTTTCTATCCACATTCAGAAGGGAAATTGGTCTGTACGAGGAACAAGACTCTGGACATTTTCTCTTTTTGAGAATAAGTTAAATGTTGGCTTCTCTCAGCGTTTGAGGGAGTTGGTCATTTGAAAATGAGTGGTTAAACATATCACGCAATGGCTCAAGGATCACGCCATGGAACTCTTTATAGAACTCACTACAAAACCCGTCTGGTCCTGGGGCCTTACCATTTTGCAGATTCTTAATTGCGAACATTATCTCTTACTTGGTAATAGGGGCATTAAGGAGGGACCTCTGCTCTTCTGAGATAGTAGGGGGCTCAATCTTACAAAATAAGTTCTCCATTAATTTGGGTGCATCCTTTGGCAGTTCTGAGGCATAAAGGTTTGTATAAACTTTCTTAAATGAGTTACTTAGCAATTTATTTTCATATAAATGATTACCATCAGAATCAGTAATAGTATCAATTGACTGAGAGTCAGCTCTCTTTTTAGCTAGGTATGCCAAGTACTTTCCTGGCTTATCGCCATGTTCATATAGCTTTTGCCTGACAAATCTCATTTTCTTTTCAGCGACCTGTGTTAGGAGAGAGTCTAACGTTGATCGAATGACTGATATGTCCTTTAATAGGGCAGGAGTGGGCATTTTAATGTAGTCCTTCTCTTTAGTTCCTAATTCACCCTCTAACATTTTTTGCTTTTCACTCTTTTTCCATCTTTTAGTAGCTGTGTATGACATAATCAGACCCCTGGCATACGCTTTACAGGTCTCCCAAAGGAGCGAGGGGTTATCTGTTGATTGAGAGTTAATAGAGGAAAATGCTTTAAACTCTGTAATAAAATATGATGTGAATGTATGGTCTTTAAGAATGGTTGTGTTCAACCTCCAATGTCTTGACCGATTGAATGCCCCGTTGAGTTTTATGTCCAGGATCACCTCAGCATGATCAGATATGACTATGCTTCCTATCCTAGCGGATAAAACAGACTGCAAAGACGTCCTGGGCATAAAAAATATATATATTCTAGTCTGACATCCATGAGGTGCAGAGAAAAAAGTAAACTCTCTGTTGGAGGGATGAAAAGCTCTCCAGACATCCACATACCCCAGATCATCACAAATAGCTTTAAGTGACTTAGCTTGAGGAGAGAGTGAAGCTATACCGCTGGGAAACTTATCAATAAGGGGGTTCAACAAGCAGTTAAAATCTCCTCCAACCACTACAAATACCTTAGTGAGGAAATCAGGGGGTGAGCAGGGGGGAAGTAAATATTCATTATGGAAATGTTCTGCCCTTGTAAAGTACCATTAATTATAACAAAGCGACCAAATTTATCTTTCACACAATTCAAGACCTTAAGTGGTAAGTTCTTTTTCACCAGAATTGCAACACCTCTACTTCTGGATGTAAATGATGAGAAAAACACTTGACCAAACCTCCCTTGTTGTAATTTCAGGTGCTCCTTATCATCCAAATGAGTTTCAGGGCAATATCAATATTTATTTTTTTCAAAAAATACAGTACCTTCTTCCTTTTAATGGGGTTATGGCTCCCTCTAATGTTCCATGCATGCAGTCCGTTACCTGCCATTGTATCTTGACCATTCAATATCCAGACTGGATCCGAATATTACTGAGCCGGAGTACGTGAGGACTCACACCACTGTTTCATGATCAGATTCAACCAAAAATAAACAATGTTATCCAATGCTGTGGAGGTGCAGCTAAAGTTATTTACCCGAGAGAGTCAATGAACGCAGCAGGTGTGTAGAACTTTTGTAGAACTTTTTATGTCATGTTTTGTCATTGATTATCATGTCTTGTCCCTGTGCTTCCCCTTCTATTCGTTTCCCTCTGCTGGTCTTATTAGGTTCTTTCCCTCTTTCTATCCCTCTCTCTCCCCCTCCCTCTCTCACTCTCTCGCTCTCTCTTCTCTCTATCGTTCCGTTCCTGCTCCCAGCTGTTCCTATTCCCCTAATCAATCATTTAGTCTTCCCACACCTGTTCCCGATCCTTTTCCCTGATTAGAGTCCCTATTTCTCTCCTTGTTTTCCGTTCCTGCCCTGTCAGATCCTTATCTATTGTTCACCGTGCTGTGTCTATGTATTGCCCTGTCGTGTCGTGTTTCCCTCAGATGCTGCGTGGTGAGCAGGTGTCTGAGTCTGCTACGTTCAAGTGCCTTCCCGAGGCAACCTGCAGTTCTTGATCAAGTCTCCAGTCTGTTCTCGTCATTACGAGTAGTATTATGCCTTTTGTTTGTAAAGTAACTTTACTGGATTAAAAACTCTGTTTTCGCCAAGTCGCTTTTGGGTCCTCATTCACCTGCATAACAGAAGGATCCGACCAAAGAATGGACCCAGCGACTACAGATGCTCGTAACACTGCCGTCGAGATCCAAGGAGCCATGCTCGGCAGACACGAGCAGGAATTGTCTGCTGCTCGCCATGCCGTGGAGAACCTGGCCGCTCAGGTTTCCGACCTCTCTGGACAGTTCCAGAGTCTTCGTCTCGTGCCACCTGTTACTTCCTGGCCTGCCGAGCCTCCGGAACCTAGGGTTAATAACCCACCTTGCTACTCCGGGCAGCCCACGGAGTGCCGCTCCTTTCTCACCCAGTGTGATATTGTGTTCTCTCTCCAACCCAACACATACTCTAGCGAGAGAGCTCGGGTTGCTTACGTCATTTCACTCCTTACTGGCCGGGCTCGAGAGTGGGGCACAGCTATCTGGGAGGCAAGGGCTGATTGTTCTAACAATTACCAGAACTTTAAAGAGGAGATGATTCGGGTTTTTGACCGTTCAGTTTTTGGTAGGGAGGCTTCTAGGGCCCTGGCTTCCCTATGCCAAGGTGATCGATCCATAACGGATTACTCTATAGAGTTTCGCACTCTTGCTGCCTCTAGTGACTGGAACGAGCCGGCGCTGCTCGCTCGTTTTCTGGAGGGACTCCACGCAGTGGTCAAAGATGAGATTCTCTCTCGGGAGGTTCCTTCCAGTGTGGACTCTTTGATTGCTCTCGCCATCCGCATAGAACGACGGGTAGATCTTCGTCACCAAGCTCGTGGAAGAGAGCTCGCGTCAACGGTGTTTCCCTGCTCCGCATCGCAACCATCTCCCTCCTCTGGCTCAGAGACTGAGCCCATGCAGCTGGGAGGTATTCGCATCTCGACCAAGGAGAGGGAACGGAGGATCACCAACCGCCTGTGCCTCTATTGCGGATTTGATGGACATTTTGTCAATTCATGTCCAGTAAAAGGCCAGAGCTCATCAGTAAGCGGAGGGCTACTGGTGAGCGCTACTACTCAGGTCTCTTCATCTAGATCCTGTACTACTATGTCGGTCCATCTACGCTGGACCGGTTCGGGTGCTACATGCAGTGCCTTGATTGACTCTGGGGCTGAGGGTTGTTTCATGGACGAAGCATGGGCTCGGAAACATGACATTCCTTTCAGACAGTTAGACAAGCCTACGCCCATGTTTGCCTTAGATGGTAGTCATCTTCCCAGTATCAGATTTGAGACACTACCTTTAACTCTCACAGTATCTGGTAACCACAGTGAGACTATTTCTTTTTTGATTTTTCGTTCACCTTTTACACCTGTTGTTTTGGGTCATCCCTGGCTAGTATGTCATAATCCTTCTATTAATTGGTCTAGTAATTCTATCCTATCCTGGAACGTTTCTTGTCATGTGAAGTGTTTAATGTCTGCCATCCCTCCCATTTCTTCTGTCCCCACTTCTCAGGAGGAACCTGGCGATTTGACAGGAGTGCCGGAGGAATATCATGATCTGCGCACGGTCTTCAGTCGGTCCCGAGCCAACTCCCTTCCTCCTCACCGGTCGTATGATTGTAGTATTGATCTCCTTCCGGGGACCACTCCTCCTCGGGGTAGACTATACTCTCTGTCGGCTCCCGAACGTAAGGCTCTCGAGGATTATTTATCTGTGTCTTTTGACGCCGGTACCATAGTGCCTTCTTCCTCTCCGGCCGGGGCGGGGTTCTTTTTGTTAAGAAGAAGGACGGTACTCTGCGCCCCTGCGTGGATTATCGAGGCTGAATGACATAACGGTTAAGAATCGTTATCCGCTTCCCCTTATGTCATCAGCCTTCGAGATTCTGCAGGGAGCCAGGTGCTTTACTAAGTTGGACCTTCGTAACGCTTACCATCTCGTGCGCATCAGAGAGGGGGACGAGTGGAAAACGGCGTTTAACACTCCGTTAGGGCATTTTGAGTACCGGGTTCTGCCGTTTGGTCTCGCCAATGCGCCAGCTGTTTTTCAGGCATTAGTTAATGATGTTCTGAGAGACATGCTGAACATCTTTGTTTTTGTCTATCTTGACGATATCCTGATTTTTTCACCGTCACTCGAGATTCATGTTCAGCACGTTCGACGTGTTCTACAGCGCCTTTTAGAGAATTGTCTCTACGTGAAGGCTGAGAAGTGCTCTTTTCATGTCTCCTCCGTTACTTTTCTCGGTTCCGTTATTTCCGCTGAAGGCATTCAGATGGATTCCGCTAAGGTCCAAGCTGTCAGTGATTGGCCCGTTCCAAGGTCACGTGTCGAGTTGCAGCGCTTTTTAGGTTTCGCTAATTTCTATCGGCGTTTCATTCGTAATTTCGGTCAAGTTGCTGCCCCTCTCACAGCTCTTACTTCTGTCAAGACGTGTTTTAAGTGGTCCGGTTCCGCCCAGGGAGCTTTTGATCTTCTAAAAGAACGTTTTACGTCCGCTCCTATCCTCGTTACTCCTGACGTCACTAGACAATTCATTGTCGAGGTTGACGCTTCAGAGGTAGGCGTGGGAGCCATTCTATCCCAGCGCTTCCAGTCTGACGATAAGGTTCATCCTTGCGCTTATTTTTCTCATCGCCTGTCGCCATCTGAGCGCAACTATGATGTGGGTAACCGCGAACTGCTCGCCATCCGCTTAGCCCTAGGCGAATGGCGACAGTGGTTGGAGGGGGCGACCGTTCCTTTTGTCGTTTGGACAGACCATAAGAACCTTGAGTACATCCGTTCTGCCAAACGACTTAATGCCCGTCAAGCTCGTTGGGCGTTGTTTTTCGCTCGTTTCGAGTTTGTGATTTCTTACCGTCCGGGTAGCAAAAACACCAAGCCTGATGCCTTATCCCGTCTGTTTAGTTCTTCTGTGGCTTCTACTGATCCCGAGGGATTCTTCCTTATGGGCGTGTTGTCGGGTTGACAGTCTGGGGAATTGAAAGACAGGTTAAGCAAGCACTCACGCACACTGCGTCGCCGCGCTTGTCCTAGTAACCTCCTTTTCGTTCCTGTTTCCACTCGTCTGGCTGTTCTTCAGTGGGCTCACTCTGCCAAGTTAGCTGGTCATCCCGGTGTTCGAGGCACTCTTGCGTCTATTCGCCAGCGCTTTTGGTGGCCGACTCAGGAGCGTGACACGCGCCGTTTCGTGGCTGCTTGTTCGGACTGCGCGCAGACTAAGTCGGGTAACTCTCCTCCTGCCGGTCGTCTCAGACCGCTCCCCATTCCTTCTCGACCATGGTCTCACATCGCCCTAGACTTCATTACCGGTCTGCCTTTGTCTGCGGGGAAGACTGTGATTCTTACGGTTGTCGATAGGTTCTCTAAGGCGGCACATTTCATTCCCCTCGCTAAACTTCCTTCCGCTAAGGAGACGGCACAAATCATCATCGAGAATGTGTTCAGAATTCATGGCCTCCCGTTAGACGCCGTTTCAGACAGAGGCCCGCAATTCACGTCACAGTTTTGGAGGGAGTTCTGTCGTTTGATTGGTGCGTCCGTCAGTCTCTCTTCCGGGTTTCATCCCCAGTCTAACGGTCAAGCAGAGAGGGCCAATCAGACGATTGGTCGCATACTACGCAGCCTTTCTTTCAGAAACCCTGCGTCTTGGGCAGAACAGCTCCCCTGGGCAGAATACGCTCACAACTCGCTTCCTTCGTCTGCTACCGGGTTATCTCCGTTTCAGAGTAGTCTGGGTTACCAGCCTCCTCTGTTCTCATCCCAGCTTGCCGAGTCCAGCGTTCCCTCCGCTCAAGCGTTTGTCCAACGTTGTGAGCGCACCTGGAGGAGGGTGAGGTCTGCACTTTGCCGTTACAGGGCACAGACTGTGAGAGCCGCCAATAAACGCAGGATTAAGAGTCCTAGGTATTGTTGCGGCCAGAGAGTGTGGCTTTCCACTCGCAACCTTCCTCTTACGACAGCTTCTCGTAAGTTGACTCCGCGGTTCATTGGTCCGTTCCGTGTCTCCCAGGTCGTCAATCCTGTCGCTGTGCGACTGCTTCTTCCGCGACATCTTCGTCGCGTCCATCCTGTCTTCCATGTCTCCTGTGTCAAGCCCTTCAGACAGAGGCCCGCAATTCACGTCACAGTTTTGGAGGGAGTTCTGTCGTTTGATTGGTGCGTCCGTCTTCGCACCCCCGTTCGTCTTCCCTCCCCCCCTCCCGTCCTTGTCGAGAGCGCACCCATTTACAAGGTACGTAGGATCATGGACATGCGTTCTCGGGGACGGGGTCACCAATACTTAGTGGATTGGGAGGGTTACGGTCCTGAGGAGAGGAGTTGGGTTCCGTCTCGGGACGTGCTGGACCGTTCGCTTATTGATGATTTCCTCCGTTGCCGCCAGGGTTCCTCCTCGAGTGCGCCAGGAGGCGCTCGGTGAGTGGGGGGGTACTGTCATGTTTTGTCATTGATTATCATGTCTTGTCCCTGTGCTTCCCCTTCTATTCGTTTCCCTCTGCTGGTCTTATTAGGTTCTTTCCCTCTTTCTATCCCTCTCTCTCCCCCTCCCTCTCTCACTCTCTCGCTCTCTCTTCTCTCTATCGTTCCGTTCCTGCTCCCAGCTGTTCCTATTCCCCTAATCAATCATTTAGTCTTCCCACACCTGTTCCCGATCCTTTTCCCTGATTAGAGTCCCTATTTCTCTCCTTGTTTTCCGTTCCTGCCCTGTCGGATCCTTATCTATTGTTCACCGTGCTGTGTCTATGTATTGCCCTGTCGTGTCGTGTTTCCCTCAGATGCTGCGTGGTGAGCAGGTGTCTGAGTCTGCTACGTTCAAGTGCCTTCCCGAGGCAACCTGCAGTTCTTGATCAAGTCTCCAGTCTGTTCTCGTCATTACGAGTAGTATTATGCCTTTTGTTTGTAAAGTAACTTTACTGGATTAAAAACTCTGTTTTCGCCAAGTCGCTTTTGGGTCCTCATTCACCTGCATAACATTTTAGGTGATCCGTTGACCATAATCTTCAATGTGGCCGGGTACAACAGTGCGTAGTCCATCTTCATTCTCCTGAGTCGAGCCTTCGCCTCATCAAACACTTTGCTTTTTCGTACAACCGCAGTCGAATAATCATTGAAGAATGAGACATTTGTACTTTTACGTTGACTACCATCAGAGCCGATGTTTCTAGCCGCGTCCATGACGCGCTGCTTGTCGGTGAAGTTGTGGAACTTTATAACCACCGGCCGTGGGCGCTGATTGGGACCGGGTATCGGTCCTTGAGAGCGATGGGCTCTGTCCAGCTTCACACGACCAGCCTTAGTGTCCATTTGTAGATAGCCAGGGATCCATTCCTCAAAGAATTTTACTGAACGTGTCCTTTCAGAATTTTCCGGGAGTCCCACAACACGAATATTGCATCTGCGTCCTCGATTATCCAAGTCGTCAATGTGCCCCGCCATTTCACGCACCTGTTTCTCAAGTGCTTTTATCTTAGCATCCATAGATGTAGTTGAAGTTTCCACTGCAGCAATTCTTCCTTCCGCCTCAACACATTTCACAACCCTCTGTATTTCAGCTGAATGGCCTGCTATTGCTTCCAAGACCGTTTTTATCTTAGCATCGATCACTTTAGTAATGTTATCAGTCATCTTTTGAATCACCAAGTCCATTATGCCTGGATCCGCAATGGTGTTAGCTTCGCTAATGTTAGCTAGCTCCTCATGCACATCCACAGGGGTGGTGGTTTTGGTCGACTTCTTAGTAGTTCTATTGGGCATGTTGTCGGAGATTTTTGCGAAATAGCCGTCAAGACTCATTATATGGTAACTTATTTAGCCAATTATACCACTTTTTCAAGCTAGGAGATTAATGTAAAAATATAAATGTACAAATACCACGAGAGCTCGCTGAAACACAGTGTTCTCTCTACGGTGCCATTTTGTCCCCCCAAATGTGGTTGTTAATTTTTTTATGGGGCTGGAGAGATGTAACTACTCTTTAATTCATAGACAGACCTATGGATGCAAGGACTGACCATCCATGATATCAACATTATAGTTTTAACCATGTTTTGAGGCTATGCAGTGTTGGTTTACATTGTTTCTAAACATTGGAGTTAAACAATTTTATTTGGGGTTCTGATGGGGTACAACAATTGAACTAAGCTCATGAGGCATGTGTTATACTCTTCAATAATCAATGGTTATAAATAAATAATTTAAGAGTCCAAATATGGATGTAACAATTGCAGATTACGCCTTTAACACCACACTTTAGTTCAACGGCTGCAGGGTTTGTGCCTCGGTTTTTAAGACAGTACTTACTAGTGTTAATCACCGAAAGGTATCTCAAAACTGTCTTATGGCTAAATTCATCCTTAGAACCATTGGATGCCTTAAGATGCGTTTGGGAAACCGGGCCCAGATATCCAGTTTCCTCCTCTTCTTCCACCTCCTTTTTCGATGTGACAGTCATCTACCCCTCCTCTTTCACCCCATAAACTGCATCCTCCTCTTTCTCTTCCTCTTCTTTTACTGTAACATCCTCCCCCTCTTTCACTCTGAGCGCGTCTTCCTCTACTTTCACCTCACCCTCTATTTGTTTTTGTATTTTAACAACCTTCTCTTCCTCCTCCTCTTCTTTCACTTCTCTAGGAGGAGAGCAGCTCAGTGAGCTCATGGTCGGAGATGTTAGCTAGCTAGGCTAATGCTAACTTAACCAGCCCGCAAGCTGACGAATAACAACAACACCATAAATATTAAATTAAATCGGATAACTAACTAGACGACAGAAATGGGTTTAAAACACAGTGGCTAATATACACTAAAGCGTCTAAAGAGCTTAATTGGTTCATCTATTTTGTCTATCAAGCTACCAAGGTGGCTGACCAACTGTTGTGCTGCTGAAAGAAGCATTCCGTCCACTAGATTATACGTCACACCAGCAGCATAACCTTAAATTCCCAGACCGCTCTCTGCTGACTGGAGTGGGTAACTCAGTTGAGTAAAATTATTATTTTATTAACAGACACGTTAAAGGGTAGGAAGCAGGAGTTTTTACTCACCAGTGTAACAATATAGTGTGGTTAAAGACTTAGTAAGCTAGTTGTAGTCACTTTATGGTTACCTATAAGTACAAACAGTTATGTTTTTGCGTTATTACATATTTATTAACTTATTTCCGGATATCTTCTAAACTACCCACAATGCAGTATTTCTCAACGTCATATAGATGATCTACTCTGTGCTATTGAGTTTGTATGCCAGTGTAATGGTGTAATGAGGTTACATTTTTTAAATATATGTAACCGTTATTTAACGAGGCAATTCAGTTAAGAACAAATTCATATTTACATTGACTGCATACCCTGGCCAAACCTTAACCCAGACGATGCTGGGCCAATTCTGCGCTCCCAATCACGGCCTGTTATGATGCAGCTTGGATTTGAACCATTGTCTGTAGTGACGCCTCTAGCACTGAGATGCCATACCTTAGACCGCTGCTCTGCTCGTGTGTTTACATTACACTCGGTGTAATATACTCAGTGATAAAGGTATGGGACTCTGGGTAATCCACAGCAGATTTTGGAGAATTTTGAAAATTGAGTGGTCCTGGGATAGAAATTTATAAAGTTGACATTACATCATAAAATCCACGTTTTAAATCATACATTAGATATTTATGTTTTAGGAACTACTGTTGTTGGTTTGGTGTCAAGTAAGCCTCTCTTTATATGTTATTTGCCAAATCTCAGTTTACTTGCCAAATCTCAGATTTCCATGTGGGTTTTATGCTAAAGATCCCTCTTTCAAGTTGGTATCTAACTGGAAAATGCATCTTCTTTAGGAGTGCTATTTATATCCTGTCGACTACTGATCGTTCATCCACACTGTGTGTCTCATTAATGCAGGTAATTTATGACAAATGTATAAAGTATATGTTTTATAAACCCATGAACACCAGCCAGTTTATCAGCCCCGTTTTGTTAGTTTAGGTGTATTATACGTTTTCCCCACCAGATGGGGACATTTATTAGTTAATTTGATATATTTTGATAGTAAAATGGATGAGTTTATTCTGATGTTGTGAATATGAGACACATGGAAACAATGTATTTATTTTATTATAGTAAATTAGCAATTAGTAGGAATTGTTAAATCCACTATATAATCACAATAACTTTGATAGACGTTTATTATAAGTCAGATTAATGTAGAATTGCTGTGGGAGTTCTATTCATGTCCCGTCACTACTGATCATTCATCCATACTGTGTGTGTCCCATCATTGCAGCTTTGGAAATAAATGAACTATCCATTCATTGCTCCTTCCTGTGTTGACTCACTGACTTGAGAGACCAGGAAGGTCACCCAGTTTGATATCTAGCTCAAGCTTCACCTCATGCTTTTCATTAATTGTGTGGTTGTGTTTTCTAGTGGGAACCCGTTAGCACGGTAAGCTCTGGTGCCTTCTTTGCGTGGGCTCAAATCAAAAGAGAAAATCAACCTGCTTGCTCCTTTTTGTTTTTGTCAACTTTTCGATGGGGGTGTTATGTTTGATACCGGAGGCATGCCTTGAAAGCAGTAAACTTTAAAGCAGTGTGCTGATGCCTGTATCACTTTATCAGCAGTACGTCATCTATAACGTCTGAAACTTAATTTCATCGAACAACCACTTGATTGGTTTGGTTTTGGGCTGATTGGTTTGGTTTTGCAGACTGCTCTACAAATCACCTAACATTCATAAATAACTACTCATTATTATTTAAACAGTGTGTCACTTTATCAGCATTGACTTTTTTTCCCTCCCCAATTTCGTGGTATCCAATTTTAGGAGCCACTATCTTGTCTCATCGCTACAACTCCCGTACCGGCTCCGGAGAGACGAAGGTTGAAAGTCAAGCGTCCTCCGATACACAACCCAACCAAGCCGCACTGCTTCTTAACACAGCGCGCATCCAACCCGGAAGCATTTTTGGGGGAAAATATTTAATTTGCTCTTTTATAAACGTTACCATAGCTTAATCATTTTATTACCCTCCGTCACCCACTTTCAATTTTTAGATAATAAAGCATTTGACATCTCCACTGCATTAACAATGGAGGATTGGTTGATTTCCAGGTTTTAAGTATAGTATTTAAGATGATTGACGAGAAAAGTATCGTCCAACCATCCGGTAACTTGTTTCATGCGCATCAAAGGTGAGGGTGAATTTCAGATGTTCACCGCTTGTATTGATGGAGTGGAATCGATTAAGTTCCTCTGCTGTCCCCTGGAATAGAAGGAACACGTCATCAAATAATACTTTTACAGAGCCTGATGAGGTGCTAGAATGGATTGTTAGGGCTGACAATCACGTTCTTCTCTAACAACCCCACATACAGTTTGGCATAATTAGGCGCTATCTTTAAAACTACGACCATAATGCACTGCATGTCTACTTGTCTTGTCTGTGTTTCTTTTACACCTGCTATGTAAAAGAGACAGAAAAAGGCACAATGGTCAATGCTACCTGGGATCCTTGGGACATCCCTACCCTAAACCCTACCTTAACCCTTTTAAATGTCAACTTCAATGGGCTAGGGAAATCCCAAGAATGTATCGCTACCTAAAAATACACAATGTAAGTGATTGATAGTTGGTATTCAGCAGTCATAAAGCCTTATTTCCTTTAATGAATTACTAAAATAGTGATTTTGTCAGACAGCATAGACAGCAGCTCGACACTTTATTGTATGACCTATTCATCCTTCCATCCCTCATCAGCCTTCCTCTCCTCTGAAGACCCAGTTAGGGTGGAGCTCAGTCATAGAGCTGTTGAGGGACTGGTTAGGAAGAACACTTCTACAGCCAGAGGTGAGAGGTCACACGTGGTTTAGATGCTAAATATGTATGTCCCCTTCGTGTTTCATCACGTCAGCAAAAGGTAATATGTTCCATCATCTATGTTTATTTACATTCGTGCAAGTTGGCCACAGATTTTGTAATTTCTCACCCCCTCTGGCTGTATCAAAGTTAATTTCCTCTCAGGCACACATTTGGTCTTCAATATTATGAAGGTAATTTGTGTAGAATTTACTTTTCCCCATCTCTTTACATTGCTGATGCATATTTGGTGGCCTGACTGCATCCAGACTTGTCAAATGCCCATTCTGGTAGATCTGAACCTAATGCAGCTTAGAGTGATCGGATGACAGAAGTCACATTTAGGTGTCAGGTGTAACTGAGGCCATAGATGCTCCATATCCATTATCTTGAGAGTTTTAAATAATATGACTAAATGTGTTTCTTTCTGTGTTGCAGGGGCAGTCAAGAAATATAATGGCAAGGCCACAGAACAAGACATAAGCAGAGCTGTGGGAGACCACCTCAAACCCCTGGTAGAGCCGGGGGTGGTGTTTACCACTTCACCACACCTTCAACAGGCGTGAAAAGTGAGATTTATCTGGTTGATCCATTTGTTTGTTTAAATTTTCAGTAGTTGAATCCTTTGACATATTGTTGATTTCAACATTTGTCATCTTCAACAAATGCACTGAATTTATACTGTTTTTCATACTAAGATGGCGCAAGAGTCTGTTGATTGGTTGGTCATTTATTTTGCAATATGTTCAAACCAAACCAGCGCATTTCAGACATGGATGCAACGCAATGCACTTCACAGAAAAAATACAAATAAAAACATACACAGCAAACAGAAGAATAACAACTGAAAGACGAATTAACATTTCAAGGAAATGCCTTTGATGAACAAGAACTGGATGCTACAACCCAAAATATAAGCTTGTTTTACTACATTGTTGTTCAGTTTCCCAGCAAGAAAACCAGAAATGTCACTTAAACAGAAGAGGGAACTAACAAAGAGTCACTGACAACAACCACAACTAAACAGGTGGGTTTTAGGAGGGGTTCTGAATGACACTATGGGGGTGTCCACTGGAAGTTGACTAGTAACAACTGGGACCTAAAAGACACCCACCATGAGACCCACTAAATCTGCCCAAGAAGGGGGGAAACAAAAGAAAACCCCACAACAAACTTAGTTTGTTTTCAATATATCAACAATTGAACTGGGTTGGTTGAACAGTGATACTAAACATACATACCAGCACTATTTTGACAGAGGAAGATATGAGTTTATACTGTTTTTCATACTAAGATTAACCAAGATATGTGTTGCTTTTCATTGGTTTAGCAAGAGTCTGTTGATTGGTTGGTCATTGGGTTCATTTGTTTTGCAATATGTTCAAATCAAGCTTTATTTATACAGTACATTTCAGACATGATAACACATTGGCTTCACAGGAAAAAATAAATAAATATTTAGTACACAAACATAAGCAGATAAAAAACATAAGAATAACCACTGAAAGACTAATGAGCATTGAAAGGAAATGCCATTGATTAAAATATTAATAGGATGCAACATCCCACCCAAATTATAAGCTGTTTTTTAGGAGAGGCTCTAAAAGACACCCACCATGAGACCCACTAAATCTGCCCAAGAAGAGGCAAACAAAAGAAAAACCCACACAAAATTAAAGACAGGAAGCAAACCAAAAAAGTGGAGCAACTAAATGTGTTGACTCTCCACATCTATCAAGACAACTGGAGCACTAGGCCAGACACTCTTAAATAGAACCTGGACCAGCTCAGGTGAAACACCTTCCCACCAACGAGATGGACAAGCCAGCACAGGTGTAACACATACTGACACCAATCGGTTCTCCCTACATGCTAACAAGCTAGTCCAACCTCAAAACATAAATGGAAAAACCAAAGCCTGTAAAACCTTCCTCCTTAAGACAAATATATCTTCTATTTTTGTTGGACAAGTTTGCTGACCACTAACAGAAAACAATATAAACAATTACAAATAGGGGGAAAAAAGATTATTTCGAGAACTCTCGTCCCCTTGGAACGAGCCCAAACAAAACTCATCTCCAATACGGAAAAACATGTGTCAAAATAAATTGTGATCCATGGCAACGCACTGGCTAAACGCAAAACACACATCTTTTTGACTGCCCATCCTTGAGAAAATCAGCAACCAAGTTGTCCTTACCATGGACATGTCTGATTTCAAGAGGAAACTCCTGCAATATCCGTAGTAACTTTCCACCTCACTGCAGAGCGGGGGTTCTCTCTTTTTTCAGGGTTCACTAGATAGGTATGTTGTTGGATCGGGGCCCCGTCCCCAATGTCATGCTCTAGTACATTTGGGTTGACACATCTGAGAATGAACCCTGATATTCTAAAAGCAGGGAAACAATGTCAATATAATTGTACCCCAAAAAATTGTCAGTTGGTCGTATAAATAATTATGAATACTAAATGTTACATGAAATGTAAATATGAAATATTTGGTTGCATAGTCTTATTTTCAACAGCTTTTCAATTACATTTTGCTTCGTGGGATAGCCAAATATCAAAACACAGTTTTAATGTGTCCAAATCAATAACCAATATCCAGAAACAGTTTGGGATAAATTGAAAATCTAAACATAAAATGTTCTATGTACACAAACATCTGCTACAACAATCATATTACTTGTATTTGTTTAAACAAGCAGCTTTTAAAATGCACAAGCACCAGAAATGCTGTTGTTTTGACAAGTAGCAATAAATCACTGATATCGATTAGGGGTGGAATTAGGTTGTAAGTGCTGTTGAAACTGACAACAAAAAAAACAACTGGAAATGGGAGATATATTTTACCTCACTGGATAGAGCACAACCTGCAGAAGACAGTCAGCTACATTTTGGAGTGATGCATTTAAATTTAGGGGTCGCTAAACAAGGGAATGCAACACTTATTTGTCATCACTCATCGATATCATGCTAAAATCATTTGTACGAGAGGAGAGAGATGAGGTTGCACGTCCTGTTAAAACTAACAGCTCAAAAACCACACGGACTCTGATTTTTCACCTGAGGCTAATATCCATATCATTATGAAATCAATTCACAAAGGGGGGGAAACGTTTAGGCTTCTACATTGTGACATCATTAAAATACTCCTACTACAATGTTAAAACTTTCTACATTGTGACATTAATTAATTGAAATCATGAAACAACTCCTTCATGTATGTATGTCCTAATATTTGATCAGAGATCTTTTAACAGATTATCTCTGGTCACAGCTATGATATTTTTCTCCTGTGTGTTCTCTGGTGTACTGTCAGATGGCCAGATGTAGTAAAACTCCTCCCACATTGACCACAGCTATAAGGTTTCTCTCCTGTGTGTTTTCTCTGGTGTACTGTCAGATAGCTAGATGTAGTAAAACTCCTCCCACATTGACCACAGCTATAAGGTTTCTCTCCTGTGTGTTTTCTCTGGTGTACTGTCAGATAGCTAGATGTAGTAAAACTCCTCCCACATTGACCACAGCTATAAGGTTTCTCTCCTGTGTGTTTTCTCTGGTGTACTGTCAGAGAGCTAGATGTCGTAAAACTCCTCCCACATTGACCACAGCTATAAGGTTTCTCTCCTGTGTGTGTTCTCTGGTGTTGAGTCAGAGTGCCAGAGAAAGTAAATCTCTTCCCACATTGATCACAGCTATAACGTTTCTCTCCTGTGTGTGTTCTCTGGTGTACTGTCAGATAGCTAGATGAAGGAAAACTGCTCCCACATTGATCACAGCTATAAGGTTTCTCTCCTGTGTGTATTCTCTGGTGCACTGTCAGCTCTCCAGCTTGACCAAAACTCTTCCCACATTGACCACAGCTATAAGGTTTCTCTCCTGTGTGTGTTCTCTGGTGTACTGTCAGAGAGCTAGATGTTGTAAAACTCCTCCCACATTGACCACAGCTATAAGGTTTCTCTCCTGTGTGTGTTCTCTTGTGTCTAGTCAGATTGTTAGCTTGAACAAAACTCTGCCCACATTGATCACAGCTATAAGGTTTCTCTCCTGTGTGTGTTCTCTGGTGTACTGTCAGAGAGCCAGATTGAGGAAAACTCTTCCCACATTGACCACAGCTATAAGGTTTCTCTCCTGTGTGTGTTCTCTGATGAATTTTAATGCCCGATGAGGTGAATCTCTTCCCACAGTCAGAGCAGAAGTGAGTTCTCTTCCCTGTGGATCTCTGCAGAAGTTTCTTGAGGTGTTTTGATCTGGAGAGACTCTTCTCTGCCTCTTCAGCATCATGAGGTTGTTGAGGATCCCCAGAGGATCCACAATAGTCCTCACTCTCTCCTGTGTGAACAACAAAGTCAGATGATTAAAGGCCCACAACAGCGGAAAACCACTGTAAAAGAAAGTTGAGGCCAACAAAGTAGCCAATGATGTTGTAAAACAATTGATGTCTGTAACGAATGTAAAAACGATTTGACAATCCTCTTTAACCTCTTAAGTCCACCCCCTACTTTTTCGAACATTCTGTTAAAAATCGCGCAACATTTCAGCGCCCTGCTACTCATGCCAGGAATATAGTATATGCATATGATTAGTATGTGTGGATAGAAAACACTCAGACGTTTATAAAACTGGTTAAATCACGGCTGTGACTATATCAGAACATGCGTTTCATCGAAAATCGCAGGAAAATCTGATCACTGAAAATGGGAAAATATATCCATGCGCCACTTGAACTCATTGTTGAATGTGAACCACATTAAATGGGGCCGCGGTTGCAATACCTACAGCTTCCACACGATGTCAACAGTCTTGTCATTTGCCTTTGTTTCTTGGTCAAACGGACACGAGGCAGCGCATTTCTTCCGGTCTCCGGCCGGATATTTTGGTTGAGATTTACCCGGACATTATTTCCAGACGTACAGCTATAGAATATACATCGCCTCGTGATCAATTTGATCGATTATTAATGTTTACTAATACCTAAAGTTGCATTACAAAAGTATTTCGAAGTGTTTTGTGAAAGTTTATCGTCGACTTTTTTAATTTAAAAAAATGACGTTGCGTTAAAAAACTGTTTTTTTCCTTGATCACAGTCTTCATAGATCGATATCTTGGCTATATATGGACCGATTTAAACGAAAAAAAGACCCAATAGTGATGTTTATGGGACATCAAGGAGTGCCAACAAAGAAGATTGTCAACGGTAATGAATGTTTTATATTTTATTTGTGCGTTTTGTGTAGCGCCGACTATGCTAATTGTTTTGTTTACGTCCCCTGCGGGTCTTTTGGGGTGTTACATGCCATCAGATAATAGCTTCTCATGCTTTCGCCGAAAAGCATTTTAAAAATCTGACTTGTTGGCTGGATTCACAACGAGTGTAGCTTTAATTCAGTACCCTGCATGTGTATTTTAATGAACGTTTGAGTTTTAACGAGTGCTATTAGCATTTAGCGTAGCGCATTTGCATTTCCAGATGTCTAGATGGAACGCCTGCGTGTCGGGGAGGAGTAAGAGGTTAAATGAGCAAGAATAGTCATATTTGCCTTGTTTTCACATTAGTAGTAAAATTGATGATTGTAGACTAGAAGTAAGTTATTCATTTTGTTGAAACTCTAAACAGTGTGCCAGACGACTTTTGGTTTCCAATATAGACCCCTTTCTGAGTTTAATAAAATTGCAGCGCAAGGGCGATGCGCACACAATTTGGTTGCAGAAACTCCTCCCTGCTAATGAGGAAGCCAAAAGTTATGGATGTAGTATATCTCTCTGGAGCAAAAATAGTGAGCAAAGATGATAGTTTTTCACAATGTATTCTGAATGTGAATGGGGGAAAACTCAGGGGACTAACCTCCATTTTCAGGTTGCCTATGAGTACATTTCATACTAGTTTGGATTATAATTGTAAGGCTCGTTTGAATGTTCTGTTTGCTATAGTATTAAGAATTGTGTGTATTTGTTGAAGAACCGCGTTAATGACAGTATACATTTGGGTGTTGCTAATAAAATAAAGATTTTATTTTGTATTTCACCTTTATTTAACCAGGTAGGCCAGTCGTAAATGACAACTGGTTCTCATTTACAACTGCGACCTGGCCAAGATAAAGAAAAGCAGTGCGCCAAAAAAAACAACAGAGTTACATACACGTGGGATAAACAAACATACAGTCAATAACACAATAGAAAATGTATATACAGTGTGTGCAAATTGAGTAAGGAGGTAAGGCAATAAATAGACCATAGTAGCAAAGTAATTACAATTTAACAAATTAACACTTGAGTGATGGATGTGGGTTTGTCAACGGGTTTGTCAACGAATATGTCGCAGGGGCCAGGCGACGAGAGCATACAGGTCGCAGTGGTGGGTGGTATATGGGGCATTGGTGACAAAACGGATGGCACTGTGATAGCAAACTGGATGCAGTCTAAGTAGAGTGTTGGAGGCTATTTTGTAAATGACATCGCCGAAGTCAAGGATCAGTAGGATAGTTAGTTTTACGAGGGTGTTAGGCAGCGTAAGTGAAGGAGGCTTTGTTGTGAAACAGGAAGCCGATTCTAGATTTAATTTTGGATTGGAGATGCTTTATATGAGTCTGGAAGGAGAGTTAATAGTCTAACCAGACACCTAGGTATTTGTAGTTGTCCACATATTCTATGTCAGAACCGTCCAGAGTAGTGATGCTAGTCGGGCGGGCGGGTGCGGGCAGCGATCGGTTGAAGAGCATGCATTTAGTTTTAGTAGCGTTTAAGAGCAGTTGGAGTTGTATGGCATTGTTGTTAGGTGAAGTTATGGGTCCTACAGTAGGTCTATGTTATTGTTAGGTGATGTTATGGGTCTTACAGTAGGTCTGTGTTGTTGCTAGGTGAAGTTATGGGTCCTACAGTAGGTCTATGTTGTTGTTAGGGGAAGTTGTGTCCTACAGTAGGTCTATGTTGTTGTTAGGTGAAGTTGTGTCTCCTACACTACTGCCCCACCAAGTAAAAAGGCAGTAACTGCTAATTTGTTCAAAAATGAGTTAGTCATCTTTGCTGCATTAACCTCTTTGCGCACGGAACCCGCTATCGGGCTGAAATTCCACAACATACGGTGACCGCTACATAAATAGTCATATTAAACATTCATGAAAATACAAGTGTCTCACATGTATCAAAAGCCTAGAATCTTGCTAATCCAACTGCGTTGTCAGATTTAAAAAAGGATTTACTGCGAAAGAATACGATGTGATTATCTGAGCATAGAGCCCCATAAAAACCAACTATTTCAACCAGCACAGGCGTAACATAATCACAAACTGCATTAAAATAAATGGTTCACCTTTGACGATCTTCATCTGTTTGCAATTCCAATGCTCATTGTTACACAATGAATGATCTTTTGTTTGATAAAATACGTTTTTATAGCCTAACACAAAACATTTTGTGAACCGCTTGTCGTGAATTCCGTCTCATTCCATTTTCGACGACACATTCCAGGTAAATAATCCACACAGAATGTGACTTTTCCAGTCATGTTTGGTTTCACTGCAATCAACTGGTTTGTTTGTAACACAATCAAACCTGATGGGTCATTTCGCGGGACGTATTGACTGAAAGAAACCGATTTGAAGACAACAAGTTATGACATCATTGTGCACCAATGATTTGCCCGCTGTTTCGTTGATTGACTGTATTTTAACCCAATGACCACTGATCGTCTTGAAATCTAGCTGGGTAGATATCCAATGAGCTGAGGTAAACGGCAATAGGTCATGTTTATGTGTTGCAAGACCAACCCATGTAGTAAGCTCCAGCGTAAAGAGAGTAATTCGCTATTGAAGTCTCATACCGGAAGGAGAAACACATATTACGCACTGCATTGTTTGGTAAACACACAGATTCAGCTGTTTATATATCAATCAGTATGGCGACTAAGTCAAGGAAAGCTAAAACTAAGTCTAGATATACAGATGTACACACAATTTTAGAATAAATTGATTGGGAAAGTGAGACAGAGATTGTTGTAGGACGATTCATTTAGCGATTGTGGAGGAATATTTTTTGAACGGGAGAGGACATTGTTTTGGACTGGTAAGTTCGTATCATGCGAATGCCCTTGTTTGAAATTAATAATATAACATATTATTTGTGATTTCTTTTTAATTTAAGAAGCAATATATAAACATGTAATGTCATGAAATGTGAGATGCGTGTCTGCCGCCCCACCCAAACACACATGAAATAGCCTATTTGAAGCTGTTGATGGGGGGGCAGGCCCACAACAATGGCCAAAGTGAAATGGAGACAGATACAGCTGGTCTGTTGTAACATAATAAAGACAGTAGATCTAGCTGGTCTGTCATAATATAATAGAGACAGTAGATCTATCTAGCAGGTCATTTCCGAGCGGAAATGGAGGAAAACTCGCCTCCCTGCGGACCTGGCATCCTTTCACTCCCTCCTCTCTACATTTTCCTCCTCTGTCTCTGCTGCTAAAGCCACTTTCTACCACTCTAAATTCCAAGCATCTGCCTCTAACCCTAGGAAGCTCTTTGCCACCTTCTCCTCCCTCCTGAATCCTCCTCCCCCCCCCCCTCCTCCTCTCTGCAGATGACTTCGTCAACCATTTTGAAAAGAAGGTCGACGACATCCGATCCTCGTTTGCTAAGTCAAACGACACCGCTGGTTCTGCTCACAGTGCCCTACCCTGTGCTCTGACCTCTTTCTCCCCTCTCTCCAGATGAAATCTCGCGTCTTGTGACGGCCGGCCGCCCAACAACCTGCCCGCTTGACCCTATCCCCTCCTCTCTTCTCCAGACCATTTCCGGAGACCTTCTCCCTTACCTCACCTCGCTCATCAACTTATCCCTGACCGCTGGCTACGTCCCTTCCGTCTTCAAGAGAGCGAGAGTTGCACCCCTTCTGAAAAAACCTACACTCGATCCCTCCGATGTCAACAACTACAGACCAGTATCCCTTCTTTCTTTTCTCTCCAAAACTCTTGAACGTGCCATCCTTGGTCAGCTCTCCCGCTATCTCTCTCAGAATGACCTTCTTGATCCAAATCAGTCAGGTTTCAAGACTAGTCATTCAACTGAGACTGCTCTTCTCTGTATCACGGAGGCGCTCCGCACCGCTAAAGCTAACTCTCTCTCCTCTGCTCTCATCCTTCTAGACCTATCGGCTGCCTTCGATACTGTGAACCATCAGATACTCCTCTCCACCCTCTCCGAGTTGGGCATCACCGGCGTGGCCCACGCTTGGATTGCGTCCTACCTGACAGGTCGCTCCTACCAGGTGGCGTGGCGAGAATCTGTCTCCTCACCATGCGCTCTCACCACTGGTGTCCCCCAGGGCTCTGTTCTAGGCCCTCTCCTATTCTCGCTATACACCAAGTCACTTGGCTCTGTCATAACCTCACATGGTCTCTCCTATCATTGCTATGCAGACGACACACAATTAATCTTCTCCTTTCCCCTTTCTGATGACCAGGTGGCGAATCGCATCTCTGCATGTCTGGCAGGCATATCAGTGTGGATGACGGATCACCACCTCAAGCTGAACTTCGGCAAGACGGAGCTGCTCTTCCTCCCGGGGAAGGACTGCCCGTTCCATGATCTCGCCATCACGGTTGACAACTCCATTGTGTCCTCCTCCCAGAGCGCTAAGAACCTTGGCGTGATCCTGGACAACACCCTGTCGTTCTCAACTAACATCAAGGCGGTGGCCCGTTCCTGTAGGTTCATGCTCTACAACATCCGCAGAGTACGACCCTGCCTCACACAGGAAGCGGCACAGGTCCTAATCCAGGCACTTGTCATCTCCCGTCTGGATTACTGCAACTCGCTGTTGGCTGGGCTCCCTGCCTGTGCCATTAAACCCCTACAACTCATCCAGAACGCCGCAGCCCGTCTGGTGTTCAACCTTCCCAAGTTCTCTCACGTCACCCCGCTCCTCCGCTCTCTCCACTGGCTTCCAGTTGAAGCTCGCATCCGCTACAAGACCATGGTGCTTGCCTACGGAGCTGTGAGGGGAACGGCACCTCAGTACCTCCAGGCTCTGATCAGGCCCTACACCCAAATAAGGGCACTGCGTTCATCCACCTCTGGCCTGCTCGCCTCCCTACCATTGAGGAAGTACAGTTCCCGCTCAGCCCAGTCAAAACTGTTCGCTGCTCTGGCTCCCCAATGGTGGAACAAACTCCCTCACGACGCCAGGACAGCGGAGTCAATCACCACCTTCCGGAGACACCTGAAACCCCACCTCTTTAAGGAATACCTAGGATAGGATAAAGTAATCCTTCTCACCCCCCTTAAAATATGTAGATGCACTATTGTAAAGTGGCTGTTCCACTGGATGTCATAAGGTGAATGCACCAATTTGTAAGTCGCTCTGGATAAGAGCGTCTGCTAAATGACTTAAATGTAAATGTAATAATAATATATTCAACCTTATGTTCCCTGTACTCTGTATATATATATATATATATATATATATATATATATATATATATATATATATATATATATATATCTGTTTATTATACCTGTTGATACAGGGCTCATGTGAAACTATTCTAACTGAACATTTTCTTTCAGGGACAGACTCCGAATGGCAGCCCCCAGTGCCAAGGTTTCCATCCCCCACTGAAGCTGGTTCATGCAGCTCCTGCCAGAAGTGGTGTTCATCTGCCCAAATGTATTTCTGCAGGCATGGATGTGCCTCAGGGCCAAAAGGGCACAGCATGGAGGCGTCGCTGTGTTATTTTTTAAATTAAGTCCCCCATCACCTGCACCACATGCTTGGTGACCCTCAGCTTTACAGCAGAAAGAGACTGCTATGGCACCTGGCATCAGCAGCACAATATTGTGTAGAGCTTTGGCAAAGTGGTTGGGGTTATATCCTTCCTGTTTGGCCCTGTCCGGGGATCTCATCCGATGGGGCCAGTGTCTCCTGATCCCTCAAGTCTCAGCCTCCAGTATTTATGCTGCAGTAGTTTGTGTAGGGGGGCTAGGGTCAGTTTGTTATATCTGGAGTACTTCTTCTGTCTTATCAGGTGTCCTGTGTGAATTTAAGTATGCTCTCTCTAATTCTCTCTTTCTCTCTCTTGGAGGACCATGCGCCAGGATTACCTGGCATGATGACTCCTTGCTGTCCCCAGTCCACCTGGCCTTGCTGCTGTTCCAGTTTCAACTGTTCTGCCTGTGGCTATGGAAACCTAAACTGTTCGTATTTACTCTTGAGGTGCTCTCCTGTTGCATCCTCTACAACTACTGTGATTATTATTATTTGACCCTGCTGGTCATCTATGAACGTTTGAAAATCTCTGCCATGTTCTGTTATAATCTCCACCCGGCACAGCCAGAAGAGGACTGGCCACCCCTCATAGCCTGGTTCCTCTCTAGGTTTCTTCCTATGTTTTGGCCTTTCTAGGGAGTTTTTCCTAGCCACCGTGTTTCTACACCTGCATTGCTTGCTGTTTGGGGTTTTAGGCTGGGTTTCTGTACAGCACTTTGAGATATCAGCTGATGTACGAAGGGCTATATAAATACATTGGATTTGATAGGAGGAGGACTGAGGGTCTTCCAAATATTGAAAGTGTGTAAATAGTTACATGTTATTTTGTAAATAAATATATTTTTTCCACCATTTTTTTTTTTTTTTTTTGGGGGGGGGGGGGGGGGGGTGTTAAGAATACCATTTTGGTAATTTGTATATAGTTATTTGTTTCAAAATGTATACCTTCACCGATTTGGCCACTTGGGTACATTTGGGCTACTTGTGTGGGACACCTGGGTGACTTCATGATAAATGTCATGTAAGCACACTCATTTTGGGAGTTATCATTCTGAAACTTTACACAAGTACTGTTATGTTTTTCACTGAAATTGTCCCCATCATCCTATCTGAATGTTTGTTTTATCTTGTTAATTTGAAAGATGATGATACAAAAATAAAAAAAGTGTTTTTTTCATTGTTTTATCTAAACCAGATCTATTGTGTTATATTGACCTACATTCAAATTACATTTACACAAACTTCAGAGTGTTCTTTCAAATGGTACCAAGAACATGCATATCCTTGGTTCTGTGCCTGAGCTACAGGCTGTTAGATTTGGGTATGTCTTCAGGCGGAAATTGACAAAAGTAGGGGGTAGCTCTAAGAGGTTATTAACCCAGTGTTCCTAGGTTGTCATTGAAAATAAAAATGCGTTCTTAACTGACTTGCCTAGTAAATAAAGGTAACATAAAAAATATAAAAATATATACAGAGAAGAGAGTCGGCCCGAGAATTGAACCCTGTGGTACCCCCATAGAGACTGCCAGAGGTCCGGACAACAGGCCAGGTCGATGAAGACGGCTGCACAGTATTGTCATTTATCGATGGCGGATATGATAACATTTAGTACCTTGAGCATGGCTGAGGTGCACCCATGACCACCTCGGAAACTGGATTGCACAGCGGAGAAGGTACGGTTGGATTTGAAATGATCAGTGATCTGTTTATTAACTTGGCTTTCGAAGACTTTAGAAAGGCAGGACAGGATGGATATAGGTCTGTAACAGTTTGGGTCTAGTGTGTCACCCCCTCCTTTGAAGAGGTGGATGACCGCGGAAGCTTTCCAATCTTAAGGAATCTCGGACGATACAAAAGAGAGGTTGAACCGTCTAGTAATTGGGGTGGCAACAATGGCGGCTGATAATTTTAGAAAGAGAGGGTCACGATTTTCTAGCCCAGCTGATTTGTACGGGTCCAGGTTTTGCAGCTCTTTCAGAACATCAGCTATCTGTATTTGGGTGAAAGAGAAGCTGGGGAGGCTTGGGCAAGTAGCTGCGGGGGATGCGGAGCTGTTGGCCGGGGTTGGGGTAGCCAGGAGGAAAGCCTGGCCAGCCATAGAGAAATGCTTCATGAAATTCTCGATTATCGTGGATTTAAATCGGTGGTGACAGTGTTTCCTAGCCTCAGTGCAGCAGGCAGCTGGGAGGAGGTGCTCTTCTTCTCCATGGACTTTACAGTGTCCCAAAAGTTAGAGCTACAGGATGCAAATTTCTGTTTGAAAAAGCTAGCCTTTTGCTTTCCAAACTGACTGTGTGTAATGGACCCTGACTTCACAGAAAAATTGCATATGGCGGGTAATATTTGATACTAGTGCAGTACGTCACAGGATGTTTTTGTGCTGGTCGAGGGCAGTCAGGTCTGGAGTGAACCAAGGGCTGTATCTGTTCTTAGTTCTACATTTTTTTGAACGGGACATGCTTATTTAAGATGGTGAGGAAATTACTTTAAAATTACTTAAATAACAACCAGACACCCTCTACTAATGGGATGAGGTCAGTATCCTTCCAGGATACCCGGGCCAGGTAGATTAGAAAGGCCTGCTCGCAGAAGTGTTTTATGGAGCGTTTGACAGTGATGAGGGGTGGTCATTCGACTGCAAACCCATAACAGATCCAGGCAATGAGGCAGTGACCGCTGAGATCCCGATTGAAAACAGCAGAGGTGTATTTGGAGGGCAAGTTGGTCAGGATAATATCTCTAAGGGTGCAAATGTTTACGGATTTAGGGTTGTACCTGGTGGGTTCCTTGATAATTTGTGTGAGATTGAGGGCATCTAGCTTGGATTGTAGGACGGCCGGAGTGTTAAGCATATCCCAGTTTAGGTCACTTAACAGAATGAACTCTGAAGATAGATTGGGGGGGGGGCAATCAATTCACATATGGTGTCCAGGGCACAGCTGGGGGGCGGTCTATAACAGGCGGCAACAGTGAGAGACTCATTTCTGGAGAGATTAATTTTTAAAATTCGAAGCTCGAATTGTTTGGTCATTGACCTGGAAAGTATGACAGACCTTTGCAGGCCATCTCTGCAGTAGATTGCAATTCCTCCCCCTTTGGCAGTTCTATCTTGACAGAAAATGTTGTAGTTGGGGATGGAAATATCATAATTTTTGGTGGCTTTCCAAAGGCAGGATTCCAATGCAGAATGCCACAGGATGAGCGTTTGAGGTAAAAGGTGATGCCCATAGCATACCCATGATGTCATACAACAATTGACATCTGTTAAATTATTTGACAATTAAGACAGTCAAGTGAGCAACAATCACACTTTGTCTTATTTTCACATTAGTAGCATCGATGATTGTAGGCTAGAAATAAGTTAAAGTTGTTGAAAGCCTAAACAGTGTGCCAGACGACTTTCGGTTTGCTGAAATTGCGGCACGAGGGCGATGCTCACACAATCTGGTTGCAGAAAATCCTCCATGCTGATGAGGAAACTGCTAGTTATGGTTGTAGTATATCTGCCTGGAGCAAAAATGGTGAGCAAAGATTTTAGTTTTTAACAATCTATTCTGAATATTACAGCTCACTATCAGCGCAAGATCAGGAGTGCTACTCAAGGAAACTCACATTAAGCTCTATGTCTATTCACTAATTCACCACCGTGGGGGAAAACTCAGGGGGGTTCTCATGGGCTGACAACAAAAATAGCCTCTATTTACAGGTTGCTTATGACTGGCACTTCACAGTACTTTCAGATTATAATTGTAAGGATCGCTTGAACCTTCTGTTTGTGTTACTGTCGAAAATCAACTGCTTTATACTTAAAAAACACTTCAATCAGTAAAATGCTCTGGCTTTAACATCAGACTGACAATGAGGTTGGACACTAAGTGTATGTCAAATTGGCCCATAACTTCACCTAACAATAACATAGACCTATTGTGGGACCCATAACTTCACCTAACAGACCTACTGTACGACCCATAAATTCACCTAACAACATAGACCGAGGACTATAAATCATTTAGTATTTCAGGTGAAACATGGAAACTAAAATGTCTTCGTCATGACATTTCATAACCTGATCACCAGATAATTTTGTGAATAATCCCACTAGGCTACTCTGTAATGTGTTGTCATTCTAAATGTCCTGAATAAAGGAAAATAGCTCTGTGTGTTAAACAATAGCCTATCCATCAAGGAACAGTTCTCTACACATTATGAGCAATGTATCAGACTAACGAGAACCAACTGTAAATCAAGCAGACAATAACTCAATATAAACACCAACTTGTTAGGGATTACTCTTTACCAGAGTAATTAAGTACTTTGGTTGTTGTTGCATGTTGTGATGTTTGTCATTTGACTGTCCAAAAAAATTGTCCGACTGCAAGATCCAGTATTTAAGATCATCATATGACAAGCTTAACGTTGACAATAACTACTTTTCCCTGAAACAGTATTGTCAACATTAAGCTTGTCATATGATGAACTTAAACGGCCCATGACCTGACCCCACAAGATGCGTCAGTTTTATCAATGTATTCATTGTCTTTCATTTGAAACACTCCTGTCAATGTTGAGTAAGGATGCACACCTGATTACACATATAGAAGTAGGACTAGTCTACCTGGCCTGCACACAAATGTAGGCCTATAAATGTGCCCATTTGGGGATGTCTGATAGTATTTCTGATTGTCTTAACACTGCACCACTAATGAGTTCTGGAGTTTCTCAAAGTATTTTTCTTCTTCAACTCAAACAGCAAGTAAACAAAGTCTTAATGAAATCCACTCGGCAAGATAGTGGTTACATTTCTCCAGCCCCCATCCCTCAGCTGTTTACCAAACCAAGTCTCTGGGCAGCCATTTGTTTCTGTTTAAAACCTAGGTTGTCCCTTTAAAAAAAGCCACATAAATCAATCAACCAACGTACAGTTGAAACAATAACAAAGCTGTAATGCCACCACTAATAAGAGAAATGGAGAAATGTAACTATTCTCAAATTCATAGACAGACCTATGGATGCAACGACTTAACATCCATGATATCAACATTATAGTTTTAACCATGTTGAGGCTATACAGTGTTGGTTTACACTGTATAGTAAAAAAAAGCTTATTTGGGGTTCTAATGGCGTACAACAGTTGAACTAAGTTCATTTATTATATTCTTCAAGAATCAATGGCTATAAATAAATAATTTAAAAGTCACAATATGGATGTAGCAATTGCAGATTTCACCTTTAACACCAAACATCAGTTCAACAACTGCAGAGTTTGTGCCTCTGTTTTTAGGACAGTACTTACTAGTGTTAATCAGGGAACGTTCATCGTTAGAACCATTGGATGCCTTAAGATGCCTTTGGGAAACCGGGCCCAGATATCCCGTTTCATCCTCTTCTTCCCCCTCCTTTTTCAATGTGACAATCATCTCCCCCTCTTTCACTTCAACAACTGCATCCTCCTCTTCTTTTACTTTGAACAAGTCTTCCTCTTCTTTCACTGAAACGTCTTTCTCTTCTTTCACGGTAACGGCCTCACCCTCTACTTGTTTTTGTATTGTAACATCCTTCTCTTCCTCCTCCTCTTTCACTTTTTTATCAGGAGAGTAGCTAAATGACCTCATGGTCGGAGATGTTAACTAGCTAGGCTAATGCTAACTTAACCAGCCCGCTAGCTGACTAATAACACAGTAAATATGAAATTAAATAGGATAACTAACTAGAGGGGAGAAATGGGTTTAAAACACAGTGGCTAATATACACTAAAGCGTCTAAAGAGCTTTATTGGTTCGGCTATTATGTCGAGCAAGCTACGGAGGTGGCGGACAAACTGTTGCTGCGGTTGAAATAAGCGTTCCGTCCACTAGAATATACGTCACACCAGCAGCATTGCCTTAAAGTCGCAGACCGCAATCTGCTGACTGGAGTGGGTAACGCAGTTGAGTAAAACGTATATTGAAAATGTTCAGACAAGTTCAATGTAGGAAGCATGAGTTTTTGATCCCGGGGATAGAAATGTATAAAGTTGACATTACATCACAAAATCCACCTTTAACATCGTACATTTATGTTTTAGAAAACTACTGTTGTTGGTTTGGTGTCAAGTAAGCCTCACTTTATATTGTAATGAAACAGGCAGGGAGCAGGTCTCGAACCCTCGACCTCCGAGCCCGAGGTCCGGCGCGCTATCGACTGTGCCGCAAAAGCATGCACGCTCGAGTCGGTTTCCGCGCTTATAAACCCAATATGTTATTTGTCGAATCTCAGTTTTCCATGTGGGTTTTATGCTAAATTTCCCTCTTTCAAGTTGGTAGTTAACTGGAAAATCAAATCAAATGTTATTGGTCACATACATATGTTTAGCAGATGTTACAGTGCAGTAATATAAGTTCTGGCAGTGCATTAATATCTAACAAGTAATCTAACAATTCTCCAACAACTACCTAATACACACAAATCTAAAGGGGTGAATGAGAATATGTACATAGAAGTATATGGATGAGCCATGGCCGTGCGGCAGTGGCGGACTGGCCATCGGGAGAACCAGGATATTTCCCGGTGGCCTGAGGGTAGTTTTGGCCCGAGGGTCGTTTGGGCCTGTGGTTCATTTGGTTCTGAGGTTCGTTTTGGCCTGAGGATCGTTTTGGCCTGCTGTGAAAAAGTCAACTTGACCAGCGATAATATAGCAAGCAGGAATGAGTTGATGGAGAATCCAGGAATCAGGCGTGACTCTCACTCTCTCGCTGCAGTGTCCCTGCACAGAAATTACATCACTCAGGTCTCTCCGCGACGCACCATAGCACTGTCAACATGCTTCTCTACCGATAACATTTTAGACAAATCACACTGCGAAATGGACGGTAAGAAATGGAAAGATGGAGCAGAGAGGGAGAGAATATAAAAAGAGAAAGGCCCTTGCCACAGACGCAGCTAAATGCTGCAAAATAAGCGACATGTTCGCCAGTAAGGGACCAGGTCAGTCAAAAACACATACACACACACACACACACGACACCCAGCATGGCTAGCTAAGTAGCCTAGCTAATAATAGTGACACAACGGCCGGTAGGCCAAACAGTTTGCACGTCTTACGTCTTCGTGGAGGAATTATATCACAGCAATGAGTGCAAGATAACGATCAGAATATGACATTGAAGGCAATATGTTTAAACTAATAGCAAACCTAGACTATGGACTTGCCAGGACTCGGTCATGACTCATGCCACATAAGCTGGAGAAAGTACACATCCACTGTACAGCGAAACAGACTACTGTAACGCAACCATGATACATCCATGAACGTAACACAGTAGCCTGTGTGACACAGCACAGGAAATGACAAAGATCATTAGCACCATTTGTACCAGCATTACAAGGTGCAGAAGGAAGCAGCAGCAGCACTAGAGCTTCAGGTGCTCCTGCAGAACTGGAGATGGTGGTCAGTTCAGAGTCTGACTCAGAGCAGGAACCTTCAGGTACAACTTAAGAGCACAAACCTAAACATATAGGCTATGATTTTAGATTAATATGAGCTTTATTTATGAGATTATCAGTGGGACTGTAATCGGGGGGCATACAATCGATGACTGCACATGTAATACAAGTTTAAATGTAGGTTATTTACAATATTAATCTAATTCTTGTCACGCCTGCTCCCGCTCTTCCTCCCCAGCTTTGCACACTCAAGCCACTTTCAGTACGCACACCTGCCTGTCCCCGTCACGCACATCAGCGCTCCTGTTACCTGGCTCTGTTCCCTGCTTCGGGATTGTTTGTCATATGGCCTTGTTTATCCGTGTGCTGACACTGTTCCTGTCGTGTTCTTTGTCCGTTCCAGAATAAGGATTAAGGATTTTTACTTATTTTTTCAGTATCACCCAAAACAAACCCCTCAAAGAGTCATTTCCAATATACTCCACTCCAAAGATGGCACAAACAGAAAATGACTGACATACTTTTAAGTAACTCCCCCCTTGTTCTGCTCAGTATGTCTTGTCATTTGCAAAACCTTCAGCCAGTGATAGTGCATTTGTCAAAGGAGGCATGCAGGTCTGGAAACATGCCCATCAGAGAGTACAGGAACATGAGAGAAGCAAGACCCATAGAGAAAGTGCAGAAGCCTTTTTCCTCAGAGCCAGAAAAGCAGACATCCGTACCCTTCTGAGTGACCAGGTCAGAATGAGGAGTCAGGTCATGGAACGTGTGAATGATGTCTTTAAAGTTCTTGGTAAATGTGGGCTCAGCTACAGAGGACAGACACGAAGCTGCATATAACTTGGCCGTCAATCATGGCACGTTTCTTGAGCTTATATTGTTGCTAAGCAAATATGATGTCTGCTTACAAGAGCATGTTGTTGGAGCATTGAGAAGAACAAGAAGGAAATGGGAAGTAAAGGAAGCGGGTCCTTGGTAACTATGACGTCCAAAACAACAGCAAATAAAGTAATTGACGTCATCAGAATGTTGATTCAGCAGACAATTGCTGTTGAAGTGAGAAAGGCAGGGATGTCCTCAATAGGAATGGACACAACACAGGATTTAACATCCAAAGACCAGTGTGCAGTAGTTCTGCGATATGTCACTGATGTTGTCCACGAGAGATTCATTGCCGTCATTGACTGTGAATCATTGATTGGACAGTACTTTGTGGACCTGGTGAAACAGACCATTGAGAAGATGGACATAGATATCAAACAGTGTGTTGGTAATGCAACAGACGGAGCAGCGAATATTCAGGGACAATACAGGGGCTTCTCTGCGTCGCTCACAGGAGAGTCTCCTAACCAAGTACACATATGTATCAGGGCACAAGGCGAGAACCAGATGCAGACACAGGGGGCAGATGGTTGGAGTCTTAGATGTTTATTGACCCAAAAAGGGAGTAGGCAAGAGAATGTTCAGGAAACACAGGGATAAATACACTGGGGCAAGCGACACCTGGGGGTGCGGAGACAATCACAAGGACAGGTGAAACAGATCAGGGTGTGACAATATGGTGTCACTCACATGTCCTCAACCTTGTGCTAACTGACACCACTGGGGTTGTTGTGGAAAGTGAATCCCTTTTCTCACTACTGAATGACATTGCAGTGTTCGTTTGAAGATTCCAACAAGTGCATGAAGCTATGGGAGGAAACCAGTGAGGACAGGAGACACAGACTGTTTGATGTAATTGTTGAAAAACGCTAGTGGGCCAAAGACGAGGCCTTGAGGGAAGTATTTGGAAGCTTTGCGAAGCCTGATCGTGCACTTTACATGGATGTGGTCATCACTATGGAAAGACTTGAACAGGATGTGGTCATAAAACCTATCATCCGAAGCAAGGTACAAGGATGCTTTCCTAAAGTATGAAACCATACTTACAGCTGAGGTTTTTCTCAGGATTTTTTGAGCAGAAGTCCCCATCTCTTTAAATTATTGTAAACAAGTGGCATGGATATCATAACAGCACATCACTTGGTGACGGGAACGTAGGATAACCTGAGAAAGTGTGCCGGAGACTTTGAGGGTGTGAAGATGGCATTCTGGAGGAGCAGCAGGGCTGTGATGCAGAAGCTCAGACTGCTCTCCCAGAGAAGAGAACAACAACAGAAAAAAGAAGAGAAAACCAGGTGAGTTGGCAGAAGACGAACCCATTGCTAATGCAGACATGGGCTACAAAATCAAGATCCACAATGTGGTACTGGACACTGTTGTTGAAAGTATTCACCGCCGATATGCAGCAAATGCAGTGCTGTGTGTAGATGTCTCCTGCATGAATCCCAATACATTTCCTGAGATCAGAGAAAAAAGCCTTCCAAAGACAGCCATGAAGGAGCTCAGAAAATGCTTACTGTTATTTGATGAACATGCCACTATTGAGGCATTGCAGGCTGAACTGATCAGCACAACAGGAGATAAGACTGAAACAGTCAGCATTGGAGGAGTACAACACAACCGCTAGTGATGAATCAGGGGAAGGCTTTGAGGATCCTGATGAAAAGGGTGGAGTTGGTGAGCAGAATTTGTTCCACATGTAAAAACTGTCCAATATGCGCTATCTTCTCCTGTCTCAGTACAATCTGCTCAAGGATGCTTATCACATCATTGATTTGGGCTACAAGTTCCTCCTCACCCTATCCCTCACTCAGGTAGCTTGTGAGAGGACAGTCTCCACCATGAAATTCGTGAAGAACCGCATAAGAACAGAGAAGGAGATTCTTATGGGACTTGACAAAGATGATATCATTGACAAGATGTCAGAGAGCAGTGAGTTACCGCGCCGCCTACTGGTTTACTAGTGGTAATTACTTCCTGGTTACACTGAAGTAGCTATGCTATGACTCTTCCTCAACAGGCTGACATGGGGGAAAGAACATTTGCTGTGAGTTAAAGCTTTTGTACAGAGGCATGTTTTTGGGTTTGTCGTATTATACTTGCAGTTATGTAGCCTATGTTCAATTTCATTGACTCAGTGTATAGATGTGTTTATTGTTGTGCTGTTTGCTTTATGGACACCAGTGAGGAAACATTGTAATCTACATTTTTTGTAGAGGATTTTTATACTACATTGTTGTAGCTTATGTTCAAGTTCAGTGTGTGAAGTTCTATCCATTTATTAAAGTGTTCAGTGGGTCACAGTACAGTATATACATGTGTTATGAGTAATGTAATATATGTAAACATGCTTAAAGAGGCATTATTAATAGTGTCATTGTTTAAAGTAACTAGGGATTTATTAAAGTGTCCAGTGATGTGCGTCTGGAGAGCCTTGCGGTTGAGGGCGTTGCAGTTGTGTCTGTGATATATATATATATATAGAGAGGTTTTGTAGAGGAGTGCTTTTTCGACTTTTGTATTATACTTATTTACATTGTTGTAGCTTATGTTTAAGTTCGGTGAATGTGTGTGAAGGTTTTTGATACTTTTGATATGCTTGATGCTGGAAAATAAAGATAATCATTTGATATAACTCTTTATATTTCATTCTCTTTTTAAAAAGTGTAGGCTAATAGTTGTGTGTCTAACCTTGTTCATTTGTATGTGCTACGATTGGTGTATTCCTAGTGAGTTTTTGAGGGTGCACCCATAGCCATAGCATACCTTGAAAACTCAGTGTTCAGAGAGGCTACTTGAAGGTCAGTCCTAATTGTTTGCATTTTGTAATGTGAGTAACTCTTTAACCAAATGAACATAGTGGATAAATGTATAACTAGTTTGGTACCCGTTACATCAACAAATAGGGTTAGCCCAAAAATGTAGCGGTCTGGTGGTTTGCGTGAACAGGGTGGCCTGGGATGGAGTCAAATTCATGGCCATAATAATAGTTTCAGTCCTCCCCTGCCGAGCGGCATAGGCAAGGTGCAGATGATGGTATAAAATGCAGTATATACACGTGATATGAGTAATGTAAGATATGTAAACATTATTAAAGTGGCATTATATAAAGTGGCATTGTTTAAAGTGACTAGTGATCCATTTATTGAAGTGTCCAGTGATTGGGTCTGGAGAGCCTTGTGGTTGAGGGCGGTGCAGTTGCCGTACACATGTAACAGTATAATTTTAAACCGTCACCTCGCCCGAACCAGGGACCTTCTGCACACATCAACAACAGTCACCCACGAAGCATCGTTACCCATCGCTCCACAAAAGCCGCGGCCCTTGCAGAGCAAGGGGAACTACTACTTCAAGGTCTCAGAGCAAGTGACGTAACCGATTGAAACGCTATTTAGCGCACACCGCTAACTAAGCTAGCCGTTTCACATCCGTTACACACAGGCCGTGATACAGCCCGACAGGATGCTCTCGGTTGTGCATCTGTAAATGTTTGTCAGGGTTTTGGGTGACAGGACAATTTCTTCAGCCTCCTGAAGTTGAAGAGGCACTGTTTCGCATTCTTCGCCACGCTGTCTGTGTGGGTGGATCATTTCAGTTTTCCGTGATGTGTACGCAGAGGAACTTAAAACTTTCCACCTTCTCCACTGCTGTTCCTTCGATGTGGATAGGGGAGGTGCTCCCTCTGCTGTTTCCGGAAATCCACGATCATCTCCTTTGTTTTGTTGACGTTGAGTAAGAGGTTGTTTTCCTGACACCACACTGCATCTTCTTTAGGAGTGCTATTTTTATCCGGTCGACTACTGATCGTTCATCCACACTGTGTATCTCGTCATTGCAGGTCATTTATGACAAATGTATAAATGATATGTTTTATAAACTCATGAACACCAGCCAGTTTCTTAGCCCGGTTTTGTTGGTTTAGGTGTGTTATATATTATTCTCCACCAGAGGGAGACATTGAGTAATTTTGCAGGTTAACTTGATATATTTTGAATACTAAAATGGATGTTAGTTTATTCTGATGTAGTAAATATGAGACACATGGAAACAATGTATTCATTTTATTATAGTCAATTAAGACTTATTAGTAATTGTTAAATCCACTATATGATCACAATAACTTTGACAGACATTTTGATAGTTTTTTGTTAGTATATTTTAGGGCAGATTTATGGAGAATTGCTGTGGGTGTGCTATTTATATCCCGTCACTACTGATCATTCATCCAGACTGTGTGTATCCCATCATTGCAGCTTTGGAAATAAATGAACTATCCATTCATTGCTCCTTCCTGTGTTGACTCACTGACTTGAGGGACCAGGAAGGTCACACTTTCTCGATATCTAGGAAGGTATATAGATATCACTAGCTCCATATCTAGTAAGGTATATAGATATCACTAGCTCCATATCTAGGAAGGTATATAGATATCACTAGCTCCATATCTAGGAAGGTATATAGATATCAATAGCTCCATATCTAGGAAGGTATATAGATATCAATAGCTCCATATCTAGTAAGGTATATAGATATCACTAGCTCCATATCTAGGAAGGTATATAGATATCAATAGCTCCATATCTAGGAAGGTATATAGATATCAATAGCTCCATATCTAGGAAGGTATATAGATATCACTAGCTCCATATCTGTCTCAAGCTTGCATTTTTAAAATATTTTTTTATGTATTGAATATTCTCAACATACAATATACTTGCAGTGAAGCCGCTCAACAACTACATCACACCAGTCACCCAACAGACTCCCATTCAGAGAGACACACAGAAGCATTCAGGGTCAATGCCCTGCTCACCGATCTACCACCAGGCCAAAAAGACGTGAACCCGAACCCTCCAAGATCCCCAATAAAGTCCCTCAATCATTCGAGACCCCTCCCACAGTCCCCCATCAGGAAGAAAAATGAAAAATACAATTAATTCCATTCCCCACCCCCAAGAACCTCCCAATGTACCAACAACCAAGAGAATGAACGAAAGAGAAAAAAAGGAAAAGACAGAAGAAAACAGCAAACAACAATGCAAAAAAATTAACAAAATAATACATTTAAAACAAAGGACATCAAGGACAAATAAAATCATAACAGCAATGCCAACTGTATATGTTTGTGTGCATGTCTGGCACTATTACATGTATGTGTGTGTTCTTGAATGTGTTTATCTGAGTGAATGTGTGTATATGCATGTGTACCAACAACACCTGCACAGCATCAGCCTCAGGCAAACCGGCATTAGTTGTAGAAACACTGCCACTTAGTGTCATTCAAATGTACTTTTTATTATGTTTTTTTATTATTATTATTTTTTTAACTTTTATCTTTTGACCATCATTCTCCTATCATCTATCTATCATGAGGTAGTCACCTGGAATGCATTTCAATTTACAGGTGTGCCTTGTTAAATGTTAATTTGCTGAATTTCCTTCTTTCTTAATGCATTTGAGCCAATCAGTTGTGTTGTGACAAGGTAGGGTTGGTATACAGAAGATAGCCCTATTTGCTGAAAGACCAAGTCTATATTATGTCAAGAGCAGCTCAAATAAGCAAAAAGAAATGACAGTCCATCATTACTTCAACACATGAAGGTCAGTCAATGCGGAAACTTTCAAGAACTTTGAAAGATTCTTCAAGTGCAGTCGCAAAAACCGTCAATCGCTATGATGAAGCTGGCTCTCATGAGGATTGCCACAGGAAAGGAAGACCCAGAGTTACCTCTGCTGCAGAAAAAAAGTTCATTAGAGTTAACTGTGAAGACAACACAACTATGCCAATGAGATGGTTTGGGATTAATCGGAACGGAAGGAAATGCGGGTAAAAAGTGCTCAGCATATGTGGGAACTTCTTCAAGACTGTTGGAAAAGCATTCCAGGTGAAGCTGGTTGAGAGAATGCAAAGAGTATGCAAAGATGTCATCAAGGCAAAGGGTGGCTATTTTGAAGAATTTCAAATATAAAATATATTTTGATTTGTTTAACACTTTTTTGGTTACTACATGAATCCATATTCATAGTTGTGTTTTCTTCACTATTATTCTACAGCGTAGACAATAGTTAAAATAAAGAAAAAAAATTGAATTTGTAGGTGTGTCCAAACAATTGACCGGTATTGTGTATGCATCGTGGAGGAGAACTGATCCTAGATCTGTACAAAGACATAACATCTATAGCAGGAACAACTGTCTTTGTGAGAGAGCATATAAAACGAACTGATCCTAGATTTGTGTGAAGGCATAACATCTACAGCAGGAAGAACTGGCTGTGTTAGAGAGCATAAAAACGAACTGATCCTAGATCTGTGTGAAGACATAACATCGAAAGCAGGAACAATTGTCGATGACAGAGAGCATATAAAACTAAAACAAACTGATCCTAGATCTGTACAAGGACATAACATCTACAGCAGGAACAACTGTCTGTGTTAAAAAGGCCCAGCTGGATTGAATTCACCTATTTATTATGACATATTTGAATGTCAATTGATTTATTCTGTTTGTCAGTACAAGACAGGGTCTGTAGAGGCTTGGCCTATTAGTGGTAGATCTGGGGGAGTATTTGACATGTCAGTTGGAATAATGATAGATTTTTGGAAGGACCCTTGTCACTACAGCCATTCAGTGAGCAGCTTCCCTTCCCCCACATCTCAGGCAATTCTGTTACTCACAACACTTCCCCTGCTTTCATCAACAATAGAAAAGCCCACTGAGCTAAAGCCTTGCCATTTTTTACAATTAGGAAATAATATTTTATGTTTTACTCATACCTCAGCCAGCATTGTGAATGGTTAGGAAATAATATGTCATGTTATACTCATACCTCAGCCAGCATTGGGAATGGTTAGCAAATAATATGTCATGTTTTACTAGTACCTAAGCCAGAATTGTGAATGGTGTCTGAGGCAGTGACATACTAGACCATGGCAGTAAATCTAATACTTGGGTGTTTTTAGTCAGTCATGAAAGGTCTGGCTGGGGTGGTTCTGTGGTTATAAGTTACTGATCTTGGAATACATTTCTGGCCATGCTGGCAGGGTCTGAATAAAACCCAATATCCACCTGGCACACTGACAGGGTCTGAATCAAACCCAATGTCCACCTGGCACACTGACGGGATCTGAATCAAACCAAATGTCCACCTGGCACACTGGCAGGGTCTGAATCAAACCCAATGTCCACCTGGCACACTGACAGGGTCTGAATCAAACCCAATGTCCACCTGGTACACTGGCAGGGTCTAAATCAAACCCAATGTCCACCTGGCACACTGACAGGGTCTGAATCAAACCAAATGTCCACCTGGCACACTGGCAGGGTCTGAATCAAACCCAATGCCCACCTGGTACACTGGCAGGGTCTGAATCAAACCCAATGTCCACCTGGCACACTGACAGGGTCTGAATCAAACCCAATGCCCACCTGGTACACTGGCAGGGTCTGAATCAAACCCAATGTCCACCTGGCACACTGACAGGGTCTGAATCAAACCCAATGCCCACCTGGTACACTGGCAGGGTCTGAATCAAACCCAATGCCCCCACCTGCTACACACTGGGCTTAACTTTGTCTCTTTCCATGAAACATGGACAACAAATTAAAGTGCTTGGGAACCTAACAAGTCTTCAGGCAGGGATACTGATGTGGTTAACCAAACCATCTAGAATAGACTTCACCTCCTTGGTCCTCATCTCAGTGAGTTTAGGTTGGGGAAACCACGGAGGAGAGGGCTTTGGACCTAGTTCATGGCATTGAGGAGGAGTGAGCAGCTGTAACACAGTACCTGGTCTAGTTCAAAGGGACAAGGGGGATACTAAGAGGGACCAAGAGTCTGTTGATTGGTCGGTCATTGGGTTCATTTGTTTTACAATATGTTCAAGTCAAATCAAGCTTTATTTATACAGCACATTTCAGACATGGATGCAACATAATGGCTTCACAGGTAAAAACATAAAAAATTTAAAATAAACAAATATTTAGTACACAACAAACATAAGAGGATAAACAACAGAAGAATAACAACTGAAAGACGAATGAGCATCCTATGAAAATGTCATTGGTTAAAATATTAATAATTGGATGCAATAACCAACCCAAAATATAAGCTTGTTTTATAGGAGGGGCTCTGAAAGACACCAACCATGAGACCCACTAACTCTGCCCAAGAATGGACAAACAAAGGAAAAACCCACAACAAATTAAAGACAGGAAGCAAACCAAAAAGGTGGCACCACTAAAGGTGTTGCCTCTCCACATCTATCAAGACAACTGGAGCACTGGGCCAGACACTCTTAAATAGAACCCGGACCAGCTCAGGTGAAACACCTTCCCACTAACGAAATGGACAAGCCAGCACAGGTGTCACCAATCAGTGCGTCCTACGTGCTAACGAGCTAGACGTGCTAACGAGCTAGACGTGCTAACGAGCTAGACGTGCTAACGAGCTAGACGTGCTAACGAGCTAGACGTGCTAACGAGCTAGACGTGCTAACGAGCTAGACGTGCTAACGAGCTAGACGTGCTAACGAGCTAGACGTGCTAACGAGCTAGACGTGCTAACGAGCTAGACGTGCTAACGAGCTAGACGTGCTAACGAGCTAGACGTGCTAAAGTCCAACCTCAAAACATAAATGGAAAAATCAAAGACTAAATAAATACAAGTAATATGATTATTGTGGTTTGTGTAGATAGTACATTTTACGTTTAGGTTTTCAATTTATCACAAACTGTTTCTGCATTTGGACTATTGATTTGGACACGTTTAAACTGTGACATTGGGGATATCCCACCAAGCAAAATGTCGTTAAAAATAAGACTATGCCCGACATACAATAAGTTTTTGGTTTTAGTTGAAAGTTGAAAAGAAAACTATTTAATTTCAACGTACTTGCAGCTTACACACATGGACGAAGTATAATAAATTGGTCTATAATAAATTTGATAAACAATCCTAAAAATTGAGTCATAGATATATTTGTTGTCCTAAGGGGAAGGAGTTAGCCTCTTAGAGCAAGGTGAGATGCTAGCGTCTCACTTAGCCAACAGGAAATGCAAATGAGCAACGCCAAATGCTAATAGTACTCAATAAAACTCAAACTTTCATAAAAACACACATGCAGGGTACTGAATTAAAGCTACACTCGTTGTGAATCTAGACAACAAGTCAGATTTTTAAAATGCTTTTCGGCGAAAGCCTGAGAAGCTATTATCTGATAGCATGCAACACCCCAAAATACCTGAAGGGGACGTAAAACAAAAGAATTAGCGTAGCCGGCGCTACACAAATCGCAGAAATAAAATAAAACATTCATTACCTTTGATCAGCTTCTTTGTTGGCACTCCTATATGTCCCATAAACATCACAATTGAGTCTTTTGTTCGATTAAATCCGTCCATGTATACCGAAAATGTCCATTTATGAAGGCCGTCTGATCCAGGAAAAAGCACCTTTCCAAAACCGCAACGGCATTTTTTTTATTAAAAAATTTGCCTATAAACTTTGACAAAACACGTCAAACTACTTTTGTAAACCAACTTTAGGTATTAGTAAACGTTAATAATCGATCAAATTGATCACGGGACGATCTGTATTCAATAGCAGCAGGGGCCTGTTGCACAAAAGTAGAATTAAGACATCTGGGATAAATGACTCAGCTGAGCTCAATGATTCATTAAGACAGGTGAAACCAATCCTGGATAGGTGCGCGCTCACGGCTCACTCAAATAGACCCCGCCACAGATCACAGATTAACTGATTTACCATGGCAACTAGAGCCGCGTACTTTTCCCCGTCGGAAGCACAAATCCTCATGGAGGCATACGAGGAGGTAAAAGATATAATTAAGAAGTAAGGCAACACCGCCACAGTGATAAAGCAAAGAGAAAAAGCGTGGCAAAGTATTGCAGACCGCCTGAATGCGTAAGTAGTGCACAATTACACACTCACCGCTCCGCTGAAACATCACAATTACAATTCAAATATTTAATTCACATCTCCAAAAACGCAGTTGTACTGTAATTATGAAACGGTTAAATTTTTAATTGAAATGCACTGCAGATATGAGTGAAATTGTGTAAAGTAAGTCCATCACACTGTATAAAGCTATGATAAATTATTATTAAAGCCTTACATTATTATTTAACGTTACTACGCTCAGTACGGTTTAATCTTAGCCGTTGTACTCTGCTTCTTATGTTGTCCACCGTTTTTTTTGTGTTTCTCCTGCTTTCATTAATGTAAAGCTGCTTTGACAGAATGAAACAATTGTGAAAAGTGCTATATAAATAAAATTTAATTGAATAAATAGATGAGCTATAATAATAATCACTTTAATTTATATAGCGCCTTTCAAAGGACCCAAGGTCGGTTGCTCACTGCACTGCAAAAATGTCTTTCTTACTTAGTATTTTTGTCTTGTTTTCAGTAAAAAAAAAATATCTAAAAAACATCTTGAATATTTTGTTGAGCAAAATTACCTAGGAAAATAAGCAAAAAAATCTGCCAGTGAAACGAGAACTTTTCTAAAATTAAGTGTTTATGGAAAAAGTAAACTTATTTCAAGAGAATTTTTATTATATTGACAGATTTTTTATTTGCTTGTTTTAAGCACACATTTACTTAAAGTTTATATTTTTTGTCTAAACTATACTTATTTTGCTAGGTCATTTAGCAAATCAAGAAAATACATCTTTATTTAAGTTTAAAAAATATATATATTTTTACTGAAAACAAGACAAAAATACCAAGTAATTTTTTGCAGTGTGACTCCATTAAATGTGTGTGTGTGTGTGTGTGTGTGTGTAGATTAAACATGAACGGGCCAAAACGGACATGGCAGCAGGTCAAAATCAAATACAAGAACATTCTGCAGAATGGTATGGTCCCTGACTAATATTTAACAAAGCACAAGCATATATTGTACCCAGAAGGTGCCTGCTCACACATTGTCTGTACTGTTTTAGCAGTGAAAAAGAATACCCACAGACAAGGCACGGGTGGTGGGTCACCAAAGGCTGACCTTACCCCAGCAGAGGACATGGCCTTGGAGCTAAATAAAGGCAGGCCCGTCTTAGAGGGGATCCCTGGGGGGAAAGAGACGAGCATAGGTTCCTCCCAAGATGCCACCCGCTTCATTCAAGGTATGTCCTTCCATCTCTACATGGGATACAACCACATTCATATTGAATCAATTTGGACTGTCTGACTTTGGTTTACCTATTGCCTTGCAGTGTCTGGCAGCACTGTGTTCCTGTTAGAGCCACCAGCACAAGCACCAGACGATGCTGATCCAGTGAGTACTCCATCAAAGGCATACCGTAGGCCTGGCATGTCTTGTCTACTAGCTTCAATATGAATCTGATTAAATGTGATAGGGTGAAGGCCCCAGTGCAGCAGCAACAGCACATGATGGAGACGATGATGATGAGGAGGAGACCATCTCTCTGGATTCCAGAAGGCATGAGGTATCATGGTAAGACTGTGAAAGTACTATTTACTCTACAATGGTGAGGAGTCCTCATCAAAATCAAAAAATCTAATTTCTTTTACAGGACCCAGATGCTATACAGTGGGAAAACCAGCCTGGCAACATAGTGCGTATTAATAAAAGGACACCACATCCTGCCAAATTCCAGCTGCGCTAATTGTATTGTGTTCACAGAGCTCACAAGCTATCAGAAAGTTGTATGGCAACCACCTCCGGCGCCAAATAGAACTGGCAGACATAGACATTCAGTACAAGAAGAAAAAGATGGAAAATCTTGCACTGGAGTCCGAAATAAAAAAGAGGACAATTAGGAAACTGGACCTTGAAATAAAAAAACTTGAGAGGGAGGTGAGATATGCCTTCAATGTACACTGTATGCTAACTGTAACACAAATGTATTAATCATTATTTTTATTTCCTCCCCAGCTCCAAGAAGATGACACAGCTCAAAATAAAAATTAGGTATATTCTCGTAAAGTCAAGTGAGCCATGACATATGAGCTCTTATTGTGAGCACACAGGACGGTGGCATCTTTCTAAGTTTTTTTTTATTTTCCCAGCAATCAGTACAACCAAGTCATCGTTATAAGGCATCGCCCTCTTTTGCCCACCCCCCCAGCACCAGGTGTGGCCACTAGCCTATATGAAGGCCCAAAATTGTGTGTTCCTTTCTGCTCTGACAATGGCATGCCCATTCGTGCGAGATGTGGTGGATGAAGAAGCACTTGTGCTGAGGAGAGCCTTCAGGCGAGAAAGGGTCTTCAGGGACCGGTTGGACCCACTGGCCTTCCCTGATGACCATCTATATGAAAGATACAGGTTTTCTGCAGATGGCATCAGGTATCTATGCAGACTACTGGGTCCCAGGATTAAGCACCGCACTGCACGGAGCCATGCACTGAGTGTGGAGCAAATGGTTTGTGTGGCCTTGCGCTTTTTTGCTAGTGGAGCCTTCCTGTACTCAGTGGGGGATGCAGAACAGCTGAACAAGGCCACAATTTGCCGCACAATAAGGAGTGTGTGTCTGGCTATCAAAGCATTAGCAGATGTCTTCATCTCCTTCCCTGGCCACAGAAGACTCTGTGACATCAAAGAGGAGTTCTATAGGATTGCAGGTAAGAGGATCTACAAATTACAGGACAACTGTTAACACATAGTAGGATACTCATTACTTTGTGTGACAGGTTTCCCCAATGTCATTGGTGCAGTGGACTGCACACACATAAGGATAAAAGCCCCTCAGGTGCCCATGAGGCCGATTTTGTGAATAGGAAATCCTTTCACAGCATTAATGTTCAGGTGAACATAACTTTTTGATATTGTCCATTGACGAACACTCTGCATTGCCAGTGATGTGCATTGATTGGTGTAATATTCCTCATCTTATGATTTCAGATGGTCTGCAATGCTGACTGTGTGATCAGCAATGTTGTGGCAAAATGGCCTGGCTCAGTCCATGACTCCAGAATCTTTCGGGCCTCTGAAATCTATCAGTGCCTATCACAAGGTAAGCCACACAACCCCTATTTATAACCATCATGGCTGTGTCAAGAATATCACTGTGTTTATGAGGTAGTAATGATGAGATTTTGTGTTGACAGGTGAATTCTCTGGTGTGTTGCTGGGAGACAGGGGTATGGCTGCCAGCCTTTTCTCCTGACACCTTTCACAGACCCCCAGGAAGCACAGCAGGCCTACAACCATGCCCATGCCAGGACCAGGGCCAGAGTTGAAATGACCTTTGGCCTCCTGAAGGCACGCTTTCACTGCCTTCACAAATTAAGGGTCAGCCCTGTTAGGGCATGTGATATTACTGTGGCTTGTGCTGTCCTCCACAATGTGGCCTGCCTGAGGAAGGAGAGGGCCCCCAGAGTGCCACCAGCCATGGACTGGGACAATCCGGCAATCTTCCCTGATGACGACAGTGGTCGGCTGCTGAGGGACCAATATGTGTTGAATTATTTTAGTTAGTATGTGTGCTTTCAATTTTGGTTAAATATGTCCTGCGGTGGCAGAGGAATTTGGGTTTTTTTGGGTTCGTTTTTTTACGAATTTGGCCTCTTATGATGTTTGTGCGGTATACTGTGTGTAATACAAGGCTGCAGGGAGGCTACTGCATCCATTCATTTGTCTGTTCAGTTGATGTGTATGGATTTGTCCTGCATTTATTTTAGTGTGCAGACATGCAGAGTGTGTTATATACAGACCTTTGAATGTGTATGTATCATTTTGTATAATATGCTTGGATTCTGTGCTTTCCATCTTGTAGAGTCACTGTGACTTCAGTTTCGAAAGGAGCTGATGGTTTACCTGCTTTGTTTTGTCCTTATTCAATAAAGGAACATAATGTTACACATTGTGTTTTTATATTCATATGGAATGTGTATTTGTTTATATGACAGAGTACTAGGGCCACACTGAAGAAAAAGGATAAAGTCATAAATTTATGAGGCTGGTTCTTTCTGCAGAAAAGCTACATATTGTTTTTACAGTTTTGATACTTATGACAATGTGATACTTAATATTCTGGCACATCAGCAGGTCTTTGTTTATGAAACCATACTGAAGTACAATTTCACGAAATGCCCCGCATCTGTCATTTTAACAACTGTCCTCCTTTAAAACAACTGGTTACAATATTATGACTTGTCTTTTTTTTCCCTCTGTGGCCCTAATATTCTATCATTTTATATATAGTCTATGGGAAACTGTAAATTATCTAATGATAGCAACATCTAAAAATCATTTTCTATCCAAAATCATTGCAATTAATGATCACAAACGTTTAAATAATGACAGTGGGTCTAGTTATATGTGATAACAATGTATAGTGAGCAGTGAAATAACTATTGGTTTCCATTTGTGGTGACTGCTGACTGACATTAGGGATGAGATTAAATAGATCCTGGAATTTAGCCTGGTCTGGAGCAGGCTAGCTCCACAGAATAAATCTCCATGGTAATTTATACCATAACATATCCTCCTGCCCCCTATCCATCTTTAGTGCAACCGGATTACGGATCAATTGAGCCAGGATCACCAAGATATCCTGGCTTAATCCCTTATCCTAGTTTTGTGCAACAGGCCCCTGGTCTTGAAATCTTGTTCGATATTCTCTCTTTCAAAACTTCCTGTGTACCCGATGACAGGAAGTGCCTATTCTTCATTTCACCAAGGATTAACTTCAACCCAATTGCCAAGACTGGCGACATCGTGTGGAAGCTGTAGGCATTGTAAACTGGCCGCTATCTATTTTCCCTTGCCATAGATAATACAGACAACTGGCGGAGGGATATTTCTTTTTTTTTGGTGAACAGTTTTCCTTGGGGTTTTGCCTGCTAAACACGTTCTGTTATAGTCACAGACATGATTTAACTAGTTTTAGAAACTTCAGAGTGTTTTCTATCCACACATACTAATCATATGCATGTACTATATTCCTGGCATGAGTAGCAGGACGTTGAAATTGTGCGTGATTTTTAACAAAACATTGGAAAAAAAGAGCCGATCTTTAAGATGTTTTAAACAAGCTCCTTATAAACTGCACAAGTACCAGAAACACTTGTTTTGACAAATAGCAATAAATCACTGATATCGATTAGAGGGGAAAATCAGGTTGTACGTGATGTTGAAACTAACACAACTAAAAAAAACACATGGAAATGGGAGATATCTTTTCCCTCACTGGTTAGAGGACAACCTGCAGAAGACAGTCATATTTGAGTGATACATTTAAATTTAGGGGTCACTAAACAAAGGAACACAACACTTATTTGTCATAACTCATCAATATCATGTTAAAATCAGTTGTGCGAGAGGAGGGAGATGAAGTTGCACGTCCTGTTAAAACTAACAGCTCAAAAACCACACAGAATCTGGGAATAATGTGTACATCACTGGTTAGAGGACAATTAGGAGAAAACGGCCAGAAACATTTTGAAGTGTTGGATTTTGATTCAAGTGGGTCACCAACATGGTAAGTGTAACACAACTCTTTTTTTGTTCGTCACTTTTTGTTCAATCACATAAATAGTACTCTTCCATTTCAGAGCATGGATTTCCCGAGGCTAATATCCATATCATGCTGAAATCAATAGAACAGGGGACAAACATTTAGGCTTCTACATTGTGACATCATTAAAATACTCCTTCTACAATGTTAAAAACATTCTACATTGTGACATTTTTTTCATTATCACGAAATAACTCCTTCATGTATGTATTTTCTGATGATTAATCAGAGATCTTTTATCAGAGTATCTCTTGTCACACTGATCACAGCTATAAGATGTCTCTCCTGTGTGTATTCTCTGGTGTTGAGTAAAATGGCCAGATTGACCAAATCTCTTCCCACATTGGGAAACCCACATAAGATTTCTCTACTGTGTGTGTTCTCTGGTATAATGTCAGCTGGCAAGATTGACCAAAACTCTTCCCACATTGGGAAACCCACATAAGATTTCTCTCCTGTGTGTGTTCTCTGATGAATTTTAAGGCCTGATGAGGTGAATTTCTTCCCACAGTCAGAGCAGCAGTGAGTTCTCTTCCCTGTGGATCTCTGCAGGTGTTTATTGAGGTGTTCTGATTTGGAGGTACTCTTCTCTGCCTCTTCAGCATCATGAGGTTGTTGAGGCTCCCCAGATGATCCACGATAGTCCCGTATCTCTCCTGTGTGAACAACAAAGTCAGACAGATGAATTAAGGCCCACAACAGCGGTAATCACTGTAAAAGGTGATGCCAACAACGTAGCCATGATGTTGTACAACAATTGCCGTCTGTAATGAATGTTAGCTATTTGACAATTGTCTTAAAATGAGCAAGTCAGATTTTGTCTTGTTTTCACATTAGTAGTAACATCGATGATTGTAGGCTAGAAATAAGTTATTCATGTTGTTGAAACTCTAAGCAGTGTGCCAGATGACATTTTGGTCTCCAATATAGGCCCCTTCCTGTGTTTGCTCAAATTGCGGCACGAGGGCAATTTGATTGCAGAAACTCCTCCCTGCTAATGAGGAAACCGAAAAAAATAGTAGATCCATATCACATTGGGTGAGGCGTGTTGCCGGATGATATATTTAATTTAAAAATGGATAAAGAGATTGAAATATATTTTTATTTTAACTTTATTTAACCAGGCAAGTCAGTTAAGAACAAATTATTATTTTCAATGACGGCCTAGGAACAGTGGGTTAACTGCCTGTTCAGGGGCAGAACGACAGATTTGTACCTTGTCAGCTCGGGGGTTTGAACTTGCAACCTTCCGGTTACTAGTCCAACGCTCTAACCACTAGGCTACCCTGCAATATATACAAAAAAAGAAGAAAAAAAAAAGTACAACAACAAACACGTCTTACTGCTACGCCATCTTGGATTACAAGATGACTCAGTTAAAAACCATTGAATGTAGCAAACTCTGAAATGATTTTGTATTTCTGTGCCTCGTAACATGAGCCACTAAATAATACGTAGGCCGAGTGCATTTCAGAATACAAAAAAAACTGTCCAACAGCAAGATCCAGAATTTAAGTTGAAGTTCATATGACAAGCGTAACGTTATGACTCTAACTACTGTTCCCTGAAGGAGGGAAACTAGGTACAACATTGCTGTCCCCAGTCCACCTGGCTGTGCTGCTGCTCCAGTTTCAACTGTTCTCCCTGCGGCTATGGAATCCTGACCTGTTCACCGGACATGCTACCTGTCCCAGACCTGCTGTTTTCAACTCTCTAGAGACAGCAGGAGTGGTAGAGATACTCTTAATGATCGGCTATGAAAAGCCAATTGACATTTACTCCTGAGGTGCTGACTTGCTGCAGCCTCGAGAACTACAGTGATTATTATTATTTGACCATGCTGGTCATTTATGAACATTTGAACATCTTGGCCATGTTCTGTTATAATCTCCACCCGGCACAGCCAGAAGAGGACTGGCCACTCCTCATAGCCTGGTTCCTCTCTAGGTTTCTTCCTAGGTTTGGGCCTTTCCAGGGAGTTTTTCCTAGACACCGTGCTTCTACACCTGCATTGCTTGCGGTTTGTGGTTTTAGGCTGGGTTTCTGTAAAGCACTTTGAGATATCAGCTGATGTACGAAGGGCTACAGTATATCACAAAAGTGAGTACACCCCTCACATTTTTGTAAATATTTGAGTATATCTTTTCATGTGACAACACTGAAGAAATGACACTTTGCTACAATGTAAAGTAGTGAGTGTACAACTTGTATAACAGTGTAAATTTGCTGTCCCCTCAAAATAACAACACATAGCCATTAATGTCTAAACCGCTGGCAACAAAAGTGAGTACACCCCTAAGTGAAAATGTCCAAATTGGGTCCAATTAGCCATTTTCCCTCCCTGGTGTCATGTGACTCGTTAGTGTTACAAGGTCTCAGGTGTGAATGGGGAGCAGGTGTGTTAAATTTGGTGTCATCGCTCTCACATTCCTTCATACTGACTGGTCACTGGAAGTTCAACATGGCACCTCATGGCACCTCACCCGAGCGTCGGGAGCAGTTCTGAACCATGCAAAGTCTTCCGTCAAGTTTTTCGGAAGATGGCGCGGTAGAACGGATGTGCCTGGGGGGTTCTCTCTCTGTGAAGGGGCCCTGAGGATTCTCGGGGTTCATTTTGAGACCTCCGGCTCAGCGACGCTAAACTGGAACATGCGTATCGCAGTGGTACAGAGGAAGCTAGCAATGTGGAAGGCTAGGTATTTGTCTTTTATGGGCAAAGTCCTGGTCCTAAAGGTGGATGTGTTGCCGTCTCTTTTGTATTTGGAGTACATCTACCCATTGCCGGCTTGTCTGAGGAGGCCTCTAGTGAGGCTTGTGTTTCAGTTTATGTGGAGTGGCAGGTGCGAGTGGGTCGCCAGGGCACGCATGATCTGTCCCATCGGGGAGGGAGGTAGGGGGGTACCACATTTCCCCCTCAAGCTGGACTCAATTTTTGTTTCTTTCTTGTTAGCGGAGCTTGCTCAGCCAGTTATACACCCGTCCGGTTACCTCCTGCGGGTGTTCTTCTCGTATCAGGCGAGAAGCGTAATGGTGTGGTCTAACGCGGGTCCTCGGGCGGAACAGCTGACGTGGCACTTTGGTCATGCGGCCAAGTGGCTGCGTGCGCACCCCGAGGTTGAAGTTGCCCGAGTAGGCACCTGTACGAGGAGGTCAGGCAGACAGGGAGTCCTGCGCCCGTAGCGGGCATCTCGTCAGTGGTCTGGGAGGGAGTGCAGGCGCGGGGCCTGGACAACGGGCTCAAGGACCTGAATTGGTTGAGCCTTCATAAGCGTTTGCCGGTACTTTCCATCTTGTACCGGTATAGTTTGGTGCAATCCCCCACCTGTCCAAGATCCTCTTGTGGCAGGGAGGAGACTGTGCGCCATGCCTTCTGGGACTGTGCCTTTGCCGGACTAGTCTGGGCTAGGGCACAGGTGATGCTAGGTGTGGTTAGGAGTGATTTTGTTTTGACATGGGCTAGGCTAGAGAGAGGCGTAGGGAGAGCAAAGGGAACGGATAGGGACAGGTTTCTGCTCTGGCTTCTCATGAGTCTCTTTAAAAAGGGACTGTGGGAAGCCAGGAAGAATTTAGTCAAGACAGGGAGAGATTGGGGGGTGGAAGGGATAGTGAGAAGGGTGGAAGGTGATTTGAGGGGGAGGATGAAGAGGGAGGAGAGGAAGTGGGGGAAACATGCGGCACGGGAGAGGTGGAAAGGGGGTTTAGGGCTGGGAGTGTTAGCGTGAGTTTGGTAAGGGGATAGATTAGGAGATAGGGAAAGGGTTAGGTATTGGTTAGGTATGACGGGGAGGGACGATGCTCCCCTGAGGTTTGTTTTTGTTTGATGTTTTTGTAAATAGAATTAATTAAGAATGAATGAGAATTATGATTTTGTAATAGTATGAATGGTATTGATTGTAATAAATTATTTTAACCACCTCATGGCAAAGGACTCTGAGGATCCAAAAAAAAAACATTTTTGCTCTACATAAAGATGGCCTGGGCTATAAGAAGATTGCCAAGACCCTGAAACTGAGCTGCAGCACGGTGGCCAAGACTATACAGTGGTTTAACTGGACAGGTTCCACTCAGAACAGGCCTCGCCATGGTCAACCAAAGAAGTTGAGTGCACGTGCTCAGCGTCATATCCAGAGGTTGTCTTTGGGAAATAGACGGATGAGTGAGCATTGCTGCAAAGGTTGAAGGGGTGAGGGGGGTCAGCATGTCAGTGCTCAGACCATACGCCGTACACTGCATCAAATTGGTCTGCATGGCTGTTGTCCCAGAAGGAATGATGCACAAGAAAGCATGCAAACAGTTTGCTGAAGACAAGCAGACTAAGGACATGGATTACTGGAACCATGTCCTGTGGTCTGACGAGACCAAGAAACTTATTTGGTTCAGATGGTGTCAAGCGTGTGTGGCAGCAACCAGGTGAGGAGTACAAAGACAAGTGTGTCTTGCCTACAGTCAAGCATGGTGGTGGGAGTGTCATGGTCTGGGGCTGCATGAGTGCTGCCGGCACTTGGGAGCTACAGTTCATTGAGGGAACCATGAATGCCAAAATGTACTGTGACATACTGAAGCAGAGCATGATCCCCGCAGGGCAGTATTCCAACATGAATACCACCCCAAATACACCTCCAAGACGACAACTGCCTTGCTAAAGAAGCTGAGGGTAAAGGTGATGGACTGGCCAAGCATGTCTCCAGACCTAAACCCTATTGAGCATCTGCGGGGCATCCTCAAACAGAAGGTGGAGGAGTGCAAGGTGGTGTAGCCCATTACCAGAAACTATAGGAGCATAACGACTGCTGGTGTAGCCTATTACCAGAAGCTATAGGAGCATAACGACTGCTGGTGTAGTCTAATACCAGAAGCTATAGGAGCATAACATCAGAATTTACAAAGGCCAGCAGCAGCTGATAAACAATGGCATAAGGGATCTGTAGAATGTATATAGGTTCGGAGCTTGTGTGAAATAGCATAGTCTGCTAAATGACTTAAATGTAAATGTAATGTACAAATAGAAATCAAACTGGATGGACATCAGAAATAGAGGAAGGACTAAGAATAAACAAGAGAGAACTATTGTAAAGTAGACAGACTGTGTCTGTAGAGTGTGTATAAGATGTATGGATTGAAGGTAGAAGCAGAAGTGTTGATTAGTTTACTCCAATTGGGGGATCGGCGGAAGGGTTTGCGGGGAAATATAATAAAGGTATATTCTTTAAAAAAGTATGTATGTCTATACAGGTATGTGTCATATATATATATATATATATACACATATACGTGTGTATGGATAAATATATTTACCCAAAAAATATGGGGGATTGGAAATGATGCAGACAATTACATTGGAAGCAACATTCTTTCCGCAATATTAAGCTGATCGACCCTCCAGAAAAAAAAAGAAAAAAAAGGCCAGCAACAGCGGGAGGAGTAGGCTAAGGAAGATGTTTTTTTGATGGTTAGGCTATCTTGTTTCAGAGGGGTGTCATCAATAGCCCATAATGACAACAGATAATAAACAGAAATACCTTATTTACATAAGTATTCAGACCCTTCGCTATGAGACTCAAAATTGCTTTCAGGTGCATCTTGTTTCCATTAATCATCCTTGAGATGTATCTACAACTTGTTCAGAGTCCACCTGTGGTAAATTCAGTTGATTGGATATGATTTGGAAGGCACACTCCTGTCAATATAACGTCCAACAGTTGACAGTGCATGTCAAGAGAAAAAAACAAGAAATGAGGTCGAAGAAATTGTCCGTAGAGCTCCAAGACAGGATTTTGTTGAGGCACAGATCTGGGGAAGGGTACCAAAACAATTCTGCAGCATTGAAGGTCCCCAAGAACACAGTGACCTCCATCATATTTAAATGGAATACGCTTCCTAGAGCTGGTCACCAGGCCAAACTGAGGGATTGGAGGATAAGGGCCTTGGTCAGGGAGGTGACCAAAAACCTGATGGTCACTCTGACAGAGCTCCAGAGTTCCTCTGTGGAGACGGGAAAACTTTTCAGAAGGATAACCATCTCTGCAGCACTCCAACAAGCAGGCCTTTATGGTAGAGTGGCCAGACGGAAGCCACTCTTCAGAAAGACACATGACAGCCTGCTTGGAGTTTGCCAAAAGGAACCCAAAGGATGGATGGAATGGAAAAGGTTGACGACTGCTGGTGTAGTCTATTACCAGAAACATTAGAAGCATAACATCAGAATTTACGAAGGCCAGCAGCAGCGGGAGGAGGAAGAGTTTTTTTCTGATGGTTAGGCTATCTTGAGCTCTGGCTCGAGTCATTTGTGTGCCTTAATTATTTAATCAAACAGTGTGCTTAAAGCATCAGACCAGTTCAGTACATATAGTTGATTTAATTAAAACACATGGGGTGTGTCTATATATGGAAAAATACACGTTATAACATTTCTACCAATCGGTTGGTAGAAAGAAAAGACGACTCTTGGTTGACCCATGATTGTTTTTAGTTGGGGCCCTAGTGCATTTATTAAGTTCAGACCGCTTCCCTTTTTATACATTTTGTTACGTTACTTATTCTAAAAAAAAAATTCTAAGAATTCAATGAAAATGTTTTAGAAATTCCTGAGACTCAATTAAATCAATTAATCATGTTGAGGATATACAGTGTTTGTTTACATTTACTGATAAACATTGGAGTAAAAAAAGCTTATATTTTGGGTTCTGATGGGGTATGACAGTTGACCTAAGCTCATGATGCATTTATAAGTGATTTCTTCAAGAATCAATGGGTACATTTCATTAATGTAGAAGTCCCTAAATGGATGTACCAACTGCTGATGGCCCCTCTAACACTACATCTTGGGCAAATCTAATAGGAGATATTGAGGACTACAGTATTACAGGCATTGTCATTGGATGCATTTGATCAATTGTTAAGGTTTTGTTGATAGTCCACTCTTGATGTTCTACATGTTACAGTGTAGCTTCAGCCATTCCTACAGAACAACATTAAAGTGTAGAACCCCTTTACTGCATATTGGTTCAACGACTGCAGAGACAGTACTTACTGGTGTTACAGATCTCCAACCTCCTCTTCTTCCTCCAATGTGACAGTAATCTCCCCCTCTTCCTCTTTCACACCAAAAACTGCATCCTACTCCTTCACTCTGAAAGTGTTTTCCTCTTCTTTCACTGAAACGTCTTTCTCTTCTTCTTTCACTGTAACAGCCTCACCTTCTACTTGTTTTACTGTAACATACTCCTCCTCCTCTTTCACAACAATGTTCTGCCACAGACACTTTCTCCGTCCAGCAGACCTCATCTTCTTTAACAGGAGGGGAGTAGTTTAGTGAACTCATGGTCGGGGATATTAGCTAGCTATCATTAGCGACTAGGCTAGTGCTAACTAAACCAGCCAGATACTATAGCTGACTATCACAAAATAACGTAAAATTAAATAGGTAAACAAGTAGATACACGACAGAAGTGTGTCTAAAACACAGTTGTTAATATACACCGAAAGCGTTTAAATAGCTTGAATCTTTCGGCTATGTTGGTTAGCAAGCTACGGAGGTGGTTGACGAGCTGTTTATGAAGAACTGTCCACTAGATTATACGTCACGCTGGCAGCGTCGCCTGAAAGACGCACATCACCGTCTGCTGACTGAAGGGGAAACGCAGTTGAGGATCATATTTTATTTTCAGACAAAGATTATTTGAAAACGAAACGAGACGAACCAGCCCAAAACCAAACCAATTAGGTGGTTATTCGATGTAATGAAGCTTCAGACGTGTTGCTGATACAGTGATACAGGCATCATCACACTGCTTTGAAGTATACTGCTTAGCGATTTGGATGCATACCTCGTAGTCCCGGAATCAAACGTCCCTACGAAACGTCCCTACGTAACATCCCTACACGCTTCCTACACTTTAGCTTGTTGTCTGAAAATTAAATATACATTTTACTCAACTGCGTTACTCACTCCAGTCAACAGAGGGCGGACTGGCAATTTAAGGCGTTTTAGACGTTTAATCTAGTAGATCGAACGCTTCTTTCAACAGCAACAACAGTTAGTCAGACACCTCGGTACCTTGCCAGACAAAATAGCTGAACCAATAAAGCTCTTTAAACGCTGTAGTGCATATTAGCAACTGTGTTTTAAACCCAATTCTGTCGTCTAGTTAGTTATCCGATTTAATTTCATATTTACGGTGTTGTTGTTAGTCAGCTAGCGGTCTGGTTAAGTTAGCATTAGCCCAGCTAGCTAACGTCCCCGACCATGCGGTCACTAAGCTTTTCTCCTCCTGCTATAGAAGATGGGGTCTGCTGGATGGAGGAAGAGGTGGATATCACAGTAAAACAAGAAGTAGAGAGTGAGGCTGTTACTGTGAAAGAAGAAAAAGACGCGTTCAGAGTGAAAGAGGAGGAGGATGTTACAGTAAAAGGAGAGGAGGATGCCGTTTATGGATTGAAAGAGGAGGATGAAGAGATGACTGTTATATCGAAAAAAGAGGAGGAAGAAGCGGAGGAAACTGGATATCTGGGCCCGGTTTCCCAAACGCATCTTAAGGCATCCAATGGTTCTAATGATGAATTTAGCCATAAGATGGTTTTGAGAAGCCGTTCCCTGATTAACACTCGTAAGTACTGTCTTACAAACAGAGGCACAAACTCTGCAGTTGTTGAACTGATGTTTGGTGTTAAAGGAGAAATCTGCAATTGTTACATCCATATTGTGACTTTTAAATTATGTATTTATAGCCATTGATTCTTGAAGAATATAACAAATGCCTCATGAGCTTAGTTCAGCTGTTGTACCCCATCAGATCCCCAAATAAGCTTTTTTTACTATAATGTTTAGAAACAATGTAAATCAACACTGTATTGCCTCAACATGGTAAAAACATGGTTAAAACTATAATTTTGATATCCTGGATGGTCAGTCCTTGCATCCATAGGTCTGTCTGTAGTTACATTTCTCCAACCCCATAATCATTTTATTACCAAGACAGTGGTGGAATGACAGATTTGTTGTTTGAACTGCAGATTGCTGGGTTGTGTTTTTTTCAAAACGGAAACAAAATGGCTGCCCAGAGACTTGGTTTGGTAAACAGCTGAGGGATGGGGGAAGGAGAAGTGTAACCATTCTCAAATTCATAAAGAACGATATTGTAGAAACCTTAACCCGACACCTAGCGCCCTCGTCAAGAAGTATAGACGTAACAGTTATAAGGTGCTGGCTTGACAGTCGCTGGACCCAGGTTTGAGTTCAGCTCAGGGCTACCCAATGAATCAATACACAATGAATACAACGACTGGCCATCCATGAGGTCATAATGATAATTTAACCAGGTTTCTAGGCTATGTAGTATATTCTAGAATTCATCCATAATGTCATAATGATAGTTTAACCAGGTTTCTAGGATATAAAGTATATTCTAGAATTGCCAGTGTAGATTTCCTGTGTGGGTCAAAAAAAAAAAATCATGCCCTTACATTAAAGGCACGACATGCCTAGATTCAATTACAATCATGAATTGGTTTGAAACCTTTGTTTTAAACCATTCTCAAAGTTGGTGCCTTGGCTGATTTGTAGAAAATGGTTTGTCATTAATCACAATCACTACAACACAACCTGACCAGAGGGAGCCGGTCGTCAAGACAACCTGACCAGAGGGAGCCGGTCGTCAAGACAACCTGACCAGAGGGAGCCGGTCGTCAAGACAACCTGACCAGAGGGAGCCGGTCGTCAAGACAACCTGACCAGAGGGAGCCGGTCGTCAAGACAACCTGACCAGAGGGAGCCGGTCGTCAAGACAACCTGACCAGAGGGAGCCGGTCGTCAAGACAACCTGACCAGAGGGAGCCGGTCGTCAAGACAACCTGACCAGAGGGAGCCGGTCGTCAAGACAACCTGACCAGAGGGAGCCGGTCGTCAAGACACAACCTGACCAGAGGGAGCCGGTCGTCAAGACACAACCTGACCAGAGGGAGCCGGTCGTCAACACACAACCTGACCAGAGGGAGCCGGTCGTCAACACACAACCTGACCAGAGGGAGCCGGTCGTCAACACACAACCTGACCAGAGGGAGCCGGTCGTCAACACACAACCTGACCAGAGGGAGCCGGTCGTCAACACACAACCTGACCAGAGGGAGCCGGTCGTCAACACACAACCTGACCAGAGGGAGCCGGTCGTCAACACACAACCTGACCAGAGGGAGCCGGTCGTCAACACACAACCTGACCAGAGGGAGCCGGTCGTCAACACACAACCTGACCAGAGGGAGCCGGTCGTCAACACACAACCTGGCCAGAGGGAGCCGGTCGTCAACACACAACCTGGCCAGAGGGAGCCGGTCGTCAACACACAACCTGGCCAGAGGGAGCCGGTCGTCAACACACAACCTGGCCAGAGGGAGCCGGTCGTCAACACACAACCTGGCCAGAGGGAGCCGGTCGTCAACACACAACCTGACCAGAGGGAGCCGGTCGTCAACACACAACCTGACCAGAGGGAGCCGGTCGTCAACACACAACCTGACCAGAGGGAGCCGGTCGTCAACACACAACCTGACCAGAGGGAGCCGGTCGTCAACACACAACCTGACCAGAGGGAGCCGGTCGTCAACACACAACCTGACCAGAGGGAGCCGGTCGTCAACACACAACCTGACCAGAGGGAGCCGGTCGTCAACACACAACCTGACCAGAGGGAGTTCAGTCAACACACAACCTGACCAGAGGGACTAGCCCAGCAGTCGTCAACACACAACCTGACCAGAGGGAGCCGGTCGTCAACACACAACCTGACCAGAGGGAGCCGGTCGTCAACACACAACCTGACCAGAGGGAGCCGGTCGTCAACACACAACCTGACCAGAGGGAGCCGGTCGTCAACACACAACCTGACCAGAGGGAGCCGGTCGTCAACACACAACCTGACCAGAGGGAGCCGGTCGTCAACACACAACCTGACCAGAGGGAGCCGGTCGTCAACACACAACCTGGCCAGAGGGAGCCGGTCGTCAACACAACCTGACCAGAGGGAGCCCCCCCTCCCCCCTCTGCTGCTGGACTTTGCTCCTGAAATGTTCAGTAATAGACTACAGATAGATAGACTAGTAATAGACTACACCAGCAGTCTGCAACCTTTTCCAGTTGGAGTGCCAATTTATCTGACCATTTCTACCAATCTATGTGCCAGTAATGATTTTCAAATGCACATTTTCATGGAACAGTTTCATTTAAATTATAATAGTATCTCAAAATCATTGTCTGTGATTAATCTACGTTCTATCTAAGTCTAAATGAAAATGATAGATATCTAAAAGTAACTTTTATTGCCATTGCCACCTATGTTAAATAATATAGCCGACATAAAGCCAAAAACTGAAAACATTGTATTCTGCAGGTAGAAAATATACTGATAAAAATAAATATCCTAGAAATCACATTGGCAGCACATGCCCTGTCTACAACAAACTTTAAACATTGTATTAACTATCAACTGGGTCAGGAAACTCAGGTAGCAAGCTTGCAACGTTGTATAAAAAATTCTATGCCCTCAGTTTCCTGCTCCAGTGAGTTCTGGACAGTAATCAGGTATTTTATGACATTTCCACTGGATCAGAGCATTACATTTTTCCATTTTCTGCTGAGTGGTTATCGAAAGGGTGAGGGCTGGAAATATTTTACGAAAATACTGAGGAACGTGTCATTCGCAATTGCTTTTGAAGAAAAATTAATTTGAGTTTATAGTCACATTTGCTTGCATGCCAGGTAGACTAGTCCTACTACTATATGTGTAGTCAGGTAGACTAGTCCTACTACTATATGTGTGGTCAGGTAGACTAGTCCTACTACTATATATGTAGTCAGGTAGATTAGTCCTACTACTATATATGTAGTCAGGTAGACTAGTCCTACTACTATATGTGTTGTCAGGCAGACTAGTCCTACTACTATATGTGTTGTCAGGTAGACTAGTCCTACTACTATATGTGTTGTCAGGTAGACTAGTCCTACTACGATATGTGTTGTCAGGTAGACTAGTCCTACTACTATATGTGTTGTCAGGTAGACTAGTCCTACTACGATATGTGTTGTCAGGTAGACTAGTCCTACTACGATGTGTGTAGTCAGGTAGACTAGTCCTACTACTATATGTGTAGTCAGGTAGACTAGTCCTACTACTATATGTGTAGTCAGGTAGACTAGTCCTACTACTATTTGTGTAATCAGGTAGACTAGTCCGTCTACTATATGTTTAATCAGGTAGAGTACTACTACTACTATATGTGTAATCAGGTAGACTAGTCCTACTGCTATATGTGTTGTCATGTAGACTAGTCCTTCTTCTATATGTGTAATCAGGTACACTAGTCCTACTACTATATGTTTAATCAGGTAGACTACTCCTACATGTGTTGTCAGATAGACTAGTCCTACTACTATATGTGTAATCAGGTAGACTACTCCTACTACTATATGTTTAATCAGGTTGACTAGTCCTACTACTATATGTGTAATCAGGTAGACTAGTCCTACTACGATATGTGTTGTCAGGTAGACTAGTCCTACTACTATATGTGTTGTCAGGTAGACTAGTCCTACTACGATATGTGTTGTCAGCTAGACTAGTCCTACTACGATATGTGTTGTCAGGTAGACTAGTCCTACTACGATATGTGTTGTCAGGTAGACTAGTCCTACTACGATATGTGTTGTCAGGTAGACTAGTCCTACTACGATATGTGTTGTCAGGTAGACTAGTCCTACTACAATATGTGTTGTCAGGTAGACTAGTCCTACTACGATATGTGTTGTCAGGTAGACTAGTCCTACTACGATATGTGTTGTCAGGTAGACTAGTCCTACTACGATATGTGTTGTCAGGTAGACAAGTCCTACTACTATATGTGTGGTCAGGTAGACTAGTCCTACTACTACATATGTAGTCAGGTAGACTAGTCCTACTACTATATGTGTTGTCAGGTAGACTAGTCCTACTACTATATGTGTTGTCAGGTAGACTAGTCCTACTACTATATGTGTTGTCAGGTAGACTAGTCCCACTACTATATGTGTTGTCAGGTAGACTAGTCCTACTACTATATGTGTTGTCAGGTAGACTAGTCCTACTACTATATGTGTTGTCAGGTAGACTAGTCCTACTACTATATGTTTTGTCAGGTAGACTAGTCCTACTGCTATATGTGTAGTCAGGTAGACTAGTCCTACTACTATATATGTAGTCAGGTAGACTAGTCCTACTACTATATATGTTGTCAGGTAGACTAGTCCTACTACTATATATGTAGTCAGGTAGACTAGTCCGTCTACTATATGTGTCATCAGGTAGGCTACTCCAACTACTATATGTGTAATCAGGTAGACTAGTCCAACTACTATATGTGTAATCGGGTAGACTAGTCCTTCAATATGTGTTGTAAGGTAGACTAGTCTGTCTACTATATGTGTAATCAGGTAGACTACTCCAACTACTATATGTGTAATCAGGTAGACTATTCCGTCTACTATATGTGTAATCAGGTAGACTACTCCAACTACTATATGTGTAATCAGGTAGACTAGTCCTTCTTCAATATGTGTTGTCAGGTAGACTAGTCCGTCTACTATATGTGTAATCAGGTAGACTACTCCTACTACGATATGTGTTGTCAGGTAGACTAGTCCTACTACGATATGTGTTGTCAGGTAGACTAGTCCTACTACGATATGTGTTGTCAGGTAGACTAGTCCTACTACTATATATGTAGTCAGGTAGACTAGTCCTACTACTGTATATGTAGTCAGGTAGACTAGTCCTACTACTGTATGTGTAGGCAGGTAGACTAGTCCTACTACTATTTGTGTCGGCAGGTAGACTAGTCCTACTACTATATGTGTCGGCAGGTAGACTAGTCCTACTACTATATGTGTAATCAGGTAGACTAGTCCTACATGTGTAGGCAGGTAGACTAATCCTACTTCTATAGGTGTAACCAGGTAGACTACTCCAACTACTATATGTGTAGGCAGGTAGACTAGTCCGTCTACTATATGTGTAATTAGGTAGACTAGTCCGTCTACTATATGTGTAATCAGGTAGAGTACTACTACTACTACTACCATATGTGTTGTCAGGTAGACTAGTCCTTCTATATGTGTAATCAGGTACACTAGTCCTACTACTATATGTGTTGTCAGGTAGACTAGTCCCACTACTATATGTGTAGGCAGGTCGACTAGTCCTACAACTATATGTGTTGTCAGGTAGACTAGTCCTACTGCTATATGTGTTGTCAGGTCGACTAGTCCTACAACTATATGTGTTGTCAGGTAGACTAGTCCTACTGCTATATGTGTTGTCAGGTAGACTAGTCCTACTACTATATGTGTTGTCAGGTAGACTAGTCCTACTACTATATGTGTTGTCAGGTAGACTAGTCCTACTACTATATGTGTTGTCAGGTAGACTAGTCCTACTGCTATATGTGTAGTCAGGTAGACTAGTCCTACTACTATATATGTAGTCAGGTAGACTAGTCCTACTACTATATATGTTGTCAGGTAGACTAGTCCTACTACTATATATGTAGTCAAGTCGACTAGTCCTACTACTATATGTCCTACTACTGTATGTGTAACCAGGTAGACTAGTCCGTCTACTATATGTGTAGTCAGGTAGACTAGTCCTACTACGATATGTGTTGTCAGGTAGACTAGTCCTACTACTATATGTGTTGTCAGGTAGACTAGTCCCACTACTATATGTGTTGTCAGGTAGACTAGTCCTACTACTATATGTGTTGTCAGGTAGACTAGTCCTACTACTATATGTGTTGTCAGGTAGACTAGTCCTACTACTATATGTTTTGTCAGGTAGACTAGTCCTACTGCTATATGTGTAGTCAGGTAGATTAGTCCTACTACTATATATGTAGTCAGGTAGACTAGTCCTACTACTATATATGTAGTCAGGTAGACTAGTCCTACTACTATATATGTTGTCAGGTAGACTAGTCCTACTACTATATATGTAGTCAGGTAGACTAGTCCTACTACTATATGTCCTACTACTGTATGTGTAGGCAGGTAGACTAGTCCTACTACTATATATGTAGTCAGGTAGACTAGTCCGTCTACTATATGTGTCATCAGGTAGACTACTCCAACTACTATATGTGTAATCAGGTAGACTATTCCGTCTACTATATGTGTAATCAGGTAGACTACTCCAACTACTATATGTGTAATCAGGTAGACTATTCCACCTACTATATGTGTAATCAGGTAGACTACTCCAACTACTATATGTGTAATCAGGTAGACTAGTCCTTCTTCAATATGTGTTGTCAGGTAGACTAGTCCTACTACAAAATGTGTTGTCAGGTAGACTAGTCCTACTACTATATGTGTTGTCATGTAGACTAGTCCTACTACTATATGTGTAATCAGGTAGACTACTCCTACTACTATCTGTGTAGGCAGGTAGACTAATCCTACTTCTATAGGTGTAACCAGGTAGACTAGTCTGGTGTCTACTATATGTGTAATCAGGTAGACTACTCCAACTACTATATGTGTAGGCAGGTAGACTAGTCCGTCTACTATATGTGTAATCAGGTAGAGTACTACTACTACTACTACCATATGTGTTGTCAGGTAGACTAGTCCTTCTATATGTGTAATCAGGTACACTAGTCCTACTACTATATGTGTTGTCAGGTAGACTAGTCCGTCTACTATATGTGTAATCAGGTAGAGTACTACTACTACTACTACCATATGTGTTGTCAGGTAGACTAGTCCTTCTATATGTGTAATCAGGTACACTAGTCCTACTACTATATGTGTTGTCAGGTAGACTAGTCCCACTACTATATGTGTAGGCAGGTCGACTAGTCCTACAACTATATGTGTTGTCAGGTAGACTAGTCCTACTGCTATATGTGTTGTCAGGTCGACTAGTCCTACAACTATATGTGTTGTCAGGTAGACTAGTCCTACTACTATATGTGTTGTCAGGTAGACTAGTCCTACTACTATATGTGTTGTCAGGTAGACTAGTCCTACTACTATATGTGTTGTCAGGTAGACTAGTCCTACTACTATATGTGTTGTCAGGTAGACTAGTCCTACTGCTATATGTGTAGTCAGGTAGACTAGTCCTACTACTATATATGTAGTCAGGTAGACTAGTCCTACTACTATATATGTTGTCAGGTAGACTAGTCCTACTCCTATATATGTAGTCAAGTCGACTAGTCCTACTACTATATGTCCTACTACTGTATGTGTAGGCAGGTAGACTAGTCCTACTACTATATATGTAGTCAGGTAGACTAGTCCTACTACTATATGTGTAGTCAGGTAGACTAGTCCTACTACTATATGTGTTGTCAGGTAGACTAGTCCTACTACAAAATGTGTTGTCAGGTAGACTAGTCCTACTACTATATGTGTTGTCAGGTAGACTAGTCCTACTACTATATGTGTAAATGTGTAATCAGGTACACTAGTCCTACTACTATTTGTGTAGGCAGGTAGACTAGTCCTACTACTATATGTGTTGTCAGGTAGACTAGTCCTACTACTATATGTCCTACTACTGTATGTGTAGGCAGGTAGACTAGTCCTACTACTATATGTGTTGTCAGGTAGACTAGTCCTACTACTATATGTGTTGTCAGGTACAATAGTCCTACTTCTATATGTGTTGGCAGGTAGACTAGTCCTACTACGATATGTGTTGGCAGGTAGACTAGTCCTACTACGATATGTGTTGTCAGGTAGACTAGTCCTACTACGATATGTGTTGTCAGGTAGACTAGTCCTACTACGATATGTGTTGTCAGGTAGACTAGTCCTACTACGATATGTGTTGTCAGGTAGACTAGTCCTACTACGATATGTGTTGTCAGTTAGACTAGTCCTACTACTATATGTGTAGTCAGGTAGACTAGTCCTACTACTATATGTGTAGTCAGGTAGACTAGTCCTACTACTATATATGTTGTCAGGTAGACTAGTCCTCCTACTATATGTGTAGTCAGGTAGACTAGTCCTACCACTGTATGTGTAGGCAGGTAGACTATTCCTACTACTATTTGTGTAATAAGGTAGACTAGTCCGTCTACTATATGTTTAATCAGGTAGAGTACTACTACTACTATATGTGTAATCAGGTAGACTAGTCCTACTACTATATGTGTTGTCATGTAGACTACTCCTACATGTGTTGTCAGGTAGACTAGTCCTACTACTATATGTGTAATCAGGTAGACTACTCCTACTACTATATGTTTAATCAGGTTGACTAGTCCTACTACTATATGTGTAGGCAGGTAGACTAGTCCTACTACTATTTGTGTCGGCAGGTAGACTAGTCTTACCTCTATGTGTAACCAGGTAGTCTAGTCCATCTACTATATGTGTAATCAGGTAGACTAGTCCAACTACTATACGGTGTTGTCAGGTAGACTTGTCCTACTACAAAATGTGTTGTCAGGTAGACTAGTCCTACTGCTATATGTGTTGTCAGGTAGACTAGTCCTACTGCTATATGTGTTGTCAGGTAGACTAGTCCGTCTACTATATGTGTCATCAGGTAGGCTACTCCAACTACTATATGTGTCATCAGGTAGAATACTCCAACTACTATATGTGTAATCGGGTAGACTAGTCCTTCAATATGTGTAATCAGGTAGACTACTCCTACTACTATATGTGTTGTCAGGTAGACTATTCTGTCTACTATATGTGTAATCAGGTAGACTAGTCCTACTACAAAATGTGTTGTCAGGTAGACTAGTCCTACTACAAAATGTGTTGTCAGGTAGACTAGTCCTACTACTATATGTGTAGGCAGGTAGACTAGTCCTACCTCTATATATGTAGTCAGGTAGACTAGTCCTACTACTGTATGTGTAGGCAGGTAGACTAGTCCTACTACTGTATGTGTAGTCAGGTAGACTAGTCCTACTACTATATGTGTAATCAGGTAGACTAGTCCTACATGTGTAGGCAGGTAGACTAATCCTACTTCTATATGTGTAATCAGGTAGACTACTCCAACTACTATATGTGTAACCAGGTAGACTAGTCCGGCTACTATATGTGTAATTAGGTAGACTAGTCCGTCTACTATATGTGTAATCAGGTAGAGTACTACTACTACTACTACCATATGTGTTGTCAGGTAGACTAGTCCTACTACTATATGTGTTGTCATGTAGACTAGTCCTTCTATATGTGTAATCAGGTACACTAGTCATACAACTATATGTGTTGTCAGATAGACTAGTCCTACTACTATATGTGTTGTCAGGTAGACTAGTCCTACTACTATATGTGTTGTCAGGTAGACTAGTCCTACTACTATATGTGTTGTCAGGTAGACTAGTACTACTACTATATGTGTAGTCAGGTTGACTAGTCCTACTACTGTATGTGTAGGCAGGTAGACTAGTCCTAATACTGTATGTGTAGGCAGGTAGACTAGTCCTACTACTATATGTTTAATCAGGTAGACTAGTCCGTCTACTATATGTGTAATCAGGTAGACTACTCCTACTACTATATGTTTAATCAGGTTGACTAGTCCTACTACTATATGTGTAGGCAGGTAGACTAGTCCTACTACTATTTATGTGGGCAGGTAGACTAGTCTTACCTCTATGTGTAACCAGGTAGTCTAGTCCATCTACTATAAGCTGACTCTACACTCCAAGACTGCTTCCATCACGTGGACTGGGACATGTTTCGTATTGCGTCAGATGAAAATATTGACGAATACGCTGTTTCGGTGTGCGAGTTCATTAGAACGTGCGTCGAAGATGTCGTTCCCATAGCAACGATAAAAACATTCCCAAACCAGAAACCGCGGATTGATGGCAGCATTCGCGTGAAACTGAAAGCGCGAACCACTGCTTTTAATCAGGGCAAGGTGTCTGGTAACATGTCCGAATAGAAACAATGCAGCTATTCCCTCCGCAGGGCTATTAAACAAGCTAAGCGTCAGTACAGAGACAAAGTGGAATCTCAATTCAATGGCTCAGACACAAGAGGCATGTGGCAGGGTCTACAGTCAATCACGGACTACAAGAAGAAACCCAGCCCAGTCACGGACCAGGATGTCTTGCTCCCAGGCAGACTAAATAACTTTTTTTGCCCGCTTTGAGGACAATACAGTGCCACTGACACGGCCTGCAACGAAAACATGCGGTCTCTCCCTTCACTGCAGCCGAGGTGAGTAAGACATTTTAAACGTGTTAACCCTCGCAAGGCTGCAGGCCCATACGGCATCCCCAGCCGCGCCCTCAGAGCATGCGCAGACCAGCTGGCCGGTGTGTTTACGGACATATTCAATCATTCCCTATACCAGTCTGCTGTTCCCACATGCTTCAAGAGGGCCACCATTGTTCCTGTTCCCAAGAAAGCTAAGGTAACTGAGCTAAACGACTACCGCCCCGTAGCACTCACTTCCGTCATCATGAAGTGCTTTGAGAGACTAGTCAAGGACCATATCACCTCCACCCTACCTGACACCCTAGACCCACTCCAATTTGCTTACCGCCCAAATAGGTCCACAGACGATGCAATCTCAACCACACTGCACACTGCCCTAACCCACCTGGACAAGAGGAATACCTATGTGAGAATGCTGTTCATCGACTACAGCTCGGCATTTAACACCATAGTGCCCTCCAAGCTCGTCATCAAGCTCGAGACCATGGGTCTCGACCCCGCCCTGTGCAACTGGGTACTGGACTTCCTGACGGGCCGCCCCCAGGTGGTGAGGGTAGGCAACAACATCTCCCCACTGATCCTCAACACGGGGGCCCCACAAGGGTGCGTTCTGAGCCCTCTCCTGTACTCCCTGTTCACCCACGACTGCGTGGCCACACACGCCTCCAACTCAATCATCAAGTTTGCGGACGACACAACAGTGGTAGGCTTGATTACCAACAACGACGAGATGGCCTACAGGGAGGTGAGGGCCCTCGGAGTGTGGTGTCAGGAAAATAACCTCACACTCAACGTCAACAAAACTAAGAAGATGATTGTGGACTTCAGGAAACAGCAGAGGGAACACCCCCCTATCCACATCGATGGAACAGTAGTGGAGAGGGTAGCAAGTTTTAAGTTCCTCGGCATACACATCACAGACAAACTGAATTGGTCCACTCACACTGACAGCGTCGTGAAGAAGGCGCAGCAGTGCCTCTTCAACCTCAGGAGGCTGAAGAAATTCTGCTTGTCACCAAAAGCACTCACAAACTTCTACAGATGCACAATCGAGAGCATCCTGGCGGGCTGTATCACCGCCTGGTACGGCAACTGCTCCGCCCTCAACCGTAAGGCTCTCCAGAGGGTAGTGAGGTCTGCACAACGCATCACCGGGGGCAAACTACCTGCCCTCCAGGACACCTACACCACCCGATGTTACAGGAAGGCCATAAAGACCATCAAGGACATCAACCACCTGAACCACTGCCTGTTCACCCCGCTATCATCCAGAAGGCGAGGTCAGTACAGGTGCATCAAAGCTAGGACCGAGAGACTGAAAAACAGCTTCTATCTCAAGGCCATCAGACTGTTAAACAGCCACCACTAACATTGAGTGGCTGCTGCCAACACACTGTCATTGACACTGACCCAACTCCAGCCACTTTAATAATGGGAATTGATGGGAAATTATGTAAATATATCACTAGCCACTTTAAACAATGCTACCTTATATAATGTTACTTACCCTACATTATTCATCTCATATGCATATGTATATACTGTACTCTACATCATCGACTGCATCCTTATGTAATACATGTATCACTAGCCACTTTAACTATGCCACTTTGTTTACTTTGTCTACATACTCATCTCATATGTATATACTGTACTCGATACCATCTACTGTATGCTGCTCTGTACCATCACTCATTCATATACCCTTATGTACATATTCCTTATCCCCTTACACTGTATAAGACAGTAGTTTTGGAATTGTTAGTTAGATTACTTGTTGGTTATCACTGCATTGTCGGAACTAGAAGCACAAGCATTTCGCTACACTCGCATTAACATCTGCTAACCATGTGTATGTGACAAATAAAATTTGATTTGATTGATAATCAGGTAGACTAGTCCAACTACTATATGTGTTGTCAGGTAGACTTGTCCTACTACAAAATGTGTCATCAGGTAGGCTACTCCAACTACTATATGTGTAATCGGGTAGACTAGTCCTTCAATATGTGTTGTAAGGTAGACTAGTCCGTCTACTATATGTGTAATCAGGTAGACTAGTCTTAGTGCTATATGTGTTGTCAGGTAGACTAGTCCTACTACAAAATGTGTTGTCAGGTAGACTAGTCCTACTACTATATGTGTTGTCAGGTAGACTAGTCCTACTACTATATGTGTTGTCAGGTAGACTAGTCCTACTACTATATGTGTTGTCAGGTAGACTAGTCCTACTACTATATGTGTTGTCAGGTAGACTAGTCCTACTACTATATTTGTAGGCAGGTAGACTAATCCTTCAATATGTGTTGTAAGGTAGACTAGTCCTAGTGCTATATGTGTAATCAGGTAGACTAGTCCGTCTACTATATGTGTAATCAGGTAGACTACTCCAACTACTATATGTGTAATCAGGTAGACTACTCCAACTACTTTATGTGTAATCAGGTAGACTAGTCCTACTACTATATGTGTTGTCAGGTAGACTAGTCCTACTACTTTATGTGTAATCAGGTAGACTAGTCCTACTACTATATGTGTTGTCAGGTAGACTAGTCCTACTACTATATGTGTTGTCAGGTAGACTAGTCCTACTACTATATGTGTTGTCAGGTAGACTAGTCCTACTACTATATGTGTTGTCAGGTAGACTAGTCCTACTACAAAATGTGTTGTCAGGTAGACTAGTCCTACTACGATATGAGTTGTCAGGTAGACTAGTCCTACTACGGTATGTGTTGTCAGGTAGACTAGTCCTACTACGGTATGTGTTGTCAGGTAGACTAGTCCTACTACTATATGTGTAACCAGGTAGACTAGTTCTACTACTATATGTGTCATCAGGTAGACTAGTTCTACTATATGTGTAACCAGGTAGACTACTCCTACTTCTATATGTGTTGTCAGGTAGACTAGTCTTACTTCTGTAATCACGATTAGCTGTGCATCCTTAATCAACATTGACTGGAGTGTTTCAAACAAAAGACAATTATTAAATTGACAACTGACGTATCTTGCGGGTTAAGGTCTGGGTGGTCTGCCATGGGCCATTTGATTTTGTATTTGCCTGGGTCGGCATGGGGAATGATTGAATTACCCCATAGTATGTTGTACCGAAGTTGACCGACTGAAAGGGAGCATAACTTTATGACTAAAATGACTGTTCCCTGAAGGAGGGAAATGAGGTACAACACCTGTTTTCCCCCTCCCCTTTCTGGGTCAGTGAAGAGCAATATTACATTTAAGGAATAAATCTAAGCCTCACGTGCATCACCTGTGGAAGGCGATGCACAAATTTAATTTTTTGTTGTACCTCGTTTCCTTCCTTCAGGGAACAGTAGTTATAGTCATAACGTGTGGATTTAATTTTATGTTGTACCTCGTTTCCCTCCTTCAGAGAACAATAGTTTATAGTCCTAACGTTAAGCTTGTCATATCATTAACTTCAACTTAAATACTGGATCTTGCTGTGGGACAGTTTTTTGTATTCAGATCTCTGAAATGCTCTCTAACTACGTATCATTTAGTGGCTCCTTATGTTAAGCTGGGAAAACAGTTTATGGGCACAGAAATCCTAAATAATTTCAGAGTTTGCTAAACCAATGGTTCTAACCGAGAGTCACCTTCACTTTATAGACAACACCTAAATGGACACTGTCATTAACATGGTTCTTCAATAAATACACATAATACTGTAGCTGTTTAGTTAGTCACATGTTAACTGTCATTAGTTGATCCAGGAAATCATTTTCTGAATGACAGTCAAATGAAAAACATCACGACATGCAACAGCAACCAAAGTGCTTCTTCATTCATTACACCGTTATGCCGTGCTCTAGTATGTCTGTAGTTATTGTGGTTCGGTGAAGTTATGGGTCCTACAGTAGGTCTCTGTAATTGTTAGGGGAAATTATGGGCCAATTTGTTAAATACTTAGTGTACAAAGCTAGCCAAAGAGCATTTTACTGGTTGAAGTGTTTTTAAAGTATGCTGTTAATTTGCAACGGTAACACAAACATATTAAGCAGGAGATTCAAACAAGCCTTATGATTTTAATCCAAAAGTAATGTTAAATGCACTCATAAGCAACCTGTAAATGGAGGCTATTTTTGCTGTCAGCCTATGAGAACTCCCCTGAGTTTTCCCCCATGGTGGTGAATTAGTGAATAGACAGGGAGCTTAATGTGAGTTTCCTTGAGTAGCACTCCTGATCTTGCGCTGTAATATTCAGAATACATTGTGAAAAACTCAAATCTTCGCTCACCTTTTTTGCTCCAGGCAGATATACTACATCCATAACTAGCGGTTTCCTCATTAGCATGGAGGATTTTCTGCAATCAAATTGACCTTGTGCCGCAATTTTATCAAACACCGAAAGGGGCCTACATTGGCACACTGCTTCAGATTTCAACAACTTGAATAACTTATTTCTAGTTACCACTAATGTGAAAACGAGACAAAATATGACTTGTTGCTAACTTGTCTGTCTTAATTGTCAAATTTAACAGACTTCAGTTGTTGTACAACTTCATGGGTATGCTCTGGGCATCACCTTTTACCTCATATAAACTGGGATTTCTGCTGTTGTGGGACTTTAACCATCTGTCTGACTTTGTCGTTCACACAGGTGAGAGATGTGACAATCGTGGATCCTCTGTGGAGCCTCAACAACATCATGATGCTGAAGAGGCAGAGAAGAGTCCCTTCAGATCAGACCATAAGAAACACCAGCAGAGACCCACAGAGAAGAAATCTAATTGCTGCTCTGACTGTGGGAAAAGATTCAACTCTTCAGTAAAACTTCAAATACACCAGAGAACACACAAAGGAGAGAAATCGTTTAGCTGTGATCAATGTGGGAAGAGTTTTACTACATCTGGCTCTCTGACTTTACACCAGAGAACACACACAGGAGAGAAACCTTATAGCTGTGATCAATGTGGGAAGGGTTTTACTACATCTTGCCAGCTGACTATACACCAGAGAATACACACAGGAGAGAAACCTTATAGCTGTGATCAATGTGGGAAGAGTTTTACCACATCTGGTCATCTGACTTTACACCGGAGAACACACACAGGAGAGAAACCTTATAGCTGTGGTCAATGTGGGAAGAGTTTTGGTCAATCTAGCCAGCTGACATTACACCATAGAACACACACAGGAGAGAAACCTTTTAGCTGTGGACAGTGTGGGAAGAGTTTTGGTCAATCTATTAATCTGAAAGTGCACCAGAGAAGACACACAGGAGAGAAATCTTATAGCTGTGATCAATGTGGGAAGAGTTTTGTTACATCGGACCAGCTGACTTTACACCAGAGAATACACACAGGAGAGAAACCTTATAGCTGTGATCAATGTGGGAAGAGTTTTACTACATCTAGCTCTCTGACTTTACACTGGAGAATACACACAGGAGAGAAACCTTATAGCTGTGGGCAATGTGGGAAGAGTTTTGGTCAATCTAGCCAGCTGACCTTACACCAGAGAATACACACAGGAGAGAAACCTTTTACCTGTGGTCAATGTGGGAAGAGTTTTTGTCAATCTAGCAATCTGACAGTGCACCAGAGAAGACACACAGGAGAGAAATCCTATAGTTGTGATCATTGTGGGAAGAGTTTTGTCAAATCTGACCAGCTGACAGTACACCAGAGAATACACACAGGAGAGAAACCCTATAGCTGTGATCAATGTGGGAAGAGTTTTACTACATCTGGCTCTCTGACTGTACACCAGAGAACACACACAGGTGAGAAACCTTATAGCTGTGATCAATGTGGGAAGAGTTTTGGTCAATATAGCCAGCTGACATTACACCAGAGAAGACACACAGGAGAGAAACCTTCTAGCTCTGATCAATGTGGGAAGAGATACTCTGGTAAAAGATCTCTGATCAAACATAAAAAAATACATGAAGGAGTTGTTTCATGATATCAATGAAATAATGTCACAATGTAGATTATTTTAACAGTAGTATTTTAATGAATGTCAACGTAGAACCCTAAATGTTTGCCCACTGTTCAATTGATTTTAGCCTCATGGAAACAATCCAGGCTCTGAATTGAAAGAGTTACTATTTATGTGATTGAACAAAAAGTGACTAACAAAAAAGAGTTTGTTACACTTATCACGTTGGTGACCCACTTCAATCAAAATGCAACACTTCAAAATGAATCACAATGTAGCTAGCAGTTTACCACGTTGGTGACCCACTGGAATCACAATGAAACACTCCAAAATGTTGAGGTTTTCAATATATCCCAAACTGTTTCTGCATATTGGTTATTGATTTGGACACGTTAAAACTGTGTTTTGACATTGCTCTATTCCCATTTAGCAAAATGTCATTCAAAAGACGTTGAAAGTAAGACTATGCCCGACATCCAATACATGTTCGGTTGTAGTTGAAAGTGAAAGTTCGGGTCGTTTTTTCAATGACTTGAAAACAGTTTAATTTCAACGTACTTGCAGCCTATACACCTATAATCAATTTTATTAACAATCTTACATCACCCGACAATTTCTTGGCAACATTCAAGTGCTAATTGTCTTTATTCCACTACTGAAGAAGCATGACTCAAATCACCTCATATTTCAAAAATCCAGCCTGACAAAAGATACATGTTTTATTATTCCATGCCTCACCATTAAGTTCATTATTGCCAATACATATAAACAAAGGGGTGTGTACATTTGGTTTTGATATTTCATATTTACAATTATGTAACATCTAGTAATCATAGTTATTCATGCAACCAACTTAACATTTTTGGGTACAATTATATTGACATTGTTACCCTGCTTTTATATCCAACAACATACAGTGGGGCAAAAAATGTATTTAGTCAGCCACCAATTGTGCAAGTTCTCCCACTAAAAAAGATGAGAGGCCTGTAATTTTCATCATAGGTACACACTCAACTATGACAGACAAAATGGAGAAAAAAAATCCAGAAAATCACATTGTAGGTTTTTTAATGAATTTATTTGCAAATTATGGTGGAAAATAAGTATTTGGTCCATAACAAAAGTTTCTCAATACTTTGTTTTATACACTTTGTTGGCAATGATAGAGGTCAAATGTTTTCTGTAAGGCTTCACAAGGTTTTTACACACTTGCTGGTATTTTGGCCCATTCCTCCATGCAGATCTCCTCTAGAGCAGTGATGTTTTGGGGCTGTTGCTGGGCAACACGGACTCTCAACTCCCTCCAAAGATTATCTATGAAGTTGAGATCTGGAGACTGGCTAGGCCACTCCAGGACCTTGAAATGCTTCTTACGAAGCCACTCCTTCGTTGCCCGGGCGGTGTGTTTGGGATCATTGTCATGCTGAAAGACCCAGCCACGTTTCATCTTCAATGCCCTTGCTGATGGAAGGAGGTTTTCACTCAAAATCTCACGATACATGGCCCCATTCATTCTTTCCTTTACACGGATCAGTCGTCCTGGTCCCTTTGCAGAAAAACAGCCCCAAAGCATGATGTTTCCACCCCCATGCTTCACAGTAGGTATGGTGTTATTAGTCCTCCAAACACGACGAGTTTATTTTTTACCAAAAAGTTATATTTTGGTTTCATCTGACCATATGTCATTCTCCCAATCTTCTTCTGGATATGTACTAGCTTAAGCAGGGGGACACGTCTGGCACTTCAGGATTTGTGTCCCTGGCGGCGCAGTGTGTTACTGATGGTAGGCTTTGTTACTTTGGTCCCAGCTCTCTGCAGGTCATTCACTAGGTCCCCCCCCCCCCCCCCCCCCCCCCCCCCCCCATGTGGTTCTGGGATTTTTGCTATCATTTTGACCCCACGGGGTGAGATCTTGCGTGGAGCCCCAGATCGAGGGAGTTTATCAGTGGTCTTGTATGTCTTCCATTTCCTAATAATTGCTCCCGCAGTTGATTTCTTCAAACCAAGCTGCTTAACCAATTGCAGAGTCAGTCTTCCCAGCCTGGTGCAGGTCCAAAATTTTGTTTCTGGTGTCCTTTGACAGCTCTTTGGTCTTGGCCATAGTGGTGTTTGGTGTGTGACTGTTTGAGGTTGTGGACAGGTGTCTTTTATACTGATAAGTTCAAACAGGTGCCATTAATACAGGTAACGAGTGGAGGACAGAGGAGCCTCTTACAGAAGAAGTTACAGGACTGTGAGAGCCAGAAATCTTGTTTGTTTGTAGGTGACCAAATACTTATTTTCCACCATAATTTGCAAATAAATAAATAAAAAATCCTACAATGTGGTTTTCTGGATTTTTTCCTTCTCATTTTGTCTGTCATAGTTGATGTGAACCTATGATGAAAATTACAGGCCTCATCCTTTTAAGTGGGAGAACTTGCACAATTGGTGGCTGACTAAATACTTTTTTTGCCCCACTACTGTACCTATCGAGTGAACCCTGAAAAGAGAGAGAAGCTCCACAGTGAGGTGAAAAGTTACTACGTATTTCGCAGGTATTTCCTCTTGAAATCAGACGTGTGTGTGATAAGGACAACTTGGTTGCTGATTATCTCAAGGGTTGGCAGTCAAAAAGATTTGTGTTTTGCATTTAGCCAGTGTGTTACCATGGATCACAATTTATTTCGACTTGTTTTTCCGTGTTGGAGATTAGTTTTATCTCTTATTCTTTTCTGTATTTTTTTAAACTGCACTGTTGGTTAGGGGCTCGTAGCGTAAGCCGTCCAGTGTTGTATACGGCGCATGTGACGACTATGATTTGAGTTTTGTTTTGTTTGGGCTAGAAGCTAGTGAGTTTTAGGAAGATACGTGTTCTTGAAGCTAATGAGTATTAGGATTCTATGGAAAGAAAAATCATTAAAAAATTATAGATTGTATATTATTATTCAGAAATACGTGTTTTTAATTGTTGACATGTAAAAATGTAACCAATTACAGAATTAAATGTATGTGAAGACACCATGTTTATATTGTAGATGATTATGTGAAATGGAAGTTGAAGAGATACTCTGAATAGTTGGCTATGAAAAGCCAACTGACATTTACTCCTGAGGTGCTGATCTGTTACACCCTCGACAACCACTGTGTTTATTATTATTTGACCCTGCTGGTCATCTATGAACATCTTGGCCATGTTCTGTTATAATCCCCACCCGGCACAGCCAGAAGAGGACTGGCCACCCCTCAGAGCCTGGTTTCTTCCTAGGCTCTCGTCTTTCTACACCTGCATTGCTTGCTGTTTGGGGTTTTAGGCTGGGTTTCTGTACAGCACTCTGTGACATCAGCTGATGTAAGAAGGGCTTTATAAATACATTTGATTGATTGATTGTACAACTGAATGCATTCAACTGAAATGTGTATTGGGTGCACATATTGGTATCAGTATGTGTTACACCTGTGCTGGCTTGTCCATCTGGTTAGTGGGAAGGTGTTTCACTGAACTGGTCCAGGTTCTATTTAAGAGTGTCTGGCCCAGTACTCCAGTTGTCTTGATAAATGTGGAGAGTTAACACCTTTTTGGTTTGCTTCCTGTCTTTAAGTTTGTTGTGGGTTTTTCTTTTGTTTGCCTCTTCTTGGGCAGATTTAGTGTGTCTCATGGTGGGTGTCTTTTAGGTCCCAGTTGTTACTAGTCAACTACCAGTGGACACTCCCATAGTGTCATTCAGAACCCCTCCTAAAACCCACCTGTTTAGTTGTGGTTGTTGTCAGTGACTCTTTGTTAGTTCCCTCTTCTATTAAAGGGACATTTTCTTGCTGGGGAACGTAACAACAAACAATGTAGTAAAACAAGCTTATATTTTGAGTTTTAGCATCCAGTTCTTGTTAATCAAAGGCAATTCCTTGAAATGTTCATTAGTCTTTCAGTTGTTATTCTTCTGTTTGCTGTGTATGTTTTTTTTCTGTGAATTGCATTGCATCCATGTCTGAAATGTGCTGTTTAATTAAAGCTTGGTTTGAACATATTGCAAAATAAATGACCAACCAATCAACAGATTCTTGCTCCATCTTAGTATGAAAAACAGTATAAATTCAGTGCATTTGTTGAAGATGAAAAATGTTGAAATCAACAATACGTCAAAGGATTCAACTACTGAAAACAGAAGCAAACAAATGGATCAATCCCACTTTTCCAGCCTGCTGAAGGTGTGGTGGAGTGGTAAACACCACCCCCGGCTCTACCAGGGGCTTGAGGTGGTCTCCCACAGATCTGCTTATGTCATGTTCTGTGGCCTTGCCGTTCCATTTCTTGACTGCCCCTGCAACACAGAATGAAATATATTTAGTCATATTATATAAAGCTCTCAAAGTAATGGATATGGAGCATCTATGGCCTCAGTTACACCTGGCACCTAAATGTGATTTCTGTCATCCGATCAATAAGCTCCATTAGGTTAAGATCTAACAGGATGGGCCTTTGACATAGTCTGGATGCAGTCAGGCCACCAAATATGCATAAGCAATGTAAAGAGATGTGGGGAAAAGTAAATTGTACACAAATTACCTTCAAAATATCAAATAACAAATGTGTGTGCCGGGTGAGAAATTACACCAATATCAGTGAACAATTTGGACTAATGTAAATAAACATAGATGATGGAACATATGAACCGTAAGGGGACATAAATATTTACCATCTGCGACCTCTCACCTCTCTGGCTGTAGAGGTGTTCTTCCCAACCAGTCCCTCAACAGCTTTCTGACTGAGCTCCACCCTCACTGGGTCTTCAGAGGAGAGGAAGGCTGAGGACGGATGGAAGGATCAGTCACTCAATAAAGTGTAAAGCTGCTTTCTGACAAAATCACTATTTTAGTAGTTCATTAAAGTAATTAAGGCTTAATGACTGCTGAATACCAACTATCTATCACTTAGATCATGTATTTTCAGGTAGAGATACATCCTTGCGACGTCCCCAGCCCATTGAAGTTGACATTTAAAATGGTTAAGGTTTGGGATTATTGTAGGGATTTCCCAAAGATCCCGGATAGCATTGACCATTGTGCATTCTTCTGTCTCTTTTACATAGCAGGTGATAGGTTCTGACTTCTGAACTTGAAAATATGAAATATCCCTTATGTGAAATTGAATGAAACAATAATGTATGTTGATGCTGTGATCACTTGGCTACATAGCTGATGCCTGCTGGACACTGTGATCACTTGGCTACATAGCTGATGCCTGCTGGACTGTCCATTAATCACGGTACTCCATTCTGTTTGTTTATGTTTTTATCTGTCGGCCCCAGCCGCACTCAGGCTCTGTGTGTAGTTAATCCGACCCTCTGCCTAGTCAACGCCATTTTACCTGCTGTTGTTGTGCTAGATGATTAGCCGTTGTCTCACCTGCTGTTTTAGCTAGCTCCCAATCAACACCTGCGATTACTGTATGCCTCGCTGTATGTCTCTCTCAAATGTCAATATGCCTTGTATACTGTTGTTCAGGTTAGTTATCATTGTTTTAGTTTACAATGGAGCCCCTAGTTCCACTCTTCATACCTCTGATACCTCCTTTGACCCACCTCCCACACATGCGGTGACCTCACCCATTACAAACAGAATGTCCAGAGATACAACCTCTCTTATTGTCACCCAGTGCCTGGGCTTACCTCCGCTGTACCCGCACCCCACCATACCCCTGTCTGCGCATTATGCCCTGAATATATTCTACCATGCCCAGAAATCTGCTCCTTTAATTCTTTGTCCCCAACGCTCTAGGCGACCAGTTTTGATAGCCTTTAGCCGCACCCTCATACTACTCCTCCTCTGTTCCGCGGGTGATGTGGAGGTAAACCTAGGCCCTGCATGTCCCCAGGCACCCTCATTTGTTGACTTCTGTGATCGAAAAAGCCTTGGTTTCATGCATGTCAACATCAGAAGTTTGTTTTACTCACTGCTTTAGCAGATTTCCATACCCAACTATAACATTTTCCATCAAGATAGAACTGCCAAAGGGGGAGGAGTTGCAGTCTACTGCAGAGATAGCCGGCAAAGTAATCATACTTTCCAGGTCCATTACCCAAACAGTTCGAACTACTAATTTTAAAAATGACTCTCTTCAGAAATAAGTCTCTCACTGTTGCCGCCTGCTACCGACACCCCTCAGCTCCCAGCTGTGCCCTGGACACCATTTGTGAATTGATCGCCCCCCATCTAGCTTCAGAGTTTGTTCTGTTAGGTGACCTAAACTGGGATATGCTTAACACCCCGGCAGTCCTACAATCTAAACTAGATGCCCTCAATCTCACACAAATCATCAAGGAACTCACCAGGTACAACCCTATATCTGTAAACAAGGGTACCCTCATAGACGTCATCCTGACCAACTGGCCCTCTAAATACACCTCCACTGTCTTCAACCAGGATCTCAGCGATCACTGCCTCATTGCCTGTATCCGCTACGGATCCGCATGTCAAAGGCCAGCTTCTTCAGGCAGAAAATTGCATCCTGTAGCTCTAACTCCAAAAAGTTCTGGGACACTGTAAAGTCCATGGAGAACAAGAGCACCTCCTCCCAGCTGCCCACTGCACTGAGGCTAGGTAACACTGTCACCACCGATAAATCCATGATTATCGAAAACTTCAACAAGCATTTCTCAACGGCTGGCCATGCCTTCCTCCTGGCTTCTCCAACCTCAGCCAACAGCCCCCCCCCCCCGCAGCTACTTGCCCAAGCATCTCCAGGTTCTCCTTTACCCAAATCCAGATAGCAGATGTTCTGAAAGAGCTGCAAAACCTGGACCCGTACAAATCAGCTGGGCTTGACAATCTGGACCCTCTATTTCTGAAACTATCTGCCGCCATTGTCGCAACCCCTATTACCAGCCTGTTCAACCTCTCTTTCATATCGTCTGAGATCCCCAAGGATTGGAAAGCTGCCGCAGTCATCCCCCTCTTCAAAGGGGGAGATACCCTGGACCCAAACTGTTACAGACCTATATCCATCCTGCCCTGCCTATCTAAGGTCTTCGAAAGCCAAGTCAACAAACAGGTCACTGACCATCTCGAATCCCACCGTACCTTCTCCGCTGTGCAATCTGGTTTCCGAGCCGGTCACAGGTGCACCTCAGCCACGCTCAAGGTACTAAACGATATCATAACCGCCATCGATAAAAGACAGTACTTTGCAGCCCTCTTCATCGACTTGGCCAAGGCTTTCAACTCTGTCAATCACCATATTCTTATCGGCAGACTCAGTAGCCTCGGTTTTTCTAATGACTGCCTTGCCTGGTTCACTTTGCAGACAGAGTCCCCGAATAGCAACACTGCAGAAACTATTACACTCAACGGAACGACTTGATTAGTGTAGTGTCAACAACGCACCCACTGCCAGCTGGCCTACTTCAGCAGTACTGTATCATTTTAATCATTTTAGTCAATAAGATTCTTGCTACGTAGCTTAACTTTCTGAACATTCGAGACGTGTAGTCCACTTGTCATTCCAATCTCCTTTGCATTAGCGTAGCCTCTTCTGTAGCCTGTCAACTATGTGTCTGTTTATCCCTGTTCTCTCCTCTCTGCACAGACCATACAAACGCTCCTCACCGCGTGGCCGCGGCCACCCTACTCTGGTGGTCCCAGCGCGCACGACCCACGTGGAGTTCCAGGTCTCCGGTAGCCTCTGGAACTGCCAATCTGCGGTCAACAAGGCAGAGTTCATCTCAGCCTATGCCTCCCTCCAGTCCCTCGACTTCTTGGCACTGACGGAAACATGGATCACCACAGACAACACTGCTACTCCTACTGCTCTCTCTTCGTCCGCCCACGTGTTCTCGCACACCCCGAGAGCGTCTGGTCAGCGGGGTGGTGGCACCGGGATCCTCATCTCTCCCAAGTGGTCATTCTCTCTTTCTCCCCTTACCCATCTGTCTATCGCCTCCTTTGAATTCCATGCTGTCACAGTTACTAGCCCTTTCAAGCTTAACATCCTTATCATTTATCGCCCTCCAGGTTCCCTCGGAGAGTTCATCAATGAGCTTGATGCCTTGATAAGCTCCTTTCCTGAGGACGGCTCACCTCTCACAGTTCTGGGCGACTTTAACCTCCCCACGTCTACCTTTGACTCTTTCCTCTCTGCCTCCTTCTTTCCACTCCTCTCCTCTTTTGACCTCACCCTCTCACCTTCCCCCTACTCACAAGGCAGGCAATACGCTCGACCTCATCTTTACTAGATGCTGTTCTTCCACTAACCTCATTGCAACTCCCCTCCAAGTCTCCGACCACTGCCTTGTATCCTTTTCCCTCTCGCTCTCATCCAACACCTCCCACACTGCCCCTACTCGGATGGTATCGCGCCGTCCCAACCTTCGCTCTCTCTCCCCCGCTACTCTCTCCTCTTCCATCCTATCATCTCTTCCCTCCGCTCAAACCTTCTCCCACCTATCTCCTGATTCTGCCTCCTCAACCCTCCTCTCCTCCCTCTCTGCATCCCTTGACTCTCTATGTCCCCTATCCTCCAGGCCGGCTCGGTCCTCCCCTCCCGCTCCGTGGCTCGATGACTCATTGCGAGCTCACAGAACAGGGCTCCGGGCAGCCGAGCGGAAATGGAGGAAAACTCGCCTCCCTGCGGACCTGGCATCCTTTCACTCCCTCCTCTCTACATTTTCCTCCTCTGTCTCTGCTGCTAAAGCCACTTTCTACCACGCTAAATTCCAAGCATCTGCCTCTAACCCTAGGAAGCTCTTTGCCACCTTCTCCTCCCTCCTGAATCCTCCGCCCCCTCCCCCCCCCCTCCTCCCTCTCTGCAGATGACTTCGTCAACCATTTTGAAAAGAAGGTCGACGACATCCGATCCTCGTTTGCTAAGTCAAACGACACCGCTGGTTCTGCTCACACTGCCCTACCCTGTGCTCTGACCTCTTTCTCCCCTCTCTCTCCAGATGAAATCTCGCGTCTTGTGACGGCCGGCCGCCCAACAACCTGCCCGCTTGACCCTATCCCCTCCTCTCTTCTCCAGACCATTTCCGGAGACCTTCTCCCTTACCTCACCTCGCTCATCAACTCATCCCTGACCGTTGGCTACGTCCCTTCCGTCTTCAAGAGAGCGAGAGTTGCACCCCTTCTGAAAAAACCTACACTCGATCCCTCCGATGTCAACAATTACAGACCAGTATCCCTTCTTTCTTTTCTCTCCAAAACTCTTGAACGTGCCGTCCTTGGCCAGCTCTCCCGCTATCTCTCTCTGAATGACCTTCTTGATCCAAATCAGTCAGGTTTCAAGACTAGTCATTCAACTGAGACTGCTCTCCTCTGTATCACGGAGGCGCTCCGCACTGCTAAAGCTAACTCTCTCTCCTCTGCTCTCATCCTTCTAGATCTATCGGCTGCCTTCGATACTGTGAACCATCAGATCCTCCTCTCCACCCTCTCCGAGTTGGGCATCTCCGGCGCGGCCCACGCTTGGATTGCGTCCTACCTGACAGGTCGCTCCTACCAGGTGGCGTGGCGAGAATCTGTCTCCTCACCACGCGCTCTCACCACTGGTGTCCCCCAGGGCTCTGTTCTTGGCCCTCTCCTATTCTCGCTATACACCAAGTCACTTGGCTCTGTCATAACCTCACATGGTCTCTCTTATCATTGCTATGCAGACGACACACAATTAATCTTCTCCTTTCCCCCTTCTGATGACCAGGTGGCGAATCGCATCTCTGCATGTCTGGCAGACATATCAGTGTGGATGACGGATCACCACCTCAAGCTGAACCTCGGCAAGACGGAGCTGCTCTTCCTCCCGGGGAAGGACTGCCCGTTCCATGATCTCGCCATCACGGTTGACAACTCCATTGTGTCCTCCTCCCAGAGCGCCAAGAACCTTGGCGTGATCCTGGACAACACCCTGTCGTTCTCAACTAACATCAAGGCGGTGGCCCGTTCCTGTAGGTTCATGCTCTACAACATCCGCAGAGTACGACCCTGCCTCACACAGGAAGCAGCGCAGGTCCTAATCCAGGCACTTGTCATCTCCCGTCTGGATTACTGCAACTCGCTGTTGGCTGGGCTCCCTGCCTGTGCCATTAAACCCCTTCAACTCATCCAGAACGCCGCAGCCCGTCTGGTGTTCAACCTTCCCAAGTTCTCTCACGTCACCCCGCTCCTCCGTTCTCTCCACTGGCTTCCAGTTGAAGCTCGCATCCGCTACAAGACCATGGTGCTTGCCTACGGAGCTGTGAGGGGAACGGCACCTCAGTACCTCCAGGCTCTGATCAGGCCCTACACCCAAACAAGGGCACTGCGTTCATCCACCTCTGGCCTGCTCGCCTCCCTACCACTGAGGAAGTACAGCTCCCGCTCAGCCCAGTCAAAACTGTTCGCTGCCCTGGCCCCCCAATGGTGGAACAAACTCCCTCACGACGCCAGGACAGCGGAGTCAATCACCACCTTCCGGAGACACCTGAAACCCCACCTCTTTAAGGAATACCTAGGATAGGTTAAGTAATCCCTCTCACCCCACCCCCCCTAAGTTTTAGATGCACTATTGTAAAGTGACTGTCCCACTGGATGTCATAAGGTGAATGCACCAATTTGTAAGTCGCTCTGGATAAGAGCGTCTGCTAAATGACTTAAATGTAATGTAAATGTAGAGTTCAGTGTGTCAAATCGGAGGGCATGTTGTCCGGTCCTCTGGCAGTCTCTATGAGGGTGCCACAGGGTTAAATTCCCGGGCCGACTCTTTTCTCTGTATATCAATGTTGTTGCTCTTGCTGCGGGCGATTCCCTGATCCACCTCTACGCAGGCGACACCATTCTGTATACTTCCGGCCCTTCCTTGGACACTGTGCTATCTAACCTCCAAACGAGCTTCAATGCCATACAACACTCCTTCCGTGGCCTCCAACTGCTCTTAAACGCTAGTAAAACCAAATGCATGCTTTTCAACCGTTCGCTGCCTGCACCCGCACGCCCGACTAGCATCACCACCCTGGATGGTTCCGACCTAGAATATGTGGACATCTATAAGTACCTAGGTGTCTGGCTAGACTGTAAACTCTCCTTCCAGACTCATATCAAACATCTCCAATCTAAAATCAAATCTAGAGTCGGCTTTCTATTCCACAACAAAGCCTCCTTCACTCATGCCGCCAAACTTACCCTAGTAAAACTGACTATCCTACCGTTCCTCGACTTCGGCGATGTCATCTACAAAATAGCTTCCAATACTCTACTCAGCAAACTGGATGCAGTTTATCACAGTGCATTCTGTTTTGTTACTAAAGCACCTTATACCACCCACCACTAAGACCTGTATGCTCTAGTCGGCTGGCCCTCGCTACATATTCGTCGCCAGACCCACTGGCTCCAGGTCATCTACAACTCCATGCTAGGTAAAGCTCCGCCTTATCTCAGTTCAATGGTCACGATGGCAACACCCATCCGTAGCACGCGCTCCAGCAGGTGTATCTCACTGATCATCCCTTTAGCCAACACCTCATTTGGCCGCCTTTCGTTCCAGTTCTCTGCTGCATGTGACTGGAACGAATTGCAAAAATCGCTGAAGTTGGAGACTTTTATCTCCCTCACCAACTTCAAACATCTGCTATCTGAGCAGCTAACCGATCGCTGCAGCTGTACATAGTCTATCGGTAAATAGCCCACCCAATTTTACCTACCTCATCCCCATACTGTTGATATTTATTTACTTTTCTGCTCTTTTGTACACCAGTATCTCTACCTGTACATGACCATCTGATCATTTATCACTCCAGTGTTAATCTGCAAAATTGTAATTATTCGCCTATCTCCTCATGCCTTTTGCACACAATGTATATAGACTCTCTTTTTTTCTACTGTGTTATTGATTTGTTAATTTTTTACTCCATGTGTAACTCTGTGTTGTCTGTTCACACTGCTATGCTTTATCTTGGCCAGGTCGCAGTTGTAAATGAGAACTTGTTCTCAACTAGCTGATTAAATAAAGATGAAAAATCAAAATAATAATATGATGTACAATTATTCCATGATGTTTCTATATGATAACAATAGCCTAAAATATTTAATATGCTATATACTAATAGTTTCACTAATTAATTAATTTTAATTAACTTAATTATTATGATTCAACGTCAGTTCACCGTCTCAACTCATACTGTATTGGATCAGCAGCAGCTGACTTGATCGTTGATGCTAATCAGCATGTTTGAATATGAGAGTAAATGGATCCGACTACAACTCAAAAAATATAGGGTTCAACTGTAGTTGTTCTCAGATCCCCTAAGAACCGAAGGGTTCTTGGTCAATGAAAAACAGCCCGAAAAGTTTCTTCAAAAAGAACTTGTTAGAAGGTGGGTTCATCGAGGAACCTCCGTTGTTGCTGGACTTTTTCTGAGAACTTCGCAAATACAACTGAAAACATTGGTGACAAGTTTGGATGCAACAACAAGTTAAAAAGGTTAAATTGGGTTGATGTTTGGCTCTAAATATGTCTCAAAATAATTTATTATAATATACTAATAATGAATAACGAAGACAATGATGGTTTTCTGTGAATATCTTCCATAACGTTACTATATTTAATTACCTTAAATATTAGAAAGCCGGGTTTGACCATCGGCGTTGTATGAGCTACAGTACAGTACCGTTATCTAGCAAGATAATGTTATGTCCTAACTAGGCACAACTAGGTTTGGATTATTTCCCTCAACTATATTCTTTCCATAAAGCCAACTTGGCTTTATTGAAAATTGTACACTATAATAAATGTAATTTATAATTCACAGCAGACAGTATCTCATGTAAAAACAGTACTCTTTGTGTAGAGACCAGGTTCTAGCCCTGGGGTCATCTCTCTCTGGTACCATATAGAACATTAACGCATGCTCTGGAATGTGGTCTCTAGGTTTTATCACCCAAAAGACATTGTAATTATCCTGTCAGTATTATCTCCCAGAGGCCCATCCCCAGTAGAACACACAGATGGTTCTAAGAACCCTCTATTCTGTTGCAAAAAACAACCATTTTAAAAGTATTATAACAATGTTGCAGTTTTGCTCTGTGTCCACTGAAAGTTGACTAGTTACAACAATTGGGACATAAAGACACCCACCATGAGACCCACTAAATCTGCCCAAGAAGAGGCACCAATCAGTGTGTCCTACGTGCTAAAGTCCAACCTATAACATAAATGGAAAAACCAAAGACTGTAACACCTTAAGAGAATGCGCACCACCAACAGAAAACAACTTCCATTTCACATTATAATCAACTACAATATAAACATGGTGTCTACTGGCTGTCAACAATTAAAAACAAGACATTTTAAATCGGTTCTCCCTACATGTCGTCTTCCCAAACCTAACTTGCTTCTAGAACTCTCGTCCCCTTGGAACGAGCCCAAACAAAACTCATCTCCAAAATGGAAAGTCAAAATAATTTGTGATCCATAGAACGCACTCGCTAAACACAAAACACAAATCTTTTTGACTGCCCTACCTTGAGACAATCAGAAACCAAATGGTCCTCACCACGTACACAAGCACCAAAAATGCTGTTGTTTTAACAAGTAGCAATAAATCAGTGATATCGATTAGGGGGGAAATCAGGTTGTACGTGCTGTTGAAATTAACACAACTAAAAAACACATGGAAATGGGAGATATCTTTTACCTCACTGGTTAGAGGACAACCTGCAGAAGACAGTCAGCTACATTTTGGAGTGATGCATTTAAATTTAGGGGTCGCTAAACAAAGGAACACAACACTTATTTGTCATCACTCATCGATATCATGTTGAAATCAATTGTGCCGAAAGTAGGGAGATGAGGTTGCACGTCCTGTTACAACTAACAGCTCAAAAACCACACGGAATCGGGGAATAATGTGTACATCCCTGGTTAGAGGACAACTCTTTTTTTGTTAGTCACTTTTTGATAAATCACATAAATAGTACTCTTCCATTTCAGAGCCTGGATTTACCACTAGTTATGGATGAAGTATATCTGCTAATGATGAAACCACTAGTTATGGATGTAGTATATCTGCTAATGAGGAACCAATAGTTATGGATGTAGTATATCTGGTAATGGGGAAACCACTAGTTATGGATGTAGTATATCTTGTTGTAGAAACTCCTCCCTGCAAATGAGGAAACCGATAGTTAAGGATGTACTATATCTGATTAGAGCAAAAATGGTGAGCAAAGATTTTGATTTTCACAAACTATTCTGAATGTGAATGGGGGAACACTCAGGGGAGTAACCTCCATTTCCAGGTTGCTTATGACTGCATTTCACACTACTTTGGATTATAATTGTAAGGCTAACTTGAATGTCCTGCTTAATATAATGTTTGCTGCAGTATTAAGAACCGCGTTAATGACAGTATCCTTTTGGGTGTTGTCAATAAAGGTATGATTTTTTTAAACTGACAGTAGGGCAGTATTGAGTAGCTTGGATTAATAGGGTGCCCAGAGTAAACTGCCTGCTACTCTGTCCCAGATGCTAATATATGCCTATTAGTAGTAGTATTGGATAGGAAACACTCTGAAGTTTCTAAAACTGTTTGAATGGGGTCTCTGAGTATAACAGAACTCATATGGCAGGTGAAAATCGGAGAAAAAATCCAAACAGGAAGTGGGAAATCTGAGGCTTGTAGTTTTTATTTTTAGCTCAGCGCCTATTGGAGACACAGTGGGATATTGGTTATGTTGCACTTCCTAAGGCTTCCACTAGATGTCAACCGTCTTTAGAAACTGGTTTGAGGCTTCAACTGTGAAGTGGGACTGAATGAGCGTTGAATGAGTCAGGTGTCTGGCAGAGAGTCACGCGCTGGTCACGCGCATTTCACATGAGAGCGACCTAAGTTCCATTGCTTTTCTTCAGACAAAGGAATTCTCCAGTTGGAACGTTATTGAAGAATTATGATAAAAACATCCTATGGATTGATTCTATACTTAGTTTGAAATGTTTCTACGACCTGTAATACAACTTTTTGAACTTTTTGTCCGACGTTTGGCTGGACCTGAATGCGCATTTGGATTTGTGACCTAAACGCCCTAACAAAATAAGTTTTTTGGACATAAATGGACATTATCAAACAAATCAAACATTTATGGTGGAAACTGTGGCTGGATTAACAAAAATTTTATCTTTAAAATGGTGTATAATACTTGTATGTTTGAAGAATTTTAATTATGGGATTTCTGTTGTTTTGAATTTGGCGCCCTGCACTTTCACTTGCTGTTGACGAGGTGGGACGCTACCGTCCCACTGGTGCCATACAGGTTAAAGCATCAGACAAGTTCAGTACGTATATTTGATTTTATAAAAACTCATGGGGCGATTGGTAGAAAGAACAGATGACTCTTGGTTGACCAAGATGTATTTTAGTTGGGGACAGCACTGGAACATGATATTGGAGCTCCCAGGTGGCGCAGCAGACACTGCATCTCAGGGCTTGAGGCACCACTACAGACACCCTGTACGGATCAAATCCAGGCTGTATCACAACCGTGATTGGGAGTCCCATAGGGCGGCGCACAATTGGCCCAGCGTCGTCCGGGGTAGGCAGTCATTGTAAATAACAATTTGTTCTTAACTGACTTGCCTAGTTAAATAAAGGTTACATTTAAATAAATAAAAAGTGTTTCATGACAAACCATTTTTTACAAATACGTCAAGGCACCAACTTTGAGAAGGGTTTAAAACAGAAGGGTTTAAAACAAAGGTTTCAAACCAATTCATGAATGTAATTGAATCTAGGTATGTCTTGCCTTTAATGTAATGGCATAAAAAAAAATTGGCTGAATATTATACAATGACTTATCAACAGCTCAGGCCCTGAGCTGAACTCAAACCTGGGTCCAGCAACTGTCAACCTTATAACTGCTACGCCAAGATAAGGTAGGACCCAGTCAGCTAGCCTTTATGTCTGTTATTAAGGTAGGACCCAGTCAGCTAGCCTTTATCTGTTATTGTCCTTAAAGAGATCTACTGATCCCTCATATCGACTGGAGCAGGACTCTCCAACCCTGTTCCTGGAGACCCTACCCTACCCTCCTTATTCAAATCTTACCTTTATTTAACCAGGCAAGTCAGTTAAGAATAAATTCTTATTTTCAATGACGGCCTAGGAACAGTGGGTTAACTGCCTTGTTCAGGGGCAGAACGACAGATTTGTACCTTGACAGCTCGAGGGTTTGAACTCGCAACCTTCCGGTTATTAGTCCAACGCTCTAACCACTTGGCTACCCTGCCGCCCCTCCACTCTAACCACTTGGCTACCCTGCCGCCCCGTATGCCAGGTGCGCTAGGACGGTAGGTCTCCAGGAACAGGGTTGGAGAGCCCTCCACCAGAAACACATCGGTACATTTTGATATGGTGTCATGGCAGTGAGAAGAAATGCTCGGTTGCTTGCAGGTACAGTGAGTGACTTGCTGACAAAAGCCCTTTGGCCAGTATTGCAGCTACAGCAGTATATTTATTGTTTACTTAAAGTCCCAGTGCAGTCAAAAATGTAATTTTCCTGTTTTTATATATATATTACCACACTATGAGTTTGGAATAATACTGAGTTTGCGAAAATGATATTGTATTTTTTGTGTAAGAGCTGTAAATTGTAGCTTGTTTCCCTCTGACAGTCTTAGCCAACTTCTTGCTAGAGGAATTGCTCTTTGCTAAGTAGGCGGTCCTTCTGTAGCTCAGTTGGTAGAGCATGGCGCTTGTAACGCCAGGGTAGTGGGTTCGATTCCCGGGACCACCCATACATAGAATGTATGCACACATGACTGTAAGTCGCTTTGGATAAAAGCGTCTGCTAAATGGCATATATTATTATTATTATTTAAGATTTTTGAACTTCTTGACGAGGTCACTAGGAGTTGGGTTACGGTTGCTACAATAGCTCTCTCCATGAATTTGAGAGTGATTACATTTCTCCTTCCTCCATCCCTCAGCTGTTGACCAAACCAAGCCTCTGGGCAGCCATTTTGTTGCTGTTTAAAAAACCCACACAACCCAGCAATCTGCAGTTCAAACCATAACAAATCTGTCATTCCACCACTGTTTTGGTAATAAGATGATGATGGGGTTGGAGAAATGCAATTACTTTCAACATTCATAGACAGACCTATGGAGGCAAGGACTGACCATCCATGATAACAACATTATAGTTTTAACCATGTTGAGGCTATACAGTGTTGATTTATATTGTTTCTAAACATTGGAGTAAAACAAAAGCTTATTTGGGGTTCTGATGGGGTACAACAGTTAAAACTAAGCTCATGAGGCATGTGTTATATTCTTCAAGAATCAATGGCTATAAATAAATTATTTAAAAGTCACAATATGGATGTAGCAATTGCAGATTTCCGCTTTAACACCAAGCATCAGTTCAACAACTGCAGAGTTTGTGCCTCTGTTTTTAAGACAGTACTAACTAGTGTTAATGAGGAAACGGTTTCTCAAAACCATCTTATTGCTAAGTTCACCGTTAGAACCATCGGACGCCTTAAGTTAGCATTAGCCTAGCTAACATCCCCGACCATGCGGTCACAAACAACTCCCCTGCTAAAGGAGAGGAGGATATCACAGTAAAACAAGAAGTAGAGGGTGAGGCCGTTTCTGTGAAAGGAGGAAGACACGTTCAAAGTGAAAGAGGAGGAGGATGTTACAGTAAAAGGAGAGGAGGATGCAGTTTATGGAGTGAAAGAGGAAGAGGATGAGATGACTGTTACATCGAAAAAGGAGGAAGAAGAAGAGGAGGAAACTGGATATCTGGGCCCAGTTTCCCAAACGCATCTTAACCAGCCGGCTAGCTGAGTAATATCAACACAGTAAATATGAAATTAAATCGGATATCTAACTAGACGACAGAAGTGGGTTTAAAACACAGTGGCTAATATACACTAAAGCGTCTAAAGAGCTTTATTGGTTTGTCTATTTTGTCGAGCAAGCTACCGAGGTGGCTGACTAACTGTTGCTGCTGTTGAAAGAAGCGTTCCGTCCACTAGATTATACGTCACAATAACAGCATAACCTTAAAGTCGCAGTCCGCCATCTGCTGACTGGAGTGGGTAATGCAGTTGAGTAAAATGTACATTTTTATCTTCAGACAACAAGTTAAAGTGTAGGAAGCATGAGTTTTTACTCACCAGTGTAACAAAACAGTGTGGTTGAAGCCTTAGTAACTTAGTTGTATTGAAGATCTGGTTACCTATAAGCACAAACAGTTATGTTTTTTCGTCATTACATATTTATTCACTTATTTCCAGATATCTTCTAAACTACCCACAATGCACTTTTTCTCAACGTCATATTGAGTATCTACTCTGTGCTACAGAGTTTGTTTTCCAACTCGGTAGCTGGCTCAAGCTTGCAGATGTCAGCCACACCTCATGCTTTCTATATACTGTGGGAACGCATTAGCATGGTAGGCTCTGGTGCCTTCTTGCCGTGGGCTCAAAACAAATGAGAAAATCATACCTGCTTGCTCCTTTTTGTTTGGTCAACTTTTCGGTAGGATGTTACGTTTGATACCTGAGCTACGAGGCATGCGTCCAAATCGCTAAGCAGTAAACTTCAAAGCAGTGTTAATGCCTGTATCACTTTATCAGCAGCACGTCATCAATGACTTCTGGAGATGAATTTCATCGAACAACCACCTGATTGGTTTGGTATTGGGCTTGTTCGACACTGCAGGCGACTGCCAACTGACTGATCTACAAATCACTATACATCATAAATAACTACTCATTATTATTTATAAGCCAGTAACCATTTACCCACAATTCAGCATGGATTTCATGCTCTCGAACATGGCCAGTGGTTTAGTAGATGACAAAGGCTACGCTGCGCACGCTCTAGGCCGCATGGGACGTCTTCAAACTGTTCTAAATTATGTGTTGCTCAAACCTGTTGAACCTACATTACCGCTCAAAAGTTTGGGGTCAATTAGAAATGTCCTTGTTTTCCATGAAAACATACATGAAATTAGTTGCAAAATGAATAGGAAATATAGCCAAGACGTTGACAAGGTAATAAATAATCATTTATAATTGGAATAATAATTGTGCTTTCGTCAAAGAATGCTCCATTTAAAGCAATTACAGCCTTGCAGACCTTTGGCATTCTAGTTGTCAATTTCTTGAGGTAATCTAAAGAGATTTCAACCCATGCATCCTCAAGCATCTCCCACAAGTTGGATTGGCTTGATGGGCACTTCATTACATTACATTTACATTACATTTAAGTCATTTAGCAGACGCTCTTATCCAGAGCGACTTACAAATTGGTGCATTCACCTTATGACATCCAGTGGGACAGTCACTTAACAATAGTGCATCTAAAACTTAGGGGGGGTGGGGTGAGAGGGATTACTTAACCTATCACTTCTAACATATCATAAGGTCAAGCTGCTCCCACAACAGCTCAATAGGGTTGAGATCTGGTAACTGTGCTGAACACTCCATTATAGACAGAATACCAGCTGACTGCATCTTCCCTAAATAGTTCTCGCATAGTTTGGAACTGTGCTTTGGGTCATTGTTCTGTTGTAGGAGGAAATTGGCTCCAATTCAGCGCCGTCCACAGGGTATGGCATGGCGTTACAAAATGGAGTGATAGCCTTCCTTCTTCAAGTTCCCTTTTACCCTGTATAAATCTCCCACTTTACCACCACCAAAGCACCCCCAGACCATCACATTGCCTCCACCATGCTTGACAGATGGCATCAAGCACTCCTCCAGCATCTTTTCATTTTTTCTGCATCTCATGAATGTTCTTGTTTGTGATCCGAACACCTCAAACTTATATTCGTCTGTCCATAACACTTTCTTCAAATCTTCCTCTGCCCAATGTCTGTGTTATTCTGCCCATCTTAATCCTTTTTCTTTTAAACGATCTGAGATATGGATTTTTCTTTGCAATTCTGCCTAGAAGGCCAACATCCCAGAGTCGCCTCTTCACTGTTGACGTTGAGACTGTTGTTGTTGTACTATTTGATAAAGCTGCCAGTTGAAAACTTGTGAGGCATCTGTTTCTCAAATTAGACACTAATGTATTTGTCCTCTTGCTCAGTTGTGCACTGGGGCCTCCCACTCCTCTTTCTATTCTGGTTAGGGCCAGTTTGCGCTGTTCTGTGAAGGTAGTACACAGTGTTGTACGAGATCTTCAGTTTCTTGGCAATTTCTCGCATGGAAAAGCCTTAATTTCTCAGAACAAGAATAGACTGACGAGTTTCAGAAGAAAGTTATTTGTTTCTGGCCATTTTGAGCCTGTAATCGAACCCACAAATGCTGATGCTCCAGATACTCAACAAGCCTAAAGAAGGCCGGTTTTATTGCTTCTTTAATCAGAACAACAGTTTTCAGCACTGCTAACAGCACTACTAACATAATTGCAAAAGGGTATTCTAATGATCAATTAGCCTTTTAAAATGATGAACTTGAAGAATATAAAACATATTTTGATTTGTTTAACACTTTTTTGGTTACTACATGATTCCATATGAGTTATTTTATAGTTTTGATGTCTCCACTATTATTCTACAATGTAGAAAATAGTTCAAATAAAGAATAAATATTGAATTTGTAGGTGTTGTTGGGGAATAATCAGAATTAGTTGGTAACATAGGTAAGATGTTTTATAATCATCATATGTTTGTAAGTTACTTCTCATCAGAATGTTTATTTTTGTATAATACTGTGGCCGGGTTTGCAGTTATCTGTTCTCTGTCAGGACTAAGTTACTTGGGCCGGAGAGAGGGGAGAGGTCAAGCGTGTATCTCTTGGCTCCACAATGTCTGTGTGTCAGTCAATGTGTCTCTGTGATCTTGTCAAGATAGGGTGGATGTGATATATGCCTGTTGATATGAGGATTTGTTTTATGGTTCTGAGTTTGAGAAAATAACATAGTTTAGGAGACAAAGCTGAACGATAAATTATGGCCAATGCTGTCTGGCTATGTGTGTCTTTGCTATCTCAGTTGCAATGTGTGAGGGACTCTCAGAGAATTCATTTGTAGACACTGAATTGATCTGAGAGTCACAGGGTTGTGATGGAGCTCATATAAGTAAAGATGGACTTTGTGATAACTCTGACTTGTGTGTGGTTTGCTCTCATGATTTGGTAAATACAGGAAATTTCCACGACAGTGTGTCCAAACAATTGACCGGTACTGTATATGCATTGTGGAGGAGAACTGATCCTAGATCTGTACAAAGGCATAACATCTAAAGCAGGAACAGCAGTCTGTGTTACAAAGACCCAGCTGGATTGAATTGAGATATTTAAAATGACATATTTGAATGTTAAATGATTTGTTCACAGGGTCTGTGGAGGCTTGGCATAGTAGTGGTAGATTTGGTGGGAGAATTTGACATGTCAGTTGGAATAGTGATAGATTTTTGGAGGGACCCTTTTCACTACAGCCAATCAGTGAGCAGCTTCCCTTCCCCCACATATCAGGCAGTTCTGTTACAGCACTTCCTGCATTCCTCAATAATAGAAAAGCCCACTGAGATAAAACCATTTTTTTTTACAATTGGGAAATAATATGTCATGTTTTACTGGTACCTCTGCCAGCATTGTGAATGGTGTCTGAGGCAGTGACATACTAGACCATGGCAGTAAATATAATACTTAGGTGTTTTTAGTTACGCATGAAAGGTCTGTGGTGAACCACCACAGAGTGAGTGGTTATAAGTTACTGACCTTGGAATACATTTCTGGCCATGCTGGCAGGGTCTGAATCAAACACAAAGTCCACCTGGCACACTGACAGGGTCTGAATCAAACCCAATGTCCACCTGGCACACTGGCAGGGTCTAATACAAACCCAATGTCCACCTGGCACACTGACAGGGTCTGAATCAAACCCAATGTCCACCTGGCACACTGGCAGGGCCTGAATCAAACTCTATGTCCACCTGGCACACTGGCAGGGTCTGAATCAAACTCAATGTCCACCTGGCACACTGACAGGGTCTGAATCAAACCCAATGTCCACCTGGCACACTGACAGGGTCTGGATCAAACCCAATGTCCACCTGGCACACTGACAGGGTCTGGATCAAACCCAATGTCCACCTGCTACACTCTAGGCTTAACTTTGCTGTCTCTTTCCATGAAACATGGACAACCAATTAAAGTGCTTGGGAACCTAACAAATCTTCAGGCAAGGATTCTGATGTGGTTAACCAAACCATCTCCAACAGACTTCACCTCTTTGGACCTCATCTCAGTGAGTTTAGGTTGGGGACACCGTGGAGGAGAGGGCTTTGTACTTCATCTCAGTGAGTTTAGGTTGGGGAAATATTGTCATTTTTAGCATTTATTTGCAGAAAATTGGCCAAAATAACAAAAAAGATGCAGTGTTGTCAGACCTCGAATAATGCAAAGAAAGTAAGTTCATATGAATTTTTAAACAACACGATACTAATGTTTTAACTTAGGAGTTTAGGTGAGTTTAGGTTGGGGAAACCAAGGAGGAGATGGCTTTGTACCTAGTTCATGACGTTGAGCAGGAGAGAGCAGCTGTAACACAGTACCTGGTCTAGTTCATGACATTGAGGAGGAGAGAGCAGCTGTAACACAGTACCTGGTCTAGTACATGACATTGAGGAGGAGAGCAGCTGTAACACAGTACCTGGTCTAGTTCAAAGGGACAAGGGACCAAGAGTCTGTTGATTGGTCGGTCATTGGGTTCATTTGTTTTGCAATATGTTCAAGTCAAATTAAGCTTCATTTATATAGCACATTTCAGACATGGATGCAACACAATGGCTTCACAGGTAAAAACATTTACAAAATGAAAATAAACTATTTAGTACACAACAAACATAAGAGGTTAAAAAACAGAAGAATAACTGAAAGACTAATGAGCACCCTAAGAAAATGTCATTGATTCAAATATGAATAATTGGAAGCAATATCCAACCCAAAATATAAGCTTGTTTTATAGGAGGGGCTCTGAAAGACACTATGGGGGTGTCCATTGAAAGTTGACTAGTAACAACAACTGGCACCTAAAAGACACCAACCATGAGACCTTGACACCCACCATGATTGATAGTTGGTATTCATCAGTCAATTAGTCAAAGCCTAATTTACTTTAACAAACTACTAAAATAGTGATTGTGTCAGAAAGCATAGACAGCAGCTCTACACTTTATTGACTGACTGATCCATTCATCCTTCCATCCCACCTCAGCCTTCCTCTCCTCTGAAGACACAATGGGGGTGGAGCTCAGTCAGAGAGCTGTTGAGGGACTGGTTAGGAAGAACACTTCTAAAGCCAGAGGTCACATGGTTAAAATGGTAAATATTTATCAAATCAAATCAAATGTATTTATATAGCCCTTCGTACATCAGCTGATATCTCAAAGTGCTGTACAGAAACCCAGCCTAAAACCCCAAACAGCAAGCAATGCAGGTGTAGAAGCACGGTGGCTAGGAAAAACTCCCTAGAAAGGCCAAAACCTAGGAAGAAACCTAGAGAGGAACCAGGCTATGTGGGGTGGCCAGTCCTCTTCTGGCTGTACCGGGTGCAGATTATAACAGAACATGGCCAAGATGTTCAAATATTCATAAATGACCAGCATGGTCGAATAATAATAAGGCAGAACAATAATAATAATAATTATGTCCCCTTAGTGGTTCATCATGTCAGCAAATGGGAATATGTTCCATAATCCATGTTTAATTACATTACTGCAAATTGTCCACTGATATTGGTGCAATTTCTTACCCCTTCTGGCTGTATGAAAGTTAATTTCCTCTCAGACACACACATTTGTTCTTTGATATTATGAAGGTAATTTATGTCAAATGTACTTTCCCCACTCATTCACCCCATCTCTTTAAATTGCTTACGCATATTCAGTGGCCTGACTGCATCCAGACTATGTCAAAGGCCCATCCTGGTAGATCTGAACTTAATGCAGTATGGAGTGATCAGATGACAGAAGTCACATTTAGGTGCCCGGTGTAAATGAGGCCATAGATGCTCCATAACCATTACTTTGAATGTTTTATATATTATGACTAAATGTGTTTATTTCTGTGTTGCAGGGGCAGTCAAGAAATAAAACAGCAAGGCCACAGGACATGACATAAGCAGAGCTGCGGGAGACCACCTCAAGCCCTTGGTAGAGCCACCACGCCTTCAGCAGGCTTGAAAAGTGGGATTGATACTGATTTTCATACTAAGAGGGACCAAGAGTCTGTTGATTGGTCGGTCATTGGGTTCATTTCTTGAACACAATTCAAGCTTTATTTATACAGCACATGTCAGACATGGATGCAACACAATGGCTTCACAGGTAAAAAAAAATAAAAAATAAATGAAAATAAACAAATATTTAGTACACAAACATTAGTCTTTCAGTTGTTAGTCTTATGAGCACCCTAAGGAAATTCCATTGATTAAAATATTAATTGGATGCAAAATCCGATCCAAAATATAGGATTGTTTTTTTAGGAGTTCTCAAAGACACTATGGAGGTGTCCACTGAAAGTTGACGAGTAACAACAACTGGGACATAAGACACCCACCATGAGACCCACCAAATCTGCCCAGGAAAAGGTAGACAAAAGAAAAACCAACACCAAACTTAAAGACAGGAAGCAAACTGAAAAATGTGGTTAAAATAATTTATTATCTTCAATACCATTCATTCTTTACAACTCATAATTTACATAAATACTCAAATAATGGTATTTTAATTAAACTAATTAAACTAAACATAAATCCCAAACAAAACCTCAGGGGAGCATCTTCCCTCCCCGTCACCCTTATCTATCCTCTTACAAATCTAAATGACACCCAGCCCTAAACCCCCTTCCTCTCCCTCCCCCTTCATCCTCCCCCTCAAATCTCCTTCCACCCTCCTCACTATCCCTTCCACCCCCAATCTCTCCCTGTCTTCACCATGTTCTGCCTTACAATATCCTATTATAAAAGCCCTAATCCTCACCTTAACTAAATCCCACCACTCTAACACCCCCTCGCACATGGACCGGAGGCCGTCAAGCCTCCGAAAGAAACAAAAAAATGCGTCAACGAAAGCCTGCTCCTCCAGTATATCCCGATCTAACTTCCAGTACCCCCTACCGAAGAGGCAGACTGGCGACCCCACCTGCAGGAACACCCCGTCGTGATCTGTGAAGAAAACAGGCAACAGCCGCCCAGACAACTGACCCAAAGACCTGGATACAAAAATGTAGTCGAGCCTCCGCGCAACCCCCCTGGAGTTGCGCCATGTAGGACCGACCATTGCCGGAGTAGTGTGCAGGCCACCATCAACCAGACCATGGCAAGCCATTAGCCCAGAGATGGCACCTGCACTGCTATCACCGCCTACCCCTAAATCTATATTAAAATCCCCTCCTATCACCAAGTGCCTGTTTGTAACACACAGGGGCGCCAGACAGTCCACCATCTCCTCCTGTCTGCCGCCACCTGTGGCCCATACACCCCAATTAACCTATATCTAGCTTCTCTATACTTGACATCTATCCCCAAAACTCTACCCTGCATTATTACAAAAGTGTTCTCTATTTTAACCTCTCTATGCCCACACAAAATCCCTACTCCTGTTGAGTGCACCCCTCCTATGCCCCAAAAAGATTCCCCCTTATCCCACTCACTCTTAAATCTACACACATCCCCACCATCCCTCAGGTGAACCTCCTGTAAAAAACAGAAATCAAACCCTACACCCTCTAAATAACAAAAAACCGCCCTCCTTTTAACATTATTCCTTAACCCCCTAACATTTAGACTAAAAAAGGAAACAGAACTATTCATTTAATTATTTACAACAAATAAAACCCCCAAAAACCAAAGAAAAAACAGGAGACTCACCCGATGCTCCCCTGGTCCATCTCCACCGGCGGGGACGTCCTCTCCTCTCCTGACGCCCTCCCCGTCCTCCATCCCAACCCATGACCCAGGCAGTGTGTTGGGTCCTCCCTCCCCACCCACCATCCCCCCCTCCCTGTTTGCCTCGTGGCTGCATGTAGGGGACCCCATCTCCTCAAACAGGAGTTGGGATCCCTCTAGCAAACAGCCCACCGACCCCTCACTGGAGTCATCCACTAAAATGCAAGGGGCTGAGGCAAACCGGGAGGACAAATTACCCCCCCGCCACTCTCTTAGCCTCCCCCTCCACACCCCCTCCCTCTCACTTCCTGCAAAGCTCCCCCTCTTCATCCCTTTCTTCTTTGGTGAAGGAGGTAGCGGGGAGACACAACGTCCCATCCCCGCTAAATCCTCCACCAAATCCCTAATTTCGACCTCGAGGAAGCCTGGCAGGCTGTCCCCCATCTCCCCCCTTCCCACCCCCTCCCACCTCCACTCCTCCCTCCTTCTCTGTCACTGTCCCCGTTCCCTCTTCCACTCCTTCTCGCACCACTGTCCCCTTCACCGCTCCTTTACGTTCTTCTGCCTTCTTTTCCTTCTCCTCTTCTTTTCCACTCTTTCCTTCTTCCCGCCCCTTTCTTCTCATTTCTTCCTTCTTTCCATCCTCTTCTCTTGCCTCCTTTTCCCCTGTGCCATCCGTACAATCCGCATGCGTCCTTTCTTTCCTCCCCCATCCCCCGCTCCCCCCAGCTGCAGACGGGTATGACCTGTGACGAGCCGGGCAATCACGCCACAGGTGTTCTCTGGAGCCACACCCGTGGCAAGCCTTGGGCTCCTCACACTCCCTGGCCTCGTGCTCTTCCGACCCACAAAACCGACATTTCTTGTTACTGCATGAGGCCAGGGTATGGCCGTAGGCCATACAACGCCTGCAGAACGGGGGCTGACGTGCATAGTATAGGGTTCTCCTGTCAGCCCCCAGGGAGAACATTGCCGGAGGATGGAGGTAGCCATCCACACTCTTCGGGGACTCCCTGAGTAACGCCTGGAAACCTCTCTTCCCATTCCAGAAACCCAGGGAGTCCCTGAGGTACCTCGCTGAGGAGACATTGTCCATGTACCTCCCCAGAAAGGCCCTCACTTCTTTGTCCTTCACGTGCGGATTATACATGGTTACGGTGACCACCCTGAAGTTGTTTCTTGCCAGGCTGGTCACCGTGTAATGACACAGGGGACCTTCTTCTTTCCCTTCCGTCACAGTCTTCATAATCTCATTGTGTTTTTCTTCCAAATATAGGGTTACATCAAACCCCTTCTCCATTGGGTTCCCCTGAAGGCATAGAACATCTTTAACCTTCAATTTTAGGTGCCCCATTAGGATGTTCCTCCCGAAGGTTTCTCTCCCCCAAGGCTCCATCTCTTTTCCCCGCCAAGAAAAGCGCACCGTGTTGACCAGTCCAATCCCCGGAACCGACGGTCCAGATGTACTTTGCGCCATCTCCTCACGGACGATGGCGCACCCGTCCCACCACCTCAAACTTATAAACAGGAAGCAAATCAAAAAAGGTGGAGCAACTAAAGGTGTTGACTCTCCACATCTATCAAGACAACTGGAGCACTGGCCAGACACTCTTAAATAGAACATGGACCAGCTCAGGTGAAACACCTTCCCACTAACGAGACGGACAAGCCAGCACAGGTGTAACACATACTGACACACCAATCAGTGCATCCTACGTGCTAACGAGCTACACGTATTAACGAGCTATATGTGCTAACGAGCCATATACGTGCTAACGAGCCATATACGTGCTAACGAGCCATATACGTGCTAACGAGCCATATACGTGCTAACGAGCCATATACGTGCTAACGAGCCATATACGTGCTAACGAGCCATATACGTGCTAAAGTCCAACCTCAAAACATAAATGGAAAAACCATTTAAGACAACCCCTTTAAGACAACAAATATATCCTATATTTTTGTTGGACAAGTTTGCTCACCACCAACAGAAAACAACATACATTTCACATTATAATCAACTTCAATGATTCACCTTCACCAATATAAACATGGTGTCTACTGGCTGTCAACAATTAAAAACAAGAAGAAATAAAAACATTTCTAAATAATAATATACAATCGTATACATTTTTTCTCCTTTTTCTTTCTATACAATTCTAAAACTCACTAGCTTCTAGAACTGTCCTCCCCTTGGAACGAGCCCAAACAAAACTAATCTCCAATACAGGAAAAACGTACAGTCAAAATAAACTGTGATCCATTGCAACTCACTGCCTAAACGCAAAACACAATTTTTTAAATTTATTTTACCCCTTTTCCCCCCCAATTTCGTGGTATCCAATTGTTTAGTAGCTACTATCTTGTCTCATCGCTACAACTCCCGTAAGGGCTCGGGAGCGACGAAGGTTAAAAGTCATACGTCCTCCGAAACACAACCCAACCAAGCCGAACTGCTTCTTAACACAGCGCGCATCCAACCCTGAAGCCAGCTGCACAAATGTGTCGGAGGAATCACCGTGCACCTGGCAACCTTGGTTAGCGCGCACTGCGCCCGGCCCGCAACTGGAGTCGCTGGTGCGCGATGAGTCAAGGATATCCCTACCGACCAAGCCCTCCCTAACCCGGACAACGCTGGGCCAATTGTGCGTCGCCCCACGGACTTACCGGTTGCTTAACCACTAAGCCACCCGGGAGTCCCAACACAAATCTTTTTGACTGCCCGCCCTTGAGGCAATCAGCAACCAAGTTGTCCTTACCACGGACATGTCTGATTTCAAGAGGAAACTCTTGCAATATCCGTAGTAACTTTCCACCTCACTGCAGAGCTTCTCTCCCTTTTCAGGATTCACGAGATAGGCATGTTGTTGGATCGGGCCCCAGTCCCCAATGTCATGCTCTAGTACATTTGGGTTGGCACATCTGAGAAGGAACCCTGATATTTTAAAAGCACAAAGTCAATATAATGTCAATATTTCACAATGTCAATATAATTGTACCCAAAAATTGTCAGCTGGTTGCATAAATAATTATGATTACTAAATGATACATAAATTGTAAATATGAAAATCAAAAGAAATGTAAACCCCTTTGTTAATATGTATTAGCAATACTGAACTTAATGGTGAGACATGGAATAATTAAACATGTATCTTTTGTCAGGCTGAATGTTTTAAATGAGGTGATTTGAGACATGCTTCTTCAGTAGTGCAATAAAGACAATTAGCATTTGAATGTTGTAAAGAAATACTGGAGGGATGTAGGATTGTTAATAAAATTGATTAGACCAATTTATTACACTGCATCCATGTGTATAGTCTGCAAGTATGTTGAAATTAAGTTGTTTTCAAGTCATTGAAAAATCTACCCAAAAAGACATCTTTTCAACCGAATATATATTGGACGTCGGGCATAGTCTTATTTTCAGCGTCTTTTCAATTACATTTAGCTAAATTGGAATAGCGCAATGTCAAAACACAGTTTTAACGTGTCCAAATTAATAACCAAAATGCAGAAACAGTTTGTGATATATTGAAAACCTAAACATTTGGGAGTGTTTCATTGTGATTCCAGTGGGTCACCAATGTGGTAAACTGCTAGCTACATTGTGATTCCAGTGGCTCACCAACGTGGTAAACTGCTAGCTACATTGTGATTTCAGTCGATCACCAACGTGGTAAACTGCTAGCTACATTTTGAAGTGTTGCATTTAAATTCCAGTGGGTCACCAACGTGGTAAGTGTAACAAACTCTTTTTTGTTAGTCACTTTTTGTTCAATCACATAAATAGTAACTCTTTCAATTCAGAGCCTGGATTGTTTCCATGAGGCTAAAATCAATTGAACAGGGGGCAAACATTTAGGGTTCTACGTTGACATTCATTAAAATACTACTGATATAATGTTAAAATAATCTACATTGTGACATTATTTCATTGATATCATGAAACAACTCCTTCATGTATTTTCTGATGTTTGATCAGAGATCTTTTACTAGAGTATCTCTTCCCACATTGATCACAGCTATAAGGTTTCTGTCCTGTGTGTGTTCTCTGGTGTACAGTCAGTTGGCCAGATTGACCAAAACTCTTCCCACATTGATCACAGCTATAAGGTTTCTGTCCGGTGTGTGTTCTCTGGTGTACAGTCAGTTGGCCAGATTGACCGAAACTCTTCCCACATTGATCACAGCTAAAATATTTCTCTCCTGTGTGTGTTCTCTGGTGTATAGTTAGTTTGCTAGATGTAGTAAAACTCTTCCCACATTGATCACAGCCATAAGGTTTCTCTCCTGTGTGTGTTCTCTGGTGTATAGTTAGATTGCTAGATGTAGTAAAACTTTTCCCACATTGATCACAGCCATAAGGTTTCTCTCCTGTGTGTGTTCTCTGGTGTATAGTTAGATTGCTAGATGTAGTAAAGCTTTTCCCACATTGATCACAGCTATAAGGTTTTTCTCCTGTGTGTCCCCGCTGGTGTCCTATCAGGCTGCTTAAGTGAGAAAAACTCGTCCCACATTGATAACAGCCAAAAGGTTTCTCTCCAGAATGTATTCTCTGGTGTGATTTCAGGGTTTCTAGCAGAATAAATCTCTTTCCACATTGATCACAGGCGTAAGGTTTCTCTCCCGTGTGTGTACTCTGGTGTATAGTTAGATAGCTAGATGTAGTAAAACTCTTCCCACATTGATCACAGCCATAAGGTTTCTCTCCTGTGTGTATCCTCTGGTGTATAGTTAGATTGCTAGATGTAGTAAAACTCTTCCCACATTGATCACAGCTATAAGGTTTCTCTCCTGTGTGAATTCTTTGATGTATTTTAAGGTTTGATGAAGAGTTCAATCTTTTCCCACAGTCAGAGCAGCAGTGAGATTTCGTTCCTGTGGGTCTCTGCTGGTGTTTCTTGAGGAGTTCTGATCTGGAGAGTCTTTTCTCTGCCTCGTCAGCATCATGATGTTGCTGAGGCTCCCCAGAGGATCCACGATAGTCACATCTCTCTACTGTGTGAACGACAAAGTCAGACAGATGGTTAAAGGCCCACAACAGCAGAAATCCACTGTTTATTTGAGGTAAAAGGTGATGCTCAGAGCGTACCCATGAAGTTGTACATCAATTGACATCTGTTAAATTTGATAATTAAGACAGTCAAGACAGCAACAATAGTCAGATTTAGTCATAAGTAAATCATCGATGATTGCAGGCTAGAACGTTTTTCAAGTTGTTGAAATCCTAAGCAGTGTGCCAGACGACTTTTGGTCTCCAATAGGCCCCTTACTGTGTTTGCTAAAACTGCGGCACGAGGGCAATGCACACACAATTTGGTTGCAGAAACTCCTCCATGCTAATGAGGAAACCGCTAGTTATGGATGTGGTATATCTGCCTGGAGCCAAAATGGTGAGCGAAGATTTTAGATTTCCACAATGTATTCTGAACACTACAGCGCAAGATCAGGAATGCTACTCAAGGAAACCTCCATTAAGCTCTGTGTCTAAGTAATTCATCACCAGGGGAGTTCTCATAGGCTGACAGCAAATATAGCCTCCATTTACAGGTTGATTATGAGTGTATTTCACACTACTTTTGGATTATACAGTGGGGCAAAAAAGTATTTAGTCAGCCACCAATTGTGCAAGTTCTCCCACTTAAAAAGATGAGAGGCCTGTAATTTTCATCATAGGTACACTTCAACAATGACAGACAAAATGAAAAAAAAATCCAGAAAATCACATTGTAGGATTTTTAATGAATTTATTTGCAAATTATGGTGGAAAATAAGTATTTGGTCACCTACAAACAAGCAAGATTTCTGGCTCTCACAGACCTGTAACTTCTTCTTTAAGAGGCTCATCTGTCCTCCACTCGTTACCTGTATTAATGGGACCTGTTTGCACTTGTTATCAGTATAAAAGACACCTGTCCACAACCTCAAACAGTCACACTCCAAACACCACTATGGCCAAGACCAAAGAGCTGTCAAAGGACACCAGAAACAAAATTGTAGACCTGCACCAGGCAGGGAATACTGAATCTGCAATAGGTAAGCAGCTTGGTTTGAATAAATCAATTGTGGGAGACATTATTAGGAAATGGAAGACATACAAGACCACTGATAATCTCCCTCAATCTGGGGCTCCACGCAAGATCTCACCCCGTGGGGTCAAAATGATCACAAGAACGGTGAGCAAAATCCCAGAACCACACGGGGGGGACCTAGTGAATGACCTGCAGAGAGCTGGAACCAAAGTAACAAAGCCTACCATCAGTAACACACTACGCCGCCAGGGACTCAAATCCTGCAGTGCCAGACGTGTCCCCTGCTTAAGCCAGTACATGTTCAGGCCCATCTGAAGTTTGCTAGAGAGCATTTGGATGATCCAGAAGAAGATTGGGAGAATGTCATATGGTCAGATGAAACCAAAATATAACTTTTTAGTGAAAACTCAACTCGTCATGTTTGGAGGACAAAGAATGCTGAGTTGCATCCAAAGAACACCATACCTACTGTGAAGCATGGGGGTGGAAACATCATGCTTTGGGGCTGTTTTTCTGCAAAGGGACCAGGACGACTGATCCGTGTAAAGGAAAGAATGAATGGGGCCATGTATCGTGATATTTTGAGTGAAAACCTCCTTCCATCAGCAAGGGCATTGAAGATGAAACGTGGCTGGGTCTTTCAGCATGACAATGATCCCAAACACACCACCCGGCAACGAAGGAGTGGCTTCGTAAGAAGCATTTCAAGGTCCTGGAGTGGCCTAACCAGTCTCCAGATCTCAACCCCATAGAAAATCTTTGGAGGGAGTTGAAAGTCCGTGTTGCCCAGCAACAGGCCCAAAACATCACTGCTCTAGAGGAGATCTGCATGGAGGAATGGGCCAAAATACCAGCAACAGTGTGTGAAAACCTTGCAAAGACTTACCGAAAACGTTTGACCTCTGTCATTGCCAGCAAAGGGTAAATAACAAAGTATTGAGATAAACTTTTGTTATTGACCAAATACTTATTTTCCACCATAATTTGCAAATAAATTCATTAAAAAACCTACAATGTGATTTTCTGGATTTTTTTTCTCCATTTTGTCTGTCATAGTTGAGTGTGTACCTATGATGAAAATTACAGGCCTCTCATCTTTTTTAGTGGGAGAACTTGCACAATTGGTGGCTGACTAAATACTTTTTTTGCCCCACTGTAATTGTAAGGCTTGCTTGAATCACCTGCTTAAAATGTTTGTGTTATTGTCTCAAATCAACTGCTTTATAGTTAAAGAAATACTTCAACCAGTAAAATTCTCTCTGGCTAGCTTTGCGATCAGCCTGAAAATAAGGGTTTGTACACTAAGTGTTTAACAAATTGGCACATTACTGCACCTAACAATAACATAGACCTACTGTAGGACCCATAACTCCATCCAACAATAACATAGACCTAAGACTATAAATAATTTAATATTTCAGGTGAAACATGGAAACTAAAATGTCTTTGTCATGACATTTCATAACCAGATAATTTTGTGAATAATCCCACTAGACTACTCTGTAATGGGTTGTCATTCTAAATGTCCCGAATGAGGGAAAATAGCTCTGTGTGTTGTACAATAGCCTATCCATCAAGGGACAATTCTTTACACATTATGAGCTAAGTATCTCTGTGTCCAAACAGACTTATATGACCCTACAGTAAATCAAGCAGACAATAACACATCACAAACATCAATTTGTTAGGGATGTTGGGTCCAACGTGGAGCACGGCATAACTGTCTTTACCAGAGTAATGAATGAAGAAGCACTTTGGTTGTTGTTGCATGTCATGATGTTTGTCATGTGACTGTCATTCAGAAAATGATTTCCTGGATCAGCTGATGATAGTTGAACATGTGACTGTAACTAAACAGCTTTAGTATTAAGAATGATGTGTAATTATTGAAGAACCCACATTAATGACAGTGTCCATTTGGGTTTTGTCAATAAAGTTAAGGTGACTAGGTTAGAACCATTGGATTTAGCTAACTCTGAAATTATTTAGGATTTCTGTGCCCATGAAAACGGTTTTCCCAAAATAATATAAGGAGACACTAAATGTTCCGTAGTTAGAGAGCATTTCAGAGATCTGAATACAAAACACTGTCCTAACAGGACAATAACCTAAACCACAAGGCCAAATCTTCACTGGAGGAGCTTACCAAGATGACATTGAATGTTCCTGAGTGGACTAGTTACAGTTTGGACTTAAATCGTCTTGAAAGTCTTTAGCAAGACTTGAAAATGGCTTTTTAGCAATGATTAACAACCAACTTGACAGAACAGGAAGGATTTAAAAAGGAATAATGAATTTCACATGAAGATCAGTTTCCTGTTGGATGACATCGCGATATCCTATCGAAGCCAACTCATTGAATGCCTTAGTATGACATCACTCACTCCTAGTTTGCAGTTGTCTAAAAAACATTTAGCTCAAAAAATGTATTTGTTTCCCTTTAGTGTGTTTATACTTTACTGTATTTATATATCACTTTTTTCTTCTTCTTTTTTTATCACTGGAGTACGTCATGAACAATTCCGACAGTACAAAAACATATTCAAGTGTAGTGCCCTTTTAAAATCACACATTCGTTTAACAATGGCAGAGTTTTGAGTCCCTGTTTTTTAAGATAGTGCTCACTGTATTTACTGGTGTTAATCAGATCAATGTCCCTGTTCTATAAGATAGTACTCACTGTATTTACTGGTGTTAATCAGATCTCCAGTCTTCTCTTCTTCGTCCTCCTCTAATGTGACAATAATCTCCCCCTCTTCATCCTTCATTCCAAAAACGTCTTCATCTTCTTTCACTTCAGCCTCTATTCCAAAAACTGCATCCTCCTCTTCTTTCACAGTAACATCCTCCTCCTCTTTCACTCTGAACGCGTCTTCCTCCTCATCTTTCACGGTAACAGCCTCACCATCTACTTGTTTTTGTATTTTAACAGCCTCCTCTTCCTCCTCTTTTACCAGAGCTTCTTTCTCCGTCCAGCAGAGAAAAGGAGGAGAGTAGTTTACTGAACTCATGTTCGGGGATAATAGCTGGTTAGCATTAGCTACCAGACTAGTGCTAACTTAACCAGCCAGTTGACTTACAACGTAAATATTAAAATAAATGGGCATCTAGTTGTTTCCACATAAGTATGTTTAAATCATACTGGCAATTAAACCACGAAATTGTCTAAAGATCTTGAATGTTCCGACTTTGTTGTCTAGCGAGCTACCGAGATGGCTGCAGTTGTTCCGTCCAGGAGATTATACGTGACACTTGAAACATCGCCTGAAAGACACATATCGCCATCTGCTGTCTGGAGGGAGGAAACGCAGTTGAGGAGGGAAAACTTTTTTATTCTTCATTGAATTATAATATTATAAAGCAGTTTAGGGAAACTTTTTTTTCTCTCCATTAAATATGAATATTATATCAACACGTACAAAGAGCAACAAGTGTTGTTTGATTAGTTCAGATTTTTTATGAGAATTTAAAACATCTACTCCACATCTGTATTTCTGATTCAGTCAAATATCAAAATATATATATCAAATATATAAAAAATAAGCACCTAGTTATTGATACCCTTGATCAATATGAGCAAAAAATGTATGTATAAAATAAATCAACTTTACCCACTACCAGGATATTTTAGCCCAAAACCAGGTTACCTCTCTGCTAGGAGGCTGGAACTTGGTCATAAGTGGATCTTGCAGCAAGACACATCAACATCCAGAAATAAACTGTTAATTTGGCACAAATTCAACATTTTTTATGGCCATCTCAGTCTTCGGACTTAAACTCCATTGAAAACCTGTGGTTTGAATTGAACAGGGCAGTCCACAAGCGCAGACTAAATAAATCAAGGACTTGGAGAGATCAAGTAAAGAGGACCTCTACATGCTTTGTAAGTAGGAAAACTTGCAAAATTGGCAGTTTCAAATACTTGTTCTCCCCACTGTATATAAAGAACAGACTAGGTCTTATACTGCTCCTACATGGTGTAACAATACATCACGTAAATGTATATAATGAACAGACTAGGTCTATACTGCTCCTACATGGTGTAACAATACATCATGTTGACGTATATAATGAAAAGACTAGGTCTATACTGCTTTTGTAAACAGTGTGTGGGCCTTGATCTTTAACAACGCTTTTGTAAACATTGTGTGGTCCTCCTTGTTCATTAACAAAGCTTTTGTAAACATTGTGTGGTCCTCCTTGTTCATTAACAAAGCTTTTGTAAACAGTGTGTGGTCCTTCTTGTTCTTTATCAAAGCTTTTGTAAACAGTGTGTGGGCCTTGTTCTTTAACAAAGCTTTTGTAAACAGTGTGCAGGCCTCCTTGTTCATTAACAAAGCTTTTGTAAACAGTGTTGTTGCATAACAATCAGGCAGTAGAACAACAATAATCACCACCCTCTTGACCAATCTTCCCTCCCCCTAACATTGGGTTTGATTCAGACCCTGTCAGTGTGCCACATGGGGTTTGATTCAGACCCTGTCAGTGTGTCAGGTGAACATTAGGTTTGATTCAGACCCTGTCAGTGTACCAGGTGGACATTGGGTTTGATTAAGACCCTCCCCGCATGGCCAGAAATGTATTCCAAGGTCAGTAACTAATAACCACAGAACCACCACAGACCGTTCATGCATGACTAAAAACACCTACGTACTGGCTGATTTACTGCCATTGTCTAAATGTCACCCCTCAGACACCATTCACAATACTGGCTGAGGTACGAGTAAAAGATTAAATGTTATTTCCTAACCATTCACAATGCTGGCTGAGGTACAAGTAAAACATGACATATTATTTCCTAACAATTCACAATGCTGGCTGAGGTACAAGTAAATCATGACATATTATTTCCTAACCATTCACATTGCTGGCTGAGGTACGAGTAAATCATGACATATTATTTCCTAACCATTCACATTGCTGGCTGAGGTACGAGTAAAACATGACATATTATTTCCTAACAATTCACAATGCTGGCTGAGGTACGAGTAAATCATGACATATTATTTCCTAACCATTCACAATGCTGGCTGAGGTTTGAGTAAAACATGACATATTATTTCTTAACCATTCACAATGCTGGCTGAGGTTTGAGTAAAACATGAAGTATTATTTCCTAATTGTCAAAAAATCCCCACTCCTTTATCAACCTGCCGCTCACTGTTTAACCAGAATAACATGAGTTGTGCCCTTAATTAGGGATAGGGCTGTCTACTGCCCCCGCTGGAGTAATTGCGTGCCCATGGTAAACATAATTATTTTTTGTCAAAAGTTGCTAATATATGCAAATAAAAAATATTATTGAATAGAAAACACTCTAAAGCTTTTAAAACCGTTTAAATTGTGTCTCTGTGTAAAGCAGAACTCTCAAAATATGCATTCTCCCAAACTATCTCTTCTCATCAGAAAACTTATGCCACCTTTGAGTCATCACAGACACCCTCCACAAACAGTTACCGCTCCCAGAACAGTCTCCACGTGTTCAGCGTGATCTCAGCTTTCAATGGGGCTTGTCATTGTGAGAATCGCCCGCTCGCGAGAGTTTGAGCACGCGGTATGCTCCCAGTCAATCAAAAACAGCTGTCACTTTTCTGTGCGCAGGGTAAAGTACTCTCTTTCTTCCAAGATCGATTGAACGGTGCCTGTGTTTCTGTTTGTTCTCAAAATTGCTGTACACCTTTATAACATGTTAAAGCTTGGTTATGAAGTTAGTTTGACAAGTTAACTAGACATATAATATATAATTTCAACGTTTTGGTGCGCAACTACATCAATTTTGCGTAAATTTTGACCGAAATGTGGGTATTTTGAGAACCGAAAGACGTAGACTTGAAAACTAAATGCTGGTTTGGTAAGTATAATCCCTTCCAGGTCGTTTGATGGAAGAACAACAAAGGTAAGGGAATATTTAATGTATTAATTTTGGGTTTCTGTCGACTCCAAGATAAAGGAGTCATGATGCTACTGTGGGAGCGCCGACTCCATATTATAGTCTAGTGAATGCAAAATGTAACGTTAAAATTAAATGTAACAATGCAATTGCATTTAGAAGAAGTGTATCTTGCTATACATATGTAAAACATGCATATTTAGCCAAAGTTTATGATGTGTATTCCTTGTTGGCTGACGTTATCTGCCGGGGCTATTTCATTTCTCAGGACATTTGGGTAGCATTTTTTGAACGATGCATCATTGTAAACAGATATATATAGCATATTATTGAAAAAAATGAATGTACTGTGTAACATGTTATATTACTGTCATCTGATGAAGATTTCAAAAGGTTAGTGAAATGATTTTTCTTTTAATCCTGCGTTTGTTGATTGCATATTTTTTCCTACTTGGCTATGCTAATGAGCTATGTCTGCGGTGGTGGTTTGACATAAATATGTGCTATGTTTTCGCTGTAAAACATTTTAGAAATCTGACTTGCTGGCTAGATAAATAACTTGTTTATCTTTCATTTGAGCTATTTTACTTGTTAATGTGTGGAGGTTAAATATTTTTAGGAATATTTCTTGCGTTCCCTGCGCCACATTCCAGCTGGGGGGGTGGGGGCGCGTGTCCAAATGGGAACTGGTGTCTCTAACAGGTTAAAACTGTTAGACTGTTAGTCCATAATCATATTTAGCTACTTAGATGTCATGTATTTTCATGTTATGCTCTCTATAATGAAACATCACCAAGTGAAATAAAGTTGATAAGATACTCTTAGACATTAAATAAAAAATGGTTGTTCAGAAATCATTCATTATTATGTTGCTCTGATGAAATGAACAAAATATTTCACAATCATTACCACTGCTGATATTCACATCAAATAATTACAAGGATCATATTTCTCAGTTGCATTGACCTGCAGACATCAGACACCACCTCTCTCTCATGCACATGTGACTGAAATGTAACCAATCAGAAAAATCACTGAGACAATTTTGAAGGCCAAATAAAAAAAACAGCACGTGTCTGCACATATCCAATTGGATAATTCCAGTACAGTACATGTCTAGAGGGATAATTCCAGTACAGTACATGTGTAGAGGGATAATTCCAGTGCAGTACAGTG